>NC_090436.1:235104366-236354366 GCF_031143425.1 Pleurodeles waltl
AAATGCAAATAGCGTGTGTACATATGAAGCAACCCGAATGTGAGTATTTCAGATAGGCTTCTGGCATGTCAGAGCGAATGCAAAATCAGTAATTGCTAAGCCTGCCACTTTGACCTGTGTGGTGAAACCGCAACTCCAAAAACATGGGCAGACAGTGTTATCAATACAGGAGACCTAACCTGTATTGAGTGAGATACTCCTCATGCTCAGCCAAACATTGAAGAACAAGACAAAGTTTTCTTTAGTTTTGCTCAAGTAGGCACAACCATAACATATTTACCATCACCACTGTCCCCCATAAACTCGTTGGTGTACAAAAAAAGATGGGATCGCAGGGTCCTAGAAATGGAGTGAATATATAATGCAGTGCTTTTCGGTCAGCCTTGAAACCGACTCAACACACCAGACTGTGAGTGAAAAAATTTAAACATAATTTTAAAAAACATGATTTAAAAAAAAACTGTTCCAACAGATACACATATTAGCAACTCACTAAAAAGGAGGGAAAAACAATTCTGAATGCTTTAACCTAAATGCACTGATAATTCTTCACTTGAGTTTAAACCTAATGGGTTTAACATATCAAACTCAAGCATATATCTGGATTTCAGGGCTTGCAATTTTTGTTCCCTATTGCCGCCACTTGTATCCACTGCTACAGCATCAATGACCACAAGTTTCAGTAGTCTCATATTTTGAAAATGAACTTCAGAGAAGTGTCTAGCCACCGGGTATTGTGAGTCATTATGCCTAATCACTCTCATGTGTTCCAAAATGTGTTTTTTCAATTTATGTATAGTACTACTAATGTAGAATTTGTAACATTGGCAAATGAGGCAATAAACACAATACTCGGTACAGCAGTTAAAGTTCCCTTGAATAGTATGCATATGTGTTCTGTTGGGTATCCTAACTGTGGTGTGGTGCAGCTACAACTATGCATGCTTTACACTTCATACAGCAGAAGAAGTCTTTAGTGGTTACACATTTACAAGGGGACTGAGTGACCATGTTATGACTCAAATTGTCCCTAAGTGACCTGCTTTTATGGAAAGTAATCTGAGCAGAGTCCAATAAATACTTCTCAAGGAGTACGTCAGTTTTGAATACGTGCTAATTTTGATTAAATGATTTTTAATGTGATATGTACAATTGCAGAAGGTGGTAATAAATCTCACTTTCTCAGAGCCCTCTAAATGTCAGCCCTGTTCTGGACAAAGCTGGCTAGAACGGGAGACCTTTTCTACCTTAATGCATGCCTGGTCTATAGCCTTTTTGCTGTAGCCCCTCTCTTTGAAGCTCTCAATCAACCTTTTCTTCTCAGACTGATAGGATTTCTGGGTGCTGCAATTTTATTTGGCACAGAGAGGCTCACAATATGGAATAGCATAAAGGAAGCTGGATGGATGTACACTAGTAGCATACAGAAGACTGTTTGTCAGCAGTAGGCTTCCAATGCTTCCAACTGGTGTTCAGTTGACCCTCAATGACTTTGACATCTAAGTCCAGAAGCACAGTTGTCAGTTGAATATTGTAAGGATTCTCATTAACGTTAGAAATAAACCTCCTACCCTGAATTTCATTGCCGTTCCAGATGACTAAAATGTTGTCAAAATATCTTACCCATAACACTACGTGTTTCTAATAATCAGCCAGCTGCATGGACATCTGCTCCTCCCACCAGCTCATGAACAAATTTGCGTAGCTGGGGGCAAAGCTAGTGCCCATCATAGTCCCTTGTAGTTGCCTGCAAATTTTGTTGGCAAACTGGAAGAAATTGTTATTCAAACAGTAAGCCATCATATCAAGCAATGTTTCTGTCTGGAGCAAATATGAAACTGATCTAGCTCTCGGAAGATGATGTGTAGCAGCAATTCCTAATTCATGCCTGATGCTAGTATACAAACTACACACATCTAGTGTCATTAATAGAAAATCATCGTCCCAGTGTATATCCTCTATTAATTTAAGAAAGTATGTAGTGTCTTTGACATGGCTAGGTAAGACTGTAACAAAAAGGTCTTAGATAATGATCAATATACTTTGCAGCATTTTCCAAGAGAGATCCAATAGCAGGTACAATTGGCCTACCAGGGGGTCTTTGGGCAGGCTTAGAGAGTTTGGGCAAAAGATATAGAATAGGAGTCAAAGGCTGATCATATTTCAGGAAGAAATATTCCTCCCATTGAAGGAGACCTTGGTCTATCCAATCTCCTATCATTCCCCAATATTTACGGTTTGACTCAATTAAATCATCATTACTCGAGGGGGTTTAGCATACTGGATCACTAAGCTGTCTTGTCAGACTCTCTTATGACATTAGTGGTGTCTTGCTTAAGACTTTGTAATACCCGATACTCATCCCTGGAGAGATTGTTCCTGCTGATACCCTCCGGTCTATACCTCAGCATCTTGAGTTTGCTGCATCATAGTAAACTGATTATATAAATGTTGACTTAGGATTAAAATTGCTAGGAGAGGAATGGTCAACCTCTATATTAAAATTCAACAAATTTAAAAAAGGATCATCATATTAGTCACTGAGAGTATCAAGTATAGCCAGATTGTGCAAGTCGTCTATGTCACTAACATTAAAGCTGCTAGCAGCTCGTTCCTGGAGCTGTTTGCCATATGTCCCAGACCGTGTATGAACCATTTCTTCAATTTAAGTTTACGTAAAAAACAATAGAGATCAATTCTGGTCTAGCCATAACCCCCCAAAAAAAAAAAAAAAAAAAAAAATATATATATATATATATATATATATATATATATATATATCTATATATATATTCTTGTTCTCCTTGCGCTGCAACACTTCCTTTGCTGGTGATCTTCTCTCCTGTTGTTTTTTCTCCAGTTTTTTTCCCTCGCTTGTTCCAGTCTCTTCCAGTATTGTTTTCTTTTTGGAAAACTTACATTTTTGCTTCTTTTTTGTGCCAGGGGGTTCCTGCTATAGAGGTTTTTCCCTTTGGGGTTTTTTCCTCTGGGACCCCTTCTGGAGGACATATATATATCATGCTCTCTTGTGCTATAACTGGACCTCCTGCCTGCCCTGTATGGACTGTTTTGAAGCCCCTTCCCCTGCCCTCTTTTGTGTGAGTCCAGCACCTACCCCTCCCGTCTACACTCCATGGACCTTTGTGCATGCCTCTCTCCCCTCCCTCTTGCACACCATTGACATTGTGCTGTCACTAACCCTCCCTCTTGCCTTGCACTGTCTTCTGTGCTGCCACCGCGCCTCCCACCTGCCCTGTGTGGTCAAATTGCTGCCCCTGATCCCCTCCCACAATTGTCTATGTGTATGTCATTATAGTCTCACTGTTGCCCTCCATGGTGTGTTGTGCTTCCAGTGCCTATCCCACCTGCCCTTCATGGTCAGCTTGCTGCTCCATCCTTTCCCCCTCACTCAATGCCCTCAGTTTTCCATGTGAAGGGCCCATCCCCTCCTTCCTGCCTTGCCTGGGCCGTTATCATGCCCCTGCCCCTTCCTTCCTGCTCTTCATGGTCTGTTATGCTGCAACTGTCCATCTTGTCTGTTCAGTATGATCAGCTTCCTGCCCTTGCCTCTTTCTCCTCTGCTCTCTGTTGTCAATGTACATGGCCCTGTCCCCTCCCTTTTGCTTTCCATGGTCCGCTGTGCTGCACTACCTTCCTGCTTGCCCTGTGTGGTATAGTGTGCTGCTGCAACACCTGACTCCTGTCCTGTAAGGTCAGCGTGGTGACCCTCTTGCCCTCTGTTATCCATGTCCATGTCCCTACCCCATTCTTCCTGCCTTCCATGATCCAATGTACCATGCCAAGATTTTGAACTTAGTAAGAGGGAGACTTTTGGAAAAATAATCTGGGGGATTGATTTTTCCCTTAGGCTTACACTGAAAAAGAGAAGATTTGAGGAGGACAGATAAAATAAAACCCTTTGGGGCTTAAAACATTGTGAGTCACCTGCCAGTATCAGGTCTGTTGTCATGTATGGCTGTACTGCCTCTTCCTTCTGCACTCAATTGCCTGTTATATTGCCACAGCCTTGCTTACCTGTTCTGCATGGTTGGTTTGTTGCCTCTGCCTCTCTTTTCCCTGCCCTCCATGGTCCATTGTGCTGCCACTGCCCATCATGGTCAACTTGTTCTCTCTTCATCCTCTTCCCTGCCCTCAATTATCAGAGTCCATGCCCCCTGACCACTGCTTGCTCACAGTATTCCAATGAACAACTAGATTGCTAACGTCCTATAATTATTACAAAAGTGTGGCACTCCTGGCATCATCTTGATGTAATCAAAACTGTAATACCTAAAGCATTTCTTTTAGAAATCATAAAAATCAGAGGGTCTTATTTCCATAGAAATTAGGGTTAGTGCTCTAAAAAAGTAAAATGAGGACATATTGTCTGGGTTCTCAAACCATGACAAAGCACTTTTGAATTACTTGCTATCTTAATTTTTTATATACAGTTGATCACTTGATTATATGTTTCACTTAGGGGAAAGAATGTGGTGTATTGGCCACAGTTGCAGACTTAGCAACTGGGGAACCAGGTTTGAGTCTGTTGTTGGCGTGAAAACCTGTGATTCTGGGCAAATCACTTAGGTGGTCATTACGACCTTGGCGGTATAAGGCTCTTACCGCCGTGCAGAAGACCGCCAATACACCACCACGACTGCAGTAGACCGCCACAGCTATTATGACACACATCTCGGAATCCGCCGAAATTCAGACACCCACACAAGTCCGCCACACCAAAGGTCAGTGGAAAAGTGGCGGAAACAAATCCTCCACCTCCACTCCAACAGAAACATGCCCATGCTATTACGACCCACAAATCCACGCGGCGGTCTTTCAACCGCGGTATTCCATTGGCGGTACACACCGCCGCGCTCAAAATACACACACACTTACAAAACACAGCCACATTGGACATTGCGAAATACACACACCTGATACACATACACACACCACTCCCACACACCCAATACAATATAAAACACACATCCACATCACACACAAACCCCTACGACCAGAATTTCTGAGGGAAGGCCAGAGAGAGACAGCACAGAATAGACAACCCCATCACACAGAGGCACACTACACCATCACCCACACAACACCCACGCACAAAACACCACATACCACTACACTCACCACACTCATCAACACATACACCACCCCACACATCACACACACCACCCCATGGCAAGCCAAAGACACCCCGCTTCTCCGAGGAGGAGCTCAGGGTCATGGTCGAGGAAATCGTCCGGGTAGAGCCACAGCTATTTGGCTCACAGGTACAGCACACATCAATAGCCAGGAAGATGGAGCTATGGCAAAGAATAGTCGACAGGGTCAACGCTGTGGGTCAGCACCCAAGAAATAGGGAGGACATCAGGAAGAGGTGGAATGACCTACGGGGGAAGGTGCGTTCCACGGTATCCAGGCACCACTTCGCGGTACAGCGGACTGGCGGCGGACCCTCACCTCCTCCCCCACAACTAACAACATGGGAGGAGAAAGTCTTGTCCATCTTGCATCCTGAGGGCCTCGCAGGAGTCGTTGGAGGAACGGACACTGGTAAGTCAAATTTCAACTATCATATCCCAAACCCTACCTGGATGCTATCACACACCCCCACCCTCACACCCTCCCCTATCACTCCAAATCCTCACCTATCTACCCATGACACCAACCACCCATCCCAACCCCAAAACCTGCATGACCTAACTAAGCATGGATACCCATCACTAAAGCATGCCCACTGCACAGACCCACAACACCCCCCAACTATCACCACACAAGCCCCCACACAGGAATGCCTGCACTGGGGTACACGCACACCCAAACATTGCACATCATGAAACACACACATGCAATAATCATGTACTCATACCCCCGCAGGAACCCGAAGGAACGTCACCACACCAGAGGGTCCAGACAACACCACTCCACCCCCAGAAGAGGCCCACAGTGACGACAGCAGCTCTGCCCCACTGGATCTTGATGACCAGCCCAGAACATCATGGGCCTCAGGACAGTCGGTTCCCCTTGCCCAGCCACAGCCCAACACTGAACTGCCACCCTCTGGGAACACCAGCACAGCACCCACCCAGCGGGCCCAAACCTCCCTACCCAGGACAGGTCAATCAGCGGTGTGTCCACCACTACAGGGCACCCAGGCGAACCCACCACCCCAACAACAACAGGGACCTGGAGGCAGTGGTAGTGGGCACACGGTCCAGGGGACGGAGGCACACAAACACAGGGGAACTGGGAGGGCTGCTGTGCGACAGAGGGAGGACAGGCCAAGGGAACCTACTCTCAACGAGGCCCTCTCCTCCATCATGGGAGCATACCACCACTCCCAGGAGACGATGACAACGGTACTGGCCAAGTTACAGGAGACCCTGCGTCTGCAGGAGGAACAGTATTTGGGGTTCAGGGAGGAGCTCAGGACCATCGGCTCCGCCCTGGGCACCATTGTAGGGGTGCTGACGGACATTCAAAAGACCTTGAGGGACACCGTGGCACTCCAAGGGGCCCCTGACACTAGCTACGACGATGAAATGCCCACCACCTCCTCCGGCGCTAGTGGACAGGAGGCACCGCCACAGGACCAACACACCAGCACCCCATCCCCTGCAGACGGACCACCACCACGCAAGCGGGCCCTGAGATCCAGGAACAGGACAGAGCAAGATGGCAAGACCCCCGCCAGGAAATAAGATCACCCTGATCGTCCTCCCACTGTCCCACTTTGTTACCCTGTCCAAATCGGAACTGCCCCAGCTCCACTTCCAATGGCCAGATGTGCAATGTACCTGTGAGACTAATAGACTGGACTCTGCCATGGACATTCCTCCACCATCACCCATCCCCATTTCACAACCCCCCTTCATTGTTATGCACTTAAATAAACACCCTTGAAACACTAATAAAACCGGAATCAGTCAATGATTGTGAACTTTGTATTGTCAATTACAGTGTTAAAAAAGGTTACCCATTGGAAGGCCAACATACCAATGTCACACATCACAACTCTATCAAGGGTGCAAGCTGTTGACACGTAGGTTACCACAATAGTGAAACTGAAATGGAAGGGGACAACTCAGTTAACAAATAGGGAGTGAAATGTAGGTACAGCATAGAGGAAGACGTGTGAAAGTTAATAATATGTGAAACATGAAAATGTACTCACCTGTGTCTCACTGAAAATATTGTTGTATGACTGACTCCCTGTTGTCGTTTTCATCTTCATCAGCTTCCTCCTCATCCCTGTCCACAGGCTCCCCAGGCTCCCCCGCTGCAACAACACCGTCATTTGGATCATCCTCCTGCAGAAAAGGCACCTGGTGTCGCAATGCCAAGTTATAGAGCATGGAGCAGGCGATGATGATGTCGCACACCTTCTTCGGTGAGTAGAATAGGGATCCACCAGTCATATGGAGGCACCTGAACCTGGCCTTCAGGAGGCCGAAGGTCCGCTCAATCACCCTCCTAGTCCGCCCATGGGCCTCATTGTACCGTTCCTCTGCCCTGGTCCTGGGATTCCTCACTGGGGTCAATAGCCAGGAAAGGTTGGGGTAACCAGAGTCCCCCAATAGCCATAGACGGTGCCTCTGGAGTTGACCCATCATATTAGGGATGCTGCTATTGTGCAGGATGTAGGCGTCATGCACAAAGCCAGGGAACATAGCATTTACCTGCAAGATGTACTGGTCTGCCAAACAGACCATCTGGACATTCATGGAATGATAACTCTTCCTGTTCCTGTACACCTGTTCATTCCTGCGGGGGGGACCAGAGCTACATGGGTCCCATCAATGGCACCTATGACATTCGGGATATGTCCAAGGGCATAGAAATCACCTTTCACTGTAGGCAAATCCTCCACCTCAGGGAAAATGATGTATCTCCTTACGTGTTTCAGTAGGGCAGACAACACTCTGGACAAGACGTTGGAAAACATAGGCTGGGACATCCCTGATGCCTTGGCCACTGTTGTCTGAAAAGACCCACTTGCAAGGAAATGCAGCACTGACAGCACCTGCACGTCATGGGGATTCCAGTCGGATGGCGGATTGGTGACATCAGGTCTGGCTCCAACTGGGTACATAGTTCCTGGATTGTGGCACGGTCAAACCGGTAGGTCACGATGACATGCCGCTCTTCCATTGTCAACAGGTCCACCAGCGGTCGGTACACTGGCGGATTCCGCCATCTTCCAATATGTCCCAACTGACGGTGCCTAAGAAGGACAACAGTGAAGAAACTGTCAGCATTCCTCCAGGTATGTACCCACAGTCACACACAAGACTACAACAGACAATTAACCCATCCGGGAAAGGTTTTGAGTGTAGGCCTCGGTATGTGTGACGCAGTAGTAATTGAAGCCATGTGGGCCCCTGAAATGGTGGCTGCCTGACCTCTAAACTGGGACAATGGGATTGTGGGGTAACTGCGCTGGCGTTGGATACCGTCGCAGTAGGCGGTCGTAGAGCGCGGCGCAATGCTGCATTGGTTAACATTGGACCCTATGGGTCCCAGGAGGCAATGAACAGGTGCGCCGCCGGTGATGATGCGCACCGCCACGGACGTCACCGCCACGGACGTCACCACCATTTTCTATCTCTTCAATCACTAGATACCTGACCTTCGACAGGAGAGAACCTACACTGCTAGTGCTGCTGTGACCTCGGTCTGGAAGCGACGATGGCTGCTGCGTCTGGGGAAAGGGCCCCTGCCTTCACTGCACAGGAGTTGGAGAAACTTGTGGATGGGGTCCTCCCCCAGTACACGCTACTCTACGGTCCTCCAGACCAACAGGTTAGTACACAGGGAGCACGTTGGATGGGCTAGGCGTGGGTGGAGAGGGCTGGGTGGATGAGGGAAGGGGGCAGAGTACATAGAACAGTTATGCATGGGGATGAATGGGCCACAGGGATAGAGTTGGGAGGGGGCCAATCATAACGACGGTGCAGTAGGTAATGACTGTCCTCTTTTCTTGTGCATGTCATGTAGGTCAGCGCCCACCAGAAGAGGGACATTTGGCGTGCCATCGCCAAGGAAGTCCGGACCCTGGGGGCCCACCAGAGACGGGGCACCCACTGCCATAAGAGATGGGAGGATATTCGCCGCTGCAGCAAGAAGACGGCGGAGGCTCAGCTGGGGATGGCCTCCCAACGTGGGAGGGGTGCCCGTCGCACCATGACCCCCCTGATGTTCCGGATCCTGGCGATGGCCTACCCGGAGTTGGATGGGCGCTTAAGGACATCACAGCAGACACAAGGGGGTGAGTACTACCTCATCATATGGACTTTGCGTGCAGTGGAGGTGTCTGGGTGGGGGTGGTGGGCTGTGGGTGTCCCTAGGCCAGAGCGAGTTAGGTAGACAAGGCCCCTCCGTTATTTAGGCCATGTGGCACTCTACCCCAGCTCAAAACAGAGGGAAGTTGATGTATAGTTGCCCCTTTGCCATCCATGTGGGCAGATTACTACCATTGCCATGTAGGCCATTTCCCAGAAATAGCATGTGCAGAGGTCAGGAGCACGGCGTAATGCATGGGGCTGCTGAGTCTGTCTTGTCCGCCAACGGTAGCGGTATGCCATGCACTAAAACTCTCTTTCTTCTGTCTCCCCCCTTTTCCTGCTCTCCCTGTCCTTTTGTACATCAGCATCAACTGGCGGAGGTACAGTGGCACCGGAGCACGAGGGAGCTACATCCCACATGGCCATGGAGGGCCACACCACAGACTCTGAATTCACCAGTGGGACGGAGGGCGAGGGGAGCTTCACGTCGGCCACCAGATCACCAACCAGCGACTCGGACTTGTCCACCGATGGGAACTCCCCTGTGGTGGCAGCACCATCTGTGCGCCCCACTTCTACAGGTACAGCCGCCACCTCCCCTACCAGCACCGCCCTCCCAGCAGCCCCTCAGCGTGTGTCCCGTGCCCGCTCACCCAGGAAGGTGGGCATCACCTTTGCCCCAGGCACCTCAGGCCCTGCCCCAGTCACCCCTGCTGCCCTCAGTGAGGAGGCCATTGACCTCCTCAGGTCACTCACTGTTGGGCAGTCTACCATTGTGAATGCCATCCAGGGTGTAGAACGAGAGTTGAAACACGGTAATGCATTCCTGGAAGGCATTCATTCTGGTCAGGCTGTCCTTCAGCGAACCCTGCAATCTCTGGCTTCAGCACTGATGGCAGCCATTGTCCCTGTGTCCAGCCTCCCCCCTCCAACCTCCTCCACCACCCAGACCCAATCCCCTGTACCCCAGCCCATCCCAAGCACACCTACAGACCAGCAGGCACACAAGTCAACACACACAAGTAGCTCAAGCAAACATAGGCACCACACACACCACAGGCACTCACACAAGCATCACACCCATACAGACACAGCAACATCCACTGTCTCCACTGTGTCCCCCTCCTCCTCTTCTCCCTCCTCCCTCCCAGTCTCGTCTACACACACACCTGCATGCACCACATCTACAGGCACTAAGACTCGCACCAGAACACCCAGCACCACAAGCCGCTCACCTGCACTCACCACCTCCACTGCCATTTACACGTCCCCTGTGTCCTCTCCCAGTGTGTCTGTGATGCCCCCTCCCAAAGTACACAAACGCCGGCAATCACTCACCCAACATCCATCCACCTCATGACAGCCTCCAGTACCTGCACCTGCACCCAAAACACCTAAAGTGACACCTCCTACAACCACCTCCTCTACCTCCACTCCCAGACCCCCTCCAACTACCCATCCCAGTGTCCGTCAGAAACTGTCCCTCTTTCAAATTGACCTGTTTGCCCCTACCCCCCCCTCCAGTTCATCAGTCCCGTCGTAGCGCCTCAGCCAAAAAGCCTCCAGTACCAGTGGTGCGTGTTCCAGGTTTTTGGAGTGCACCGTCCACCAGGGCAGGCAGTAGGACCCGGAGCCAAGGCACTGTCAGCCCACCCCCTGTAAAGGCACCGAAATTGGAGAGTGGACGACGGGACCGTGTCAAGACTCCTGGTGGGACAACAAGTGAAATGGGATCGAAGGCGATTGGTGAGTCAGCTGTAACTCCAAAGAAGGTGGGGAAGGTTCCGAGGAAGTCTGCCCAGCCTGTTGTGAGTGCCACGGCGGAGAAGTGCGCCATCATTTCCGGCGGTCCAGACACAACCGCCAGCACCGTCGTTACTGGTCAGGAGACCACCGCCAGAGTCATTGCCCAGGAGGGCCCAAGTATCGTCACTGGTCAGGAGACCACCGCCAGAGTCAGTGCCCAGGAGGGCCCAAGTATCGTTACTGGTCAGGAGACCACCGCCAGAGTCAGTGCCCAGGAGGGACCGAGTATCGTTACTGGTCAGGAGACCACCGCCAGAGTCAGTGCCCAGGAGGGCCCGAGTATCGTTACTGGTCAGGAGACCACCGCCGGAGTCAGTGCCCAGGAGGGACCAGGATCCCACAACCCCGCTGGGCGATGATGGAACGTCATGCCACACCCCAATGTCCAGTGTGGAGTTCGTCATGCCACACCCCAATGTCCAGTGTGGAGTTCGTCATGCCACACACCAATGTCAGTATCTGAACCGCCATCTCAGGCTACCGCTGAACAGTCCATAGCCAGCCATGGCAAAGCACCGCTGAACAGGGGTAAGACCGCCATGGTGAAGACCGCTGAACAGTCCATAGCCAGCCATGGCAAAGCACCGCTGAACAAGGACAAGACCGCCATGGCAAAGCACCGCTGAACAAGGCCAAGACCGCCATGGTGAAGACCGCTGAACAGTCCATAGCCAGCCATGTCAAAGCACCGCTGAACAAGGCCAAGACCGCCATGGTGAAGACCGCTGAACAGTCCATAGCCAGCCATGGCAAAGCACCGCTGAACAAGGGCAAGACCGCCATGGTGAAGACCGCTGAACAGTCCATAGCCAGCCACGGCAAAGCACCGCTGAACAAGGGCAAGACCGTCATGGCAAAGCACCGCTGAACAAGGGCAAGACCGCCATGGTGAAGACCGCTGAACAGTCCATAGCCAGCCATGGCAAAGCACCGCTGAACAAGGGCAAGACCGCCATGGTGAAGACCGCTGAACAGTCCATAGCCAGCCATGGCAAAGCACAGCTGAACAAGGCCAAGACCGCCATGGTGAAGACCGCTGATCAGGGCAAACACCGTGTGGGTATGAATAGGCCGCCACATCAGTCATCCTTCTCCCATGTGCAGCTGGGACAGTGACAGGACAGGAACTTTCACGGGGAGACTCATCCAGTCTGGCCACCAGTCCCACCCAGTACCAGGTGAGAACTGCATCTAGTTGCGTCAATGTGGCTTTGCACTCCCCAGGATGGCACAGTGGGCAAGCCACCCACTGTAGAGACTTGAGAGACTGTGGCTTTGCACTCCCCAGGATGGTCTAGTGGGCAACCCACCCACTGTAGAGACTTGAGAGACTGTGGCTTTGCACTCCCCAGGATGGTCCAGTGGGAAACCCACCCACTGTAGAGACTTGAGAGACTGTGGCTTTGCACTCCCCAGGATACATCAATGGGCATGGAGCCCCGTCGTGGATCTGGCTTTGCAGTCATGTGGCTGAGGTGCCCCCCCTTCCCTTCCCCCTGAGGTGCCTGTAGTGTTTCAATCTGATGCCCCGGCAGTGTTCTCTCGGATTTTGGTCAGGTATCTATTGTGGGCCTCGCCCATGCATTTTTGGACTGTTGGTGCACGGACATTGTTGTGTACATATCTGCACTACTTCTTGTATTGTATATATAAATATGACAGATTTCGAGATATGATTCAGTATATTTTTATATGACATGTATATTGGCACATTACAATATTTGAACAGATC
Organism: Pleurodeles waltl; assembly: GCF_031143425.1. NCBI lineage: Eukaryota > Metazoa > Chordata > Amphibia > Caudata > Salamandridae > Pleurodeles > Pleurodeles waltl. The sequence continues at coordinate 235,117,201 of NC_090436.1, forward strand.
TCGCTTTGTCTTTGCATTCTTCCGGGGGGATTGTGGGTTGTTAATGTGATATTTTTGACTGCATTGGTGTGTATGTTGTGATATGCGAGGGTGGGGGTGGGGGTGTTTGGTGGGTGTCCCCCTAACTTTTGCCTCCCCCCTCCCCTGTGTCTTAGATGCAGTACTCACCGGTATGTTCTGCGCCTACGTCGCTGTTGTTCGTACAGGAGCAGAAAGACAAGGGCAGGTAGTATTTGGAGTTCCGGCTCCATGGAGTCGTCGTTCCTCGTGGAGTGTGTTGAGGTGAGCGTTTTCCCATAGCAAAGGCTGTTTCCGCCGTGTTTTTATCCACGGTGAATCCCCCCCGGAAAAGGTGGCGGATTGGTGTGTTGTAATAGTGTGGGCGGTACTTTGTCTCCCGCCTGTCTGTTGGTGGTGACCGCCACGCTGTTTGTCTGTACCGCCGTGGCGGGCGAAGTGTTAAAGTGGCTGTTTTTGTTGGCGGTTACCGCCAGGGTCGTAATTCCCTTTTTTTTTTCGCCGCCCTGTTTGCGGTATTACCTCACCTTTTACACCATCCGCCAGGGTTGTAATGACCCCCTTAATCTCCCCATGCCTAAAACCAAAATGAATGTGTCCTTGTGCAATGTAATTGATGCTCATGTAAAGCACTCCAATACCTTCGGGTCAAGTCTGTGTTATATAAAGAGTAGAAACTAAAAAAAAGTAAGAGTCAGACTGCCACAAGACCGCTGCCACTGCCAGGATCATGGATCCCAATGCATTGGTGGCGGTGCAAGTCGTGGTCAAGCACGGTGGTGCCGATGTTGGAACCGCTGTGCTGATAAGGACTTGCCTTTCCGCCGGCTTTTCCATGGCAGGGCCCTCCCATGAATAGGCCAGTGGAAAGGCAGAGACAGGGCCACAGGGTATTCTCCTGCACTGCTCCTAGCAGTGTTGTGGGAAGTGCAGAGGCTCCCCTGTCAGCACACTCAGAATGCACAGACAGAGCCATTGCAAGCGTGCTGGAGACACTGACAGTGCGGTGTCATTGGCCTCAGCTCTCCCTGAGAGATAATACCTGCTGCACTGTTTCCGCAGGCCAGCCCGGCAGGAGTTAATAATATGGAGGGCTGGAGGCCACCGACTTGGTGGTGGTCTCCAGACTGCCGTATTGGTAGTCTAAAGGTCAGATCGCAAATTTCCTAATTAGGCTCTAAGGCCCATATTTATACTTTTGTAGCGCTGCATTTGCATCATTTTTTGATGCAAAAGCATCGCAACCTTACAAAATGCAATAGTATTTTGTAAGTCTGTGCCGCTTTTGCATCAAAAAGTGGTGCCAACGTTTGGTCTGGCTCTAATTTTCGGGTCCACCGGATTATCTCGGTCTCATATAATATAATGATTCCTCAGTTCCTTTAAGCGGAGACGTCCGTGGCACTGAGGAGTTCCACCACTGCTGTATAGGTAACCCTATTTACAGCGGGTGGTTGTTCAAGCTTGAACCTTAAAAAGATAAAAAACCTCATCTTGGTGTGCTTTCTCTGAACTCAGGTCCGTTTTTATAATGGCGAATCCCCAGGTTGTACAAATAGCTCTTAACATGAGACAACCGCTCACAGCACATTTGCTAGCAAACGGCCTCACGGCCCATGGTGGTCCAGTCACTGTTGTGGTGGACGCCCATGTAGCCTATAGAACAGAACTTTTTTACTCTTGGGTCACACTTCCAGCAGTTGATGGGAACACAAATACATTCCATCCATACACAGTAGCGAACGCGCCTGGACAATACAGGGCATACGCATACTTAGATATACCTCTATCTTATCAAGAACATAATAATTGGCTTGATGGCGCCCTACCCCATACAATATTACCAGTAAGGTTAGGTCCACTAAGCAATGATGGTCCTACCTGGCCTTTATTGGCCACATATACACCACATCCTGCGGCTGCTAATATGGCAGTGGCTGAGGTTCAACGCTTATATACTGAAGTTATAGCAATATATAGACGATTAGTACAATTTGTGATGCAGACACTAAATACAAACCCAGCTCGTGCTGCTCCAGCACAACCACATGCAGTAACACCAGGTATAAATCCGGTGACTGTACACTCTATTAGGGGTAAAGTACCAGCAAAACGAGAGGAGACTCCATTTTAGCTGGCGCAGAAAATTAAAAGGCTGGAGGCAGTGTTTCCCCATACGGGACCTCAGGACAAACATAGAAAACTAACTATGTGTTTACCTTTTGGGATGGTTCCCTCAGTGGAACATTGTAATACATCGGGCACGGTATTTGCCACGCTCTATACAACGGCACACGGTACACCGACATTAGCAAACCTACCGGAAGTGCTTAAACAGATCCAGGATGAATATGGGGCTGCCCCGGCCTTAGATTTAGGAATGCAACTAATGGGCAATTTTGCCCCGTTTTTTTAGATAATCCTAAGCAGTCTTAAAGGGGAAGCAGTTGCACTTGCAGTACGCATGCATCTTCGTGACGTCCCGCAACAAGATCAGGAGCGGGAACTGCCTAAAATAATAGCGGAAACATATTCCAGTATCGGTCGAGATAGCCTCCGGGCTAGAACGCAAAAACCTCAATTTCAGGGAAAGATTAATAAGGATAATGCGAAACAGCGACCTGAGGGTAATAAGAAGCGCTGGGAGAAAAAGCAACAAACACCCAAAAAAGAAAGGGGAGAATCTCCACGTACGGAGACCCCACAGAATAGGTATAATTTAAGGAATAGAGATAATATAAAAACGCCTGATAGATATCAATATACTGATACATGCCAATCTCGTTCCTTTCAGGACTCATCGGAAAAGAGAAATGAGAGAGGTGGGTGGTCAGAGCGGAGAACAGAGTACGTGAAACCGAGACAGGAATCACAATGCTCTTCGGAGGTTTCTGCCAAGAAGGAAGAGAAACCGATACATCAAAAACAACAGTTTAAAAAGAAAAAGGTGGCGGAAGTTTCAGTCAGACATGCCACACAGGAAGGGTGTTCTCTTGAAGAACAAGACATGGGCACTAGCACTGCTACACAGCGCGCCAGAGGTCACAATAGTTCGCTGGAATCTTCTAGAGCATCTGGAGGTGAAAGCAACTGATGACTTCATACAAGTAGAAACAGGAGATATGCGTGTCTCCGAACCCGATAGGGTGTATACAGTGACTTTACAATTGGAAGGAGATATTGAGCGCACTACACACGCAATCTTTTGGGATCGTGTAGTTAAGATATATGACATCTTGTTGGCCGAACAAGATTGGCCACCTGATTTTGTCCACACCTGCCCAGTAGGGGAGGAGGTTATTAAACCTTCCTTCTCGCCACTTGTTCCAGGGGAACTCGCAGAGTCTTATTCGATTAAATGGGCTCTTGCACAAGCACCTGCCTTATATAGAAATCATGTAGGGTGGGATAGGGATTCTCCATATCATGTAATTCCTATTAAAGGTGATCCTCAGCCACAACCGTAGTATCCAATAAAACATGAAGCAAGGGCACCGGTGAGGGAAATACTTACACAATTGGAATACCAGGGGGTAATTGAACCCTGTGTCTCACCGATGAATAATCCCTTATTTCCTGTAGCTAAACCAGACCATTCGTATAGAATAGTCTTAGACTACAGACATTTGAACGGACATACCCGTACATATGCTATACAGAACTCGCATAGCGCTGCACTAATGAATAACATTGTGCGGAAAAAATATAAAACCACTTTGGATATCTCGAATGAATTCTTCTGGCAGAATATAGCTCCTGAAAGCTGAGATTTAACAAGCTTTAGCGCACTAGGCTCCCAGAAAAATTCTGTAGTTTGCTTCAAGGGTATAAGAACAGCCCAGGACTGTTTGCGGCTCGTGTGACGGCTATTCTACACGAGTTAGACCCTGAAGCATTGTCATATGTGGATGATATATATCTCATGGATGACCAGTTCCTACAACATCTAGGACGGGTAGCCCGCATTGTTGTGGGGCTTGCCGAAATTAGCTACAAATTTAACTTTAAAAAACCAAAAATAGCCTTCCTCAGCGTCATATTCCTGGGATATGAGCTGTCGAATGAAGGTAAGAGCCTAGCGCCACAATTCTTAGAAAAGTGTGCACAATTGCAACCACCAAATACGATTAAGAAACCCCAATCGTTGTTGGGCTTTCTAAATTTTGGCAGAACATACATTCCTGATTATGCTACACGTATAAAACCTTTATATGAATTGATACGTCCTGATTTTTCAAGCACATTCTGGACAATTGAACATACACATACTCTTCGGCAGTTACAGGCAGATTTGCTAGCAGCGAAACATTTACACACACAGGACAATAAGACGCATTTGGTGATCAGGGTAATAGCTTAGCCATTGGGTTTAATTATGTCACATTTAATGAGGGTGAGACAGTCCAGATAGGATACAAGACGCACTTGTATTCTGCTGCTGAACAACGATTTGCACCCACTGAGAAAATTTTCACTGTTGTACAGATGTCTGTTATTAAAGAAAGACCTCTTGCCCAGGGGAAACGCATTATTGTCGTCTCTCCTATTCCGGCCCTCGAGGCTGTTACAAAAGCTAGCATTCTGAACTCAAAATCACTTCTCCCACGATGGATACAATGGGCTACGTCTTTGACAGCCACTGATGTAGACTACATCTTTGACCCAAAGTTAAAAACTCAGGAATTGCTGCAATATGAAGTTGAATATCCAGTTCCCGCTGACACGATGCCCATTGATCAACATCAAGTAGTCATGTACACCGATGGCTCTGCGCAACCAGCGATTGGAACAAAACACCAATATTCTGCTGCATGTGCGGTAGTGAGCGGCTTTATGGAGGGGGAGAAATTCTGCCCGCAACATACCTATACGCAGACCTTAGGGGATTGTACAGCACAATTGGCTGAGTTAAAAGCTCTGCTGATGGCACTGGAACATACGGATCCAACGCGGTTCACACTGATTGTTTGTGATTCGTATTATTGCATCCAGTCTTTTAATGAATACCTACATAACTGGTGCATGAATGGGTTCAGAGATTCAAAAGGCAACACCATAAAACACAGGCTACTGTGGGGGAAGGTAGCAGATCTGAAAGAGACGCTACCCAAAGTCCATGCTGTGCATACACTTGGACACCAGTGCTTTGGAATACACGTTGCTGGAAATACTTTGGCTGATGAAGCTGCAAAGTCAGCAGTGACAGTTGCCACTGTAGCTGCAGTGACTCGTTCAAGTTCCAAACCAGACACAGACATTATGGCTGCCATAAAAGCAACGGTTGATGGCACGCCTTATCCTAAGGGATGTCCTAATAAATGCTGAATGCTGAAGTTAAGATTCCAGGTGTAGGCGTACGTGACATCCCCAATAAAGATGTAAGACCACAATTGATTAAAGCAGCACATGAGGGAGTGGCATCTACACATGCTGGCGTGGCAGCTACAATTTCGCTATTACAGGCCCGCTATTGGTGGCCTGGTCTCTATAAAGAGTCCAAGCAGTATGTCCTTTGTTGTGACATCTGCCAACAAATTAAAGTTTCAACAGCTAAGCGCCCGCCGCAGACACCCCTCTTAATATCTAATAGACCATTACAATGTGTGTACTTGGATCATTGTGGTCCACTAACACCGGATAGTGCATATAAATATATCCTAGTCGCTGTTTATTCTTGCTCCAGATTTGTGTGGGTGTGGCCACAATGCTCGGCTGACGCTTGGACTGTTATTAAAGATTTGCGAGTCCTTGTCGGTACATATGCAGTTGTGGCGTTCCATTCGGACCAGGGCCCTGCTTTTGCCTCAAGGGCATTCAGGGACACCATGGCTTCATTGGGGGTCCAGCTCCAGTACTCGTCTCCATTTCATCCCGAGGGAAATTCTGTCATGGAGTGATTAAACCGCGATTTAAAGCAATCCTTAACAGCCAGAGTCTTAGGTACAGGTCGTAGTTGGCTAACCCACCTGTATGGAGTTCAGAGCGCACTAAATAACCTGCCTAGAAGGTCCCTGGGGGGTCGTACTTCATATGAGTGCCTGTTCGGAAAATGAATGTTTGTTCCGGATCTTGATGGTCCTAGTGTGGAGGCGGCGGAAATACCTTTTGACATAAATGATCGTGTCACTGTTTTACAGGAATTACAGCAGTTCGGTGAAGAAAACTCTTCTAAAAGTGCCGCCTCCACAGGATTTAAGGATACACCAGTAACACCTACCAGCTGGATTCCTAGGTTTGGGGATCTTGTGCGTGAAAAGGTTGCAGTGAAAAAATAATTTGGCCCTTCTTATCGTGCACCAGTCCCTGTTTTGGGGATACACGGAACGAGAACTGTTATTCTACCACTGTTGCCAGGTGCCAAAGAAAATCGTTTTGTTTCTATTGACAATGTCAAGTTACAACATGTGGCCGATTCTACACAGCCGACCAAGAGGAACGTCCAGTAGTTCCCGAATCCCTCTTACTACTGGAGAAGACGTTCCGCTTCAAGTTATCTATACCAACACTCTTGCCTCTCCGAGCTTGGGGAGGGTGGATGATGATCTCGCATTAGTTCCACTGACAACGACTAACTTAGAAACATTTGATCAAGTCACCATGAATACTGACGTGATGGATGGTGCTATCTACAGTGTACCACCGCGAGAAACACCAACTTGCACGAACTGCCTCTGGTTACTTTGCTCACAACAACGATGGTCTATCGGACTCGTTTGCCTCTTCGACTCCTGATCTGTCAGGTCCACGTAAGCTGATATGTTGGGTTAAAGATACGTATTTTGTTTTTACATGGAACTATCAGTGGCTTTTATTGACTATGGTAGCATTTTTTCTTTGGGTTGGGTTTGTCATTACCTTTATTCTATTGATACAGTCCAAAACGATATTTGACTATACGCAATGGGAACATTGCCAGACTCCCCTGCAAGGGAGTTCCAAAACTTATTTTGATAAATTTATGTTTTTTTCAGGGCATCATCAAAAGAATGCCAAGTCATATTATTTTAGATTAACCCCGACTAAAGATAAACAAATGTTGTTGACCAACACGAAATTCATATATTCGGATTCCTTTGTTTCCCGATTGTCAATTGAAGGTTATGAATATTGGTCAAAAAATGTTGATATGAAAAGTGTTTGGGGAACAAAACAATTGGCAAACCAAGGGTAAAGAAACATTGTTTAGAGCATGTCTCATTCCCGTTCAAATGATCTTTTTAAATGAAATGTTTTGTCACCTCCTAGGGGGGTTTCCGGACAAGTAGGTCAGACCCTCACTACATATCATCAGAACATGCTGAAATAATGACTACATATAGGGGGTTATTACAACTTTGGAGGAGGTGTTAATCCGTCCCAAATGTGACGGATATACCACCAGCCGTATTACGAGTTCCATAGGATATAATGGACTCGTAATACGGCTAGTGGTATATCCGTCACTTTACCGTCACTTTTGGGACGGATTAACACCTCCTCCAAAGTTGTAATAACCCCCATAGTGTGGGAAAATTGTGCCAGCAATGGTTAAAATCATCCTCGCTAGATGCAGTTAAGACGCATCTCACTCTCCTGTCTAATAACATTGATTTACAAGATTTTCTGTCAGGCCCGAAGATGCCACGTAGGAAACGTTTCTTGTATGAGGTATACAATGAAATATGGAAACTTTCCCAACAAGAGGCTGCAGGCCGGTTAAGGCAGATAGATCAGGAAAATTTGAAAAAGGCATTAGCTTTTGTGGATAATGGAATTCACACCTTGTCCGACCGGATATATACAATTAACAACATTGTTTCTTGTGCTATAGACATTATACGATCTGATATGTCTTCTTTATATCATGGACAAAGTCAGACCAGGTCCAATATGCAGTTGGGTTGGACGCTTCAGACGTTGAAGGCGGGATCGCCTTCCGTGGCAGCATATCCGTGCCAGGGAAATATTTTTTTCCTTTAATTTAACGCGACAACAACAACTAATGGCTAAGAAGGAGACGACTTATGTCATGCTCAATATTGAAAAGTTAGAAAGATTGCCTTTTACCGTGGCCGAGATCCCCTCTGCAGAGTGGTTAATACACAGGGTTATTAATCTGCCTATTTCTACGTTACAATTCACTTCTTGTTTGAAACGTGTTCTGGTAGGCAGATATGAAAAGTTGGGAGATATTTACATCCATGAGGTGTGGGAGCTTCCCTTCTTGTACAAATGCGTAAATGGCATGAAAGAGGTCTTTCGTAGCGGTAGTGAATGCGAGACTTCAGTCAGCCATTCGATGATTTGCAAGCAGCTGTCCTTGCATGGGGCGTGTAATGCCTCTGTTGTGAACTTGGCTTGCTATCTGAAGGGAGTTCCAGTCCCCTTGATTAAACGCACATTCCAGGTGCTTTCAAACGGCAGCTACGTCCTCCTCAATAGTGAAGACTGTTGCGGCATGCGGGCCAGAATAGTTTACGTTGTTTCGGTCACTAAGGTCATTACTTGCTGCGGGAGTGTGTTGTTTCCCCCCACTAAATTAAGGGAGGTAGCAGATATTTGGCCTCACATTGCTACTTCCAAGGTGAATTTCGACAAGTTAAGTAGACTAAAGGCTTTATTGTTTCAGAAGCATGTGGGCTTACATCTGCATGCGAGACCTATGCGCTTCAGGTGGCAAGGTCATCGGCGGAAATACAGTCCCTGTTAAATACCAACGTTCTGAGCCACTTTGGTGAACTCGTGGGACGTATATTTAATGCGTCCAGCACAGCTGGATTAGCAGATTTTTTCAAAGCCGTTGATGTAGGTTTCATTCACACCTTCTCTTCCATATTTGAAATAATACCTTCGGCTATTCATTCAATTTTCAGAAGCATTTTTGGGGGATTTCCAATAACTTTGGCATTATTAGCCGGCATTTTACTATTGCTGTTGTTTTTTCGCAATGGCTGTCCCGCCGCAACAAGGACAAATGAGGGCGCTCCCATCAGCGCAGCTGTGTTGTGAACGCATGATGCAGCACTTTGGAACAACACTCCTGGAATATTTGGAGTGTGACTGGTCTCTGTCATTCCGACCGGTTTTGGATTGTGTGCTGCCCGTGTTTCGGTGCCGTTGGTGCTCTTTTGAACATGCACTAGACGTCTGTCTCTTACAGCAACGCCCCCCCAGTGATTGATGCTGATCTGTTGATGTTCCCGATGAGGGCTCATTACCAGACATTTGTGCTGTGGCTGCGTTTGCTTCCAGAGGCTACTTACGAGATACTCTTCCGGAGGAAGTTGATATTGACTCGTTGACAGGCTCTACACGGGATTCCGCCTTGGTTGACACTGGGGCTTTGGAACACACCTGCTCCTTGGTAGTCTTTGGCGTGGATTTTCCTGTTTTGTCATCTGCCGAAGTGGAGACTCTCCTGCTTTCCATGACCACTGTTTGAATTGGATTTATTTTAAATTGACATTATGATTTGAATTCGACATTTTGCCGCATGCTCATTTTTAAAATTTAGGATTAATATGCTTTGCTGTCCTCTTGACTTGTTGACATTTGTTAGGGTTTTCATTATATTTTAGCCTTGGGCATTTTTTAGTTTAGACTTAAACCACTTTCTACTGACAAGGGTAGGTTGTAGTGTAGCCGGCTAAAAAAGTATAAACATGGGCCTAAGTGTTTTGCATACTTCTGTCATGTCATTTGGCTATGCTTTGGCTACATGTGGGTGATATTTGTACCACATTCGGGCTCTTTTTTCTCTGGTGGCCATCTTGGGAGACTTATTTATTATGAAGCTCCCAAATTTCCTCATTTAAAGCAATCTATTGTTTTATTTTTCATCTGCGTGCTCACCCGGGAGGCAACGGCCCTCCGTCACTGCAAAGGAGCTGCCCCTGCCTCCTTGCTCTGTTTTCTGACCATTGTGGGAAAAAGACACAGTGGAGAGCATGGCTTCCTTCAAAAGTTATTTTTATCTGCAATGCAAAATTTGTGAGCTTCTGCCTTCTATGTCCCGCTATCACTGTCCCTAGACCACTATGCAGCATTTGATACCAAAGATCATAAAATCCCCCAGGATCAGTTAGTGATATCTGCTGAAGTGAGTAGAATAGACTCATCCTGGTTCCTTTTGTTCCTGGGAAATTGCTTCCTTCAACTTAAGCAGGTCAATTTCCCTCTCTCTGATTAGTTCCATCACATGCCAAGTCACTTAAGGTTTGTAACGTGCTCATACATTAATTCACATTCATGTATCTTGCAGGTCCCCAGCTTTAGCAAGCACCGTAATTGTTGTTCATTCATTAGTTCCAATACATCTATAATTATTCATTATGTAACAAAATGTCTTATTTGTAAGAAATTGAGTTACTGGTTATTGGAGGCGGAAGCCCCTGTTAGAAACCATGTCTCTAGTTTGCAGAAGTAAGCACCCTGTCCAAGTAGGGACCAAACCTCTAGGTCAGGTCAAGTCAGTGACAAGTCATAAATTAGCCTGTGCTCGCCCTCTGGTAGCTTGGCGGGAAGCAGGTAGGCCAAACTTAGGCGGCAATGTGTAAAGTACTTGTGCTACACACACACAATAATTATACGAGGTACACCACAGAGAGACTTCATACAGATATTTAGAAAAATAAAACTTGTTCATCTAGATAATTTTTAGCTTCAATAAGATACAGAGGTATTTAGATTTGAAGACTGAAAGTAGTCTGATAAATGTGCAAGGAAAGAGTAATAGGACAAAAAAATGGTGCCAGGGACTCCTCGGCATGGATGTCCAATGTCCATGGTTGTGCTCCTACCAGACAGGGCCAGAGCCACCCGGGTTCAATTTGATGAGGTGCGAGCAGCTGAGCTGTGCTGTGGCCTCTCGAGTGAAGTTGAAGAAGGGAGAGCAGAAAGCACGGAGCAGAGGCTACTCGAATAAAGCTGAAGAGACGGGAATGGAGTAGAAGGGTTGAAGCTGCTCTGGTGAGGTTGCTGCGATGAGAGCATCGAAGCAATACAGGAGCCACTTGGGTGAAGTTAATGCAGTGTGAGAGGCGAAGCAGGGCAGAAGCCACTTGGGTGAGAAGTCGATGTGATGAGAGTGGCAAAGCAAGACAAGAGCCGCTCGGGTGAAGTTTGTGCAATGAGAGTGGTAACGCAGGTCAGAAGCCACTTGCATGCAGTTGTTGCAATGAGAGCAGCAAAGCCAGGCAGGATCTACTTGGGTGAAGTTGTTGTGATAAGAGTGGCAAAGCTTGGCAGAAGCACCTTTAGGGAAGTCAAAAAGTTGTGAGATGAGTGGTGAGAGGAAAGCAAGACTTTTATGAGTCACTCTGGGCTTGGAGATTGAGTCTCGGGTTGCTGGGCAGAGATCAGCAGGCAGAAGAGAGGTGCAACCAAGCAGGGCAGCAGTTCCTGAGAGCAGTCAGTCCTTATTCCAGCAGCGTGTCTTGAGTCCAGAAGTGTACTGACTTGAGTGGATCATGGGCCTAATGTTTATATCAAAAAGTGCCTTTGTTGTGAGGCGTGACTATGAAAGAGTTCTTGTGGAGTGCACATGTACCCCTTTCAGGTTAGCCTCAGCTCCAGACTACCAGTGTGAGGTAATCAGCCCCATTGTGTGGACTCCAGACACTACCCCTCTGCGGTGAAAGTGTGAGCCCTTCCCAACCTCCTGCCCAGGAAGACCCATCAGTATGCAGATGCATACAGATGCAGTGTAGTATCCTGTGTTGTGGGTGTCTGAAGGGAATGCCCAAATGTAGGGTGTCACCTAACTAAGTCAACAGTGTATTGGAGATAGGCTGTAGGCACACAGAACAGTGTGTGCAGGGAAGTCCTGACTTTCTAAAAGTGGCCTTTCTAAAATATTAATAATAAATCCGACCTTACCAGGAGAGAGTGTTTATTATTACTTTTCCAATGGTATGAAACATGATGCAGCTACTCCTCTCAGATCGGGAATTACAGATTAAAGGTAATATAATGATTTCCCAATGCTGGCCTATTAGAGGGGCAGTCCTCACAGTAATGAAAAACGACTTTGGGGCGTTTTTTTATTACCAGGACATGAGAACTTAAAAGTACATGTCCTGTTTTATACTTACATGGCACTCTGCCCCATGGCCTGCCTTACGATGATTTAGATGTAAGGAAAGGGGAGATTAAGGCTTGGCAGAGCTTTTAAATGCCAAGTCAGGGTGTCAGTTAGACTGCACACACAGGCTCTGCAGTGGCAGGCCTTTGACATGTTTACAGAGCTACTTGAGTGGGTGGCACAATTAGTGCTGCAGGCCCACCAGTGGCATTTATTTTACAGGCCCTAAGTATAGGATATATCACTCTACAAGGGATTTACATGGAAACTTAATATACCAATTGTGGATACACCAATGTTACCATGTTTTTAAGGGGAGAAGCACATGCACTTTAGCAACGATCAGTAGTGGTAAAGTGCTCAGAGTCCTAGGAACAACAAAAAGATGCAGCAACAAAACAGGAGGCAAGGTAAGGGCAAATTGTCTGGGGATAGACCACCCTGAGGATGCCATGTCCAACAACCCCACTCAGGGTGAATCCCCAAAGTCACTAAATTAACCTGTGCTTTAACCTCCAGAGGCTTGGCACAAAAGCAGCCAGGGTTAACTTAGAGGCAGTGTGTAAAGTATATATGTAGCACTCAAGCTGCCTCGTTTCAGCATGGGCTGTGGATAGCAGCAGGGCTCAGACTTATCTATGCAAATCAAGCTGCAGCTGGTCAGCTAAGCAGTTTCAAGGAAACTTATGAAGCTTATTGTGCCATATAACTTACAAAGGAGGTCAGTCAAATGACCCTTGCAATCGTTCTGCATAGCCTGGGAACAAAACATGTAGGTAAAATCTTCCTTCTTCAGACTGCAAGGCAGTCCTTCCATCAGCAGCTAGTTCTCTGGCAAGAGAGCAGCCGTTCACAGGTCCAGGAGTGTTCAGATGAGTGACTCTGGAGATCTAATATTTATGGCTGGTGCCAAGATTTGTGTGGTGGGTGGACTCCCTGTCCTACCCCCAATACTGGTTCTAGAAAGTTCCTCCCCTTCTCCTGGTCAAAGCATCAAACTATCTGGGGTGAAAAATGCATGGCAGGCCTAGTGCCAGGTTCCTTGTCTGTGCTTTATCTTTGAAGTCTAAGTGAGGCTGGATACAACCCCTCCCCAGCAATCCTAGTAGGATGGCCCATCCTGTCTACACCTAAATTCCCTTTGACTTACTGTCTGGAAGCCATATACAAACACCAATAGCAGAGCCATCTGCAGTTATGTGAGTTACAACACTAGCAGAAGGGCACAGTTGGTTGGGACCAGAAAATGGCAACTTTTAAAAGTGGCATTTTCAGAATTGTGTCTTAAAATTAAAATTACCACTAAAAAGGATTTTAAATAGGCCTGGGTAGAATTTTGATTAATTCAGAGTAATAAGAGTAATTTCAGTAATTCTGTATAATTCTTTCATGCAAAATTATTGATAATGATGCAGTTACTCTTCCTTGCATTATTATGAGTAATTTGAGGGAAACATCCTACCGCAAGAGCACATGTGCTACTTTTCAAATGCTATGCACCCTGCCCTGTGAGCGTTTGGGCCCTACCTTAGGGGTGACTCAGAAGTATTAAAAAGGAAGGTTTGGGCTTGGCAAAATGTTATTCTACCATGTCAAAAGGGCAGTTTAAAACTGCACACACAGGCTACGGTGGTAGGCCTGGAACATGTTTTAAAGTGCTACTTTAGTAGGTCTCACAATGAGTGCTGCTGCCCAGTAGCAGCATTTAATTTACAGATGCTGCATACTGGTAGTACCATATAATAGGAACCTACACATAGATTAAATCTGTCAATTGGGTGTTGTATAAAGTTTCCATATTTGAAGAAGAGAAAACCAGTGATAATGTGTACAGAAGTCTAAAACCAACAAAAATAATTTCAGGAAACAGGAGAGGTGAAAGCAAAACGTTTGGGGGAATGCCACACGAAGACTTCTGGTTCAACATTATCTTTTTTAGATCCTTTAAAGTTTTCGTATCTCACCAATTTTCCATTAATCAAGGTGACAGTCACAATCCCATTCAGTGATTATACTACCTACTCACAATTTCCCCCCCCCCCTTCATTATTCTATTGTTTCCCATATTCTTTATTTCAGAATCTATTTATTTCACAATCCAATTCTTTCCCTGTCTTGTGGGAGGGATTTACCCTATCAGATAATATTATTCATGCTTTAATTTTTTACAATGTGTCCTGTTCTGATAGATCTCCTTTAAGATGGTCTGTCATTATTATGCTTTGTCTTTTTCAGAAAGTCAACGGACTCTGTGAGACAGGTTTGTGCTTTTGTACTCTTTGCATTCTTTATCGGCTCACTCTCAGAGTCATAGAATAACTCATTTGCTAAACTCTAAGCCACATCACAGAACTGCAAACTTACTGTCTGCTCTCATTTTTTTTGGCCTGTTCATCTAGTACAAGATATAGGACCTGGTTGAGATCTCAACAAAATGTCTATTAAGTCCCCCATGCATTTCTATGCAGCTGATTAACACCTTTGATTTGTAGAGCATTACCAAAATCTAAACATTAAGGGGCATATTTATGGGAGGCTTGCACTGCTGAAGTGTCACTTTTTTTGATGCTCCGGGGGCACAAGCCTCTCAACCATATCTATGAGGCCATGCAAAGGCATGGCCTCATAGATATGGAGTAAGAAAAAGCTTTGCAAGTCACTGCAAGAGCGTTGCAGTGGGTTTTCCCACATAATACCCATGGATTTTGATGCTGCTTCAAATTTACTTAACCATGTAAAACTGGGGCAGTGCCAAAACCTTACGCCTCCCCAGAGCAGGAATAACAAGGAGAATTATTTTCATTTCTCTTTGTTATCTCCTCTTTTCATGTGTGCTGCGTTCTCCAGCAAACATGAAAGGAGGAAAACACCTCATAAGATTGTTTTTGTGCAGGAAGGTGTCCCTCCTTGCACAAAACCAACCCTTAATGCAATGTAGGCACACTTGCACCATGGTTCAAGGGTGCCTTCGCTGGCACTAGGCACCCAATTGTTCTCCAGTGCAGGAGGAAAAGACAGAATACACTATTTCATAAATACTGTGCTTTCCTGCCCTTCCACATTGGCCTAGGGTAGCTCAGCAAGAAGACTTGTGGCGCTGCCCTATGCCAATTGCCATAAGTATGGGCTTAAGTCAGCTGGTTCCCTTTTGTATCTTGAATACCTATCCACCACTGTCTGTAAAATATAATATACTTTGTTAGGTGCAAGGTCCATATTATGTCAAACTATATACTGAATAATTGAAATCTTACATATTCCTGTACCACTGATCATTATTTGTCTATTATGAATCCCCCATGTCACATGTCTTTTTTCCCTCAGTGCCAACAGACTTGGGGCCTCATTTACAAAAAAAAGTGGTGCAGCCTGGTGCTGGGCAAAAATTGGCAGCGCTGCATCACTTCAGAAATGCAGGGATGCAATGTGTTTAGGAAAATAAGGTATGCCCTATGTTTCCCCTAGCGCTTGTGCTAAAATTAGCTGCCTGGTGCCAAAGAAGGCACCTTTGATTGTTTATGTACAGGAATCAATCAATCATGGTACTTATAGAGTGCAGCTTATCACCCTGAGGATCTCAAGGCACTGAGGGAGGAGGTGGCAGATCAATTGAAGGGCCAGGTCTTGAGGTCCTTCTTGAACTGCATCAGTGAGGGGGATTGCCTGAGGTGGAGAGGAAGCATTTTCCAGGTCTGCAGTGTGAGGTATGAGAAGGACCTTCCTCCAGCCGAGTTCTTGTGGATCCTTGGGGTGGAGGTGAGGGCCAGCTGGATGGAGCAGAATTGTCTGGAGGGTGTGTCAAATGAGAGGCAGTGGTTGAGGTAGGCAGGGCCAATGTTGTGTAGGGCCTTGTATGTGTGTGTGAGGAGTCTGAAGGTGATTCTTTTGTTGACCAGGAGCCAGTGGAGGTCTCTCAGGTGGGTGGTACTGTGGTTGTTTCAGGGATGTCCAAGATAAATCTGGTCATGGCGTTCTGGATTCTCTGGAGTCTTGATTGTAGTTTATTGGTGGTGCTGGCATACAGTGTGTTGCCGTAGTCAAGCTTGCTGCTAAGGAGTGCTTGGGTGACTGTTCTTCTTGTCTCAATGGGGATCTATTTGATGATCTTTCAGAGCAGGTGGAGAATGTGGATGCACAAGGATGAGAATGCATTGACTTGGTGGTCCATTGAGAGCGAGTAATCAAGGATGATGCCGAGGTTGCATGCGTGGTCGATGGATGTGAGAGGGGACCCCGAGAGCTGCCAGCCACCAGGAGTTGTCCCAAGTGGAGGGGGTAGAGCTCAGGATGAGGACCTCAGTCTTGTTAGAGTTGAGCTTGAGGCAGCTGTCTTTCATCCAGGTGGTGACTGCCTTCATTCTGTTATGGAAGTTTCTCTTCGTCGGTGAGTGAGAGGATCAGCTGGGTGTCATTGGAGTAGGAGACGTTGTTGAGACCATGGTTTCTGACAATGTTGCTGAGCAGGGTAATGTAGATATTGAAGAGGGTTGGGCTCAGAGAGGAGCCCTGGGGGACTCCGCAGCTGGACTCCTTTGGATTCAAGGTGAATGGGGGGAGCCTGACTCTCTGGGTTCAGCTGGTGAGGAAGGAGCAGATCCACTTGAGGGCTTTGCCGTGGATGCCAGCGTCGTACAGTCTGGTGAAGAGGGCGGTGTGGGAGACAGTGTTGAAAGCGACTGAGAGGTCCAAGAGGATGAGGGCTGCTGTTTTGCCTCGATCGAGGAGGGTGTTGATGTCATCCATTGCTGCAAGAAGTGAGTTCTTGGTTCTATGGTTGCTCATGAATCTGGATTGGGAGGGGTCCAGGATGTGGATGGTCTTGAGGAAGTCAGTGAGCTGGACGTTGATGGCCTTCTCAATGAATTTGGGTGGGAAGGAGAGCAGTGAGGTGGGTCTGTAGTTTTTCATGTCCTTCATGTCAGCGGAGGGCTTCTTCAGTAGAGGGTTGATCTCCACGTGTTTCCAGTCTACTGGGAAGGTGGAGGACTCAATGGAGCAGTAGATGGTACAGTTTGGGGGCGATAGTGGTGCTGGCTCGGTAGAAGAGGTGGTGGGGGCAAGGGTTAGATGGTGCCCCGGAGTGGATTGATTTCATGTTTCTGAGTGTGCCTTCTGAGGTGAGGGGGATCCATTGGAGCAGGGTCAGCTGGGGGCTGGAGTCTTTGGGTGTGGTGGCTGTGGGCAGGGTGGGTGATTCTTGGGTTGTGAGTCCATCATAGATGTCTTGGATGTTACCGGGGAAAAAAGTGGCAAGGTTGTCACAGAGGTCTTGGGAAGGGGGGATGTCTGGTGTGTCCGTGTTGAGTTTAGTGAATTCTTTGATCATGGTGAAAAGTTCTTTGCTGTTGTGTGCTTTGGCATTAATGTGTTCCTGAATGGCCGATTGCCTTACTGTTCTGATGAGGTGGTGGTTCATGGTGACGGCAGTTGTGAAGGCTTTGTGGTCTGCGTGTTCCTGCTGCTTCTCCAAGGTGTCCCTTCCTACACATAAACAATCAATAATGGTGTTTTGTTACTTCTAGGTGTGCTGCAGAATGCAAATCATCATTATTTAACGATTTTTTATGTGCAGGAAGGGACACCGTCCTGCACATAAACAATCATAAATGGCGTTACTCTTTCTATGTATGCTGCAGAATACTACAGCTGTGGAGGCTACCTACCATGGGCATGGCATCTCTCTATCTAAAAGAAGGGCACAACAGTCTTTCTGCCCCTCCAGAGGTGGCAGATTAGGGTCTGTGCCTCAATCTGCCCAGGGGAGAAGAAAGCCAACTAGACTCCTGGGAAGAGTTAATTATTAAAATAAGTAAGGCTAGGGGCTGCCTAACATGGGCATGGCCATGCCCCATCCCAAAAAGGGTGCAATAGTCTTGCTGCCCCCATCGGAGTCAGATTGGAGGTTTGCTCCAATCTGCCTCCACTGGGAGGGGGGTGGAAGAAAGCCCACTAAAATTTAAAATGCTGTAAAAGAAGAATGGAGCGGCCTACACTAGAATTGAGCTCTACCCGCTCCCCAGAAGGGGCAATAGTGTCTTGCTACTTACCAGAAAGTAGATAGAAGATTTGACCCAGATGGGAAGGTTGTGGGGGAGGGGTGGAACACGAATTAGACATTTGAATTTTGCATTTGAGGCTAAAGAAAGTGGTGGAAGTGTTGCACTCTGGAGTTGGCTACACCGCCATCCAAAAAAGGGACAAACCAGTCACCCCCCCACATCCCCAGAGACAGACAGACAGGTATTCCCCAGTTTAACCATGAAAAGGCATAAAGCTCACTAGACACCAGGCATTTCAACATAGTACAAAAACAAAAGGAGGGGTCGACCTACCCTGGCATTGAGCCATGTCCCAACCCAGAAGATCCAAAAGTGTCATTCCGATCCCCCAGAGGCAGATAGGAGATTTATCCCAATTGGGAAGGTTGCAGTAAATCTGCCTCCTGGTGGGTAGAAAGTCCACTAGATACCATGGAGTTTGCTTTTAGGGCAAAAGAAAGGATTGCAGGTCACTCTGGCATTGGCCACACCCCCACACTAAAATGGGTGACCCAGTCTTTCTGCGCCCCCTTCAGAGGCAGACAGAGGGTTTTCCCCCAGTTTGCCTCAGGGACAGAAAGCTTACTGTATGGCAAGAATATATATATTTTTAAATAATCAGGTAGTCCTGGCCCATTCAGATGTGGGGCTAAATCCAATATCATTCCACTTGTCAAGGTGACTAGCAACAATTTTGTGCTTGGGTAGGCCGCCACCTGAAGATACAGAACAGACCCACACATTTTTTAAATCTATGCATCTGGGGGAGTGCAGGTGGAAGTGCTTTGCATGGATCCCTCAACATTTTCTTACCCACAAAGCCCTGAAAACCTCAAACTTTTCTTGATGTAAACTCCTGGAATCTGCGGGGTGCTAGATAATTTCTACTACATAGCAATTCTCCAATTGTCCTGAAAGAAATGCTACCCCACTTGTATGGCTGGGCCCGATGCCCCGAACAAGAATGGATCAAAGCTGGGTCAATGGTAATACTCACAGGGGACTCTCATTGACCTGAGTTTGTTTCATTCCTGTCACAGGCACTAGGCACAGGCACACAAGCAGGGCACCATGTTTATTAGGACAAGTAGGGAACAGCTGGGTGGTAGGAATTTTGTTGATTCCTGTGGATTATGGAAGTTTCTATCAAAGAAATGTAAGAAAAATGTGTGATTTTAGGCAAAGGTTGAGCTTTGCTCTCCATTGTAGGTGGGACAAACTTGTGAGATTCATGGAGAACATCTCACCCTGAAATTCCCTGGTTGTCTAGTTTTAAAAAATGGTGAGGTTTGCTAGGTTTTTATAGATGCCAGTTGAGATAGGGCCCAAAATCCACAGCTACTAACATTGTGAAAAAGGGTCAGTTTTCAGTGGAAACATGTAATGTGTCCATGTTGTGTTTTGGGCCAATCATGAGCAGGCACTAGATCCATCCACATGAGTGAGGTTCCATCTTAATCTAGAGACTTGGGGAAATGCTAGGTGGTAAGAAGCTGTTGACTCCCCACATATTAAAGACATTTTCCTCTCAGAAATATAAGGAAAATTAGGGTTTTTTGTCAACGTTTGAGGTTTGCAAGGGCTTCTGATAAGGGAAACCTGGAGATAGCCACTGAAGTCACCCCACTCTGGATTTCTGTGGGGAGTTCAGTTTTTATTGGAAAAAATGTGATGTGTCCGTTTTGTGGTTTGGACCTTTTCCTGTCATGGGCAGTAGACCTACACACACAAGTGAGATATAAATTTTATTGGGAGACTTAGGGAAATTCTAGGTGGTAGGGAAATTGTGGCTACCCACAGGTTCCAGGGGTTTTCCTCACAGAAATGTGAGGACAATGTGTGTTTTTGTCAAAGTGTAAGGTTTGCAGGGCTTCTGGGTAAGAAAACCTTGTGAGAGCCATGCACGTCACCCCAACTATGTTCCCCTGGGTGTCTAGTTTTTAAAAATGTGCTAGTTTTCTAGGTTTCACTCGGTTCTGGCAGAGCTATAACCCAAACTCCATAGCTATCCACTAAAAAAAGGTCAGTTTTCAGTAGAAAAATATGTGTCTATGTTACATTTTGGTCCCTTTACTATTTCAGGCACTAGGCTTACCCACACAAGTGAGGAACCATTTTTATTGGAAGACTTGAGGGAACACACAATGGTACGAACTTTTTTATTACCAATAATATTTCACTCCATTTGTGCCTTCCAGACGTATTCCAGTGTGTAAGAAGGAATACATTCTATTATTCGTACCCACAAATTCAGAAATGTACAAATAACTACTGCTCCTAAACTCAGTATCTGGTGTACATTTCAGAAATACATAGGTTTCCTTCATACCCATTTTCACTCTATATTTACAATATGAATTGCTCTATACTTGGAACACAATGAAAAAACATTGTAAGTTGCAGCTCTGGGTACCTCGGATTCTTAGACAAACTACAAACCTTATATATCCACCATCCACAAGAGTCTAGGGTATTTAAGGTTTATGGCTTTTGTAAATTGGCTAACATTTGTGACAAAAATTTTGAGATGGAAATGCTGTTACAAATAACCTTTTTTTCGTACTAATTTTCAATACTTTTTATTTCAACAGTTAGTTTCTTTGGTAAAACTTAGAGGGATGGGCAGAAATGACCTCTTACTGAATTGAGAATTTTGTCTACTTTTCAGAAACCTATAGCGGTCCGGGATCATCCATGAGTTTCACATGGGTTTGTGCCATAAATTGGAAGTAGGTTAAAAGTGCATAGATTCAGAAAAGATACGCTACCTCTCAAAAATGCCAAACCTGTGATAATAAAATGTATTCTCATACAGCTCTGAATATTTTTAAAAGCTGGGAAGATGGTGATTTTAGCACAGCAACATTTTTATTGATGCTACGTTAAGGAAAAAAGCAGACTCTTTTATCTGGGGCACATTGTTCCTATTTTTCACAAACACTTCAACCTTTAGCTATGTTTTTGCTATTTTCTTGGTTCCCATCATGGGAACCCGCAAACCCTGGGTCCCTTTATCTTAGGATAAAGGGGTGCATACTTGGCAGTTATACTTTATGTGGAAAAAAGCACAGACTACCCCAAATAGACAAAAAATGGGATTAGCGCTGGGGTGAAAAAGTCACTGTAGTTAAGAGGTTAATATGGGATTTTTTTTCCATTATGTTTGGGAATAATCCATTTAGAAAGTACACTTGTTGGGTCCACCATTCCTTTGATACATTTTGTTTCCAATTTCTCATGCTACTCCAAACATCTTGCCACTCAGTAAAGTTGAGCTGACAAATAATAGAGTTTGAATTCTGGACTACATTTGGTATCTGTAATTTATGCATAGACATTTTGTGCCTATTGTCAACCCATATTATATCTGCGTCTACTTTATTGATGTCTTTGAAAATACTAACATGTAGTCTCTCAGGGAGAATTGGGAAGAAATACAGAAAGCGAGATGGCACTATTATTTTGATTAAATCATTCTTAATGTAGATAGTGGCTGGTGTTTCCAGAATCCAGCACTTTCTTTCATCTTGTTCCCAAGAATTCCAAAGGTTTCCATGATCTGCGCTGTATCTTGTTCCTCATTTTAACAGTATATAATCTGCATGCAATTAAATCATATGCATACACATGCATTGCCTATTAACACAATTCCCCCCAGTTGTTAAGAATTCAAAGGCTAAAGGCTCCATGGCAAATGCAAAAAAAAGTGGTAATAAGGGGAATTCCTGACACGTACCCAACATTGCTCACCCGTACACATGCAATGGGTTGTGCATTCAATAACTTAATCCATTTTAAAATGCATGAAATTTATTATAGATAAGACAAAGAGCAGGTGCTGCGAATTCAGGATATAAAATGAACCACTGGATATCTACTACTGGTTTTCTGACTGGAATAAAACCCATCAGATCCATATGTCCCAGCTGTGTCAGAAAAGCCTGAGATGACATCCGCACCCTCCTCGACTGAGGCCAGACCATCGCCCTCATCCTCCTGGACCTTCGACACAGTCTCACACGCTACGCACCCGACTCCACAACACCGGCATCTGAAACTCAGCACTCCAATGGTTCTCATCATTCCTCACTGGCAGAACACAGAAGGTCCAACTCCCCCCTTTCTCTCGGAAGCCATCAAGATCGGCTGCGGCATCCCCCAAGGATCCTCATGAGTCCCACCCACTCGAACCTCTACATGACCGCTCTGGCCGCCATCATCAGAAGCCACGCACTCCTATGCCAATGACACCCAGCTGATAGTCTCCCTCACCAACAACCCGACCACAGCCAAGAACAATTTCAACAAAGGAATAAAAGCAGTCGCCGCCTGGATGAAAGACAGCTGCCTCAAACTGAACTGGGACAAAACAGAAGTCCTCATCCTCGGCTCCACACCCTCCACCTGATACGATTCCTGGTTCCCTACTGCCCTCAGAAACCCTCCTACCCCCACCGACCACGCCAGCAACTTCGGCATCATCTTAGACTCATCGATTTCAATAGACCGACAGGTGAGCGCTGTCTCATCAGGTTGTTTTCACACCTTGCTAAATATTTTAGAATCTAAATTAAGCATGGACAATTGCCAGCATGATATGATATCTGAGCAGTCAGGATGTTGCTATAGGTGAGCCACTGTAAGAGCTCCCTTTGTTGATTCAGGTAGTACCCCTTGCTCATATGTTGCTTTGTAAATAGGTAAACGTTTTGGAGCCAAGGGGGATGCTTCAAATTTTGTTTAAACCCCTGTTGTGAATACATTGCTGCCATGGGTTTTCCCATCTGGCAGGTCTGTCTAATTCATTCTACCATTATTGGTCCCTATAAATCTATGGTCAGTATTTCATTTAGTATTGACAATCTCAAACTATGTATACATTTGTCTTACTATTTTCATCAAATTATGTGGTCAGCATTCTTTAGCTTCCAATAATGTTTCATCATTTCCGCATGTATTGTTTTCTGTGTGGTATGCATGTTTCCATCTTATGTTTTAAATGCTGTGATCCATTATGCATCTTTGCCCAAATAACCCTGTCTGCCTGCCTTATCACATTTACCATGATACATACTTTTTCATAATTGTGTAGCCTCAAAAGGCCTGTGTATACATTACACTTTTTTCTATGCTCTAAAATCACTTTCAGAGTCAGGCTTTGCAACAATCTTAATTTTCATTTCTATAGAAACCTGTCTCCAGTTTCAAGATGCTTTTCAGTAGCATGGCCCTGACCCAAAATATGGGTTTTAGGTGCATAACCCCTATATACACTTTGAAGGCATCCCATTCTATTAATACATTGTTGTGGTACCTTCACTATTGTCAAAAGATCAGGTCCCAGTTTCCTCATAGTGTATATGAAGGTCATGACTTCCAGCAGAATTGGTTGCAATCTCTACACAGGTATATCTGGAATTCATGCTACCTACCTCAATTGGTTTAGCAATGGACAAACATATGACATCATTTTGGCCAGGTATTCTACATGTATCAAATTGTTCAGCAGGTGCTGCAAGTGTAGGAAGGTATCCTGCCTCGATTGGCGGTTATGGCACAGCCAAGTAATGTGAGTATTTAGTTGTTCTGCATTGGAATGCTCTCCAGGCATCAGTCAGTTGCCATTGTCTCACCCATTTACTGAAAACCATCAATGTAGTCAAAGTGGTTGTATTAGGCATATATGGTTTAACCCATCTCTTTCTATGTTGAGTACACAGTTAAAGTCCTTCCCCAAAAATAACTAGCATATTTACATATTTTACTGCATTGGTTTGTAGAGTTTTAAGGCAGTCCAGCTGTGCGATATATATGAGGGACATAACTAAGCATTTTGCATTCAGTAGTCCCTCCTCCGTATATATCTTGCCTCCAGATCTATCAAGGTTCATCCCCTCACTCTAGGTAGCTCTGGTCTCTCCCATATTGAGGCCCCTCAAGCATATTCTGAGTAATTGGTACAAACCTGTTGTCATTTTGGATTCCCATTTGGTTAAGTGTGTTTCCTGCATGTCAACTATTTCTATCCCCCTCTCGATATGTAGGAATGTATTCATATCTTCTAATTGGGTTCCCCACATTCTACTGTTTTAGGTCACTAATCCATATATTTCTTCATGTAGAATCTTGTGAGGGCTCAGCCAGGAACCAAGGCGAATTGGGATTAAAAATGTAATCTTTAATTTTAGGCACAAATCAGGACAGCCCATAACAACCTGTTGAGTGCTCCAAGCTCCAACCAGTAAGTGGCAGGAGCCTGTAAACCCTCACTAAGAACCATCAGTACTGAAGGTTCCGTTATGAATGTGACAGTAATCCTAAGGCACCTTTCACCATATAACTACACAACAAACCAATTTTAGTTCACTAATGTTTGTGAATTCTCTATAAAGTAGTAGTAATACTCATGCAGCTATTGGAAAGATCTCAAATGATACTTATCACCACGCACAGGACTACTCATAATTGCATACATTAAATTGCCTCTCCTGAAAAGTGATGACTCAAGCACTCTAATTCTTTGACCACTGTGATGTCATGGTGTTCCAAAACATGCAACATACTTTCCTGCACCTGCACATGCCCTTCTACAGTATCAGAGAATACAAGAATACCATCCTCATCCTGGTATGCTAATCTGTTCTTTAAGGCCCGAAATAACTAGAACATTAATTTTTGGAAAACAGATGCTGATGAGGCTAGCCCAAATGCACCAAAAGTTGTGTTAAAAGCTGTAAAGGATTGCGATTCTTCTAAAACGTCTGCCTTGGGATAAGCAGCTCCTAAATCAAGAGAAGGAAATACCTTAGCAATCCCCAACTGAGTCAACATTTCTTGAATCTTAGGCAATGGAAAACAATCTACCAAAATATTCTTATTCAGAGACCTTAGGTCAACACAAAGTCTTATATCACCTGTTTTCTTCTTTGCCACAATAACAGAGGAGATCCGGTTAACTGGTTCAATAACATTAACTGGACATGGTTTACTCAAATGCTGTTTCAGTTGTTTTCTAATCCTTAATGGAACCTTGTGAACAACAGGAATAACACTCAGTTGAAGAATTATTTTGTTTTTTTTTATCCTCTTATTGTTCCCATTCTGTCCTCAAACAAGGGTTGATGTTCCTCCAAGAACCATTTAAGCAACTTGGTATGAATTGGAATCTCCACCATTAATATTGGACAATCAGTACCCACTCTCAGAATAATCCCAAATTCTCCCTGATCCCTCCAGCTAAACATGTTGTAACCTCTCTTAGCTACATTGAACGTCTTATAAATTGGTGTATCCTTGTATATGACTCTTTCTTGAAAGTATCCCATCTTGTTTATGCTATGAATGTCGGGAGGTAAAGACCGAACTGTACTACACACTTTCAAATACAATTCATCAGTCACAAAAGTAATGGGAGATCGGTTGCGGTTAAACCAGTGAACATGGTGGTTGCTCTGTGAGAGAGCTCCTAGGCGCACTCAGACCATCCACCTAAAACCACCACTCCCCGGGGCTATCCGACCCAGGTTGAGCTCCAATGATGGCTGCGCCAGTTAATTTCACCAACTACGTCGCTTGGTGCAAAGCAATGCCTAAACAGCAGGGGACAAGAGGTGGGCCTACAGAGGCAATATCTGAACAGAAAGGCTGCAAGACCATGGCTGGGGCTGGCCAGATAAGGAGCATTGCAGCGAGCTCCTATGATCCTGAGTCACAAGTGAGGAGGGCTCCTGCTGCAAGATGAGTCCTCCGGGATCCGCCAACAGCCACTACAGAGAGAGGAACAGTAACCGGGTCTGTCACGGCTGGAGGGTAGGGCCGGCCCAAGGAGGCCGTGTGACCTGAGCAGCTATGCTGGAGGCCTCTGGAGCGATCAAAAAAAGGGACACCCATCCAGTACCTGATGAGAGCCCAAGGAAAGTTGTCCTGGAATCGGAAGAGTGGGGAGACCTCTGAGGCGATAATGAGAGCAGGCAGAGACTGGGCTAGTGGTGAGTGCCAGGGGCCCATCAAGCACGGGTTCTGGGTGTAGTGGAGAGGTGAGTAGGCCACCCTGCTGCCATATTACTCTGCAAGTTTGTGGAGTGGCTACCCTGAGAGACGCCAGGGTTAGGGGCCGCCACAAGGGCCAGAGACTAACCTGACAGGTTGTGTCCAGGAGGGCAATCATCACACTGATTTGGTAGGAAGACTTGAAGGTGGAGCCATCACCGGGTCCATGGTAAGACCCCTGTTCAGGTGTTGGGTGTCTGCGGGACGCAGCCCACCTCAGATTGGCCCTGGTCAGTGGGAGGGCATGGGAGCATGGACATTTGCTCAAGACTTGCTTGGATGTTTCCCCCGGCTCACCCCACAACCCCCCATTTCTTAGGAGCACAGGCCCCACTCTGAGATACGGAGATGAGGGGATCAGTGTCTGTATACTGGGGGGGAGGGTTGGGTCCACATGGCCAGACAGTGGGATCTCCGACCATATGTGTTGGGGGTTCCTCTCCCCCTCTGCCAGGGCCCCAGACTTGGGATGGACCATGCAAACAAGGCCATACCTGGGCAATAATCCCCTTTCCAGGTGGAGTGGAGACCCTAGGGGTGGCTGGCAGCCTGCTGACTGTCTCTGACTCAAACTGTCAGGAGTGAGTTAATTTGTTTTCTTCCTGCTGATCTATGCTGCCCTTTTCCTGAGCAAGAGTCCCTGGTGGTCTGGTAGGAGCCCCCCTGTGATGAGAAAGGTGATAGCTACATGGTGTTGGGGGCATACACTGGGCTCTGGGAGGTGCACGTAACTCTGCACTGTGATAAGAAGTGGTGCCCCCACCTCTGACACACTGTGTCATTGCTGCACCTGGGCCACCTTGGCAAGAGATAAATTTGCCTCTGCCCAACAGAAAATAGAATAATGCACCAAACATAATGCACCATGGAAAAGCCTAGTGCATCTAAGGGTGACCCACCACTGGATTATAATGCACAGACGTTTCCCATACTGCACACAATCCAGGACCTTAAGGTCACTTTAGAAACAAAAATGGGGGAATTTAAAGTTGACCTGGCACTAATCAGACAAGATCTCTGGAACACTGCCCACAGAGTCACAGAAAGGTACAGTCAAATCACAAAAGGAATGTTTAGCAACTCTGCATTGTATTGTGTAACAATTTGAGGCCCATGTGAAGGACATGGAGGGGAGGTCAAGACAAATTAATTTATGAGTTGAGGGCATCCCTGAAAGGCCAGAGGGCTCTTCACCCACTGAATTCATGAGGGACTTGTTGTTGAGTTGGGTCCTTAAAGAGGATGCATTGTCCTGTTTTATCATTGGGTGGGCGCACAGATCCCTGACTGCTAACCCTCCGGTGGGTACCCCCCAAGCCATTCATCATGCAAGTGCTCAATTATGCTGATTGAGACTCTATTCTCAGGGCAGCACTCAAGGCTGGTCAACTGACCCACTAATCCTCCCCTGTGATGATCTTCCAAGACTATACCCGGAAAGTTCAGGAGCAATGGCATTCCTTCCAAGAGGCCAAACAAAAGCTAAGAGCCATGAGATCACTTACATGCTTCTTTTCCCAGCCAGGCTAAAGGTTCTTTTTCAGGGTGACCCAATCTTTCTTTGTCTCCACAGAGGCAGCCAGGAACTTGATTGAAGAGTGCCCCACACAACACGCCACTAATTTTGTGCTTCAAGGGGTGTGTTGGAGGGGGGAGGAGGTGAGGGGCCCCTGAAGGAATGGCAGAGAGCTCTGAGAAAACAGTTGTGATGTAGTGAATAGAGGGCCCGGTCCTTTGGTCCTAAACACTCTGATACCAGGAAGGAGCTGGTTCTGTTCCTTGACAGCTCTGCAATATAAACTGACACCATTGTTCCAGTGCAGGCACCGCTGGCCACTCTGTAAAGTGAAGCATTGGACATTAGCAGTGTGTGGTTCAATCCAAGACTTATATCTGCATTGAGGTTTTTGCTAGACTGCTAGCCCAGGTTTTACATCCTCCATTTAATTGGGGATGTCTTCAGTTGGGAAGAGGGATTTCAACAGTGGGGGTGATACACATCATTTGTTAGCCTGGTTGGCTAGGTCCATAGTCGCACCATGGCAGGTACTTCCAGTTCACAAAGTATGTGGGGGGAGTTAAGAGCAGGGGTGAGGTTTGGGGGTATTGTTTCTGTTTCCTTTTCAGGTGATGGCGCCGAGCATGGGAACACATCGAACACACGAGTTCCTTAGACACAAAACACAGACACTATTTACATATGGTTGACCCCACTTCTCAGAGGCCCTGCATACAGGGTCCGTGGCTTCAAATACACCTAAAGTTCTTTCATGGAACATGAATGGGGTGCAGGACAAAATCAAAAGAGGAGTGGTCTTCATGGCAGTCTCGAGAATGGATGCAGGCATAGTCATGGTCCAGGAAATCTACATCCTGGGCAATAAGTGGCCTTTTCTGGACCACAGGAGGTATTCAAATGTAACATGCCAGATTCCATCATTGTTCCAGCCATCTTACTCAGGAAATGCACACTCTTGTTGGTTTTCAAGGTGTGGTGTGATGGCCTGGGCTGATATGTGGCAGTGTTGGACACCCTGCATGGCCTTCCTAATTTATTGGTTTGTGTGTATGCCCCACTTCCCCTCATGTCTGACTTTTTATCTAACCTGGGAAACCCCATGAGGGAGATCCCAAAGGCCTCATGGCTTCAAGGTGGCCACCTCAATGGGGTGCGTGATATTAGCCTTGACAGTTCCATGGCCAATGCTAAGGCTGGATGCCTGGATTGCTGGTACCTCCAACAAGTAGAATTTAGAGTAATGTGCCAAGGGATTTATGTCTTCCCCAGGTACAATGTGGGAGGCCTAGAAAGCCATGATTATGGGACACATCCTAAGTTATTACAAATATCAAAAAGAAAAAAACTGGAGAAGGGGCAAAGACCTAGAGGAATGCATACTTGACCTGGAGGGCTGCCTCGCGACATCAGTGCAGGATTCCCTTCTAGGGGACTCACTGCATGCACAGACACTGCTTCAGCAAGAGCTCACACAAGAAGAGAGGGAAGATTTGATGGTGACTTGCAGTAGATTTTACAACTTGGGGGATAAGGCCTGTAAGACTTGGGACTGGCTTTGTACCCCCATGGAAAATGGGATCTCAGTGGCTCACTTGATGATGGGGGATGGGTCTCGGTTGACTGGGAGTGAGCACATTGCATGAGCCTTTGCAGCCTACTGCTGGCAGTTGCACTACGTTGACCGACTGAGCCCCTGAGCAGACCTGTATCAATTTGTGTTAGACCAGTCAATGCCCCGTCTTTCTCCTGAAATACCCAAATCTCTGGAGACTACATTACCTGTGATTACTAGCCGGCAGCTCTGGCTTGGCTGTAAGTTGGCAAGGTTTCAGGTCCTAACTGTTTCCAAGGGGAAATTTGGTGCCTGGTGTGTCCCCAGACTTGTCCGTTTTTATTGGAGATACTTCAGAAGGCTCTAGAGAGAGGTGAACTACCCCCAGATCTTACAACAACAGACATTGTGGTGATGCTGAAGCCTGGTCAGAGGGCACACACTGAAGAGACTTCAGGCCAATATCACTCTTGAATGCTGAGGTGAAAATCTGGGCCAACATGCTGGTTACCCAACTAGCAGGAGTAATTAACCGCCTGGTCCACATGGACCAGTCAGGGTTTATGCCCCATCGGGCCACTCAGCATAGCTTAAGTACATAACACGATTATTCTAAGCAAGACCATCTGAAGCAATAGGGCCCTCCTGTCCATCGATTTTCAAAAGGCCTTCCACTCGGTGGACTGGGCATACTTGTTTTCCATCTTGCCCAGAGTGAGGTTTGGTCCGAAATTTATAGGGTATGTGCGCCTCTTATACACCAATCTTAAGCCCACGGTGTGCATTGGGGGGCGACCTTGGAGTGGTTCCTGTTGGTGAAGGGCACTTGTCAGGGTTGCACTCTTTCACGTAATGTTTGCACTGGTGATTGGATTGAGCCCCTGGCGGCCTGGGTGAGAGTCAACTTGCTATTCATGAGCTTCCAGTGGTCCAACGTGGTGTGCGATAGAATTTCACTCCACGCCGAATATGGCCTGCTGTTTCTGGGCAACTTGGACTTGTCGGGACCCAGGACACTCCAAGTTTTACACATATTCGATTTCTACTCTGGTCTTCTCGTAAACCCTCAACAATCAGCAATCTATCCCATTGCCTCATGTCCAATAGATATGCCATGGGTGTCAAGGATACCGGTTCTTCCCTCCTGGTTCAAGTAGCTTGGGGCTACTTCCTGGAAGACGCATCACACTCCTATGAACGGAACCTGTTGCCTCAGCTGGTTGGATTGGTGGACAACATTTAATTTTGGGCCACCCTTCTTTTGTCACTGCTAGGATGCTCTGCCATTTCCAAGAAGGTCTCTTTGCTATGCCTCCTCCACCAACTGCGAAATCATCCCTTCCTGATAGACAAGTCCTTCTATAACAAGGTGAACACTCAAATAAGATTGCTGCCCTGGGGGGAAGGACTGCCCCACATTGCTCAGGGGAAATGCTGTTAACCGGTCTATGGGAGTGGAATAGCAATCCCAAATATACTTCTGTATTACTGGGTGGCACACTTACTCTTTGTAAGCAAATGGTGGTCTGAGGGTTTTGAGAATCCAGCATGTGCAATAGAGGGATGGGTGATGGGTCATCAGTGCCTTCCACACCTGCTCTATGGCAGCATTGCCCCTATGACTCTCCCACCTGCCACACAATTGTGCTAAGGGCCTGGATTGAGGCTTGAAGGCTGTTGTGAGCGCTGACAATTTGACACAGGAGACTCCACTGTTGTGGGATTCTCAATGTCCTTTACACTGCTTCTCTGCTTGGGACACCAGTGGCATCTCTGCACTTGGGGATATACTCCACAGTGGTGCATTGAAGTCCTTAAGTAGAATACAACATGAATCGAAAGCAGTTCTTTTAATACTTCGAGCGTCGTCACACCCTTCTGCCTGTCTTACAGTCAGAACATGATATTCCTGAAATCTCCTCACTTGAGGCCAAAATTCCCCTTATGACATTAAGGAGCATAAACTGTCAGAGATCTATAAGATGTTGCTACAGAACTTACTGGATCCAAGTGTAGCAGAGAGGAGAGCGACAGAGGGGGAGCTCAGTCAGCTAGATGATGATGATAGGAGGGCGGTGATAGAGGTGGCAATAGCCTCTCAGTTTAGACATATGGAATTGAAGTTGCTCCACTGCATCTATTTCACTAGAGCCCAGCTGCACCGCATTGGCCTGATTCCCATCGGGAATTGCTTGAGGTATTAGGACCCACAGGGAGACCTGTTGCACACCTTGTGTCTTTGTCCTGCACTTTCCCACTTTTGGAGCAGTGTTCTAGGATGGTTGGAGGAGGTAATCGGCTGGAAGATTCCTTGTGAACCCAGAACTTATCCTCCTCCACATCACAGATGACCTTGGGGGCACGGGATATCAGGGGCCGCTTCTCTGGCTAGGCTTGATTATCTTCAAATGAAACATTGCCAGAGCATGGAAAGACGTGCCCCCCACAGTGGAAACCTGGGCCAAGGACACAGAGTACTTAATGGGATTGGTTTGCCCAATATATGCCACAAAAGGATGCCTCATGAAATACTACGAGATGTTGAAAGATTGGATGGGGCTCGGCGCTTTCACCTGGAATTCTGTGTAGACACACCATTGGTCCAATATTGAAGACTTCAGCTAACGCAGCATTGATGCATCCAATGCAGAAGTGGAAGGGGTGGCTTAGGCCCTGGTTTGATATTCATTGTTGTTCTGCCATATTTCTGCATATTGTTCATTTAATTCTGTTTTGTGCTGTGTCTTGTACATGTATTGTGTGTGGCATCCCGATTACCTTGCTTGTAAAATCAATAAAATATATTTTTTAAAGGAATGAGAGATCCATATTCCACCATGACTTCGACATCCACTTACGAATGCAGCAGAAGGTAAAACTAGGGCCCCCACCTCTGTGCTGATTCTGTGGAGTCTCTACCATCTTAACAACTATACTGCATCAGCCTCAAGTTGTTTTGACTACAAAATCCTCTTTCTGATTGCTCTTGCATACTTGTGTAGAATGTCCAACTTTTTAACATTCCAAATTGGTCTTCCCTACAGCTGGCCACCCTCTAATGTTCCCCATATGAGTATTAGATTCACATTTTAAGCAAACATTTGTGGCAGTGCTATCATATATTTTATGGCCAGCAGACTTGAACTTGGGTTTAATTAACACTAATGGCAATGACATTTTCCATATTAATATATATTTTTTTAAGTCTGTTTATCTCTTTGGCTGTCATGAAAGATCCTTCAATGCCTCTCACAGTTTCTAGTATCTCCTCTAGCCTGGGAGTCTCCTTTAGTAACTTTTCTTGAGTTATTTTGTCATACCAAGTGAAAACCATTTTATTTCTTAAATAGTTGTCAATGTTGCCATCAAGTTCGCAGGTAGATGCCAAAATGAGAAGCTCTGACAAAAATTGTAAATTGATTCATGGTATAATTGACAAAGAGTGAAACATCTGTATCTTTTAGCAATGGTGCTTGTGTCATCCTTGAAATAATCTTGCAATCTAGTGACTGCTTTCTACATATACACATCCCAGTCAACTTCAGATGGTTGAATTGCTGGTGGCAGATGATAAAAAATGAGTTGTCTTCTGAACCCAAGTATAAAGGAGTGCCAACTTCCTTTAGAGTTCATCATACTTTAACCCATTAATGTCAAATAGCTGTCAAAAGTATTGAACCACTCTACCCAGTTAAAATGCTGAATACCTGGTTCCGCAGGGACAACGGTGGGTGAAATTAAGATTCTGCATGTTTGCCATTCTATAAGAATGATAAATGAAGGGGGAGCACCAGGGGTGAAACATTGTGCAGAAATGTTGCAAAGCATCATACATGTTAATAAAGACAGTGAACATCATAAAAACAATGTGAAGTGGGTGAGCCAATCAGAGTCAGTCTTGTATCCAAGAAATATTGCTTCACTGTGGACCCGTCACAGGTGCACTTACTGCAGAATGTGCTTCCAGCTCGACAGACTGAGCAGAGCGCTTAACTGAAGAGAGCCAGTGAGCAATGTTATAAAAAACTTACAATAGTTCACAGTAGTGAAATGAGAAAATACATTCCAATCCTTGCCATTACGTGGACAGGTGCGGTCCAGAAAATCACAGTCTCGTCGCCAAAATATGTCATGGCTCAGCCACAAACCAAGACGAATGGAGGTTAAAAGGTTAACTTTAATTTTAGGTTCAATTCAGGACAGCTCCAAGCGCCAGCCAGAAACTGTCAGGAACCGGGAACCTTTACCAAGAACCGTCAGTAAGGAAGGTTCCAACATTGAAGTAACAGTGAACATAACACTTTTCTATGCATATCCTGCCAAATGTGGCAGAACACGTGCCTTACTGGAGAGTGAGAGTGTGTTACATAGGTGTATGCTATCTATGATAAGGTTTCCTTTAAGTTGCCTGCATATTCCCTACCATCTTGATGTGTATCTGAAT
This sequence comes from Pleurodeles waltl, assembly GCF_031143425.1. Taxonomy (NCBI): domain Eukaryota; kingdom Metazoa; phylum Chordata; class Amphibia; order Caudata; family Salamandridae; genus Pleurodeles; species Pleurodeles waltl. Next base: position 235,150,882 of record NC_090436.1, read on the forward strand.
CCAGTAGCACACATTCTGAATGTTCACAAAAGCAGCTATCATATTCTTGCATTTGCTTGCAGACAATACATAGATCACGAAGTAGAAGAAGGAATAACACCTGCTTATAGTAAGTTGAAAACTGAATGCCCCCAAATTGCCTTTGACTGAACAGTCATAAGTCAGATATCTTTCCTGTGGACTAGGTTAAATCTACACCTCTCACTTTTCCTTAGTCAGGCACTTAAGGTCTGCCTCCAAGAACCAGTTAAGTAGTCTATGCAGCGGTGTTATTTTGACTGGATTTCTCCAAAAACATTCATGTTAGCCGAACAAAGAATGAAACTGAAAAGAATTCAAAGCCAGATTAATTTAAAGGTTTAGGTAATAATTAAGCGATTGATGAAATGCTTACTCTCAGACACTGGTAATTACACAGTGCAGCATCCCAGTCCACCGCATTTTGGGGGTGATTCTGACCGCGGCGGACGGCGGTCGCCGCCCGCCAAGCGGTTCCCGCCGAAAGACCGCGGCGGTCATTCTGGCTTTCCCACTGGGCCGGCGGGCGACCGCCGAAAGTCCGCCCGCCAGCCCAGCGGGAAACACCCTTCCCACGAGGACGCCGGCTCAGAATGGAGCCGGCGGAGTGGGAAGGTGCGACGGGTGCAGTTGCACCCGTCGCGAATTTCAGTGCCTGCAAAGCAGACACTGAAATTCTTCGTGGGGCTCTCTTACGGGGGCCCCTGCAGTGCCCATGCCATTGGCATGGGCACTGCAGGGGCCCCCAGGGGCCCCGCGGCACCCCCTACCGCCATCCTGTTCCTGGCGGGAGAACCGCCAGGAACCGGATGGCGGTAGGGGGTGTCAGAATCCCCATGGCGGCGGAGCACGCTCCGCCGCCATGGAGGATTCTCAAGGGCAGCGGGAAGTCGGCGGTACACCGCCGACTTTCCGTTTCTGGCCGCGGCTGAACCGCCGCGGTCAGAATGCCCAGCGGTGCACCGCCAGCCTGTTGGCGGTGCTACCGCCGACCTCCGCCATGGTGGTAATTACCGCCAGGGTCAGAATGACCCCCTTTGTGCCCACCATTCCCCCGTAGACAGGAACCAGCCATATACAAATGAGCCTTGGTCCTGCTCTAATAGGAACAGCCCAGCCAGAAGTACCAGGCTAGATCCACTTTTGAATGGGATTCAAGCAAACCCAGACCAGTGTCTGTGTAGCTATGCCTCTTCAGTGAGTTATGAATTGAGACCTACAGCACAGCAACCGCAAAGGCAATTTCTGGCCATACCCATCCCAATTATGGATTTGCACAGAAGAAATGAAAAGCTAAATAATTTGGAGTGCATCCCAGCCCTTCATTTTTGCTCACCATGCCACCTCAAACAGCAAAAAGATATGTGCAAATCAGCCTTAGGGGTAATTTTGACCCAGGCGGTCGGTGGAAATGTGGCGGTGGTACCGCCAACAGGCTGGCAGTACATTCCGCCACATAATGACATTGGTCGACCGCCATGGCAATAGCAGCCACCGGGCTAGAGATAACCACCAACATCGCCCGCCAGCAGAACACTGCCAGGCCGTATTATTTGACATAATACGGCTGGCGGCGGTTAACTGGAGTGGCGCTGCTGGTGGTAGAAGCACCACCTTAACGTCATCCGCCAGCATGGGTCACAGCTGGATTTCCGCCCTTCTTGTGGTGGAAATCCGGTTGTGGACATTATTTGGCGGACAGCTGTTAGTCGCGGCAACGGTCTTTTGGCAGCCGTCGCCGCTGCGGTAGGCGGCATTTACCGCCAATGTCCTAATGAGGGCCTTAGTCCTGCTCTAGATGGAACAGACCAGCATGGACTGTCAGCCAGCCTCCCCCCCTTTGTACAGAAAAACAAGCAACTCTGGGCCAGATTTGGCCTAGTTACATCTTATCAGTGATGGACAGCTTGAGTCCTGTGGCACAGTGAGCAAGGACCCATGTCTGGGGACGCCAAATAATGTCCACACTTAGGGTGGCACACTAAAAAAATTGCTGTTCTATGGGGTGGAGGATAGTGTTGTCCTAATGTCTGGTGGGCTGGAGATCCATACACTCTCTGTACTTGATCATAAGTATTGATTTTGAGATTTTGCCTTCTTAAATCCTCACATTTCAAGAAGAAGGTTTTTCCATGTTTCATAGGAAAGGTTGGCACCCAGAGAAGGCCCATCTCTGAATAAGATAGTTATGAATTCTCTAAAAGATAGCTCCATATTTGATGCATGCTAGTTTAAAGAGGCTCTATTATTTTATGGGTAGTCTCTTCAGAGAGACTGGCAAATGTGATATGTGGTCATAATTCCTTGTGCTCATGGCTCATGGCTAGGATGGCCTAGCAATGGAAGCACCCTGTTAACAAACTAAGTAAATTACATTGTGTAATTTAAATTACAACATCTTCTCCCAAGAGGGTAAAGACACTCTTGGTTAAGATGTAGCAACTGGTGCTGAAATTGAGGATACAAAATACAATCCTAAGGTTTCCACACCTTAGTTCAACCTGAAGGAAATTCCTCAAGGAGAAATAAGAATGAAGAAAACTATCTCACTAGTTCTCTTTCGTGAAATCTACAAGGAATGTCCATTTCAAGAGCATGGATTGTATTTCTGAATATCTACAACAAGTATATTGTGGAACAACAGTACTGAGGATAGAATATCAAGGAGCAAAATATTGAAAGGTAAGTGTAGATAGGGAACGATAAATTTACTATTCCTAACTCCACAACTAAGTATCTTGAATATGTGTGTGTGTGTGTGGTTAGGTATAAATTAGAAAATCTAGACTTACCTGTCAGTATATTTTTAACATATTTTGTCCTCGATATTTAGTACCATCAATATTCTGTCTTTGATATTTAGGGGGTCATTCCGACCCTGGCGGTCATAGACCGCCAGGGCCGGGGACCGCGGATGCACCGTCAACAGGCTGGCGGTGCATCCAGGCCAATTCTGACCGCGGCGGTAAAGCCGAGGTCAGAAAAGGGAAACCGGCGGTTTTCCCGCCGGTTTTCCCCTGGCCTGAGGAATCCTCCATGGCGGCGCTGCAGGCAGCGCCGCCATGGGGATTCCGACCCCCTTCCCGCCAGCCTGGTTCTGGCGGTTTTGACCGCCAGAACCTTGCTGGCGGGAACGGGTGTTGTGGGGCCCCTGGGGGCCCCTGCAGTGCCCATGCCAATGGCATGGGCACTGCAGGGGCCCCCTAACAGGGCCCCACAAAGATTTTCAGTGTCTGCATAGCAGACACTGAAAATCGCGACGGGTGCAACTGCACCCGTCGCACCCTTTCCACTCCGCCGGCTCCATTCGGAGCCGGCATCCTCGTGGAAGGGGGTTTCCCGCTGGGCGGGCGGGCGGCCTTCTGGCGGTCGCCCGCCGGCCCAGCGGGAAACTCAGAATTACCGCGGCGGTCTTTTGACCGCGCTGCGGTATTCTGTCGGGGGAACTTTGGCGGGCGGCCTCCGCCGCCCGCCGAAGTCAGAATGACCCCCTTAGTCTGCTCACTAAGGGCCTGTGCAAAGATAGATTTCGACGAGGAACCTTGACGTTCACTCTTTTACCAACTGTTCCTAGAACAGGGGACTTCTCTGGAAAAATTAGGAGCACCTTCAACTGTTGGTTGCATGATATTGTATTGTCTAAATGTATTTGCCAAGGCCACAATAATTGGAGTTGCAATAGATGCAAGGAAATAACTCTGTCATGAATCAATATATTTCTGCCATGAAGTCCATTTCTTGAAATACTTGACATATGCAACATTAGATATTCTACTTATGCTGTATCGTAGCATAGCTGTGAGCCACTCTACACTATAACCGTGATAAACGGACACTGGAGCACTTTTATGCTGCAGTCATCAGAGAAACCGCTGTCCTCATGGATCTCTGAATTTGTGTTATTTTGGTTCTTTTTCTTTCAATCGACTTTCCTGATAAAACCAGGGAAACCTTTTTGTAAGATTGGCTTCCACTTTTTCAGACTTTCCATAAAACGTAGCTTGTGCTTTTCAAATACTGATAATTTATTGTCATTTGCTATTCTTTGCTAGTCTGAAGGCTTCACATGTTTCTAAAGTAAGAATAATTATGCTTAAAATCAGATACATTTTCAAGTGGATTTAAAACCTAATCAAACTAAAGCTTTCTACATATATAAAAACGAAATCAAGCACATACTAGATTATTCCGACACTATGCAGGCCTCGATCAGGGTGAGGCAAAATTCTTGATGGTAGTGCTATAGGCCTCGGCCTTGCAAGCCTGATCACTGTTCAGGACACAGCCTTTCTCGCTAATCATGTGAGTAGGGCTGGACTTTGTCCTGGCTGACAACACCCTCGTGCCCTACTGCACAGCAACCTGCTGTGTCATGTCTTCACATTTACCACGTGGTAAGAGCGAGTAGGAAAGTATCCAAAGTTGAGAAAAACCTGAGGAAAAGAACCGGGTAATTATGGGTTTGACTACTTGTTCCACATCTGGGAACTTTCTTGAAAAGGATACAGTTAGGTGGGGAGACACCGACCGAAGTCATTATTTTCAGCTCCAGTACTTCCCTATGTGCAATCCACTAAACTTGAAGTAAGGACCCACAAAAGTAAACTAAATTAATCTTTAACTCGGTTATTGATGCTTTTGTACACATTTACTCACCCGGGTAAGGACTGTAAGCATTTTACCCACATTGCATCAAGTACCTGCTTAAGTATGACCAGCTGTGTTTTTTTACACATAATCATTTTGCACACGTAAAGCATTCTAGCAAAAACGTCATTCAACTTTATGTGGATGTTAAATGTGTTTCATTTAACATGTCGTTGCTGGAATGTACTTAAAAGATACGATCTGCTAAATAAATGTAGTTTGACGTGGTACTAGACTGTTTTCCTGCCAAATTGCTCGTGAAAGGATATTCTGTGAAATGAGAATTTTGCAGAGAAGGGTATTGCAGATAGAACCTCTGAAAACCGGGAACAACTGTCCAGAATACACTGGCAGCATGGCCTCTGCCTCTAATGACCCCTGAGTAAAAATGGCTACGAAATGTTAAAATCAAATATGACTGAGATTAATGACATACAAGTTATACAAGCGTTCAACTATTTAGAAATTTAATTTCTGAACCTCTCCCTGATAATTAAACTATTTGCTACGGGGCCATCTTTTTAAAACACGATCTTTTGTATAAATCTTAATTAAAAGACCCTTTCGAAATGTCATCAGATACCTTCTTATGGATTCATCTTTTGCTGTTTCTGTTGAATCAGAACTTGTTTGTTATGTGTAAATATGTTATGTGTTTAATTTGTCATTGAATGACGATCACGCCTTGCCTATTCACTTCTTGGCCTCTTTCCCAGAAAAAAATATATATTAATTTAGGGTTAATAGTAAGAGATGTTGGAGGGATCATCAATGATCTTGGCATCCAGCCTTGGCTCTGTTGTGAACAGGTTTATCAATAGAAATGTGAATATAAATGTTAATGTATACTATAATATGCTAAGGAAAGGGCCATTCTGAAGATAGAGGACTATGCATCAGTGATGGGTCAGACAGTGGGTTACCAACAGAATCAAAAAACTAAATCTGATTGCACATAGCCTTTTTAAACTCAGAAATTTGAATCCAGCTTGCTTTTTAGTGGGGAAAGCAGTCCATTTCCTGTTGCATCAGTATCAAACATTGTCAATCATGTGTTTGAGTCTGTGTGTCCAATATTTACATATTTACTGTACATCTTTTAATTATTTTTCTCTTGGCTACCTCTTTGTCAAGAATCTGCAGGGAATGGGGAGTTTGAGACCTGTAGTCAGATGATCATTGGGGCATTCTACGTTAAGACTGTGGTTTATACAAGGCAATGAGTTCGTTGTTGTTTTAAAATATAAAGTGCACAAATATCTAATTGCGCTATAGAAAAACAAAACGTGTTAAAATAATCCAGGATCTGCCGTGGTCATTTAAATAACAGTGGTGTTAATCACGCTATGGGCCTCATTTATATATTGCTGGAGGGGTTACTCTGTCACAATGGTGATGGATATCCTGTCTGCCAAGACTAAATCGTGTTATGTCCCATGGGATTTCGATTTTGGCACACAGGATATGTATCACCGTTGTGACAGAGTAACCCGTCAGCCAACATCTAAATCAGGCCCCAAGTTTTGACAACAACAAATTTGAATTAGAGCATTTGTTTGTAAATGCTACGTGCATCACATCAAAATATATTTGAGTTATATACCTTTCATGGTGATGACTTTAGTCTATTGTGCACTGCCTATTTTTATAAATCTGTTTATTGACTTTTCACATTATTGAACGCAGTTAATGTAAGAACATAACAGCTGTGATGCAACATGCACTTTAAGTGTGATTATATAAACAAATGAAATAACACAATTGTGATATTACTATTTCCCAGACCACATTTACATATGAAAACCCCAGTCCCAGCCCTTGTTTCACTGTTAAGGTTGTTGCTCCCAGCCCTTCATGTATATAGTCTTGCCTCATCAAATGTCCTTCTCTCGTTTCACTATAGGTCGCCCACTTCTTCCACGTTCTACAATATTTTTGAGGTCACCCTCTCACCTCCTATATCAAGAACTTAGCGATGTGGCAGGTCAAAATTTCCCTTTGGCATTTAGTGACATTTAGGGGGATTGGCACATGGGACCTGTGTGGGAGGCAGGCAGACATAAAGTAAATAATTAAATGATAGCTGGTGTCCCTCCGGGCCCATTAGACCCCTATGGGAGGTGGGGGGAGCAGGTGAAATGAAATAAGTTAATTAAAGAATAGCTGTGTCCATTCAAGGCTCATTCTAGCCATATGGATGCAGAGCGAGGCAAATAACAAATTACATAATTAATGAAAAATAAAACAAAACAACTGTCTACTGCAGACTTCTGCAAAAACCACAAGAAAAAAATAATTATATATGAAAAATATATTTGGGAAATACTCCTAGAAAATGGAATAAAATTATAAATAATCAGAAACACCAACTGGCTCAACAAAGAGGTGGTCGTACACTATATGGCATTGGCCAGCAAGGAAGGAGACATAGGCAAAAAACACTCTCTTTCTCTTTTTCTCTCGAACAGTCCGCTCGTGTAAAAAATCTGCCTCAAATGAATGTTTATTGCCCTTGTTAAGGAACTGCTGCTCATGTTCAGAAAATGCTCGCTTCTGTGCAGATCACGTTGTTTCCATACTACTCGGGTTAGGATTTTTCCCTGAACTAAATTCATTTTACCCAACATGGAATGATCTTATTATGTGATGTTCCCAAAACTAAGGGGATTACACTGGCATAATTAAATGTGTTCCAGGTCTATTTAACAGGTACCACTGTCCTCTGGCAGGACCCATGGAGCCAATGTCCTACATCCCTCCCTGAAGACAACTTCATTTTCTGGGTTCTGCAAGAAAAGGGCGGCACCCAGAAGGTTTTTTTTAAAGTTGTGTTTGCTATGAAGGGATCATGTTCATTTAAATTTGAACCTATGGGTTATCTCACAGGCACAAATAACTAAGTTCTCTTGTGTTTGTAACATTTATGTCATTTTAGGTGTTACTGTACTGCAGTATTTGAAAATTGTATCGCATACCTATGTTGTTTAGTGAAGTCATTTTTCTTTGATTCATATCACTGTACTCTTAAACCTTGAAGTAGTTCTTCCCACTTGGCAGTCATTTTAAATCTGTTTCTCACCGAGCTCAAACATGTCTGTGAGACTTAATATTTATCTTTTAACTTCTTTTTGAGGAGCATCATTAGAACTATTAAATCTGGTGGAGAAAAGCCACCACTCCAGCTACTACAGGATGCAGAGAAGGAGGAAGACAGATATCTCCCGGAAAGAAAAATGTCAGTGCTAAGACTGTCAATTACAAAATATGCAATAAGCACTTTAGCTGTGGCACAGGAAACAAGCATTTGCAATGCAATGGGTCTCGCGTTTGCTTGAGTTAGTGCTATTAGCGTTTTAAACTCCTAACTGGGCCTTTCTTGCCACATAAACTGAAAAGTAAAATAGTTTCACATAAGCAAGCTTATTGCCGCCATGAACGCGAAGCAGACAGACAAAAGGAAACAGAAGTTTGCTTGAAGTAAAACATATTGGCAAAAGTGCAACTATCCATGTAATCAACAAAAGCGCAATTATCCATGAAACAGGGTCGATGTCATGCAAAGCCCTCAATTACTGCCCAGCTAAATCACGCTGCCTACTAAATGAAAAGAAAAAGTAGTCCAGCAACCATATGGAAAACATTGAGCCTCGTGTATTTTCAATAACTGTCTGGTGCACTCGAGGAGGGCTAAACACCAGAAAAGGCATGCCGTGTGCATGCCTTTCACTAATGAAATCAAGCGAATTTTAAAAGGCAAGCCCACGAACCAACCAAACTGATGGGTGTGGTTAAAAGCCGATAGAGAGATTACACCAGGGACAGAGCGCTTTGCGCGCTCAACCCTAGAAAACATAGGTTCATGACCAGTGAGCAAAAGCATCTAAATGCATGGCACATAAAACAGTTCCTTCCAGCCACGCATGACTGGCAGGAAGATGCAGGTGCATGCTGTTACTGTGCTTGAAAAACTGTTAACATCTGGAGGTGGAGGTACTGTGACACGGAACATAATGCAGGCCCACTCAAGTGACACCAATCCTATATTTGCCACTGTGGGAATGAAAAGTATGTGTGAAAATTATTTCCAGAGATGAATGCAGTGCCACAATAAGGAGAAACCTGATGGTTGCCCATCAGGCTACATGTCAAAAGTGTTTTTTTTTTTGTTCAAGGACAGAGATTCAGTTTTCCCCTGTTTTTGTTCTTCTTCAAAAAGGAAACAAGTATACAGTAAAATATTTTATATATATAAAAAAAACTCCCAGGTTGTTTTAGAACCATTATTACTGGCTTAAAAATAGGAAAACATTTTTATGTTGTTTTTCATATCTATCACTAAGGGGCTGATTTAGAGTTTGGCAGAGGGGTTACTCCATCACAAACGTGACGGATATCCTGTCCGCCATATTACAAGTTCCATAGGATATAATGGAATTGTAATACAGCGGACGAGATGCCCATCGCATTTGTGATAGAGTAACCCCCTCCGCTAAACTCTGAGCAGGCCCTAAGTATTCAATATACTTATAGTTGGTGCAATGCATGCCTCAAATGCAGAGTGGAAAAAGTGCCATATGTTTGCAAACAATTACATGTTTTTTCTGTACTAAAATGCTGTTGCACTTTTAGATGTCATGTGCCGACTCAGACACTCTTGCATCATAGTGTAAGTGTGTTTGTGTTTCTTCTAGCATACATTTTACATTATAGGTGGACCCTTCCATTACACAATGTGGGCTTCACCTATTACCCAGTTTGTATGTGTGCTGTAGAATGGAGCACATATGCAAAGTCAGAAAAGTTTGAAGAAACTTAAACATTTCTCCATCCTTATATCTGCTTTGAGGAGGTTGAAAGCCAAGCCTTGTAGTGAACCCCCAGCTTGCGGAAAGCACCTGATGAACAAGGTCTTTAACCGAAGGCCAAGCCAACCCTGTCCCCCTGTGCCCAACCTTTGCTGTTCATCATGGCCTCTGGCTGTGCACAATCTCTGCTGCACACAGCTTTGAGTCTTGCGTGCCCAACTCACATTGTCTTCTCCCTTTTTATTTTTGTAAAACGTTCCATTTACCAGATGGCTTGTGGCCTGGCTCTGGTTTTAGTTGTAGTTTAGAGCAGGGCTAAGGTGTAGGTGCAGGAGATGATCAAGGTGTTGAAGTTGGTGATGGATGGTGAGATCTCATTGTGGTGTTGTGGCTGATGAGCTTTGAACTCTGTGGCTCATGATGCTTCTGGGATCCTGTTCCAGTTTCTTTTCTTCAGGCGGTTTTATGGTGTGCTGCTCCATGTCTGTAAGGGATGAGCAGGTTGAAGATAATAAGGGTGTGGTAATTCAAGGTGAGGGATTGGGCTTGTTCAACATGATGTCATTGAAGTTGGTAAAGATGGGGTCCGAGGAGATGTCAGGTGGCATGGGTGGGGTTCTTTACTGTTTGGGTGAGTCCAAGTGTGGTCAAGGTCTATAGGAGGTTGTTGGTGTTAGGGGCAGTGAGTACCTCCAGGTGGTAGTTGAGGTCTCCAAGGAGGATGAAGAAGCTAAAGTCAAGCACAATGGGAATGATGAAGCCTGACCTAGAGTTGCCAAAGTTGGATTGTTGGTTGGAAAGGCCGGTAGATGAGGGAGCCTCCAGGGTGGAGTTGTTGGAGATTTGCAGTTCATAGGCCACATTTTCCAGATGGTCGCCAGTGTCTGCAGACATGACAGAGCAGAGTATTCTTACTTTGAAGAGGATGACTAGTCCATCTCCGGGTCAGCAGGTTCTGACTTGTGGTATGATCTTGTATTGGGAGGATTGCCGTGGTGATGTCAGGTGCAGAATTTGGGGTGAATCAGATTTCAGAAAGGAAGTAGATCAGGAAAGAAGAGGTCATGCCAGAGACCCCCAGGAATTGAGATGGCAAATCTGGCAAGTGAACAGATGTTGAAGAGGAAGCAGGTAAGGGTGGGCTGAGAGATGTGCGGGGGTGATGTGGGTTGTTTGGTATTGTGTTTCTGAAAGTGAATGGAAGGTGAGAAGTGGAGGGAAGTGCTGGAGAGGGGTGAGCAGGAGAAGTGGCAGGAGACACATCTTCATTGTTGACCATAGATGCCTGGCTGCAGTGATGGGAGGAATTCTAGGGGTCAGGGCTTGGAGAACTACAAGTATTGTAGTGTATGAGGTGTGGTGGGTGGCTAAAGGACCAGGGGTCCTGGCACTGGGAGTGGGGCCACATAGTGGTGCACATGGGCTTGCGCTTTGTGAGTCTTTAGAGCACCAACTGTGGCTGCTATTAAGTAGGAGCCGGAGTGTGGTGAAGTTCTGCATGTGGTGGGCAGTGCAAGAGAAAGCAGCTGGACAAGTGTAAAATCAGATGAGAGCATTGCACGAGGAAAAAGGAGGGAATGCCACAGAGAAGGGAAAGTGTGCAAAAGTTAGTAAAAAGTCTGAGAACAGGAGGCAGAAGCAGCGAGAAAAGGGGCAATTAGCAAAGAGAAAAGAGGCAGAGCAGCTGAGTACAAGTGCAGGTGAGTGTAAAACTGAGTAAAGGAGCAAAAAAGGCAATAGAGCTGAGCTAGAGTGGGAGTGCAAAAACGGAGAGAAAAAAAAACTGGCAGAGGCAAAAAACCAAATGAGCTGAGCAAGAGTGAAAGTACAGAGAGTGAGAGGAAAATGGGCAAAGAGTCAAACAAACAAAAGCTGAGCAAGAGTTAGAGTGAAAGCATGAGAGGAGAAATGGGCAAAGATGAAAAAGAGAGTTAAGAGGAGACAGCAGAAATAGCTGAAAGGAGGAATATGAGATAGAGAAGAGAAGCAGGAGTTCAAAACTGGGAGCTTCAGGGCAGCGTCAGAGCTGGGTCCGCAAGGTCCAGGGCTAGTTAGAGGACCTGGCACAGGTACGGAGGGTAGGCAGAGCTAGGCAACTCCTACTTAATCCTAGCCATACCTCCTCTTCTTACAGGCCGAAATGATATGGCCATTGAAAGGGTTGTTTCATAACTGGTAAGCAGCAATCAAACATAACACCCACATATTATAAGAGGAAAGAATAGCTTGTTTTTATGGTGCCTGTACCAATAGAAGTTTTGTTTGACCTGCCCAGATACCATTACTTCAGTCTTTTTGGAGTTAGCAGTGAGCATTTTCTCCTGCTTGTATTTATCAAAATAGATTTGTTGTCACTGATACCCAATTGGAGGGCAGTTCATAGGATGTCATCATCGGCATGCAGTTTGTCAAGGAACGTTGTATTCAGTTTCCCATTTCCATATTAATAGTTTACGTTTTAAATGCCCAGGTTTCAGATTTTAAAGATATCTCCCTTAGGCCATCATTCCAAATGCCATCTAAATTATGATGGGGCTGGTAACAGAAGCTACCAGCCCCATTGGAATTATAAGACACACTGGAACACAGCAGATGTTTTGACTTTCACCTAGAAATTCTGGCTGCAAAAAGTAGCCAAAATCATTAGATGAAAGTGTGGTAAAAACAGAGGAATTACGAGGGAAATCAGGCCCATAATTACTGATTCCCCTGGCAACTCTTCCTTACTTAGTGAACCCTCAGGGTACAACTCGTAATGGGATGGATTTTCCCCATCCCGTGTCAATTAATGGAGTAGGGAAAATCTGTCTGATTTACTGGCCCACTCTTAATGAAGGCATTGATGTAATAGTAGCTAGTTGTTGTGTATACGTTGTTTCTGAACTACAGCTACAATGCTAGTCTTCAAGACAGCCCAGAGACTTCAAAATTTTGTGACTTTTGTAGTCATTAAAATGTATTCAAAAAGGTAAATTTAGGCATTTGGTCTGAACGCTGTCCTGAACAACTGTTCTGGTACATCCCCTTGCACCTCCTGTTCTATTTCTTCTTTGTTCCATTTGTGTTGTGCTCTAAGATCTTTATCCATTTTGGATCTGTATTCTAATTCAATCATTTGATCAAATAGTTTCTGTGTGCATATGCGGTATCTAAAGGTTTCAGTGATACAAATTTTTTCCTTGCAATTTCTACACCTTTAAAGTAAGGATTCTTGTTCAAATGTTTAAACAATGAAACGTCTGGCAGCACTAGGCCATAATTTGAGATATAAGCCCTCATTGCGACCCTGACGGACGGCAGTAGTTTGGAGAAAAGTACTGCCAACAGGCTGGCGGTACTCCTCCCCAAAATATGACATTGGTGGTGTGGCCTATGCCGAACCGCCAATGTACCATTCTGTCCGTCAGGGCAGTAATAGCCGCCGGGCTGGATGCTTCAGTCTCCAGCCAGGTGGCTGTCACTGTCCCACCCACAGGATTATGACCCCGCCTACCACCAGGGTTTTCGTGGCTTCCTTACCACCATGAAAACCATGGTGGTAGGCACTATCAGTGACAGGCAATCCCTTCCCTGTCACTGATAAGGGTCTCCCCCACCCCCTCCCCCTTCCCAGAGTCCTCCCCCACCAGACTGCCCGAAAACAGACACGCACATTCACACACCATCATACACATGCATACACACACTCACACCCACATTCACCCACGGATGCATACATCCATTCAAACACACACTTACGTACATAAGAGCACCCACACATTCACACAACACAACATACCCACACACTCACAACCATGCATGCACACATGCATTCCACACGCCACACACCTGCATGCACGCACACACAAACATACAGCCACACCCCCACAAACACACACAACACCACCATCCCCCTCCCCTGTCGGAGCACCTGACTTACCTGATTGCAGGGGGTCCTCCGGCAGGAGACAGGGCGCTGCTGCCAGCAGCAGCGTCCACCAGCAGAACACCGCCAGGCCGTATCATGTGTCATGATACGATACGCAACAGTCTACTGGCATGGCGCTGCTGCTGGCAGCAGCTCCACCTTACCACCATCTGCCTCCTTTGCCGCAGCTGGAATTCCACCATCCTTTTGGCGGAATTCCGGCTACGGTCATAATATGGCAGGCGGCAGGTAGCCATGGTGACGGTATTTTGGCGGCAATTGCTGCAGCGGTAGCCATAATGAGGGCCACAGTATTGAAAGCTTCTCTCATTGTAAAATATACTCATAAAATACTACAAGAAATACCCTAAGTCAATGGAATGTGATGATATGTAATACCTTCGGACACAGAAGCAGGGAAAAAACATATACCACAGTTTAACCACTCCCCAATTGAAATATAAAAGTGTACGTTTCTTTGTACCGTTGTCTTTGGACCAACTGAAGAAGAATACAGAACGGTCCTGATTGTATACTGAAAATATGATTCAGCTTAGACAATGTAATCTAAATCAAGTGGATGTTTTTGATGGGTGGTGAGTAGCACAGGTGTTTTACAAAAGCGTCTTGCTCTTACTTGCCTTTTTATGATGCACAGTTGCGGGGTCCCACAATTTCTTTTTCTTTCTGATTTTATGGATAGTTTTGGTTTGTTTTTCCCACTCCAGTGATACAACCATTAGAAGAGTTGTGCACAGAAATTTCTGCCACCTCCAGCTAAACTAGTTCAGAATGAACACAATATTGTATGGCATCATCAATGGGGTGCCAAAAGTTCTATGTAGGGTGACATAATTCATTTGCTTGCCAATAAAGACAATGGAGTACAGGAGATGGAAGCATGGCATGTTTGTAGAACCACACATGCACGTTTACGTATGTATAGGAAGCCAGCTCTTTATATGATATATCAAAATGAGATATATTGTGCAAAGAGTCCAGGGGTTTCTACAATAGTGGACAGGAGCTTGCTCTAGCAATCCTGAGGTGCTCTTTTAGGGGGTAGTGTGGTCAAGCAGCCTTCCGCTTATCAGAGAGGAATGTTAGACATCTGCCAATTCACACACAGAAAAGAAATGAGACACAACTCAAGAAGGAGATCCAAAACAATTTTAAAAAATGACAAGTATCTTCATATATATTTGGGCACAAGAATCAATACGATCAGGTAAGTATGTTTTGCAAGAAAAATCGTTACAGTTTTGAAAAGTCGACAGTGCAATTTTTGGAAGCTGCAATGTTATCCTATGGAGGTAAAAAAAACAAATAAGGCAAACAGGTACAGTACAACAACTTACAGGACCAATCTCCTGGACTTAAGGTAAGTATTGGGCAAGAATCGGGATCACACCAACAGGTCACACTGGTGGCACTGGGGCAGCCGAGTGCAGGGTTATGGTATGACGTTGGGTGCCCAGTGTTAGTCAATGGGGATCGGTCTGATTGAAAAGAGGCTGCCAGTGAGAACTTGGGGTCCAGTCGAGGGGAACCAACAGGTAGGTTCAAATCTTGAGATGCTCGAAGAAGTTGGGACACCTTGGGTGCTCTTCTCCACAGGCCAGGGGCAACGGGTGCAGAGGTCCTTTGAGGCATCAGGTTTTCTCAACTGGGAGCACTTGTGGTTGAGGGGGCCTGCAGGCAGAGGCTGCAGGCGGCATCAGTGAGTACACAGTTGGCACGTCCAAGGTAGACTGTGTCTCTGGAGGGATGGGATACCTCATTGGCTCCGTTGGTCCTCTTCAGCCTGGGATATGCAGCAGTGGTGCTTTTAGGTGTTGGGTTTTCAGTGTTCCGGAGTCCTCTCAGGTCATTTGGGGTGCCTGCAAGATTCAGGGAAGCAGCTCCACTTCTACACTGAAGTTCCTGGGTCATTGTTGAAGGCAGGTATGCTCCCAGGCTTTTGGAGGCACAGCAGCTTGTAGTACAACTCAACTTTGGTGCAAATCAGTAGGAACAGCAGACAGGCCGGCTGGTCTGGGACCAAGTCAGGTGCTTTTTCCCTGGGCTTTGCATTTGCAGCTCTTGGGTGTCCTTCCTCTTCGTAGGTCAGCAGGAATCTGATTTCCTAATGACAGGGGCTTCTCTATATACTGAATTTAGGGTTGTTTTGGGGACTGTAGGGTAGTAGCCAATGGGCTACTTATCCCTGGGATCACTACACCCCCTACATGACCATTTTCTTTGGGAAGTGGCCATAACCATAACCATGTCCCAGAGCTTCTAAATCTGCCAACACCAGGTTGCAGATTTCTAAATGTGTCCACAGCAGGCAGCTCACCTTAGGGGTGGGACTGACCTGAGGGGTGAACACACCTCTCTGAATACTAAATTTCTCCCACCGGTACTGGTGCCAAATGCGCCCTGGAGTGGGGGCAGGGGGTCAGCATTTCTCCTTTGAGTGAAGCAAGATCTGCATACCAAGGATGGTGAGGTTCTTTGAAGCCCCCTGCCTTGGAATGCAGATTCGCTGGTCATCCTGTTGAGTGGGTTGTGCAAACACCTTGCCCAGATCAGGCGTTGTCTCTGACCACACAAGAGCAAAAGCTCTCACCCTAGGGGGGCAAAATCTTGTCTGGTAGCAGGCTGGCTAAACCTAGTCGGTCCCCACACGGGTAGTTAGTACATTGTCAGGGGGCATCTCTAAGGTGCCCCCTGGATGCATGTATTAATAAATTCATCACTGAGGGTTTATTAATACAAGATCTTTGATACCAAACATCCCTATTTTCAGTAAAGCCATAATGTAGCTGGGGAACTCGTATTGACCAGTGTCCAGCACATGTACTTAAAATGGCTTCCCTGCTCATTCAATATGTCTAAGAACCAACAAAGACATAGCAGGGGCAAATCATCTTTTGCAGATGTGCCCTCACATGTAATATAATGCACTGTGCCTTCGGGGTGTAAGGCTTTTTGTAGGGGTGGCTTGCATATATTGCACACAGTGTTAAAGGACAGGGCACACAGGCTGTGTACCATGTTGTGTTTTCACTTTGCAACAAGACACACAACCTGCAGTGGCAGTCTGCATGTACTAGGTGACGGGTCCCTGAGGGTGGCACAATACATGCTGCAGACCTTGGGGACCATCTTTGGTACCCATGCCCCAGATACCAGGGGACCTATTTACTAGGGTTTTACAGGGGGCGAAAGGTATTGCCAATTGGGGATCAAGTGTACAGTTTTAGGGAAAGATATCTGGTACTGGGCACCTGGTTAGCAGGAATCCATTGCACTTTCAGTCAAAATTCTATCAATTACCAGGCAAAAAGTGAGGGTGACAGTGTCAAAAAGGAGCACTTTCTACCATATGCATATCAGAATGCCTTACCAGTATAAGCTTGATAAATGTCACTTCTGTGAAATATTTCTTAATGGCCAGCACAGAAAATGTGTTTCCCTACCAGACCACTGTAGGTGCCACAGTATATACTTTTCCCTAGGAAGTTTCTGTTAAGGATGCAGTGTTCCGTTTGCTTGCCCATACTTCTTTGCAAAGGGAGTTTGAATATTTGATTCACATACATGCATTTTTTAAGATGTTTTAGCAGCAGCAAGATGACTTTCCAATAGGAATTTTGGCTTTAGGACACCACTCCAGAACGGCCACCATAGAACAAGGCTTCTTCATGTGATATAAGAGTGTCCCCTTGAGGGTTTAAGAGCGTTTCATTTCTTATGCCGATTTTCAAATCCAGCAATACTCGACACGTAGGCAGGATACTGGTGGCAGCTTCACTCTCCCAAAAATGGGAGAGTCAAGATAGGGCTTCCTCAACAGGTAAGCGGTTCAGTGTAACCATGACAAAAGGGCTTCAAGCACTGTTGATTAATGGATAGAATTTAAGACTCATAGGCAATTCGTATAGCCTGGGTCCATCTCACTCCCTCTTTTTTCCTACAGATTGATTTGAATATGGTAGATATGGGAGGTGAGTGCTGTTTTACCCCACGTTCTAGTAGAGGGCAACAGGTTGTGTGTTTGGTTGATAATTAGGAAGGTTGATGTTTATAGGTTACCAGTGAGTGAAGACAACAAGGCATGGAGATGAATTGACCAAGCCTAATAGTCAAAGCAGCTGATTGGTGCAGTTTGTTTTTGGTTATCGGTTGGCACTTGCCCACTAATTAAAACAAGTAGTAAGAAGGGATTGCTTTCGTCATCAACTGGAAAGTGACAGTACTGCTGGCTATTTCAAAAAGAGAGGCTGGTCAAATGTTGCGTTTGTTGGAGCCAGCCAATAAATTTAGAAATGTAAACCTAAAACAGATGCTTTGCTCCAAAATTCCCAGGAATAGGACTTAAAGGTGTTCAGCAGATGTCAAAGTATAAAGAGACCAGGCCATTTAAAAAAGTTTTGAAATAGACAGAAGACAAGCAGTGCAAACCTAAAACAGATGTAGCCCTAAGAGTTCCCAGTCCAGGGTTCAAAGGTGTTCAGCAGATATCAAAGTATAAAATGACCATGCAATTTAAAAAAAGCTTTAAATAGACAGAAGACAAGCAGTGCAAACCTAAATCAAATGTAGCCTTAAGAGTTCCCAGGCCAGGGTTCAAAGGTGTTCAACAGACCTCAAAGTATAAAGTGAACATGCAATTAAAAAAAAAAAAGTTTTGAAATAAACAGAAGACAGGCAATGCCCACATAAAACAGATGTCTATTTCAAGGTTCAGCCCCCTCCACAAAACCAATGCATAATTAGCACAATGAGGCTGGTATAAAAGCCCCATACATTCACAGACCTCTTTTTTTCTGAACTACATATTTGAAGTTTGCGGAGAGCAGGTACCATCAGGACCTCAAGGCCGAAAACATGAAGGTCAGAGCACAGACTGGTGATGCTAACCCACTTCTACTTAAAGTCTGTAACTATGTGTTGCATGTAGATGTTCTTTTGTAGTTTAACATAGACGTTACCCTCACCGCCTTTCCAACCATGCCCCACCAGAGCATACTGCATATGTTTTGCAGAGTTATCAGAGATATATGTTTATATTGTATTGAAACCGTTGTTTAATTTGCAGAGGTACAGTATTTTTAAAAGTGAAAAAACAGTGGTGGTGATAAAAATAGAAGTGTCTAAATTTATAGTACAATATACATGATAATTAATAGTTTTTTTTTTAAATATTGAAAGCCCTAAAGATGTAGTTAGGCCCCTACAATTTTACTACTATGCTGTTCTTTTAAAAAGATTTATAAAACATGGATGTTTCTTAAAAGGTTGTTAGCAGGGTTGTCTTTAGGCCTGGGCGAGAGGTGTTGAGGCATTGGGTGATGTTCTGGGGTTGGGGACCTGGACCGTGTGCAGTCCGTGTCCTCAGACCCCTTTTCAAAAGTATTGTTAGGGCAGGGACCCCAACCCCTGCCCTAACTGCGCACCGGTAATGCAGGCCTGGGGACACGGGCCGCGCGTTGACCCGGTCCCCAGGCCTGTACCACACCAACAGTAATAAAGGCTATTCCCAGTACCGCAAACACTTCTACAGTAACAACCTATGTGCATGGGTTTGGGCAATCTGAAAGCGTAGCGCTTACAGCCTGAGACACACGCCATCCTGCACCGTGTAGAACCTATGGTTGGGACCCTAATTAGTGCAATAGGCTAGGATAAATCGGTTGTCCTTAAAGAATTGTAAGAAGAAGCTGCAGAACCCTGAGCTACAAGCCTTGCCTTTAGACCTGTCTTTTAAAAATGTTGTTAAGGCTCAAACTGTTCCACCTAGCCCCCAGCGTTCTAAATGCTCAACGTTTGAGGGGTCAAATATAGGGGTTCTGTCAACGCCCTGGTACCAGCCGCATGTATAACTAGCCCTCGTAGTGTTTGAGACACACAATTGGAAAATGATCATCCTATAAAGGATCCATTTTCTGGATGTATAGGACTTCTAAAGGCACTAGCGGGTCTGGTAGAGAGTTCTGAAACCATAGCAATGCCACCTGACCCTTCTAACATACCCATCGGAGGGCTGCAATCACCAGGGTCTTAATCACCCACACTCAGTCTCAGCGCTTCCTATGCAGCAGAGGCCTTGAGTTATTATGACCAGCATTTAACTTCCCCATGTCTGATGTCACCAATTATACCCCCTGGAGTGTACAACCCCACCAGCCCATCACCAAGTGCCTGCATGCAATGGTCTTCATCTTCCTCCTCGGTATACACTGACAGCAGTACAGGCTGTAGAGGTTCACAAAATTTGAGTTTTTGGAACTCCATCTAGCGATGATCAGGCCTCCCAAGCACCGGGCTGTTCACATTGGGGCCCTCTTATTTTCCCCGTCCAAGCCACTTGTTCAAAAAGGGCTTATTGCGGTTAACAGTGATCAGACCATGGGGTGGCTTGGGGTAATATACAGCACACCACTAATGACACATGTAGTGGAACAAAATGTGTCTCCCTGACCCCCAACAGGGTTTTGGAAACATAGAAAAGAAATACAACAGCCCGTTAGAAAACTAAAATCACGTTTGAACCTCAAGACCTCAAAACTGGGGAAGTCGGGGGTCGATACTGTGTTCTCCAGACCATCCCAGAGAGCGTTACACCTGCGGTTAGCAAGGTGTAGAAGGGAGGTGGTCATAGCTTGTGAATCAGCCACAGCCAACATAGACAATATATCGGCATGACTAGGCAATAGTGTCCCCTTAAGGATTGTAAGATCCGCTTTTTGTAATAAGGGTGTCCATAGGTCCAAATATAAAAACCAAACCCTAGGCATACACACTAAGGCTCTATGGGTCTCACACACCCTCAAAAGCAAAAGGGCAGTAGAACCCCCCAACAAATCCTTAAAAGCCTCAAAATCCAACACCTTGATGTATACAATGATCCCTGCTAGGTCTCAAGACATAAAGACCGTAGGGAACAGCCCAAACATCCGCTGTTTTAGGTCCTCACGGGTGGGTGTTTAGAGCCCCGTAGTACCCCCGAACCTCCATGGGTCCTTAGCAATGGTTACCGCATGTAAAGTTGATGGCACACAGCCCGTAAAAACAACAACTGCTGTTCAAATAGGCTATGGGCGCTTACCTATAAACAAGTGGTCTTGTAATAAGCAGAAGTGGGCTAGTAGCGTTAGACAGCATAGGTGTCTAGTAAGGAAATTAAAGAAATCCAAACTATGGTCCTCATTATGACATTGGCGGTAAGTCCCATTTACCGCCATGCCGACTGCTGCCAACATACTGTGACTGCGGCGGTATACCGCTATCCATATTATAGAGATACACACACAAGTCCGCCAGCCCAATGGTCAGTCATAAACTGGCGCTATCAAAACCCACACCATTGCGCCTACAGAACTACGCCCACATCATTATGACCCACGAATCACTGCGGCAGATATTCAACTGTGGTAAACCATTGGCGGTACATACCGCTGCACTAAAAATACACACACACTAACAAAACAACACCACATTGGACAATTCAAACTACACACACCTGACACTCATACACACACCACACCCACACACCCACACCACTATAAAACACCCACCCACATTACCCACAACCCTTTACGACTCCAAAAAATTGACAACTGAGAGAGAGACACACCAAGAGCACCCACAGAACCAGAGCCACAGAAGACCATGACCCATACACCATCCACGCACCTTACAGCACACACCCCAAAACATCACCCCATACCCCCTCACACACACCACTCGCACTACACGCATGGCACCACAAAGACACCCCAGGTTCTCAGAGGAGGAGCTAAGGGTCATGGTGGAGAAAATCATCCGGGTAGAGCCACAGCTCTTTGTATCACAGGTGCAGCATACGTCCATTGCAAGGAAGATGGAGCTATTGCGGAGGATCGTGGACAGGGTCAATGCCGTGGGACAGCAGCCCAGGACAAGGGATGACATTAGGAAGAGGTGGAACCACCTACGGGGGAAGGTGTATTCCGTGGTTGCAAGACTCCAGATGGCTGTACTTTAGAGGACTGGCAGTGGACCACCACCTCCTCTCCCACAACTAACAACATGGGAGGAGCAAGTCTTGACTATACTGCATCCTGAGGGCCTGGCAGGAGTAGCTAGAGCCCTGGACTCTGGTAAGTCAAATCATCACTACTTTCACCCGCCCCCCCCTACCTGCATGCCATCACAAACCCCCACCCGTACTCCCATCCCTCCACCACCTCACATACACCTCACCATCACAACCCACTCATCCCAATGCCAAGCCCTGCATGATATACCAATGCATGGACACCATTCACAGACCTGCATGGACAACCGTCACCACTGCATGCACACTAAGGACAATCACCTGGCCCACCAAATAACAACTCTCAATAAGGCCAATCTGCCATGCAATATCAACCATAGAGGGCAACATACCCATGCACAAGATGACACACGCAGAAACTAAAACATTGCATTTACATACCCACAGGTCCCCCACACAACGACACCGGAGAGGAGGTGCCAGCAACATCCAGTTCCCCCACAGAAGAGGCCCACAGTGATGAGAGCAGCTCTGCACGCCTGGATCAGGATGACCTACCTGACCCATCAGGGACCTCTGGACAGTTGGTTACCCACCCACAGTCCCATACCACCACAGAGTCTCTCCCCTCAGGAAACACCACCACAGCATCCACCCAGTGGGCTCATACCTCTATCCCCAGGACACGTCAATCAGCAGTGTGTCTACCACTACAGGGACCCCAGGACACCCCACAAACACAGTACAATCAGGGACCTGGGGTCAGTGGCAGTGGGCACACGGTTCAGGGGACAGTGGTACAGGACAACAGGGAAGCTGGGAGGACTGCTGTGCGACACGGGGAGGACAGGCCCAGGGAACCAACTCTCTAGGAGGCACTCACCAACATCCTGGGAGCATACCATAATTCCCAGGAGACGATGGGCCAGATACTGGCCAATTTGCAGGAGACCCATGGCTGCAGAAGGGACAGTACCTGGGGATCAGGGAGGACTTGAAGGACATAAACACCACCCTGATCACCATTGCAGGGGTGCAGGCAGACATAGCCAAAACCATGAGGAAGGCAGTGGCACACCAACGGGCCCCTGACACTAGCCACAATGATGAACAGTCCTCTACCTCCACCAACGCTAGTGGACAGGAGGCCCCGCCACAGGAACAATAGGCCACCAGCACCCCACCCCCTGCAGAAGGAGAACCACCATGCAAACGGTCCCTGTGATCCAGGCAGAAGCCAGAGAACATTGCCAAGACCCCGTCAGGAAATAAGACTCTCCTGATTGTCACCCTTGTGTCCCACTCTGTTACCCTGTCCACCTTGAACTGCCATTGCTCCACTTACTATGCCCCCCTGGACAATGCACCTGTGATACAAATAGACTGAACTCTATCCTGGACTTTCCTCCATCATCACCCCAGCCCATTGCACATCCCCATTACTTCTCAGCACTGAAATAAACACCCTCTTAAAAATACAAGTATGGAGACTGTCAAATTATTTAAGGATGTATTAGTTTAACAATCTGTAGACATTACAATTAGACTGTACAGTTATGTATATATATATATAGGTACGGCCTGTAACGTGCTGCAGTCAATACACCAGGAGCGAGAGTAGAGCAAAAAGATCTGTGAATAGAAATGACAAAGAGTACAGTAAATGGCAAGAGCAGTTGGAACAGCAACCTGCCAAGAGAAAATTACCTACACAAAACTACAATGGAAGGTGAAGTTACAGTGTCTTGCCTGTGTGTCACTGGGAGTACTACCGTATGATAGTTGTTCTGTTGTCCACATCCTCATCCTCTTCCTCACTGTCCAGAGGCTCCACAGCTGCCACACGCCCATCTCCAGCCCCATCATCCTGCAGAAAAGGCCCTTTTGGCGTCTCAAGGCTAGGTTATGCAACATGCCATGATGATCTGGCACACCTTCTTGGGTGAGTAGCACAGGGATCCACCTGTCAGATGGAGGCACCTGAACCTGGCCTTCAGGAGGCCAAAGGTGCGCTCAATAATTCTTCTTGTACACCCATGTGCCTCAATTTAACGTTCCTCTGCCCTAGTCCTAGAATTCCTCACTGGGGTAAATAGCCATGAGAGGTTGGGGTAACCAGAGTCACCTGCAAATATCGAGCGATACCTGTTAGCCACACACTCACCCTTAGGGCCAACCCCACACCCATATACCAACAGACACTGTTTGGGGACCATGGACTCAGCTACTAGCCTCACGCAGTGCCTCTGGATTGAGCCATCACATATAGGATGCTACTATTCCTCAGGATAAAGGCAAACACCCAGGATACTTTGCAATCACATGGGAGATGTACTGGCCCGCCAGGCACACTATCTGCACAGTCATAGAATGAAAAGCTCTTTCGATTTCTGAACACCTGTTCATTTCTCCGGTGGGGGGGGCAAAGGCAATGTGTGTACCATCAATTGCCCCACTGATGTTGGGGATATTACATAGAAGTCAGCCTTCACTGTGGCCAAATCCTCCACCTGGGTGAAAACGATGTAGCTGCGTGTGAGTTTCATCAGATCAGACAACACTCTGGTCAGCACGTTTGAGAACATTGGCTGCAACATCCCTGCTGCCATGGCCACTGTCGCTTGGAAGGAGCCACTTGCCAAAAAATGTAGCACTGATAGGACTTGCACAAGAGGGGGGATCCCAGTGGGATGACGGATAGCTGAGATCAGGTCTGGCTCCAATTGGGCACACAGCTCTTGGATTGTGGCCCTATGAAGTCTGTAGGTGAGGATAATGTGCCTGTCCTCCATAGTTGCCAAGTCCATCAGGGGTCTGTACACGGGGGTATGTCTCCATCTCCTAGTCATCCTCAGCGGTTGCACTCTAGGGGTAAAAACGATGAGCATCTGGTCACTTTTCAACATTTCGTCACTGTAAAATGCATTTCATGTTGTGACAGAAACAGTATGTTCATGTTTATTCCCAAAATGTGCTTATGCCGGCTGTGACGCAGTTAGGTGCCATGGCATGCCCCCCCTGAAATGGCGGACGCCTGTCCTGTGTGGAGGGACATGAGGAAATAAGGTAATTCCGCTGACGTTGTGCGCCGTTGCGGGAGGCGTTCGAGAACCACTGTGCAACTCCTCATTGGTTATCATTCGGCCATATGGGTTCCAGTAGCCAATGGTGATGTACGCTGGCGGTGATGGTATGCACCGCCGCAGACGTGACTGCCATTTCCTATCTATTCACTCACTTGCTACCTGACCTTCAACAGGAGAGGACCTACACTGCAAGTGCTGCTGTGACCTGTGTCTGGAAGCGACCATGGCTCGAGTCTCTGGGGAAAGGGCCCCAGCCTTCACTTCGGAGGAGTTGGAGAGATTGGTGGATGATGTCCTACCCTAGTACCGATTGATATATTGGCCTCCAGACCAACAGGTGAGTACACTGTGTGCACGATTCATGGGGCATGGATGCATGGAGTGTTGTGTTCGAAGGCCTCATTTAAGGGTGGGCTGGTTGAGGGGTCCTGGGCAGAGTGCTGCATGTATGGTGGGCAATGTATGTGCGTAAGGGGATGGGAGGGATATGGTGGGCCATGACTGTAACAGGCCGACGGTATGACTGATAGCATTATTTTATGTTTATTTCCCTGCAGGTCAGTGCCCATCAGAAAAAGGGTATATGGCGTGCCATCACCAAGGATGTGTGGACCCTGGGGGTCTACGACAGGCGGAGCACCCACTGTCACAAATGGTGGGAAGACCTGAGACGCTTGGCAAGGAAGCGGCGGAGGCCCAGCTGGGGATGGCTCCCAACGAGGAAGGGAGTGCCTGTCGAACCCTGACCCCCCTGATGTTCCGCATACTGGCGGTGGCCTATCCGGAGTTGGATTGGCACTTGAGGGTATTGCAGCAGCCACAAGTTGGTAAATATAGTTTCCAATTCTGCAAATTGTGCATGGTTGGGTGTAATCTGGGTGGGGGATGTGAACCTGTGGGTGCCCCTAGGCCTGGTTGAACTTTGCAGGGTAGGTTCCATGTTGCACAGGGTCTGTTGCACTCCACCCCCACACATGCTAGTGGGCATCTACTACTGGGCAGTCTTCTGTGGGTCTCAGGTATGCTGCTATTGGCGTTAGGCATTATTCTCCATGGCCTGGTGAAAAGCATTGTGAATGGTAGTGCATCGCCTAGTGCATAGGGCTGTCCCCCGTGTGTTGTGTACACCAACGGTGATGTTGTTGCTGGCATTGACCAAGTGTATCCTCTGTCTCTTCCCCCCCTTTTTGTTTTGTCACCCTGTCCTTCTGCGTATTAGCATCATCTGGCGGAGGAACAGAGGCACCAGAGGGAGCTGCATCCCATATGGGCCTGGAGGCCAAATCCACCGACCATGAGGGCACCAGTGGGACAGAGGGCAAGGGGAGCACCACAGTGGAGTCTGGAGGGGACAGTTCTGAAAGTTATACCTTCTCCGATGGAATCTCCCTGGTGGTGGCGGACACCTCTGTGCCCACCCCAACTACTGGTACAGCCACCAACCAGACTCTCTTCCTCCACTCCCAAAACTTCACCCTCTTCCTGCCCCAGTGTCCCTAAAAAGCTTTTCCTCCCCACCCTTGGTCTCTTCCCTGCCCCTCCCCCCCGTCCTTCACTTCGGGCCAGGGTAGGAGGAACCCAGGCCAGCACCTCGGCCACCCAGTCCACAGCCACTGTAGTTTCAGTAGTTACTGCAGGTGTGAGAGGCTCCAAGTAGACACCCGTCAGCACTGGCAGTGTGCCTGAACCAGCTGGCAAGGGCAAGAAGGGACCACCAGCTACCAAGGGCAAGCAGGCACCACCAGCTGGCAAAAGCAAGGAGGCACCACCAGCTGGCAAGGGCAAGAAGGGACCACCAGCTACCAAGGGCAAGGAGGCACTACCAGCTGGCAAGAAGGGACCACAAGCTACCAAGCGCAAGGAGGCACCACCAGCTGGCAAGGGCAAGAAGGGACCACCAGCTACCAAGGGCAAGTATGCACCACCAGCTGCCTAGGGCAAAGACAAAAGGCCGGCCACTGCAGGCAGGATGGATAGGTGGCCTGGTGCTGAAGCCGGATCTGAGCACACAACACCAAACATGGCACTTCAGCCATCCGAGGCTGCAGGGGAAGGGCTGGAGCCTCCCCCCACTACTGCCAGCACCGCCAGCTGCACCGCCCCTTGCAGCACCACCTGCACCACTGCCAGCAGCAGCAGCCCCAGTGGGCGGTCCTCCAAGGCTGGAGGGGAAGGGCTGGAGCCTGCCCCCACCACTGCCAGCACCGCCACCAGCACTGGCACTACCACCACTGTGCAGCCATAGCTGCCGGCAGATGGACTGTAGTCCTACCTCCATGGAGTGTCATGTATCCGGTCCACTGCAAATCTCGTGGGTCTGATACCCACGAGATTGGCACTCCCCAAGTGCTGCATCACTAGGCACAAAGCCCCCTCCAGAACCAGTGGAAGAAGCCATCCACTCACCCCCTCCTTGCCAGCATGAAGCACACCGGGCACAAAGCCCCCTCCAGAACCAATGGAAGAAGGCATCCACTCACCCCCTCCTTACCAGGATGAAGCACACTGGGCACAAAGCCCCCTCCAGAACCAGTGGAAGAAGCCACCCACTCACCCCATCCTTGCCAGGATGAAGCACACTGGGCACAAAGCCCCCTCTAGAACCAGTGGAAGAAGCCATCCACTCACCCCCTCCTTGCCCACATGAAGCACACTGGGCTCAAGGCCCCCTCCAGAACCAGTGGAAGAAGCCATTCACTCACCCTATCCTTGCCAGGATGAAGCACAATGGGCACAAAGCCCCCTCCAGAACCAGTGGAGAAGCCATCCACTCCAGAGACTGTGGCCTTGCACTCCACAGGACCAGGCATTGGGCAAACCACCCACTTGAGAGACTGTGGCATTGCACTCCCCAAGACCAAGCAGTGGACAAACCACCCACTAGAGAGACTGTGGCCATCCACTCCCCAGGACCAAGCAGTGGGGAAACTACTCACTAGAGAGAATGTGGCCTTGCACTTCCCAGTACCAAGCAGTGGGCAAACCACCCGCTAGCAAGACTGTGGCCTTGCACTCCCCAGGACCAGGCAGTTGGCATGTAGCCCCCTCCAGGAGCAGTGACGTTGTACCATCTTCCGGCTGAGGTGCCCCACCTTCCCCGTCCCCCTGAGGTGCCTGTGTATTTTCGACCTGATGCCACAGCAGTGTTCTCGCCGTATTGAGGCAGGAGTCAAGTGGGGCCTTGGCCTATGTGATATGGCCCACGGACATTATGGACTGGGCAGTGTCCCTCTATTTGTATATATGGATATACTGTTTTGATTTTGAATCACGTATTTATACTATTTTATTTTATTACACTCACTTTATTCAATTCCTTTTGTCCTTGCATTATTCCTGAGGTGTACGGGTGTATATGTAATTTTATTGCATCTGTTTGGGGTGGGGGTGTTGCGTGTTGCGTCTGTGTGTCACTCTCTTATTCCTCCCCCCTTCCCTGTGTGCTAGGTGCGATACTCACGTGGTCATCTTCGCCGGCGTTGGTATTCCTGGTATAGGAAGAGGTAGACCAGCATGGGTAACACGTGTAGTTCGGGTTCCATGGTGTCGTGGTTGTTCCTTGATTGTCCAGAGGTGAGTGGTTTCCCTTCTGTGTACTGTTTCCGAGGTGCTTTTGATGGCGTTGGTACCGCCTCGGAAAAGCTGTCGGATTGGCTTGTTGTGATAGGGAGGGCAGTACATTGTCTACCGCCGTGGCAGTCTGAGTGTTAAAGTGGCTGTCTGTGTTGGCGGTTTCCGCCGTGGTCATAATTCCATTTTGTTTACCGCGGCCTGTTGGCGGTATTACCGCTGCTTTATCACCGACCGCCAGGGTTGTAATGAGGGACTATGTGTTACAAGGAGGCTTAAAAATACTCCAGCACAGAGCCTTAATCCGCTACCCCCGAATGACACTCAAGATGCCATACCTGCTAGTAGTGATCCTCAAGCTGAGGATTCTGGACCTGTGTTTTTAGAAAGTGTCAGAAGGTACATTCATACTATAGAATGGTTTAGCACTACAGAACACTACAAGGAAATCTGGTTTGTTAGCCTAGATGTTATAAATTTCTCTGATCGTGGTGTTTTAGCCATCCACCAAGCTGTACAAACACTAATAGAAAGGTTGTTACATGATGTGGGTCCTAATGATTACTTCCAACTCTGTTTCCAGGGGCAGGGTATTGACAGTTGTTTGTTCACACATAGAACTCCCAGGGATGTGTTTGATGCTGTGGAATCTCTGTAAACTGTTGCAGAGTGAGGCAGAAATAGTAGCGTACGGTACCTTTAGCGTTATAGCCCTCATTGCCAGGGTCCGCGAGGGTGGTGTTTGCAGACCTTTAAAGAGTATCTTGTATAGCAAGATCATTGGTAAGAAATAACAATGGTTGTTCAATTTTAACAGAGAAGCAACCAACACATGTCTGGAAACCAGCATAATGTGATTACTTTTGGACCGAACTACGACCGATGCTTGTATTATGTCAACAGCTGTTGAAGCCCACATGGCTCTTGAAATTGGTTGTCTTAATGTCGCTGGGCAGAAGGTCTAGTGTTGCACGTGTAATCTATTTTGTCGCTCGCAAAACTGCTTGTGCATACATACCAGACTTGCGTGTTGCTTACCTAAAACAGACTGTAGGACGTGCGGGCATTACACCCCCCATGAGCATAAATGTGAAGGCATGAAATGTCCCTGGTGTAAGGTGTATTTTCAGGCGGGGACAGCGCACAAGTGTTACATGGTTAAAAGGCTCCCTCAGACCAAAACTCAAGACTACATTGTGCTTGATATAGAGTGTGCACAGGAGACAGGTGTACTCCAGCCTAATTATATTTATGCTCATCATCTAACTTCTGACTACAACTGGGAGTTTGAATGGGGCACATGCATCAGTAACTTCCTCACCACTTTCATGTAGCCTAAATTCAAAGGATATTCTATGCTGGCTCATAACTCTAAAGCGTATGACTCCTTCTTTATGGTACAGACCATGATTGGTGAAAATATGGCTGTAGAACTCATAACTCATGGCTCCAAATTTATGCTGTTAATGGTGGTGCCTTTTCGAATAAGGTTCATCGAGCCCTTACATTTTCTACCCATGAAATTAAGTAAATTGCCTAAAGCCCTTGGTTTCACAGGTTGTAAATGTTATTTCCCCGACCTTTTCAATACCTGGGCAAACCAGAATTATGAGAGGCCCAGGCCTCCACCCTCCACCTACTGTGTTTAGTATATGATGCCTGCTGAGAAAGAGAGCTTTCTACAATGGTACTGTGAAAACCGTGAAAATAACTTTCATTTTTAAACCAAGTTGAAAGTGTACTGTCATGCCGATGTAATGATCTTGCGAAAAGCCTGCAACCTTTTCAGAGATGTAGTGGTGGGGATGACCAAAAAGGTGAAGGTTTTGAAGCCCAACACACCACAGATGACTAAGAGTGTAGAATACATATACCCCTTCCAGAATCTCACTCTGGCTTCCATGTGTATATCTATTTGCAAACACGTTTTTGAAACTGTACAGCATTGCCCTAGTATCGCCAGACCTGTATGATGGTAAACAGAAGCTCTATTCAACCCCCTAGATACAGTGGCTCATGTATATCTCAGACATAGAAAACATAGCCATTCAACTCGCATTACAGGGTGGTGAATACCACTTGGGGCTTTATTATTTTTACATTTATGCCATGATTAATGGCGTGTCAACCGCCTTTGAATACAACAGGTGTTTTTACCACGGTTGTCCTCGTTGTTACAAACCCCATGAGTTTAACAGGCTGTTTGGCACCAAGTTTGAACACCTACACCGCACTGTGATGACGGTGCAATATGTTGAAAACCGCAGCTTTGTCATGAGAACCCTTTGAGAGCATGAATTTTTAGATATGTTAACAACAAATGTTGAGCTCATGTCTTTCATTAAGAGTCGCCAGTTATCAGATCCTATGGAACCCTGCAATGCCGTATTTGAGGGGCGTACTAATGCTATACAGCTGTACAGGGCTGTGGACACTGGTGAGAAAATACACTATTATGACTTCACAAGTCCGTATCCGTTTGTGAACAAGCATAAGTTATACCCTTTGGGCCATCCAACCATCATATACAGGGACCTAAAGCCCATTGGCGAATACTTTGGGATCATTAAATGCCAAATCTACCCACCTGCTGTCTTTACTTCCCTGTACTACCAGACAGAGTCGACGGCAAGCAGATGTTCCCACTTTGCCATACATGCGCTGAAAGTAAAGAGACTAGCGTGTGTAGTCACAGTGAAGAACAAAGGATGCTGACCGGGATGTGGTGTAACACTGAGGTACATAAAGCTCTAGAGAAAGGATACATGCTTGGTAAAATAGTGGAAATATGGGGGCATATTTATACTCTGTTTGCTCCGGATTTGCGTTGTTTTTTTGACGCAAATCCGACGCAAAGCTAACTCCATATTTATACTTTGGCGTTAGACCCGTCTAGCGCCAATGATCTTGGAGTTTGCGTCATTTTTTAGCATGGACACCTACCTTGCGTTAATGATATGCAAGGTAGGCGTTCCCTTCTAAAAAATTACTCTAAGGCATGTGCGCCTTATTTAAACTCCCGTGCACGCACAGGAGTGGGTGGCCTTAAAAAATGACGTCCAGCCGCTTTTGCGTCATTTTTTAACGCCTGGTCAGGGCAGGCGTTAAGGGACCGGTGGGCTCGGAAGGAGCCCAGAGGTGCCCTCCCATGCCCCCAGGGACACCCCCTGCCACCCTTGCCCACCCCAGGAGGACGCCCAAGGATGGAGGGACCCATCCCAGGGAACTTAAGGTAAGTTCAGGTAAGTATTTTATTTTTATTTTTTTGTGCCATAGGGGGGCCTGATTTGTGCCCCCCCTACATGCCACTATGCCAAATGACCATGCCCAGGGGACACAAGTCCCCTGGGCATGGCCATTGGGCAAGGGGGCATGACTCCTGTCTGTGCTAAGACAGGAGTCATTTCAATGGGGGTTGGGAGTAAAAAAAAATGGCGCAAATCGGGTTGAGTCCAATATTTTGCCTCAGACCTGACTTGCCCCATTTTTTGATGCCCAAGCTCCATTTTCCCCAACGCCGGCGCTGCCTGGTGTGAGTCATTTTTTTTGACGCACACCAGTCAGCTGCGCCGGCTAACGTCATTCAATAAAGAAGGCGCCCGCATGGTGCTTTGGAATGGCGTTAGCCGGCGTTAAAAGTTTTGACGCACAACTGCGTTGGCGCAGTTGTGCGTCAAAAAGTATAAATATGGGCCATGGTACTTTGACAGGACAACCACATGGCTCTCTTCTAACTACATCAACCTTTTTCTAAGAGACAGCTTTGGGCTTTCCAGAGTGGTGTGTTGACGAGGCCTCTGAACAAAAGTACATAGACCCGGCTGGGCGACCGCTGCCGTCGGAATTCACAAGGAAGCACCGCCAGCCTGTTGGCGGTGCTTCCGTGGTCGTCGACCCTGGCAGTCGATGACCGCCAGGGTCAGAATGACCCCCTATGTCTAAACTCATTATGGGGGAAATTCGCACAGCGAACAAACTTGTCAAACATGACCATAATAACAGATCCTGATGAGTTGTTTAAGTATCTTTTTGACCCCAGTTATGGGGTGTCCAGTTGCGGGTTTATCAATGATGAGACAGCCGCTCTGTGTTGGAAGTACACTAAAGAGTATCCGCAAAGTGTAACAATATAAACATCTTCATAGCATGTTTTACAACTCCTCATGCCCATTTAGAGCTTTACAGAGTGTAAGATAAACTGCAGGACAGGTGTCTGTATCGTGATGCCAACTCTGTTATTTTTGTAGGAAGGATGCTGAAGAAAACCCACCCCCAGGCGACTATCTAGGAGATTTGACCAGCGAATTAGATAAGGAAGACTACATAGTAGAATGTACTTCATAGGGCCCCAAGACCTTCGTACAAATTGACAAACAATGCCATGTGTATGAAAGTGAAAGGTATCACCTTAAATGTTAATATCACCATTAAAATCAATTTTGACAGTCTTAAGGACCTGGTGAACGAATATGCTATGTCCGACACCTGTGAAAAAAATAAAGCAATTGTTGTACATCAGCCAAGCATAGCGCGGTCCAAAAAACAGTGGGAAATCACAACCCAGCCTTTACATAAAACCTTGCGTGTAGTGTTTGATAAAAGGGTCCTGACGAAGGACTACAAAACACTACCGTATGGTTATTAAAAGGATATTAGACTCTAGAATCCCCACAACTATGGACATCCGTTCTCCTGCGTTCTGGCAGGCCCCTCAAATTGTGGTAAAAGTTATTTCATAAAGAAGTTGTTAGAAAATGCCCCCCATGTTCTATCCCAAAACCCAAACAATATTGTATGGCTTTATTCATGCTGGCAAGATCTTTATACAGAACTATCCCTAAGGTTCCCGAACATCAAATTTATAGAAGGCATACCTGGTAATCTCAACGATGATGCACTGTTACCTACACACCTTGTAAACATGGTGATTGTAGATGATCTCATGCATGAGGGTGGGAATCATCCAGAGATAGAAAAAGCTTTTACCCAATATTCACACCATCGTAACCTGAGCATATGTTACATTGTGCAGAACTTGTTTTATAAGGCTAAGAGCAGTCGTTCTATAACTCTGAACACCTCATAGCTTGTTTTATTTAAAAACCCCAGGGGCAAACAACAAATATCGATCATTACTAAGCAGGTGTACCCTGAAAGCACGCAGTTTTTCTTAGAAGCCCTTAATGACGCCACTGCTAAACTTCACGGGTACCTGTTGGTTGACTTAAAACACAAGACTCTAGAAGACTACAGACTACGCGCTGATATTTACCCCCCCCACGGAACTCCCTGTAGCTTACACCCCTAAAACCAGACCCAAGGCGTATAAAAAGACTTGCTAAAAAGACTTTTGTAACATTTACTTTCTAAACCTTATAATATAAGGTGTTGACCATGTCTGCACGTGTACGACGTAATTTAGCACTCCTAAAAATGCTGGTCACAGCTAGCACCCAACAAAGAAAAGCCATCCTTTGCTCAGCTTCGGATGGTTTAGTGTCAGCCCTTTCAGAAATAAAAGGCAACGTCCCCATATAAGAGAGTCAGTTCCGTGTGCTGAGGAAGAGGCGTGCCCCTATCAAAAAGCTTAGTAATAAAAGGACGTCCCTCATTTCTAGGAAGAAACTTATAAAACAGTTGGGCAGCTTTATAGGCACGCTCCTGGGCATAGCGCTACCTTTAATTACAAACCTCCTAACCGGAAACTGATGGATCATGCCCAAAAGATGTACCTAGTGCCACGTCAACAACTGGAGTAGTTGGGCTTGTCTATGAGCGGCGCTAGGGATATACGAAAAAATAAAACACTACACCTAGATGCCGAAATAAAAAACATTTTAAACTTGACTGATTTCAAACCTTACGACAAAGCCGATCTTTACTCCAGAGCTCTTCAAAACTTCCTACAGACCTATAAGCAATGGACTTCTGAAAAAAAAAACTTAAATCTATATTCCCAAGACTCTGAGCCGCCACCCCATCCCCTGCAATGTTTCAGGATCAACAGCCCCAACAGCCGTCGGCCCCAACACCCCAGTCCTCAGACATTTTTGTTGAAGAACTTTTTAAAAATGTAAGTCAGAGGTACAGAGTTGCAACACAAATCTTACTAAGTACCATGGCTGCTTCTAAAGATCTAACCTTTTGGAATGAACAGGGTGAATTCCTCTACAAGGGGCAACCAATTGCTGGGTCTCATATGTATGACCTTGTCAGAGGTTTCACACCCCCCAAAACCCTACCGCTCCAGAAAGGGCCTAGAGTATGGGTCCAGTTTCTACAGGCTGCTGCTGAACGCAACGTTCCTTCTATGCTTGTTGGTAATACCGAACACTGGAGGTTGTTTGAAAGTTTCAAAGATCCTGCTTGCAGCCCTCCAAGTACACCATCAGCGCCTGTTTTGACACCATCCTTTACCCCCCAACTGCCCCCCTCTTGGAACGCTGCACCCCTACCTTTTGCGGCTAAAAAGTATTTTTCTAAAAATAAATCGTGGTTAAATGTGTGATACTTGTGATCATGTGTATTTTGTATTGCAATGTCTGTGTGCATAGTTTTACAAACGTTAATATATTGATTGCTTTTCTTTCAGCATTTATTTTCCTTAGTATGTTTGCATACCTATTGATTGTACTAAAATTATGTGTAATAAACACTTTTTAACCTTTCATCACTCTTATGTCATACTTTAGCATTTATTTTGTAATGTATGTTATGACAGTTGAATATAAATGTATAGCTCGGTATTGAGCTTAAATTCTTTTATTGTAGACATTTAGGCCCATATTTATACTTTTTTAGCTCCGCATTTATGCCGCTTTTTGATGCAAAAGCGGCACAAACTTACAAAATACAATTGTATTTTGCAAGTTTGTGCTGCTTTTGCGTCAAAAAGCGGGGCAAATGCAGCGCTAAAAAAGTATAAATATGGGCCTTAACGTTAAACGTGCATATGCGTTACAAGGTCTTACACTTTTGACAAATGGCGTATTCTGTTTGAATGTAACCATAGCGTTTTCTTTTACATATTTCACAACAATACTATAATTGTTTACTAAATCATTCAAATACAAATTTAGAAAATTTCTAAACGTCATACCCTCAGACATTTTACTAATAAAATAAACAGTCAAACATAATCTGCCGAGCGTGGTTGACTTGAATGACACTGTCAAACACCGCAAATACAATCATACACACATTGGTAGCCAGGGGTTGACTAAAATGTATTTCAGCTTTAAGATTTCCAGGTGTAGCCTGCCCCATACCCTTCTCTTGATACGACGACTCCCGAGTCCCTCAGATGTTTTCCTGTTATCGACACCAGGCAGAAAAAATCCCTGATAAAATTAGATGTTCCAAAACTCAGCGTGTACAGTTTCTGCAGGAATCACAGCACCCTCATGTACCAGCGCCACGTAGTTGATTTCGTGGTGCTTGAAATTGAATGGGTTTGAGGTATACAGCCCACTAAAAGCTATGTTGGCCACAAACCCTATGATAATGAGTTTTGGTAGTTGACCCAGAAATAAATGTTGCTGTTGGGTTAAGTGGGTACTTGTGGGTATGCTGAATATCTTCAGAGCAACTCTTGCAACGGCGTACTTGCCGTTTGATAGCTGCAGGGCCTCTGCATGAGCCAGTCTGACGCTTGGTGACACTTTCACTCTCTTTACAAACAAACTAGCACACAGTATAATAAGTTTATCCCCACTGATGAGACAGAATGAGTCCTTGTTGTGGGTTAGTTTGATCTTAAGATTGATACCATTGACTATTAGCTTATCTTGGTAGAAGAGTAGAAGAGGTCTGAATGAATGCGTCCTAGGAGGTCAAACTGTCTACTGCCGGTGGCAAAGTTTACTCTTTTTGCAAAACCCTGATTGGTCCAATGCTGTAGCTTCGAAATGTCCAGAAGTATCTTTGTAGAAGAGTCCTGCTAAAAGCTGAGTGTCCAGTGGATCACGGCTGTAATTCAGAATACTCTCAATGTATGCCCTATAGGCATACATGTTATCACTCTGCGTGATAAGTCGATCCCCGAGGGTGATGTCCACCTGATTAAACATGGTTGCTATGGGATAAGCGATCATCACCACTTTAGTGTCATTCGCTCTGTTGGAACCATCCACTTTTACAATTTAACAGATGAGGTGTAGCAGTGTTTTGTTGAGATCCAGATACATATCCGTGAACCCTGGCACATAAAACTCTATCGGCGCCAAAGGTGTTAAAGCAGCTAGCGGCGATACCTCCATGAAAAAAACAGTTTTCGATGCTAGCTCTGACTTAGCGCATTTACCCAATGCACAATGTACAAAGGCCATGTTTGCAGAATGTTCAGATAAAATAAAATATATGTATTTACGTTAGCACGCCTTCTCTTCCTCTTCTTCGTAGCTCTCTTCTGACTTACGGATCTTCGTTTGTGAGTGCCTTTTGAAGATCTTCGGCTTTTTTTTACAGGGAGCAGACGGGCCCCTGCACTTCGAAATACCACACTTCCTTTTAACGCATGTGCGTGACTTGCACACCAACCCCATTCCCTCTTGGGGCTGTTTAGTCATACGTTCAACAACCTGCAGACGTCACAGAACCCACAACATCCTCTGCTATGTTCGTAGCTGCCGCTTTGACGTCTGGTTTTGCAATTTCATAGCCTCTCCTCAAGAACCGCATAGCTCTTCTAAACAAACTATGGAAGAAACACCTCAACCCTGCCCTGTACATAAATGGGGCCCCTTGAAAGTAAGGCGTGGGGCTCCATATCCAGCCTGGTTTCTGTAATAATCTCTATATATAGAGTGGTCACCTTATGTTTTTATAATCACCATGATGACTTGTTAATAGTTGCTCTCGCGTCGTGGTCTTAAATGAAGCTTAACAATAACTTGCCCGTATTTAAAGGGCACCGACTCAACCTGATCATCGTAGATCATGATCGTTATGGTGTCAAAATGGTTTTAAAAAATTGATACATAGTCTGGTTTGTTGTATTGGATATTTACCATTGTGTTATTTTCACCGTTTACCTGGACCCATCTCAGCAACTGTGAATAACAGTGAATTTAAAACAACTTTCGTGGGGGTAAAGATCCCATTCTTCTATTTTTATAAGAAATATCACTCATTCATCTTTCTATGACCCTTTCTATCAATCTTTTTTCAAAATAGGTACACAGCTCATGCATTCTTTCGGGTTTTGAGCAGGCCTCAAACGCGTGTCGGATCTCATTGACCGCTGCTGCCAACACCTTAATCATATCTACGTAGACACATTCTTCACAGCTGACAACTTGTACACCATCCATAACAACTTATATACCTTGTGAGGGTCTAACCAGCTACATTTATGTCGAATTGTTCTTGCTATCGTAGGTGCAAACACATTTCTTACGCAGCTGTTTGTTCTGGCTTGTAATACTTTCAGGCTGTCTGGAACAGCATTAAGGAGTAAAAATTTACGTTGTTAACCTTTGGCGGGGACCCCTCTAGAGCATCTCTTTTTGCAAGTGTTTTCCATGGTTCAAACAGAATGAAATAGACAAACTATTAGTTAAAAGTATGATATCAGCATATACATGATAATTGTCTACAGAGTTTTTTTTTTTACTAACATCAGCATTTTCGCTACATTCAGCGGCTGCTCTGAAATCTTGCAAGTCGCATAGATCCATTGGTGTATAAGCGGCTTCGGAGTTTACACTTGTGGCTGTATGACGACTGACTCTGGATCAGGTCTTCCTGAAAGCCCAGATCTTCATAGACCGGCGAATTCGGTGGTGCTATACCTTCTTCATCATCTTCAGTGTCGATGAAGTGGAATGCATCATTTAATTTGTCTTACGAGGCTTCGCTGCTGCTGCTGTCAACCTTAATACGGGATATCAGTTGCAGCAAATCCTGGAGGCTGAGCTTTTCAAGTCGATGGCAAAGTTCCTCTTGAAAACCAGTAACGTGGGAACCCCCATCTTTAGGGGCAGCCGGCTGTGCATTCTCATCCAGTACCAGGGGTGTTAGGGTCCTGTAATATCTATTGATAGTGTTCTGGGTCCCTGAGGAGGCGTCTTTTGTTGTGAGAGGATTGTATCTCTTAATAATGCCTTGACAACCTATTTCAGCAATGGTTCACAGTTTGGCATGCTGCTCTAGCTGGGTCCTTATATGTATTCAATGGTTCAAAAAGGGCGTACGCCTCTGCAACACATACCGGTCACATGCTCTCCTTGATGGCTCTGATACATTGAGGGGTTACACGTAACGCTAACCACATGTCATGACATTTGACCAACCCCTTTTTTTGGATTAGCCAGCAGTGTGGAGGTTTGGCTTTACATTCCCAATGCTCCGCACTTTGAGGAGGGTCCCAAGCATCTACTTGATCCTGAATGTCTGACATGTCCAGACTTGTACTCTTAGGCTCAGAAACAGGTTGCACACCAGCAGGGCCCTCATTTTAAACAGCCCATAGACCTAGACACAGGGGCTTGGACCCTGGCACATTACTAACAGTTGACCCCATTGTGTCACAACCCACATGACACCCCCTACACCAATGTCAGTTCCAGGGCGAGCTCTCAGGGGCACCGGAAGTCCCGGTAACAGATGTGACTTCATTTCTGAGGGGGCAGGACAACTGTCACTTTCCAGTTTATAAGGAAAGGTATCCTTTCTTACTACTAAAACACACACTTTTTGCCTGCACAGACTTGGTCCACTAAGCAGACATGCATGGAGTTTTTGAGACAAAGGAATCACAACAAGGTTTTTTTGGTGCACTGGTTACTTGTGGGACTCCTTTGACTGCCACTACGAGTAAAGGCTCCACTTGGGTAGTTACAACCATGGTAATGGGTGAGTAATTTGTATTTGTATATATTTGTGGTTTCACTTATTAGGTTATTGTACTTTTCCCTATTGTCCTGAGGAGGCTCAAAAAGAGAAAGGGGCCAAAACGTGTCAACACCTGTATCTTGGAGGAGTCCTATTAATGCGAAGGATTACGATTTATTTGATAGGTACATTCAATAATAATTTAGGGTCACACAACCTTGTTTTACAATGATGTCTCACGACCACCTTCTTAGAATGGACTCTCATATGAATTCGTTGCACAGCCATGAATAATTATTCTGAAGAAAGGGGACATCACCAAAAAGATGTTTTTTGTATATTGTAATGGATGGTTTTGTGTTTGTTATGTATGTGAGGCAAGTGTTGTTGAATTTAAACTGTGAGACTGTGAGCAGACTGGGGGCACATCCTGTATTATTGTCTTAAAGAATAAAAAGACAAATTGCTTGGCGCAGCCACATATAGGTCTGTTTGCTAAGTAATTTAGGTATTTCATTGTTTAAACTGTGGTATGTAATTTTTTTGCTGCTACGTCTTATTTATCTTTTGAGTGGATTGTGTTATGCCCACACATATTGGGGTGATTTGGACTGTCCCCTAAATGTTTTGTACAGAAGTAGGTAACTGCATACAAATGTAACAGTCCCTAGCATTCATCGTATTAATGTATTCATACAGCATCTTAAAATATAAATTTGCTGAATATTCTCCTGTAGACTCATCTAAGTGTAATGCTTTCTCGATTATTGTCTTTAGGACTAAGAGTACTGGGCACTCTTCTTCTTTTTGACCTCACTTCCACTCCTTCGTCTTTCCTTTCATTCATGTCAGATTTCTCAGTCTCTTCAGCAATCATCAGTAGCACACGTTCTCTAGGCAAACTCACT
This sequence comes from Pleurodeles waltl, assembly GCF_031143425.1. Taxonomy (NCBI): domain Eukaryota; kingdom Metazoa; phylum Chordata; class Amphibia; order Caudata; family Salamandridae; genus Pleurodeles; species Pleurodeles waltl. The sequence continues at coordinate 235,190,682 of NC_090436.1, forward strand.
TTCTCCCATTCTTGTCTCCTGGACCATCGGTCTCCAGCTTCCACTTGCTTTCTTCCAGCACCAGGTCCCTCATCAGTGTCTGATTCTTAGTTTGACTCATTCACCACGCGGCAATACTCCATTGTTTCTGCTTCATCTTCGATTGTTGCTTGCTCAAGACCCCTTTCAGACTAATCAAGTACTGCTTCAGACCAAGGTTGGTCCCTGAAAGCTAGTTTAACCCAATCCTGTTGCCTTGCTCTCACCACTTTTCTTCCTGTGCTGTCGTATCAAGGCGACATTCAACTCTGCAAGTATGGGAAGCATGAATCCAGTATGGGAGACCGCCAAACTTCACAGCAGTCATTGCATCTAGGATTACCAGTTATGGCCCATGTGAACAAGGTTCCAGCCATGTTTTCCTGATGTGTTTTTTCACCAAGGCTCAGTTGCCAGGACTGAGGTAATCACACTGTTTCTGATGTGGAGGGGCTTGGATTGCTCTGACCTGGAGAGAAACCAAATTCACAACGTCAGCTAGTCTTTTGCAATAATCTAGGACCATGTCATCTGTAATATTCACAAGTGCATTTGCAGGAATCCCTGGTGATCTCATTGCCAACCCCTAATGATTTTGTGGGGGGGATAGTCCAGTCTTTCGATCATGTACCCTCCGAACACCCATTAACACAAGAGGCAGAGCATCAGGCCATTTCAAAGCTGTCTAAGCGCACACTTTTGCCAATCAGGTCTATAGCTGCAATGCAATCTCTGTCCCATCTAGTTGGATACGCCTCAACCCATTGGGAAAAGGTGCATATACCACAACCAAAATATACCTCAAACCATTGCACACAGGCGTTTCAATGAAGTCCAGCTGTATTCTCTTGAAAGGCCTCCTGACCTTCCTGTATGACTAATGGTAACTGCAGCCCTTTTCCCAACATTGTACTGTTGACACTATGCACCTGTGACACAACGCTTCAGCCATCAACCTAAAATTTAGGATTGAACCAAGTCTGTCTGAATAACTTCATCATAGCAACTCTGACAACATGAGCTGGACCATGGAACTGTCTAGCCATAGGAGATAACAGACTATTTGTCAACGCTGGTCTTCCATCCTTCAAAACCCAATTGTCATCATCTCTTTTAAAACAACCTGCTCTGACCTAACTCTGTTGTTCCTCCTCAGACACTTCTTCTTAAAGCTTCTTTACGTCATCCCAAGTATCAGCTGTTGTTAACAGAAGGTTAAAGTTAGTCTCAATCCATTCCCTTTTTTATAAATTCACCATTAAATGTGCAAACATTTTAACACAATATTTTGCAACCTCACTGGTGTATCTATTGTCCAAAGTCACATGATCATCTCCAGAACGATGTGCAGGGCACTTGACCACTACAGCTAGCTCAGACAATTGCAATGCATCAAGATGTTTTCTCAAATTTTCGCCATTCCAGATTGGAGCTCCAAAGGACGTCATAAACCCCCTCTGGGATCATAGTTGTCTGACGTCATGAACGACACCAAAGCTACACTATCAGTAAAGATTGTCACTTCCAATTGATCAGAGTCACAGCATGCTCTAGTAAGAGAAATCAATTCAGCCACTTGGGTGGAAAATATTTCTTGAAGCCAGGAAGCTTCAGCAACTCCTGAAAGAGTACCATCAGCATAGGCTTCTCTCAGACATTCTCCACTGTCCCTCAAACATGAACCATCGACAAAAAAGACACAGTCAGATACAGGTAATGGTTCATCTTGTATATTTAGTCTTGGTTTGGTGCACTATTCAGTAACATCACAACAATCATGGTCCCCCTTCAAAATCATAATTCCTGTCTTGACCAAAGATTGGCATCAGAGTAGAGAGATTTGAAATACCACAATGTTTAACAGTCACATTTTCCGCAACCAAAATGAAATGCTCATACTTAGGGCCAGATGTAGCAACTTCCGCATTTGTGATTCGGAAATTGCGAGTCTCTGCAACTCACAATTTCCGAATTGCAAATGCAGATGCAGAACGGTGTCTCAGACACCGCCTGCGACTCGCTATGGGGTCGCAAAGACCCACCTCATAAATATTAATGAGGTGGGTCGCATTTTGCGACCCCATAGCGAGTCCCTGCACTCACAGGGATGGTGGCCTGCTGAAATCAGCAGACCTCCATGTCTGTGACTGCTTTTTAAATAAAGCAGTTTTTTTTATTTTGCAGCCCGTTTTCCTTAAAGAAAAACGAATTGCAAAATAAAAAAAATAACTAAACCATTTGGTTTCGTTTTTTCAGAGTAGGCAGTGGTCCATTGGACCACTAACCTGCTCTGAAAAAACCTTTTGGGCAATATTCACAAAGGGGAAGGGGTCCATGGGGACCCCTTCCATTTTGCGAATGAGTTACCACCAGTGTGACACTGGTGGTAACTGCGAATTGCGATGCGAGTCACAAATAGGAAGGGAACACCCCTTCCTATTTGAAAGTCGCGTTCACAATTTGCGAGTCGGTACCTACTCGCAAATTGTGAATGTGCATCGTAGAAGGCTTTTTGCATGGCGCAAACTACAATTTTCGCAGTTTGCACCATGCAAACAGCTTACTACATCTGGCCCTTAGTGAGGTGCTGAGTCCTAGTTCTAGTCAACAACAGCTCAACAGAGTGGGAGCATACACAGTTAATAGGTGACCCCTAATAATATTCTCACACCTCTTGATACTGGTGCTGACCACTATCACTGCTTTAAGACAACCAGGTAGTGCTAAAGCTACAGGACCTAATGTGCCAGAAAAATAAGCCACAGGTCTCTTGACATTTCCATGTGTTTGTGCTAGCATTGAGAGAGCACATCCCTCCCTCTCACAGTAGAAAAGTACAAAAGATTTGTTATAATCAGACATTTCTAGAGCCGGGGCATAACAGAGACATTCTCTCAGCTCTAGAACCGCGACAAAGCAATCATAATCCCAAGGTATCAGAATCGGACACATCCTTCTGTGTCAGCCTCTGTAAAGGCTTAGCCACCAAGGAAAAGTTGGGTATCCACTGTCTAAAGAAGCCCACCATTTCCAATACATTCTGACCTCTCTCTGTCTGGTTGGTGGACTCATTCTTAGTATAGCTAAGATTCTCTCCTGTGACACTTTTCTCACTCCTTTCTTACTGTGATATCCAAGGTATTGGACTTCTTTTTGACAGTATTGTAGCTTTCCTGTGTATATTGTATGCCCATTCTCAGTGAGGTGGTTCAGTAATGCATCAATATCCTGTCTGCAAGCTTCTTGAGTATTTAACACCACCACTAGTTGGTCTATGTACTGGATCAGGACTGAGTTACAAGGCATAACCAAAGTTTCCAGATTTTTTTTAGAATCTGGCTAAAGATGGAATGGCTCTCAGTATACCCTTGTGGGACTCTGCACCATGCCAAAACCCTATTTCTGAACTGAAATGCGAAGAAGAATCAATTATCCTCATGCAATGGTATTGAAAAGAAGGGTTTGACGCAAATCAATGACAGTGAACCACTCTGCCTCACATGAAATTTTTTAACAATATCACAGCTGGATTCGTTACCATGGGGCAACAAGGAACAACAATGTTATTTATTTTCCAAAGGTACTGTATAATTCTGTATTTACAAATCGGTTTCTGAAGACCCATAATGGGGAAAGTACAAGGACTGCCCATTATCTCCCTTATGATTCCCTGTTGTATTATTGACTTGATTACAGGAATTATTCCTTCAGTCGTTTCAGAAGTCAAATTATATTGTGGCGTTCCTGGGAACTCAGCATTTGGTTTGACAGACATTCGGACAGGTACAACACCTTTTAACTGTCCAATATCCTTTCTCCAAAAATTCATCACTTCATGTTTGACTGTCTCTCTCAAATTCAGAGGTAAATCATCAACTGTTAGCAAAGTCAGTAGCGTATCATGTGATTCATTTTTCATTAACTTAAAGACAGAATCCTCAACTTGTGTTTGTATTTCTATTCCTACTGGGGTACAAAAGATAACACAATTCAGTTTAGAAAGCAAATCTCTTCCCAAGAGGTTCACTCGACTAGAATCACATATTATGAACCCTGTCTTCAAAGGACCCTATTTTCACTGTAACTGGGGTAGTTTCTTGAGTTGTCATCTGTTTTTTCTCTACACAAACAACTTGGGTTGTTTTTCCCGGGAGAGGTGAGTTTGGAATTTCTACTCAGGCTAGAATGTTTAGAACCAGTGTCAACCAAGAATGACATGGAACAGCCATCCACTCCGCTCTCTATGAATGGTCCACTTTGGTCTACCTCCAAGACTGCACCAAGTATGCGGGTCTTCCTCCCCTCTCAGGCACCATGAGGCTGACTGATTAGAGCCATTTCTCTTGTGTGATTCAAACAAAAGAAACTGTTAGAAAGGATAATTATTTTGTACTACATTCACATTGATCCTCAGACCCTGATTTATATTCTGATGTAACCCAACAGCATTCTGCTGTGGCATTGGAGGTTGTGGGACTTGCATCATTGGAGCTTGGGGCACATCGAAATTTTGACTCCAAGGTCTTTGTACTCCCTGACTGATTAGGATTATTATTCTAGAAGGCACAAATCCTGCATTTTGAATCTGATTAGCTGGATTCAAATCACATTCCCACTTCCAATGTACCAGCTTATTTCATGTGATAAGGAGTTGAACTTGCTAGACTGTTTACATCCATTCCTGTACCAGGATTTGTTGGGACTCCTCGACCTCTTCCCTGAATTGGATTTAGTATTTTGTTGATATGCACCTTGCATTACCCCTGCATTGTTTCCAGCTGGGAGCATATGGCTATTTCTTTGAGATGCTTTAATTTGAGCATTCACCATAGTTTGCTTCAGCTTTTTCTGCTTTATCTCTAGCTCATCAAGGCAGTACTTGGTGTGCCACATAGGTTCATCAATTGATTTGTTCTGCCAACAAATCAAATGTTGCTTATCATCTTCATGATGTCTGGCCTTAATCCTGTCACAACATTTGACACAAAATGTCCCATATCCTTAGCCTCGAACATCTCCATACCACTGTACTGTTTGAATGCCTGTAGCAACCTCTGATAGTAAGCATGGATCAACTCCTTTGATTCTTGGATCATTCTGTCAATTTTGACACCATCAACAGCTTGAGGCGACACCTTCCCTTTCAGGAATGCCATGACCTGCTGATACGTTTTCATCACTATTGTTATTAGATTTCTATTTGGTTCTGTCTCAGGCCACTGGACAGCTATCTTACACTGCGTCCACACATCACTTGGAACAACGATGTCAAACCAGGTATTCAAATCAATCCACAACACCTGTGAAATTTTTACAAATCTTTCGACCTGTCTGTACCATTCTACTGGCTTCTCTCTTAAACTTGGAAAATCATTGGTAAATGATGCAAGATCACTTCTGCTCCATGGCACATGTGCATAGCCAGGCACTTCTCTCAAGTGGAAGGTTGTAAACCTGCTCCACCTGGAGACGGTTAACATGAAGGTTTCTTTACCTCCTTTTTAACAAATCCACAGACCCTCATTTGGGAGGGAGATATATAAGTATCAGCCACACTATTTACTGACACAGCGCTACAAAAGAAGTCAACACTCCATCCCTCATAGAGACAAAGTACGTAACCAGGAAGTGGGGATTGAGTGAAACCTGGTCAGACAGGGTAGCAATTAGGGGGTATAACCTGTCCTTTACTTCCTCTTAACAGAAGGGATCCACAGCTCTACTAACAATGCAACCTTGGAGATCGGTGATCAAGGAAGTCAGATGACACCCACCCACTTCACAGAAGAAGTGGGATGACTCTCTTCATTTTTTCTTTCCTAACCACCTTTCCCTTTGAGCTGCTTCCTTGCAGTGTGCATGGTGACAGCCTTCAAGCAACATTGTCATAGTTAACTTTAAACAATCCTCTCACTTTACAGTCAAAGAAAAATAGTAAATATGAATCTCCATGTTAAAAGAATAAGCAGCTTTTGTCAGAAGACATAGCCTGACATTTTTACACTCTCTTTGAAGAGACTTCAAACATGACAAGATTAAAACAAAATTTAAATGCATCTTTATTTCTCATTCACCTTCTCAACTCCAGCATGATTATTTCAGGGGTGCTGCAGTAACCTGTGCATCCCTACTTCCAGAGTATTCTGGTGAGCTCAGAGTAGTCATACTTGCATATTCAGATCCGCCTGTCAATCAAGCTGACCTATTGTATAGCTCCTGGGAGGAATTCCACACCTCCTTAACACCTCACTCTGTACAGGCCAGGACTTGCTGGAGAGTTATTGAAATTAGACTCCCAGAGCTTCAGGCATGGTAAATGTAACTTTCAAAAAGTTTATTTTCCTTAAAATTTAATAAAATCTGACTTCACCATTGAATTGTATCTTTAATAGCTATTTAAAGTGATGCTTTAATTTTCTAGCTCATCTCATTCCTCAGATACAGAATTATTTTAATTTGCAATAGGCCTAAGACAGTGAAAATAACTTTTAGAGTCTCGATACTGTGCGGACACTGACCATGACATTCTTTCATGAAGCAAATTTGATATATCATTGATTGATGAACTTCAGATCCATGGTTTCACCTCTTTTATTTCACAATTCATGAAATCAGTGGCTGCTGCATGAGGTCATTCTAAGGAATTGGGTTATTACTTGAGAGGGCTGAGAGTCCCACTTAAATAACAAACACAATCCTTGTCAGTGTGAACCACAAAAATCACTAAATAAACCTATGTTAACCCTCGGGATGCTTGGACTAAAGCAGTCAGGCTTAACTTAGAGGAACTGGGTAAAATATGTATGCATCACTCAAACAGAAATAAAGTACAAACACAATTCAAGAAAATTATCATTAATCATAATAATTTAGAAAAACAAAATAATTTTTTTTTTAAATGACACCAAAACAACAAAAATCCAATATGGAGAACCAGAGCTAGAAATAAAAAACACAAAGCACCATTTTCCGTTATCTGGTCGCTCTGGACTGGAACAAAGTCAAATGTTCAGGTCGACCAAGATGCAGAGTAGGTCATATAGCGGGCTTGGGTTGATCTGGTGAAAGGTGTACCTCCTAGCTCAGGTAGACTCCTCTGTTGGAGCTTCACGTTGGTGGTGGGACAGCAAGGAGATTGTTAAAGGCACAAACTGCTGATCACTGGTCTGAACTTTGTGTTTGTGGGAAATGCAGTGCAATCGTTGCTGACACAAAGAGCACCATGTTGGTGAAGTGCATAGTCTGTGGTTGAATTGGGAAGGTCGCTTTGCCAGTTGGATGCAGGTCCCACATTGCCCTCGTTGAGTCCACTCGTCAGGACACCGGAGATGGTTCTTTTGTTTTACACAAAAAGCCTGAAACCTATGGGTTTTAGACTGGAGTCCAGTTCTTGCAGTTTGTAGGTTGGAGGAGTACATTGTGACACCAGCCATGGGTCCAAAAATAGGGGTGGGAGCAGGCAGGTCCTGTTGGTACTGCTCAGAGGGGCAGATGCAGGGAATGTCTCTGGAATGCTGTTATGTCCCTGTAGCTCAAACAGACGATCAGGCAACTGATCATTGGAGTCACTTAAAAGATACTAGTTTCAAGGCAAGGAGGTCCGGTCTTCCTTCAGGCTTTGGGCAGCAGGACAGTCCTTCTTCTGAGTCTCCAAAGACCCAGGAGTGTTCTTTTGAAGAGTTCGGGGGTGCCACTTTTTTGCAGAGAACCAGCCAATGTGTTGGAGGTTACACCCTTTGTCTAAACCTAAACTGGTTCTGATCAATTCTTCCATTTCCCTTGGTTTCACTCCAATCTGTTTAGTGGGACAAGGGGCACGCAGGCCCAGGTGTGAGCTACATTTGCTAGTCACAGGGAAGGCAGCTTCAGAAGTCAGGAAGAGAATGGACACAGCCCTTAGGCTACCCTTTGAAGCTCAGGAAGAGCTGAGTACCACCCCCAGGCTATCCTGCTCAGGAGAGGAACACTCTTCCCCACACCCAAAGACCTTTTGTACCAGGTCTGGAAGAAAGACGCATGATACCACAGTAGAGCCTTTAATAGTAATGTGACCCTGGAAACTGGTAAAAAGGCACATTTAGTTTAGAGAGAAAAATGTCAACTTTCTAAAAATGCCACTTTTTAGAATAGTAATCTAAAAACCTACTTTACATTTAACTGGAAATATTTCCCAACTTAAGTTATCACTTATTATTTAGAACAAGGTTACATAGGGGGTCATTCAGTCCCTGGCGGTCTTGGACCGCCAGGGCCACGAATGACGGAAGCACCACCAACAGGCTGGCGGTGCTTCAATCCCCATTCCGACCGTGGCGGTAAAGCCGCGGTCAGATTGCCGGGGCCGGCGGTCATCCGCCGTTTTTGCCCCGGCTGGGAGAATCCACCAGGGCAGGGCTGCAAGAAGCGCTGCCCTGGGGATTCTGACCCCCGTACCGCCAGCCTGTTTCTGGCAGTTTTCACCGCCAGGAAGAGGCTGGCGGTAACGGGTGTCCTGGGGCCCCTGGGGGCCCCTGCACTGCCCATGCCACTGGCATGGGCAGTGCAGGGGCCCCCTAACAGGGCCCCGGCCTGCTTTTCACTGTCTGCCATGCAGACAGTGAAAAGCACGACGGTTGCAACTGCACCCGTCGCACCGCCGCAACACCGCCGGCTCCATTCGGAGCGGCTCCTGTGTTGCTGCCTCATTCCCGCTGGGCCGGCGGGCGCTAACTTGGTTAGCGCCCGCCGGCCCAGCGGGAATGTCAGAATGGGGGCCGCGGAATTTTGGCAGAGTTGGAATCACCCCCATAGTGTCAGGCTATGGAGGAGCTAGTCTTGCCATAATGACAAATGACTTTGGGAGTTCTTCGCTGCCAGGACACGTAAAACCTAAGCACACATGTCCTAATTTTTAATACCATGCCCTGTGCCCAATGAGCTTTTGGGCCTACCTTTGGGGTGACTTATAGGTAATAGAAAGGAAGGTTTAAGCCTGGAAAAAAGGTTTATTTTGCCTTGTCAAGACAGCAGTTAAGCACTACGCACATGGGCTGCCAAGGCAGCCGTGGAGGCATTTTTTCCCTGGCTATTTTAGTGGGTGGTACAATGGGTGCTGCACCCTACTAGTAGCATTTAATGTACAGATCCTTAATGCATACAGAGCCATATGCTACGGACTTAAAAGAAAAATAAATAATCCAATCGGAGTATACCAATTTATCATGTTTGAGGGGGAGAACACAAGCACTTTACCACTTAGCAGGAGTAAAGTGCAAAGAGTCCCAATCTCAACAAAAAACGGGTTTAGCAAAAAATAAGGTAATGAATGAAAACATCTACCATGCAAAAGATGGTCATTTCCAACAGTCATCCCCTGATCAATTGAATTTTTAAACCAAAATAACATCTACACTTTGACAGACTGATCAGACACTAGTGCTTTACCTTTAAAAAAGCAAACTATTTTATTCTGATCACATTGAAACACTGCACATATTATGAATCGGAATGAGGGATGTGTACAAGTTACTGAGAGCAGTTCAAAGTCTATAACTAATAACAGCAACTTTGTCCCAAAAGGTTGCAGGAAACCTCAAAGCTCAACGCTCCCACAGTCACCTTGGTCCGTATTTATGGGATGATTTTAGCACAGGGCAGCACAGCAAGTCATCTTGCTGTGCTGCCCTACCTCAAATGGATAGGCCAGGAATGTGCTGTATCTGTGGCATACAGCGCATTCCTGTCCTTTCCCACTGGCAGCGATTTGGCAGCCTGGCTCCAATGCAGGCACCCTTGCAACATGGTGCAAGGGAGTCTGCTCTGTAGGCAGGATTGTCTTTGTGCAGGAAGGACCACCTCCTGCACAAAAACAATCCTGGGAGTTGTTTTCTCTTTCTGTTTGTGCTGAAGAATGCAACACATATTGAAAGAGGAAGAAATGAGAAATAAAGATACTCCTCCTTATTACGATTTCCTTGGGAGGCCTAAGGTTTTGACACATCTCCAGTTTTACAAGGTCTTGCAAATGTGGGGATGTGTCGAAATCCAAGGGTGTTGCCTAGTAATACCCACTGCAACACCCATGGCATGCCTTCCTAGCGCAGGGTAAGGCAACAGAGCAATTTACACTGTCTTGCCTTACTCCATATTTATGAGGCCATTTAAAACCATGCAAAGTGGCTTTGCATGGCCTCATAGATGTGATTTCAAAGTTTGCACTGCTGTTGTACTGATAAAAAAAATGAAGCAATGGTGGTGCAAGGGGCTTGTTAAAATGTCCCTTTGTCAGTAAGCTGTCCTTGTGCACTCTGGTATACACACATTGGCCCTGATTTATACTTTTTTGCGCCGCATTACTGTCATTTTTTTACGCAAAAGCGGCACAAACTTACAAAATACAATTGTATTTTGTACGTTTGTGTTGCTTTTGCGTCAATAAATTACAGTAATGCTCCATAAAAAAAGTATAAATCAGGGCCCTAATTTGATGACGACACCCCTATGAGGATCAGGATGGTTTCTCCTTTTGGATAGCATATCTCCAATAACCTTCTACTGTGAGATTCATGTCACTTTAAGAGAATAATTCATTTTTTACTAGTCTTATCATTCTGTTATGCCACACCATGCCATGCTTTTCAGCTTGCTCAGCATGCCTTAGGCACATGTGCAAAAGCAGCTTAAGGGTTTTGTAGGGTTTTGCCCATGCTGGGAGTAAGTGGCTATTGGTCAGTTGAGATTCTCCTGCTCATCAGGATCATAAGTTTGGAACAACACAGCGAACAGGTTTAAAAGTCAGTTTTATGCTAAACTCTTTGTGTAAAAGTTTCACACTCTGAACAGGACAGCCTGACGTAAGTTGCAGTCTAAAGCTAGAGGTCTGCAGGAGGGACATGACAGCAGTAAGCTCACCACAGTTCCAGGGAAGGTACTCTGTACCTGATGGCGCTCTCTGAGCTTTATTGGTGTTGTTCAGTCCTTCCCACTTTGCTCCTTCTTTTTTGTCAGTGTTAGCAACTGTTTTTCTGGCGTCCTCCCAAGTAGGATTTCTATCAGGATTGCTGCAGGGCTTCAGATCTGCCCCCAATCTTAGAAAGAAGCAGGATGCCAAAACCTCTTCCTCCAGTTCAATGTATATGCTGCCTGGACACAGGTAGATGAAAAATCCCTAGAACACTGGTCTGGGGAATGTTTTATTTATAACTAGCTCTCAACTGGAATGTGCATTGTAGGGTTTTGGTTTGGGTTGTCGATCTCTGATCTCAACAATTGACATCCCTTACTAGGAACTGCTAAGCTATAAAATATTTGGTCTGCGGATACAGCAGGAATAACCAGGGGCGTAGGTTCAGGTGGGTGTTTTGGGTGTTACACCCCTAATAAATATATTTTTAGATAAATATTTGGGTACAGGTGCTTTCAGTCGGATATGGTGAGGTGTCTGTCAGAGTTCACCAGGAATTTGTACATACACACAGACAAAAACACACGCACACAAGACTTCAAATATGTTGATTATTTCACAAAATTATGTGCTTTCTATCACTTAGTATCATTACCAACCCGCATTCGTCTCCCTTTCAACTTCCCCGTAAGCCCCTCTCTTGCGCTCTGCTTATTGTATAATATATCTTAAAATTAGGGCCGTCATTACAACCCTGGCGGTCGGTGTTAAAGCGGCGATAAAACCGCCAACAGGCCAGCGGTAAAACAAATTGAATCACGACCGTGGCGGAAACCACCAATATAGACAGCCACTTTAACACTCCGACCGCCACGGCGGTACAAACAAACAGCGCGGCGGTCACCGTCAACAGACAGGTGGAAGACAAGGTTCCACCCACTGTATTACAACAGTCCAATCCGCCACCTTTTCCGGGGCGGATTCACCGCGAACAAAAACACAGTGGAAACAGGACTTGGAAGGGAAAACGCTCACCTCTACACACACCACGAGGAATCAGGACGCCATGGAACCCGACCTCCAGATACTGCCAGCCTTTATCTTCCTGCTTCTCTACCAGGAACTACAAAGACGGTGGCGAAGACCACGGTGAGTACTGCACCTACAACACAGGGGAGGGAGGAGGGAAAAAAGAGTGACACACACACACGCAACACTCCCACCCCCGCCCTCACCCACTACAACACACACACAAGTACATGATGATACATTACATTAACAACCCCCAATTCCCCCTGGAAGAATGCAAGGACAAAAGGAAATGATTCGAACGTTTGTAATCTATTTAAAAACAGTAATCAAAAATATATACATTCATATACATATATTTACACTAGAAACAAATATATACACCAAGAATACAAGTCCAAGGTATTCCACCATCATAGTCCGTGGACCACTGGACCCAAAATGCATGGGCGAGGCCCACACGCAATACCGGATCAAAACGGAGAGAACACTGCTGGGGCATCAGATAAAAATACAACAGGCACCTCTGGGGGAAGGGAAGGGGGGGCCCCTCAGCCGTATGAGTGCACGACGCCAGATCCACGAGGGGGCTCCATGCCCATTGATGTATCCTGAGGAGTGCAAAACCACAGTCTCTCAAGTCTCTTCAGTGGGTGGTTTGCCCACTGATCTACCCTGGGGAGTGCAAAGCCACAGTCTCTCAAGTCTCTCCAGTGGGTGGGTTGCCCGCTGCTGCATCCTGGGGAGTGCAAAGCCACAGTCTCTCAAGTCTCTCCAGTGGGTGGGTTGCCCACTGCTGCATCCTGGGGAGTGCAAAGCCACAGTCTCACAAGTGGATAACAGTCTCCACTGGTTCTGGAGGGGGCTTTGTGCCCAGAATGCTTCATCCTGCCAAGGACTGAGGTAGTGGATGTCAATCTCCACTGGTTCTGGGGGGGGCTTTGTGCCCAGAGTGCTTCATCCTGCCAAGGACTGAGGTGGTGGATGCCTTTCTCCACTGGTTCTGGAGGGGGCTTTGTGCCCAGAGTGCTTCATCCTGGCAAGGACAGAGGTAGTGGATGCCTTTCTCCACTGGTTCTGGAGGGGGCTTTGTGCCCAGAGTGCTTCATCCTGCTTGTGGCGGCCTCAGTAGCGTCGGAATCTTTGGCGCTCACTGGCCTGCGGTGCTGGTGGCGGCGGTGTCCTGTTCAGCTGTGCTGGTGGTGGCGATGTCCTGTTCAGCGGTTCTGGTGGCGGCAGTGTCCTGTTCAGCGGTGCTGGTGGTGGTGGTGTCCTTGGCAGCGGTGCTTGTGGCGGTGGTGTCCTTGTCCGCTGTGCAGGTTTTCCCAGACTTGCCTGTTTTACTGTGCCCCTTCCCCACCTTGGATGGTGGCGCAGCTGTCTCCACACTCCCAACTGTACCCCTGGGAGAGGCTTTAGTGGCAAACGTTTTTCCTCTCTCCCGCTGGGCACTGGCCAACTTTTTGTGCTTTTGAGGTGGGGGACTGTCCGTGCTCTGGCTCCTTGGCACACAGGCTGCCCTGCTGCCTGACGCACTCCAGAAGTCGGTTACTACTGGCACCACTGTTCCCGCAGATGTTGTGGCTGAGGCACTGGGTTGGGACATGAAGAGGCGGGCCCTAGAAGACTGAAGGGGTGGGGGAGGTGAGGGGAAGAGGTCAAGGTTAGACAGGAAAAGTTTTTGGGACACATTGGGATGGGTAGATGGAGGGGATTTGGGAGTGGAGGAAGAGGTAGTGGTTGTAGGAGGTGTACGTTTGGTGACTTTGGGTGAAAGTGCATGGGCTGGAGGCTGTCGTGAGGTGGATGGCTGTTGGGTGGGTGTGTGAATGGTAGTGGGGGTGGTGACTGCATGTGAGTGGGGTGTGTTGGTGGGTGTGCTGGTCATGGAGGTAGTGGCTGACAATGTAGTGCATGCAGGTGTGAGTGGAGACGAGACTGGGAGGGAGGAGGGAGACGAGGAGGAGGGGGACACAGTGGATGCAGTGGCTGTTGGTATGTCTGCATGTGTATGATGCTTGCGTGAGTGCTTGTGAGATGTGTGGTGCTTATGTTTGCCTGAGCTTCCCTTGTGTGTTGACGTGTGTGAATGCTGGTCTGATGGTGTGCTTGGGATAGGCTGAGGTACAAGGGTTTGGGTCTGGGTGGAGGAAGTTGAAGGGGGGAGGCTAGAGACAGGGACAATGGCTGCCATCAGTGCTGAGGCCAGAGTCTGAAAAGCTCGCTGATGGGCTGCCTGACCCGAATGAATGCCCTCCAGGTATGCATTGGTCTGTTGCAACTGCCTCTCTACACCCTGGATGGCATTCAAAATGGTAGACTGCCCAACAGTGAGGGACCTGAGGAGGTCAATGGCCTCCTCACTTAGGGCAGCACGGCTGACTGGGGCAGGGCCTGAGGTGCCTGGGGCGAAGTAGATGCCCACCCTCCTGGGTGAGCGGCCACGGGGCATACGCTGAGGGGCTGCTGGGAGGGCGGTGCTGGTAGGGGGGTGGAGGCTGTACCTGTAGATGCAGGGGGCACAGAGGGGCCCGCCACCGCAAGGGAGCTGTTGAGTGCATCCAATACCGCTACAGTTGGCGGACACTGCAGACACAGAAGCCCCCTGCATTACGCCGTGCACTTGGAGTTCCCTAATCAATCACAGGGACATGGGTTACAAGGTTATGCCCAATTGCTGCACACATGGAAGTCACAGGAGCCTGACTAGGTGTAGTTGGCTCTGTCTACAGGTGGGGTGGGGTGCCACAGGGCCTGCCTTAAGAAGGGACCTTGCCTACTAAACTCGCCCTGGCCCAGGGGAACCCACAGCCCACCTCCCCCACCCAGACACCTACAATGCGTGCTGAATCAGCTGAATGAGAGTGAACTCACCCCCTTGTGGCTGCTGTGATGGCCGCAAGCACCCATCCAACTCCGGGTACGCCACTGTCAGGATCCGGAACATCAGGGGGTTCATGGTGCGACGGGCACCCCTCCCACGTTGGGAGGCCATCCCCAGCTGGGCCTCCGCCGTCTTCTTGCTCCAGCGGCGAATGTCCTCCCATCTTTTCCGGCAGTGGGTGCTCCGTCTGTGGTAGACCCCCAGGGTCCGGACTTCCTTGGCGATGGCACGCCAAATATCCTTCTTCTGGTGGGCGCTGACCTACAGGAAAAGTACAGGGGAAAAGGAGAAGATATAATCGTCCGCACCGTCACAGTCATTGGCCCGCATCCCTACCCTTGCCATGACGCACATGCACTCACCGTCGTTTCATGCATGCCTCATTCTCCCCCCCTATCTTTCATCCACACCACTCCAAACAGGCATTGCCCATACAGCATGCTCACAGTGTACTCACTTGTTTGTCTGGAGGACCGTAGAGTAGCGTGTACTGGGGGAGGACCCCATCCACTAGTTTCTCCATCTCCTCCATGCTGAAGGCATGGGCCCTTTCCCCAGACACACAAGCCATTGTCTCTTCCAGACTGAGGTCACAGCAGCACTTGCAGTGTAGGTCCTCTCCTGTCGAAGATCAGGTATTAAGTGAGTGAACAGAGAGAAAATGGCGGTGACGTCCACGGCGGTGTGTACCGTCACCGCCGGCGTACATCGTCATTGGCTCCTGGGACCCATAGGGTCCAATGTTACCAATGCAGGATTGCGCCGCGGTCTTAGACCGCCTACCGCGACGGTGTACAACGCCAGCGCAGTTACCTCATATCCCCTTGTCCCACATTACAGGTCAGGCAGCCGCCATTTCAGGGAGCCACATGGCATTATTTTTGACTGCGTCACACATATCTAGGCCTTGCTTAAACACTAATACAGCCATATATTGATTTTAAAACATTTAGCTATAAAGTTGTGTTTAGGTACCTCAGTGTTGGTTGACTCTCTGCTCGCAGTTCTCCGCCATAGAGCACGTCCGCTGGGGTAGGTGCGGAAATGGCGGCATCCTCCGGTGTACAGACCACTGGTGGACTTGTCGACAATGGAGGAGCCACATGTAATTATCACCTACAGACTTGATCGTACCACAATCCTGGAACTGTGTGCCCAGTTGGCACCAGACCTGATGTCAGCTATCCGCCATCCCACAGGAATCCCCCCTCTAGTGCAGGTGCTGTCAGTACTCCATTTCCTGGCAAGTGGGTCTTTTCAGATGACAGTGGCTATAGCATCAGGGATGTCCCAGCCTATGTTCTCCAACGTGTTGTCCAGAGTGTTGAAACACATGAGCAGCTACATCGTTTTCCCTCAGGTGGAGGATTTGCCTGCAGTGAAAGGTGACTTCTATGCCCTTGGACATATCCCCAACATCATAGGTGCCATTGATGGGACACATGTGGCCTTGGTACCCCCCGCAGGAGTGAACGGGTGTACAGAAACCGGAAGAGTTCTATGAATGTGCAGATAGTGTGTTTGGCAGACCAGTCCATCTCCCATGTGAATGCCAATTTCCTGGCTCAGTGCATGACGCTTGCATTCTGCGGAATCGCAGCATCCCTTATGTGATGGGGCAACTCCAGAGGCACCGTGTGTGGCTATTAGGTGAGGACATGGACCCAATACAGTGTGACTAGGTGTCTGTGTCTGGGAATGTCCCTAAGAGGTAGTGTGTGTCTAACAGTTGTCCCTCGACATTTGCAGGTGACTCTTGTTACCCCAACCTGTCATGGCTACTGACCCCAATGAGAAATCCCAGGACAAGGGCAGAGGAACGCTACAATGAGGCCCATGGCCGGACTAGGAGGATTATAGAGAGTACCTTTGGCCTCCTGAATGCCAGGTTCTGGTGCCTCCATATGACAGGTGGTTCCCTATTCTACTCACCAAAGAAGGTGTGCCAGATCATTGTGGCCTGCTGTATGCTTCACAACTTGGCTTTGCGACAACAGGTGTCTTTTCTGCAGGAGGATGGTCCAGATGGAGGTGTTGTGGCAGCTGTGGAGCTTGTGGACAGTGAAGACGAGGAAGCAGAAGAAGAGGACATAGACAACAGGAACACGGTGATCCAGCAATACTTCCAGTGAGACACAGGTAAGAAGACAACACTGCCTGCTACATCTGATTTAATTATTCTACCTCTCATCTGTCTGTCATTTTCACCCAGTGTATGGACACTGAGTTGTCACTTTCCCTTTCAATTTCACAGATGTGGGTCCCACTGTGTGACCTCTGCTTTGTTTCCGCATGGACTAGAGCTGTGTGACATAGGTATGTTGACATTACATTGGATATAGCATTTTGCCACTGTTATTGCTAATACACATTTTCGAAAGCACAGACTGACTCCAGATAGTTTTGTGATTTAAGGGTGTTAATTTAAGTGCTAAATGGTGGAGGGGGTTGTAAAATGGTCAGGGGTGATGGTGGAGGAATGTCCATGGCAGAGTCCAGTCTATTAGTCTCACAGGTGCATTGTCCAAAGGGGCATAGGAAGTGGAGCTGGGGCAGTTGATGGATGGACAGGGTGCCAAAGTGGGACAGAAGGATGACAATCAGGGTGGTCTCATTTCTTGGCAGGGGTCTTGGCATTGTTCTCTGTCTTTGTCCTGGATCTCAGGGACTGCTTGCAGGGTGGTTCTCCATCTGCAGGGGGTGGGGTGATGGTGTTGTGGTCCTGTGGCGGTGCCTCCTGTCCACTGGCGCCGGCGGAGGTGGTGGGCAGTTCATCGTCCAGGCTAGTGTCAGGGGCCCCTTGTTGTGCCACAGTGTCCCTCCTGGTGTTGACGAGTTCCTTCAGCACCCCTACAATGGTGCCCAGGGTGGAATTGATGGATTTTAGTTCCTCCCTGAACCCCAAATACTGTTCCTCCTGCAGCCGCTGAGTCTCCTGAAACTTGTCCAGTACCGTTGCCATCGTCTCCTGGGAATGGTGGTAGGCTCTCATGATGTTGGAGAGGGCCTCGTGGAGAGTGGGTTCCCTGGGCCTGTCCTCCCCCTGTCGCACAGCAGCCCTCCCAGTTCCCCTGTTTCCCTGGGTCTCTGTCCCCTGAACCGTGTGCCCACTACCACTGCCCCAAGGTCCCTGGTGTTGTTGGGGTGGTGGGTTAACCTGGGTTCCCTGTAGTGTTGGACACACTGCTGCTTGACGTGTACTGGGGACAGAGGTATAGGCCCGCTGGGTAGGTGCTGTGCTGGTGTTTCCAGAGGGGGGGGCTCTGTTGTAGTTTGTGCCAGTGTGAGGGGAACCAACTGTCCCGAGGTCCCAGATGAGCCAGGCTGGTCATGTAGATCCTGTTGGACAGAGCTGCTGTCATCACTGTGGGCCTCTTCTGTGGGTGGAGTGGACATGTCTGGACCCTTCTGTCTGGTGACGCTGGGTAGGGGTCCTGCAGGGGTGTAAAAGCATGATTATTGCATCTGTGTGTGCCATGGTGTGCAATGGGTGGGTGACCCTGTAGCCCAGTGCTTCCATTCTTGTGTTGGACCTTGTGTGATAATGGTTTAGGGGGGTGTATGGGTATGTGCAGTGGACATGCTTTGGTGATAGGTGTCCATGCTTTGGTGTTACATGCAGGGCTTGGGTTTGGGATGTGTGGTTTGTGATATTGGGACATATGTAAGGAGTTGGAGTGATGGGGGTGAGGGCGAGGGTGGGGGTATGTGATAGCATGCAAGTGGGTGGGGGATGAAGTAGTTAAAGCTTTGACTTACCAGAGTCCATTCTTCCAGCTACTCCTTCGAGCCCTCAGAATGCAGTATGGCCAAGACCTGCTCCTCCCATGTAGTGAGTTCTGGGGGAGGAGGTGGGGGTCCGCCGTCATTCCTCTGAACCGCAATCTTATGTCTTGAGGGCACGGAACGCACATTCCCCCATAGGTCGTTCCACCTCTTCCTGATGTCATCCCTAGTTCTATGGTGCTGTCCCACTGCGTTGACCCTGTCCATGATTCTTTGCCATAGCTCCATCTTCCTAGCTATGGTGGTGTGCTGCACCTGTAATCCGAATAGCTGTGGCTCTACCCGGATGATTTCCTCCGCCATGATCGTGAGCTCCTCCTCAGAAAACCTGGGGTGTCTTTGCGGTGCCATGGGGTGGTGTCGGTGATGTGTGCGTGGTGTGTGTTGTGATGTGTGGGGTGATATTTAGAGGTGTGTTGTGTGAGGTGCGTGGATGTTGTGTGAGTGATGGTGTTGCGTGCCTGTGGATGCTATTGTTCTTTCTGGTGGTGTCTCTCTCTGGTCTTCTGTCGCAATTGTTTTCGTAAGGGTTTGTGGGTGATGTGGGTGTGTGTTTTATAGTGTATTGGGTGTGTGGGTGTGTGTATGTGTATCAGGTGTGTGTATTTGGAATTGTACAATGTGGTTGTGTTTTGTACAGTATATGTGTGTGTATTTTGAGCACGGCGGTGTGTACCGCCAATGGAATACCACGGTTGAAAGACCGCCACGTGGATTCGTGGGTTGTGATAGTGTGGGCGTATTCCTGTTGGTGTGACGGTGGAGGTTTTGTTATCGCCAGTTTATCACTGAACTTTGGTGTGGCGGACTTGTGTGGGTGTCTAGATTTTGGCGGATTCCGAGCTGTGGGTCATAATGGCAGTGGCGGTATTCCGCGGCCGTGGCGATGTGTTGGCGGTCTTCTGCACGGTGGCAAACGGCTTTTACTGCCAATGTTGTAATGACCCCCTATGTGCCAGAGCGATTGTTGGGCAATCTGAAGCTCTCACCCCCAATCATTCTGACCAAGCTACGCCCCTGGGAATAACTGTGGACAGGTAGGGCCCTGACTGGGAGGAAATGAATAAGGACACAAAAACAGACAGGGCCTTAGCTAATTGGTCACTACAAATCTCTTTATGCACAATAACTCTGGTAAAAATGGGAAGGAGGAAGTGAACAAAGGCCTGTCTTGTAGGTTAAGAGATTATTTGAACCCTACATAATCTTTGGTGAATTTTGGTCCACAATAAAGGGATCTATGTAATTTTCTGGTGTGCTTCCTTACATTTTCATCTATTTCTGGCAAAGATTCTGATATGACGTCCCTATTGTTGGACCATTGCACACAGGAGTGTCAAAACTGATCCCTGTCTTAATAGGGAGAAGCAATCCACACACTCCATGATCTTCTTTCCAGGTGCATGCAATGTATAGACTCATTCACCATCCATGTCTTATACAGATGTAGCGAAGGACCAGTTAAAAAGCTGCCATAGAACGCTTTAAACAAAGCCATTGTGACCTATTGGCTTTGTCAATGGCTTTTAGCCACTTGCATAGTATCCAATGTGTTGTGCAGTGTGGCTAAAGTTTAAAAAAATCATTGACATGGCCACCAGCATTATTTGGAGTGATGAGCACCACGCATGCGTACTTCTAAAAAATTATGCATTTGTGTTTTTTCCTTAGTTACTGATCCGAGTTAGATGGCTAGCTGAAAAGAAGAAAAAAAGGTCCAAAAGTGCTTTTTTGTTAAAAAATTGGGCATACAGGAGTAACAAACACAAAATAGAGGATAATAGGGGGCAAATGCCAAAGCATCATGAGAGAGAGTGTGGGTGGAATGCTGAAGCAAAATGGAAGGGGAAGCAAAAACAATGGGTGGAATCCTAGAAGGGACGAAAAAGCATGGGGGAAAGATAGGCAAAAAGCATCATAGGACTGGGGGAAACTAACATGGAGAGCGCGGGTGAGGGCAGACAGTGGAAAAAAGCACATGAGCAAGCGCAAGAGGGAGGAGATGGGGAGACACAGTCTTTCAATACAGAACTACACAGAGTGCAGGGGGAGATACATAGACAAGGGAGACTGCTCGAAAACACACTCACTCAAAAGAAAATAAAGCAGAGCTTGAAAAGCAAGCAGCAGAAGCAAATATGCCAGCCAATGAAAGAGACTGTAAAGGGGCTATGCTCCATGGGAGGGACAAACACATGATTGCCAAGCTGTGACACAAATAAGAAGCAGGCAAATAAGAGTTACAAGGAAAGCCAACCAATGGTAAACAATTCCCGCTATGTTTTTGGTAAGCCACAGTATGCCTCACAACAGAGAGTGCATGCGCTGTCTAGTGGACTCGACCTAAAAAGGCCTAACTACCAACCTTTTGCCAAACCGGGGATGTCACAGTAGTCACTCTTCAAAGGGTGATGTTCTTTGTGTGCTCCACTGGACCACAGAGCTCCGCTATAGGTCTCAAACCTTTTTTTATACATGATGCTCACAGGGAAAATGCATGATTGCATGATCGTTAGTCGAGACTTAGTGACACATAAAAACCTGTAAAGACGTACTGCAAAACCGAAATTAGAATCAGGGATGCACACTCAATAACCGTGCTGGGGATTGTTTCTGTCCCAACATAGTGAGTTCAATATCATGAACAATTCAACGACTGAGTAATTTTGTTCTAGCAATAATGGTTTGAGGCGAGCTTTATTGTTTAACAAGTATTTTTGCCAACTATGCGACCTTTATACATCCATTTCAGTGCAGTTTACCTTGGATGCAGAAGAATCCAGATATTATTCTGAGAGAATGCCAAGCATGTGGTAATTGCACCTATTATTTTTTCCTGTCTATGTGCCATCCTCGGCTAAATACATTCCAACGTTTCCGAAGAACAGGTCAGTAAGCAAATGTGTTTTCTTCTTTCGAGGTAACAAATAAATTTGATGCTCTGATTTCTGGCCAAATTGATTAGAGCCATGCCTTACTACTGTAACTAAAATATGTAATTTGGTAGCCTAATCTGGTATGAAATAAATTGTGTCCCCTAAATTAAGTCTGGGTAGCACGTGTGTTTTTTTCTGCTCTGAATGTGTAAGTGAATTTATTGATGATTCGAAGCCAACAGAGGTTTTGCAGCAAGCACCACACAGCACGCTACAACTTTTAATGTGTGGCCCTTACGTAAATAACAAGATGGTGAATGAGATATTTCAGAAGTGAAACACAAATAGCAAAGATAAGGAAACAATACATTCATAACAGTGCATGTAGAAGGATATCATTTAGTAGAACATTTTGGAACACATTCTTTTCTTTGCAAAGTAAACTAAAATAGCATCTGCTTCTAAACTCTCCACATTAAATTATATCTTTAGAAATCTTATCACTCCTTCTCTCCCCTCTCAACCTTCCATAGTGTCTCCTACCATCTCAACCCCTTAGCCCCTGAGGTTTTTCCCACCCTAGCGCAAAGCCCTTTTTTGCTACTTTCTGCTTAAGTCTATAACTTTTTCTCTAGCAACGGAGGATTATAATCATACCCAAAGTTTTTGTGGTTTCCCTGGAGCGAACAAAGAAAATAGCTAAAGAATTGCATCCATTGGAGATTTTTTTAAAAAAAGGATTAAGATGTGCAGTGCAAGAAAGTATGTTTTCCTAAAAAAGGCATCAAGAAACATTTGCTTCTGGTGGAGGGGAGGGTAGATGGTCAGCCACTGACTATTGGCTCCATAAAAGTCCTGAGTCAGGACCAGCTGGCTTTCTTCTCCTGTTTGTCAGTGCAACTGAGTATGAATGCTGATGGAGATTTGCTGAGTGACTGATACCGATTTGGACTGTTCCACTCTACCTTTGTCGGAGGCCTCTCAGCTTGGAGTGGTGAGTGGCCTCTGGTACTGGATGTGGAGCTAGAGGCTAGAAGATGTGTGAAGGGCACAACACAGCTTGGAGAGGGAAACACTCTTATCACTCCAGCCTGAATGCACAGTATGCCCATCTCAATACATTTCTTTCCTCTTTTGTTAAGCACACTGGATACCTCGGTCGCACTATTTCTGATCATAGCCGCTGGGCTTCCGCCTGGGGCAAGGACACCTTGTGGTCTCTATGTTGTGCCTGTGCCCCAGTGCATGGAAGACTACAATTATTGACAGGGCCTCCATGAGGCTTTTTCTAGTTATTTCGAGAACAATCAGGGCACAGCGTCAGACTGCCTTGTGAAATGGTTCAATGCGATTGCAGGGGCACTGTATGGGAATGTCAGTGGGGATCAGGGGAGACCTAGAGTGGGATCTGATCAATCTAGATGGGGAAATCCGTCACCTAGGCAACCTACTGGGCCTTCAAGATGAGGCAGGGTCGAGAATGCCAGGGCAGGGTGGGGCACCTGTTGCTGTGGCTGGCACAGCCGAGGCTGTATTGGATCCCCAATTGTGCTGGGCAGGGGGGTTGGTGTATTTCCAGGAAGATATTAATACTGCCTTCTGAGACTATTATACAAGTCTCTACGAAACTGAGGACTCCGGGTAGACTATGTGGTCCTTCCTGGACTGCTTGTGATTATGAAGGATTGATGTGGAGACTACGGAGGCGCTGGGGGTCCCACACACTGCAAGAAATCAAAAGTTCCATATGAGACATGGTGCGTATCTATGGGGGAGGCCAAGCATTGCCCTCATTGTTCGCTGGTAGAAGCAGATTAATACCACATGACTTAGTCGTGTGTATATATCTGGTAGTTCTGGGGATATTGTGTTACAGAAGGTAAATAGATTACTTCACCGAACTATGCCTTGTAAACTGAAAGTGTGCTAGCTGTAGTCCATCCTTAGAACAATGAACCATTATCCTGCCTCAACTGCCATCACACCCTCACCCTACACCAAGCTCCGGACCTTCCCGCCACAGAGCACCACCTGGAATGCCTCAGCTGCATCCTCCTCAACATTCAATCCCGGGGGTTAGGCTTGTTGCCTGGGGATTGCTATCCCTTCACATTTTTTAAATTGTACCTGCTTTCTAGTCAGCTTTCTGGCACTGTGGTCTCTCAGAGACAGATTAGGGGCATACCCCCCCCCCAATATGATCCATGGGGTGACAGAAAGACTGTTTTGGGGTGTGGGCACAACACAATGCCTGGGCAAGCTGCCTTGACCCCCACTCCAGTCCTTCTATTTTGACCACTGCCTGAATGGTGTCAAGTGAGCTTTAAGCAGATACCCCAGGTATACTTCACTCTACCCCAGAGTAGGCAGAAATTCTGTGGAGCCGTTCAGTGGTGGGGACAGGACCTGATGCCTGGGCAGGACACAATCACCCTTCTTTTTTTAATGTTTTTTCTCTGTTGTGTAGTGGACTTTCTGCTCCCAGGGTACAGAATGAGGCAGAAGTATTGTAACACCTATTCTGGGATGGGGGCTTGGCTCGATGTTTGAGAAAGGTGCTTTTATCACTTTTTAAAATGTTGCTATCTTTCCTGATATCTAGTGGACTTCCTACCACCAGGGGTGGGGCATAAGTGCCCACTATCTGCCCCACGGGGAAGCAAAAAGACAGTTATGACTTGGAGGTGCTTGCACTTTGCCAGGGGAGCCTTACTTCCCACAAAAATACCTTAGGTCTAGTGAGGTAGATCCCTGCTTGGGAATTACCCTCTTATGGCCTGTTTTGGGGTGTGGGCACAACCCCAAGCCTGGACAAGTTGCCCGACCTCCTGCCCCACCCCTTCTTAGGCAGAGACAGAGCTGGGAAACAGACTCTGTCCTTTTTCAGCGTTTCCTTGCCCACAGAGATCAGTGTTTGAGAGGCCAAGTTATGTCCCAAGCACTAAGTAAAGTGAAAGCATACTGCACCTATTAGCACAGACTGCTTTCATGTTGTTTAATCTGACATTAACTTGTGCACTACATATCACATCAAACAAAAAAGCAACTCGAGAAGCAAGTGAAGCTTTTCTTTTTTTTAATAAGAAACAGCTTCTGGTGCTTGTTTATTAATGTGTAAATTGGCCATTGATGTATTCTGCACTGTAGAGGTAACACAGTGGATGTCAATGTATTGTCCATCTCATTTAAAAGATTTTAGAAAAACAAATTTATTTCCCTTAGCTAGTGTTTGACAGGTCTACATTTCTTCTGCATTTAACATTAATTTCTTGTCTGATGGCCTCAATTATTTGTGTATTTATTTTATTCTATTCTTTGAAACCTTCATTTATAATTTTCTTCCAACAAAGAGCAAACAAACATGTACATGGTCCACAATGAATTACTTCTATACAAACCACAATATAGGTAAAAATCAAAGAACAGGCGATAAAGCATACTGTTAGAAATGGGGTATTTGGTTGACAGCCAGGTTACCCCCTGTTCAAGCAAGGACCCTCACTCTAGTCAGGGTAAAAGAGAATCACCCTCAGCTAACCCCTGCTTACCCCCTTGGTAGCTGGGCAGAGCAGTAGGCTTAACTTCAGAGTGCTAGGTGTAAAGTATTTGTACCAACACACACAGTAACTTAATGGAAACACTTCAAAATTACACAACACTGGTTTAGAAAAATAGGAAATATTTATCTAAACAAAACAAGACCAAAACAACAAAAATCCACAATAACCATGTCAAGTTATGAAGTTTTAAAAATTAAATTCAAAAATAGCTCTTAGGAACACAAAATGCTTTGGTGAGGTGTTAACACGGCGTCGTGACGGAGTTGTTCCCAACAATCCGACACCAGCGGCACCGGCCACAGAGTCACACGGAACCCCAGGTAGAGTACCTTTGGTGAAGAGTGAAAACAAGCCGATGCACGAAGTCGGGGATTGCGGCGTCTGTGCGAAACGTTGAATCCGTGCACTTCGAGCGGCGTAGGTCACGACATGGTGCGGCAACTTTCACAGAGTCGAGTACATCGGCGGAACTGCAGCGGTGTCGGCCTGTAAAGGTCATCACGTTCCAGCGAAGATCACAGAGTCGGTTGCAGGTGGTGTCACTGGATTCAGCAGCAGCGTCAGTCCGGAGTCGTCCGGAGTCGATTTCCTTGAATTTTCACCAGCTTTTCCTTTCAAGGGCCCAGAGACTGGATAGAGCACCACTTGTCATGGCAGGAGTCTCAGCAGAGAGTCCAGGTGCTGGTAAGGGAAGTCTTTGATGGCCCTGGGACTTCTGAACAGAGGGCAACCTCAGTCCAAGCCCTTAGAGAGTCCTCATCAAGCAGGAATATACCACAAAGTCCAGTCTTTGTCCCCTTGCACAGGAAGAAGCAGCAACTGCGGGATAGCTCCACAAAGCACAATCGCAGGCAGGGCAGTACTTTTCCTCAGCTCTAAATCTCTGATCTAAAGTCTGTGGTTTTGGGTGCCCTTCTTATACCCAATTTCTCCTTTGAAGTAGGCCTACTTCAAAGTAATGTCTCTTTTGAATGTGAAATCCTGCCTTGCCCAGGCCTGGCCCCAGACACTCACCAGGAGGTCGGAGACTGCATTGTTTGAGGACAGACACGGCCTAGCACAGATGGCTCATCAGGAAATGCAGACTACACCCCAGCTCCCTTTGTGTCACTGTCTAGTATGAGGTGCAACCAGCCCAACTGTCAAACTGACCCAGACAGGTAATCCACAAACAGGCAGAGACACAGAAATGGTGTAAGCAAGAAAATGCTCACTTTCTAAAAGTGGCATTTTCAAACACATAATCTTAAAATCAACTTTACTAAAAGATGTATTTTTTAATTGTGAGCTCAGAGACCCCAAACTCCACATGTCCATCCGCTCCCAAAGGGAATCTACACTTTAATCAGCTTTAAAGGTAGCCCCCATATTAACCTATGAGAGGGACAGGCCTTGCAACAGGGAAAAACAAATTTAGCAATATTTCACTGTCAGGACATATAAAACACATCACTATACGTCCTACCTTAACCATACACTGCACCCTGCCCTTGGGGCTGTCTAGGGCCTGCCTTAGGGGTGTCCGACATGTAAGAAAAGGGAAGGTTTAGGTCTAGCAAGTGGGTACACTGGCCAAGTCGAATTTATAGTTAAAAAATGCACACTCAGACACTGCAGTGGCAGGTCTGAGACATGATTATAGAGCTACTTATGTGGGTGACACAACCAGTGCTACAGGCCCACTAGTAGCATTTGATTTACAGGCCCTGGGCACCTCTAGTGCACTTTACTAGGGACTTACTAGTAAATCAAATATGCCAATCATCGATAAACCGATCAACAAAACAATTTACTCAAAGAGCATATGCACTTTAGCATTGGTTAGCAGTGGTAAGAGTGCTCAGGTCACAAAAAACAGGAAGGTTAGGTGCAAAGTTACTAATTGTGAGGGCACCCTGGCACCAGCCAAGGTGCCCCCACATAGTTCCACATAGTTCAGGGCAATTTCCCCGGACTTTGTGAGTGCGGGGACACCATTATACGCATGCACTACATATAGGTCAATACCTATATGTAGCTTCACAATGGCAACTCCAAATATGGCTATGTAACATGTCTAAGATCATGGAATTGTCCCCCCATGCCAAATCTGGTATTGGGGTGCCAATCCCATGCATCCCCGGGGCTCCAGCATGGACCCCCTGTACTGCCAAACCAGCTCTCTGGGGTTTTCTCTGCAGCTACCGCTGCTGCCAACCCACAGACAGGGTTCTGCCCGCCTGGAGTCTGGCAGCTCAGTCCCAGGAAGGCAGAACAAAGAATTTCCTCTGAGAGAGGGTGTTAGACCCTCTCCCTTTGGAAACAGGTGTTAAGGGCTGGGGAGGAGTGGCCTCCCCCAGCCTCTGGAAATGATTTGAAGGTCACAGATGGTGCCCTCCTTGCATAAGCCAGTCTACACCGGTTCAGGGAAACCCCAGTCCCTGCTCTGGCGTGAAACTGGACAAAGGAAAGGGGAGTGACCAGTCCCCTGTGCATCACTACCCCAGGGGTGGTGCCTAGAGCTCCTCCAGTGTGTCCCAGACCTCTGCCATCTTGAATCCAGAGGTGTGAGGGCACGGTGGAGGCCTCTGAGTGGCCAGTGCAAGCAGGTGATGTCAGAGACCACTCCTGATAGGTGCTAACCTGACTAGGTATCCAATCCTCCTCTGAGGGCTATTTAGGGTCTATACAGTGGGCTTTTCCTTAGATAATAATGTGCAAGAATTCACCAGAGTTCCTCTGCATCTCCCTCTTCGACTTCTGCCAAGGATCGACTGCTGACTGCTCCAGGACGCCTGCAAAACTGCTACAAAGTAGCAAGACGACTACCAGCGACATTGTAGCTCATCATCCTGCTGGCTTTCTCAACTGTTTCCTGGTGGTGCATGCTCTGGGGGCTGTCTGCCTTCACCCTGCACTGGAAGCTCAGAAGAAATCTCCAATGGGTCGACGGAATCTTCCTCCTGCTCCAGCAGGCACCAAACCTCAGTATCACCGGTATTTGGGACCCCTTTCATCCTGACGAGCGTGGCCCCTGGAACACAGGTTGTGGACCCAAGTACCCAGACTGTCCAGTGGTCCACCTGTCCAAATTTGGAGGAGGTAAGTCCTTGCCTCCCCTCTCCAGACAGTAATCCTGTATACTGCATGAACTGCAGCTGCGGGCTTCTGTGCACTTTTGCAAGGAATCCTTCATGCACAGCCTAGTCCAGGTCCCCAGCTCTCCGTCCTGCATTGCTCAACTTGCTGAGTTGACCACCGGCTTCGTGGGACCCTCTTTTGTAGTGTTGAGACGACCAACATGCTCAGTTTTCTTGAACCCATGTTCAAGTACTTCTGCTGGTGCTGCCTTCTTGTGCGTGGCTCTCTGTATTGCTGAGGGCCCCCTCTGTCTCCTCTTCCAAGAGGTGACCTCCTGGTCCTTCCTGGGCCCGGGCAGCACCCTTTATCTTCAACTGCAACCTTTGCAGGTAGCAAGACTTGTTTGTGGTCTTTTGCCAAAGAAACAATGCTGCATCCTCCAACACTCCATGGGACATCTTCTGCACAAAGGAGAAGTTCCCGGCACCTTTCGTTGTTGCAGAATCTTTAGCTTCTTCCTTCCAGAGGCAGCAATTTTGCACCTTCATCTGGGGTTTAGTGGGCTCCTGCCCCCCCGGACACTTTCGTGACTCTTGGACTTGGTCCCTTTCCTTTACAGGTCCTCAGGTCCACGAATCCATCTTCAGTGCTTTGCAGTCTGTTGTGTTTTTTTGCAGAATCCCCTATCACGACTTTAGTCTGTTTCTGGGGAAGTAGTATCACTTTACTCCTACATTTCAGGGTCTTGGGGTGGGGTATCTTGGACACCCTTAGTGTTTTCTTACACTCCCAGCGACCCTCTACACACTACACTAGGCCAGGGGTCCCTAAGTGGTTCGCATTCCACTTTCTTACTATATGGTTTGTGTTGCCCCTAGGCCTATTGCATCCTATTGTATTCTACAGAGTTTGCACTACTTTTCTAACTGTTTACTTACCTGATTTTGGTTTATGTGTATATTGTGTGTATTTTACTTACCTTCTAAGGGAGGATATCTTCTGAGATATTTTTGGCACATTGTCACCAAAATAAAGTACCTTTATTTTTAGTAACTCTGAGTATTGTGATTCTTATGATATAGTGCTATATGATGTAAGTGGTATAGTAGGAGTTTTGCATGTCTCCTAGTTCAGCCTAAGCTGCTCTGCTATAGCTACCTCTATCAGCCTAAGGTGCTAGAACACGCCTAATCTAGTAATAAGGGATAACTGGACCTTGCACAAGGTGTAAGTACCATAAGGTACACACTATAAGCCATGCCAGCCTCCTGGTATTCTTGCCTGGATGACTAGTAAGACAAAAGGGAGGAAGACACAGGTGTGACCTACATCTGCCAGTAAAAGGATAGGTATCATTTGAAGTTATGCAAGGGCTGGGCAGAACCTCCAGGCCATCTTGTCAATATAAAATCAACCATTCCCCCACCCAAGGGCTTTCTCTCAGCAGCAGAAGTAAATTTACACCTCACAAAGGAGCTATTCAGCTCCTGGGTAATGGTGGAAACTTATGCGGATGTGTTTCTAGAGGCTTTAGAGAGGCAAGAGTTGACTATTTGAAAGTACCTCTTGTAAAATATTTAGTACAAAACCAACTTTACCAATGACCTGCAATTCAAATAAATATTTTAAAAAGTCAAATTCTAAGAGTGATGTTTTATCTAGTTTCTAGGTCAATATAACAGTATATAATTGTAATATGAACTGCCAATGCTTTTTTTTTATACGGAACAGCTAACCCTGTTACCCTGAAAATAATTTTTGAGGCCTTGGCACTGTAAGAATATGTTTTATATTACAGCTTTGCGTGTCCTAGTTTTGAATGCCATTGCTAGCGCAGGTGTTTCAATAAAAATTATTAATGAAGTGTTTATGTATTCTGAATAAATGATTTGTGTAGAAAATAAAATAAAATAGAAAAATAATGCACGCATTTGAAAATGTGATCACGGAGAATGGCCACCAAAGTTAACAAATTTTACTAATCAATGATTTAACAATATGAAATGTTGAATATATGTTTGACTAATGTAGTAATATGTCATATTAAGGGTTGTGCAGTAAGCATTAGCCTTATCAATTGTAGGCCTTAACTTAGCGAGTGTCTTGGCATACTTGCCAGGCCTCATGTAAAAGCTGTATTTCTTAACGTTTAAGAAAATGGCTGTCCTAGATGGTTAAGCTATGATTTCTATTGTATTGTTTAAATGTGCTCATAACGGAAGCTTTATCAGGAGAACTGACTGCTAGAAGATGATGTTCCTGATAGATGTAACATTTTATGTGTAATGTGTGTGAGATTGACTTTCCCAGGACAAGAACAATGAAGATACTGACTGGAATGGAGCTGCAACAGTATTGTTACCTGACAAGCCGGATGATGAGGACATTGCAAGACAAAGCAATCACAACATTTGAACGGAGTAATATTAGAATTCATAGATTTGGGATTTTAGTTTTATTGGACAAAGTGTGAACTTGCGATTAACGGACCAATAGGAATTTGGGGGGTAGTTTTAGCAGTTGTGACTTAATGGGATTACACTGGGAAGAAAGCATGCATTTTAGCCAGACATTCTGCCCTTACATTTTGCCCATAGTGCATCTTGACCAGAGACGTGCTTAACTTTAATGCTTAGGTACTTTGCGCTTGTTGAACTTTGATGCTGAATCCTGATGCTTTGTTGATCCACCCTGAGGACAGGTATTATGATCCATACTGTTGATTGATATGCATTTGCTTTTTCTTTCTAGGTACCAACTGCACTGTTTTGATAGTTCCATAGTTAGGTGTTTTCCAAATTTGTGTTACTAAATCTTTTCGCATGAAGCCCAACATGCTGATGCTAATCTGATGTTTTTTAAGGATCCTCACTAAAGAAAATATGATAACAAGGATCAATGCTAAACTTCATGTAAATAATCACATTGACACAGTTGACTTTGTTACTGATTTGCACCATAACCTTAGAATGTGTTGTAGTTCAAGCTTTGATTAGATTACGTTTCTTCTGCCACTTTGGACAGCCAGTATTGTTTCCGTATGTGTTTCATTTGATTTTGAGATTAATCTACATGACCTTAGCATTGTTAATTTAGAGAAATAAACATTCTAACTTTTACTAAAAGGTGCGGTTATTCATGACTGACAGGTCATGGTTCGTGACAATTACTGACTCTATTGATTATTGATGTTATTGATTGCTATTGATTATTGTTTATTGTGTATGGGTCATTGATTAGGTACTGGAGCTATGGTAAGAACATCTTAATTGCGAGTCAAAAGGTTCATCGACCTATTCACGTCCCCTTGTATGTTTACTTATTAAGGTCAGACGCCGAAGCAGAGGATGGTTAGTCTTCTTAAGAGCTTATCATAGACGTCCGGTACAGAGTAACAGGTGTTAACAGAGGTGGTAATGGTTTGTTTCCTTAAGAGCTTACCATAAATGCCCAGTATAGAATAATAGGCAGACAGAGATAGTAGCAGGATTGAAGGTGTTCCCAAAGATGGTATCAGTTTGATGAGCTGGTCCTTTGAGAGTTCATTATTATTGAGATTTGGATTTTATTTTTCAATGATGCTAATTGGAGAGTAAATGTTCCCTTAAGTCCAGAAATGACTTTCAAGAATCCTGGATCCTGCTAATGGTTGTATGAGGATGTTTTCTGTGATCTAGTGACAGGGTGAATGAAGTAGGTTGCGCTGGCACAGCTTATGCAAATCGCAGGTGAATTGTGAGGTCTGTGCGGTTTTAGGGAGTTTGCTTACTTCAAATGAAGTTGTAGAAGAAGTGTGCGTACTCTGCAGTGTGAGAGAAGGGAAGTCGTCGAACTTCATATGTGTGTGGCGCTTTGTGCCTAAAAATTGTCCACATGGTTGTTGGTATACAGACCCTGCATGGTCTAAGACTCCAGAGTATATTGCAAAGTGTATGAGACACTTGGTTTTATGCTGTAATCTGTCTGGTTTGGTAGGTTGATTATGCATGGTTAACAAGTCAGGGTGTGAGTTCAAGTGAGTGAAAGAAAAATAATTTGACTGAAGATTTGGCGAGTTCAATATGCACCAGGACAGACCCATTGATCAGTTGACAGTAAAATATGCGGGTCGAATTTTGCTTGCGAATCTGGGAGACCGAGAAAGAAGGAGTAGCTGTAAGTGCGGGAAGAGCCATCAGTGAAAAATCCGTAAGGCTTCTGAAGCGATTGTGTTACCTTTCCTGTTGTAAACCAGCAGATTTGTTTTTGTGTTTTAGTTTTTGATTAGTGCTCACAATATTTGCATTAGTACATGTGAATCAGAATTTGGGGCGACAAGACGCAAGACTTTGTCAGCCACAATACATGTGAGTGTGACATCATTGGAGCCGCGCTGGGATAGGTTGGTTAGTGAGAAGGGTTGTGCACAGATTGACAGCCGTCCATGAGAGGCAATTGGTTGAGGATATAGGTGAAAGGAATCTTGGGATTAAAAGTCACTTCCTGATTTGATTTTGAATAACAAAAAGGTAGAAAAGATGACATTTTTCAAAGCTTTAAAAAGTGCCCTAGAGGCGATACATATATTACAACGAGTGTAGGTGAGGCTACACCGCCAGAAGGTACACCGGCTTACATTGTAATAGAACATAAAGGTGTTGTGCCATGTCTTTGGCTAAAGCAATAGTGCAAATTGACAGAGAAGGATGGGAACTTAGCGTTTCCTACAAATGGGACGTTTAATTTGAGGGTCTTGGAGCATTTAAGGACGGTGCTTTATGAATTGAAGCCCCTTCCGAGACCAGCACAGTTTGAGGCATTAGCGATTTGGGAGCTAGTAGCCAGACAGCAACAGAAATTCGAGAGGAGGATGAGAAAGGAAGAAAAGACTCTAGCGGAGGCTAGATGGGACTGTCTTCAGAAAGTTTGGAATATTGAGACTTTGCACGGGATTAAGTTCTTTCCGGCAACTACGCAGGACAATGAGAAGAAAGAAAGGAAGACTAACAGAAGTCTGTCCGAGAGAAAGGAGGCTAGAAAGCCTTCAACAGTAGAGGAGAAATCGGATGATGATGAGTTTATTACACAGTTATTGAGAGATCGTCCACCACCATATAACGTAAATGAGAGTGGTCCGAGTACCAGTGCTGATCCCACAGCCCCGACACAGGTTAATGTGACAATGAATCTGATGCAGGATTTCAGCCTGACACAGAATGCGGTGCAGAGTGGTCTTAATGTGCCTACTACTCCTGTAGTACAAACTCAGATGCATCCGCCACAGGTTCAAAGAATGTATCCTGATGTGCCCATTATGGAAACAACTTTGAATTTAATGGTGCCTACGGAACAGATTTACCCGAGACAGATATTGGTTCAGACTGAACCAACTCCAATTTTACTGCCCCAAGTGCAGCCACAGGTAATGCCAAGATTTACTCCAGTAACAGGGACACAGTCAGATATGACTCCGATGAAGAATCAAAATATGTGAGTTACTCTCCCAAAAAGCATAAGTGCCAGTACAGCCCCAGGTGCTATATCGCTACTGTTGGTCCAGCAGTACCATTATTTGCACAAAAGAAACCTACTGTAGTGGAACAGGGAGCCATGTCCCAGAATATAATGAGGGGAGGACTTGATGAAAATTCTCGAGTAGTCTCTCCTGTGGGACAGACTTTTGACGAATCAAGATCATTGTTAGACCTTAGTCCATTTGTAACACTTCCAGATAATGTGGCAGGAAAAACGTTAGTCAGAGTTTGAAAGTATTGAAACCACAGACCCAGAACGTAGCTGCACAGCAGGTGCCACCCGTGCAAGCAAGTAACATTGTGTTGCAAGGTTTGACAGCTCAGCACTTGACTGAATGGTTAGACAAGCTGAATACCCCACAGAGTGCTCCCAAGGGAGAGGAGTATTTTAATTATACTAGACTAAGCATGGAAGCGGGTAAACTCATTGAGGGAACTATGGAGGTGAATAGGTTAGAATCCTACACAGAGGCAAAGTTAAGATATTTGTGCCCGAAGATTACAAGAGAAGTGAGCAATGCGCATCAGAAATTAGAAGACTTGGCAGAGAAGTACGTCATAGAAATAGAGAAAACGAAGCATTTGAAAAAGAGTTACAGATTAGATTTTGAGGCTAAAGATTGGACACATGAGATCTGCCAAGAGTGAAAGCACACCTTAAGGAATTGCTTCAAAGTGCTCAGACCTGGGGAGCATTAGACAAATGGGAAGGCAGAATGGTTAAAGAAAAGAGACAAGAGAAAAGGGACTCTTTGGAGTGAAAATTTACCTATCAGAGAGATTCTAGGGGGGAATTTTGTTCATGTCCCATGGAGCAAAAGTGACATTCTGTCATTCACAAATGATTTTACAAAATTGAGAGAAAAGTAGAGTAGTATCAGCAGACAGACAGGTTTGTGAAACTTGCAAAGTGCCTATGGGAACACATTACTAGAGACAGTAGTTTCAACTGATCTGTGGATCGAGTGTAAGAGGTGTGTAATTTGGCCAACAAGTGAACCGGAGAGAGACAAAAATACAGGTGCAACGTCTCCTGAGGTAATTAAATATTGCTATAAAGTGATTACATTTTTGGAATTGAGAATTTCGTGCAAGAATATTGCTTGGTAGAGGATTGACAGGACAGCTCAGGAAGCAAAGGAGTTGATACGTGCTAGAGAGATGTTGCAGGCATTCAAGCATTATAGTGGTACAGAGACAATTGAGCCAAAAGACATGCTCCATTTTGTGTTCAGATTTGTGTAAGGATTGAGACCTGAAATTAGCCAGATGATTAACAGTCATTTGATTTGCTGCCAAACAAAGCCGATTGATGAGATGTTGCAGTATGCGGAATACTGTAGTGATGAGATTGAGTTGAAGAAGAAAAAGTTGAAAGAGAAGGCAATGGTGATGCAGATTAAAGCAGCTCAAACAGGAGTGCAAGGGAAATTTCCACAGCAGTTGCCGCAGCAGCAGCAGGGGAACATGATGTTTCAGCTCCAGATGAGAGGTAGAGGTGATGGAGGAAATATGAATCGTGGTTTCGACTTAAATACTGTAGTGGTTCAGAATGATGTGCAGGGAATGAAAACGTTATTGCCATGTCACATTTGCGGAACCGTTGGACATTGGAAACAGGAGTGTTCAATGATGGTGCAGGAAGGTGTCATTCAGCAGAGTAATGACATAAATTAATTCCAGAATGTGAGAGGGCCGAGAGTGAGAGGTCTTAATCCAAATTTTCTGAATAATGTGAATCAGGTGCAAAATTTTCAGCCCATGCAGCAGATGCAAATGCCACGTGTACAATTGTCACAGTTGCAGCCGATGCAACAGCAGGTTCCCATGGTAGCTAGACAGCAAATTCAAATACCTTAAGCCCCGATGTAACAGCAACAGATGATGCTTTCTCAACAGGTCATAGGTCAGAGGCATAACCAAAGTATTAACACAGTGCACCAATTCCTGTTACACAGTGAGAATGGAATAAATGATGAATGGATGTAGGAAGTTGGCTCTGTATATACTATCTCAAAGTAAGAGCTAGTGTGCACAGAGTCCAAGGGTTCCCCTTAGAGGTAAGATAGTGGCAAAATTAGATAATACTAATGCTCTATTTTGTGGTAGTGTGGTCGAGCAGTAGGCTTATCAGAGGGTAGTGTTAAGCATTTGTTGTACACACACAGGCAATAAATGAGGAACATACACTCAAAGACTTAACTCCAGGCCAATAGTTTTTATATAGAAAAATATATTTTCTTAATTTATTTTTAGAACCATAAGTTCAAGATTTGAACTAAATACATAAAATGCAAGGTACTCCACACAGGTAAGTTAGGAACTTTGAATTAAAGCAATATCATGTACAGTTTTTGTTAAAATGGCAATAAGCTATTTTAAAAGTAGACAGTGCAAAAATCAACTGTTCCTGGGGGAGGTAAGTATTGGTTAGATTGTGAGGTAAGTAAGACACTTACAAGTCTCAGTTCCTGGGTATAGGCTGTCCACCGTTGGAGTTTCAGGGCAACCCCAAAGTTACCACACCAGCAGCTCAGGGCCGGTCAGGTGCAGAGGTCAAAGTGGTGCCCAAAATACATAGGTGCCTATGAGAACAGGGGTGCTCTGGTTCCAGTCGGCCAGCAGGTAAGTACCCGCGTCCTCTGGGGGCAGACCAGGGGGGTTTTGTAGAGCACTGGGGGGACACAAGTAGGCACACAAAACACACCCTCAGCAGCACGGTGCAACAGGGTGCAGTGTGCAAAGCAGGCATTGGGTTTGTATTGGTTTCAATGGAGGGACCCCGGTGTCATTCTAGAGGCGCAGGCAGGCACAGGGGGGGGCTTCTTGGGCCAGCAACTACCTGGGCTAGACAGAGGGTTGCCTGGGGGTCACTCCTGCACTAAGGTTCGGTTCCTTCAGGTCCTGGGGGCTGCGGGTGCAGTGCTTGGTCCAGGCGTCGGGTCCCTTATTACAGGCAGTCATGGTCAGGGGGAGCCTCTGGATTCTCTCTGCATGCATCGCTGTGGGGCCCAGGGGGGGTCATCTTGGGCTACTCACGGGGTCGCAGTCGCCGGGGTGTCCTCCCTGTGGTTTTTGTTCTCTGGATCTCGAGCCGGGGGCGTCGGGTGCAGAGTGTGAAGTCTCACGCTTCCAGCGGGAAGAGTGAAGTCTTTAAAGTGGTAGGAAAGTTGCAAGTTTGTTACAGGTTGTTGAGCAGAGCCACTGCTCACATGAGATTCTTGGTCTTGGGGGTCAGGGCAGTCCTCTGAGGCTTCAGAGGTCACTGGTCCCTGTTGGATGCGTCTCTGGTTGCAGGTTTTTGACTCAGGAGACAGGCCGATAGGGCTGGGGCCAAAGCAGTTGTTGTCTTCCGTCGTCTCTGCAGGCTTTTAGGTCAGCAGTCCTTCTTCTTTAGTTCAGGTTGCAGGAATCTGATTTCCTGGGTTCTGGGTCACCCCTAAATACTCAATTTAGAGGTGTGTTCAGGTCTGGGGGGCAGTAGCCAATGGCTACCCTGAGGGGAGGGGGTGCATTCCTCATCCTATTGGGAATCCTCCAATCTCACGATGGAGGATTTCTAAAGGCAGGGGACACCTCAGCTCAGGACACCTTAGCGGTTGTCCTGACTGGTGGGTGAATCCTCCTTGTTTTTCTCATTATCTCCCCTAGACTTGCTGAGAAAAGTGGGGGCTGTGTCCATGGGGTGGGCATCTCCACCAGCTGGAGTGCCCTGGGGTATTGTAACTCGAAGCCTGAGCCTTTGAGGCTCACTGCTAGGTGTTACAGTTCCTGCACGGGGGAGGTGTGAAGCACCTCCACCCAGAGCACGCTTTGTTTCTGGCCTCAGAGGGCACAAAGGCCCTCACCTCATGGGGTCAGAAACTCGTCTCTCAGCAGCAGGCTGGCACAGACCATTCAGTCCTGCACTGAAGGATTGGGTAAAATACACGGGGATATCTAAGATGCCCTCTGTGTGCATTTTTTAATAAATCCAACACTGGCATCAGTGTGGGTTTATTATTCTGAGACGTTTGATACCAAACTTCCCAGTATTCAGTGTAGCCATTATAGAGCTGTGGAGTACGTTTTTGACAAACTCCCAGACCATATACTTAATATGGCCACACTGTACTTAAAATGTCTAAGAATAGACTTAGACACTGTAGGGGCATATCACTCATGCAGCTTTGCCCTCACCTGTGGTATAGTGCACCCTGCCTTAGGGCTTTAAGGCCTGCTAGAGGGGTGATTTATCTATGCCACAGGCAGTATTTTGGGTGCATGCCATCCTGAGGGGGATTTTTCCCGATGTTCACGGTGAAATAGCTTCATCCTGATTTGCTGGGAACGGTTAAGGAGAAAGTGTGAGATTTGACAGGAAAAGAAGTAGGTCTGATAAAGGGAGTTGAGCCAGTTAAAGTTACTGTGAAGCCAAATGCACTTTTTCCTCAACTTCCACAGTACCACATGCCACAAGATGTCCTTATGAAAGTAGCCCAGATAATTGCAGACTTTTTAAAGCAAGGGGTTCTGAAGGAAGTGTTGAGCAGTCCATGTAACTAACCAATAATGGGTTTGAAAAAGCCCTGTGGGAAGGTTCGAATTGTTCAGGATTTGATAAAAAATAAATTAAATTGTGGTCAAATGTTGTCCCGTAGTGCCAACTCTAGCTGGGATAATGTTTCAGATTCCATGTGATGTCGAATGGTTCACTATCATCGATTTGTCACAAGCTTTCTTTTCTTTGCCTCTTCATAAGGATAGCCAAGTTCTCTTTTGTTTCAAATTCCTGGATCAAGTTTATTGCAGGTGCAGAATTCCTCAAGGGTTTTCAGAGTCACCTTCCATATTCAATCAGATCTTGAAAAATAATTTGGAGTTGTTGGAATTGCCTTTCCAGTCGACCTTGGTGTAGTACATTAATGACTTGCTGACTGCGTCCAGAACAAGGGACAACTGCAGGTATGATACAATTGCCCTGTTGAACCATTTGAGAAAGAATGGTCACAAAGGGCCATATTTATACTTTTTGACACAAAACTGCGCTGCCTGGTGTGTGTGAAAAAAAATGACGTACACCAGGCAGCGCCGGCGTAGGGGAATATGGAGCTTGGGCGCCAAAAAATGGGGCAAGTCAGGCTGAGGCAAAATTATCGCCTCAACCCGATTTGCGCCATTTATTTAGACTCCCAACCCCCATTGACATGACTCCTGTCTTAGCAAAGACAGGAGTCATGCCCCCTTGCCCAATGGCCATGCCCAGGGGACTTCTGTCCCCTGGGCATGGTCATTGGGCATAGTGGCATGTAGGGGGGCACAAATCAGGCCCCCCTATGCCACAAAAATGTTTTTAAAAAATACTTACCTGAACTTACCTTAATGTCCCTGAGATGGGTCCCTCCATCCTTGGGTGTCCTCCTGGGGTGGGCAAGGGTGACAGGGGGGGTCCCTGGGGGCATGGGAGGGCACCTCTGGGCTCCTTCTGAGCCCACAGGTCCCTTAACGCCTGCCTTGTCCAGGCGCTAAAAAACGGCGCAAAAGCGGCTGGATGTCATTTTTTTGGACCCGCCCACTCCCGGGCGTGAATTTTGCCCGGGAGTGTAAATGCGGCGCACATGCCTCGGAGTCACTTTTTTAGACGGGAACGCCTACCTTGCATATCATTAACGCAAAGTAGGTGTCCACGCAAAAAAATGACGCAAACTCCATGGACTTTGGCGCTAGACGCGTCTAACGCCAAAGTATAAATATGGAGTTAGTTTTGCGTCTGAATTGCGTAAAAAAAACGACGCAATTCCGGCGCAAACAGAGTATAAATATGCCCCAAAGTGTCTCCGCTTAAATTGCAGTACTGTCAGAAGGTGGTGAAATATTAGGGTCACCAGATTGAGAAGGGTTCAAGAAATATATCCAGAGAAAGGATTACAACCAAATTGCAGATTAATCCCCCAACCACACTGAGAGATGTCAGGATGTTTTTAGGGATGGTAGGGTATTTTCACCAATGGATTCCAAATTTTTCAGTC
The DNA here is from genome assembly GCF_031143425.1 of Pleurodeles waltl. Lineage (NCBI taxonomy): Eukaryota > Metazoa > Chordata > Amphibia > Caudata > Salamandridae > Pleurodeles > Pleurodeles waltl. Next base: position 235,230,298 of record NC_090436.1, read on the forward strand.
ATTTCAAGACCATTGCCGAAACTGACTCATAAGGAAGTCACAGATCCCATAGTATTAGACCAGGCTGAAATGAAAGCGTTCACTGAATTGAGAGTTTGTGCAGGACTCCAGGGTTGGGTATGCCTGATTACACAAAACCTTTCACATTGTTTTGTCATGAGCATGATGCATGTTTTTTGTCTGTCTTGACACAGGTCCATGGAGGTGTAAATCGCCCAGTAGCATATTTTTCAGCTACTTTGGACCCAGTTGCAGAAGCTTTACCCGGTTGTTTGCATGCAGTTGCAGCAGTTGGTCAAAGCCTTACACAGTGTGAAGACACTGTGATGGCACATCCCCTGACTGTAATGGTCCCTCACTCTATTGAACTTCTACTTACAAGGATGAAAACCCAATATTTGACTGGTGCAAGGTTGACCAGATGTGAAACGAGTATTCTAGGGTCACCAAATGTGTCATTGAAAAGATGTACAGTGCTGAACCCAGCAACCTTACTTCCGAGTGAAAATGTCAAAATTGAGGAGGTAGAAGATGTTGAACACGACTGTCTTGAAGTAACTGACTCATGCACGAAACCGAGACCTGACATTAGAGATACCCGATTGGAAGAAAATGACAAAATTATCCTTGTTGATGGTTCTTCTCTGAGAGACAATACAGGGACACTAAGGGGGTCATTCTGGCGGGAACTGCCAGAAGACCGTACCGCGGTCAAAAGACCGCGGCGGTCATTCTGACTTTCCCGCTGGGCTGGCGGGCGACTGCCAAAAGGCCGCCCGCCCGCCCAGCGGGAAAGCCCCAGCAACGAGGAAGCCGGCTCCGAATGGAGCCGGCGGAGTTGGTGGTGTGCGACGGGTGCAGTTGCACCCGTCGCGATTTTCAGTGTCTGCCAAGCAGACACTGAAAATCTTAATGGGGCCCTGTTAGGGGGCCCCTGCAGTGCCCATGCCAGTGGCATGGGCACTGCAGGGGCCCCCAGGGGCCCCACGACACCCGTTCCCGCCATCCTGTTTCTGGCGGTGAAAACCGCCAGAAACAGGATGGCGGGAAGGGGGTCGGAATCCCCATGGCGGCGCTGCTTGGCGCTGTTTCCCGCCGGTTTCCCTTTTCTGACCGCCGCGGTCAGAATGGCCCTAGAAGCACCGCCAGCCTGTTGGCGGTGCTTCCGCGGTCGTTGGCCCAGGCGGTCCATGACCGCCAGGGTCAGAATGACCCCCTAAGAGCAGGAAATGCTGTGTGCATTATTACTGGTACTTTGGAAGCTTCTTGGCTTCGAGGAGTGTATTCTGCCCAAGTAGCCGAACTGGTAGCCCTTACTAGAGCATGCCATGTTTCTGATCAGTTGAAAGTTACAATCTATACGGATAGCCAGTATGGATTTGGAATAGTTCATGATTTTTGCACGTTATGGTCAAAGAGAGGTTTCATGACCTCTTCTGGTTCACCAGTAAGAAATGGTGAGAGAATTGAAGAATAGTTACATGCTATTCAAATGCCTGAAAAGATTGCCGTGGTGAAATGCAGTGCACATCTGAAGTTGAAGGACTTTGTATTATTGGGACATGGATATGCGGATCAAGTCGCAAGGGTTTGCGCTTTGAACTGTATATCATTCAAGGACGAGTGGGAACTGTTACCTGAAGAAGACAAAACTTGTACAAGCTATGCATCGAAAATAATTGACACTTTAGAAGAATTGAAATCTTTGCACAATAATGTTGACAAAGGAAAAACATTCATGGAGCAAAATGAAATGTGTGCAAAGACAAGATGAAATTGTGGGTTTCAGAAGAGGGTCAGTTGGTTTTGCCAAATAGCCTGTTGTCTCAAATGGCGAGGTACTATCATGGTCAAGCACATATTGGGAGGGATGCAATGATTCGATTATTAAAAATGATCGGTTCAGCCCAACGTTTAGACAAGGTCCTGAATCAGTTTGCCATTGTTGTGTCATTTGCCAACAACTAAACGCAGGGACAGTGGTAAATTTGAGCCACATTGTAAGAGCGGGAGGTCCATTCAGCAGAATGCTAATGGATTTTATTGAGATGCCTGTGTGTGGAGGTTTGAGATATGTGTTGGTGATTGTTTGCATCTTTAATCACTGGATTGAAGCTTACCCTACATGAAGAAATGGTAGTCTCATAGTTACGAAACTACAGCTTAGGGAACTGATACCGCGTTTTGGATTTCCGATCTCTTTAGAATCAGATAGGGCAAGTCACTTAAATAATGAAGTAATTAAATTACTGTGTGCATCATTGAACATTGAGCAGAAGTTGCATTTTAGTTACCGCCCTGAAGATTCATGACAAGTGGAACAGATGAATGGTATGTTGAAGTCAAGAGCTGCAAAGATGTGTGCATCCACGAATTTGAAATGGCCTGATGCATTGCCTTCAGTGTTGATGTCAATGAGAAACACACCTGACAGGAAGACAGGATTGGTGCAGCATGAGATCCTCATGGGTAGAGCAATGAGGTCACCAGCGGTGCCTGCAAATGCACTTGTCAACATTACAGATCATATGGTGTTGGACTACTGCAAAGGTCTGGCTGATGTGGTTCGCTCTTTCTCTCAGCAGGTGGAAGCCACCACCCTGCCACAGATCCATGACCCAGGACACACTCTGAAGCTGGAGAAGGGGTTGTGGTCCGAAAACACGTGAGGAAAACGTGTTTGGATCCTCGTTGGACAGGACCTTATCAGGTAGTTTTGACAACTACCACAGCTGTGAAGTGTGCTGGAATTCTGAACTGGATTCACGCAAGTCACACAAAGAAAGTGGCATGTCCACTGGATCATGAAGAAGCGTTGTTGAAGAGTACCAACAACAGTGAGACAATTCTCAGAGCAAGAAGGAGAATAAAGGGGAACTGAGACCAGATCTGAGCCCATTGAGGACGGTTCAGTCACTCCGGTGAGAGACGAAGGAGGAGACCTCGAGGAGGGTGATGGAGAGCCCATCTCAATTGAGGCAGCGGGAGAGCCTAGTCAGAGGAGGGTTTTTCCAGAAGCAGATGATCTTGAGAGACAAACAGAGCAATTGTCAGACTCAGAGGGCAAAGGAGTTGAGGTGGATCAAAGTCACTATGATCTGACTCCTCCTGAACCGATTTCAGGTCCACCAAGAGAAAACACTGCAGAACAAGGAGAAGGTTCAAGTTTGACTCTGAAGAGAACACTGACAAAAGGTCCACTGAAAGGAGGTAAGTGGCTGGAGTTGCAAGTAGAAAAAGGAAAAGAAGTGATTGTTGAACCAACAATCGAAGAAGTAGATACCACATGGAGAGAAGATCTGAGTGAAGGAGAACTGAATGGTGATCGAAAATTGAAAAGAAAGAGAATAGCAAGTCAATCATAGGCAGGTCCTGAATGGGTGTATGCAACTACGAATGAATGGCAGCAAGAGTTTTTGTTCTTTTGTTTTGATAGAGAGATTCTGGGTCAATATTTTGGCACTTGAAGGAAACAGATGAACTGAACTGTTGAAACCATCTGAGAGAAAATTTGTGAGAAAGAGACTGTTGAAAGTAACTGGAAGAGACATTGATAACCTGATTTGACTTTTGAAACCTGATTTTGACAAAGCTACTAACCGACTTTGACAAGGGATTCTGGAAGCGAGACTGAGAGCTGTAAACAACTGCTGAAAGAAGAGTTGTCTATTTTTGATTTTTGATGCAAATTTTCCTAACTTTCCTTCTGCTTTCTGATTCTATGAGTAACATCAGTCAACAAGGTAGGAATGCTAGGCACCATAAATATATGAGTATTGGTTTGGCGATTATGTGAGGGATATTGTTTGTGGTGTTGATTGTAGGTATCTCTGTTCTTGTTAAGAGAGAAGCCAACCATACTTCTGCTTTTGAGATGACTACTGCACTAACGGCAATAGAGAAGTTTAGGTTAGATGAAAAATATTTACATGAGGATACTAATGCGCAAGGAGAACTTTCTTCAAATTATTTCTATTGCTTGTTGGGTGAGTATATTGAGACAATGGATGTGAAGAATTGTTATGTGTGTACGCAGATTCCTTCATCAGTCGAGGAAGAAGTCACTTATCATAGTCTGCCATTAACATATGGAATAAGTTGTCGCCTGTTACTAACAAGATTTTATAACCAGGAGTACATTCAATATTTTTTACTCGAACTATCATGTTGTGTTTTTGTTTGTTACTATAATTAGGTATTGGAATGGAGTAGCTAAGGATAATGACATAGTAATAGTTAGAGGTTTCTTTGAACCTACATTGAAGCTACATTGGCACATCTTATGCACATAGAAATAATCTGAAATGCTTGCTTACACCTTTAGAGAAAAGCTTCTGAGATCACACAGATGACAGGAAAAAGGCATGAAAGGCGAAATTAGAAAAAGGCTTAGAGAAAAGGACTTACAGTAATGATTATGCTTACAGTGCAATTAAAAAGCAAGGGAAATTAGCTTTAGGTGCACAACACGTAGGGAAACTTTGTAAAAATAGGCCTAAATTGCGCACCTTATTTGTGGGAACAGGTGAATGTAGGCATGTGTTTTTGTTTCAGAGTAAATGGACATTTATGTTGAATAGACAGGACCCTGCAATTCCCTGGATTTATTACATTTGTGGTCCTAATGCTTATTACCATCATCCAAGAGGATGGTATGGGACATTTTATTTGGGGATAGTTTTACCAAAGATTTATCAAATGGAGGATTTGAAAAAGTTTCCGAAAGTGACTGAACTACATCATAAGATACAGAGGAGGGAGTCCTCTTCTGGTATAGTGGGAGATATATTTGGAGCAGTGATTCCTTCAGTGGGAGTCATTTTGAATTTGATAAAGATTCGAAAGTTGTCTACTATTGTGGATAACATGCTGACAAATTTTTCAGGGGCCATTCTCCTGATAGATACTGAGTTAGCTGCTGATAGAGCTATGACTCTTCAAAATTGTCTTGCTTTAGACATTCTTTTAGTGAAGGATGGTGGAGTCTGTGGAATAATTAGTGCTAGGCATTGTTGTTCGTATATTCCTGATAATAGTAAAGAGATAAGAGACTTACTTACAAATCTGACTAATGAAAGTACTGATTTAAAAGAATTAAAAGAACCAGGTGTTTGGGAAAAGGATGGCAAAGGGTTTGCTTCAGTGGGAAATTGGCTGAGCAACATTGGGAATGGGATACTGTTGAAAATCATGCAAGGAATATACATTTTTGTGGTTTGTTTAATTTGAATATGCGGATTGTGTAAATTATGCAAAAGGATTCAATTGAAAAGGTCAAAGAATAATCAGAGAAGGGAAGAAAAGAAAAGGGAAAAATTGTACAGAGAAAATTCAATGGGGAAACAAAAGTATGAAGGGATTGAATTAACAGAATTTTAGCTGATGCAAAAATTTGTGGGTGGTACTTAGGTGGTCATTCTGACCCTGGCGGTCTTTGACCGCCAGGGCGGAGGACCGCGGGAGCACCGCCGACAGGCCGGCGGTGCTCCAATGGGGATTCCGACCGCGGCGGTAAAGCCGCGGTCGGACCGGCACCACTGGCGGGGTCCCGCCAGTGTACCGCGGCCCCATTGAATCCTCCGCGGCGGCGCAGCTTGCTGCACCGCCGCGGGGATTCCGACCCCCCCTACCGCCATCCAGATCCCGGCGGTCGGACCGCCGAGATCCGGATGGCGGTAGGGGGGGTCGCGGGGCCCCTGGGGGCCCCTGCAGTGCCCATGCCACTGGCATGGGCATTGCAGGGGCCCCCGTAAGAGGGCCCCTACAAGTATTTCACTGTCTGCCGCGCAGACAGTGAAATACGCGACGGGTGCAACTGCACCCGTCGCACAGCTTCCACTCCGCCGGCTCGATTCCGAGCCGGCTTCCTCGTGGAAGCCTCTTTCCCGCTGGGCTGGCTGGCGGTCTGAAGGCGACCGCCCGCCAGCCCAGCGGGAAAGTCAGAATTACCGCCGCGGTCTTTCGACCGCGGAACGGTAACCTGACGGCGGGACTTTGGCGGGCGGCCTCCGCCGCCCGCCAAGGTCAGAATGAGGGCCTTAGTGTGATGTCCCATTTAGTCATCAGAGGAGGGATTGCTAGCGTAGGTGTTTTAATAAAAAAATATTAATAAAGTGTTTATATATTCTGAATAAATGATTTGAGTAGAAAATAAAATAACATAGAAAAATAATGCACGCATTTGAAAATGTGATCACGAAGAATGGCCACCAATGTTAACGAAATGTACTAATCAATGATTTAATAATATGAAATGTTGAATATATGTTTGACTAATGTAGGAATATGTCATATTAAGGGTTATGCAGTCAGCATTAGCTTTATTAATTATAGGCCTTAACTTAGCGAGTGTCTTGGCCTACTTGCCAGGCCTAATGTAAAAGCTGTAGTTCTTAATGTTTTACTAAAATAGCTGTCCTAGAGAGTTAAACTATGATTTCTATTGCATTGCTTAAATGTGCCCATAACGGAAGCTTTCTCATGAGAACTGACTGTTAGAAGATGATGTTCCTGCTAGACGTAACATTTTGGGGGTCATTCTGACCTCGGCGGTAAAAGGCCCTTACCGCCGGTCAGAAGACCGCCATAACACCGCCGCGGCCGCGGTCAACCGCCACGGTCATTCTGACCCACAACGGCCAAACCTCCAAAATTCCGTCCTCCACTGCAGGCCGCCACATCAGCGGGCAGCGATAAACTGGAGATGACCAAACCTCCACCGTCACGCCAACAGAAATACGCCCATGCCATTACGACCCACGAATCCACACGGCGGTCATTCAAACGCGGTATTCCATTGGCGGTACACACCGCCGCGGTCAGAATACACACACATCACCAAAACACAGCCACATTGGACAATTTGAAATACACACACCTGATACACATACACACACCACTCCCACACAATCAACCAACTATAAAACACACACCCACATCACCCACAAACCCCTGCGACCATAATTACTGAGAGAAGGAGAGAGAGACACAGCAGACAATCCAAAGCAAGACACACTGAGGCACACTACACCATCACACACACCACATAGTAGCACAAAGCACCACTCACCAACATACTTATCATCACATACACCACCCCACACCACACCCACACCACCCCATGGCACCCCAAAGGCACCCACGCTTTTCGGACCAAGAACTCCGGGTCATGGTGGAGGAAATCCTAAGAGTGGAACCCCAGCTCTTCGGCTCGCAGGTGCAGCACACCAGTATAGCTAGGAAGGCGGAGCTATGGCAGCGGATCGTGGACAGGGTCAACGCGGTGGGACAGCATCCCAGGAATAGGGAGGACATACGCAAAAGATGGAACGACCTACGGGGGAAGGTCCGATCGATGGTCTCCAGGCACAACATCGCGGTCCAGAAGACTGGCGGCAGACCCCCACCCACCCCTCCCGAATTCACATCGTGGGAGCAAGACGTCTTGAACATCCTGCATCCTCAGGGCCTCGCAGGAGTAGCCGGAGGAATGGACTCTGGTAAGTCCAATCTCAACTACTATATCCCCCCCACCCCACCAGCATGCCAACCCACACCCCCACCCTCACCCCCAACCCCCCAGCACACATCCTCCCTGACAATGTCTCACCAGCACAACCCACCCATCCCAACACCAACTCCTGCATGCCAACACAAATCATGGGCACCCATCACCTAAGCATGACCACTGCACTAACCCCCCCCCCCCTAACTACCCTCACAACACCTCCCTCAAGGGAATGCCTGCACTGGGGGACAAGGGCACCCATAACACGCACGCTATTGCACACACAGAAACAATAACCAAACTCTCTTACCCCATGCAGGACCCGAACGACAACACACCAGCCAGGAGGGTCCAGAAGTGTCCATCCCACCACCGGAACAGGCCCACACTGAGGATAGCAGCTCTGTCGACAGTGAACCTGATGACCAGCCCGGACCATCGGGGACCTCTGGGCAGTCGGTTCCCCTCAGGCAGCCACAGGCCACACCAGACCCGACCCCCTCTGCCAACACCAGCACAGCTCCCACCCAGCGGGCCCATGCCTCTGTCTCTAGGACAGCTCAATCAGCGGTGTGTCCGCCACTACAGGGCACCCAGGCTAACCCAACACCCCAACAACAACAGGGACCTGGGGGCAGTGGTAGCGGGCACACCGTCCAGGGGACAGAGGCCGGGGGAAACCGGGCAGCTCGGAGGGCTGCTGTGCGACAGGGGGGGGAGGAGAGGCCCAGGGAACCCACTCTCCAAGAGGCCCTCACCACCATCATGGGGGCATACCACCACTCCCAAGAAACGATGGCGACGGTACTGGCCAGGTTCACTGAGATCCAGGCACAGCAGGAAGAACGCTACATGGGGTTCAGGGAGGAGCTGAGAATCATCGGGACCGCAATGGGGACCATCGTCCTGGCCCTCCACAGGATAGAGGACGCGTTGCGGGACCATGGTGCACCACACAGGGCCCCTGTCACTAGGCCGGACCAGGAACAGCCTACCACCTCCGCCGGCGCTAGTGGACAGGAGGTCCCAACACCTCGACAGCCCCCCAGAACCCCACCTCCTGCTGAAGAACAACCACCCCGTAAGAGGAGCCTGAGACCAAACAAAAAGACAGAGTAGGATGTCAAGACCCCCGCCAGCAGGACATACCCCCTCAAGTCTTCCCACTGTCCCACATTGCCACCCTGTCCAACCATGAACTGCCTATGCTCCATCCTTCCACAGGCAAAAGAACAATGCACCTGTGAGACTGAGAACTGGACTCTGCCATGGATATTCCTCCACCCCCACCCATCACCCTTAGAATCACATGTACCGATATCTAGCACTGTAAATAAATCACATTTTGCACACAAATCTGTTTTGAGTCATGCTGTATTATTAACAAATGTATTACATATTACTGTTCCATTTCTGTTCTGTCAATTAGTCATGACAACATACCAATGTCAATACGCTGTATTTCATGGGCGAACCAAGCAGAAGTCAGGTACTGAGTCAGACAGCACTGAGAAGGGAAGGGAAAGGCAAAAATTAATGAAAAACATCTGTGGGGAACTACAGAAAGTACAGATGCAGGAGGCTATAAGCAATGTGAAATGGCGTGGGTGAATCTTACCTGGGTGTTACTGGAAATACTGTTGTATCACTCTGTCCCTGTTGTCTGTGTCGTCCTCAGAGTCTTCCTCCTCTTCACTCTCCACAGGCTCCACGGCTTCTACAACACCACCATCTGGACCATCCTCCTGCAGGAAAGGCACCTGGCGTCGCAAAGCCAGGTTGTGGAGCATACAGCACGCCACAATGATATGGCACACCTTCTTTGGTGAGTACATTAGGGATCCACCTGTCATATGCAGGCACCTAAACCTGGCCTTCAGGAGCCCAAAGGTTCGCTCAATCACCCTCCTAGTACGCCCATGGGCCTAATTGTACCGTTCCTCTGCCCTTGTCCGGGGATTCCTCACTGGGGTCAGTAGCCACGGAAGGTTGGGGTAACCAGAGTCACCTATTAGCCACACACGTTGTCTCTGTAGCTGTTCCATCACATAGGGAATGCTGCTATTTCGCATAACATACGCGTCATGCACTGACCCTGGGAACTTGGCATTTACATGGGAGATGTACTGGTCAGCCAAACAGACCACCTGGATATTCATTGAATGGTAATTCTTCCTGTTCCTGTACACCTGTTCATCGTCATTTGGGGGGACTAAAGCCACATGGGTCCCATCAATTGCACCAATGATGTTGGGGATGTGTCCAAGGGCATAGAAATCAGCTTTCACTGTAGGCAAATCACCCTCCTCTGGGAAAATGATGTAGCTCCGCATGAGTTTCATCAGGGCAGACAACACTCTGGATAAGATCTTGGAAAACATAGGCTGAGACATCCCAGATGACATGGCCACTGTTGTCTGGAATGAGCCAGTTGCAAAGAAATGGAGGACTGACAGAACCTGCACCAGAGGGGGAATTCCTGTGGGTTGGCGGATGGGGGACATCAGGGCTGGCTCCAGCTGGGCACACAGTTCATGGATGGAGGCACGGTCAAGTCGGTATCGTAGTATTATATGGCGTTCTTCCATTGTCGACAGGTCCACCAGCGGCCGGTACACGCGAGGATTCCTCCTTCTCATCGCTAGTCCCAGCGGACGGTGCCTAGGAAGGAGAATATGGAGTACAGAGTCAATCCACTCACAGGTACGTACAACACAGCTTGCACAGTACAGGTAAATTTATGGTTTGATATGTTTGTATGTGTGCCATTGCAAGGCCTAGGCCTGTGTGACGCATTAGAAATTAAGCCATGTGGGCCCTTGAAATGGGCGATGCCTGACCTGTGAAGTGGGACAATGGGATGTGAGGTCACTGCGCTGGCGGGGCACACCGTGGCGGTAGGCGGTCGAAGACCGCTGTGCGAAGACGCATTGGTTAACATTGAAGCCTATGGGTTTCAGGAGCCAATGACGATGTGCGCCGGCGGTCGCGGGACGCACCGCCGCGGTACGCACCGCCGCGGGCGTGACCGCCATTTTCTATCAGCTCAATCATTCGAGACCTGATCATCCACAGGAGAGGACCTATACTGCAAGTGCTGCTGTGAACTCGGTCTGGAAGTGACAATGGCTGCTGCTACTGGTGAAAGGGTCCCCGCCTTCAGTTCAGAAGAGTTGGAGAAGCTCGTGGACGGGGTCCTCCCCCAGTATGCGCAACTCTACGGTCCTCCAGACCAACAGGTGAGTACACTCAGTGCACATTGAATGGGTTATGCCTGTGTGGAGGGGGAGGATGTAAGTTGGTGGGGTGTGGAGGGAATGGGGAGTGCAACGCACGACAGATGAGAGAATGGGAACCATGACAAGGTTGGGGAGGGGGGGGCATGTACTCCAAACATGCAGATATGTGACGGTTTCTCTTTCCCACCCTGTACATGTCAAACAGGTGAGCGCCCACCAGAAAATCGATATTTGGCGTGCCATCGCCGAGGAAGTCCGGAACTTGGGGGTCCACAACAGACGGGGCACCCACTGCCGCAAGAGGTGGGAGGACATCCGCCGCGGAACGAGGAAGACTGCAGAAACACTGCTGGGGATGGCCTCCCGACCTAGGAGGAGTGCCAGTCGCACCATGACCCCCCTGATGTCCCGGATCCTGGCGGTGGCCTACCCTAATTTGGATGGGCGCTTGAGGACAGCACAGCAGACATAAGGGGGTGAGTATCCGCACATTCTCCTATCTGTATGCGCATTGGAGGCGTCTGGGTGGGGGAGGAGGGCTGTGGGTGACATTAGGCCCGGGCGCTCTCTGTAGTGTAGTCCGCTCCCTTAGGCATGGCCCTGTGCCCCCGCCCCCCACCTCTGTAGGGTGCCAAGTGCAGCTACCCATGCTCCCGCATCACCCATGTGCGCGTGTGTTGTCCCTAGACCTGTTTGCCTAGTCAGAAGTACTGAGTAGTGTACCCCAAGTTCGCGACTTAGTGCACGAGGCACCTGTGTCTGTCCTCTCCGCAAAGGGTATTGCTAAGGCATGCACTCAACTTTGTTTAATTTCTCCCCCCACCCTAAATCTTTGTCTTCTTGTGTTTTAGCATCATCAGGCGGAGGAGATTTGGCGTCGGAGCAGGAGAGAGCTGCAGGTCACCAGGCCCCGGTGGGCACTGACACAGACACCGAGGGCACCAGTGATCCGGAGGGCGAGGGGAGCACCACAACGGGGGCCGGTGGAGACACCAGCGACACGGATACGTCCTCGTTTGGGAGCTCCCTAGCGGGGGCGGCACCATCTGTGCCCCCCGCAACAACAGGTACAGCCGCCACCCAGCGCACCAGCACCGCCCTCCCAGCAGCCCCTCAGTCTTCGCTCCGTGCCCGCTCGGCCAGGAAGGCGCGCGTCTCCTTCGCCCCCAGGCACCTCAGCCCCTGCCTCTGTTACCCCTGCTGCCCTCAGTGCGGAGCTCATTGACCTGGTGAGGACGGTCATTGTTGGGCAGACTACCCTTCTGAATGCCATCCAGGGGGTGGAAAGGGAGGTGCATCGGAGCAATGCCTACCTGGAGGGCATTCATTCGGGTTAGGCTGCCCATCAACGAGCGTTCACTGCTCTGGCCTCAGCACTGACGGCAGCCATTGTCCCTGTCTCCAGTCTCCCTCTTCTATCTGCCTCCACCCTTTCTCTGTCTCCTGTACCTCAACCTATCCCATCCACACCATCAGACCAGCCTGCACACACCTCAACACCCAAGGCCAGCTCATCCAAACATAAGCACCACAGAAAACACAAGCATTCACCCAAGCAACACACAGATGCAGACATATCAACAGTCACTACCACCTCTGTGTCCCCGTCCTCCTCGTCTCCCTCCTCCCTCCCTGTGACGTCTACACTCACACCTGCATGCACCCCAACATCAGCCAGTTCTTCCACCACCAGCAAACCCTCCACTACAGTCCGCACACCTGCAGTCACCACCCCCACTGGCATTTACACGTCCCCTGTGTCCTCTCCCACTGTGTCTGTCACCCCCTCTTCCAAGACACATAAACGCAGGCAGACACCCAAACAACAGCCAAGCACCTCACCACAGCCTACGTCCCAGTCACCTGCACCCAAGGACAGCACACCTGGCTCTCATACAACCACATCCTCTTCCTCCACTTCTCTCACCACTACTCCTACCCCTTACCTTGGTCCCAAGAAAAATTACCTCTCCACTTTTGACCTCTTTCCCTCCCCCGACCCACCCCCTCCAACTGGGAAAAGTCCCAAGGGCACCTCAGCCACCACCAGCCCAACTACTACAGTGCAAGTGGTGCATGGCATGTGGAGTCCACCCTTTGGCGGCAGTAACACTTCGGTGAGCAGCAAGGGGACAGCCAGCCCCCCCCCCCAGGCAAGAGGACCCGGAAATTGAAGGGCCGCCGTGAGCGGACAGAGACGGCTGCCCCCAAGGAGGTGACTCCGGCCACTTCACCGGCCACAGCAGCCAGGGGAGGCAAGGGCCCGAGAGCCCCATCTAAGGAGCGGAAGGACAGCAGGGCGGAGAGGACAACCACCAGGAGTGCGGAGCAGGAGGGCCCCACAAGCCCCATCCCGGCTGCAAGGGACGACACCAAAGGGCCCAGGACTCACTCCCCGAAGGGGCCTGACAGAGCACGGTCGGAGGGCGACTGAGCAGGGTGTCCAGGCCAGGTATGACTCCCTTGACATACTGCAAGAGCACCGCTGAAGAGGGCCCCGCCGTGAAGACAGGTCCCGCTGAAGAGGGCCCCGCCGTGAAGACAGGTCCCGCTGAAGAGGGCCCCGACGTGAAGACAGGTACCGCTGAAGAGGGCCCCGCCGTGAAGACAGGTCCCGCTGAAGAGGGCCCCGCCGTGAAGACAGGTCCCGCTGAAGAGGGCCCCGCCGTGAAGACAGGTACCGCTGAAGAGGGCCCCGCCGTGAAGACAGGTACCGCTGAACAGGGCCCCGCCGTGAAGACAGGTACCGCTGAACAGGGCCCCGCCGTGAAGACAGGTACCGCTGAACAGGGCCCCGCCGTGCTGAAGAGCACCGCTGAACAGGGCCCCGCCGTGCAGAAGAGCACCGCTGAACAGGGCCCCGCCGTGCAGAAGAGCACCGCTGAACAGGGCCCCGCCGTGCAGAAGAGCACCGCTGAAGAGGGCCCCGCCGTGCAGAAGAGCACCGCTGAAGAGGGCCCCGCCGTGAAGACAGGTACCGCTGAACAGGGCCCCGCCGTGAAGACAGGTACCGCTGAAGAGGGCCCCGCCGTGAAGACAGGTACCGCTGAACAGGGCCCCGCCGTGAAGACAGGTACCGCTGAACAGGGCCCCGCCGTGCAGAAGAGCACTGCTGAAGAGGGCCCCACCGTGCAGAAGAGCACCGCTGAAGAGGGCCCGCCGTGCAGAAGAGCACCGCTGAAGAGGGCCCCGCCGTGAAGACAGGTACCGCTGAAGAGGGCCCCGCCGTGAAGACAGGTACCGCTGAACAGGGCCCCGCCGTCTCAAGCACCGCTCCGCTGGGCCCCGCCGTCTCAAGCACCGCTCCGCTGGGCCCTTCCTGTCAGGCACCGCTCCGCTGGGCCCCGCCGTCTCAAGCACCGGTCCGCTGGGCCCTTCCTGTCAGGCACCGCTCCGCTGGGCCCCGCCGTCTCAAGCACCACTCCGCTGGGCCCTTCCTGTCAAGCACCGCTCCGCTGGGCCCCGCCGTCTCAAGCACCGCTCCGCTGGGCCCTTCCTGTCAAGCACCGCTCCGCTGGGCCCCGCCGTCTCAAGCACCGCTCCGCTGGGCCCTTCCTGTCAAGCACCGCTCCGCTGGGCCCCGCCGTCTCAAGCACCGCTCCGCTGGGCCCTTCCTGTCAAGCACCGCTCCGCTGGGCCCCGCCGTCTCAAGCACCACTCCGCTGGGCCCTTCCTGTCAAGCACCGCTCCGCTGGGCCCCGCCGTCTCAAGCACCGCTCCGCTGGGCCCTTCCTGTCAAGCACCGCTCCGCTGGGTCCCGCCGTCTCAGGCACTGTTTATGGTTCACTGTGCCCACCATGCCTCCTCCTTGACCAGTGGACTCTGTAATCCACCTGAGAGACTGTGGCTTTGCACTCCCCAGGATGGTACAGTGGGCAACCCACCCACTGTAGAGACATTGAGAGACTGTGGCTTTGCACTCCCCAGGATGGTCCAGTGGGCAACCCACCCACTGCAGAGACTTGAGAGACTGTGGCTTTGCACTCCCCAGGATGGTACAGTGGGCAACCCACCCACTGTAGAGACTTGAGAGACTGTGGCTTTGCACTCCCCAGGATGGTCCAGTGGGCAACCCACCCACTGCAGAGACTTGAGAGACTGTGGCTTTGCACTCCCCAGGATGGTACAGTGGGCAACCCACCCACTGCAGAGACTTGAGAGACTGTGGCTTTGCACTCCCCAGGATGGTACAGTGGGGATGGTGGCTCCTCGTGGATCTGGCGTCGTGGACTCATGTGGCTGTGGTGGCCCCCCCTTCCCTTCCCCCTGAGGTGCCTGTAGTTTTGACATCGGATGCCCCTGCAGTGTTCTCTCCAAAGGACTCAGGTCTCGTGTGTGGGCTTTGCCCTTGTTTCGCAGAACCTTGGCCCACGTACATGTTAGATTCGTAGGATGTGCAGGACTTGTTACTTCAGTGATACACTGATGTGTATATCTTTTTGGTTTTTGTAAATATTTTTCACGGTTGCTCGATTATTTCCAGGTGCTTTTTTTGTAAATGAAAATTTATTCCAAATTTGGTTGTGTCATTGTATTTTTAAAGGGTCTTTGTGTGGTGTCACTGTGACTTCCTGCTCTGCATTGGTGTGTACATATTGGGGGGGTGGGGGGGTCGCATATGTGTATGCCCGTAACCTTTCTTCCTCCCCCCTCCCGTGTGTCGTAGGTGCAGTACTCACTGTTGATGTCTGCGCCGGAGTTCGTACTCGTGGTAGATGAGCAGGTAGACGAGAGCAGGTATGATGTTCAATTCGGGTTCCATGCTGTCCGGATTCCGCGTGGAGTGTCTCGAGGTGAGCGTTTTCCATTGGAAATGTGTGTTTCCGCCGTGTTTTTATCGGCGGTGCTCCCGCCCCGGAAAAGGTGGCGGATTGGTGGGTCGTGATAGGGTGGGCGGTACATTGTCTGCCGCCTGGCTGTTGGAGGTGACCGCCGCGCTGTTTGTTTGTTCCGCCGTGGCGGTCGGAGTGTTAATGCGGCGGGCTGTGTTGGCGGTTCCCGCCAGGGTCAGAATTGCATTTTTTGGACCGCCGGTCGGTTGGCGGGTTGGCCGCCGCTTTATCACCGACCGCCAGGGTCAGAATGACCCCCTTTATGTGTAATGTGTCTGAGACTGACTTTCCCGGGACAAGAACAATGAAGATACTGACTGGAATGGAAGAAGCAACAATATTGTCACCTGAAAAGCCAGATGATGAGGACATTGCAAGACAAAGCCATCAATGACATGTGAACGGAGTAATATTAGAATTCATAGATTTGAGATTTTTGTTTTTTTGGAAAGTGTGTGAACATACGATTAACTGACCAATGGGGATTTGGGGGTTAGTTTTAGCAGTTTTGACTTAATGGGATTCCAGTGGGAAGAAAGCATGCATTTTAGCCAGACATTCTGCCCTCACATTTTGCCCATAATGCGTCTTAACCAGAGACGTGCTTAACTTTAATGCTTAAGGACTTTGAACTTTCTGAACTTTGATGCTGAATCCTGATGCCTTGCTGATCGACTGATGTCCTGAGGACGAAGACTGACTCTACTTTGCTGATCCACCCTGAGGATAGGTATTATGATCCAGACTGTTGGTTGATATAAATTAGCTTTTCTTTCAAGGTACCAACTGCACTGTTTTGATAGAGCCATTGTTATTTTTTTTCCAAATTTGTGTTACTAAATCTTATTGCATGAAGCCCAACATGCTGATGCTAATCTGATGTTAGTTAATGATCCTCACTAAAGAAAATATGATAACAAGGATTAATGCTTGAAGAATTTCTCTGTTAAACTTCATGTATATAATCACATTGACACAGTTGACTTTGCTACTGATTTGCACTATAACTTTAGAATGTGTTGTAGTTCACACTTTGATTAGACTATGGTGGTCATTCCAACCTTGGCGGTAAAAGCCGCTTACCGCTGTCAGAAGACCGCCAACATACCGCCACGGCCGCGGTAAACCGCCACAGTCATTCTGACCCACAACAGGCAAACCGCCAAAATACAGACATCCACAAAAGTCCGCCACACCAAAGGCCAGCGAGAAACTGGCGAAGACCAAACCTTCACCGTCACGCCAACAGAAATACTCCCACACTATCACGACACACGAATCCACGCGGCGGTCTTTCAACCGCGGTATTCCATTGGCGGTTCACACCGCCACGCTCAAAATACACACACACACAAAACACCGCCACATTGGACAATTCGAAATACACACACCTGATACACATACACATTCCACTCCCACACACCCAATACAATATAAAACACACACCCACATCACCCACAAACACCCACTTCTACAGAATCGGGACCACGCACTGAGAAAAAGAGAACTGAGCACCCAGACGTGCATTTAACTTTCACCCAGCAATATTTCCACGCACTTCACACAACACACCAATACACATCACCACACAATCCACCCCACACATCACCCACACCACCCCATGGCACCGCAAAGACACCCCAGGTTCTCCGAGGATGAACTCAGGGTCATGGTGGAGGAAATTGTACGGGTAGAGCCACAGCTCTTCGGGACACAGGTGCAGCACACCACCATTGCCAGGAAGATGGAGCTATGGAGCAGAATAGTCGATAGGGTCAACGCTGTGGGACAGCACCGAAGAAATAGGGACGACATCAGGAAGCGGTGGAACGACCTACAGGGGAAGGTGCGTTCAATGGTATCCAGGCACAACATCGCGGTGCAGCGGACTGGCGGCGGACCCCCACCTCCTCCCCCAGAATTTACAACATGGGAGGAGCAAGTCTTGGCGATCCTGCATCCTGAGGGCCTCGCAGGAGTATCTGGAGGAATGGACTCTGGTAAGTCTCATCTTCACTACTTCATCCCCCCCACCCCACCAGCATGCCAACTCAGACCCCCACCCTCACCCCATCACATCCTGCTCCTTGCAAATGTCTCCACATCACAGCCCACCCATCCCAACACCAAGCCCTGCATGCGACCACAAAGCATGGACACCCATCACCAAAGCATGCACACTGCACATACCCATCACCCACCAAATCACCGTCACAAAAGCCCCCACACGGGAATTCCAGCACTGGGGTACAAGGGCACCCACCCATTACACGCTATGGCACACACAAATGCAATAACCATACTTTTATACCCCTGCAGGACCCGAACGCCACGTCACCGCGCAGGAGGGTCCCAAATGTCCACTCCACCCCCAGAAGAGGCCCACAGTGAGGACAGCACCTCTGTCGACCTGGATCTAGATGACCAGCCCGGCCCATCGGGGACCTCGGGACAGTCGGTTCCCCTCAGACAACCACAGCCCATAGAAGACTGTCCGCCCTCTGGCAACACCAGCACAGCACCCACCCAGCGGGCCCATACCTCAGTCCCCAGGACACGTCAATCAGCGGTGTGTCCACCACTACAGGGCACCCAGGTTAACCCACCACCCCAACAACAACAGGGACCTGGGGGCAGTGGTAGTGGGCGCACGGTCCATGGGACAGAGGCACAGGGAAACAGGGGAACTGGGAGGGCTGCTGTGCGACAGGGGGGGGACAGGCCAAGGGAACCCACTCTCCATGAGGCCCTCTCCAACATCATGGGAGCACACCACCACTCACAGGAGACGATGGCGACGGTCCTGGCCAGGTTTCAGGAAATCCAGCTTCTGCAGGAGGAACAGTATTTGGGGTTCAGGGAGGAACTACAAAACATCAGTTCCGCCCTGGCCACCATTGTAGGGGCTCTGAATCTGGTAGTCCCCCCATTGCGGGACACTGTGGCAGGACAAAGGGCCCCTGACACTAGCATGGACCAAGAACTGCCTGCCACCTCCGCCGGCGCTAGTGGACAGGAGGCCCCACCACAGGACCAACAGGCCACCAGCACCCCACCCCCTGCAGAAGGAGAACCACCCCGCAAGCGGGACCTGAGATCCAGGAAGAAGACAGAGTAAGATGCCAAGACCCCCACCAGGAAAGGATACCTCCCTGATTGTCATCCCACTGTCCCACATTGACACCCTGTCCATTCTTATACTGCCCATGCTCCACTTTCCACAGGCATTTGGACATTGCACCTGTGAGACTAATAGTATGGACTCTGCCATGGACAATCCTCCACCATCACCCCTCACCGATTTGCAATTACCCACCAATATAGAGCACTGAAATAAACACAGTTATTGCACAAAACAATCAGGAGTCTGGCTGTGATTTTGTACTAATGTATTAGACATTACCGTCCCAAAATGCATATTTACATTGCGATGCCAACATACCACTGTCACACAGCTGTAGTCCATGGGGAAACAAAGCAGATGTCACACACTGGGGGCCACATCTCTGAAATTGGAAGGGAAAGTCACAACTCAGTTACCATACACTGGGGGAAAAGGTCAGACAGTAGAGAGGTAATAGGGGTTAAGTATATGTAAAATGACGGGTTGCACTCTTACCTGTGTGTCATTGAAAATACTGCTGTATTACTGTGTTCCTGTTGTCTATGTCGTCCTCTTCGACTTCCTCTTCTTCACTCTCCACAGGCTCCACAGCTGCTACAACACCACCATCTGGACCATCCTCCTGCAGAAAAGGCACCTGGCGTCGCAAAGCCAGGTTGTGAAGCATACAGCAGGCCACGATGATCTGGCACACCTTCTTTGGTGAGTACAATAGGGATCCACCTGTCATATGAAGGCAGCAGAACCTGGCCTTCAGAAGGCCGAAGGTCCGCTCGATCACCCTCCTAGTTCTCCCATGGGCCTCATTGTACCGTTCCTCTTCCCTTGTCCGGGGATTCCTCTCTGGGGTCAGTAGCTAGGACAGGTTGGGGTAACCAGAGTCACCAATTAGCCACACACGGTGCCTCTGGAGTTGACCCATCACGTAAGGGATGCTGCTATTCCGCATGATGTAGGCGTCATGCACTGAGCCAGGGAACTTGGCAATAACATGGGTGATGTACTGGTCCGCCAAACACACCATCTGTACATTCATCGAATGATAACTCTTTCTGTTTCTGTACACTTGTTCACTCCTGCTGGGGGGTACTAAAGCCACATGGGTCCCATCAATGGCACCTATGATGTTGGGGATATGTCCAAGGGCATAGAAATCACCTTTCACCTCAGGGAAAAGAATGTAGGTCTGCATGTATTTCAGAAGGGCAGACAACACTCTGGACAACATCTTGGAAAACATAGGCTGGGACATCCCTGATGATATGGCCACTGTTGTTTGAAATGACCCACTTGCAAAGAAATGGAGTACTGACAGCACCTGCACTAGAGGTGGGATCCCTGTGGGTTGGCGGATGGGTGACATCAGGTCTGGCTCCAGCTGGGCACACAGTTCCTGAATAGTGGCTCGGTCAAGCCTGTATGTCAGTATGACATGTCTTTCCTCCATTGTCGACAGGTCTACCAGCGGTCTGTACACGGGAAGATTCCTCCATCTCCTCGCATGTCCCAGCGGACGGTGCCTATGTAGGACAACAGCGAGCACAGAGTCAATCAGCCCACAGGTACGTAACCACAGTTTCCAAAAAACACAATTCCCAATGCATTGAATGGTTTGTAGGAGTGTTGCTGCAAGGCCTAGGTATGTGTGACGCAGTTAAAAGTAAGCCATGTGGGCCCTTGAAATGGCGGCTGCCTGACCTGTGAAGTGTGACAATGGGATGTGAGGTCAATGCGCTGGCGTGGCACACCGTGGCGGTAGGCGGTCGAAGACCGCGGCGTAAAGCAGCATTGGTTAACATTGAACCCTACGGGTCTCAGGAGCCAATGACGATGTGCGCCGGCGGTCGCGGTATGCACTGCCACGGTACGCACCGCCGCGAGCGTGACCACCATTTTGTATCTGCTTAATCACTCGATACCTGATCTTCGACAGGAGAGGACCTACACTGCAAGTGCTGCTGTGACCTCGGTCTGGAAGAGACAATGGCTCATGCGACTGGGGAAAGGGCCCCTGCCTTCACTGCTCAGGAATTGGAGAAACTCGTGGATGGGGTCCTCCCCCAGTATGCGCTACTCTACGGTCCTCCAGACCAACAGGTAAGTACACTGGGACCATGCTTTGGGGGCAATGCCTGTGTTGAGTCGGGTGGATGAAAGATGGTGGGGAGGGGAGCGAATGAGGCATGCATCAGACGACGGATGACAGGATGTGCCACATGGCAAGGGTAGGGATGGGGGGCCACTCACATTGAGGGTGCAGAAGGTGATGACTCTTTTTCTCCCCCTGTACATTTCACATAGGTCAGCGCCCACCAGAAGATAGCCATTTGACGTGCCATCGCCAAGGACGTCCGGGCCCTGCGGGTCCACCACAGACGGAAGAGATGGGAGGACATCCGACGCTGGAGCAGGAAGATGGCGGAGGCTCAGCTGGGGATGGCCTCCCAACGTGGGAGGGGTGCCAGTCGTACTTTGACCCCCCTGATGTCCCGGATCCTGGCGGTGGCCTACCCCGATTTGGATGGGCGCGTGAGGACATCACAGCAGACACAAGGGGGTGAGTACAACCTCATTCTGCTGACTTTGTGCGCAGTGGAGGTGTCTGGGTGGGGGAGGAGGGCTGTGGGTATCCCTAGGCCAGGGCGACTTCTGTAGGCTAGGCCCCTCCGTAAGGCATGGCCCTGTGCCCCCGCCCCCCACCTCTGTAGGGTGCCAAGTACAGTTATCCATGGCCCTGTGCCCCCGCCCCCCACCTCTGTAGGGTGCCAAGTACAGTTATCCATGGCCCTGTGTCATCTATGTGTGCAGTTGTCATCCATAGGCTTGTAGGCCATGTCGCACGGATTGAGTAGTGGACCCCAAGTGCGCGGCGTAGTGCAGGGGGCTTCTGTGTCTGTCCTCTCCGCCAACTGTGTCGCCAATGCATGCACTCAACATGTCTTTATTCCCCCCCCCCCTTTTTTGTGGTCTTCCTGTTCATGTGTGCATTAGCATCATCAGGCGGAGGAGAAGTGGCATCGGAGCACGAGGGAGCTGCATCCCACATGGCCCTGAAGGGCCATGCAACGGATTCCGAGTACCAGTGGGACGGAGGGCGAGGTGAGCTCCACAGCGGGGACTCATGCAGACATTAGTGACACAGACTCGTCCTCTGAAGGAAGCTCCCTTGTGGTGGCGACAACATACGTGCCCCCCGCAAAAACAGGTACAGCCGCCACCTAGCGCACCAGCACCGCCCTCCCAGCAGCCCCTCAGCGTTTGCCCCGTGCCCGCTCACCCAGGAAGGTGGGCATCTCCTTCGCCCCAGGCACCTCAGGTCCTGCCCCTGTCACCCCTGCTGTCCTCAGTGAGGAGGTCATTGACCTCCTGAGGACGCTCATTGTTGGGCAGTCTACCCTTTTGAATGCCATCCAGGGTGTAGAAATGGAGGTGCACCAGAGTAATGAATACCTGGAGGGCATTCATTCGGGTCAGGCTGCCCATCAGTGATCGTTCAACACTCTGGCCTCAGCACTGATGGCAGCAATTGTCCCTGTCTCTAGCCTCCCCCCTCCAACTTCCTCCACCCATACCCTATCACCTGTACCTCTGCCTATCCCAGACACACCATCAGACCAGCCTGCACACACCTCAACACCCAAGGGAAGCTCATCCAGACATAAGCACCACACATCACACAAGCATTCACACAAGCAACATCCTCATACAGACATACCAACACCCACTGCCTCCACTGTGTCCCCCTCCTCCTCGTCTCCCTCCTCCCTCCCTGTCACGTCTCCACTCACACCTGCATGTACAACATCTTCAGCCACTACGTCCATCACCAGCACACCCACCAGAACCCCTGCACACGTGCAGTCACCACAGCCACTACCATTTACACGTCCCCTGTGTCCTCTCCCACTGTGTCTGTGACCCCCTCTTCCAAGCTACACAAACGCAGGCAGCCACCCACCCAACAGCCATCCACCTCACGACAGCATCCAGCCCAAGCACCTGCACCCAAAGACACCAGACTGAAGACTCCTACAACCACAACCTCTTCCTCCACTCCCATACCCACTACACCTACCCGTCCCTCTGTTCCTAAATTGGTTTTCCTTTCCAAACTTGACCTCTTTCCTACAACTCCCCCACCCCGTCCATCTCATAGGACTCCAGTCAGCACCTCAACCACCACAAAAGCAGGACCTGGAATGACAGTGTGCCATGGACTGTGGAGTCCCCCACCCTCAAGGGCAGCCAGTTCAGGAAGGAGCCAAGGCACGGCCAGCCCACCCCCGGTAAAACATCCAAAGATTGTCAGTGGCCGGCGCGAGAGGCCGAAGACACCAGGGACCAAAATCCCGACTATGGTTCCGGCTGGAAGTGTGGTGCCACCTGGCACACCGCCAAAGGTGGGGAAGGGCCACAGGCGAACAGGGAAGGCTGGGAAGGGCAGCGCGCCCGACAAGTCAGCCAGCAGCTCAGTTGGCCAGGAGGGCCCCGCCTGCCCAATCCCAGGTGGGCAGGAGGACACCCACAGGCCCGGTACTGCAGCCCAGGAAGACCCCGCCAGCCACACGACAGATGGGCAGGAAGGCACCGCCAGCCAAAGGTCAGGTGGCGAATGACCTCCATGCCATGGCCGGATCCGCTGAGCTGGATACTCATCCGATGCACCGCTGAACAGGGCACCACCGTCTCAAGCACCGCTACACTGTGCACCGCCGTTTCAAGCACCGCTACACTGGGCACTGCCGTCTCAAGCACCGCTGAACAGGGCACTGCCGTCTCAAGCACCGCTGAACAGGGCCCTTCATCTCAAGCACCGCTACACTGGGCACCGCCGTCTCAAGCACCGCTACACTGTGCACCGCCGTCTCAAGCACCGCTACACTGGGCACCGCCGTCTCAAGCACCGCTGAACAGGGCACCGCCGTCTCAAGCACCGCTGAACAGGGCCCTTCATCTCAAGCACCGCTGAACAGGGCCCTTCATCTCAAGCACCGCTGAACTTGGCACCGCCGTCTCAAGCACCGCTACACTGTGCACCGCCGTCTCAAGCACCGCTGAACAGGGCCCTTCATCTCAAGCACCGCTGAACAGGGCCCTTCATCTCAAGCACCGCTGAACTGGGCACCGCCGTCTCAAGCACCGCTATACTGGGCACCGCCGTCTCAAGCACCGCTGAACAGGTCACCGCTGTCTCAAGCACCGCTGAACAGGGCCCTTCATCTCAAGCACCGCTGAACTGGGCACCGCCGTCTCAAGCACCGCTACACTGGGCACCGCCGTCTCAAGCACCGCTGAACAGGGCCCTTCATCTCAAGCACCGCTACACTGGGCACCGCCGTCTCAAGCACCGCTACACTGTGCACCGCCGTCTCAAGCACCGCTACACTGGGCACCGCCGTCTCAAGCACCGCTACACTGTGCACCGCCGTCTCAAGCACCGCTGAACAGGGCCCTTCATCTCAAGCACCGCTGAACAGGGCCCTTCATCTCAAGCACCACTGAACAGGGCCCTTCATCTCAAGCACCGCTGAACTGGGCACCGCCGTCTCAAGCACCGCTACACTGGGCACCGCCGTCTCAAGCACCGCTGAACAGGGCACTGCCGTCTCAAGCACCGCTGAACAGGGCCCTTCATCTCAAGCACCGCTGAACAGGGCCCTTCATCTCAAGCACTGCTACACTGGGCACCGCCGTCTCAAGCACTGCTACACTGTGCACCGCCGTCTCAAGCACCGCTGAACAGGGCACCGCCGTCTCAAGCACCGCTGAACTGGGCCCTTCATCTCAAGCACCGCTGGCCCATTGGCGGAAAGGGCAGACCCGCCTCTGTGTCGGGCAGGGCTGCACGAAGCACTCTGGGCACCAGTCCCCCTCCAGAACCAGTGGAGACTGTTATCCACTTGTGAGACTGTGGCTTTGCACTCCCCAGGATGTAACAGTGGGCAAACCACCCACTGTAGAGACTTGAGAGACTGTGGCTATGCACTCCCCAGGATGGAACAGTGGGGAAACCACCCACTGTAGAGACTTGAGAGACTGTGGCTTTGCACTCCCCAGGATTGAACAGTGGGCAAACCACCCACTGTAGAGACTTGAGAGACTGTGGCTTTGCACTCCCCAGGATTGAACAGTGGGCAAACCCACCCACTGCAGAGACTTGAGAGACTGTGGCTTTGCACTCCCCAGGATTGAACAGTGGGCAAACCCACCCATTGTAGAGACTTGAGAGACTGTGGCTTTGCACTCCCCAGGATGGTACAGTGGGCAAACCACCCACTGTAGAGACTTGAGAGACTGTGGCTTTGCACTCCCCAGGATGGAACAGTGGCCATGGAGGCCCATCGTGGATCTGGCGTTGTGGACTCATCTGGCTGAGGTGCCCCCCCTTCCCTTCCCCCTGAGGTGCCTGTAGTTTTGCTATCTGATGCCCCTGCAGTGTTCCCTCCGTTGGAGTCAGGTATCCTGTGTGGGCTTTGCCCATGTGATTTGGGCCCAGTGGTCCACGGACAATGCCTGCTACAATTATCGGACTTTAAAATTTATGTATATAAAGGTTTTCGATGTGTGATATATTTTTAAGCCAGTGATACAATATATTCCAATGTTTAGAATCATTTCCTTTTGTCTTTGCATTCTTCCAGGGGGATTGGGGGGGGGGGGGGTAACTGTGATGTATTGCTATGCATTGATGTGTGTGTTGTAGTGCGTGAGGGTGGGGATGGGTGTGTCGCGTATGTGTGTCCCCGTAATTTTTTTCCTCCCCTGTGTTGTAGGTGCAGTACTCACCGTTGTCTTCTGCGCCGGCGTTCGTGCTCCTTGTAGAGGAGCAGGTAGACAATCGCTGGGAGGATGTGGAGTTCGGGTTCCATGCTGTCCAGATTCCTCGTGGGGTGTATGGAGGTGAGCGATTTCCGTTCGAAATGGCTGTTTCCACTGTGTTTTTATCGGCAGGGCTACCACCCCGGAAAAGGTGGCGGATTGGTAGGTTGTGATGGGGTGGGCGGTACATTGACTCTCGCCTGTCTGTTGGCAGTTACCGCCACGCTGTTTGTTTGTCCCGCCGTGGCGGGCGGTGTGTTGAAGTGGCGGTCTCTGTTGGCGGTTTCCGCCAGGGTCGGAATTCCTTTTTTTTTACCGCCAGACTGTTGGCGGTTTAGCCGCCGCTTTAACCCCCTATGTTTCTTTCGCCGCTTTGGAAAGCCAGTATTGTTTCTGTATGCATTTCATTTGATTTTGAGATTAATCTGCATGACCGTAGCATTGTTAATTTAGGGAAATAAATATTCTAACTTTTACTAAAAGGTGTGGTTATTCATGACTGAAAGGTCATGGTGCATGACAATTACTGACTCTATTGATTATTGATGTTATTGATTGTTATTGAATATTGTTTATTGTGTATTGGTTATTGATTAGGTACTGAAGCTATGGTAAGAACATCTTAATTGCGAGTTAAAAGGTTCAGCGACCTATTTACGTCCCCTTGTATGTTTACTTATTAAGGTCATACGCGCTATCCCCATGCATCCTGCCTTATTTAGCATCAAGCCCACCTTTACAGATGAGTTACTAATTTTTAAAAGGAGGGTTTAAGCCTGTTGGAGGGGCTATTTGACAGGTCAAATTTGCAATTTAGACCTACACACCCAGGCTATTGGAGGAAGTCATGTTTGGCATTTTCACTTTAGTGGTTACAAAATCTGTGTTGCAGTCCACTTTTGACATTTAGCGGACAGGCCCTGGGTATCCTTTTGTACCAATATATTATGCAGATACAGTTATGTTTTATGTGCTGATTAGGAGTAGAGAAAATGTTGACATGTTTTATGGGTTAGATCACATGTACAGGGACCTGGTTAGCAGAGTCTCAGTGCAAAGAGAAAAAAATAGTGGCATTAGTCCATAAAAATGGGAGTGATTATGTCAAAAGAGGTATGTTTCTACATGGTTCCCCTCCTGAAGAAGGATCTCAGCCTCTTCAGTGATAAAACCACTACAAAGATTTTCTTCTCTATGACACTCAAATCTTGCTCTCTCGGGAGTAGTTGCTGTTGATAAAGGTCCTTGATTGATCCTGACACTGATAATTTAGCTGTGATTACATCAGCTGAATCCCATGTTCTGAGGTATCTGTTTGGACCACAAACTCCTTGCTGAAACCAGGTGCCTTGTGTACAGGTGCTGTAAACAGTGCCTCCTTCAGGCTGTCAAAGGCCTTCTGCACTCCTTAGTCCATATGACTTTTGACTTTCTTTGGTTGTTCTTTGAAATAGGTTCTGTCATGGGGGCTACAATGGTGCATTACTGCTTGAGAAAACCTTCTAGGGTAACCTGTTAGTCAAAGGAAAGCTTTGAGCTGGATATAGATTTTGGAGGTTCCGAAGCCATGATTGTCTGGATCTTGGGCTGGAGAGGCTGGACTGGTTCCCCGCCAGCTTCATATCTCAGGTAAACTACAGACCTCTGTCCTATTTTTCAACTGCTGTCTTTGATAGAGAGTCCAGCCTTTTGCAGAGCCTGAAGCACTTCCATATTGTGGGTCATGTGTTCCCACCAGCATAAGCTAAAGACAGTAATATTACCATGATATGCCGCACTAAAGGTCTCCAACCTAGAAGTCACACTGTTCACCATCTTCGGGGAGGTGACAGGGGCAATGTTCATCCCAAAGGCCATTACTTTAAATTTGAAATGGTCCTCAAGAGTTGAGAATGCTGATCTCTCCCTTGCTCCCTAAGTCACGGCAATCTGCCGGTACCTGAAAGTCAGATCAAATACTTTGCAGCCCCTAAACCGGTCAATGAACTTTAGCTTGGGTAATGGGCAGCGCACCAGCCTTGATGACAGCATTTAGTCCTCTGTAGTCCACGCAGAACCCTAGTTCTGGTGTCCCCTTTTGTGTTGGTCTTGGGCACCAGCACCACTGGGCTGGCCTGACCACTTTAACATACTTATGTTGCAACTAAGTATACTGCCAACAAAGCAAGGTCAACACAAAAAGAGAAGACCAAACCTTCAGATCATTCAAACAGGGCTATTCACAAAGGTAACTTATGTCTGTAAGGAAGACTTTGTTTAAGCAATGTTTATTGGATAGCAATACCAAATTACAGCTATACATACACTATTCATATCTACAAACTCACGCGCGTTCTGCACAGTACTCAAACCTTAAGTAGAAATCAATGACCAATAACAATCTATAGCACCTCAATTTACCTTTAGTGGTTAAAACTTCTATGAAGTATGCATACTGCTCCTGTCCCTGCTAGCCCAACCAATACACTTCAATTACCACAGTACTACTTGGAATGTAAGTTTACCCTTAAATGTTTGAGTAGCTTTAATACTTTTGGCTATTCACTATTTACAAGTGTAAAGTTACATGAAAGTGTAGACTTACATGTCTGTCTCAAACCTTGGAACATGGATAGAGCCAAATTTAGGAATGTGAGTTACTGCAGCCAAAAACGAGCAGTAGTAGGTGTAGCATGAGATATGGCCAACCACTGAAGCATTGATATCAAAATAGACCCTCATATGAAATAATACAAAATTAAATTAAGTTATTTTCAGTTGTTAAATATCTATCTATCTATCTATCTATCTATCTATCTATCTATCTATCTATCTATCTATCTATCTATCTATCTATCTATCTATCTATCTAGGTATATAGTCCAGTTGAAGGTGTTCTGCCGAAACGCGTTGACATTTCTTTTCAGGACTCTGTAAAAACCTTAATATTTAATAAAAATTTGATGAATTCTACATGGCCTTGCTGAGTGTGACGTTTCTCCGATGGTCTGGATCTAATTTGCGGGATTGGCGCAGCTGTTGGATGGCTATTGTTCCATCTATTGAGGATTATATATATATATATATATATATATATATATATATATATATATATACATATATATATATATAAACATTTATATATATTATATATGTGCACACATAAACACACACATATCTCAATCCACTTACAGCTTCTGAATTCCAAGCCCATGCTGAGATGGCAAGTTGAATTACAGAGCTGCCAATGATCTCAATAAATCAACCATCCTCGCCAGTGAAAAACACGCTCTAAGGCTATTCCAGTCTTTTTCAAGATCATGGAGCAATATAAAGGTCACATCTAAATACAGTGTTCCAAACATCTCCAAAGGACTAACAAGAAGTACTACCACTGTGACACCATCTTGGAATTGTATGTCAATGATCATTCATCCATAAAACAAAAACAGGTTTTTCTAAACCTTATAAACAGCTTGAAGTCACTTTCTCAATTGCATATCAAGAGTTGCAATAAATAAACAATAAGCTTCTTAGTAATTACAGTACATCTGAATGAAGTTTTAAAAAATGTAATAGATCACCCTAGTGGGCCTTCAACATTGCAAAACTTTTAGTTTTCTTGGGGTCATTCTGACACACTCTGCTGACTTCTCTTGTTCCTAAAATCTTATAATCAACAGTTCCAAAATGCTGTCAATGGGGATTTTCACAGCATCTGCTATAGAGGAGGTGTATCAATTGGTTCACACTTCCCTTATGGAATATAGACATATTATAATTGATAGTCATAAACACCTTGATAAAGAACCACAATACTCACCATATGCTAATTACAGGGTACTTTAACCTAAGGCTTTATCACACTTGCATCACATATGAAAATTTCATTTCACAAAATTAAGTATGGAACATTCCACCACAGGTAGCTCCGTCCGGCAGGTGCAAGAGCATCCAAGGCTCCCGCCTAGCCTCCCTTCAAATCGCTTCAGGATTGCAAGTATTGAATGGAAGATGTCCAGGAGGCCGGCCTCCTGCTCAGACATATATTACCCGAATAATTGATTATACTGCTGTTTCTTAGCCTTGGATAACTTTATTAGAGACTCTAGAATTGGTGACTGGGAGGAGAGCAATCACAATCCTCAAGCTATGACCATGAACTTCGGGTATAATACACGTGATTTGGCTAAAATCGTTTTTTCTGACTCAAATACAGAAAATCTGAAATGATTGCGATGGGAAATCTGGTCAGAGGAAGAAATATTGGAAAAATGCAGAACTTAGTTGGAGGACTGCTCACTTACTAGGGCCAATGTAATACCTAGTTGGGAGCAATACTGCAAGGTGCTTCCGGATCAGTATGGCAAGAAGACCATAGCTGCATACCTTATCACCGGTAAGGAGAAAGACCACTCACAGCTGTCCAAAGAATTACACATGTTGAAGAAAGAGCTGAATAGAGAGTAACGTCAATTAAAAAACAACTACTCCAATAAATCAGTCAGTCAAGGTATGGAAACTTCGAATATGCTACAAAAAAGCCATATGGTAGTCCAAAAGTGCACGCACTGACAAATTTTGAGCACCACTGCTCCACGTTTGTAAAATGGGTAGCAGTAGAGCATTCTTGAAAAAACACAACCGTTTTGATACGGACCACACTGCCGCCTTTAATGCTAATTTAACACAGGAGTACTGGATACAACATCTAAGGATACAACATCAAATCACCTAAGTGTTAGCAGCTCGATAAGATGGATGCACTGAGGATTGTGTGGATGTCAAACAAGAAAAAGACCTGTGGGTGTTACCTGGGCTCCTGTAAACTGGTGTGATCACCAGGGTTATTAAGAGTAAAATACATGTTCCAGAGAAATTGTAATAAAGAAGAAACTGACGGCGCCCCCTTGGTCCCAACGGGCTTCCCTCTGCCTTTTTCAGTATTGTGAGTTTGCAACAGACCATACTCTACTCCTGACATGGAAGCATAATCTGTCCAATTTTTAAAGGAGGGGATAGGAGCAATGCTTCAAATTACTCTGTGATTGCATTGCTTGAGGTGGAATGTAAGTATTTTGCCAGTCTGGTGTTTCAAGACCTGTCGGCTGGGGAGACATACAAAAGCTCAACCGCAGGGATCTAACTGGCTACCACACTGGGCAGGAGACCTTAACCAACTTAGCTGGCCTAGCAATTTGTATGATCAAAGCACTTACTTATAAATCTACCTTAAAAGCCTGTTTTTATCAAGGCTGCATTTGACAGAGTCTCATGCAGCGTTCTCTGGAAAATACTATCAACAGCTGGGATTCCATCAACATTGCTTACTTAGATGTTCAACTTCTATATACTAACACTTGGCTATGAATGAAGATTAGGGGTGGCACAAAACTCTCCCACAAGATTTACACCACAGTCTGGAGGAATCAGGGGTGTGTTCTTGCACCCCTGCTGTTCAACATTTACGTATTATGTGTCTCCAGAGATCTTGATGTAATAAACACTCACCCACTGAAACTTGTGGGTCACCCACTGACCCAGATTCTATATGCTGAAAAACCATTTTTAATAAGCCAGATCTCAATAAGCCTTGTAGGAGGCTGGCTCTCTATATAGTGTATGAAAATGATGTGTGCTGTACAGAGAGTCCAAGCAACCAACCTTGTTATCCAGAGGGATAAAGCGGAACCCCTAATACTCTGTTTTTGTGGTATTGTGGGCGTGCAGTTAGGCTTATCTTGGTGATGTGCTAAGTATTTGTTGTACTCACATTATCAATAAATTTAGACACACACACTTGGAAGAATGACTCAAGACCAATTTACAAAAATACTTCAGATTTTTATAAAAGTTTTAGGACTAAGATCATCAGTTTACGGTAAGTACTTTTTTAGTTTTTGAAAGTTTAGAAAATGTTCTGTTTTTGTGCATGACTATACACCATAGGAAAGAACGGGGAAATCATAAAAAATGCATATAAAATCAGGAAATGCTCTCACAAGTGTCACCTTCTACTTTTATGTTGAGTTTGTTGAGATGTCCAGTGGGCCAGTGGGAGAAGTTTGGGTGGTTCCTGTTTCAAGCAGCGGTTGAATGTCTTCGATCGGGTGCACAACAGGGAGGGAGACCACTTGGAAACACACTGCACAAATGAACTTAAAGGTAAGTCCGGTGGGTCCCCTTGGAGGGAGGAGGTTGCAAGGGGTTAGGGGACCCCTAGAGCACAGCTGGTTTGTCAATGCAGGGGACAGGGAGGCTGGGTGCAGCAAAGATAGGTCAGCCAGGAGCCGTGCATTTTGGAGTCCTTGGAGCCAGCAGCAGACCACTTGAAGGTTTGCTTGCAGGTCAGCAGGGACACTCCTGGGGGGTGGTTCATAGGTGTCCTGAAGTTACTTGACTGGTGCTTACATCTGGGCTTCTGGGTGTCCAGAGTGGTATTTGCTTCTGGGTGCCCAGTGTTGCGGGTTCCAATACCCAGGGTAATGTATGTCTCAAGCCCTGAGAGTCCCAGTGCCATCAAACGTGGCACACTGATAGGTGTTGTTCTTCAAGTCTGTCAAGGTGATTTTAGTCAGGCTGCTGAGTCCGGTTCATTGGTCAGTGGCCGGTCAGTGAACTGGACTTCCCTAGTTTCTTGCCTGTGGTGTTCAGGGAGGGATACCTTCACTCAAAGGGAGGTTCTTGGTGATTTTCAGAAGGCTAGAGGTGCCTCAGTGGCGAATGTCGAGCCCTTGGTTCAGCAGTTAGAAGTTGATACCTTTTTCTTTGTGCAGCAGAACTTCAGTTGTCGTGCCTTGGGTCTTGTTCCTGGTCTTCTTGTGTCCATCAAATCTGAAAAGATGGTGTAGGGATGCACACTAAATACTGCATTTAGAGGTCATTAGGGGGTACATCGCTAACCCTGATTTGCTATTTTCTTGCCATCCAAGATGGAGGAAAATTAAATTGAGTGGTCACCTCGCGTGCCACACCTGAAAGGTGGTGCAGGCTGGGGTGGCCACTCCTCCTGTCCTTGCTAGTTGTCCCAACAGTTTTCCCAACTAAAGTGGAGGTAAAACTATTGTGTGGCCATCTGCTGCTAGCAACAGAGGCGGAGGTCACATTTCAAAGGCGGTAAAGCCTTTGAAGCTGATCGCTGGTGCAGGGTGTCTGCCTGGGGGAGGAGGTGTAACACCTCCACCCAGGAAAGGCTTGGCGTTCTGGCTTGTGAGATCACCTCAGGAGTCCAGTTTTGTTTCTTGTGGTGGAGGTCTGGATATGACCAGTTAGCAACCATGCCAGGGTTGTTAGGTTTTTCAGGGGGCACCTCTAAGGTGCACTTTGGGTACATTTTATAATAAACACAACACAGTTATTAGTCTGGGTTTATTATTCTGAGTTGTTTGACATCAAACAAAATAGGGTTCAGAGAGGCCATCGTGTAGCTAGGTAACTTGTAATGACCAGTGCCCAGCACATGCAGTTTCTATGGCTCCTCTGTACACTTACTATGTCATAAGGTTTAGCAAAGACACATTAGGGGCATATTTGCTCATGCACACATATACCCTCACATGCATTATAGTGCACCCTGCCAGAGGGGTGACGTACCTATATTGCATGCAGTGTTAGTGGGCATGGCACTCTGGTGAGTACCATGTTGAGTTTGAAACTCTTACCTATATTGCATGCAATGTTAGTGGACAAGGCAGTCTGGTGAGCACCATGTTGAGTTTGCAACTTTAGATTCACCTTGTCATGCACTTGCAATGGCGGTCTGCATGAGGCCAGTGTGGTGCCTCTCAGAGTGGCACAATTCAGGCTGCAGCTCTGAGGTGCCCTCTGTAGTACCCATGCCCTAGGTACCAGGGGTACCATTTACTAGGGACTTACAAAGGTGGCTGAAGTGCCAAACATAGTGCAGTTTTAGGGAACAGATCTGGCCCTGGGAACCTGTTTAACAGGAGCCCAGGGTACTGTCAGTTTGAAACCACATCCTTTTCCGAGCAAAGAGTGGGGGGCTACCATGTCAAAAGATGCATTTTCTCACAAGCCTGGAACCTCTGTTAGACAAGGTCTTTATGTCATGGAAGAAACTGGAAATCACTAAAGTTTTGCACTTCTTGAAGAAAAGAACCAAAAGGTATTGGTTTATCATTGATACACACGTTTCCTGTGAGACATAATATAAATACTTAGGGGTCACATTTGACAGAAGAGGCTCCTTTAAGCTGCATCTGGAAGTAATGAAACACAAGACTGTTGTCCTGACAGTAGGATTTATGACACTTTCAAGGACAGTGAATGGCTCAAATATGGGGCTACTACAGAAGGTGATGTCTGCCAACTTCCTTCCATCGATTACATGTGTCTGTGAAATTTTTCTGGATAAAGCTGCCATGCAGTTACATATTCTACTGGCAAAAGCACACAGTATATTGACTATCGAATTACACATCACATACTTAACTCCACTTGAAATTTGGGTTGGCGAAGCATCTTGGGTGACCAAATGCTACTATCTCAAGATGTGCTATAAGTTCAGGTTTGTAGACAAAAAACATTAGCATCTCAAGCTTGGCATCAAAATAAACAAGTTGAACTCCAGGTCTTCATATGGCCGGGCCTTGCAAAATTCAGCCCAAGCACTACAAATTTGCAGCTTGTGGATACCTGGGTGTCACCCTCTGTGTTTAATAAACCACTTAGTATAATTACACAAATGTGCTCTGCAAGAGGACAAAGCAACTTTAGCAAAGAAAACCCATGAATGTCACGTTATTAACTCCTACATTCGTCTCAAGCCACAGCCCTAATTTGATCAAGGATACTCTTCCCAAATAATGCTTCAGTTTATGCGCCTTAGGTTAGGAATCCATCCATCCCTAGATGCAAAGCCCCCTTAAAAAAACTGTTGACATTGACCATGCAGATTGTCTGACTCCAGGAAATAAACCATGATTCATATCTTTTGCATCTGTCCTACTCTGATGCCCCAATGCAGAGAGCTGTTAAGAAGGATTTTTATCCAAAAAAGATACAATCATGCAGACAAGCTCTCATCATAGCACTTAGCCACAAGCACATGGAAGTAAATGTACGATATGTCAAATTCCTAGTACGTTTTAGTGAAAATGCAGAAAACACTGGGAAAAAACATATAATCACATTGAAGAAGATTACCCATTGGAAATTACACTATATAAATGAGCACTGTTGCTTTAGCCTTGCTCGTTGTAGCAATGAGACTATCAAAATGCTTATCCTGCTAACAACCATTTGTTCCTGCCACAATCATTTTCCAGATAAACTTTTACAGGAATGCGCTGCCACTTTAATACTCACTAGCATTTCAGTTCCATTGATCGGACAGTCAAATGACCATATTGGTATGTTTTTCATGATTTTAGTATTATTTATTGTGTCTGAATGCTTGTTGGGGCAGAGTGTATTTCATAGGTATGGCCATACCAATATTCACCAGCAAAGGGAATATGAATAGGCTCAGTCATTTTCAGTTCTACAAGTGCATGTTGTTAACAATTGTTGCTTTGTCAGAAATCCAGTTTGCATTTTTATTGTCTGTTTTAAATAATGTGTGTAATGTTTTTACTAGTTAAACATTGGGAATTAGTAATGGTGTTAACTAACCATGCAATTTATTAAATACATTGAATTGAACCAAAAATGAGTATGAGTAAAAGTGAATGATAATGGCCTATTTCTTCACTTTGAGGCCTTTATGTAAATGCTTATCTGATGACATGGTGGAGTCCTGTCTAGCAGGAATGGAAGACAAAGGTGAGTGTGTAAATTGGTATGCTACATCCTTCCTCTCTTCCAACTACAAGAACCCTTCCTCTTCTTCCTAAATGTGACTAAAGTGAAATGAAGTGATAAAAACTAATTAATATACTTGTCTAGAAGCTAAAACCACTGTACCATCTGAAACTTATTTTTTTTTTACAAAAAATCACAAGCTAGTAACTCCATAGAAGATACATCATGGATTTTGAGTTCCTCTTCCATGTTTAATCCCAATAGAATGTTGGTTTCCAAATGTGGAATACTTCTTGATTCTTCTCTTCTCAATATTAATGCTCTATTACCTCCTCTGAAAATGGTTCTGATCTGTTTGAGCACATAAAGTTTTAACATATTCCAATTTCAGGAATGGTGTCCTGAAAAATTATGTGCAGCAGGACAGTGTTCATCTTTGTTATTTATCTCTCTCTTAAGTTCTAGAATGTGTTTTTAACAGGCTGAATTGTACTTCCCACCTAGCATTTTTTACTGGGCCATTCTAGAATGTAAATCACAAACTTGGAGCTACATTTACGGAATCAATCTATATTTCTGGAGTCATTACCAAATGGAACATTATTTTAACAGGCTTTGCAGTTTCTGCAAGGGAAACAGCTTTAAGATCACAGACTTTGCTGTTTCTCAATAAACTCACTATGCACGATCTGATATTTCTGTTTTATTTCCGTTTCTCAATAAACTCACTATGCAGGATCTGATCTCTCTCTTTAATTTTCAGTGTTTCTCTTTATATCTCCCTCTTAGTGGTATCACACTTCAGCATTTGCCAGTCTTTTGTACAATTGTTCTGACCTTTCTGAATGCCCCATTCTTGGTGGTAATAAATCTTACTTCCTCCTCTGATGTTTCTATAGTATTGGTAGCCTCATTAAACAATATAGAATTCCTCGTTCTTTTGTCTAGCCTGTGTACTACTTTTTCCAGTACCCATTTTGGGAAGCTTCCTTCTCTAAATCTAGATAACATACATTCCTGTTCCTTGGTAGAAGGTTCATGTGTTCTACAGTTTCTTTGTGCTCCCAGAAGTTCACCATGTGGAATAATTCATTTCTGGGGTTCTGGTTGATTAATGAAGGCATGAAGACCGCTGTTTCCCACAATAGAATTGTGAATGTTCACTGTTGATTTTGCAATCATATATCCCAACTTGCATATCCAAAAATGGGATTTCTTCTCTTGTGATGTCAGCTGTACGTTTTAGATTGAAATCACTGCCCTTCAATTCCTCAAAACACTCTACTGCAATATCTTTTGTCTCTTTCCAAATCATAAAGTAACTGCAGCTCATGCCCTAAAGTAACTATAACTTGCCCTCTTGTCATGCACTATCAATTGCCTCCCATATTAATGTCCAGGAAATAGAACATGACCATGGGGTACAGGAATTGAACATGACCAGTTTCTTTTTACTGTTACTTTTTTTAACTTTTTACTATTTCAGAAGACTATGTATACTTTGCATGTGTTGTCACTTTCTGACCTTTGATCAAGGTGATTGCTTCTAAAACGTGTTGGGGATTTTTCTCAGATATAGAGAACAAACTTAAAACACTCATCAGCCTTCAAAGTGTGTGTGTTTTCATAAGCCTTCAAAGTGTGTTTTGAATAATACTGTATGTAATGTTTGTAATTTTCAATAACTAAAATACATAGGAAATAAATATAAACATTGTACTTTAGGTGTGATTTATTTCAATATACATATTTGAATATATTGAAATAAAAATAGTTTTCTGAAGTTTGAAATTGAAAACAAATTCCCACCTAAAAAGAAAATGAACAGGGTCAGGACTGATTTTCAAAAGGCTAGGTCCAAACTGAGATTGCATGGTGAGCAAAAGAACAATAGGTTGGTGTTAGAAATGGGGTCTTTGGTTGACAGTCAGGTTACACCCTGTTCAAGCAAGGACCCTCACTCTAGTTAGGGTAAAAGAGAATCACCCTCAGCTAATCCCTGCTTACCTCCTTGGTAGCTTGGCAGAGCAGTAGGCTTACCTTCAGAGTGCTAGGTGTAAAGTATTTGTACCAACACACACAGTAACTTAATGAAAACACTACAAAATGACACAACACCAGTTTAGGTAAATAGGAAATATTTATCTAAACAAAACAAGACCAAAACGACAAAAATCCAACATACACAAGTCAAGTTATGATTTTTTAAAGATTAAACTCAAAAATAGCGCTTAGAAACAAAAATGCTTCGATGAGGTGTTAACACGGCGTCGTGACGGAGTCGTTCCCAACAAGCCGACACCAGCGGCACCGGACATGGAGTCGCGTAGACCCCCAAGTACACTACCTTTGGTGAAGAGTGAAAATAAGTCGATGCGCGAAGTCGGGGATCGCGGCGTCTGTGCGAAGCATTGAATCCGCGCACTTCAAGCGGCGTCAGTCACGACGTGGTGCGGCGACTTCCACGGAGTCCCGGACTTCAGCAGGGCTGCAGCGGCGTCGGGCCTGCGAAGAGAGTCGCGTTCCAGCGAAGGTCACGGTGTCGGGTGCAGGCGGCGTCCCCGGATTCAGCAACGGCGTCGGTCCGGAGTTGTCCGAAGTCGATTTCCTTGGATTTCCACCAGCTTTCCTTTCAAGGGCCCAGGGACTGGATAGGGCACCACTTGTCAGAGCAGGAGTCTCTCCAGAGACCCCAGGTGCGGGCAGAGAGAAGTCTTTGCTGTCCCTGAGACTTCAAACAACAGGACGCACGTTCTAAATCAAGCCCTTGGAGATTGCTTCACAAGATGGAAGGCACACAAAGTCCAGTCTTTGCCCTCTTACTCTGGCAGAAGCAGCACTGCAGGAAAGCTCCACAAAGCACAGTCACAGGCAGGGCAGCACTTCTTCCTCAGCTATTCAGTTCTTCTCCAGGCAGAGGTTCCTCTTGGTTCCAGAAGTGTTTCTCCAGTCTGTGGTTTTGGGTGCCCTTCTTATACCCAATTTCTCCTTTGAAGTAGGCCTTCTTCAAAGTAAAGTCTCTTTTGAATGTGAAATCCTGCCTTGCCCAGGCCAGGCCCCAGACACTCACCAGGGGGTCAGAGACTGCATTGTGTGAGGACAGGCACAGCCCTTTCAGGTATGAGTGACCACTCCTCCCCTCCCTCCTAGCACAGATGGCTCGTCAGGAAATGCAGACTACACCCCAGCTCCTTTTGTGTCACTGTCTAGTGTGAGGTGCAACCAGCCCAACTGTCAAACTGACCCAGACAGGGAATCCACAAACAGGCAGAGTCACAGAAATGGTATAAGCAAGAAAATGCTCACTTTTTAAAAGTGGCATTTTCAAACACACAATCTTAAAATCAACTTTACTAAAAGATGTATTTTTAAATTGTGAGCTCAGAGACCCCAAACTCCACATATCCATCCGCTCCCAAAGGGAATCTACACTTTAATCAGATGTAAAGGTAGCCCCCATGTTAACCTATGAGAGGGACAGGCCTTGCAACAGTGAAAAACGAATTTAGCAATATTTCACTGTCAGGACATGTAAAACACATTACTATATGTCCTACCTTAACCATACACTGCACCCTGCCCTTGGGGCTACCTAGGGTCTACCTTACATGTAAGAAAAGGGAAGGTTTAGGCCTGGCAAGTGGGTAGACTTGCCAAGTCGAATTTACAGTGCACATTTACACACGCAGACACTGCAGTGGCAGGTCTGAGACATGATTACAGGGTTACTTGTGTGGGTGGCACAACCAGTGCTGCAGGCCCACTAGTAACATTTGATTTACAGGCCCTGGGCACCTCTAGTGCACTTTACTAGGGACTTAACAGTAAAACAAATATGCCAATCATGGAGAACCAATTACATACACATTTTAAACAGGAGCACTTGCACTTTAGCACTGGTTAGCAGTGGTAAAGTGCCCAGAGTAATAAAAACAGCAAAATCGGAGTCCAGCACACATCAATAACCTGGGGAACAGAGGCAAAAAGTTAAGGGAGACCACGCCAATGATGAAAAGTCTAACAGTTGGGATTCTATTCCTGGTGATTGCCAGTGGTTAGACAAATTGTAAGCATTCATCCCATCATCTTTAGTGTGTTTCATGTCCCGCCGAAAGTGGCATGGGAATGTCCAGACATGGGTCCCATGCTCACTGTGTCACTGGAACCAAGCTGAACTTGGCCGATGAGCCCACAACTAGGCTGAAAGTGGTTCTGGGTTGCTTGTGTTCCAGTTAAGGTAGGACCTGGCCTGCCATTTTGGGTTGGAGTGTTCCCATGAGGAGCAGGGTCAAGACTTATTTGCATATGGCTGGGTCCCAACTGAGGTGACATGGTTAACAAAAGAACAATGGGTTGGTTTGCTACCCCGAGTGATTGTCAGTGGTTAGATGAATTCCAAGAATTGAGCCCATCACCTTTTGTGTGTTTCATGTAACTTTAGAAGTGTAGTTTGTGAAAAGGAATGGGTTTACTCTTTTGAGGATGTGTGCATGTCTCTCCATAAACATTTCCCTAATCCCTGCAAAGTATGCCCCCTTTTCGAGCCACTGAAACCGCAGGCCTTTTTACCTATGCTGCCAAGGTAAAGAGCAACATCCTGTTTGTATTAGGACCTCTCTAATGCTGCTTCAAATTAGGAAAGAATTGAAGCCTCCCTTCTTTAACAAACACTACAGCACAGTGCATTAATCGAGTAAAACCCATTTCCTCTGCTATTACTCAGTGACTGTATGCTTGTCTTTGGCAGTGCCCCGTTTCCTTTCGGCTAGGTTTGTGCTATAGAAGCATCATATGCACAAATACATATATACATACAGACAGACTTTGAAGATGAATGCTTTTTATATTAATTACTTGATTTGGTACATACATTTTGCTCTACCGGTTGCTTCTCAATATTGTGACTTTATACAGTTTTGTTGCAACTTCAGTTCTTTCAGATACTGTGGAAATGAAAGCCGTTTCCCAATTAACCACTGGAATGTAATTATTCTGTTTCTAACATATTCAAACACGTTTTAAAATACATTTTTCATTGGGCGGCAACGTTTGTTCCTAAGTTTGAGATAATTCGAATGTATTACTTTAGTGCTTGCCTGTCTGATTTTCGATGTCCTTTGCGTTCAACAACCGACCTATGCAAATTCTAATTTAAATGTCTCTGGTAGAAAAAGCCTAAGTAGAGACCTTGTGCGAGTGAAAGCAAACAGATTCAAGGGCCATTTAACGCAGGAGTTGATATTCAAAGAGAACCTGACATAGAAGCCTTGCCTCATCCTTTTATTTTTCTTACAGACTGACTGTGAAACCATCTTCTTGTTTGTTATTTATCCTAATCCTAATCCTCCTATTATGTTGCCCCCTTTATCTCCTCTCCTAAGTTTGGTTACAAAAGTGACTTTTGTAACCTCAGGTATGGGTGTTTAATGTAAAGCGCACCAACACTCTCGTGGGTAAAAGACACACTATATAAAAATGCTGAATTAATAAATAAATATTAATTATCAGAGTTGTAAAGCAGATCCCTGCAGACCCTGCGACGCGGAGTGAAGGGCACCTTTCAGGGGTTCCCACGTTCATTCTAGAACCTATAAATTTATGCGAGTATATAAGTATTGGGGCTCTCATCACATTCAGCAGAGGGCTTCATTGTGATTTCTGCCATATTGTTCGAGGCCTTAATTAAATCCCCATAGAGATTTCACTTGGAATAATGTGTATTAAAACAAACAGGACAGTGAAAAGCAACAATAATAGACTTGCAGAAAAGCCAAACCAGAAACTCTATGGAAAAAGTTGTGGGAGCTGTTGCTACCAAGTGACCTCTAATAAATAAAGGTCCAATAAATATTTCGTTAATATCTTGTTCCATTGCCCTTTGGTTAAAATGGTTGTGTGTGCGAGCCAAAGATGCAAGAGACAAGTGTATTCTTAGCTACAAATTAGGACTTTTTAACTCCTTATCTAAAACATTCAGCATGAACGTTATTAGAAGCAACTGTTGACTTCACCGTCAGGGATGCATTATTAATACTGGTTCTTGATTGGACAGTTAACTGAGGCAAAATATGGGCACTATGCAGGACCTTTTGCTTGTATGAATTTCTTTGACACGTGCCTTTAAGACCAGCAAGAATTCATCTGATATCATTTCATGTATCAGAAACTATTTTTGGACCTTTTCAGAATATTACCGCTGCTCATGTCAACTACCTACCATTACACAGTGACGGCTGTGTAGGTTCAGAGATGCAAACATACTTATTTGTGTGAGCTACAGGGATAGCTCTGACCAAGTTACAAATGCATCCGAGCGCTTTATGAAGCCAGATGTTGCAATAGAACATTCTACGGGAACCCAGTTTACACCGGGTAGTTCTGAAGTGTTTTTCTCATACAGATTTAGACCCTCACTCTGAGGGTCAGTATACTTCAGATTTGTGGAATGCTTTTGCCTGAATCAGAATTAAAACTTGTGTGCAAAGATCACCCTCACTGCACAGGACACCCGCACACATTTTGCCGAGTGATATTTTGTAAATTTTATGAAGGAAAAAAATGCAAGTTTCGAGCTTTGCGCTCCGAATGGGAGAAATCCTGATATTGCCGCATTATCTTTCATTATGATCTGCAGAGGTCACATGTGGCGGTAATTCAGCACTAGGGAAAACTAAGTCCCAGAGTATCCGTATTTCCATTCAGTGGTGGCCGGCAGCTATAGGAGGGAGGGGCACACACACACACACTCATTCTTTCACACACAGACACGCAGGCACGCACATCCATTAACAACACTCATACCATTCAAACATGCACGCACGCACCAAACATTAATTTTAAAACATCACACACACTCATTCTTTCTCACACGCACGCACGCACATCCATTATCAACATTCATTCCATTCAAACATGCACGCACGCACCAAATATTCAATTTGAAACATCACACACATACACACACACACACTTACCTTCCCTCCAGGTCCCAGGAGGGTTGGGACTGCTGCCTTCCATCAGCCAATGAGGGAAGGCAGCAGTCCCAGCCTCGTCACAGAGTGGGATGGGGTCAGTGAGACTGCTGACCCCACCCCACTCTGTGACGAAGTGTCACTGATTGACACTCGCCCTAGGCACTTCAGGGCTTAAACTGAAGCGCCCAGGGAGAGTGTCAATTGGTGACGCTTTCCTCGTCACCCAGGGGAGGGCCTCGAGGCACCTTTGCTGGGCTGAGGAGGTCACGCCCATAGGAGCTGTGATCTCCTCAGCCCAACAAAGTTCAGCTCAGGCAGCCAGGAGTCTGCGCAAATCGCGCATGTCTGCTCCTGGCTGCCAGACCTGAACATGAAGAGTGTCTGTCAGGCTGACCTTTGTTCAGCCTGACAGACACTCTTCATGGGGGTCAAAAGGTGGGGGGGTGAGGCCCCTCCGCCCTAAAGGACGGGCCGCCACTGTTTCCATGAATTCAGTGCTTTAAATGGGCCGGTACTGTCCGGTCCTGAGTACCGGAACTTTTTTATTTTGAGAGGGAGAGTGCCTGCACTTCTGAAGAAAAACGTAATACTTTTCATTGGAGAGTACCGGCACTTCTCAGAAACAAGGACTTCTATTTTTCCATTTCAAGCACTGCATGAATGGTATTACTGCACCCAAATAAGCAGCCCACACAACTAAGGCCTTCACATGGAGAATTAGTCAAAGAGCGAGCCTGTTTCCGCAAAGAGAAATAGTTGTTGTGAAGATGACACATTTGCCAAAGCCGACGATACTAATATTGAGATACTTCAAAGAAAACAAAGTAAAGAGGCAAGTTAAGAGAGTGCACACCAGAGACTAGCAGAGGAAGACTGTTCGCAAATAGGCTTAACACATATAGAGGTATTGAACAAATAGCACTCCCTTTGCGTCTGTTAAATTGAAAGAGCCAAAGGCCAGAACGCTGACAGTCATACTAACTCAAAAACAACCTACCCACACACAGATCACATGAAAAGCTAATCCACCTCTGAAAACACTTACTGCATCTCACAACTGAAATTACAAGCACCACATCAACACACAAAGTGGATGCTGTCTTCATCATAGAATCCTGACTCACACAAGCTGGATGCTCTCTTCATCGCAAAAACCTGACTCAGTATCACTGTTGCACATGTCTTTGATGCCCTGGTTCCATCACGATACTGCATTCAATACATTGATGTCCAGTTAAAGACAGGAGAAGCTCAGCAGTCATCTTCAAGTCCACATGATAGGAATAATTCTCAGTCAAATATTCTGATTTCGTCACAAGTATGGTTTTATAGTCACCACCCAGATGTTGGATGATGCCCTAAAGAACAACAACAGTGCACATTCTGGTCTCCTCAGCTCCTCATCTTTCTGGACGTCTTGGGAGCAATCAACATAGTTAACCAGTTAAAATGTATCAATGTCTTAATATAATAGATGGCTTGAAGAGCAGAATCCTGCAATAATTCTTTTCCTCCCTGAACACATATGGAAGACAAAATTAAATGTGAAGTTAAGTTGACGGTAGTTATTTGGCAGCAACAATTTCAAGCATTAAATACCAGTGGTGAGGACATTCTCTGAAGTCCAGCTTACTATTTCTTGAAAAAGCGCATCCTGTATGTGAATCAGTGCTTGTTGGGGGTTGACTCTGTCCATATAGCTTCAGACAGCTTGGAGAACAAAGTAAATACATTTGTAAAAAAGCAGATGGTTTTGAGAATACAGCTTGTACCCAAGGGGCAATGGGAACAAAGTTTCTTGTCGCATAGGAAACATGGGCATCCGATGGAGACAGCTTTAAAGATGAGCACGATCGATCTCTGCTGTGCCTGTAAGGAGTGGATTTTCATAGTGCAGTTGTGCAGCAGTGATGTTATTTATGATGTCTTTTATGAGTCTCAAATTATAGCATCTTATTTCCAGCTGTCTGGCTCACAAAGTGCATTGAGAATATTTTCATACAGAGGATTCCAAAAATGTTTAGATCATAAGGAGCAGTGTTTAAATTGATATAGAGGTTAACCATTCTGGAAAATGAAGAAGATGGTGACTGTGGAGAAGAGCAAATATTTTGTCTTTTTAGTTCAGTCTGAGATTATATTGCAATTTTGAGGATTGGAGGGTGTTCAGGATTTTCAACAGACTGACATGTCATTAGAGAAATCGTTTAGGTAAAATTGTTATTTACATATTGAACACTTCAGAGTCATGCAGGCCTTCACCAAGAGTTTTCCTATAAAGATTTAACAGAGTGGAGGCTATGTTCAACGGTGGCTATGTTCAGCCTTTACATGGATGGAGTCCAGCGTATTCAATTGTACAAGGGAATTTGGCTTG
This sequence comes from Pleurodeles waltl, assembly GCF_031143425.1. Lineage (NCBI taxonomy): Eukaryota > Metazoa > Chordata > Amphibia > Caudata > Salamandridae > Pleurodeles > Pleurodeles waltl. The sequence goes on from NC_090436.1 coordinate 235,274,911, forward strand.
AGGAGGAATTAGCCATGTTAGGAAAGAGGATAGTCAGTGTAGAAACTGACTTTCAAAGACCATGCGTCTTGAAAGACTTTGTGATCAAGCATGTCAACACCCAAAGATATGTCAAAAACAAATTGAGGTTTCAGTGTGGTTGCTGGATCTTAAACTAGATTGATGCAGTTGTTAAAAGAGATGCACTTTTTCAGTAGTGGGAACACACATTGATCTATAATTTTTACTAGGAAGGAAAAACCCTCAATTATTCTGCACTTATTTATATTACCAGTGTTGGCAGAGATTTTGTTTCATCTGATCAGATGTTAGTAACTGTGAAAAGACACCCTAGAACAGAAAGATATTAACAATCTGCCCTAGGGCTGCCTAAGCTGGACAGGTTTGTCGTAGGACTTTTATCATGAGGGTAAGACTGCTTGCTGTCGGGCAGTAGCACCACTGCAAGTGGGTGACTGAGTCAGTCCCACACTGACTGGAAGCTGTCCGTCTGACCTTCTCCGCCAGCTTGAGGCACCTCACCCAAACCTATAAAGTAAAGGTGATTTGTGGCAGTCTGACGCATGACACTCTGACTCCTCAGGGAAGTAGTGGTGGATCAGATCTCATCCCTTTCTCTCACTTGCACAAGTTTCACATGTTTGAAGGCAAACAAAGAAATGCAGGATAGGTTTCATTGCATTTATTGAAAGGACAACATTCTATGATAAAAAGCATGAGATGCAATTTTTAGGAAGATGAAACATAACATAATAATGACTGTGACCATTGGAGTAAAATATTTAAACAATCCCATCATCCTAACATAATCATTAGTCTAAGTATTCTTACCTGCACCTCTAGCGTGAGAGCATCACAGGGTTAGCCCTTCTGCCCACACTAGTCTATGGAGGGACCCTCTGACCCCACACCTGAAGAGATAGGGGTCTGCATGGTGTTTTGCTCGCAGTCCTCTTGATAGATTGGACAGACAAGGTGAAGATCAGTGCAGCTGTCGATGAAGTTGCACACAGTGTAAGATGGCTAGCTGGAATGTCCTCCCTGCCCTCCTTTGGCCTGTGTGGTGTTTTTATAACAAAACGTGTTGTTTTCTGAGAACAGGTCTGACGTGATACTATGTCTATGTTTGGAAGGTAGGCTCCTTAACTCTTGTACTGGCAATACTAGGTGAACTATCATGTACAGTCTTGAGCAGAGGCACAGGATGAAATGTCGTGCAAAAGAGCTGACAAAAATGCAGAAAGGCAGCTGATTAAAAAATAAAAACAACCCTGCTGAAAAGCAAGCCTTACTAAAATATAATAAAATGAATAAACAAATAAAATGAATATATATGTAAAAGTGGACAGGCAGCAAGCCTAGAGCTAAAATGAGTGTGCCCAAGCAAAGGGCCAAAATTAACCCACCACAGGTTAAAGGGCAGAGACCAGATATAATGCGATACACTGGTCTCCAGGTTAGCTGTTGGTCACAAGCCTAACAACCTTGTCCCACAAAAAGCATTTGTCATGGAAACAGCAGCTTAAACCACTGTATCTTCTAGGCATGAGAGACTTTCAGAGTCTTTGCACGAGACATGGACGATCAACAATAGTCAAAGCTGCAGGGACACTATTGACAGACTGACAGAAGTTCTTTATGCTAAGTGCACGACCAGAAGCGGATTCCAGAAAGTTCAGACCTAGCTAAAGAACACCTGACGGTGAATAAACTTATATATATGGAATAAAACACCACACATCCAATACCATGAGTGAGAAAGTAATGTATGTATGTATATGATATTTCTATGGCAGAAACCTAGCCAAAAGGCAGTAGAGTGCTGAACATGGTAAAAGACAAGTATAAAGTCAACGAGTAAGAGGAGAGGAAGCCGGGTTGTGGACACAATACATTGTGATGAAGTGTTCTTTAAACAGGTGGGTATTCAAATCCTTTTTAAATTGGAGCAGCTTTGATGTGGTCCTGATGGACACAGGGATGTTGTTCCAGATCCTGGATGAATAAGTGACAAAGGCCTACTGTCTTGTTATTTTTATTGTTTTTTTTACACTTTTTAGCCTGCAGTCTGATGGTGCCCTTGCTGCAGGTTTGCTGAGATCCACCAGAAATGGTCTGCAAGATAAGTGGGTGTACTAATCATGAGTTCTTTGTAAATGACGAAGGGGTTTCGAAGATGATGCAGGTCTGCAAGGGGAGCCAATGGAATTAGTTTTGTTTTAAGCATTGTTAGGGACTTGGGCAGGCCATATTTTGGGGGCCCCTGTTTGGACAACCTTGATGTGTATTACACATTTTCTTCTAATTAATGCTCACATGATGCCAGACAATATTGATTTCTACATGGGCCACACATAAACAGCTAAAATATGTCTTGCCTGGTGTTCCAAAAATGTTTAATGACACTTGGTAGAGAATGAAAGAGTTGTACGGTAGAGCTAGGCAGTGAGCATGAGTCTGGGTGAAGTAATGAAATAGAGGTGAGAGAAAGCTCACTTTACCAGGGGCCTCAATGGAAGGTGGGGGCCCTTGGCAATAGACCACTTTGCCCATGCCTTAAAACATCTCTGAATGGTGTTAATTCTGGATAGGGGATGATGTGCTCATATTTACTCAGGCCCAAGATGAGCAGTGCCGCAGCATGTAGGATCCCCTAAGGGATGTCAGTGTGAAGTCAGACAGGCCGTAGTAGGACATTACTGTCAGGAATCCCCAAGGTGCCTCCTGCGTTATCTGTCAGCATCCCCAGGGAACAGGGTTAAATCATAACTCTGTTCTTGGTTAAACCTTCATGTTTCTAAGTAAACATAATGTGCTGTGTTACACAATTGGTTTTATAAATGCTTGTTTTACCAATGCTTATTTGCTAATGTGAGCAGGTGTAGACATGTGCTTCTAATTGGGCGTGGTGACTCCTCTCAACTGCTTTCCTATAAATAGCAGAGTGAAACATGCCTCCCTGCTTGGCTTTGTTTCCCTTCCGGAACTCAGCATCTGACTTGGCAGTCCAGCCCCTGCTGTCATCCTCGTATTCAGGACTTTTGAGGCAATTCTTTTCTTCGTTCCTGTGCCAGCTGACACCAGGCATTCCTCCAGCACACTGGAAAAGACTGCAGCTAAGTGACTAGTATTGTTCTTTGAGCGTTGCGCTTTCCTAGAACAGCTGGTGTATTTCAGACCTCGTATTATGGCAGAGTGCTTATTTTGAAGAGACAAATGCATTTCTGAACATTCTACATTATTATTGTAGTTACTTGCCTAAATGTGCTTCAGGAAATCTGCTTGAGCTCAAGTACTACAAAAAGTGACAGTGCAATTTTAAAAGAGCATTTACGTGACTTTTCTTTCTCTAATAGCATAACTCTTGGATTTAAATTGTGTCATTCATGCCTGTGTTTCAGGTTTGAGGAATTTGCCTTTTGAAGGGTTTTTCACACAGAGAGTGAAACCAAAGCAAACTGTTTGAACCCAGAGTGGACATTTGTATTTCTTGGATTGTTTTTGTTCCTTTTAGTTTAACCCTATGCATGCAGGAAAGTTGTATGTGTTATAATTAATGCCCTTGTTTTTTTTTCTTGTGCATGATCAGTGCAACCACAGTTCTAATTGAAGTGTGCAACAGTGAATCTCTGTGAAGCCAGCCCTAGTGTCGCAGTACTTATTGTTATAGTACTCAGTTTGGGTTTTTGGTAATGCCGTGTTAGTAATTGTGCCAACAGTTATTATTATCTAAGAAAAGTGCTGGAGCATCCCGGTGTTCTTCTACCGCTCCCGTGCCCATATCAGAAAGAGAGATTCAGTTTCAAGGAAGTTGAGTGCACTAACTCTACTATCACTCTGTCAACAACAACCTGCCCCCCGAAGATACAGGGTGCCTGGCTGGACCGGCAAGACGTGGCAGTGTTTTGTCTCTTTCTCTTCCACTCCCCGTTTCCTTTTGGAACACCTGCCGGGGTTCCTGTGTCCACCAGGAAGTGCTGAGAGGTGATCCAGGAGGTCGGGGAGCATACCATAGCCCCTGCAGACATCCTGCTTTTCAGGTGAGTGGCCCCGTCTCGACAATTACCACCATCCAGATGTGTGAGTAAGAGGGCCTGAACAGCACTTCTCTCATTACTTTCTGGATTGAATGGTTTGACTTTCTGAGAAATGGTATCATGCACCTTTTTTTGGCAGTGTCTTCCATAAGGGTGAGGGTTGTGTCCAAGGTGAATCTGAGAGATTCAGTAAGAGTTGGCATTTAAAGCTATTAAGTTGTGGTAATTGAGCCAGGTTTGTACTGTATCTTGGTTTTTTTGTCCTTGGCAGTTAACAGGAATTTTTACTTGGTTGGTTTTAGCATAGGGATTGGGCATCCAGGTCTCAATGACTGAGGTGCTGAGTGTCATGTGGGTGTAGTCAAACCCCACATGATTTATATAAAGGGTTTGTAAGAAAATATTTTGCCGACAACTTTTCTGTCAAGCCAGACCTATAATGGAAAGGAACAACTCCTTCGCTGATGGCTTATTTTGTGGGTCTGTTTGCATGGCCCCATTACTAGCATCTGGCCTGTTAGCCAAGCTGCAACGATATGTGCAGCATAAACATGCCTGCTCATATTTGAGCAGATATTTATAAAAGTACAAGGCCTTGTTTTAAAAAATCCATTTCAAAACGATTAATAGGTACATAAATATGGTTTCCAAAACAAATGGCATGAATTGGGCACACTTTGGACTACCCAATGTCTGTACCAAAGGAACACCATACCAGTGCTTTAATTGAGCCTGTATCAAAAGAACATCCTACCGGTACTTTATTTGAGATGGTGTTTGCAGGTGGAGCCCACCTGCAATAATTTTTGGAGACCAGCACTTACTTTTCTCAACAGACTTTGATCCAGAGTAAGAGATAGACAAACACAAAAATGGTGAAAGAAGGAGGAAGAGAAAGACAGAAAAAACTGTCACAGACAGAAAGCAGGGATGAAAACAAATCTGTAGAAATGAGATGAAGAGGCATGGAGTGTCTGGTGGTGAACGGATGAGGCACTAGGTGGAATAACGAATATCCAGCTTAGGTATTTGGCAGTGGCATAACATTAGCCCCTGCAATGCCCATGGTGCAGGGGGCAGCTCCTGGAGGTCCCCTTAGCACAGTACCCTTCCCTGAGAGCTCCTGATTGAGTCCAGTGGGGGGGCTCCATGTACTTTGCAGGTGGCCCTCTCAAATATTGTTGCGCTACTGGTATTCAGCCCCTGACCTTTGGCAGCACCAGCCATTGGCTTCTGAACAAAACTTGTGGCTGCTGCACTTATTTTTTCACAAATTACTACACAGTACAAATCCAGTAGTTAAAATATACACCCACCTGCACAAAGGAAATTAGAAAAATATAGTCTAAAATTTTATGATATTCCTTTTAAACGGGAGAAAGCAAACATTGTGCAGAAAACATGACTGTTTAATGATGCAGTTGAGAAGAACACTAAAAGTTGAAAGTGGGGGGCGTGGCCAAGATGGTGGTGGACTAGGTCAGTTATTTAGTTCCTCCGCCACCCGGGCCCACCATCGCACCTTCCAGCGGCACCCCGAGCCCTAAAGAGCACTGGATCCCATCCCCTAAATGCCTGCTGACTGACTCTGAAGTTGAAGGGGGGTCTGCAAATACCCGGCGACAAGACGACGAGCTGGCTGCTGTCTGAAATGGCATCCGCCGGGAGCTGAGTGAATGCTTCTGAGAGCTCGCCACACTGCACTGCAGTGCTCTGCCATTCCAAACCCTATGACATTGCCAACCACCTAGCCCCCTCCCCTGAGACTACGTAATCCATCTAGCCGCTCCGGACCCCCGGATGAGGGGTGAGAGATAGCAGCCTGCAGCATCCTCACCCTGCAGGGGCCTCCAAGGAGCGAGGCCTACAACAAGGAGCAGGACCTATGGCTCAACAGCACTGAGCCGGTGAGTGCGTGGCCTGAACTAGCCTGAGGCAGTCTTTGGCAGGGAACGAACAGGGTGGTGGACCGCCTGACTCCCAAGACCATAGAAACCCCACTCATTGTTCCTGCAGGCCCATGCCCCCCTGCATTCAGTTGGGCTGAAATAGCAGCAACCCACCTGAGGCCCTGAAGCCTCTCTTCAAAGCAGCCACTTCTACAGGCCCATCTCCACACGGAGCGCTTCTGAGCAATAACCACACCTTTCCAATGGTCCCATGAGGAGATAGCATGCTCAGTTTGTCACTCCCTGTAGACCCTGCACCCCTGGGTGGCCACTGCAGCCCAGGCCCTCACAAAGTAGCACACCCAGAACCTCCAACGCAGCACTACTGACACATGCATGGCAAATGGGTTGGGGTACTCCAACCCAGGTGGATTGCCCCCATGCCGAGACCTAGAAGGAACCAGTTACCACCCCTCAAAAATATTGAAGGACGATGGACCTGGGACTCAGGGCCTACCCACCGCATGGGACTGCTCAGGTGGACAGGGGGGTGCATCAAACGAGCAGCAGGGCTCTGCCGGGGCGGTCTACACCAGCCTTGACCGACACACAGCGCTACCCCCACTCTCTACCTTTAGCAGGCTGCAAGACGTCAGTGACCTCCTTCCCTGGTCTGATTTGCCTCATAGCCTTGCAGTGCGACCCCGCAATGTGAAAAGTCAAATAATCAAGTTGGACACAGCAACTGCCTCCAACACTGAGCAGGCCATAGGCACACTACACACACACCTACAGTGAGGCCTACTTTCCTCCCACGACCTTCCTGCCACTACTGACTTGGCCACATAGACCTCTGGGCTCTTCACTCCAGAGGAGGCTCCGGCTGGATCAGAAGGGAGATCCCAGAACACAGCCCCCCTACACCCCAGCGGACGGCATCGAACCGCCCATACTCATCTCTCAATTCAGCCTGGAGGTTTGGCACTGTCCTTGACCTGCAGTCATCAAGAGATCCGCGCCCATGACGGAGACTAAGGCGCACACAGGCCACCTGCAATATTGCCACTTCCTCCCGGAGCGAGAAGTAGCATTGGAAGTGGACTCTCCCTGTCCCCACAAATATGGCTGCCTCAAAGCATAAGAAGGACCAATCAGTATGGGAGATGTTGACAGCATGGTCCACCCCGGCACGCACCAAAAATTCCAGAACTACCTCATCCCCGCAAACCTAAGATGACTCTGAATGGGCTAACGCTGCTGAGCTGGCCCCGGTCACTAGTGGCTTCCTAACCTCCCTTTTTGACTCCCTGAAGACAGATCTACAAGACCTTTGGAGAGACTTATCCAGGGAAATGCGTGACCTTTGTTCAGATCTCACCACAATAGGGAAAGGGTGTCTGGTCTAGAGGACAATGAGATCGCACAGGACGAAGATGTAGAGCAACTGTGCCAAGAAATAGTTTGCGTACATGAACAGCAGGATCTCCTAAAAGCCCAGATTGAGGACCTGAGAATCCATCCCACCCTAACAACATCCACATTGGGGGCCCCTATGGGGGCCAAAGGTGAGGATATCAGGGAATACATCACAGCACTCTTCTGCTTGATCAAAGGATGGGATGATGACAGAAACTTACAGCTGGACTGAGCTCACAGGGCAGGCCACCCTGGGTGTTCTAGTTCCAGAACACATGATATCTTAATGTGTATTCACAACTTCCAGATCAAAGAAGACATCCTGAGGTTAGTGCGTGACAAACATCCCATTCGATTCCGAGAACACATGCTGGGCCTTTACCAAGACATTTCTCTTCATACCCTTCAACGGAACAAAGAGTTCAAACCCATCACAGAATACCTCCACTCTCAAGACATATTTTTTGGATGAGGGCTCCCCGTCTAGCTTATCTTCCACTGGGAGGTTCAATTGCACTAACCAAAGACACTTTAAGGGGCCTGATGAGTCCTGGGTCTGACTGGCAACTTACCAAACCCAGAGGCTAGACCCTCCCCAGAAGGCTCTTCCAGTGGGCCCCCATGTTCGCAGAGGACAGGCCGTCACTGAAAACACAATCAATTGGGCTCTGAGGAACGTGCTAAAGAACAACAATCTGTTTTGGCTAGCCTGACCCCAGGCACCAACAAACAAGGAACTTAACAATGATCCTACTAATACCCCTTTTGCTTAGCCAGCTGCACAGGATTTCCTTCAATCCATGGGGCTTGTGGCAGTGGGGGCCTACTGGGTAACACGCTGTACTTCCCGACTCTCCAACACCACAGCCTGCGCCTCAACTGTGGACACAACCCAACTTGGAACTTTGAACTTCAATTGCTCACATGTTTAATTTTGTTGTTCTTGTTAATACCTCCTCCACAAATCCAGAGTTTACACCTCAGCCCTCCTGCACACCCGTGCCCACAAGACACCACAACACCACCAGAGGTGTCCTCTTTCCCTGCTGCACTTCTATATGTTTCCATACCCATTACCCACTTGAAACTTAAATATTGAGCCTCAACATGCAGGGCTGTACCAACACTACCAAATGAGCTGCTGTACTCTTTCTCCTGGAGCACTCCTAGTCATATATGCCTCCGGCAGGAGACCCATTTCTTCCCTAAAGATGTCCCCCAGATGTGCTCCAGGTGGTTCCCCCTGCAATTATGGTCTTCCACCCAGGCAAAGAAAGGATGTGTGGCTATTCTAGTATCTAAATCCTTTCCAGGAGATGTACTCACAAAAGTTGCTAAAACCAAAGGTTGGCTGCTTGCTTATAGAATGCGACTTGTTAACTTTCACTTCACAATTGCATCCACATCCGCCCCCAACACACACCAGGAGATATTTATCATGCAGGCCATGGCCCGGGTCTTATGCAATCCAGACACAACGATCTTCATAAGAGGCGACCTGAACTTGGCCATAGACAACATCTTGGACAGGTCGGGACAGCGGTTGGACCAAACCAGAACTTTGTCCCATGTAGGCTCCAATGGCTATGGGTATGTGGACTGGTCAACATGTGGTACTCTAGCAACCAGCACACACAAGACTACACTATCTACTCCATGGCAAAGAAATCTGTGCACGCACAGATTATTTTCTGGCCTCCCCTGCATTCTCTAACTGCACTCATGATGCCTCAGTCGAACCTCCATCCCTTTTAGACCTCGCTCCCTTAACATTCACAGCATGCATAGATCAACCCCATTATCATCTCTCCTGTTGAAGGCTGAGGGACACACTCCTTCATGCGCCCAGCACCATAGAGGCGAAACGCCATGTTATTGTAGATTACCTCAGCAACAATTACAACAAATTGGCATCTCTCTCTACCCTTTGGAGAATTCTAAAACTTGTGGAGTGGGGGGAAATGATCGCCATCTCTGCCATCTCTGCGGCAGAGAACAGGGCCCGCAAAGAGAAGAGACACCAGCTAGAACACACGGTGTCAGAATGGGAAGAGATTCCTAAACATACAGGAGCCCCCAGGGTGTGCTGAGGCCAATAAAGCTGCAGACCTCATCACCTATCTTGGTTAATGTGACCTCACACCACTCCCCCAATCTGAATCAAAGGCTCTTGACAAACCCATCCACATGGAGGAAGTAATCTCTGCCAGAGCTCGTCTGAAGCCTGGGAAATTCCCAGGCCCTAATGGCTTTTCTCCACTCTTCTACAAAACCTTTTCCTCATAATTCGCACCTATTCTCACAAGGCTTTTCAACTCTTTTGCCAAAACCAGTTCCCTGACCGATACTGTGCTGGATGTCACCATCACTGTGATCCAGAAACAGGGCAAAGACCCAAACTCCTGTGGGTCATATTGACCCATACCGCTACTTAACATCAATCCCAAACTCTTCTTTACTGGTATCCTGGCCAACCTCCTGAACCCTCTCATGCTTGAGCATGACCAGGCAGGCTTTGTCCCCACCAGACAATGCGGGGACAACACTACGCGCCTCCTGCATCTTGTACACAAGGTCCATCGATCTGAACTGGAGCACTCCTACTATCGATAGATGCTGAGAAAGCATTCAACAGGGTACATTGGCCCTATCTCTTTGATACACTTTCTCGTTTCGGCTTTGGGTTTAAACTCATGAGATGGATTAAGTGCGCCTACAGCTCGCCAGGACTTCTGTCCAGGTGAATGGAGTTTCCTCACAACCCTTCCCGATACGACGAGGGACCAGACAGAGTTGCCCTCTGTCCCCCTCTTCTTTGCTCTATACAAGAAACTACTAGCTCACAAAATCCGAGAGAATCCCAGTATCACGGGAATTAAGTTAAACAGAGACCACCATTTTATCAGCATGTACACAGATGACATAATTCTAGCCCTTTCCAATCCATCGGTTTCCCTACCTGCCCAACCTGCTGATCTGGAGACGTGGTTCTTGGCTAGGCCATGTAGCGGCTATCGCAGTGACCATCTTCCCCTGCATACTATACCACTTCCAGACACTTCCCATTACCCCACCGAGAAAGACTCTACACTCCTTCCAGTTTGCACTCTTTAAATTTGTCTGGGATGGGAAAACCCATGCTTATTCAGACAGCTGATCAAAGCAGGAAGGAGGTCTGGCAGTGCCCTGCCTAGCGCGCTACTTTCAAGCAGCTCAGCTGCACTTCCTAGTCAAGTGGAGTCACCCACTTTTGAAAAAACACTGGTGTTTCATGGACCAAGTGATGGCCCGGACCCACATTTGGATAGAGCACTGGCTACCACGCAAAAATAGAGCATGGGGCCTTTACTCCTCCCCAATAATCAGCTCTGTCTTTTGTGTATGGGATGCAGACGCACTTAAGGCGGGGCTGACCTCCTTTTCTTTCCCCGTGACACCCATATGATACCTATATGTGCCAATCCTGACTTTACCCCAGGCATCTGCCTGGACTTCTTCGATCGATGGCAAGCAGGGGGCTGTAAAAAGGTAGAGACCCACAGGGAATCATACTTCTTGACCACCTCAAGGATGAGTACAATCTAAATAAAGCCAACATATTGCAGTACATGCAGATTCAAAACTGGGTGCTGCAACTCTCCATTCAACCTTTCTCTCTGAGACCTCTCACTCCGTTCGAGAAATGGGTGTTCCTCAAGCAAGAAGACAAACACCTGAAATCAAAGATATACACACTCTTCGGCACCCACACCCACCCTTCTAAGACACCAGGCTAAAGTAGATGGGAAGCTGAATTGGGTAGGGAACTGACAGAGGCGGAGTGGGGAAAATATTTCATAGGTCTCATCACTCCGCTCACAGCACAGCCAGCACCAAAACTGCTTACAAAATAACCTCCCACTGGCGAGGATCCACTCCTGGGCCCGACAAGAGGCACTGCATGTTGTGGGGGATGCAGTAACACAGGTAGGCTGCTATGTGGCACTGCCCAAAGCTAGAATGTTTCTGGGGTCACATATTGGATGATATTGACCTGGCTTTTAACAGAACAATCCCCTGATTTCAGGCATATACCATATTGGGCCTCCCCAATCCGCTGACTTTCCCACTTCACTCCCCATGAGGGAAAAACAGATGTCCCTGACTCTTGGGCCGCCCTCCAGGTAATCTTAAAACTCTGGGATACAGAGAAGATACCCGACTACACAGCATGGTTCCACAAACTTTGGTTCCTGCTGGAAATGAAGAAACGGTCTCTAGCAGCAGGCCATCAAGGCTGCGATCTCTCTACAACCTGGGCAGCCCTTATCCGAAGTCTTTCCTTGAAATTTAGGGCCAGATGTATCATCACGGCCCTTTGCGATACGGTAATAGCGATTTTTAAGAAATCGCTATTACCGACTCGCAAAGAGCCATGTATCACATTTGCGATTCGGTAATAGCGATTTCTTAGAAATCGCAAATGCTATTACCGAATCGCAAATTGTGATACCGGCCCCATTCGCAGCTATGGGCCTATTGGCCCATACCTGCGAATTTTGTGCATTTCCAAAATTGCGAGTTCTTAACCAGAAATCCCAATTTTGGAAATGCAAATCCCCAGGGTGCTGGGGGCCTATGGCCCCCTCTGCTGCACCCCAAAAAAGTTTTGGGCGACATGTAAAGTACACACATGCCATAAGGGCATGTGTGCTTTACATGTTCAATTTAAAAATGCATTTTAAATGCATTTTTAAATTTTGCACCAGGTTACCACCTGGTTGCAGTCCATGGTATTTTTCATGTGCAAAATGCCATTCTGCAAAAAATCGCAATTTGTGATTTTTTGCAGCATTGCCTTGCGACCTGGAATTTGCGTATCGCAAATTGCGACTCGCAATTTCCAGGTCGAAATGCAAGAAATCGCAATTTTAGCGATTTCTTATTTGTGGTCTGCGAATGCCTTTCATGCATTGCAGACCACTATTTTGCACTCGCAAACGGCCGAATTTACCGATTCGCACCGTTTGCGAGTGCAAAACTTTTTCATACATCTGGCCCCTAATGAGCTCACTTATCCCAACTACTTGAAAGTCCTGCGCCTCTTGCCCCCATTTGACTGGCTGTTGACCTAACACCACCATACAGCCTTCAAGTGGCTTGTGGTGTATCCAATTAGCTTTTCACAGTTAAGTGTCTCATCTCAGACAACGTATTTACTGCTGAGAAGTAGGGGAAGGGAAGTTATTGGGGGGGATATTTTGGGTTTGTTTTCTAATATGTTTTATGAGAGCATCCTCAATCACTGCTGGCCGAAGGACTGTAGGCACATTGCTTTTTATATTAAAAATAAACAGAATTGATCCAAAAAAGTTAAAAGTGTCATGGTCGATGTCCGCGCATTTCTGAATCACACAAGCTCCTCCATATGCTCAAAGATGAGCAAGTGGAGGTTTCTGCATATGCTTGCAAAAATATTTCCATCCTGAGTATTTTAGCAAGAAGTGACTGCTCGCCGTGAATATTTCAGACCTACAACGGGGTAGCACAGCTCCTCAAAGTGAATGGATAAACAGGGCCTCCTGAGGTCACCCTTTTGAAGAGGCCACACACGGAATTACTGCTTTTTGTTGTGGGCCCCTAGTTTAGGCAGTATGTTTATTAAGTGTATGGGTTTAGGCACAAGGCACTCGATAAAGCATGAAGAGTTGAACGGCTTCCTTGGTGCTTAGTGTACAGCCCCTGTCCTGGCATGTCCCTGCTCAGAACAGGGGCTGCATAATGATACCTGACAACAAAAGTGCAGATAGAGATCGAATCTGTGCTTTTGTTTTGTTCCAAAATAGCACTGTATGCAGTACATACAATAACTCAGAAAACGTCCCTTGTTATTGCTTTAGATGTAGACAGCACAGCTCAGAAGGAGAGAGAGACAATTAGGGATCTGTGTTTCGGAGGTGTGCGGTCTGCAGTCCATGCACTAACTTGGAGATTTATTGCAAATTTGATGAATGCTTGGTAAACACTGCTTTTTCAGGAAAAGCTCAAAACCAACCAGCATGGTGCTGCATGCAGAAGGGCTCCATGAATGATACTGCCCGGTGAGGCTACTACTGCTCTGTGTTTCAGAGTTGTGCTGTCTTCAGCCCATGCACTAACTTGGAGTTTTCTAAGTTAATGAATGTTGGCTAAATACTGCTGTTTCACGAAAAGTTCAGACCCTTTCTGCTTTGCGGCCCATACATAAATGCTTCATGAATGAGAATGATACTGCAATTTGAGGCAATTACTGCTCTATGTTTCGGAGTTGTGCTTGCTGCAGCCCATGCACTAACTTGGAATTTTCAAAGTCAATAAATCTCCAATAAATTTCAGGAAAGGCTCAGAACAGCTGCATTAGGCTCAATACATTCATGATGCGACTCGGAGACAATTACTCTTGTGTGTTTCACACCTATGCTGTCTGCAGCCCATGTATTAACTCAGAGATTTTTTTTTTAGTTAATGAACGCGCTATAGACAAACCAACTTCGAGAATAAGTGCAGTGACCCCATATGTGTCTATGCTCCACAATAAACGGCCTCATGATACTGCCCAGGGCTATAAAACTGCTCAGGATAGTCCGACAGAAATGCAGGGCCGAGATGCACGTATCAGTGGGCACATCCCTATGTAGATTAGGGTGGTGATAAGACTGTTCCACTGTACGCAACAGCTACTCCATTTAAACACAAAGGGGCATATTTATAAAATTGTCATGCAGCGCAGTGCAGCAAGTCACCTTGCTGTGCTGCATAACAGGGAAAATGCAGGAATTTGCTACATTTAATAATTGGCTCATTCCTGCTTTTTCCCAGCACAGGCACACTTTTGTTTGTCTAGCACCAATGTAGGCACTCTTGCGCCATGGTGCAAGGGTGTTTGCGTTGAGATCCGATTGTTTTTGTGAAGGAAGGGACACCTTCCTGCCCAAAAACAATCCCTGAGGCATATTCCTCTTTCTATGTGTGCTGTATTCTGCAGCAAACATAGGAAGAGGTAGTTATGAGAAGAAATATATTTCTCCTCCTTACTCCTCACATGTGTAGGCGTAGCAGTTTTGGCACATTCCCAGGTCTACCACTAATGGTAAATCTGGGAATGTGATAAAATCCATGGGTGCTGTATGGGAACACCCACACGTGTATCGCCTCCCTGGGGCAGAGACTATTGCAACACAGTGATTTGCACTGAACTACGTTACTCTAGATTTATCAAGCTTCTCGGGGCCACACAAGGTGGCCTTATCTGAGTTGATAAATCACATTCTACGGATTGTGTCACTTTTGCACACTGGTGTGTGGTGCAAAAACAACGCAACACTTTCATAAATATGTCCCAAAGTGCATGTACATGTGTGATGCATACTCTTACACATGAAACAAATCCATGTGTGAATCAACGCCATAGTGAGAAGTATGTTCTTGCATTGACCAAGACCTTTGTGAGTTTAGTCTATTGGATTTAGGATCGGTCGGCATGGAAATCATTTCTGTTAACCCCTCGGTTGACTGGGGCGAGCTGGTCTCGTCCTCGGCACACAGCGACCGTGGCCGAGGACGAGACCAGCTCGTCCTGCTGTGGTCCCATGAGGGCCTGGCACCCCCTTCCCCTGAGCAAGGATGAAAGGGGAATCGCTTGCCCTCCCTCGACCCCCCCATGGCATCTGATGACATCAGCGCGCAATCGCGTGCTGACCTCATCTTAGGCTGCCCCAGATCGAAGGAGAAATGCAAAAGCATTTCTCCTCTGATCATGTGGAGGGGGAGATCCTTTGATGTCTCTCTCAGCATTTCTGGGCAGAAATGCCCACCACACACCAGGGAGTTATTTGTTTTTTACTCATAAAGGGGAGCAGCCCATCGGGCAAGGGCTGCTCCCCAGGGGGGCAAATTATTTTACAGCCATTTCTGCCCCCCTGGGGGCAGATCAGCCTTTTCTAATTAGGCCGATTTGCCCACATGTGGGGCAGAAACCGCTAGACACCAGGGATTCTTATTTTTTTTTCTTTTATGTTTTTTAGATGTGGGGAGCAACCACTTAGGCAAGGGTCATTCCTCTGGGGGGCAAAGTTATTTTAGGCCTTTTCTGAGCCCCTTTGGGGCAGTTCGGTCTATTTTCATTAGGCCACTCTGCCCCCGAGGGGGGCAGAAACCACTAGGCACCAGGGATTTTTTTTGCCCCAATTTTACGCAAAGAGAGTGACCCCTTAGGCAAGGATCACTCCCCTGGGAGGGGTACATTTATTTTAGGCCATTGGCCTATTTCTATTAGGCCGATCTGCCCCCGGGGGCAGAAACCACTTAGGCACCAGGGATTGGTGTGTGTGTATGTGTTTGTTTTGTTTGGGGGGGCAACCTCTTGGGCAAGGATCGCTCCCCATGGGGGGACATTACTGTTGGCCATATCTGCCCCCGTTGGGGGCAAATCAGCCTATTTTTGGAAGGCCAATCTGCCCCCAACGGGGGCAGAAAGCCCACCACAGACCAGGAAAGATTTGTTTTAAAAAAAAGAGCGTGGGGTATGGCCATACCCCCACCCCAAATAAATGGGACCAAAGTTGTTCTGCTCATCGGTGGGCAGATGGGGCAATTACCCCCGATCCACTCCCCGGAGGGCAGAAAGGCTACTAGATGCCAGGGAATTAAAAAACATAAATAAAAAGTGGGGCGGTGCCCCCACCCCAACTGAAGGGGGTAACAGTCTTTCAGCTCTCCCTTGCACACTAAAACATGTTATCCCACGGCAAGCAAAAGGACATCTGATTATTTTGGGTTTTGGTTTTATATTTAGACCATGACAGCTTGTTTAACTCTCAAAATAGTCCCACTTGGAATGGTGGGGACTGCTCTTTTTGGACTTTGGGACGCTGCCATGTAGAAAAATCCACAAGACCTAGACACATCTGAAAACTAAACATCTGGGTGAGTCCAGGGTAGTGTGCTTCACATGCACCCTGCACCATTTTCTTACCCACAATGCCCTGCAAACCTCCAACTTTGCTGGAAGTCACACATTTTCCCACATTTTTGTATATATCGAAAAACATTCTGCCCCACTTGTCAGCCTAAAAATGTTTTTTTTCAAACTGCCCTTTTGGACCCGCTTTGGTTCCCCCTCAATTTTGGCATGTTTTTGGCTCTTCCCTGTCACTGGCACTAGCCCACCTACACAAGTGAGGTATCATTTTTACCGGGAGGCTGAGGGGAATGTTGGGTGGTAGGAAATTTGTTCCGGTGTGATGATCCCACACAGAAATGTGAGAAAAATAAGAATTTTTGCTAAATTTGAGGTTTGCTGAGGATTCAGGTAAGAAAACACTGGGGGATCCACGCAAGTCACACCTCCCTGGACTCCCTTGGGTGTCTAGTTTTTAAAAATGTTTTGGTTTGGTAGGTTTCCATATATAGCTGCTGAGCAAAAACAGGTAGCTTTGTATTTGATGGTTTTGATGTGTCCACATAGGGGGTTATTCTAACTTTGGAGGAGGTGTTAATCCGTCCCAAAAGTGACGGAAAAGTGACGGATTTACCACCAGCCGTATTACGAGTCCATTATATCCTATGGAACTCGTAATACGGCTGGTGGTATATCCGTCACTTTACCGTCACTTTTGGGACGGATTAACACTCCTCCAAAGTTAGAATAACCCCCATAGTGTTTTGGGGCATTTTCTTTCGCGGGCACTAGACCTACCCACACAAGTACGGTACTATTTTTGTCGGGAGACTTGGGGGAATACTGGGTGGAAGGAAATTTGTGGCTCCTCTCAGATTCCAGAACTTTCTGTCACCGAAATGTGAGGAAAAAGTGGTTTTTTTGGCCATGTTTTGAGGTTTGCAAAGGTTTCTGGGTAATAGAATTCAGTGAGAGCTCTACTAATCACCTTATCCTTGATTCCCCTAGGTGTCTAGTTTTAAGAAATACACAGGTTTGGTAGGTTTCCCTAGGTACTGGCTGAGCTAGAGGCCAAAATCCACAGCTAGCACTTTGCAAAAAACAGCTCTGTTTTCTTTGGGAAAATGTGATGTGTCCATGTTGTGTTTTGGGGCATTTCCTGTCGCGGGCACTACGTCTACCCACACAATCGGGGGACTTGTGGGAACGCTGGGTTGAAGGAAATTTGTGGCTCCTCTCAGATTACAGAACTTTCTGTCACCGAATGTGAGGAAAAAGTGTTTTTTTGCCCATATTTTGAGGTTTGCAAAGGATTCTGGATAACAAAACCTGATGAGAGCCCCACAGGGGCTCTCACAGGGGCCTCCTGGATTCCCCTAGGTGTCTAGTTTTCAAAAGTGCACAGCTTTGGTAGGTTTCCCTATGTGCCAGGTGACCTAGAGCCCAAAATCCACAGCTAGGCACTTTGCAAAAAACACGTCAGATTTCAAAGTAAAATTGTCATGTGTCCATGTTGCATTTCCTGTCACAAGCACTAGTCCACACAAGTGAGGTACCATTTGTATCGGGAGACTTGGGGATACACAGAATAGAAGAGAAAGTGTTATTGCACCTTGTCTTTCTCCACATTTTTTCGTTCCAAATGTAAGACACTGTGTAAAAAGGACATCTATTTGAGACGTGCACTGTAATTCACATGATGAAATGGGGACCCTGGAATTCAGAAATGTGCAAATAACCACTGCTTCTCAACACCTTATCTTGTGCCCATTTTGGAAATACAAAGGTTTCCTTGATACCTATTTTTCACTCTTTATATTTCAGCAAAAGAATTGGTGTATACCCAGTATACAATGAAAACCTATTGCAAGGTGCAGCTTGTTTATTGGCTCTGGGTACCTAGGTTTCTTGATGAACCTACGAGCCCTATATGTCCCCGCAATCAGAAAAGTCCAGCAGACATAACGGTATATTGCTTTCCAAAATCTAACGTTGCAGGAAAAAGTTACAGAGTAAAACATGGAGAAAAATTGCTATTTTTTTACCTCAATTTCAATATATATATTTTTTTATTTCAGCTGTTATTTTCTGTAGGAAAACCTTGTAGGATCTACACAAATGACCCCTTGCTAAAGTGTGTCTACTTTTCAGAAATGTTTAGCTTTCTGGGATCCAGCATTGGTTTCACACCCATTTCTATCACTAACTGGAAGGAGGCTAAAGGCACAAAATATAGTAAAAATGGGGTGTGTCCCAGTAAAATGCCAAAATTGTGTTAAAAAATGTGTTTTTCTGATTCAAGTCTGCCTGTTCCTGAAAGCTGGGAATGTGGTAATTGTAGCACTGCAAACCCTTTGTTGATGCCATTTTCAGGGGAAAAAATCACAAGTCTTCTTCTGCAGCCCTTTCTTCCCATTTTATTTTTCTTAAAAACAAAAGTTTTTTTGTATTTTGGCTAATTTCTAGGTGTCCTCCACAAACTCTAGGTACCTCTAGAATCCCTAGGAAGTTGGCAAAAAAGGACGCAAATTTGGTGTGGGTACCTTCTGTGGACAAAAAGAGGGCCGGAGCGCGAACTTCCCCAAATAGCCATAAAAAGGCCTGGCACCTGAGGGGGGGACAGGTCTGGCAGCGAAGGGGTTAAAGCTCCTCACAGGAGCAAATTAATCATCACCATGCAGTTGCACACATTTTCCAATCATTACATATGGCACATCAGGTATATTGTGACATTAAAACTATTTCAATAGACTGAATGACATGTTTACCGCACACATCCCAAGTGCCATAATTCCCTCGAAGAGGAACATCGTGACTTTTTCAAAAAAGCATCCTAACTGATACAGTTTTTTTTGGCAACAGCTCATGCTGTAATAGGAGAAATAGAAACCTACGTATTGTAAAACATTTTTCTATTAAGCGTTTCAAGTTAAAAATATTTTTCTACTCAGATAAAAGAACAAGGTACGGTGCATGTTTACAGTACAAATCAATGCCCTAAAAGGCATTCAATCCTGAAAGGTCTGCATAAGAAATCTCAGCTATGTTAAAAAAAAACATGAATTTGGCGAAAACTCTCAAAATGTTCCTGTGTTACAATCAAGATAAAGCCAGCTAGATTTTTTGGTACATGTCAACAATTAGAAAAATCAACTATGTATGAAAATAGTTTTACATTGCACAGTGGGAAAGAGAACATTCTGCCCTCCTATAATTTGTTTAATAATTTCGATTTTAAAGAGTAGTCTTTTTAGGGAGGTATCTCAAGCTATGTAAGAAAACATGACTTTTTTTTTCTTATTATAAAGTATGACACAGAATGTCAACTGTTCAGCGTTTAAACACTCCCGACCAAGAACCTAATCTCCACATGGTGATAATAATGAACAGCTGAAAAATTCTCAAGAGAACACAATCCAGGTAGGGAAAACAAAAGCTCATGGGTGTTAATGAAGTGGTCTTTTTAAAATAGGCATCACCAGTACTTCACCAGCGTGATTTCCAAAATGAAAGACCCAACAAATAAAATCTTCTCATGCATGTTAACGAGCTATGGCTAACCAGTAACTGTGGCACAAGCTTGGAAGAAATTCCAGAAGCAAGCACGGGAGTGGCAGCAATCACACCAACAAACAACACGTTATTAGCGATATTCTGATTCATAACTATAAAAACACTTGGATGCAGGCACGTGAAAATATGTGCTTTACAGTGTAGCTCAGACAAAGCCATACTGCACAAAGATTTTGCATACCTCGGTTTAACTTGCACAGGCAAAATGCTAATTGTTCACCGAAATTTTATATATTGCTTTGCAGAACCAAGATTCACAGCCCATTGGATATGTAAGAATTTCCATTTTTATGTATTAATTTATAGGGGTGAGTTTGGGTTCAACCTTCAGTTTGATAGAGGTGGCGCGTGCCAGTCTGTGAGACTTTACATTGAGGGAAAAGTGAAATAGGAAGTGCAGACACACGATATCAGCTCTCATCACAGGGACACCCAGTGAAGAGCTGATATCACACAGTGTGGACAATTAGAAGGAAACCAGTGCTTAATTTGAGCTGGTGGTTTCCGGTGCAGGGCACCAACACTTATTTTTTAGGGTCAGCTCTTTGGGTCAAATTTATGAAAAGTGGCACATCATGTTATGATATGCCACTTGTTGTTGCACCCCATTGTGCCCCCCTAATGCTACAATGTGTGCACCATATTTATGATACGGTGCACCATGGCGCACGTTAGGGAACTAGCATAAAAAATGTTCATGCTAGTTTGGCGCTTTGCAGGATAACCGCTAAAATATTTGACGCTAATCCTGGAAAGTGAAAGGAGGCCCATTGAAAACAATAGGAGCCACATTTTAATGCCTGCCTTAGTCAGGCTTTAACAATTACACTAAAAAGGGCACAGTGGAATCCCGGAGATTCCATTGCACCATTTTTCTGGGCATCCTAACTTCGGAACACCCCCCCTTGCATACATTATGCCTGGTGCAGGCATAATCTGGCACACAAAGTGACACAATGCGTGCATTGCCCCACTTTATAAATATGGCGCATCTTTTTTGCCAACTTAACGCCACATTAGCATCAGACAAATGATGCTAATGTGGCGCAAGGTGGCACAAGGGGCTTCTTAAATCTGGCCCTGAGTTTTCTGCATGGGTATTTAATGCGAGCAAAATTCACAACTGCAAAGACAGAGGAAGAGAAAAAGGACAAGGAGTCACAAAAGGAGAAAGCAGGGGCAGAGAGCGGCTGTAAATAGTTTCAAGAGAACCGAGATGGCTTTATGATTACGCTGCCTCAGTATTATGTGCTCACACATTTAATTGCAGCAGCCGAGTGTTTTGGAGGAGAGCTTTGGGCACCAGCATGTTTTTATGTACAAATCAAGCACTGATGGAAACGCCCTACAGAGAGCAGGTTTCCAGCTTGTCGATTACCAGATGTGAAACCTCCCCAGGACAAGGGCGCTAAACTCCTGGGTTTTTGCGAGGCAGATGGGGAGGGAGAATTTGAAGCACTAAATTGAAAACACCAGCGACTGTGCTTGACACTAAGGGCCAGATGTAGGTAAGTAAAATTTTGCGACTTGCAAATTGCGAGTCTGACGACTCGCAATTTGCAACTCGCAAAACCATATGCAGAAAGGGGTCTCAGACACCTTCTGTGACTCGCTATTGGGTCGCAAAGACCCACCTCATTAATATTAATGAGGTGGGTCGCAGTTTGCGACCCCATAGCGAGTCCATGCACTCACAGGGATGGTGGCCTGCTGTAGTCAGCAGACCTCCATGCCTGTGACTGTTTTTTTAATAAAGCAGTTTTTTTTTCTTTTTGAAGCCCGTTTTCCTTAAAGGAAAATGAGTTGCAAAAAGAAAAACTTCCGAAACCATTTGGTTTAGTTTTTTCAGAGTAGGCAGTGGTCCATAGGACCACTGCCTGCTCTGAAAAAAAAAAAATTTCGGCATTCACAAAGGGGAAGGGGTCCCATGGGGACCCCTTCCCTTTTGCGAATGAGCTACCACCCACTTCAAGTGGGTGGTAACTGCGAGTTGGTTTGTGACCGCATTCGCGGTCATAAAGCAACTCAGCATGGCAATACTGTCGCAAATAGGAAGGGAACACCCCTTCCTATTTGCGAGTCACATCCTCAAATTGCGAGTCGGTACCGACTCGCAATTTGAGGTTGTGCATCGCGTTTGGCATTTGCATGCCGCAAACTGTGTTTTTCACAGTTTGCGACATGCAAAAGGCTTCCTACATCTGGCCCTAAGCTCTGCCTACTTCAAGGCCTCGTCCCCTCCGCACACAGTGAAAATGTTTCACAAGTTGGCAGGTCTGGAAGCGCTGGGAGATAAACTTAAAAGCACCAAACCATTTTTTCTGTGTTTGAAGATAGATTGGTCGGGTAGGCACAGAGGGAAGCAGTATAATTGTAGGGTACTGTCCAGGAGGATGGAAAAGGCACTAAGAGTACTGTTCATCATACCACCCAATGCAGAAAGCTACAGGAAAGCAATCAACATTAAAAAAAATACTCCTTGAAAATCTGCATTGTCTATTTGAAATGGTAAAATGCACATCTATCTCTTCTTATTACCCTATTCTTTGGGTATCTTTAGGCCCAAGAGTTGGAAATTAACACCACGGAAAACATGTTGATAATGAAACAGGTAAATAGATTTTTCTAAGCATGATGACAAGGTTGCTGATCTGTATCACTTGGATGAGGGCTCTCCGAGCATATTGGGCCACATGACTCTAAGGGTGTCATATGCCTTGCATTGACTTCTTATAAGGGTCTCCAGGGGTCGGCGTGCCCATTGTGTGACCCCTGGCACTGCTTTTGTCACACCTATCCTCAGAGGTGGCAAAATCAGTGCCAGCAATACAGGGGCCGCTCCTATCTTCTTGTATTTTGTCAATTGTTTCTTACACTAATAGTGAATAATATTTTATTATTCATTATTAGTGTAATAAAGGCTGGAGTACAATTATCTGGAATATGATGCTCCCTGGCAGTTGGGGCAAGTGAGACATGCTTTTAAATTGATGTGTGCATGCTTGCAGGTGATAGTCTATTTATGTGGGAGCGAGTATGAATGTGTGAATGTTGTGTACGTGTAAACAGTGAGTGAGTGAAAGTACAGGTAAAATTGTGCATGATGTCACTTCCACTACTCCTGCCATTTTGGTGAATTGACGTTCATCATGCATTGCCTTATTTCTGCTTCAAATCACCCCTCATAGCATATTTAGCTGTAAACTCATCACGGCCTAAGGGAACACATATTTCATGATACATAAATACGATTTTCTATTTTATTTAAATGTGTCCACAATATAACAATGTTTTCCAATAGCTTGATAGTGTATTAGTAGCTGTTATTTTATATTCGTAAAGTTTGACATTTAGAGTATATCTTAGTACCTTTAGATTAATGAGAAAGAGAATTCACACATTTTAATCCACACCCTACACCACATATGATTGTTATTTTCATGGTTTTTAACCTCACCTATACAGTGGTGGCTAGTAATTTTACAAGGGGGGAGACATGCACACATACACCTCATTCACACCTATTAATTCACACATGCGCACACACACCCACTCACAACACTCACTAACAAATACTCATACATACACACGCACCAAACATAAAAAAAACATTAAATTTACCTCAACAGCAGGAGCTCTGACAGGGAAGCCTTGGAGGTCCCAGGAGGGTTGGGACTGCTGCTTTCCCTCATTGGATTTGGTTAGCCAATGAGGGAAGAGAAAAGGCCCATGCCTTGGAGGTCCCAGGAGGGTTGGGATTGCTGCCTTCCCTCATTGGCTGACCTACGGTTAGCCAATGAGGGAAGGCAGCAGTCCCAATATCGTCACGGATTGGGATGGGGCCAGTGAGACTACTGACCCCACCCCACTCTGTGACGAGATGCCACTGGTTGACATTCGACCCTGGGCACTTCAGAGCTCAAAATTCAGTGCCCAGGCCAGAGGCAATTGGTGATGCTACCTTTGGTCACGAGGGGTAGGGCCTCAAGTCACCTTTGCTAGGCTGAAGAGGTCATGCTCACAAGAGCTCTGACTTCATCACCCCAGCAACGTTCAGCTCAAGCAGCCAGGAGCCTGTGCATTCAGTGCATGTCTAGCTCCTGGCTGCCTGACCTGAATCAGAAGAGCATCTGTCAGTATGACTTTTATTCATCCTGACAGTCACTCCTCTTGCCTGGAAAAAGGTGAGTTGCTGAGCCCCTCAGCACATGAGGACGGACCCTTGATGCATCCATAGCTGTTACAGCCAAACCTTGACAATGACATATTTTCTCACTTTAGCAGGATTCATTTCATCTGCTCCATCATAAATTTCAAAATGCATGAAAGGAATCTATACCATATCTTTATAATATTGCTTTTTTTAAATTCTCATCAGAAAATAACCGGAGTAGAAGCAAATCAAACCTTCCAGCACATATTATATGTTTGCTCTTAGTAACTAAGCATTTTTCTAAAAACAACAGTTCTGGTAAAAAATATTGTATCATTCTATTTTTTCTAATACTTATCCGTTCCACTATCATAATGGTTGTATTCCAGACGCAGTTTTCAAATATAATAATTAATTAATATCATTGTGCTGTAAATATTTGTAGTTACTGGACAAATTAATAATCATGTCATACAACTTACCAAGATGGTGAACCCAAATCATTCTCGAACTTCATAGTCATTACATTCCAATACAATGTAAGGTCGTGTCAGGCTTCGTGTATGCAAATACTAGCGAGAACTATCCAGTGGGCACTGCTGTTGTAACCCAGCAAAAACTGTGTTTTCAGTATTATATAATTTTGGTGATAAATAAAAAAACAAAAGTTGGTATTATGAGTATGGTAGATACAGGGCGTCCAACAAAAATTGGCAGCTGCTCCATCTACCAAACCTGTGGTTCATAGGGTCTCTTTGTCAACAGCAGAGGACTTTGACCCAAGGCCCCACTAGCACGGGGCTATTGGTCGGTTACGTTATGTATAACAAATTCACAAGATTTAGAACGGTTCTTCTGCTGTAACTTTTTCCTGTTTACCACCGAAATCCTGAAGGTCCCAAACACAAAGAAAGAACAGGAAAACTGCAGGCATCAGTGACATTATATTTATATTTTTCACAACACACTACCGATTTGGGAGTATGTTATTGAAAAACTCTGCATAGTTAACCATGGCATTCCCTCAACAATGCTTCAGTGCCTACATCAGGGATTCCTGAATATGTCAGGAGGTCTTCACCAGGGCAGTGGAGTGTCATAGCCTTCAATAGTCTTGCTTCTGTAGTCGTTTTTACTTTATTGAAATATATAAGTATTTCTCCAAAATAAGCTTTATAGCGGAATTTATTGAAATACAGAGGAAGAGAAAAAGGACAAGGAGTCACAAAAGGAGAAAGCAGGGGCAGAGAGCGGCTGTAAATAGTTTCAAGAGAACCGAGATGGCTTTATGATTACGCTGCCTCAGTATTATGTGCTCACTCATTTAATTGCAGCAGCCGAGTGTTTTGGAGGAGAGCTTTGGGCACCAGCATGTTTTTATGTACAAATCAAGCACTGATGGAAACGCCCTACAGAGAGCAGGTTTCCAGCTTGTCGATTACCAGATGTGAAACCTCCCCAGGACAAGGGTGCTAAACTCCTGGGTTTTTGCGAGGCAGATGGGGAGGGAGAATTTGAAGCACTAAATTGAAAACACCAGCGACTGTGCTTGACACTAAGGGCCAGATGTAGGTAAGTAAAATTTTGCGACTTGCAAATTGCGAGTCTGACGACTCGCAATTTGCAACTCGCAAAACCATATGCAGAAAGGGGTCTCAGACACCTTCTGTGACTCGCTATGGGGTCGCAAAGACCCACCTCATTAATATTAATGAGGTGGGTCGCAGTTTGCGACCCCATAGCGAGTCCATGCACTCACAGGGATGGTGGCCTGCTGTAGTCAGCAGACCTCCATGCCTGTGACTGTTTTTTTAATAAAGCAGTTTTTTTTTCTTTTTGAAGCCCGTTTTCCTTAAAGGAAAACGAGTTGCAAAAAGAAAAACTTCCGAAACCATTCGGTTTAGTTTTTTCAGAGTAGGCAGTGGTATATAGGACCACTGCCTGCTCTGAAAAAACATTTTTTTCGGCATTCACAAAGGGGAAGGGGTCCCATGGGGACCCCTTCCCTTTTGCGAATGAGCTACCACCCACTTCAAGTGGGTGGTAACTGCGAGTTGGTTTGTGACCGCATTCGCGGTCATAAAGCAACTCAGCATGGCAATACTGTCGCAAATAGGAAGGGAACACCCCTTCCTATTTGCGAGTCACATCCTCAAATTGCGAGTCGGTACCGACTCGCAATTTGAGGTTGTGCATCGCGTTTGGCATTTGCATGCCGCAAACTGTGTTTTTCACAGTTTGCGACATGCAAAAGGCTTCCTACATCTGGCCCTAAGCTCTGCCTACTTCAAGGCCTCGTCCCCTCCACACACAGTGAAAATGTTTCACAAGTTGGCAGGTCTGGAAGCGCTGGGAGATAAACTTAAAAGCACCAAACCATTTTTTCTGTGTTTGAAGATAGATTGGTCGGGTAGGCACAGAGGGAAGCAGTATAATTGTAGGGTACTGTCCAGGAGGATGGAAAAGGCACTAAGAGTACTATTCATCATACCACCCAATGCAGAAAGCTACAGGAAAGCAATCAACATTAAAAAAAATACTCCTTGAAAATCTGCATTGTCTATTTGAAATGGTAAAATGCACATCTATTTCTTCTTATTACCCTATTCTTTGGGTATCTTTAGGCCCAAGAGTTGGAAATTAACACCACGGAAAACATGTTGATAATGAAACAGGTAAATAGATTTTTCTAAGCATGATGACAAGGTTGCTGATCTGTATCACTTGGATGAGGGCTCTCCCAGCATATTGGGCCACATGACTCTAAGGGTGTCATATGCCTTGCATTGACTTCTTATAAGGGTCTCCAGGGGTCGGCGTGCCCATTGTGTGACCCCTGGCACTGCTTTTGTCACACCTATCCTCAGAGGTGGCAAAATCAGTGCCAGCAATACAGGGGCCGCTCCTATCTTCTTGTATTTTGTCAATTGTTTCTTACACTAATAGTGAATAATATTTTATTATTCATTATTAGTGTAATAAAGGCTGGAGTACAATTATCTGGAATATGATGCTCCCTGGCAGTTGGGGCAAGTGAGACATGCTTTTAAATTGATGTGTGCATGCTTGCAGGTGATAGTCTATTTATGTGGGAGCGAGTATGAATGTGTGAATGTTGTGTACGTGTAAACAGTGAGTGAGTGAAAGTAAAGGTAAAATTGTGCATGATGTCACTTCCACTACTCCTGCCATTTTGGTGAATTGACGTTCATCATGCATTGCCTTATTTCTGCTTCAAATCACCCCTCATAGCATATTTAGCTGTAAACTCATCACGGCCTAAGGGAACACATATTTCATGATACATAAATACGATTTTCTATTTTATTTAAATGTGTCCACAATATAACAATGTTTTCCAATAGCTTGATAGTGTATTAGTAGCTGTTATTTTATATTCGTAAAGTTTGACATTTAGAGTATATCTTAGTACCTTTAGATTAATGAGAAAGAGAATTCACACATTTTAATCCACACCCTACACCACATATGATTGTTATTTTCATGGTTTTTAACCTCACCTATACAGTGGTGGCTAGTAATTTTACAAGGGGGGAGACATGCACACATACACCTCATTCACACCTATTAATTCACACATGCGCACACACACCCACTCACAACACTCACTAACAAATACTCATACATACACACGCACCAAACATAAAAAAAACATTAAATTTACCTCAACAGCAGGAGCTCTGACAGGGAAGCCTTGGAGGTCCCAGGAGGGTTGGGACTGCTGCTTTCCCTCATTGGATTTGGTTAGCCAATGAGGGAAGAGAAAAGGCCCATGCCTTGGAGGTCCCAGGAGGGTTGGGATTGCTGCCTTCCCTCATTGGCTGACCTACGGTTAGCCAATGAGGGAAGGCAGCAGTCCCAATATCGTCACGGATTGGGATGGGGCCAGTGAGACTACTGACCCCACCCCACTCTGTGACGAGATGCCACTGGTTGACATTCGACTCTGGGCACTTCAGAGCTCAAAATTCAGTGCCCAGGCCAGAGGCAATTGGTGATGCTACCTTTGGTCACGAGGGGTAGGGCCTCAAGTCACCTTTGCTAGGCTGAAGAGGTCATGCTCACAAGAGCTCTGACTTCATCACCCCAGCAACGTTCAGCTCAAGCAGCCAGGAGCCTGTGCATTCAGTGCATGTCTAGCTCCTGGCTGCCTGACCTGAATCAGAAGAGCATCTGTCAGTATGACTTTTATTCATCCTGACAGTCACTCTTCTTGCCTGGAAAAAGGTGAGTTGCTGAGCCCCTCAGCACATGAGGACGGACCCTTGATGCATCCATAGCTGTTACAGCCAAACCTTGACAATGACATATTTTCTCACTTTAGCAGGATTCATTTCATATGCTCCATCATAAATTTCAAAATGCATGAAAGGAATCTATACCATATCTTTATAATATTGCTTTTTTTTAATTCTCATCAGAAAATAACCGGAGTAGAAGCAAATCAAACTTTCCAGCACATATTATATGTTTGCTCTTAGTAACTAAGCATTTTTCTAAAAACAACAGTTCTGGTAAAAAATATTGTATCATTCTATTTTTTCTAATACTTATCCGTTCCACTATCATAATGGTTGTATTCCAGACGCAGTTTTCAAATATAATAATTAATTAATATCATTGTGCTGTAAATATTTGTAGTTACTGGACAAATTAATAATCATGTCATACAACTTACCAAGATGGTGAACCCAAATCATTCTCGAACTTCATAGTCATTACATTCCAATACAATGTAAGGTTGTGTCAGGCTTCGTGTATGCAAATACTAGCGAGAACTATCCAGTGGGCACTGCTGTTGTAACCCAGCAAAAACTGTGTTTTCAGTATTATATAATTTTGGTGATAAATAAAAAAACAAAAGTTGGTATTATGAGTATGGTAGATACAGGGCGTCCAACAAAAATTGGCAGCTGCTCCATCTACCAAACCTGTGGTTCATAGGGTCTCTTTGTCAACAGCAGAGGACTTTGACCCAAGGCCCCACTAGCACGGGGCTATTGGTCGGTTACGTTATGTATAACAAATTCACAAGATTTAGGACGGTTCTTCTGCTGTAACTTTTTCCTGTTTACCACCGAAATCCTGAAGGTCCCAAACACAAAGAAAGAACAGGAAAACTGCAGGCATCAGTGACATTATATTTATATTTTTCACAGCACACTACCAATTTGGGAGTATGTTATTGAAAAACTCTGCATAGTTAACCATGGCATTCCCTCAACAATGCTTCAGTGCCTACATCAGGGATTCCTGAATATGTCAGGAGGTCTTCACCAGGGCAGTGGAGTGTCATAGCCTTCAATAGTCTTGCTTCTGTAGTCGTTTTTACTTTATTGAAATATATAAGTATTTCTCCAAAATAAGCTTTATAGCGGAATTTATTGAAATACCCCCAAATAACCAAAAATATGTTACTTATCTACACTAATGCAATTCTCAACCATATGAATATAGAATATGCATAGAGAATTGACCATTATAATTTTGGCCTTCATATCCGTCTAATGGTTGAAGGAATGCCACCTGTGTGTTCTCCTCTGGATTTCAAATGTTCTTCAGAAATCAAAAGATTTTTCACAAACACTAAATTAGGCCTTCAGGACCCAATTCTGAAAAGCATGCCATTTTATCCCTTGTAGCAATGCTGTTTGGAAATCATTTCAAAAGTATTATGGGATTTACAATGAATCCATGGCGTACTCCAGAACATTTACAACAATCCATGACTTCCTGGAGTCTTCCAATGTGTAAAATGTATTCATGTATAATTTCCAATTGATGGAGAATAATCCATCTGTACATGCATTGCAAACTTGCATTTGCACTACAAGAAGGTGTCTTGCCCACACCCCATTAGGCAAGCACTGGCAAAGCCAATAGGTCTTGCCTATGGGAGATCTATTGGGGTTGTCAATGTGTTTTTAGCCATGTTGTACGGCAGCCCATCTGCTGTGCAGCATGGCTGAAAGTTAAAAAAATATGTGCTGTGATGCGGGGAACACTTGCTTTGCTGTAGCATTTTTCTTTTACTTTGAACCAAGCCTCACTGTTGAACAACACTACAAAAAAATGACAAAGTCAAATAGTTGTATTATTTGGCTTTGTCTATGTTAATAAGCCAATGTTATAGAGCAGCGTGGCTGCTGTGCATTGTAGTTGAAAGTAAAAAAAGGAACCTGTGATGCGGCCAGCTTTGGCCACATCAGAACGCTGGCTTAAAATCTCACAAGAGCAGGACCTAGTGACTCTGCCAGTGCTTTATTTTGCAGATGCTGTTCAACTTTCGCTGTAACTAATTTTTTTTTCCTTTTTGCCACTGTTGAACAGCATTGGCAAAAAACATTGGCAAACCAGAAGTCCAGACCTATTGACTTTGCTAATGCTTTTTTCTGTAGCAGGTGAATACAAGAATCTTGTCAGGAATCAGTTGTACAGCCATTATAAAATGCCATATGTACAGTAGGACCCATCTGTTTTGCCCAAAAAACCTGAGAGAACTTCAAAATGTCCATATGCATGATTGAATCTTTATAAATTATGATCTACCAGGACAGCCCTGTTGGAAATGGGCCTTCCTAAAGGATTTTCCAACAACCTTTTGCTTTTTCCTCCCAGTTTTTTGCTGACTCTCTTTGCATCGCCTTAGGATTCTGGGCACTTTCCCACTGTACTGCAGTGGGAAAGTGTGTGCACCCTTTCTACCCATGCCAGGAAGGGGCACTCACGTACCTAGGAGTGCCCTGTAAAAAGGTACACCACATACAGGTACAGCTATGGCCACTAGTGGGGCCACTGCACTGAGTGTGCCACCCACCAGAGTAGCCTCACCAACATGTATTATGCCTGTGAAGTTGTCGGTGTGCTTGTGCTCAGGGTGGCATCCACCCACCCTCACCAACCCTGAGTAGGCCTTCCGCTACTTCTCAAGCACCCCCCCCAGATGACGGAGCAGGTGGTAGGCAGAAGGCAGGGCAGGTACACAAGGGTGTCCCATGCCCTGGTAGGTAAGAAACCCCATGTGGGTTTCCCGATCTAGGATGTCGGCTCTTCTCTGAGGTTTTGCTGATCCGCTTTGAGTGGCCTTAGGTCTCTGGATGCTTTCCAACTGAAAGTAAAGTGGAGAAGCGTTAGAAATGGGGTTTCTGGTTGGCAGTCAGTATCCACTCTGTCCAAGCAGGGACTCTCACTCTAGTCAGGGTAAGGGAGATACACACCTAGGATAACCACTGCTCACCCCCTTGGTAACTTGGCACAAGCAGTCAGGCTTATCTCAGAGGCAATGTGTAAAGTATGTCTACAATCACACACAGTAACATAGTGAAAACCCCACAAAAGTATTCAACACCAGGATAGACAAATAACCAATATATATCTGAATAAACCGAAAACAAAATCAACATACACAAGCTAAGTTATGAATTTTTAAAGATTAAGCTTCAATATAGCACCTAGAAACACCTTGTGAAAATGAGGAAACAAGCCTGTGAATGGACTCAGGGATCAAGGCGTCCATGGATCCGATGCAGTGTTGGTTCTGGTGCTGCAGAGCAAAGGAGCGGAGGCGTAGTGCGGGGCTTCAGGTCCTTGCTGAGGAGCTGTGGAGGTGAGGCAGCGGCGGTGCGAAGCATTGGATCTGTGCACTTGAGGCGAGGCTGATATCCAGCGGTCACAGCGTGGTGCAGCGAAGTCGGATTGTCACGGACGTAGGTGACACAGCACTTTGAGACTCACGGAGTCATGGACGTCAGCAAGGCTGCAGTGGCGCGTGGCCTGTGGAGTCATCGCACTCCAGCGAGGACCACAGCTTCAGTTGCAGGCGGTGTCACAGGATCTGGCAGCGGCGTCAATCCGGGGTCATCCGAAGTCGGTGCACTTGGTTCTCCTTGGTTTTTCACCAGATTCTCCTTTCAAGGGCCCAGGGACTGGATTAGGCACAACGTGGCAGGGTAGGAGTCTCACCAGAGAGTCCAGGTGCCGGCAGAGGAAGTCTTTGATGGCCCTGACACTTCAGAACAAGGGGCAAGTGCAATCCAAGCCCTTGGAGACATTTCACGAGCAGGAATATACCACAAAGTACAGTCTTTAAGCAGGAATATACCACAAAGTCCAGTCTTTGTCCTCTTTCAGGCAGAAGCAGCAACTGCTGGCCAACCCAGCAAAGCACAGTCACAGGCAAACGGGCAGTACTCTTCCTTCAGCTCTACAGCTCTTCTCCTTGGCAGAGGTTTCTCTTGAGTCCAGAAGTAATCTGAAAATCTGGGGATTTGGGTCCACAATTTATACCCTGTTCCGCCTCTGAAGTAAGCAAACTTCAAAGGAAATCCTGCCTTGCCCAGGCCTGGCCCCAGACACACACCAGGGGGTTGTGTGAGGGCAGGCACAGCCAATGCAGGTGTAAGTGTCGGCTCCTCCCTCCACTCTAGCCCAGATGACCCATCAGGATATGCAGGCTTCAACCGAGCTCCCCCAACTGTCAGTCTGACCCAGACAGGGAATACACACACAGGCAGAGTCACAGAGAGGTGTAAGCAAGAAAATGCAGACTTTCTAAAAGTGACATTTTCAAACTAACAATCTAAAAAAAACTTTACCAAAAGATGTATTTCTAAATTGTGAGTTCAAAGACCCCAAACTCCCGATCTCTATCTGCTCCCAAAGGGAAACTACACTAAAAAGATATTTAAAGGCAGTCCCCATGTTAATCTATGAGAGAGATAGGCCTTGCAACAGTGAAAACCGAATTTGGCAGTATTTCACTGTTAGGACATATAAAACACATCAGTACATGTCCACTCTTTAACATAGACTGCACCCTGCCCATGAGGCTACCTAGGGCCTACCTTAGGGGTGCATTACGTGTATAAAAAGGGAATGTTTGGGCCTGACAGGTGGGTACACTTGCCAGGTCAAATGGCAGGTTAAAACTGCACACACAAACACTGCAGTGGCAGGTCTGAACCATGTTTCCGGGCTACTCATGTGGGTGGCACAATCAGTGCTGCAGGCCCACTAGTGCATTTGATTTATAGGCCCTGGGCGCCTCTAGTGCACTTTACTAGGGACTTACTAGTAAATCAAATATGCCAATCAAAGAAAAGCTAAATGCACATGTGTTAGGCCTGACAACCTTAGGGTGGTCACCCCTAACTTTTTGCCTGCCTCCCTCCACTTTTTAGATACTGTTTTTGCTGGGTTTAAGACTATGCACACTCTACCACTGCTAACCAGTGCTAAATTGCATATGCTCTCTCTCTTTAAACATGGTAACAATGGATCGTATCCAGTTGGACCATTTAATTTATTTATAAGTCCCTAGTAGAGTGCACTATATGTGCCTAGGACCTGTAGATTAAATGCTACTAGTGGGCCTGCAGCACTGATTGTGCCACCCACTTAAGTAGACCCTTAACCTTGTTTCAGGCCTGCCATTGCAAGGCCTGTGTGTGCAGTTTCACTGCCAATTCGACTTGGCATTTAAAAGTACTTGCTAAGCCTAAAACTCCCCTTTTTCGACATATATGACACCCTTAAGGTATGCCTCAGGTAACCCATAGGGCAGGGTGCTGTGTAGGCAAAAGGCAGGACATGTACCTGTGTAGTTTACATGTCCTGGTAGTGTACAAAACCTCCTAAATTTGTTTTTACACTGCTGTGAGGCCCGCTCCCTTCATAGGCTAACATTGGGGCTGCCCTCATACATTGTTTGAGTGGTAGCTGCTGATCTGAAAGGAGTAGGAAGGTCATATTTAGTATGGCCAGAATGGTGATATAAAATCCTGCTGACTGGTGAAGTTGGATTTGATATTACTATTTTAGAAATGTCACTTTTAGAAAGTGAGCATTTCTCTGCACTTAAATCTTTCTGTGCCTTACAATCCACGTCTGGCTGGGTTTAGTTGACAGCTTCCTTGTTCATTCGCCAAAAAACACCCCAAACACAGGATACTCAGCCTCACTTGTATACATCTGCATTTTGAATGGGCCTTCCTGGGCTGGGAGGGTGGAGGGCCTGACACTTGTATGTCAAAGGACAGTAGCCTGCCCTCACACAAAGGACTGGCATACCCCCTACTGGGACCCTGGCAGACGGGATTGAACTGAAAGGGGACCGTGTACACTTCTAAGCCACTCTTTGAAGTCTCCCCCACTTCATACACTTCTTGGGGTAGACACTCTACCACACAGACACTTCTGGACAAGAAACCTGCTGGTGAAGAATCGCTGAACCAGACTTGCCAAGAGGAACTGCCTGGCTGCCCAAATTACTCACTGGGACTGCTTTTCTGACAAGGACTGCTACCTTGCTGTTGCCCTGCTGCCTTGCTGCTCGCTGGCTGTGCGGAGAAGTGCTCTCCAAGGGCTTGGATAGAGCTTGCCTCCTGTTCCCTGAAGTCTCAGGACCAAAAAGACTTCATTCCGGCAACTGGACTCCTTGTGCAGTGAAAATTCGACACACAGCCTGGTAAAAACGACACACAGCCTGCCCCACAGTGAGAAATTCACTGCACGCCGAACCAGAATGACGCAGCCTGACTTTGCAAGGAGAAGATCGACGCAGCGCCTGTGTAGCGACTGGAACTTCGACGCATGGCCCACCGGATTGACACACAGCCGACCCAGGACGACGCAGCCTGATTTCCAGAGAGGAATCGACGCAGCGCCTGCTTTGCGGGAGAAATTTCCACACAACGCCTACTGGATTGACGCAGCGCTTGTTACTTTGCTCCGCAAGCCCAGGATTCCAGGCACCGTCCCCGGGGTGCCAGAAAACTCCCCAACCCGAAGAGGAACCAAGTCCGCACGCTGGAAATCGACTCAAAGTCCTCCCCTGTGTGGAAAATAACAACGCATTGCAGTGTGCGAAGGGGCAAAACTGACGCACATCTCCCTGTTTTCCACGCATCGTCTCCTCTGCGGTCCTTTGCAGAGTTTTTGAACGCAAACCAGGTACTTTGTGCTTGCAAGAAACCTTTATTGTTTTTAAGAGAAATTTATTTGTTTTTCAAAGACTTAAGACACTTTATATCACTTTTACAGTGATATCTCAACATTTACTTATTGCATTTTAACCGTTTGTTATCTGCATCTTATCAGATAAATATTATATATTTTTCTAAACACTTTGTGGTGTATTTTTGTGGTGCTATATTGTGGTTTTGTATGATTTATTGCACAAATACTTTACACATTGCCTTCTAAGTTAAGCCTGACTGCTCAGTGTCAAGCTACCAGAGGGTGGGAACAGGATAATTTGGATTGTGTGTGACTTGCCCTGACTAAAGTGAGGGTCCTTGCTTGGACCGGGGGTAACTTGACTGCCAACCAAAGACCCCAGTTCTAACAACATGCAATTTCCACAGGGAGCATTTCCACTTTAGCACTGGTCAGCAGTGGTAAAGTGTCCAGAGTACCAAAACCAGAAAAAACAAAATCAATCACACAGTCAAAACATAGGAAACAGTGACAAAAAAGACAGGGGGGACTACACCAAGGATGCCAGGTCTAACAGAAAGTGTATGCGCTTTTAGTACATATGTTGAGAAGTGGCACCTAGCAGTATGTGCACCCTTGCACATTGTTGTTCTCATATTTTGGCCCAGCTTGCCAGGATGTGCACAATTGTACAGTGGTGTTTTCATCTATATATTGAGCCTGGCACAGCTTACCAGTATGTGCATACTTGCATAGTGATGTTTTCATCAATAGACTGAGCCTGTCACAGCAGGCCTGTATGGGCATTCTTGCACCTTTTTGGTGTTCCTGAAACTTGAGTCCAGACTGACCCTGAAGGCTAGTGCATGGGCCAGGCCACATGTGCCAAGGGAGTGAAGAATACCCTTGTGTGTTTCACTACCATTGGGAGCTCCTTTTCCTATTGGTTAATATGAGGGAATGCTTACAATTAATACCAGCTGCAAAAGTGGATTGCATTAAAGTAGCCTCATTATGTTTATTGTCTTTGGATTCACAATGACAAACTCTTTCCAATGATAAAGGTGGCTTTGCAGTAATGCATTCGAAATGCCACTTTTAGAAAATGGGCATTTCTATGTTCTAAAACTTACTTTGTTTGCATTTTTAATTCAGCTTCATTCCTCTGGAGGCTTGGGGGAAAACACATCTGCGCATTCCCCAGCGACAGACATAAAACCTGGGGAACTGGAACAACAGAACTCTGCCATTTGAGGTCCTGGCTGTACAAATTGGAGGGTTTGACCCTTGGCCTCTCTTGGAGTCAGATCATGCCCCCACTAAAGATTTACATCTGCATTCCATGGCCCCATGGCAGACTGGACTGAAAATTAAGGGAAACATCTGTGGTTCAAAGGGAAACTCTTTAAACCACACCCAACTTCAAATGCACAGTTCAGTATAACTATGGGTACCACACTTCAGCAACTTTGAGATACACTTGCAGGAACGCTAGATGGAGACCTTGAACTGCGTGGTGTACACTGCCAGAGGAATCTGTTATGCACAGGATTATTTTCTGCCCTGGGAAGGGACCTCACACCCTTCTTGTATTGTGGCTGGCCTGGGCAAACTGCTTGCTGGGTGAGGCACTCTGAAGTGTGCTCTCCAAGGGCTTGTTAGTGTGCCCCCTGTTCTTTGTGAAGGTCTCACAGACTTCAAAGACCTTCTGTAAGGGGCCTACCTCTTCTACCTGTGTCATCTGGAGAGCGGTGCCTCCCTACGCGTCTTTGCTATCTGCTGGGTTCCTCTGGGTAGCAGTGTTGTGAGCATAGATCTGTTAGAAGTTGGGTCTCTAGTTGGCAGAGGTATACACCCTTGTCCAAGTAGGGACCACAGTCCTAGTCAGGGTAAGTCACTACACAACCTAAATTATCCTGTGTTCACCCTCTGGTAGCTTGGCACAGAGCCAGCAGGCTTAATTTACAAGGCAATGTGTAAAGTATTTGTGCAATAACTCATACAGTAGCGCAGTGAAAACACCACAAACAGTAGTCCACACCAGTTTAGGAAAATATATAATATTTATCTGAATAAAATAAGACCAAAACAACACAAATCCAATATGCACACAACAAAATATCACTTTTTCAAGGTTTAAATGAGCCTCAATTTTTAAGAATCAGTGGTTGTATCCTTTTAACATACACTGTCTGGGATGCTTCAAAAACAATGTCCACAGGGGCCACAGGGGAGGAAATGGGTTGAAAAATAAGGCACTGCATTGGGTTGTCCAGTGCGGAACAGACCATGCGTTGTTTCTTTCCACGCTGCAAGGCGATGCATCAATTTCCAGGAGTGCAGCCTTGGGTCCTGACTGAGATGTGGGGATATTTTGACACCCAGGGACGATGCGTTGAAAATCCTTGACATGCAGGTAAGAAGGAGCAGGCACTGCTTCAATCCAGTAGGCGATGTGTCGATTTTTCAGCCGCAAGGCAGGCTCTTCATCAATTTCTGCAGGCTTTTCATTAATTTTCAGATGTACAGGGATTTTCTTCTCTTTGGTGAAGTATTTGTGGCCCTGAGACATCAGAAGAGGAGACAAGCTCAAATAAAGCATTTGGAGAGCACTTGTGGGGAAGACAGAGTCCTTCCAGCAGAGTCAGGGGCCAGCAGGCAGCTGGACAACAAGCAGGGCAGCAGTCCTTCCAACAAAGCAGTTCAGATGAGTCCTTTGGACAGCCTGGCAGTCCCTCCCACAGTCCAGTTGTAGGTCAAGAGGTGCCTGATTTGGTGGGGTCAGAGATCCAGTATATATACACCCCAAGGTGCCTTTGAAGTTGTGGAAACTTCAAAGAGTTATTTGGAAGTGCACAAGTTCCCCTTTCAGCCCAGCCTTGTCTGCCAGGAGCCCTGTGGGGGGTTATCAGCCCTTTGAGTGAGGGAAGGCCACTGGCCTTTGGAGTGTGAGAGCCCCTCTACCCTTCCTGTCCAGGGAAACCCATCTGTATGCAGATGAATGCAGATGCAGCTGAGTGTCTGTGTTTATGGCTGTTTGTCAGCATAGATCAGACATTGATTTGAGACAGGCAGTAAGGCTAGTGCAGGGAAATGCCTACTTTCTAAAAGTCGCATTTCTGAAATAGTAATGTAAAATCCAACTTCACCAGTAACTAGGATTTTTACTACCATTCCAACCATACCAAATATGACAAGTCTACTCCACTCAGATTAGAATTTACAACTTAAAAGTATTTAAGGGAATTTCCAATGCTAGCCTATGAGAGGAGCAGACTTCACACTAGAGAAAACAACTTTGGGAGCGTTTCACTACCAGGACATGTAAAACTTATATGTACATGTCTTGCTTTTTACTTACAAACCACTGTGCCCTATGTGTTACCTAAGGCCTACCTTAGGGGTGATTTATATGTAAGAAAGTCAAAATCAAGACTTCACAAGTAGTTTTAAATGCCAAATCAAAGTGGCAGTAAACTTGCACACATAGTCCTTGTAATGGCAGGACTGAGGGACTGAGACAAGGTTATGGGGCTACATATGTGGGTGGCACAATCAGTGCTGCAGGCCCACTCATAGCATTTAATTTACAGGCCCTGGACACATCTAGATCACTTTACTGGGGACTTATAGGTAAATTAAATAAGCCAATTTAGTTGAGCAATTTTACCATGTTTAGGGGAGAGAGCACAAGCAGTGGCAAAGTGCACAGAGTCCTAAAACCAGCAAAAATGAGATCAGAAAAATGGAGGGAGGGAGGCAAAAAGTTGGGGGAACCAAACCCAAAGGCTGTCAGGTTTAACAAGAACCAAGTAATTGCACCTGGAGACCAGATTTGCCTGGTGTGGAGCCTTCAAAGTACTGCCCACATTAATGGAGCGTGGGCCGTCATAATGGGGCCAAGATACGCATAATCGTCTGGTTGGTAATGAGCGGATTCACTGGGTACAGGACCACGTGGCCTGCTTTTGTCGAGCCTGCCGGATTTCTCTTGTACGACACTCGACTGCATGATCATTGTGTGCAATCTCTATGTCACTGGTTGCAACCCTCGTGGGGGCATACCCAGATCAGTACCACATTCTACCACATGCAGCACTGCTAAACTTGAATCTGTGTTTGTGACCAGACTTGTCCGGTGCGGCTCAAGTCATTGCGCACCAGACATTGGTGCTCATTTTGACTTTGGCGGTAATAACCGGCTACCGCCGCGGTGACAGCCGCCAAAATACTGCCACTGTGGCTACCATCCGTCCACCATATTATGAGCACTGCCGGACTTCCACCACAAGAAGTGTGGAATTCCAGCAGTGTTCATGCTAGCGGATGGTGGTGAGGTGGAGCTGCTACCACCAGCACTGCTACACCAGTAAAACGCCGCCAGCCATATCATGAACTGTAATACGGCCTGGCGGTGTTCTGCTGGCGGGGCGCTGTTGGTGGTAGCAGCACCCCTTCCCATTCCCTGCCAGAAGACCTCTTCCACAAAGGTAAATCGGGCTTCCGACAGGGGAGAGGGGTAGGAGAGTGGGAAGTGTTGTTGTGTGTCTGAGTGTGTGCATAAATGTGTGAGAATACGTCAGTGTGTGTTGTGTTATTTGCGTGGTTGTTTGCGTGTAAGTGAATGCATGTAAGAATGGTGAAGTTAGTGCGTGTCTGCATGTCAGTGTGATCGTTGTAAGAATGTGTGCAAGCATGTCTGGAAGTATGCGTGCATGAATACGTGTATGCCAGTGTGTGTATGAATGCGTGTATGCCAGTGTGAGTGATTGGGTATATGCGTGGTCCGTGTCTGCGGGTGTGTGTGTGTATGGGGGGTGAGGGGGTGTGTATGTTTGAATCGGAGGGGGTGGGGGTGAGTTTGGATCAGACAGTGTGGGGCGTGTGTTTGGATTGGAGGGGGTGAGGGTGTGTGTTTGGATCGGGGGATGGGGTGTATGTGAATGTCGGGGCGCCGGGTTAGTGTGTGTATGGGGGGTGGGGTTTTGGATGGGAGGGGTCGGGGGTGTCAGGTGTGTGTTGGGGGTTGGGGGAGCTGGCTACCGATGAAAGGGAAAGAATTCCCTGTCACCCGTAGGGCCTACCGCCATGGTTTTCGTGGCATTGCTAAACCATGGTGGTAGGCAGGCTAGTAATGCCACCAGCAGTACTATGCCAGCTACAGGGCTGGAGATTGACATCGCCAGCCAGGTGGCTGATACCGCCATGGTGGTATGAGTGGAGTAGTGGCGGGTTGGCTGTGGCCAACCCGCCATTCTCATAATGTGGTGGTATGTACTGCAGTCTGTTGGCGGTACTACCGCCATATTTACACTCACTGCCGGGGTCATAATGACCCCCATTGTGTCTCATTTCATGGAGGGACGGGATAAGAACTAATCATATGTTTGGACGTGTCTGGTGCAACTCAAGTCATCATGAACCTAACATTGTGCATCATTCGTGGGAGGTGCTGCATTGGTAACTTTTCGTGCGTGAGCAGAATTATCTGGTATGACTCAAGTCCTCACTCACCAGACCTTGTGCCTCAATGCAGGGAGGCACTGCATTGGTCACTTTGCATGTGTAATCGGAATCATCTGGTACGACTCAGGTCATTGCATCTCAGACATTGTACCCATACCAGGAGCGCACAGAAATTGGTAACTGTTCATGGGTGATCAGAATCGTCTGGCGTGACTCAGTTCATCGAGCACCAGACATTGTTCCCATACTAGAAGGGTACAGAAATTGGTAACTTTTCATGGGTGATTGATATCATCTGGGGCAGCTCAAGTTATTCCACACCTGACATTGCACTTCCTTTCTGGGAAGTGCGGACTTGGTAACTCTTCTTGTACAACTGGGATGCCTGGGCCAACCCAAGTCATTGACCCCCAGGCATGGTACCTCCGTTCCTGGGAGGTATGGAATTGGTAACTATTTGTGGATTGGAGTGTCAGGTTTGGCTTGGTGTCACTGTGACCAGTGTGTGTTCCAAGGTGAACCTCCCTCATGCTTTGCAGACTGGGGCCCGCACTGGAAGACTGGTGTAGAGACCTCTGAGTGAACTTCCCAAGCTGTAGCCAAACCTCCATTTGCCAACTGTTGCCTGATCAGCCATTTTCTTTTTCTTTCCGCCTCCATGGCCCGGGACCCGGGTACCTGACTAAGTGTTACCACCGTCCACTAGTGGCATAGTATCTGGGGAAAGGTAACTGCATCTCTAGCTCTTGGGGGCGGGAATTGGTTGGTGGGTGGAGGACAGTTTGGGTCCAAGAGGGGTCTGCAAACTCATTGACAACTCACCTGCCGATTTTCAGAGCACCGCACTAGAGTGCTAGACATGAGTGTGTGCGAGTGCGCATATACTAGCCTACCTGATATTCATGGCACCACATAGCATTGCGGAGTGAATGTGTGTGAGTGATTACCTGGGACTGACTACAGCGCACGGTGGTGGTGCCATACACATTGTTTAGTATTATGGTTGAT
Source organism: Pleurodeles waltl (assembly GCF_031143425.1). Lineage (NCBI taxonomy): Eukaryota > Metazoa > Chordata > Amphibia > Caudata > Salamandridae > Pleurodeles > Pleurodeles waltl. The sequence goes on from NC_090436.1 coordinate 235,316,326, forward strand.
GTTGAAATTAAAAGCTGAGATTCCCTGTATGTACACATTGCTACTATCATTGGCAACCGGGATGCATCCTATAACTAACTGATATTGAATTTGGGGGTGATCGCTACGGTGGGTCTCGTGCTGCCAGTGTGGTTGCACCACCTGAGGGTGATGGGAGGGAAAGTATTACATTTTCTGACGTGTACATAGTGCTAATGTTGTACTAACACAGTTGGGCCTAGTAATACTAGTTATATTTCTAACTGTGATTGATGCCCAGATTTAGATGATGTTCATGTTGTGTTAATGTGTATGTTGAATTCAAACTTTATTTACATACCCCTTGTATGAAGTCTCTTTTGCCGCTCAGTGTAATTGTTGTGTGTTAGTGCTGTGCCAGTGCTTTACACATTGTACCTGTGATAAGCCTGACTGCTCTGTGCCGAGCTACCAAAGGGTGAGCGAAGGTTATAAAGTGAGTGTAATTACCCACCCCTGATGGGAGTGGTAGGTTCTTCCTGGCTAGGGTCTCGTCTCAGCCAACCAGAACATGCCGCCGTCCAAAGAGCCCCATCTACTTTATTGATGGCGAGAAAGGATTCAGATGTGCATCATGATCCACTGTAACAAAAACATCTGAAGGTCCAAAACTTCTAGTAGCCAAGGTTCTTCCTTTGAGGACGCACAGAGCATCATCTAGCACTGGGAGATCAGAGCCTACTCATTTGAGGTCAAAATACTGATTGGTAAGAAGCTAGTAGGATAGGCCAGAGATCAGGATGTGCAGGAGGATCCCCTTGTGATAATGAAGCACAGATAGTTCAGTTAAAAGATGCAGTTGAGAGGACAAATGCTGTGCTTTTGTTGGCAGCGGCTTGCTGGTTCGAAATTATGCTAGGTATCTTGTATTGATCTTTTGTGGGTGGGAGTTTGTTGATGTTGGCGCGTGTTCTCCTCTTCCAAACACCAAGGACCTTTTTACACATCGGGCGCACTTTTCCTGTTTGCATCATTGCACACGTTTAAATAGGTGTGCCATGCGCAAACAGGGAAAGTGTCCGCTATTACAGTGACTGCGTTGCTCCCATGGCAGCCGCAAACTCGTGCTGCCATGAGGGCAGCACGTATAAGTGAAATATGAAGCAGCTGCTTCACAGCTGCTCCATGTTTCAGTGTGCAGGGGGCAAACTGCCTGCACTTTAGCAAGGGCTTAGAGATCCCTTTGCAGGCAGGTGCAGAGAGTGACTGCACCCCCTTGCAAGTGAATGTCTGAGGGTCCATAGGACCCCATTGCCCCTCCTCTAGAGGGCTGTCATATCACATGCAAAAGAGGGAATGCACTCTTGAGATAGTGCTGGTGCTACATGTGCACCTACACTATCTACATTACAGAACAACCGCACAAGCACTTCTATCAAAATAATCTCTTACAAGAAATTATATATACATATTTGCATTGAAGAACGTTCTCCTACAAATCAAGAGAACCAAAGTGCCCTGGGGGAGCACAAACCAGGTGCATTTGCCTGTTGCACCCCAACGGTGCTTTCTGTAATACAGCCCCAGGAGCACAAGGGTCTACATGGATGGTTGTATGTGGTAAACAGGCAAGAACGTTTATGATCTTAACAACAAACTTGTTATAGACACTGGTCATATTGTTAACTCCCAGTAATGGTGCTGTAGCTGGAGATGTCACTCAGAGGTAGGAATGTGCAGTCTTTTGTTAGCATGATAGCGGTGACCATTCAAGAACGTGTTGTATAAACTGTTAAAATGCAACCACAAGATTTAAAAGGGGCACCGGTGTGTCCGTTTGTTATACAATGGCAATTTCTGTGGTCAGGCATATTACATGTTTTTTTAAAGATTTGCTACAACTGATGTTGCACTTAATGACTTAAGTTAACAAAGCAAATACATTCTCAGTATTAAATCTGGTGCAATTCAGAAAGGCATGTAAAATGCTAGGCACCTCATCGCTTGCATTTAAGACAAACTTGAAGACTGAATAAAGGATTTATGGCCAGATTTACAAGGCCATTGCACCCATTAGCACCACTTTTGTGGCAAAATGTTTGCCGCAAATGTGACGCTAATGGGCCAATACCATAGCATCATATTCACAAGGTGGCATAAACTAGTTTTGTGCCACCTTGTAAACCTTTTGTGCTACATCATGCATAATATATGCATTTGCAAAGGGGGCATTCCTACCATTGTGGTGTTAGGGGACAGAAGGGGTTTGCAAGAAAGGTGGTGCCTCACTAGTGATGTGCCACTATCTTGTAAGTATGGCCCTTAGTTTAAGTTAATAATATGCACCCCACTCACCAGAAACTATGGTCCATGCAGCTTGCGATTACATAGTGTATAAAAAAAAAAACGCTGTGCATGTTTCAAGGACAAGAATAGTCGATTTGATTTGAAATAAATGCTTGGAAAATAATGCACAAGGAAAGCAGTCACTACTCAAAAGCTATGGCGACAATTTAAATAAAGGTAAGCACCTACCACGAAAATAAGTGATTAAACTCAAGAAAAGACAAGTGTACTGTAAAATGTCTCCAGACGTACAAACCTTGAAAATTATTATGCCCCCAAAAATATTTTTTTGTAGAGTAAAGAATGTGTACGTTGTCATAAGTGTGGCAGCAGCTCTGTGCACATGAAATTACTGAGGTTAATCGGCATCACAAATATGCTTCCATCTAAGCGCACAAGCATGCTTTTTCACATTTAACACCACCAAAAAGAGAAGCCTTGAGAGTGCGCCTAATGGCAACTTCTGTTAAACTAGTAATCATCCAATCAGCAGCTGTTTGCTCCCAGCCTCTGCATCAATCAATCATTGACAACTGGCTGTTGTTATCACCCCAGACAAACGGCTGTCAGGGAAGGGAGGGCGGAAGGAAGCTGATGAGAGTGGAAAAAAGATCAGATTCGAGACCAGTGTCCTGTTTAAACAAAAAAAAATAACATCAGTTGATGCACTTACCTCATGGAATGGATGCCTGCCCTTCAATTAAAATAAAACAACACACTTAGGCCCTCATTACAACCCTGTCGGTCGGTGATAAAGTGACGGTAATACCGCCAACAGGCCGGCGGTAATAACTTTGAAATTATGACCACGGCAGAAACCACTCAGACAGACAGACACTTTAACACACTGATCTCCAGGGCAAAAGCAACAGGCACCACATCGGTAACCACTTACAGCCAGGCGGAAGACAATGTTCCGCTCACTGTATAATGACACACCAATCCGCCACCTTTTCTGGTGTGGTACCAACGACATCAAAAGCCTGGTGGAAACACAGCACAGAAGGGAAATAACTCACCTCCGGAGACTCAAGGAAGAACCACGCCGCCATGGAGCCCGAGTTGCATGTGTTCCCCATGCTCTTCTACGTTCTTCTCCACTATGATCTCCAACGCCGGCGAAGACGACCACGGGGAGTACTGCTGCCTTGCACACGAGGGAAGGGGGAGGAAAAAGAGACTGACACACACATGCAACATGCAGTGCCCCCACCCCAACACCATACACACAAGCAGTTGCAGTAACATTACATATTCACCCCGTACCCCCCAGGAATAATGCAAGAACAACTACAATAGAGAAAAAAGAGTGTAATAAGATAAATATAGTAGTAATACGTGCATCAAAATAAAAAAGTATATACATCTTCACAAACCAAGGTACACTGCCCACTCCTCAATGCTCGTGGGCCACAGGGCCACATCACAAAGTCAAAGGCCCCACCTCACTCCTGCAACAACATGGAGAGAACACTGCAGGGGCATCAGGTCGAAAATAGACAGGCACCTCAGGGAGACAGGGAATGGGGGGCACCTCAGCTGGAAGATGGTACAATGCCACTGGTCCTGGAGGGGGCAACATGCCCTGTGCTTGGTCCTGGGGAGTGCAAGGCCACAGTCTCTCGAGTGGGTGACTTGCCCACTGGCTCTGGAAGAGGCAACATGCCATGTGCTTTGTCCTGGGGAGTGCAAGGCCACAGTCTCTCAAGTGGGTGACTTGCCCACTGGTTCTGGAGAGGACATCGTGCCCTGTGAGCTTCATCCTGGGGAGGATGGGGTGAGTGGATGGCTTCTCCACTGGTTCTGGAGGGAGCATCGTGCCCTGTGATGCAGATCATGGGGAGTGCAAGGTCACAGTCTCTCACCTGGGTGTCATACCCACAGGATTTGCAGGGGCCAGGCCGCACAACAGCCCATGGACGCAGGACTACACACTGTCAGCTGGTGGTGACGGCTGCTCAGTGGTGACAGTGGGTGTGCTGCTGGTGGAGCTGGCAGTGGTGGGGAAAGGCTCGAGCCCATCCCCTGCAGCCTCGGACGGCTGCCCACTGGGGCTGCTGCTGCTGGTGGCGGTGCTGGTGGTGGTGCTGGCAGTGGTGGGGGGAGGCTCCAGCCCATTCCCTGCAGCCTCGGACGGCTGCTCACTGGGGCTGCTTCTGCCGGTGGTGGTACTGGTGGCAGAGCTGGTAGTGGTGGGGGGTGGCTCCAGCCCGACCCCTGCAGCCTCGGACGGCTGCTCCACCATGGTTGGTGGTGGGGGCTCTGACTGAGTCCCAGTACCAGGCCCTTGTCTCTACTACCTGCTGTTGCAGGCCCCTTGCCCTTCCTTCCTGCAGCTGGGGCTGGCTCCTTGCCCTTCCTTACAGCAGCTGGGGCTGCCTCCTTGCCCTTCCTTCCTGCAGCTGGGGGCTGCCTTGCCCTACCTTCCTGCAACTGGGGCTGCCTCCTTGCCCTTCCTTCCTGCAGCTGGGGCTGACTCCTTGCCCTTCCTTGAAGCACTTGGTACAGGCACCCTTTCCATCTGGCTGGCTGGTGGCCGGGATCCTTTCCCACCTGGAGTAGTTGGGGACACTACTGTGCCCGTGGACTGGGTGTCTGAAGTGCTTGGCTGGGTTTTGACCACCCTGGCCTGACGTGAGGACGGGGGAGGGCTAGGCAAGAGGCCAATGTTGGCGAGGAAAAGCTTTTAGGGACATTGGGGTGGGAAGAGGGAGATAGTTTGGGAGTGGAGGAAGGGGGAGTGGTGGTTGGAGGTGTCAGTTTGCTGTGTTTGGGTGCAGGTGCATGGGCTGGATGATGTTGTGAGGTAGATAGCTGTTGGGTGTCTGAGTGCTTGCGTTTGTGTACTTTGGGAGGAGGGGGCACAGACACAGTGGGAGAGGACACAACAGACTTGTGCATGGATGTGGGGGTGGTGACTGCCAGTGAGGGGTATGTACTGATAGGTGTGCTGGTGATGGTGGTGATGGATGAGGATGTAGTGCATGCAGGTGTGAGTGTAGACACAACTGGGAGGGAGGTGGAAGAGGAGGAAGAGGGGGACACAGTGGAGGCAGCGGATGTTGGTATGTCTGATTCTGGATCAACAGAGTTCCTGTGGGAGTGTTTGTGTGAGTGCCTGTGGGATTAAGTGTGGTGCTTGTGTTTGCCATGTCCACTCTTGTGTGTTGTCCTGGGTGCCTGCTCGTCTGACTGTGTGCTTGGGATGGGTTGGGGTTGAGGGGAATGGGATTGGGATGAGGTAGGTGGAAGGGGAGGGTGGAAACAGGGACAATGGCTGCCATCAGAGAGGAGGCCAGAGCCTCGATTGATCTCTGTTGGGCCGCCATGCCAGTGTGAATGCCCTCCAGAAAAGCATTGGACTGTTGCATTTGGGCAGCCAGCCCCTGGATGGCATTCACATTGGTTGACTGCCCAACAGAGATGGATCGCAGGAGGTCAATAGCCTCCTCACTCAGGGCAGCAGGGCTAACTGGGGCAGGGCCTGAGGTGCCTGGGGCGAAGGAGATGCTGGGAGAGCGGGCATGGGAAACTCACTGATGGGCTGCTGGGAGGGTGGTGCTGGTACAGGGGGTGGCAGCTGTACCTGTAGCTGGGGTGGGCACAGATGTGTCCGCCACCACCAGGGAGATTCCATCAGAGGAGGTGTCCATGACCGAACTGTCCCCTCCAGTCTCCGCCGTGGTGCTCCCCTTACCCTCCGTCCCACTCCTCACCGTCAGTGGATTTGGCCTCCTGGGTCCGCTAGGATGCAGCTACCTCTGTCGCCGGTGCCTCTGCTCATCCGCTAGATGATGCTAATGCACATAAGGACAGGGTGAAAAAACAAAAAGGGGGGTGGGAAGGATACACTTGGTCAATGGCGACACCAACACCATCGTTGGCGTACACAACACAGTCACATACAGGGAACAGCCCTATGCATTAGGCAATGCACTACCAGTCACGATGCTAGTCACCAGCCCATGGATGGGGACATCTAATGCAAATTGCAGCATACCTGAGACCCACAGACCCCTGCCCAGTAGTGGATGCCTACTAGCTTGGTTGGAGGACTTTCACATCAGAATCCTGCCCAACACGGGACCTACTTTGCAATGCGAGGCCTGGCCTAGGGGCACCCACAGGGCCCACAACCCCCACCCTGATACCACTCCACCAGGCTTAAGTTGTAAATTAGGGCACTGTACTCACCCCCTTGTGGCCGCTGTGATGCCCCCAAGCTCCCATCTTGCTCCGGATAGGCCACCGCCAGTATGCAGGCCAACAGGGGGGGTCAGGGTTCGATGGACACCCCTTCCTCATTGGGAGGCCATCCCCAGCTGGGTCTCCGCCGTCTTCCATGCCTAGCGTCTCAGGTCCTCCCACTGTTTCCGACAGTGGCTGCTCCACCTGCCGTAGACTCCCAGGGTCCGCACATCCTTGGCAATGGCACGCCATATACCCTTCTTTTGATGGGCGCTGACCTGCAGGGAAATAGACACAGGGAAAGGTATTAGTCCGACCGACCTGCCTGTTACACTAATGGCCCACCATGCCCCTTCCCATCCCCAGTGGCACAGACATGGCCCACTATACATGCTGTACGCTGCCCAGGGCCCATCCACCAACCTCCCCTACATGAGGCCTTAACACACAGCACTCCATGCATTCAAGCCCCATGCATCGTTCTCACGGTGTACTTACCTGTTGGTCTGGAGGCCCATACGGCAGTCGGTACTGGGATAGGACTCCATCCATCAGTCACTCCATCTCTGCTGAGTTGAAGGCAGGGGCCCTTTCCCCAGTAACACGAGCCAGAGTTGTTTTCAGACACAGGTCTCAGCAGCACTTGCAGTGTAGGTCCTCTCCTGTTGAAGGTCAGGTAGCAAGTGAGTGAGTAGATAGAAAATGGTGGTCATGTCCGTGGCGGTGCGTACCGTCACCACTGGCGTACATCACTATTGGCCACTGTACTCCATAGGGCCCAATGATAATCAATGAGGAGTTGCACGTCACTTTTCGACCGCCTCCTGCAACGGTGCACAAAGTCTGCGAAATTACCTAATTTCCTCCTGTCCCTCTGTACAGGACAGGTGGATGCCATTTCAGGGAGGGGTGCAGGCCATGGATCCTAACTGGCACACAGTACGCAAATGCACTATTTGGACATCTCCAACAAAATAATGTTACAATTACAATATGCATTGAACTGTAGTGGTTGGAATGTACAGATAATGACCAGATGCTCACTCTTTTGCCCCTTAGATTGCAGACTCTGCAGATGAATAGGAGTTGGAGACATCCCCCTGTGTACACACCCCTGGTGGACTTGGCAACAATGGAGGACAGGCACATTATCCTCACCTATAGACTGGACAAGGCCACAATCACAGAGCTATGTGCCCAGTTGGAGCCTGGCCTAATATCTGCTATCCGTCACCCCACCGGGATGCCCCCTCTTCTGCAAGTGCTATCAGTGCTCCATTTCCTGGCAACTGGCTCTTTCCAAGTGACAGTGGGCTTAGCAGCAGTAATGTCACAGTCAATGTTCTCAATAGTGCTGACCAGAGTGTTGTCTGCCCTGATTAAACACATGTGCAGCTACATCGTTATCCCCCAAGTGGAGGATTTGGCCACAGTGAAAGCTGACTTCTATGCAATGTGACATATCCTCAACATCATTGGGGCAATCGATGGAACACATATTGCATTTGTCCCTCCCTGACTAAATGAACAGGTGTTCAGAAATCAAAAGAGTTTTCGCTCCATGAATGTGCAGATGGTGTGCCTGGCGGACCAGTACATCTCCCATGTCAATGTTAAGTATCCTGGGTCTCTGCATGATGCCTTTATCCTGAGGAATAGCAGCATCTCAAATGTGATGGCCCAACTCCAGAGGCACAGGGTGTGGCTAATAGGTGAGGCCTGGTTCCCACCCAGGTGATGTTAGTGTATGGGTATGGTGTGGGCCCTAAGGGATAGTGTGACTCTGGTTACCCCAACCTCTAATGGCTACTGCCCCTGTGAGGAATGCCAGGACAAGGGCAGAGGAACGTTACAAGAAGGCACATGGGCGAACAAGAAGGATTATAAAAAGGACCTTCGACCTCCTGAAGGCCAGGTTTCGTTGCCTCCATCTAACAGGTGGATCCCTGTACTACTCTCCCAAGAAGGTCTGCCAGATCATCGTGGCATGCTGTATGTTGCACAACCTTGCCTTGCATTGCCAGATGCCTTTTGTGCAGAAGGAGGAGGCTGGAGATGGCCATGTGGCAGCAGTGGATCCTGTGGACAGTGGAGATGAGGAGGCAGAGTATGAGGATGAGGACAACAGAAGTGCAATTATTCATCAATACTTCCAATGAGACACAGGTAAGACAGTGTTAATACACATATAATTGACAGTTTGATGTGTGACATTGTCACTGGCAGATTGGGTAGTCCTACTTCTATGGCCACTCACTGTACCCTTTGCCATCTCTTTTTGCAGATGTTGGTGCCCCATTATTGCTCCTGGTGTGTTCAGTGCAGCCAACTACAGGTCTTCCCTATGTAAACATTACTCTACAGTTGAATTGCAATGTATGAACCTAGTTAAGCTAATACATTTTGAAATCATTTGACGTACACCATACTTGTATTTTTTCAAAGTGTGTTCTTTGCAGTGCTCTGAAGAAGAGTGGGTAGTGCAGTGGGCTGGAGTGATGATGGAGGAAAGTCCAGGTTAGAGTCCCGTCTATTTGTATCACAGGTGCATTGTCCAAGGGGGCATAGGAAGGGGAGCAATGGCAGTTCAAGGTGGACAGGGTGACAGAGTGTGAAACAAGGGGGACATTCAGGAGAGTCTCATTTCCTGGCGGGTGTCTTGGCAATAGTCTTTGGCTTCTGCCTGGATCGTAGGGAATGTTGCAGGGTGGTCCTCCTTCTGCAGGGGAAGGGGTGCTGGTGGCTTGTTGGTCCTGTGGCGGGGTCTGCTGTCCACTAGCGGCAGCAAAGGTGGAGTGGTGTTCAGCGGTTTGGCTAGTGTCAGGGGCCCGGTGTTGGCCATGTCTGCCAGCACCCCTGCAATGGAGACCAGGGTGGTGTTGATGGCCTGCAAGTTCTCCCTAATCTCCAGGTACTGTCCTTCCTGCAGCCGCATGTTCTCCTGCAACTTGTCCATGATCTGGCCCAGTGTATTCTGGGAATATTGGTATTCTCCCAGGATCGCAGTGAGTGCCTCCTCCTGGAGTTTCGGTTCCCTGGGCCTGTCCTCCCCCTGTCGCACAGCAGTCCTCCCAGCTTCCCTGCTGTCCTGTGCCTCTGTCTCCTGAACCGTGTGGTCACTGACCCCGGATCCCTGATCGTCCTAGGTTTGTTGGGTGTCCTAGGGTCCCGGTAGTGGTGGACACACTGCTGATTGACATGTCCTGGGGACAGAGGTATGGGCCCTCTGGGTGGGTGCTGTGGTGGTGTTTCCTGAGGGGGAAGGCTCTGTGGTGGTGTGAGAGTGCGCCGGGTAACCGACTGTCCGGAGGTCCCTGATGGGCCAGGTTGGTCATTCAAATCCAGGTTACCAGAGCTGCTGTTATCACTGTGGGTCTCTTCTGTTGGGGGACTGGATGTTGCTGGCACCTCTTTGCCGGTGACATTGGCTGGGTTACCTGTGGGGATGTAAATGCAGTGTTATTGTTTCTGCGTGTGACAAATTGTGCATGGGTGTGTTGCCCTCTATGGTTCTTATTGCCCTGGCAGCTTTGCCTTGTGTGAGTTGTTATTTGGTGGTCAAGGTGATTCTCTCTAGTGTGCATGCTGTTGTGATGGGTGTCCCTGCAGGTCTGTGAGGGGTGTCAATGCATTGGTGTTGCATGCAGGGCTTGGCATTGTGATGAGTGGGTTGTGATGGTGGGGTGTGTGGGAGGTGATGGAGTGATAGGAGAGAGGGTGAGGACGGGGTAAGTGATGGCATGCAGGTAGGGGGGTAGTGGTAGTATAGAGTTGACTTACCTCCTGCTACTCCTGTCTGGCCCTCAGGGTCCAGTATTGCCAAGACTTGCTCCTCCCATGTTGTAAGTTGTGGGGATGAGGTGGGGGTCCACCACCAGTCCTCTGTACAGCGAGTTGGTGTCTTGCTGGAATGGAATGTACCTTCCCCGTAGGTCATTCTACCTCTTCCTGATGTCATCCCTTGTTCTGGGGTGCTGTCCCACGGCGTTGACCCTGTCCACGATCCTCCGCCATAGCTCCATCTTCCTAGCAATGGATATCTGCTGCACCTGTGATCCACATAGCTGTGGCTCTACCCAGATGATTTTCTCCACCATGACCCCAAGCTCCTCCTCAGAGAACCTGGGGTGTTGTTGTGGTGTCATGAGTGTGGTGCGAGTGGTGTGGGTGAGGGTGTGTAGGGTGATTTGTTGGTCTCTGTGTTGTGGGCTGCGTGGGTGGTTTATAGGTGATAGTGGTATGTGGCTCTGGTTGGGTGGGTGCTCTTGCTGTCTCTCTCTCTGTTGGCAATGCTTTGTAGTCATAAAGGGTTGTGGGTAATGTTGGTGGGTGTTTTATAGTGGTGTGGGTGTAGTGTGTGTATGGGTGCCAGGTGTGTGTAGTTTGAATTGTCCAATGTGGTGTTGTTTTATATGTGTGTGTGTATTTTGAGAGCAACAGTATTTACCGCCAATGGTGTACCACCATTGAATGTCCGCCGCAGTGATTCGTGGTGTAACGATGTGGGTTTTGCTACCACCAGTTTATTACTGACCTTTGGACTGGCGGACTTGTGTGTGTGGCTGTATAGTGACGGATTGGTATGTGTGTGTCATGATATGGTTGGCGGATATCTGCTGCCGCAGCAGTATGTTAACGGCAGTTGGAATGACAGTAAGTGGGATTTACCGCCAATGTCATAATGAGGGCCTTAATGTTGCGAATTTTAAAGTGTAACTCAGTCTAAAGGTTATGCTAAGTGAAGACAAAGCCAACTTGTAAACCCTTTGTGCTACATCGTGCATAATATATACATGATTGTGCAAAGGGGTTCTTCCCTTGTTAGAGGGTCGCTAAAAATGGCTCAATGAAATCTACTACAAGATTCCATTGTGCCATTTCTAGCGTCATTTCTAACAATTTTGACAATGATTGATGATTACGGAAATAGGGAGCAAACAGTTGTCATGTTTAAACAAAAAAAAAATAACATCAGTTGATGCACTTACCTCATGGAATGGATGCCTGTCCTTCATTTTAAATAAAACAACACACTTAATGTTGCGAATTTTAAAGTGTAACTCAGTCTAAAGGTTATGCTAAGTGAATATAAAGCCATTATCATACAGAATAATAAATGTGAGTTTTGACCCAAGCTGCCAACTTTGGATCTAGGGAAGAAGTCTGGCATCGGCTCAACATCCTGTGATTCTGAGCAAATCACTTACTCTCCCAGGTCTTAAAAAAGATGAATGTCACCTTGTGCCTGTAAAGTGGTCCGAAACCTTGTGGTGGTGGCCCACCCATTAGGACAGAGGACCGTATCCCCCCTGCTGCCAGTGCAGCAATCGTGATAAATAAAATGGTAATAAAATGAATTTCTATTTTATTTTTAACTGCTCCCAGCCCGAGCACTGTTTGGGAGCGGGACATTGCTGCTGACTGACAGCACGGGTGGGGGACTTACTCCAAGAGTTTACACTGCTCATTGTAGTTTGGCCTGCTCTCTTGGGCCGGCCGGCCTCACATGTGCAGTGTAAACCCATGCCTGCTGGAGCATCGAGGCAAAATCCTCCAGCCAATCCTGGCGCTGCTCTCATGCTGCTCATCTGCAGCATTAAAGCAGCGTTGGGATTGGGAGAGGGGAACTGCCTGAGGCTCAAGGAAGTGCTGTTGCACTGACTGGACAAAGAGCAGGAAAGATGGTAAGTACATTTTTTTTTGGCCTACTGACAGGCACTGTGAGAAACTCACATTGCCTTTCGCTTTAATTCCAGAGTTCTCAGTCACAGCCCATTATAATAATGAGCCATGATTAAGAGCTTTGAAAATTGTGCATAAAGGCATTGTGTTTTTTTTTACAGTGCCTGCCACTGAACTGCGGCTCGACAACCTTCCACTTTTAAGGGTCACCAGCCACTACTGCTTTTGGGTAGTGTTTGCGCTATACAAAACTGCAAAATAGCAGAGAACAAACTGGCGGGTGGGGAGAGAGAGAGAGACAAAGTGTGGGTTGCTTAGAAGCACACAGGAGACCTAAAGCACATGCACTCTCAAGGAGTGGTTCACCCAAAAAGAGCACGCAACAATGCAGGAGAGAGGGAGTGGGAGCTATGATGCAGCAAGCAATGAAGGAGGTAACAAGACAACAGAAAACCAATAAAAAATGGCTTCATCTGATAATAAAGACATTAATCAGTACTTGATCCATACTCCATCAAAAGGAGAATACACAAAGAGGAAGTGAAATCTGCGTGCACTGGCCAAAGAGAGGCAAGGAAATGAGAGTGATGATGAAGCCAGCTAATGAGGAGTAATAGGTGGGCTAAAAGCCCCTTTTTAGCTTTTTTAGAAACAAGAAATCATCGCAAAGCAACAGCACATATGCACTGTCTGCAAGTGAGACCTAAAATTGGCAGAGTTCCCTCAGCAGTACCATTCAAACACATGTGATTCTCTATGAGAGTTGAGCAAATTAATAGACACCAACACATTGGAAAATGCATTTAAGAGCTACAAACATTTAGATTTCATAGTGTTCACCTACATTTGCACACTGCCCACCAAAGAACCAAAACCTCTCAAGCCTAAGTGCAGTTTTCATGACCTAATATCATCTCAAATGCACCGAAAGAATTGAGAATCCATGGATTATGTGTGTTTTCTATGCATGAAGATTGCACAGCTTTACCCAAACCATGAATCTAACTCATCTACCAGAGATTTAAATGTTTACTAAAGGAGTTACTTTTGCTTTAAAGCATTTTTCTTCTGAAAAGGCACTGTAGAACACACTCTTAATCATTACATTTCCAATGTCTTCTCCACATACTCAATATGAGAAAGATATCAAAGATATTTCCTTTTCTTTTACATATGGTTCTTGTGATTGGTGTTTTGCAAGTGGATTGGTTTTTATTATTACATGCCTCTTGTCTTTAAAAGGTTTCCATCCACAATAGCATCTCAGAATCCTGTGTTGCGAGAATCACCTATAACATCTACTGCCCATCAGTTTAGATATTAATATAAATCAGTGACCCAGACGATAAATCTGTTCTCATAATCCTGAACTACTGTATAAGTTTTCTATAACTTGAGAGATAGCTCTATTGTCAGCAGCAAACCCTAGTAAAATATGGATAGCCTGAGTACTAATTTCAGTGTTGGATGGGTGTAATCTAGGTTTTCCAGTTTAGTCCATACTCTGTATCACCTCTGCACAGAGAATCATAGGTTTACTTCCCAAAGTCTTGGCATGTAAAATTGGATGATTTCTGTAATTTGAAGGATAGCTCTGTTGTCTGAAGTATAAGCCTCTAATAGCTATCTGACTTGATAGATTGCTCTGCCATCAAAGATCCAAACCTGCAAGATCTGTTTAAACTGGAGCATTGCTTTGCTTTCAAAAGATTAAGCCTATGGGATATCTGTAAGATAAAAAATAGCTCTGTGATTATAGGCCTGATCATGCAAGGATCAGCATGTAAAAGCTATGAAACATGGACATAGTTCTGCAGTTAGCTGTCTAAACATGTATGATTTATTTAACCTGAGATGACTATGGACCTAAGACTTGAACTTGTAGGATCTCTGTACCATGGGACAGACGGTTGCTGTCCGTAGCTAGAGACATCAGTGTAGCATTTGGGATAGTGCTGCTGTTTGTGATCTGGGCCTGTACAATAAATCTAACCTAATACCCCTTTTAGAAGCCGGATCCTATTAGATGTCAATAGCAAGGGACTGCTGCTTAAGTCTGTAAGGTTTGTCATTTAAGAGATATCTGTACTTGTTGAAAGCTGAGGCTATGGGATCTGTAGAGTGGTAGATACTTCTATTTGAGACCTCAGCATGTTTGATGACTGTAAGCTGAAACATAGTTTTGCTGCACATAAATAAATCTGAGAGATATGGGTACTTTAATGGACTCCTCAGATGTCTGAAATACAAGCCTGTCTTTTACTAAAGGATAAAACTCAGCTCCAAGAATTCAGCATACAAAATCTTTGTAACCTCAAACAAATTTACTTGGGCCTCTCTAATGGCTATAGTCTACACAATTTATTTTTGAACCCTGATTGGCGTACCGTGATAGATATTGCTTGTGTATGAGAACATAGCCTGTGAGATCTGTAGCACATGTGGTAATTTTTTTTTCCACAGCCTAGAAGGTTTGGGAAAGCTCCTCTGCAAGTCTGTACCTGTAAATCTCTATAACAAGATGGAGTGATGTTTGTGTCTGTAAGATATATAACTTACAGCATAGCTGTACTGCTTGTAGTCTGAGTCTGTGAGAGCTTTGTAACCTAAATGATATTTTTTCTGCATGAGACCTTATTCCATTAGAGAGCTGTTATCTGCCATAATTCTGGCTGAGTCTGTGAAATATATGTAACCAGAGGAATGGCTAATCCATGTGAAGATTCATGCTGTAATGAGATTGTTGTAAACTGGCATTTTAAACTGGTATTTATAGAATACTTATGTACTATTTGTGTAACCTGGTGTAAGAAAGTGACTTATTAGTTGTGGTGGATAGAATCCACCACAAGTAATAAAGGGCCATATGTACGAACACATTTTCCCATTGACACAGAATGGGGAAAACCCTTTGATACATCTGGCCCAAAGTCCCTAAACTGTTAGGTCCAGCCAAAGGTTTTAGTCGTTTAATCTTGAGCTCAACCCTTAGTAGCTATGATACATAGCAGACAGGCTTAACTTAAATAAAATGAGTAAAGCATTTAGAAGTACCAGAATAATTTGAAAGTCAAAGGCACATTGCAATAAAAATCCCACTTTAATTTAAACATAGAAAGAAAAGTTTAATATGTAAAATAAAACCAAAATGACAAAAATGCATAAGTTCAACCAGAGATATAAACTTTTAAAGATTTAAGGTTTAACACCCCCAAGAAAAATAAAGATCTCAATGTAAATCAATGCTCATAGATAGATTGGGACTAAGATGCAATTTTAAGCCGAATGCAAGGGAGTGTTGGAAACACATATGAACTGGACGAAGTGAAAGTCTGTTATTCAAAAAGTTGGAAAAGTTTTTAAGTCCCACAACCAAAAGGAACTTTGTCACTTTTTTGGATAAAAAACATGGAGATTTCTTCTAAGTTTCAATGCATAAAGGGACTTTTTCACTTTTTGAGAAGGAAAATGCTCCACGAGCCCTTCACTGCTGAAGCTGTAGACAGTGTCGTGGAACTGAAGGCCAGATACCAGCTCATGCTATGGAACTCTGAGGATTTCTTGCAAACAATTTCTAAGTCCTAACACAGAATGGGACATAGTAGTTTGTCCAAGGTGTTGGGACCTTTGAAAGAGAAGAATCTGTAATCCAATCTGATGTTGTGTAACTGTTTCCAGCTGATCCTTGGAGTCCATCTTACTGTCTTAGATTAAAGTGGGAGCTGGTTCAGCCTCTCAGGTCTCCCAAGCCTCAAACAGCAGGTGCAGTCCTTATTCTGTTCTTCCACAGATCTGGAAAGAATTTCAAGGCTGTTGCCTTGGAGTACCACATTTATCCATGCCACCTGCCAGTGGGTGGGGGTAACTCTTCCCTCTTCCCTCACCAATGGGCAAAAGATCTCAGGAGCAACCTCTTGTAGTTTTACCTGATTTCCCTACTGAAAGCAATCCCACATTTCATTTTATTCCCAAAATCTGGATGGGAAAGCCTTTCTCCTCTTGTGACCTCTCAGAGGTGTAGTGGTCAGTCCCCTCTCTATGGTCACTCAAAACCAGTTCAAGGGGTAGCTTTACTCCCACTTGGTTTGATGCAAGTCTGACTATGTAGATAGAGGCAGGGCTGTTCCAGGTATCACATGGCCTTTTCTTGTGACAGGTTAGAATCATTTCACGTGGTAAAGTATTTTCAGTGAAATATTGTTTGTAAGTCAATTTTGGTTTAAAAATCGGTTTTATTCTGCCCCTTAACTTTTCCTATTCTGAATATTTGATTTGTGATATATGTTGTTTTGAAATAGTTACAACCCTGGCACTACATGAAATGAAGGTACTGCAGTAAACCAGGTACAACAGCTCGTTGACAGACTTTGGTCAAATGTCAAATGTCAACTGTATCATGACATAATTTTCCATGAACACCAGTAAAACATTCTGATATGACACCACAGGCTATGCAGCTCTGCCTGGCACTAGAAGTTCCCTTAATGAAAACACACACAGCATTCATACACAAACACTAACGGATAACAATCCGTAATCATATTCAAAAACATTCTCAAATCTGCAGCCTGATTCCTATTCTACCAAGCAGTTGCCAATTACAGGCATTGCCAAGCAAGTTCCCTAAGTTCTGCACATCTCTGGGGCAACATTCATTGCAGGTTTTGTGCTATGACAGATGCCAGATACCACTGCAAGCTCACTAAAAGGCCAATTGCGTTGTTTTAAGCATTGGCTTTCAGGGGATAGTATAGTAAATTAATAAAGACTTAGGGCCTGATTTTGAGTTTGGCAGACAGGTTACTCTGTCACAAATGTAACAGATAGACCATCCGCGGTATTATGATTTCCATCGGCTATTCTGGGATTGTAATACGGTGTACGGGATATCCGTCATGTTTGTGCAGGAGTAAGCTTCTCCGCCAAACTCTAATCAGGCCCTTAGCACCCTATTTATAATTTGGCAGATGCAATACTCTGTCACAACATTAGCAGAATTTCCATCAGCCAAATTAAAGGTTCATGATAGCTTACAGAACTTGTAATATGGCAGAAGGGATGTCCATCATGTTTTGACAGAGTATCCTGTCCACTAGACTAAAAAAAGCACCTTACTCTTGGAAGGTGGTGTGGGGTATACCGTCAGGTTGAGGCAGCACACACATCACTTTCAAGAGATAGTTTGTCCAATTGGTGTTTCTTAATATAAAAAAATAAGACTTTCTTTTATTAATACTAACTAAACATTTTCAATGACTTAAAGGACTTCAAGGGCACAAAGCTCACTCTAAAGCCTCAGATCTCTGAGATTAGCAGATGGCAGGGACATCTAGGGACATCTAGTTTGTAACTACAGAAGAATTAGCCTTCGATTTAGAGGGGTGCAGATCTTGCTTCTATGTAGAGCAGTGGTATACCCATATCTTACTGTCTGGATTTCTCTTTTGAGCATTTGGAAACTCACAGGGAGATCAAGGTTTCACTAGTCCATGCAAAAGTGGAGGAACCACAGTTGGTGCTGCTCAGTCACACAGATTTGCACAAATCTGATAGCTGCCAAGGTTTCAGATTGCTAATGTGTGATATTTTCATTGCTTCAGTGTACTTATGAGTGACATTCAACGATCAAAAGTGTGACACTTAGTGACACTTTCTCGCAAGCAAAATCAAGCAATGAAGTCCATGAAAATAGATAAATAGCAGAAGTTACACCTATATGAAGAACGTGAAACTCTAGTAAGTTCTTGAAACTGCTGCAAAGCACCTACAATGGAAGGGCACTAATCTCTCTCACAGGCCTTTCATTTATTTTATAGTGCAACTTATACCATTGTTGGTTTCAAAACACTTTACAGCACACACACATTATATTGAGACAACGAATCATACATGTGTAAATCAGTCTATAGGAAATGTTACATAAAACAGTGAGTATTACAACTTGTAGGAGTCAAGTCATCTATACTTAGTAAGCAGTATAATTTAAGACTATTTGGTCTGGAGAAGCACAGTGGTTGGCTTTTTCTAATAATAATTTACTAGGGTAATGAAAGACTGGGGGTGGAATAACATTCTAACCATACTTTGCAGTTTGAAGGCAAGTCCTTGATGCAAGTTCATAGCTGATGCTGCGATAGTAGGATTGTAATCTATGAATAGCAAGTAACAAAAGGGTCTCTATGAAAAAATCAGTAACCCACTGATCTAGCCATAAAAAATATCAAGTTCAGTGATCTGCATGGGTTATTTTCTTTGCAGCAGGCTCATTAATCCCCTGCGCTGGTTCATGATGAGTGAAATTTGACACTTGACTAAGTGCTGCTCTATCTCCAGTAGGAACATTATTCGCCAGAGTTATCTTGACATTTCTATTGCTGCCTGAAAACTGCTTGACACTCTAGAATTTGGCCGCAGGTGGTTTTAAACCCATGGTATTTCTGAATAAACAATATCTAGAACCCAGTATAGGTATGAACCCTGGAGGTAGAGACACGGACCACACAGAGTTTGCGCCATTGGCATACATACGTTCACGTGTAAAGAGAACCCAGACAGGTAGAGTTGTCCATTCATAAACGCAGATCACAGACCATTCTGAACTCTGCACAGCCAGCTCTTTTTATGTATTAAAAAAACGAGAACACTGACATAGCGGGATGCATGTGTGAACATAGTAATATTCCGGCACAGGTGTCAACATACAGCATAGATGGAGTTTGGCTCAGGTGTGAACCCAGATAGTGTCTGTCTTCAGTAGTCCTTTGCGACAAATATTCTACACCACATATAAATTTCCCTAGTACATGACAAACTTAGGGCCACATGTATGTAGGTTCAGATTTGCGACTCGCAAATTGCGAGTCTCAAATCCGAATGTAGGATTGTGTCCTTGACACCACTTGCTATTCGC
Organism: Pleurodeles waltl; assembly: GCF_031143425.1. Lineage (NCBI taxonomy): Eukaryota > Metazoa > Chordata > Amphibia > Caudata > Salamandridae > Pleurodeles > Pleurodeles waltl. The sequence goes on from NC_090436.1 coordinate 235,335,410, forward strand.
AAGGGGGTCGTAAATGCCCACCTCATTAATATTCATGAGGTACGTTGCAATTTGCAACCCCCTTGGGAATGTCGGGCCTCACAGGGATGGTGGCCTGCTGGAGACAGCAGACCACCATATCTGTGACTGCTTCTCAATAAAGCAGTTTTTTTTTGTAATGCAGCCCGTTTTCCTTAAAGGAAAACAAGATGCATTACAAAAACAAAAAATGAAACGTTTTCATTTCATTTTTACAGACGGACCACTGCCTGCTCTGAATTTTTTTTACAGTCACATTCACAACGGAGAAGGGGTCCCATGTGGACCCCTTCCCTTTTGCAAATGGGTTAGCACCCATTTGAAATGGGTGCAAACTGTTCGCAGTCACAAAACAATCCTACATTGCACTGCGAGTCACAATTAGGAAGGGAACACCCCATCCTAATTGCGAGTCGCAAACCCGTTTTGCGATTCGGTAACCAGGTTACCGAATCACAAAACTGGGTTTGTGCATCGCGATGTGCATTTTGCATGTCGCAAACAGCCAAATTCGCTGTTTGCAAGGTGCAAAAAGCTACCTATATGTGGCCCATAGTCCGTTGGTCACAGCTATTGCTGCAGAGGGCAGATTAGCCCAAGCAAGATTGCACAACCAAAAAACATACAACAGGACAGCAGCACGTGTGTTGAGGACAGATGATTGTCCTATAACGTAACTACAATTAAACTCCAGTGGGCAGCAGAAAATCCTAGGGGCTCACGTCAGTCTGCAGGAAATTAAAATTAAAAACACATCCTGGTGTCGCAGGCGGACTGCGCCCAGTCCGGGTGGTCCACTGCAGCATAGTGAGACAGTCTGTACAGGTGGACCAACCCGTGAGGCTCCTAATTAAGAAAGAGAAACACTCAGTGCCCATTATCATCTGCATAATGCAGCCCAGGAGCCCACAAACCGCACTGCTGTTAATGCAGCAACTCTCTGACACCTGCAGTCACTCACATCCTCTCCCTCACAGTGCAAGGGTGGTGTCAAGGTGCTAATATGCGTGACTATCTTGGTGCATTGATGCAGACCACCACACTAAAATGTGCTAGTCTAAGGCCTGTTGGGTACCACTTAGCTGGACTGAAATCCCAAATTTGTGTAATGCCATCCATTTTTTTCTGCTCCAGCAGCAAGAACAATAAATGGGAGTTTAAATAGAAATGCACATTTTAGGATGACGCTGCAATTTACCCTTCTTAACTAATCTGCACTAACTTGTAAATGATCAATCTAAGGTGCATCTATACATGTTTCTAAGATTTTTCTCTTCAAGTTTCATTACAATGGACCAACTTGTTTTAGTGAGTCAAAAAGTGTTCTATCAAAGTAAAGTAAATCTCAAAGAAGAGCAGAGTCTCTACTGTTGATTTGGTAAACTCTCATTATCTCTTAATACAGCCCTTACATTTCGCACATGTCTCTGCCACACAGAAGACATTCCCTAGCTGACAAAAATCGTCCCCCAATGGCTGCAGTTTCCAAGCAGTTTCCAAAAGGGAGGATCTTCCACCAACACGTCCTGTTTCTTTTCTGTGTACAGACATCCTTAGCTGATACAAAAGTTATGTTTCTGTTTTATATAATTAGTATATTTTCCATACTGAAGATTAGCTATGGTAATCTCCTTTTTAGGTAGAGTCTAGCAGCCCGCATGTGCTGCTCTCTCGACATGATGTAATCTACTCTGTGGGCATTAACCACCCAATCTCATGTACATCAGTTTCATTCATTTTCTGGTCTGCCTTTCAGACTTCCTTTGGATTGTTTGGTAAATGCTTGTAAATGCTTTACATTCCTCCTGCCTTTGTTCCGGGCCTGGAAAATGTCCATGCTATATTGATCCTTTCGCTATTGGCCATATGCTTTCTTTCAGCGCACTACTTTTTCCTTTCTGCGCTCGGCCCGCCTGCTGATGCTTGGTCGTCTTCAGCGCCATTGCTGTCCCTAGCTGCTCGCTTCTGCTGTCGTGTTCAACCTATCCAGTAGGCCTTCTCAGGCATGCTCCTTGGCCAGATATTCTTGGTGTCTAAAACGCATCGTTGCCCAAAACACAGGTAGATTTTTGCAGAGCCCCGCCACGCATGTCACTCAGCAGCACTAGTTGATTGGTATTTTATGTGGTGGTTGTAAGAATACCTTTCTTTAACTGAGCCTTATTCAACTGCCCCTTCATTTTCTATTAGCCTAATTTCCTTTACTCTCTCTGCTGTATCGCTGCTGGTTTGGTTTCGTTGACAGTGGAAGGTGTGACTCTTGCTTCTTGTATCCTTAAATGCAAGTGCTTTGTTACATCCTCCACCCTGCGTGCCGTCCCAGGGGGTGGCCTTGTACAGGATTAAGGGGGTTTGAAGAAGAAGGGGTCAGTTGGGGTGAGTTTAATGCAAACACATCTTGGTCGTTGTGCTAATTTGGGAACGAAGACGACTTGAACAAGCTGCCAGGAGATCCAGACTTCACTCTTAGATGTAACAACTTTGCTCCTGGGGTCAGTCCGCTCTTCTGTGTCGTAGTCACACTGTCGACCTCTGTCTATTAATCTGTGTTGATGCACGAGTTTACCTACGACTTTATATTTCTCGGACAGCTTTCCTTTCATATTCTCATATGTTTTCCACATCTATCTCTCTCACTAATAAAAGCATTTTAAATGTCCTCATTGCGTATCCACAGTCAGCTGTAGTTTTCACACCCTTTTCCTGTATATGATCGATATTTCTTAAGAGTCACGTTACCGACTGGAATCAATGTGTTATGCAACCCCATATAATTGTTGCACGTCTGTAGATCACGAACCTTCACAGCCTGTTTTCTGCTGCTACTAGCACACTCGAAGGGCAGATCAATTTATTTTGCACTTTCACAAAAAATATACCATTGTGCTGAAGAGTGTGGATTATTAATGGCAATATTTTATTTTTTTGCTGCAGATAGAAGAAGAAGGTAAATGGAAGTGCTTTAGTTATATGCAGGGCCACTGTAATTATGTGGCAGAGAACACCAATTTGGGCAGCAGGGTTCATCAATTTATGTGGCAAGAAAAGTCCAATTATGCATTTACAATGTCAATAGCTCTAACTCAAGCAAATGCAAGACCTATTACATTGCAAATGTTTGTTTAAACAGTGACTCATGAGGGAATAGCAATAAGATAATTGTTTCATAGAAACCCACCAAAACAGAAAGTTTCAGTCAGTTTTTTAACTGGGCAGTTGCTGATCTCATGGGAGAAGTTTCTTTGCTGGCGATTGGCAGTGATTTGTGGGCAGCCAAGTACTATAACTGCAGCACTATCCTTCTGGTGTGGCAGTTTCCTAAAATTACAATTTTTAAATCTTGTCTGGAGACATAACTCACACCTTGATCTATGGTGGAATCACTAAAGGAAGTTACTGGACCTTCCAAAAAGGTCTAACCCATGGCCTCTTTGCAAGAGATGATTGAGGCTGCAGTTGAAATGGCTTTTAAGTCAAGAGTGTTATATGGTTCCTACAAATTATGTATGACTTTGTATCGAGTCAGCATAAACTTCAGGATATTCAGACTCAGTCCATCTAAACCATCAGGAAATATGGACAAAATTCATAGCTAGCTCACAGTGCCCTATCTGAACCCTTAAACTTACCAGGGTGCCAGACGGTATCTGCAACCTTGAACATGACTACTTGGATTCCCAAGGAAATCATGGAAAAAGGTCTTCCTTTCATTGTCACTTTGCATTCGCAAGGCAACACACAAGAAAGAAACAAAAATGTATTTTCAAACATTTTTTGCAACAATCCTTTTCTTGCATAGAAAACATGAGCTGCAATTAGTAGGCAGATAAAACATAGCATGGTAACCAGCATTATAAGAATGGTGAAAAAATAAACAATTCAACCCTGATAATGTTACTTTGCTGGTATACTCCTACAGTATCTGCTACTACCTACACTATGGAGATCATAGTGGAGTATACCCTCTGCCAGATCAACTGGGAAAGCCTAACACCCCATACCAGTGTAAGATGGACCGGAAAGCCAGGAAGTCAGTCTGGTGGAGTGCAGGGCATTGTCCTTTGCAGGATGGAGGTCAGATTCAGCAGGGCTGCATCTTGGTCACAGTGCACCGCATTCTAGGATAATCCCAGCAGAAGTACTCTTATGCTGAATGTAGTACAGAGGCAGTTTTTATAATGAAAGCACTGTTCACATTGCCTTGTGTCAAGGGGCAGAGCTGATACGATGATAGGTTTTCAATTTTGGAGCTGGCTCCAACGGACAACATGATAAAAGGGCATTGTGTTCTGTGTGCCTAGCCTTGGACAGAGTGTACAGATTGTGTTGCAGTAGTCTGATAAGAAAACATAAGGGCTGGCGCTCAAACACAAGTGCTGGTGAGCCACACACCAGCTCAAATTAAGCCCTGATAAGGACAGAAGGGGCTGTTTTATTCAATAAACATAGCCCACAAAAATTCCTTAACATTTGCATAGAAACCTATGTTTTTCAGCTTCTGTTTTTTCTGCTGAAGATGATTTCTTCATCCAGTACCAGTGCATGGAACTAGAGTGTATCTATTTACATGAAGCTATTTGGCATGTTCTGCCCATGTGTGGGTGGAGGTGGACAAGGCCAATTTTCCTAGATTTGTTGTCTAGGTGCTATCCATTGGATAAAGAGTTCTATCCAGTAGTGAAAGTGGTCAACCTCATGGCCTGCATATCATACATAATCTCTGTAGATGCCTTATCTCCTGATTCAATAGACCAAAAGGTGGCAAGCACTATAAAGAGGTGATATGTTCAGTCTCTCCTCAGAGATTTTCAGACCCTTGAAGAACAAATGAACGAGAGAGTAGATTTTTCAGCAAACCTATCTCTCATGGAACAACAGGTCTGACATCTTTTCATTATATTTTATGATAATCTCTGTGTCGAAGCTGCAGGTTCTGGAGCAGAGATTGCAGCTTGTTACCACCTGTGGATGAGCTCTTGTAAGGCAGGTGCTGCACAAAAACAAATACTTATGGAATTGCACTTTGATGGATCCAAGCTCTTCAGGCAGCAGCTTGAGGACATGGTGAAGAAGTTGGTTGAGAGTGAGAAGCTCATGACTCCTGTTTGACCTTTCTGTAGAGGAAGAGGCTTTTGGGATGTAAGAGCTTTTCCTCCTGGAGTTTTGTGGGACAATTCCCAGCCCTTTTGAGGAAGGGACAGTGGGCAGGGAACATCTATGTCAGACAAATCCCGGTTCCATGTATTTGTTACCTCCCCCACTGTTCCACCTTCAAGCATATGACTACTATGGCAATATCCCTGTCAGAGGCTGCCTATAACTATTTAGGATATTTGTCATCAGTCATTGATGGATGCTTAGGCTATGGAAGTAGAATCAAGAGGACACCAGACAGAGTTTTTAGGGACTCCAATCTTATATTTCCATCAGGTTCCTTTTCTAAAGGACCTCGTTCATCAAGAGGACCTCCTGCAGGGGATCCAGCTACTGCTGCAAAAAGCATCCATAATCCCAGTTCCTCTAAAGGAAAGGTTCCAATACTTTTCCTTGTCCGGGAGGCCTCAGGGGATTATTACCTGGTCCTAGATAGCAAAGGTGTGAATCGTTTGTTTTGTCATTAAACATTCAAGATGGACATTTTTCAGGGCATCTTTCCTTTGGCGAACCAAGATTATTTGGCATGCCTCAAAATGATGGATGTTTACCTCCAAATCCCAATTCATACAAACCACCAGATGTACTTGAGATTTGCAATAGAGAATCATCATTGCAACTTTCATATCCTGCCACTGGGTCTGGCTTCAGCGCCAAGGGTTTTATGAAGTTCTTGGCCCCATTGGTAGGTATCCTGCATGCTAAGGGAATTCAGGACTATCCCTATTTCCATGGCTGGCTTATTGCATATTCTTCTCTCCAAAAAGCAGAGCTGGAAATATAGCAGATGTGTAATCTACTGTGAGACCACATGTTCCTCTTGAATTACAGCAAGTCACACCTTTTTCCATCCCAGTCCTTCCAGTTCATTGGAACACACTTCTGCATGTACTTAAGAGAGGTTTTTATGAGCATCAAAAGAAGGGACAGACTGATATCTCAGCTGATATATCTTTTAGGAAAGACTGAGGCCACAGCAAGACTTTGGCTCAAACGTTAAGGGGATTTGGCTTTGACACGTTCAATTCTATCTTGGAGCTGCCTTCATTTCTACCCTATTGTTCACTACATTCTTCAGCACTGGGATCCTGTATCAAAGAATTACAAGGCATTCTAGTAGCTCTTCATTTCTGTCTAGACCTTAAGTGGTGACTCATTCCATCAAACCTGGGCAAAGGTCATCAATTAATTTTCCTTCCTCTATTGATCATCTCTACTGTTTCTAGGTAAATGGGATGGGATTCAGTTCTAGAGGCTTCCAAGTCCAGGGTAAAGGGAACAGATGACAGATCTCCAACTTCTCCAATTTGAGAGAATTAGCTTTGGTTCAGCAGTCCTATTCAATTTCGTTCCCCTAATCGAGAATCAAGTAGTCTGTGTTGAGACAGACAACAAGGTGGTTAGGACTTACCTCAACCCTCATGGAGGGATTCAGTGGTCTCTCTTTCTCCTTTCTCAGGAGATATGCCTGTGGGCATAACAGAACCTCCACTTTCTGATAGCAGTATATATTCTGAAGAAGGAGAACTGGCTGGATCTCTTTGCCATGGAGTCCAACTCGCTGTTACTACAGATGCCTTCCCCGCTACCCTACATCACAACGTTGACAAAATATGCTCTTTCAATTCCTTGGCGTGGGGGGCTTCTTTACTGTTTTCAACCCTTCCAATGAATTCCTCGGGTTCTGAAAAAGAGTTGGGAGGATCAGGCCAGGGTGATTTTGATTGCACCAGCGTTGTCGAGGAGAACTTGGTATCCTCTCCTATTTCAAATGGCTGTCCATTCTCTATGGCATTTCTCAATACATCCCTCAATGCTGAGTAACCAGTCATATACCAGGACTCTCCAGGCATCTCAATCTAGGGGAATGTCTGCTGAGATGTTAAACCTGTTAGCTGAAGTAGCAGAATGTATTCAGCTTTCTTGGAGGCCTTCAACCGGCAAATCTTACAGTTGTACCTAGCACAATTTTGAATCATGAGGCAGGCAAGGATTTAACCTCTAACTCTTGTGATCTTGGTGCAATTCTGGATTTCTAAATTGATGGTTTCGTGCTTGGTTTAGCAGTCTCGTCCATCAGAATCCAAAGGGCAGCTATCCAGTCTTTCAGAGGAGAGAGTGATTCTGTGGTGGCTCCTCTGGCATCCTGCCTATGAAGGAGTTTCTTTTCTCCAGCATCCATCAATTGATGCTCCTGCTCTTTTTGGGACTTAACACTGGTCTTCTGTGATTCAACAGGCCCTTCCTTCAAGACTCTGGAGTCATCTGCTATGAAGTACCTTAACTCTAAGGTGGTGTGTTTGGTAGTGATATGCTCAGGGATAGAGGTGGGGGAAAATGGAGTACTGCTTTCCATCTCTCTATGTTCAGTTTTTTCCAGATAATGGTGGTTCTCCATCTGAGCCCCATCATCCCTCCCAAAATGCCATCTTCCTTTCACTGTTCGGTGAATATTGTCCTTTCAGTGTTCTATCCAAATTCTTCATCGGCCGAAAGGGCACATTTGCACAGACTAGATCTGCACAGAGCTTTATGTATCCACCTAGTAAGATCATCCCTTTTTCACTAGGTATTACCATTGGACATTCCAGTAGGGTCGTCTTACATTCTCATAAACCATTTCGAGATGGATCAAGTAAGTCATTATCAAGAGTTCTGAAATTTCATGTTCAGAAATCCCCAGTCAGGTGCAAGAAATATCCACAAAGGGAATGTCGACCTCTTGGGCATCTTTCAAGCATGCACCACTCAGACATCTGTGGTACAGCTACACTGAAATAACCTCATACCTTTCTCTCAATACTGTCTGTAGTTGGGTGGTGTTTTTGCATCAGGTTCATGCACTGTCTTCTGTTTCTGAATAATCTTACAAAGAGAAAGGTTTTATGTATTATGTAAGACGGAAGATATATAAGAAGAGGAACTCTTAATAAAAGTTGCAGGGGTTGCAGTATAGCTGACGACTCTTTTTATGGTAATTTGACTAGAGGAAATTAAATAATCAATCATTTTTGCTTGGGTAATTTCTTAACATGCAAGAACTATTTGAAGAAGACGAACGAGGAGCTAATGGTTCCATTACTCTGAGTCCAGATCTTTGTTGACACATCCCTGAATCTCAATCAGGGGAGTGATTATTTTCCTTTCCTCTTTATATAAGAGGTATACCAAAGGAAGTGTTTGTTGGTGTAACTTCCTCCCTTGTGTGGCCTGCAGAGTAACGGCAGCCAGTTTGAAGCAATTATTTTTATTAACTGGAGAATAACTTCTGTGAGGCAGCAGACTTCTCAGCAAGAAAGGACTGAATCTATCGGTGGACACCTGAACTCAGAGAATAAGGAGAGTAACTGGGTCATCATCTACCCCGACCTGCGCTGACTCTTTACCGTTTCTATGTGCACAATTCGGAATTATCACTTCTCTTGTCCAGCCCTCTGTTGTTTGTTTGTTAGGTTTATAGCTATAAACCAAGGATGATTCGTCCCAGAAATGACTTATGAAGATATTACTGCAAACCACATTGCAGTAAATCTCAAAGACACGACCAAGACAAATGTATGTTTCTATTTAAAGTGAAAAACACGACTCATTGCTCTTTAAAATGAAAAAGTGCTGTGGAAGATAATTTACAGAACAGTGAAAAGAATGATCACATTAATTATCACTTTAATGACCAAAAACAATGTGAAACAATGCAGTATTCAAAGGCGGTCACATTATACATCTGAGGAAGACCTCCAACAACGGATAATGGTGATTGTCCAGAAATTAATTTAAAAACTACATATGGAAGGCGAAATTTGACATTCTATAGATGATCATTAATGTGGCCCTTACATGCATTATGTTGCACAGCAACAAGTCAAAGTTCCTCTTGACTCTTCGGCTAACCTATTCTTGATATGCCATTGTACATATCAATGCATTCAATAAAATACAAGAATTTCAAACGATTATAAAATCATTGTTTCATAAAGATCCATTTTGGCAATACATGCAGGCTTTGGATACACGTTAAGGAAAACACACCTATTATTTACTGCTTCTTATAGTGCGTCAGAACCTTGATAAGTAAACTTACAAGGAGACACGCCTAGGTCGATGAACCTTTTGACCACGTTCGGGCACTTCCCAGCACGACATACCTTTTTGGCATCACAAATCAATAGATCAATAACCCAATCTATATGTGCAGTAACTAATCAACAAGCTAATCAATAACATTTATTAAGCAGCAAAAGTTGAACACACCATGACCTTCAGTCACAAATAACCACAACAAACTAGTTAAGTGTTAGGATATTTATTTCCCTATTGGTTACAATCTAATGTCATCTCTGTTAATCTCAATAGCAATAAACCTCATTAAACTCTTCTATTCAGCAATTTTGAACGCAATTAATCAATGCATAGAGAATATTCATTCAATGGTTAGGCAACTTAGCAAAGTCTCAGTAATACATGATTCAATAAATCATGAATTAAGTCATTTGTCTATTTGCGTCAGATATGTGAATACCTCAACTAACATCCGATTAGCATGCTGGGCTTCATGCAAAACGTTTTAGCAAACATGAATTTGGAAAACATCTAACTATGGACTCTATCAAAATAGCAGTTGGTACCTAGAAAGAAAAGGCAAACAGACAATTACAATTTTACATCGGATAGTTACCAATCCAACAGATCAGTAAACAGCTTCATTCTTCGTCCTCAGGACATCAGTCAATTCGCCGTCAGCAGAGATAGGATGGGGCAAAGTCTCAATATAGTATAACTAAGGAATAGGATCTTCCCTCATATGGAGGAGAAGTAAGTATCAGTAAGAAACGGGTAGAGGATGGTTTAAGGTAACAGGAAGAATAAACGGCAAAGACTCAAAAGAATGGCCCCCTTTCTCCTTGGGTCATGCGGTTAAATAAAAACTGCCTAATTTCCCCTTAATTCCTCATTGGATAATAATTGGTGCATCTTTATCTCTGTCCAATAATTCTCCACGCACTTTGCCAGAATTTTCCACAAACCACAGTTCTCATGTCGCTGATTGGTCCATGTCATTGACGTCTTCATCAGTTAGAATGTCAGGTAAGAAAAGTTACACTTTGCGCTCCAGTCAGTGTCTTCATTGTTTTCTTCTACTCTTGTTGTCCTTGCACCTGTTACGAATTACACTGTTGCATTCAGCAAGAATGTCTCCTTGAGCAAGTCAGTTCTCATGAGAAAGAATTTACTATGGCTACACACATCTAACTTCTGGAAAAGTACAGCTTCGTGTCCTTCAGGAAAACAGCACATTGCACGTTTAGAAAATGCAGTTTAATATGAGATTAGGCAACTAGGCCCAGACCCTCGCTAAGCTAAGGCCTAACAATTAATAAGCAAAAACTCCTAATACATAACTCTAATTCTAATATACTAATACAACTCAAAACATTATTGCAAAAAATGCAGAATTAACAAGCTTTCATTAGTTTTCGTATACATTGGTAGCCACTCCCCCGGGTACATTTCAAACGCGTACACTATTTTCTATGTTAACACATTTTCTATGCAGCTTCATTACACAATATATTGCAAGCTTTTCATGTTAATATTGCTTTTGGAAAACACGCTCCAACAATCCCTCGTTTGATGACTCTTGTCATCACACAAACCTATCCCCAGAAATTTTACATATTAAAATTCTCTCAACTCAATTTCTTACCTTATTGGCTTACCCTTTGATTTTGCCCTATACAATTATTCCCTTTGTTTTTCTTCCCTCCTCTTATTATTTTTCGCCATTTTAAATTTGATTCTTTTGCTAATTTTACATGCCACCCATAATCCAAATAGGCAGGCTATAACAATCAATATTCCCTGTACTATTTTAGCCAATATCCCATGCCAAATATTACTAAGCCAATTTCCCACTGAAGCAAATCCTTTTCCAACCATTTCCCAAACACCTAGTTCTTTCAAATCCTTCAAGTCTGTACTATCCCTAGTCAAGTTAGTAAGCATACTCCTAATCTCATTACTATTATCTGGAATATATGTGCAACAATGACGCTCATTAAGCATTCTAGAGAACCCACCATTTTTCGCTGAAAGAATGTCTAAAGCAAGCCTGTTTTGAAGAGTCATAGCCCTTTCCGCAGCAAGTTCAGTATCCATCAAGAGTATAGCCCCTGAAAAATTTGTCAACATGTTATCCCCAATAGTAGACAACTTTCAAATCTTTATGGAGTTCAAGATATCTCCCACTGAGGGAATTATCGCTCCAAATATGTCTCCTGCTACACCAGCAGCAGTTTCTCTTTTCTGTCAAGTACGATGTAATTCATACAATTTCGTAAACTTTTCTAATCCTCAAGTTGATATATTTTTGGGAAAACTATCCCCAAATAGCATGCCCCATATCATCCCTTTGGAAGACGGTAATAAGCATTAAGCCCACATATGTAATAGATCCCTGGGATTGCTGCGTCCTGTTCATTTAACATGAAAGTCCATTTACTCTGAAACAAAAACACATGCTTACATTCACTCATTCCCACAAACACATTGTCATAATATGATTTCGGCCTAGATATGCAAAGCTTCCCTACATGTAATGCATCTAAAGCTAACTTCCCTTGGTGCCTAATTGCACCATACCCTTCACTACTAGTAAAAGCCAGCTGCTGCAATCCTTTCTCTAATTTACCCTTTAATGCCCTTCTCCTATCTTCCGTGTTATCTAAAAATCCTTTCTCTACAGGTGTAAGCAAGCATGTCAAATTATTACGGTGTGCCTAAGTTGTACTAATTGTTAATGTCGACTCAAAGAATCCTTTAACTAATTTTAAACTATAGTATCTAGCTACCCCAATCAAATCCTCTATTATAGGCACATAAGAAAACACAGGGTCATAATTAGAGTAAAAGTATTGAATCTCTTCCTGGTTGTAGAACCTTGTTAGTAACAAACTACAACTTATCCCATATGTTAGTGGCAGACTATGATAGGTAACCCTCTCTTGTACCGAAACAGGAATCTGTGTACACACAAAGCAATCCTTCGCATCCATTGTGTCAACATACTCACTCAGAAAGCAATAGAAAACATTAGTGGAGAGTTCCCCTTTTGCGTTAGCTCCCTCATGCAAATATTTTGTATCTAGCTCAAACCTTTCCCAAGCTGTTAGTGGAGTAGTAGTCTCAGGAATTGAGGCATTGTTAGCCCCACTATTATCCATTAGTGTCACACCCCCTATCACAACCATAATGAATATCACACACACAACACCTAAACCAACACCCAAATATTTACAATACCTACTCCCTCTATTATCCTGACTAGTATTAGCCATGATTTGTAAAGAATCCGAAAGTGAAGGATGGTTAATTCAAACAACAAGGGTGGTTAGAAAATGTTCTTCTCTCTTTTTTTTTTTTTGCAGCAAAAGTCAAGCAATTATTTACACTTTTCAGTTTCACTCCCAGGATCCTTGTCAATTCAGGTTAGCAGCTTCTCAAAATCAGTTTTTCAAAAGTCAATTCAGGTTATCAAAGTCTCATCCGGTAAATTCTCAGTCTCTTTTCTCAATTTTTTTCCTTAATCTCGATCTTTTACACCAATTCATTCTCTTCAGCCAGACTCAGGTGCGAAGTATTGACCCTGGAATTTCTCGATCAAAGCAAAACGCCAAGAACTCTTGTTGCCATTCAGCTTTCGTTGCATATGCCCATTCAGGAACACCTTCTGTTTGCAACCCTCTTTCTCTTCAACTTGCGATCACCTTGCAACTCTCCCTCGCTTAGATCTTCTCTCCTTGTTGTATCAACTTCTTCCTCTATTGCATCTTCGACAACTACTTCTCCCTTTTTCACTTGCAATTCTGGCCACTTGTCTCCTTTCAGTATCTCTCCTGTCTTTGAACTTTCTTCTGGCAACTTTTCGCCCTCTTTTGACTCTATGGTGTTTTCTCTTGATGGACCTGCAAATTGCGCAGGAGGCGTGTGGACACTCTGACTCTCTTCCACCTCAACTCCTTCGCCTTCTGGGTCAGTCAAACGCTCTAGCTCGCTCTTGCACTCGTCTGCTTCTGGGAGAACCTCTCTCTGATTAGGCTCCTGCTGCCTCAGTTGAGATAGGCTCACCGTCACCCCTCTGGATCTCTTCTCCTTCGTCTCTTGCTGGAGTGACCAAGCCGTCCTCAAAGGGCTCTCCTTCTGTCTCAGATCCCCTTCGATTACTCTCCGCATTGAGACTTCCTTTTCTGTTGTTGGTGCTTTCAACAACTCAACTTCCTCATCAGTTGGACACGTCGCCTTTTTCGTATGACTGGCGTGGATCCAGTTCCGAATTCCCGCACACTTCACAGTAGTAGTAGTCGTTAGTATCACTTGATATGGCCCCTTCCAACGTGGCTCCAAACACGTCTTCCTTACGTGTTTCTTGATGACATCCCAATCACCAGCTTTCAGGTTGTGTCCTGGATCATTTATCGGTAGCTTCCACCTGGTGAGAAAAAGAGCGGACCACATCAGCCAGACTCTTGCAGTAGTCCAACACCATATCATCCGTGATATTCACAAGAGCATTTGTGGGCACTGCGGGCAATCTCATAGCTCGGCCCATGAGAATCTCATGAGGAGACAGTCCTGTTTTCTTGTAAGGCATATTCCTCATTGACATTAACACCAAAAGCCATGCATCGGGCCATTTCAAATTTGTGGCTGCACACATTTTCGCCATTCTCGACTTCAAGGTACCATTCATCTGTTCTACTAGTCCTGATGATTCAGGGCAGTAACTACAATGCAACTTCTGCTCAATGTTCAATTCTGTGCACAATAACTTAACCACCTCGTTGTTGAAGTGACTTCCCCTATCTGATTCTAAAGAGATTGGAAACCCGAAACGTGGTATAAATTCCCTAAGCAGCAGCTTTGCTACTGTGAGACTGTCATTCCTGCGTGTAGGGTACGCTTCAATCCAATGGCTAAAGATACATACAATCACCAGCACATATCTCAAACCTCCACACACGGGCATCTCAATAAAATCCAATTGCATTCTGCTAAATGGACCTCCAGCTCTCCCAATGTGGCTCAAATTCACCACTGTGCCTTTCCCCGCATTCATCTGCTGGCAGGTGACACACCTATTGCAAATTACTTCTGCAGCTTGCCTGAACTTTGGGTTAAACCAGTCAATTTTGAACAATCTAATCATGGCATCTCTCCCAATATGTGCTTGACCATGGTAAAACGTTGCAAATTGTGACAAAAGACTGTTCGGCAAAACCATTTTCCCTTCGTCTGAGACCCACAAGTCATCTGGGGGCCAGATGTAGGAAACTGTTTGCGACTCGCAAACGGCAAAAATTGTCGTTTGCGAGTCGCAAACCGGAGTTTCCTATGCAGAAATGCATTTTGCGAGTCGGGACGGACTCGCAAAATGCATTTCCAAATCGCAAATAGGAAGGGGTGTTCCCTTCCTATTTGCGATTCGCAGTGGTATGCAATTCCATTTGCAACCGCGTATGCGGTCGCAAATGGAATCGCAGTTACCATCCACTTGAAGTGGATGGTAACCCACTCGCAAATTGGAAGGGGTCCCCATGGGACCCCTTCCCCTTTGTAAATGGACCACAAAATATTTGAAAAAATTCCAAAGCTAAAGGTTTCTGATTTTTTTAAAGTGCAGCTCGTTTTCCTTTAAGGAAAACGGGCTACACTTAAAAAAAAAAAACTGCTTTATTGATAAGCAGTCACGAACATGGAGGTCTGCTGACTACAGCAGGCCTCCATGTTAGCGAGTGCCCATAGTCGCTATGGGGCCGCAATTTGCGACCCACCTCATTAATATTAATGAGGTGGGTTTTGCGACCCCATAGCGACTTGCAGACGGTGTCTGAGACACCGTTCTGCATACCAAATTGCGAGTTGCAATTTGCGAGTCGGAAGGACTCGCAAATTGCAATTCGCAATTTGTTTTTTTGCTACATCTGGCCCCTGGTCTTTGTATGAATTGCATCTTAACGCAAGAACGTTTCTCATCTTTGCTGGCACATCCCTGCAACAATCTCAACTCTTCTGGATTATTAATCACCCTTAATGCGTAACCTGTGCATGTCTCATTTTCTGTTTCAGGCAACAATTCCCAATGATCCTTAAACTATATACAGTTCAATGCACAAAACCTTGCGTCTTGATCCGCATATCCATTTCCCATTGAAACAAAGTCTTGTGACTTCAGGTGTGCACTGCATTTCACCACGGCAATTTCATAAGGTAACTGAATCGCCTGCAACAACTCCTTAATTCTTTCACCATTTTTCACTGTTGAACCAGAAGAAGTCAAGAAACCCCTCTGTGACCACAGTTGGCCAAAATCATGGACAATTCCAAATCCGTACCGGCTATCAGTATAAATAGTCACTCTCAACTGGGCAGCGGCATGGCAAGCTCTAGTAAGAGCAACCAATTCAGCTACCTGAGCAGAATACACTCTTTTAAGCCTAGACGCTTCCAGGATGCCAGAAATCGTATATACATCATATCCTGCTCTCAGCACTCCTACTGAGTCTCACAAACACGAGCCATTGACAAAGATAATTTGGTCATTTTCTTCCAATTGGGTATCTTTAATGTCAGGCCTCGGTTTGGTGCACATTTCGGTTACCTCAAGACAACCATGTTCTACATCTTCGACATTTTCAACCTCTGTATTTTCATTTGGAAGCAAAGTTGCCGGGTTCAACACTATACATTTTTTCAGTGTTACATTTGGTGACCCCAATATAATAATTTCATATTTTGTCAATCTTGCATTTGTCGTGTGCTGCGTTTTAGTATGGGTCAGCAGGATTTCAACTGAGTGAGGGATCATGACTGTTATAGGGTGTCCCATCACTATACCTTCACACTGTGTGAGGCTTTGTCCAACTGCTGCTATTGCACGCAGACAACCCGGTAAGGCTGCTGCGACTGGGTCCAAAGTAGCTGAAAAATATGCTACTGGTCGGTTTACACCTACATGGACCTGTGTCAGGACAGACAAAGAACATGCATCACGTTCATGACAAAACAGAACAAAAGGCTTCGTGTAGTCAGGCATGCCTAAATCTGGAGCTCTGCACATGCTCTCTCTTAGCTCAGTAAACGCCTTCATTTCCTTCTCTTTCAAGACTATGGGGGTCATTCCAACCCTGGCGGTCATCGACCGCCAGGGTGGATGACCACGGAAGCACCGCCAACAGGCTGGCGGTGCTTCATTTGGGATTCCGACCGCGGCTGTAAAGCTGCGGTCGCCCAGCCGGGTCCGGCGGTTTCCCACCGGATTTCCCCCAGCTGGGAGAATCCTCCATGGGGATTCCAACCCCCTTCCCGCCATCCTGTTTCTGGCGTTTTTTACCGCCAGGAACAGGATGGCGGGAACGGGTGTCATGGGGCCCCTGGGGGCCCCTGCACTGCCCATGCCACTGGCATGGGCAGTGCAGGGGCCCCGTAACAGGGCCCCAGCATGATTTTCACTGTCTGCATAGCTCCATTCGGAGCTGGCCTCTGTGTTGCAGGGCCTTTCCCGCTGGGCCGGCGGGCGCTCCTTTGGCGGGTGCCCGCCGGCCCAGCGGGAAAGCCAGAATGGCCTCTGCGGTCTTTCGACCGCAGAGCGGGCAAATGGCGGTGACCGCATGGCGGTCAGAATGACCGCCTATGACATCTGGCCCTTCTGTGACCGTCAGTCTCACCAATGGCTTGGAGTTGACTGAGAAATTCGGGATCCACTGACAACAGTAACCTACCAGTCCTAGAAACATCCTAACATCTCCGTGTTGCTGGGGGATTCATCTGTAACAGGGCAGTCACTCTTTCTCTGGATAACTTCCTCGACCCTTTCTCAGTTTGATGACCCAAGTACTTCACCTCTTTCTGGCAATATTGCAATTTCTTTGGGGACACCTTGTGTCCATTCTTTCCCAGGTGATTCAGTAAGGCAATTGAATCATACTTACACTCATCCCTTGTCTGGGATGCGACCAACAAATCATCAATGTACTGCACTAGAGTCGATTGGAAAGGCAGCTCCAATGACTCCAAATCCTTCTTCAGTATCTGATTGAATATGGAAGGTGATTCCGAAAACCCTTGAGGAATTCAACACCAACTGTAAACCTTGTCCAGGAATTTAATACTGAAGAGAAATTGGCTGTCCTCATGAAGAGGCACAGAAAAGAACGCTTGAGGCAGATCAATTACTGTGAACCATTCTGCATCACATGGAATCTGAAACATAATTACAGCTGGATTTGGCACTACTGGGCAGCATTTCACCACTGTCATTGATTTTTCTCAAATTTTGGACAATCTGAACCTTCCCACAGGGCTTTCTCAGTCCTATTATTGGCGAGTTACATGGGCTGCTCATCACTTCTTTCAAGACTCCTTGTTTCACAAAGTCTGCAATCAATTGTGCAACCTTTATAAGGACATCTTGCGCCATATGATACTGTGGTACCTGGGGAAACACAGCATGTGGATTCACACTGACTTTAACTGGTTCTACTCCTTTTATCTGCCCTACTCCGTTCCCTGTCAAGTCCCACACCTTCTCTTGGACTGTTCCCTGCAAGTCTGCCGGGAGATCAGCCACAGTAAACATCGGGAAGAAATTAATCAGAGGATACTCCTCGTCTGTGGTCTTCATTTCAGATTCTGAAACCTGCTCCTCTCCTTCATCATCACTGTTTGTCTGGACCTCAATTCCCTCACTGGAACAGGTGATTGAACACCTCGTTTTGCACAATAAGTCTCTGCCTAGCAAGGATACGGGACTTGAATCGCACACCACAAATCTGTGCAATCCTTGGAAAGTACCAAGCTCAACCTGAACCGGATCTGTGATCAGGTTAGTCAGGAGTTGGTTCGCTACTCCCACTACCTTGACTGTCCATCCCGAAAGAGGCAGTTTCGGAACCTCTGCACTTCTGACTGTAGAACGTGTAGCTCCTGTGTCAACCAAGAATGAAACCTTGTGACCCATTACCTTCCCCTGAACATGGGGCCCTTTCTGGTCTACCTCTAAGGATGCTGCAAGCCTGCATTCTTCGCTATCTGAACTCTCATCCGACCATTCATCGTTTATTCCAATTCTCACCACGCAAGGGGTACTGTTGTACTGTGTTAGTTTGACTCATTCTTTGGCCTGTGACCAGTTGAGGAAGCATCACCTGTTGCTGCTCCATTGGCGCTAAAGGCACTTGCATTTGCTATCTAGGTACCATAGGAACCTGCTGTTGCACTTGTTGTAGCTGCATCAGCTGTATACGCGGCATCTGCAACTGCTGCATGGATTGAAAACCCTGCATTTGACTCGCGTTATTCTGAAAATTTGGATTCGGACCTCTCAATCTCGGTCCTCTCAAATTTGGAATGAACTGACATCATTGCTTTGTTGAACAACACCCCCCTGCACCATCATCGGGCATTCCCGTTTCCAATGTCCAACGACCCCGCAAGCATGGCAGGGTAACATGTTCTTCATCTCTTGCACAAGATTTTGCACCACTACAGTGTTCAAATCGGGAGTTCGATTCACAAAACCTCTGTGACCTCTGCCTCTCACTTGTGCTTGAAACATCCCGTTTCCTTGAGGTTGTTTCACCATCTGTTGCAAACATCCTCCCTGCATCCCTGACTGTGCTGCCTTAATTTGCATCACCATCGCTTTCTCCTTCAACTTCCTCTGCTTTAACTCAATCTCATCACTACAGTACTTTGCATACTTCAACACCTCATCAATCGGCTTTGCTTGCCAGCAAATCAAATTACTCTCAATCATCTGAGTAATCTCAGGTCCTAACCCTTCAACAAATCTAAACACAAGGTGATTCATATCCTTCGCCTCAACAACCTCTGTACCACTGTAGTTCTTGAATGCCTTCAGCAACCTCTCATAGTAGGCATGTATCGACTCCTTGGCTTCCTGAGCCGTTCGATCAATCTTTTGCCAATCAATATTCTTTGGCGAAGCTCTCGATTTCAGAAACTCAATCACCTTATAGTAATAGTTCATCACCTCAGGAGACGGTGCTCCTGTGATCCTGTCCCTTGCCGGTTCCTGGGTCAGCCAATCCACACCCCTCTTGCACTCCAGCCACAAGTCAGCTGGAACTATGATCTCAAAGAGAGTATTCAGGTCTTCCCAAAGGCATTTTGCAAGCTTCACAAACCTGTCTGTCTGCTGATACCACTCAATTGGCTTCTCCCTCCGCCTGGGGAAATCATTCATAATGATAGGATATCACCTCTAGTCCATGGTACATGGACAAGAACCCCTCCGGCAGACTCTCTCATTGGCAACATCCTTACTGTACTGATGTCCGGTAACGCTCTTGCTGGCTGCTCTACGCAGTCACTCTTCCTCTTATCTCTTTTCTTCGCCCATCTGCCTTCCCACTTTTCTAAGGCTCCCCAAACTTGCACATTCTGCAGTATTTCCTTGAGGTGTGCCTTCATCCCAGTAGACCTTATGTGTTCAAAATCCTTAGGCTCAAAATCTAACCTATAACTCCTCTTTAAATGTTTGGTATTGTCTAAATCGATGCCATACTTATCTGCCAAGTTTGCCAACCTCTGGTGCACCCTGCTCACTTCTCTAGTTATCTTTGGACACAAGTATCTCAATTCTGCTTCCGTGTATGACTCTAACCTGTTCACTCCCATGCTCCCTTCAACAAGTTAATTTGCCTCCATGCCCAACTTCACAAAATCCAGGTGCTCTTTTTCTTCCTTTCTCCCTGCAACTACAGGAGCAGTCTGTGGTGTATTAAGTTTGTCTAGCCAGTCAGTCAGCTGTTGTGTTGTTCGACCCTGTAATGAGATATTCCCAGCCTGCACTAACGGCGTCTGTGGTATATTCACACCTGAGATCTGTGGAGTCAACTGTCTCGAACCTGTCTGCCTCATGGCCGCCGGAGGAGCCCCAATCGGACTGAAGTCTAACAGGGATCTAGATCCTTCAAACGTCTGTTCGACTGAAGTCATCCCTTGAAAGTTTCCTACAAACCCTCCTCTTGTCATCTCTTGGGTCATCACCCCTTGATCGCATACACTAGGCTTCGCCTGCGCATACAATGGTACTGGTGGGCCAACTGTATTAGGCAAAGATATGGCAGCTGGCGTCTGTCTGTTCCCCAGAACCTGTGGAGGACTAACTCCCATATTTTGGTTCATCACTGGTGCCAGGCTTGACTGCGGTCCCATGACCGAAGTATAATTCAGACCCATTTGCTGCTGTACCTGGGGCAGTAAGGGTGGAGTGGGATCAGTCTGAATCAACTTTGGTCCCCCATATACTTGCTCTGTCGGCACCATCAGATTCATGGCATTCTCTAAGACTGGAACATCGGGGTAAAGTCTCTGAGCCTGTGGTGGTTGCAGCTGAGATTGCATACCCTGGGCAGTGGACACGCTAAAACTGCTCTGTACCGGGACTGGTGTCAAGACAGGACTAACCTGTATCAGATTTATTGTCACTTTTTCTTGGGTCAAACCTGCAGGACATGTGCTAGTGCTCGGTTTATTGTCATCTATCGCATATGCCGGTGGTCGGTCATTCAGTAACTGATTTAGAATCTCATCATTGTCTGAGTCATCTACCTCTGACCATGGCTTCCTAGCCTCTTTGTCTTTGGAAGGACTTTTGTCAGTCTTACAAGTGGCTTTCCCCCCTTTGTCTTCACCTTCTTGAGCTATTGCTGAAAACAGCCTTACTCCATCTATTTTTTCCCTTCTCCAAACTCTCTGTGCACTATCCCACCTAGCCTCCGCCAGTGTCTTTTCTGATATCCTGATCCTCCTTTCAAATTTCTGTTGCTGTTGTTGTATTGCCAGCAGCTCCCAAATCGCTAATGCCTGAAACTGTGCTGGTGTCGGAGGTGGCTTTAGCTCATTTAGCACCCTCCGCAAAGTTTCAAAAATTCTCGAATTGAACATTCCGTGCTCTGGAAACACCAAACACCCTTCTTTCTCTGTAGCTTTGCACCATTGCTTTAGCCAGAGACATGGTGCGACTCTATTTTCCTCCATTACAGCATAAGCTGGTGTATCCTCTGGTGGTGTAACCTCCCCTACACTCGCGGTGATATGTACATCTCCCCTCAAGGTGCTCTTTAAAGCCTTGAAATATTTTTTTTTTCCGCCTTTGATTCTGTTCCCAATCACATCAGGAAGTGACTTTAATTCCCAGAACTCTCTTCGCCTACCTTCTCAACCAATTGCCTCTCACGGACGGCTGCCAATCCGTGCACGACCCTTCTCACTAACCAACCTATCCCAGCGTGGCTCCAATGACGTCACACTCACACACACAGTCTTGCGGCTTGTCTTCCTCACTCTTAATTTGCACAAAAATAATGCAATATAATGCTAGCACCAAATTTGTCGGTTTACTACAGGAAAGGGTAACACAATCGCTTTAGAAGTTTACGGAGATTTCGCTCAGCCTCAGCGGCTACTCTCTCCTTCTCAGATCCCGCAATCGCAAGCAAAATTTAACCTGCAAATTTTACTCTCGACTTGTCAGTGGATCGTTCTAGTGCACTTTAGAACTCACTAAATCTCCATCGAAGTTTTCATTCACTCAGTTTTGACTCAAACTCAACTTGTCCATTTCACCATCGACCTATTAAACTGCACAAATTACAACATAAAACAAGTGTCTCATACACTTATCAGTATACTCCGGAGTCTTGGACCACGCAGGGACTGTACATCACCAACAACCACGTGGACAAGTTTTTAGCACAAAGCGCCACACTCACATGAAGTTAGCCGACTTCCCTACTCTCATTCTGTGGAGTACACACACTTCTACTAAAACATCATCATCTGGCCTAAATCCTCACAAACCTCACAATTCACCTGCGATATGCATAAGCTGTGCAAGCGCAAAATCTACTTCATTCACACTCTCACTAGAACGCCGAGAACATACTCAAACTTCCTTCAGCAAGCTCCGAAATTCCAGGAAAGTCATTTGGGACTTAGGGGCACATCATCTCTCCAATTTGCATCATTGAAAAATAATAATTTTCCCAAACTCAATTTTTCTGATACACCTTTTTTACTTCCAAACCACGCCCATCAATCTCTAGCAGACCTTTTGAACCAACAACTCTATCAAACCGTAGTCCCTTGTACTGGGGCCCCAAAGGGCCAAACCATTACCTCTACTACCAAAAACTGACAGCGCGTCAGAACCTTGATAAGTAAACTTACAAGGAGACATGCCTAGGTCGATGAAGCTTTTGACCACGTTCGGGGACTTTCCAGTACGAGATATCTTTTTGGCATCACAAATCGATAGATCAATAGCCCAATCAATATGTGCAGTAACTAATCAACAAGCTAATCAATAACATTTAGTAAGCGGCAAAAGTTGAACACACCATGACCTTCAGTCACAAATAACCACAACAAACTAGTTAAGTGTTAGGATATTTATTTCCCTATTGGTTACAATCTCATGTCATCTCTGTTAATCTCAACAGCAATAAACCTCATTAAACTCTTCTATTCAGCAATTTAGAACGCAGTTAATCAATGTGTAGAGAATATTAATTCAATGGTTAGGCACATCATTAATATGAAGCAACTTAGCAAAGTCTCAGTAATACATGATTCAACAAAGCATGAATTCGGTCATTTGTCTATTTGCGTCAGATATGTGAATACCTCAACTATTCTCCGATTAGCATTAGCATGTTGGGCTTCATGCAAAACATTTTAGCAAACATGAATTTGGAAAACATCTAACTATGGACTCTATCAAAATAGAGTTGGTACCTAGAAAGAAAAAGCAAACAGACAATCACAACTTTGCATCGGATAGTTACCAATCCAACAGATCAGCAAATAGCTTCAGTCTTCGTCCTCAGGACATCAGTTGATTCGCCGTCAGCAGAGATTGGATGGGGCAAAGTCTCAATATAGCATGACGAAGGAATAGGATCTTCCCTCATATGTAGGAGAAGTAAGTATCAGTAAGAAATGGGTAGAGGATGGTTTAAGGTAACAGGAAGAATAAACAGCAACGTCTCAGTAGAATGGCCCCCTTGCTCCTTGGGTCGTGCGGTTAAATCAAAACTGCCTAATTTGACCTTAATGCCTCATTGCATAATAATTGGTGCATCTTTATCTCTGTCCAATAATTCTCCACGCACTTCGCCAGAATTTTCCACAAACCACAGTTCTCATGTCGCTGATTGGTCCATATCATTGACGTCTTCATCAGTTAGAATGTCAGGTAAGAAAAGTTACACTTTGCGCTCCAGTCAGTGTCTTCATTGTTTTCTTCTACTCTTGTTGTCCTTGCACCTGTTACATATTACACTGTTGCATTCAGCAAGAATGTCTCCTTGAGCAAGTCAGTTCTCATGAGAAATAATTTACTAGGGCTACACACATCTAACTTCTGGAAAAGTACAGCTTCGTGTCCTTCAGGAAAACAGCACATTGCACGTTTAGAAAATGCAGTTTAATACGAGACCAGGCAACTAGACCCAGACCCTCGCTAAACTAAGGCCTAACAATTAATAAGCAAAACTCCAAATACATAACTCTAATTCTAATATACTAATACAACTCATAACATTATTGCATAAAATTCAGAATAAACAAGCTTTCATTAGTTTTCGTATACATTGGTAGCCACTCCCCCTGGGTACATTTCAAACGCATACACTATTTTCTATGTTAACACATTTTCCATGCAGCTTCATTACACAATATATTGCAAGCTTTTCATGTTAATATTACTTTTGGAAAACACGCTCCAGCACTTCCGATTAAGGACTGGTTTTATTTTGTATCTTAGGTTACCTGGCATGTTCACTTAAATAATGTCTGGTGATTTCCTGGGGAGAAGTAATTGAAGACCAAGAAATATGCTGTTGTTTAAGTAGAAAAGCTTAATCTCGTTCTACAGTGTTTCGGTTCATTTATACATAAAACAACAATGTGTTTCGCTAATAACTGTGAAAGGGTAAAGAAAGAAGAGATCTGCAAATTTGCAGCCAAGAACAACTTTTTCCAGGGAACAGAAAGTATTGGAAGTTTAGATGAGGTCGCATTGGTAAATGGGTACAAACTGTAGACGTGGAGACTAATGACGGCGACTCGGCTGCATCCCAGTGCAGTTCCCAGGCTAGAGCACCCTGACCCTGTGCAGATCTCTATCGGGTGACCTGAAGAAATAGCAGAACTGGTTCCTTCCGACTATTTCAAACCCGTTTCAGGAGACTTTCTTCAATCTGCTTGAACATATGTCCACTGAGTTTAAAATTAGGATCGATGAGAGAGATTGCTTTCTGCTCTTCATCTACCAGAGCCGTGGCGCATGAACAGGTCAGCACAAATGCTCATAATTCAGTACCCTGGTCCGTCAGGGAACAGTCTCATACCAGTACATGTGAGGAGTGATGCGGTTCCTATTTTTCATCCATGACATTGCGGCCTGTGTGCTCCTTCTTCCAGTCAATTCACAAAGGGTTCGTGGTTTTAGGGAATATCAGACAAGGTGGTTTGCCTTCATTACTGTCAGCAGTTTTATCGTTGTTACTAGTGTTATGAACTATCAATCTCACCGAGAATAGCTTTAATATCAGTAAAAATAACAACTACAAAAATAGCAACTCGGTAAATACATGCAGGCAAGTAATATGATTGTTGAAAGACTAAATGGATGATGTGAAAGTTACAGAGGGAAAGCATAAAATGTAAGTATGCCCAGAAGACGTTCTTAGCTTGGAGCCATGGGGTTTAGTCCAAAGCGCTGCATTGACAAGGGCATTTTGACCGAGGAGATGAGAGTAATGCCTGATTAATGAATGAATGAGACAGCCTTTCACAGGGTTTTAGCTAAACCTCACGGAGTACTATAGGCCATTAGAGCAAACCTGCGTTGCATGGGTACAAGAATACTTATATCGTTGTGCTCTGTGAGCTTAACTACCTCAAGGAGCTTCCTGGTTAGAAGGAATAGGCATTGAGAGAAGTCAGAAAAATGTAGTTGTTTCCCTAAGGTGAAGTAGTCTTTTGATATGGTCATTGTGAGCATGTAATTTTAAATTTATTTTTTGAGCTGTAGCTTATGTGGGATTCTGAGTAATATATAATTTGCATAAGAGCAGATATACACTGTTGTATTTTGTCACAGCTGAATTTAGGATGTGAGTGCCACCTGGATGTTGACTGGAAGCTAAGGAAAGTATTCTAGCAACATAGGAATAGAGTTGAAAGACTTTGTTCCAGATATCTGTTTTGCACAGATATAAATGAATTACTTGTTGTGTGTTGGAAAATTTTGGAAGTCTGAGCTACACTGTGTTCAAATAGTCAACTGGGCTATTGCAGCCAGGTCCCAATATTCAACTGGGCAGTATTTAGTTGGGATGAAAGGAAGGTCACAGTGGTCTGGGCAGACATTGTTATGTGCAGTCCAAAGATGTTGTCACTGTATTGGGGGTTATTAATGAGCATAGATATTTGGGTGTGGGGATGACTGGCAAGCCTAGGAGGAATTTGGTGCATGGAGGGTTGCATTTACTATTGAAACAGAGTGGATAGCATGTATCTATCAAGTGCCATGAAGTATGTTTTATTATTTTATTTGTTCTTATATTTGTATTAATAATTAACACCCTATGTGCAATGCTGAGATGACTCCGTGAATTATAACGAAATTTAGATCAATGGATTGGTGACTCCTCTATCAGCAGGGTATGAACACTGGTATAGGACTGCTGCCATCAATATTACAATGCAGTAATTTACATAATCTGATTCTCCCCTGCTTCTCCACGGAGTCTGAAAATCCTGCAGGGGAATGATCAAAATAAAATCAAAAAGTTAAAAGCCTTCCTTATCCTCCGGTGTTCAAAATACCACCAGAGGTGAGGGAGAAGAAAGGTGGACAATTCTCTGTAGCTTCTGTGTCCCCCTCTTTGCAAAATATAGAAAACAATTTGGCAGAGCTAGATAAGGTTTGCAGAAATTGTGCTACTTTTCACAGCACCTGGTGTCCATATTTGTTGGTTATTGCTAAAATTATGTACGTTGCAAGACCTGCCAAACATTGACAATATAAACTGTGAATGGAGGCGGAAGCTGCCAAGACCCCTTGGGGGTTTTAAAACCCCCCAGCGTCTTCTGGGAGAAAAAATTCTAATAGCTTTAAAGCCTACAGCAGTGAGTTTAACTGACCATGAAGCTTGAGCGTCCTTTGCATTGACCTTCACCTTTGACTCTGGCATTTAATGACAAGTTTAGCATACTGCACTGGGTATAATGCATGGAAGCCTTCAGTCCCACTACAAAAACATGTCTGCAATTTCCTTAATACGGTTGAGTTGTGATGTCTCTAGGCATCTGTAGTATGAAAGCGATATTGTTGCTCATTGTAATAAGGTATTAGAGTTCAATTGTGATATCATAACATTTGCTTCCAGACCCAGTAGCCAAGGGAAAAGGCAGATCACAGTGCACAATAACAGCTGTTGTTTAAATAAAAAAAAACAAAATCTAATTTTTATGATATGTTTTTCTGTGACGAATTACATTAAACTAATTCTAATATGTTTTTGCAACAAACTGATAACTGCTTTTTGGTGTGTTGAATTACACTCTACTGAATCTGCGATTATTCTTCATCTCTGGAACTATGCTATCTCATTCATACAAAGGATCAAGACACCCAATGGATGTAAACAACGTATAGCCAAAGTGATTGTGTGACATATCATAAGCAGTAAATACCCCTGAATGTTTAAAAGGATATTGCAAATCACCTTGGCGTTCCATGACCTCATAAAGAAACTTGCCTTTCAGCTTCATTTCTCAAGATGACCACAAAATCCCTCAGTGACTTCCAACAGCCTTATTATGAGTGTCTTGGGGTACTCTAAGCCATATATAATGTTTGGAAGCATGCAATCCCAATATAAAAACGAATCTATAATGTCCTTATTATAGTGTAGTTGTGGTGTCTCTAGTCACCTGTAATACCTAAATGATGTAGCTGCTCAACTAGAACAATTTATTTCAGATGAGTTGGGACTTGAAAATACCTGCCAGGGACAGCAGCCAAGATGAAATGCAGGTCA
The DNA here is from genome assembly GCF_031143425.1 of Pleurodeles waltl. Lineage (NCBI taxonomy): Eukaryota > Metazoa > Chordata > Amphibia > Caudata > Salamandridae > Pleurodeles > Pleurodeles waltl. The sequence continues at coordinate 235,362,715 of NC_090436.1, forward strand.
CGGAGGATCATTTAAGTTGTAGTTTAAAAAACTAAAACAATATTTGGCTTTTCATTCTTAAAATCTGCTTTTCTAAAATGAACAGTGATCAGCAAAAAGGAGAGATTTATGGCAACTTCTTTAATATTTGCACATAATTCATTATTTGAAAGAAGGAATCTCTCTGCATTCTACTACTCATTCTGAGCTCCAGCAGTTTTTTGAACGGATTTAAATTAAATGGATTCTAGTATGTTTTCGCAACACAATTACCAACTGCTTTTTGGAGTGTAATCCCTACATATTCCCGGTAAAGAAATCCCTCAATAGCCCTCCCAAATATGAAGAAACCTCTCAGCACAGCCAGGCCATCGATTGTTTGTTCCACACAAATAAACTACTGCTTTGGGCGTTTCTCTTGTGTAGAATTACCAGAAATGATGAATGGCTCCTGTTCGGCATTTCACTGAGCATACCATAGAGCTTCCAGTGCAATAGTACAATAGCTTGAGTTAAGGTTTATGGACAGATGGGTATCTCAACAATGTCAGAATATAGAAGGTGAAATGCAATTCAACTCTAACCCGCCACATTTCCTTGTGACTATCCTCTAATCCTACTTGGTAGAAATAGGAACATTTTCTTTTTCACGGGCAAAAGGAAATGGATTTGAGACAAACTCAAGACAAATGAACTGAACTGAGCTAAAGCACGGGAATGGTGGTGTTGAGGTCAGTGGGTTTAAATTTAGGTACTCCTCAGCTCAAAATTCTAAATATTTGTGTTGTAGCAAGAATGTTACAGCATTTGAGGGAAACGAGCAAATCTCAGTTGTAACAAATGGAATAAACAGGAACTAGAAAATACGTTGTCTGATTTCTGAGTCATCGGTAAATGTATAAGGTTACCTAATTACCAATTTTGAATGTTACTAATTTTCTGAAGAACCCCAGAACCTACACTCACTGACTAGTACATAGCAAGTTTTAGTCCATATAGGATAACCCTGAGATAGGTAATCATTACGCAAGGGGAGCTCTGGTTTGAATTGATGACAGATGCTGAGGCTGGAGAAAGTAGCAGTGCGTTAAAGAACAAGCAGAAGAAACCGGAAAGCTGAAGACCGCAATGATGAGGGGCAGCGGGGCATTTAAGAGTATGCAGACCTGAGGATATTGAGTTGAAGCAAGAAAAGAAGAAATGTGTTCTGACATTGGTGAATGTTTTCAACAAAAGCACAACAAGCCACATAACATAGAGAGTTGACCGGCATCCGTGAATTGTAATGGGCTGCCCTAAATCCAGCTGTTTCTCTAATAACCCAGAAGCACTACCACTTTACCCAGACCCTACAACTGATGGCAGGCCGGCATCCGACGCCCCAATCACCATGCACCAGTCTGCCCTCTACATTTATTAATCACAGTTTTTGGCCAGGAATGAAATGTGGAACTTGTAAATCAAGTCTGAAGAAAACTGCTCAAAATTCTAAATATTAGTGTTCTAGCAAGAATGTTACAGCATCAGAGGGAACCAAGCAACTCACTTGTAACAAATAGAATAAACTGGAACTAGAAAATACGTTGTCTGATTTCTGAGTCATCGGTAAGGAGGAGAAGAAAAATTGACGAAAACTGTTTGTATAGAAGGGCCCAACAAATAAGAATGGCCCAACAACTAACAACCAATAAAAATAACTGCTTGGCATTCTGCGAATGGTAGTCCATAACCCATGCAGAGGATGTGAATACCTATGCTTCTCATAAACACTCAATACTGTAGGCCAGTATCTTTTCTTATGTTTCTTGGGAATTAATTGTGACCCAGGTTTCAGACCCATTCAACAAATCAGTGGGTAACCAGCTTGCTATTTTCTGGAAAAAATGTGCGTCTTGTGGTAAGAATATACTTTTAAGCACAAAAAATGCGTTTCTAGTCTTTATTCTTCTCTCATGATTGCTTCTTCATGTTGATCATATTTCTCAACCGCTGGTGCAACACAGACACATTTTGTTCTGTCAAGCCCAAGTAATGTTCAGGCAATCATTGTTTCCATTCACAGGGAAAAATGAATGCATCGATCACTGCAAATAAATGTTGCGAGGAGGTTTCCCAGGTAATTGTAAAAATATTTGAGGAGGATTTACAGAGTGCATGATGTACGTTCGGGATCCACCATGGGACATCCAGCAAAGACACAATGGGGGTCATTCTGACCCTGGCGGTAAATACCGCCAGGGCGGAGGTTGGCGGTAGCACCGCCAACAGGCTGGCGGTGCTCCGCCGGGCATTCTGACCGCGGCGGTACAGCCGCGGCCAGAAGTGGAAAGCCGGCGGTGTACCGCCGACTTTCCGCTGCCCAAGCTGCACCGCCATAGGGATTCTGACACCCCATACCGCCATCCTGTTCCTGGCGGTTCGCCCGCCAGGAACAGGATGGCGGTATGGGGTGTCGTGGGGCCCCTGGGGGCCCCTGCAGTGCCCATGCCAATGGCATGAGCACTGCAGGGGCCCCCGTAGGAGGGCCCCACAAAGAATTTCAGTGTCTGCTTTGCAGACACTGAAATTTGCGACGGGTGCAACTGCACCCGTCGCACCTTCCCACTCCGCCGGCTCCATTCTGAGCCGGCTTCCTCGTGGGAAGGGTGTTTCCCGCTGGGCTGGCGGGCTGACTTTCGGGGGTCGCCCGCCAGCCCAGTGGGAAACCCAGAATGACCGCCGCGGTCTTTTGACCGGGGTACGGTCTTCTGGCGGTTCACGCTTGGCGGGCGGCTACCACCGCCCGCCAAGCTTAGAATCAGGGCCAATGTCCCACTTGATGTCAATACCACAAGTGTAACGTAGGTGTTTAACTACAGAGATCCAGATAAGTGAATTTTGCTTTGGAGAATTCAAAATGGTACAGACAGTGTTCTGAAAGGCAAATAAATATGAACGCACACAAAGAACACAAAGGACAAATGTTTTTATTTACTGGTGTTCAAATGTGACACACTGCAGAACGCTGTGTTAATAACATGTGTTACTTCCACCATACAGACATGAAACCAGTGTAAAGTCACAGTATGATAGAACTGCTGCTGAAAGTCATGAATACCACGTGGAATAGTCACTACAGTCAAAGATGGTCTAAGTGAAAGCTAAATTGACTGTTATTAAGTGGCACACTCTGCATATTTCATGGTTGATAATGCAGATTGACTTCAACCTGCTTCAACTTAGGCAAATGCTTCTAGTGTAGGGTCATGCCTCCATGCTAATACAAAACCTCACTTTGGACAGTCACTATTGTATGACACGGGCAGTGCAATGTCTTCAATCTTTGGGTGTCCACCTCTATGTCTGTGTTCAAGATTGATTGATCATTCCACAGTTCCGACCTAGATGACCAACATCGCTACAGATCTGCCCTAATGCGTCAGCGGCAAGTTGAACTTGTCATAGGTGTACAATGAGACCCTCAGGTACTGGCAGAACAAAACACAAACTCCTTACCTGTTCATCCCCCAATCTCCTGGGATAATTGAACCAATAAAATTCTATACGTGATACTTTGTACTAAAGAGCACAAGACTTATACATTATATTGTTGGGTAGTCGTATTGGCTATAATTTTATACTCGTTATTTTAGCATACTAGGCCTGTCGCTGTGCACTTTAACCTAGATATATTTTATTTGGCTTTGTTTTATTACTTTAACATTAGCCACATATACGGTCTTGTTTCATTTTTTCTATCTAGCTGTTCTTCACCTAGGTCAGCACTACGTTCTTAAACAAGACATTTCTTTCACTCTGTGCTTTTCTCAAGGCTGCAATAAGATAGGTTGCCAGCAAAAGTGGTACCATTTGTCTCCAATGTTCACAGAAACATACACACTTTTACGTGGGGTTCCTTTCTTGGAACATCAGTTGTTTTATTATCAAAACACTACTTTGACCCATGTACGTTAGAGGGAGATTCCAGCCAGATGATCACGACTGTATGCTGATTAACGATTGCTTTGCTACAGCTGCTTATGCAGACTACGGGCCTCTTGCTCAGGTACGAGGGATGATATCACTCCAGAGGGAACCTGAAAGGCAGAATTAGAGCTTAACATGCTGTGCTCTAACATAGCTTAGGTAGGAACTATCCCTACAAACCTTAGTGACAGTATGGCAGCGTTATTCTTGTGTTTACTCTCCTTGTCACAATTTTTATCTTATTGTGCTTCATTGTTGCTGTTATTGCAATTCATGCTTTATTATCTAAGATGCAGTTACTTCAATAAAACCTTATTGAACTATACTCTGCCTCTGACTGTTCTTGCATATGTGAGACTATTGTAACTGTGAGAAACAGATGAGATCTGAGTGACCACGATTCCCCTGAGGAGCTATGTATGTCATGCGTCCAGTTGCCCCAATAATACCTGCTCTTGGGTGGAGATGAGGCACTGCTAGTTAGCCGGAACAAACACAGATTAGGCATACAGGTGTCACATGGGGCGGGATCAGGCTCAGTCCCACGAAGTACAAGTGATTCTGCCGCCTGAATCCAGTAGTCTCATTAGGATAAGGAGAACCTACACAACAATATCACACACACACCGAGCAGACACAACAAAAATAATACTCACAAAAGACACACATATTTTTGTGCAAACTCAGTAAAAATATAGGGATCATGGGACTGGCCAATATTCAGAGTTCCTTTCATTGTTGTCAAGGGTTTGTTTCAAAGAGAAAAAATATAAAAAGTGTGAGCATTAAGGGCCAGATGTAGGTAAGTCAGAGTTTGCGAACCCAGATGAAGGATGGTGTCTCTGACACCATCTGCAAATAGCAAGGGGGTCGCAAAGACCCACCTCATTAATATTAATGAGGTGGGTCGCAATTTGCGACCCCCTTGCGATTCGCAGCACTCACAGGGATGGTGGCCTGCTGGAGACAGCAGACCACCATGTCTGTGACTGCTTTTAAATAAAAAAGTTTTTTTTTTTGTATTGCAGCCCATTTTCCTTAAAGGAAAACGAGTTGCAATAAACATGAAAAAATGAAACGTTTTGGTTTCATTTTTTCAGAGCCATTCACAAAGAGGAAGGGGTCCTATGGAGACCCCTTCCCTTTTGCAAATGGGTTAGCACCCATTTGAAATGGGTGCTAACTGCGAATTGCTTTGCGACCGCGTTCGCTGTCACAAAGCAATTCTACATCGCAATGCGAATCGCAAATAGGAAGGGGAACACACAGTAGCTGTGAGTCCTACCATGCCTGTAGATTGTCTGTTAGGCAATGATCTTGAGCATACTGCCTGGAAAGAGGTAGAGCTCAGATCCCACCTGGAGATGTTAGGTTTGCCTGAGTGGGTCTGCATGACCACACAGTCCAGGAGTAAGGTAAGGGAGTTAAGAACATATGGATCCTGGAACAATGGCCAGGCAGCTGCAAAGAGGAAGGACAAGAGGCGCGGGAAACCCACCCCAGATGTTGCCACGGAGGTGGACGGGGCTCCTGAGGAGGAGGAGGCCCCTGAGACAACTGGGGAGGGCACAGCTGACTTGGGTAACCTATCTGAACTTGCTGGCTGGCAAGTAGAGGGTGGGCCATCCAGGGCAGAATTCTGCAAGGCGCAGAAGGAATGCTCCACCCTTGAGGGTCTGAGGCGACAGGCCACAGCCCAAGCAGCAAGTGACACCTCTGTTAATCACCATATTTACTGAATGATCACAGCCCAAGCAGCAAGTGACACCTCTGTTAATCACCATATTTACTGAATGATCTCCTTTACGTGAGCCTAAGGTTCCTGGTCCTGGGGCAGCACATGTGCTGGTGGTCCCTCAGTGTTACCGGGCCTTCCTACTGGGTCTGGCTCACGACATTCCCCTGGCAGGACATCTGGGCCAAGTCAAGACCTTTGACAGGCTTGTCACCCACTTCCATTGGCCCAGAATGAGGTTAGTCTCATATAATTTCTGCAGAGCTTGCCCCACCTGCCAGGCTAGTGGGAAGAAAGGGCAAAAGCTGAAAGCTCCCCTGCTCCCACTCCCCGTCGTTGACACCCCCTTTGAAAGGGTGGACATCGATATTGTTGGTCCCTTGAACCCCAAAACTGCCTTGGGCAACAGGTTTATCCTGGTTTTGGTGGACCATGCTACCCGCTATCCAGTGGTGACCACAGCCCTGTTGGGAATATTTACCCATGTGGGATTCCCTAAGGAAATTGTGTCTGACAGGGGCACAAACTTCATGTCTGCATACATGAAGTCCATGTGGGATGAGTGTGGGGTGACCTACCGGTTTACCCCCTTATCATCCTAAATCCAATAGGCTTGTTGAGAGATTCAACAAGACCCTGAAAGGCATGATTAGTGGCCCGACTGAAGCCATGAGGCGTAAGTGGGATGTCCTCTTAGCATGCCTGTTGTTTGCTTACCGGGAGGTGCCCCGGAAAGGGGTGGGGTTCAGCCCCTTTGAGCTTCTCTATGGTCACCCCGTCAGGGGGCCACTGAGCATAGTTAAAGAGGGCTGGGAGAAAGCTCCCAAGACACCTCTCCAAGATGTGGTCAGCTACATGCTGGCCCTCTGCAACCAAACCCAACGCTTCTGGAAGCAGGCCCAGAGTAACCTCGAGGCCAGTCAAGAGGTGATGAAGGAGTGGTATGACCGGAAGACCCCTCTGGTTGAGTTCTCACCTGGAGACAAGGTTTGAGTGATGGGGCCAGTAGAGCCCAGGGCTCTTCAGGACCGCTGGACTAACCCATTTGAGATCAAGGAGCGCAAAGGAAAGGCCACTTACCTAGTGGACTTCAAGACCCCTAGGCATCCCCTAGGGGTCCTCCATCACAACAGGCTCAAACCTCACTTTGAGATGTCTGAGATCAGTATGCTCCTGGTCACAGGTGAGGGCATGGAAGAGGAGAGTGAACCTGTTGCAGCAGATATGCTAATGTGAGAATATGCTAATGAGTTGCGCATAATAACTAATGAGAAAATTTGACATTAGATTAACAGTAATTGAAAATAATGTGTAATGTGCAAAATGTGCCCACGGGGAGTGGTCACCATCTGTGTTAACAGTACTAAAATAATGTGAAATGTTTAATAATTGTACTAATGTGTTATAATGAGAGATATAAATTTATCTTATGATGCTTCATATCCTTAAATTAGCTACACCAGATGCCTAGTCGGCACTGGGCCTTGCTTGCTTAAACGTGGAGACACGATGAGCCGCCACAGACTAGAACTGGAGAAAAGAGACCTTGAACTGTACAGAGCTCACCATGAAACACTGCTAGAAAAATCTGCAAACTCACCAGCGGACAGGAGACGATCAGAACAAATTGATACAATTATGTGTAGAGTAGGCTAAATGTAATTTCCCAGGACTCGAACAATAAAGCTATAGACCCGAAGAAACTAGATGATGTACTCATCAACAAGAGGACCAATCATGTTAATGGAACTTGACTCTCAAAATAACGTAGACAAGTGGGAAACAAAAATTATAGGTTAGAGTCATGACCCCTCATAAGGTTGACCAATGGGCAAATTGTGGGACGGACTGAGAGACCCTAATAAAAAGTCATGACATGAGAGGAAAAAATCACAATGGAAAGGCGAAAGTTGATGACGTCAGGAGACGCTGTCCGAAGTGCTGAAACTTGGACTTGCTTCCTTTGAGCCCGACTCTTATTAATGACTGATGACCTGGAGACGAAGTCTGACTCGTTGCTAATCTATCTTGGATAGGTAGCTATAACCTGACTTACTAATGAATGCTTTTTTTCTTTCTAGGTACCAACTGCACTGTTTAAAAATGTTTTTCTCTTCTAGATAGATTTTTCCAAATGAATGATTTTTGACTAAATTGTTTTAGCATGAAGGCCCACATCCTGATGCTAATTTGGAGATAGGTAGGCTGACAATGGTGACTTAAGGTGACTTAGACTGACTGACTTAAATTGCTGAATTATTCGATTGCTCATGAATGGCTATGCTTTGTTAAACGTTGGTTGCATATTAATAAAGTGCTGAGAATTCATTGCTTATGTTGCTAATAAAGATTTGGAAATCATGATATTGTTGAATAAAGGTTTATGATTAGAATTGTAACTAATAGGGAATAAAACAAATTAACTTTCATATGAGTGATAGTGGTTTTTCTGATTAGATTAGTTCATGGTAATCTAAGTTGATTGGATTGATTTGTTGATACTGTCTTTTGCTCGCTATACTTGACTAGGATACCCTATGCGATCCAAAAGATTCATCGACCTATACGTGTTCCTTTGTAAGTTTACTTACTAAGGACAAGGTGTGCTAGCAAACCTCTCCCCGACCTCCACTCTGCCAGAGAAGGTGATGGGTCAGTGGAGGGTGTCATTCTATCTGACTCCCTGACTCTAAATCAGGCGGAGCCTGCTATGAGCTGTTAGAGAAGTTCTCTTCCCTGATCTCCCTTACTCCTGGACTGACCCACTTATTTGTTCATGACATTGACACAGGTGACAGTCCCCCTGTGCAGAACAAAATTTACAGGTTATCGGATAAGGTGAAGGGTAGCATCAAGGAGGAGTTCTCCAAGATGTTGACTTTAGTGGTTATTGAGAAATCCAGTAGTCCCTGGGCTAGCCCTGTAGTGCTGGTTCCTAAGGCTGCTGCCCCCGGTGCGAAGCCAGAACTCAGGTTCTGCGTGGACTACCGGGGTCTCAACTCAGTCACACGGACTGATACTCACCCCATCCCCCGAGCTGATGAGCTCGTTGACAGGCTAGGCACTGCCAAGTTCCTGAATACGTTTGATCTTACATCAGGGTACTGGCAGATCGCTCTGACTGAGGGGGCTGAAGAGAGATCTGCATTTTCCACACCTGATGGCCATTCACAGATCCAGGTGATGCCCTTTGGGTTGAAAAGTGTCCCGGCTACCTTCCAACAGTTGGTTAATGGGGTCCTAGGTGGCAAGGATGCCTACTGCGCAGCCTACCAAGATGACATAGCTGTCTACAGTTCCAGCTGGGAGGAACACCTGCTCTACCTCAAGGAGGTGCTTCAGGCTCTGTGACAGGCAGGCCTGACCATCAAGGCTGGTAAATGCCAGATTGGGCAGGGTTACATGGTGTACTTGGGACATCTAGTAGGTGGTGGCAAGGCGCAGCCACTCCAGGCCAAGATTGAAACTATCAAGGTCTGGTAACCACCTAGAACACAGATGGAAGTGAGTGCTTTGTTAGACCTCACTGGATACTACCACAGATTCGTCAAGGGCTATGGTACCATTGTGTCACCCTTGACAGAACTCACTTCTAAGAAACAACCTAGGTTGGTGAATTGGACAGAGGCTTGTCAGAAAGCTTTTGATTCTCTGAAGGAAGCCATGTGCACGGCCACCATGCTCAAGGCCGGTGACTACTCCCAGGAATTTATTGTGCAGACGATTCAGAGCATGCATAGGGGCTGTTCTAGCACAGCTAAATGAGGGGGGCTAAGACCAACCAGTAGCCTTTATTAGCAGAAGGCTGTTACCATGGGAACAAAGGTGGAGTGCTATTGAGAGAGAAGCATTTGCTGTGGTCTGGGCACTGAAGAAGTTAATACCCTACCTGTTTGGGACTCACTTCCGGGTTCAGACAGACCTAAGGCCCCTCAGATGGCCCAATGAGATGAGGGGTGAGAATCCTAAACTCTTGAGGTGGTCCATTTCCCTACAGGGGATAGACTTTACGATGGAGCATCGCCCAGGGATTGACCACGTCAATGCTGATGGTCTCTCAAGATACTTCCGCCTTAGCGATGAGAGCTCCCAGGAGGGTGGGTAGCTCCCCCCACTTTCAGCTGGGGGGGACACATGTTAGACCTGACAGCCTTAGGGTGGTCACCCCTAACTTTTTGCCTGCCGCCCTCCACTTTTTGGACACTGTTTTTGCTGGTTTTTAGACTCTGCGCACTTTACCACTGCTAACCAGTGCTAAAGTGCATATGCTCTCTCCCTTTTAACATGGTAACATTCGATCATACCCAATTGGAATATTTAATTTACTTATAAGTCCCTACTAGTGTGCACTATATGTGCCCAGGGCCTGTAGATTAAATGCTACTAGTGGGCCTGCAGCACTGATTATGCCACCCACTTAAGTAGCCCCTTAACCTTGTCTAAGGCTTGCCATTGCAAGGCCTGTGTTTACAGTTTCACTTTCAATTCGAATTGGCATTTAAATGTACTTCCAAGCCCAAACTCTCCTTTTTCTATATATAAGACACCCCTAAGGTATGCCCTAGGTAACCCATAGGGCAGGGTGCTGTGTAGGCAAAAGGCAGGCCACATACCTATGTAGTTTACATGTCCTGGTAGTGTAAAACTCCTAAATTCGTTTTTACAATGCTGTGAGGCCTGCTTCCTTCCTAGGCTAACATTGGGGCTGTCCTCATACATTGTTTGAGTGGTAGCTGCTGATCTGAAAGGAGTAGGAAGGTCATATTTCGTATGGCCAGAATGGTGATATAAAATCCTGCTGACTGGTGAAGTTGGATTTAATATTACTATTTTAGAAATGCCACTTTTAGAAAGTGAGCATTTCTTTGCACTTAAATCTTTCTGTGCTTTACAATCCACGTCTGGCTGGGTTTAGTTGACAGTTTCTTGTGCATTCACCCAGGCACACCCCAAACACAAGATACTCAGTCTCACTTGCATACATCTGCATTTTGAATGGGTCTTCCTGGGCTGGGAGGGTGGATGGCCTGCTCTATCACAAAGGACTGCCACACCCCGTACTGTGACCCTGGCAGACAGTATTGAACTGAAAGGGGACATTGTGCACTTCTAAGCCACTCTTTGCAGTCTCCCCCATTTCAAAGGCACATTTGGATATATAAACAGGGCCTATGCCCCGTCCAACTCAGACACTTCCTGGAGAAGATAACTGGAACCAGAACCTGCATCCTGCCAAGAAGAACTGCCTGGCTGCCCAAAGGACTCACCTGACTGCTTTCTGTGAACAGGTTACAACACTGACTCTGAGGTCTGTTTGGCAGGCCTCAGTGCACTCAGCATTGAAAACCAGCAGCATCAGTCCAAAAATGTAGGGGTGAACATGCAAAAAGAGACATGCATTCTCTTACAATCACTACAAAAACTGTTGTCAATGCTGATACACCCAGACCAGGTCAGCTTTATTCCAAATAAATGGATGAGAGACAACACTAAGAAAGCCCTTAATTTGACTGACGTGATAAACATATAAAATAACTAGAACATCTTCCTATCGTTGGTTGCTAAAAAAGTATTCAGATGAGTAGAATGGAACTTCCTGAGTGAAACCCAGAAATACAACGGGCTGGGAAATTGATTTATAAATTTGGCTATGGCGGTCTATAGCAACATTACAGCTAAGATTCAAATAAATGACTGGGATTCCTCATCCCCAGTGAAGGTGGAGTACATGACAGGGGTGCCCCTTCCCCTCTTTGACAGAGCAAATATGAAACCCTGTGGCTATAAAAGTGGCCCTCGAAAGAGACAAATTTAAACTCCTTGTTTGCTGATGAAACTGTAGTTTTCTACTCACTCCCACTAACCCTTAGTACTCTTTGGCTCCACTTTTGGAGGCCCTTTCGAGGTTTTGGAGGGTCCCAGGGTTTAAAGTTAACATGGTTAAATTGGCACACTTTTGGATTAAATATTTCTAGAGATGCGGAGGCACGGCTTGAAGTGGATTCTGTCTTTTTATGGAATATATCCAGAGTTAAATATTTGGGAATACAAATAGATGCTGAATTATGTCCAAATGGAACTTCAGAGCTGCATAACCACTCTGTCTCATGAGACAGAGAATTGCCTCAATGAAAATGGCGATCGTTCCTATGGATTTATTCCTCTTTCAGACAATACTTGTTAGGATAAACCCCCCCATCTTCACTCACCTTCAAAGAATATGGAATGAGTAAATGGAGGGAAGAAGATGAGAATAACATTCATAACCTCAACTCAGCCTCTCACTAAGAAAACACTGGAAATTCCAAGTTTTTTGCCTATTACAAAGCCGACCGCATTAGCTATTGCTAGCGCAGGAGTTTCAATTAGAAATTATTAATGAATATCTATGTATTTTGAATAATGAGTCTATGTAGAAAATGAAATAACGTAGAAAAATAATGCACACATTTGAAAATGTGACTCCGAAGAATGGCCACCAATATTCACGAAAAGTACTAATTAATGATTTATACTTATGACATATCGAATGTGTACTAGACTAATGCAGTAATATGTCATTTTAGGGGTTTTGAAGTATGCTTTAGCTTTATTAATTGTAGGCCTTAACGTAGCAAGTGTCTTGGCCTATTTTGCCAGGCCCCATGCAGAAGCTGTATTTCTTAGCGCTTAATGAAAATGCTGACCACATGAATTAAACTGTGAAATGTCTATTGTATTGTTAAATGTGCCTAACGGAAACTTTTCCTGAGAACCAGCTGCTAGGAGATGATGTTCTTGCTACTGCAAAATTTTATGTGTAATGTGTGTAATTAGAATTCATAGATTTGGTATAAAAATATTATTGGACAAAAGTATGAACATACTGACCAACAGGGAATTAGGGGATAGTTCAGTTGACTTTTATACCATGCCGCAGAGGGAAAAGTTTCAGGAGAGGAAGAGATTCGAGGAGATAGACATTCATGCTGACATTGGGCTCATATTCCCTGACTGAGAGCCTGATGCTTTGCTGATCGACTGATATCCTGAGGACGAAGACTGATTCTGCTTGCTGACCCATACCGATGATAGGTATAATGCGCTAAACTGTGATTATTTTGCATATTTGCTTTTTCTTTCTAGGTACCAACTGTGTTGTTTTGATAGAACCATAGTTAGATGTTTTTCTAAATTTGTGTTACTGAATGTTTTGCATGAAGCCCATCATGCTGATGCTAATCTGATGTTAGTTAAGGGCCTTCACAAATGACTGAGGATCACAGGGACTGATGTTTGGTTAATTACCTTGCTGAATTCCATGTAAGTTATAACTTTGTCGCAACTGACTGTGCTATTGATTTGCACTGTAACCTTAGAATGTGTTCAAGCTTTGATTAGATTGTGTTTCTTAAGCCACTTTGGACAACCAGTGTTGTTTTTGTGTGTGTTTCATTTGATATTGAGATTAATCTACATGACCTGAGCATTGGTAATATAGGGAAATAAACTTACTAAACCTTTTCTAAAGGTGTGAATATTCATGACTGAAAGGTCATGGTGTGTGACAGCTACAGACTCTACTGATTATTGATTTCATTGATTACTAATGATTATTGATTATTGTGTATTGATTATTGATTATGTACTGGAGCTATGGTAAAAACTTCTTAATTGTGAGTCAAAAGGTTCATGGACCTATTCGCGTTCCCCTTGTAAGTATACTTATTATGGTCTGGCGCGCTAACCCTATAATTTAGAATGGTCAAAGGCCAAGGCAGCAGGATTACAGTAGTGCTTCATCAACTTTTTCCCTGCATAAGGCTATTTATGGGAAGTCCCATGGACGTACCTGAAACATAGCCATCGCTTCCTCTTGGAGTCTCCCAATCCCATAGCAAAAGCAACTCTTCAAATAAGTGACGCGATGGGTGAATCACTGGATTTCATGAAACATCAGCCACCATTAACTCCACTGTTTGGAAGCCCATAAGTTTGTCCAAGGTTAGATAGAGAAGCCTTTTAGCAATGGAGACTGCTAGATTGGCTAGAGCTCTACCATAGGTTACATGTTTAAAAATAGCGACATTAAATCTCCAGACCAAATTAAATCTGGCTACCTACTGGATGTGTGGGACACTGAGTCATGCAAAAGGAGATATAAGCTGCAGCTACACAACCAGTTGCAGCATTTGAATAGCTACTACAAATTGTAGAGGGGAATACACACTTAATATGAAAAAATCTACAAAGCACTTACAGATGCAAATATAGCAATGAAGAGCGCTTTTCAGCTTAAATGGGAAAAGCAATGAGAATTAACCCTCTCAAATACACAATTGGAATTTATTTTCGTAATACATACAAGAGATTAAGACACGCACTTTGCAAAGAAACTGGCGGCAACATTTTTCAAGTTGGCACTAGACCCTTCATGCAGTTAACAAGTCAACATCTGGGCAAGATCCTTAATTTACACATCTCCTGCACACCAGTGCCCGCAAATGACCACCAATGCACAGGAGTGAGACAGCCTGGCCCAAAGGCCTTCGGAAGCAGCCATCTGACAGAAGCAAAGCCTGATTACTTTCAGGGGGAGCATCCACCTGCATGCCAATAGCCAAAACCTGGCAAATAGACACTGTGACAGAGTTCCTTTTGTTTCCAGCCACTGGGCACTGTAATGGCCAGTGCCTGCAGGCAACTGTCCTTTGTGGCTTATGTGGGTCAAGAGGAGAACTTTACCAGGTTGAGGACCTATAATCCGCAGGTCCCCAGCCAGACTTCAGTAATCCCCTGAGTGGCAAACTTAATAAAAATAGGACACCACCGGAGGCCGCTTTGCACCAGGGATCCCACCCACCCCATGAACTTTAAAAGCTACAGTGGAACTCTTGCGCCCTCTTGTCAATGTCAGTGGTACCACACACCAGAGGAAGACATTCACCACCCCACCAGGACAAGTGAGTAGCCACTGAGTTGAGGGCACACCATACTTATGGTGGAAGGGGCAGCCCCTGCTGGTCACTGGGCACTCCTGAGCTGAACCCCTAGCAACTCCCAAAGATCTCTGACCAAGGCGCAGGATGCCACTTGTTCCCGCATACCATGCCACATAGTGCGATCCGGACACTTGAACGCTACTCTGCACCGCACCTACCCAATGACTTCCCTTCCTTCAGAACTAAACAGGCCCTCTACTGCCCTGCTCCTTTTACAAGCAAAGACTCACATGCTAGAGACCCCTCCCAGGAGGCTTTAAAGTGTACTCAATATCTGCAGATCTGGTGCATCAGTGTCCTCACCCTACGTGACTGGCTGGGGAAACTCCATTCCTGCTGGACCCCCACTCCAAGAGGCATAATGGGCAGAACAAGGCAACTGCACATGCACCGATGTGCCAGGTCGCTGAGCAATGGACAGTGGTGCTGGAAATCTCTCTCTCAGACAATCCAACGGACAGCACTCAGCTCCCCAACGATAAACTTGATACCTCATCACAATCGATGGACTTGAAGATTGGCAAACTGATAACTGAACTACAGTTCTTCAGAGATGATTATCAAAAACTGTCAGATTGGGTGGTGGAAGGTGAAAAGAAGATGGCAACACTACAGCCCCAGATGTCAGAAGCCTGAGGAATGCTGTTGGATCTTCAGGCTCAAGTGAAAACCATTGAGAAGTGAGCACAAGACACCGAGGGCCGGTCCCTGAGAAGCAACATCTCAATAGTGGGCCTTCCAGAAGGCCTGGAGGGCTGAGACCCAGTGGCATACCTTTACAGCTGGTTCTGCTCCTTCATCTGGGTTTCAGATTTCACCCCATTTTTCACTCTGGAAATGGCACACAGGGACCCAACAAGACCACCAATTCTGGCTGACCTCTTCACCCCATACTGGCCAAACTACTCCATTACCTGGACTAAGACACGATCTTGCAAGCACCACGTATGGCTGGCCTCTGCACAATCAAACGATAATGCTGTTCCCAGACTAGAGCCCTGCAGTACAATGCCAGAGAGCCTTCTTCTTGAGCGCCAAAAAGAGACTCTGTCACATGGGAATCCAGCAATCTCTTCTATTCCCTGCATGCCTCAAGCTGCTCTCGGAGGGAAAGTCCCTATTCTTCTTCCACAGATGTCTGGGAGTGGCTGGACCAGTATCATGTCAACACGACTTCAACAATCTGAAGAGGGGCACAATCCAGACCACCAGGAGCGGGACAACAGAGAAGGCATTGCCAGAGAAGGAGTAACCTTCCTCCTCTCAGCCTCACAAATCCACCCACTGTTGGAACAGCTAATTGAGTACCGTAGATGGGCAATTCAGGCAGTGGCATTGCTGAGAGACATTGCTGGCTCCTTGGAAGATGAACAGGATACCCATTTCTTCACAACAGACAAGGAATTGATTGCAATGGATGGGCACTGCCTTGGCTCCCAGACCCCACAGCTGGTCACGCCACAGACTGCGGACACCATAATCTGAACTACCCATGATACCCTTTACTCCTCCTGGTGCATTCCCCCACCTCACTTATCCTCTGTTTTTCTGGATCATACTATCTCAAACACTTGCACACAGAACGGGAACCTCATGAATCTTTGCAAGCATGTACAACTGCTCACTAGATGTCTCTCTTTATTATTCCCATCCTCATTTCTCCCACATGCCCTCACACTAGCAAGCAGTACACCTCCAACAATGAACTCATCAATGGTCATAGATTGATGCGGGGTGATCCATTCACCCCAACACAAGAGTATACTCCTACTATTCAGTGGTGCAAAATCTGTATGGGCGCCTCAGTCTAATCCTTGTGTCAGCCACCTTCCTATATGCCATACAATGGATGGACTATCTGTGTTGTATATTCTCAGATCATGAAGCAAACACAGTTGACTTATTCTGGACCATCCCACATCCCTATGCCCATGTGGCGACTCCCCATGAAAACGCTGGAGGATCCCACCCTCTTCAAGGTGACCATGCATGGCTAGTGCATTCAAGCAGTTTCAGGGGTCTGCAAAATGCTGGAACGCAAGACAGCCACAGCCGAGCATGAGATAGTTGACCCGGAGAAGGCAGCAGGCCTAGACGCCTCTAAAAAGACAGCCCTCACAGATGGTAAAGTCCAATGTGCGACAATCCTGGACCAAATGTGCTGCTTCAACTTTAAAGTTTATTAAGAAAGAACGCACAGAGAGGGAGCTACATCGGGCAGGCTATTCATATGCATAGTCCACCAAGAAACCTTCTCAAAGTCCACCCTTGAGATCACCTCACCCCCTTGAAACACCCTTCACACCCAAAAGTGCATCCTAGAGGCTTTCATCACCTATTACACCTTGATTTATGTCACCTTCCCTACCAATGATGGAGATTAGCTCCTTCTAGTCAAATGCACCCTTTCTAAGGTCACACCCGTCAGAAGAGGGGAACTGGATGAACCTATAACACCCCAAGAGGTTGAACAGGCTATACGCACCCTGGCCATGAATAAAGCCCCTGGCCTCAGTGGCCTTTCAATTGAATATTACTGCATCTTCCGTACTGTCCTAGCTCTCGACTTGATTGAGGTGTACGAAGAGGCCTAACTCATGAAGCACTTGCCATTCTCCCTATGTGAGCCAGTATTGATGCCCGATCAGGATCCGACCCTCCTTGAGTCCTACCACCCCATCTCTTTATTAGGCACAGACTATAAAAACCTGGGGAAAATGCTCTCAGAATATTTTGCCCACATTTTACTGAGACCACTTCATTCAGGTGAAAACAATTGTGTCTCTGGGGGCCCAGAATATTTGTTGTCTCTTCCACCTAATGGATCAAGTCCTACATCACTTCCCCTATGCGGTATTCCTCATTCTGGACCTGGAAAAGCCTTTGATACCTCAGAGTGGGACTGCCTCTTCCAGGTGCTCTCCATGCTAAGAGTTGGCAAGCGTCTCTGTGCACATACAAGGCTAAGGTATATTGCCTCTAGGTCCAGGGTCCAGCAGGGCCTTCTGAGATCTCCAGCTTTTATTGTGGAGAGATTCTCCAAACTAGGCTGCTCCTCCCTCTCCCTACTATTTGTGCTTACAATGGAGCCACTGGCCACAAGGCTCCAAATGGAGGGAGAAGCCTAGGGATACCATACGCAAATAAAACCCATGTAGTCTCTCTCTATGTGGGTGATTTACTCCTCAACATCTGGGATATCGGCATCAACGTCTCGCCATCAATTCCACCCTTCAATCATTCACATATGTCACTAGACAATGGGTAAACTGGGTAAAATCCAGTGTTATCCCATT
The DNA here is from genome assembly GCF_031143425.1 of Pleurodeles waltl. Classification (NCBI taxonomy): domain Eukaryota; kingdom Metazoa; phylum Chordata; class Amphibia; order Caudata; family Salamandridae; genus Pleurodeles; species Pleurodeles waltl. The sequence goes on from NC_090436.1 coordinate 235,380,672, forward strand.
GAGGGGATCCTTACCCCCTAACGAGGTCTGACTGAATGGATGGTGGCTGGAATGGAAAGAAGATACCATTTGATACCTAGAGGTCTGGCTCTATCATTCTTCCACAGATCAGAGTCTTTACAGTGCTGAAATCCCAGGTTCAAGTCTTGAAAACTTATATATTGGCCACTATAGGCAAAATAGCTGTCTCAAACATTATAATACTCTAGCACCTTCTCTACAACTTCACCAGCCTCCCCATAATCCCTCCTTGCAGCTTCTTTCTGGACCTTGACACACTACTCAGAGAGCTTAACTGGAGCAAAAAGGCGCCACCACATAGCACTACAGAAACTACAACTACAACATATGGAGAAAGGCAGCCTCGGAGCATCGGTGTTCAAGGCCTTCTTCTTAGCGGTACATCATCAATGGGGCTCCCACTTGCTGACATACTGTAATCTGGCTGAAATGAGCACCACAGCTGGCCCCCTTTCTCGTGTGGACCCCGTGAGCCTCCTACAGCTCTAAGTGCCTCCCCACTGCCGATCCCCCCTTCTCCTGGTGACAACTCAGTATAAATACATCAGGTAGACACTTGCTCTGGCACGGCACATAGTCCCACATGCACCTGCATTCGCTCTACAGGGCCTCCCATACACCCCTGATGCCTGCTCATCCAAAGATCTCACACCCTAGCACAACTGTTCTCTCACTATAATTAATGACCTCTTTCAAAATGGCCAACTTCTCACCAAATACCATCTCATTAGCAACTTCGCCTACCCGAAGGATCAGTTTCTAAGATTCCATCAGTTGCCATATTCCACGCCCTATGGTCCATCATCGATACCGAATCTCCTACTCATTCCATCATTCAGTCCCTACTAACCATGGAAACAGGCAGCCACCTCCTAACATGTCACTACAAGGCCATAAAGGACCACATAGAGGCCTCGCTCATATCATTCTGGGACAAGTGAGAAATGGACTTTGGGAGAATCCTGCACGCCTCTAGGTGGGAAAGAGCTTTCAAATTCCCTCATAAGGTCTCATGCAATGCCCGATTTAAGAGTATTCAGTACACTATGCTTCATAGGGCCTATTTCATGCCACACCAGCTTAACCGCTTCTTCCCCACGGCCCACCTCAACTGTCTGCAATTTCAAAAGTTCTCCTTCGACCTTGAAGACATGCTATGGTTCTGTCCTCCCTCTCCACATACTGGCAGGCTATTCATGAAATGCTATGTGTTTTAACGGAGCTCCCAGACATAAGCAACTGGGAGGCTTGTGACTTTGGTATGTCCAAACACAGAAAGCGAATAGCAGTCTGGACATGCTTCGCAAGCCTCGCACTACTTCTAGGTAAGTGAGCTATCACTCTCCTTTGGGAAATACTTCGGCCCCCCAGGTTGGAGGCCTGGCACAATGCAGTGCTGTGCTGAGGGAGAGCAGAGGGAGAGGTACTGGGTTTTGAAGGGGTCCAGAAAATCTGCTGATGCCTCTTCTGCCCAGCAGGGACGCCCTCTTTGACCAGTTCCTCCAAAACATCTGGGATGATGGCCTATCCTCATGATCCCAGAGCTACAACCCTTCCAGTGGCCAAGTACCCCCCTCTCCAGACTCCTATTGCTGCATCCCTTGGGAGGCTCACTTCCCCACAATCTTGCTAACACTGCACGGGGTACTTCCCACACACACCATGGCATCAGCCACAGCCTTCATCGAATAGCGCCCTGGTCTCCACCCCCAACCCCCGATTCCTCCCCACCATGCTACCCCGAGACAAACAGCTTAATCTCACCATCATAGTGCTGCCCGTGTAATCAAACAATAGCCCCATGACCATTGGTCGCATACTGTCACACGTATTCCACAGCTCTTGCTCCCCCAGGAGCAGTAGCAGCTCTATTGATATGAATGCAGACATTATGTCAATTGTGACAGTGTGTCTATGATTGTTTTGTTGAAACACCAATAGAAAATACTTGTTAACAAAAATAGGAGGATCTAGTTCATCCTAGGGATGGAAAAATTAACTCATGCCATCAAAGGAAATCCCTGCTGGATTGTTTCAAGAAATTTTAGAGCAGTGACCTGCACAAGAGTTTTAAGGGCCCTGCGGTTGTTCATAGTCAGACTTTACTAAGGCAACAGGTAGATATTTGAACTTGCAACCACAATTTGTTCAATCCATTTGTTCGTGAGAAACATATATATAAAAATTATTTCACTGCTGTGAGTGAAAGGGCTGGGAGAATGTTCACTGTAATTGATTCTTTATAGAAACACAACACAATGGTATTAGGTTCTAAAATTTCAAAGGGTAACAAGACTATTAATAGTTTTGGTTGATGTATATATACATATATTAGGATATCAGGATTGATTGAGTGGTAAATTATGATTACATTCCACATATTTATCAAATGTACAAATTTACAGTATGGACATTACAGTATCAAGAGTGTGGATCGCATCTATAATCTTGTGATGAGATGTTCATTGATGGCCATCTTGAACAAGTTTAACATTGAGGTTAAACACACCTCACCTGGCAGGTAGTTACTGTATAGAGGTTCCAAAAGTTACAATGAACCAAATTTGTATGAATGCACTCAGATGTTTTTGTGTAGCAAGGAGACTTTTGCTGGTGTGGAAGATTATGGTTATTCACTACTTTCCTTGAGACGTGCCTCATAATTCTGTAGCTTCACGACAAGAGGGACTGAGGGCTTTTAAAGGTCCAGCATATATGCCCTCACCAAACTATAGCTAAAGGTAAGTGTGTAGTTCCTACAAAAACCAAAAGCACTGATTGCAGGTCACAACCCCACACAGGGATAGCCCCCTTTTAGGATCAAGAGCCCTCACACACCCCCAAGGGGTGTCATGCTTCATCACCAGACAGCTCCACGTTGGGCCGGCGCTGCAATGCCCAACGGACCCCACAGGGAGCTCTTTGCTGGAGATCTTTTCTGGTTGCTGATGTGAATGGTGAGGTCCAGTAAAGGTGTGGTGCTATGAGAGTGAGTAGATTGGTGCAGGAAAGATAAATTAAAAATGAATAGGGGAGATTCAAAATCAGTTTAGTGTGTAGGAGCCCCTGTCATGATTAAAAGCAACAGAGTGAGTCATTAATGGGTGCAATGATCCTTCTGTCTCAGGCGTGTGGGTGGAATAAGGTTGACATTTTTCATACCTATTTAATGTCCACATGGAACATGGCAAATCCTCAGGACCGTAAACATAACCTACTCTCAAGGGTGTTGGGTTGAATGGATATCCCTATGTAATCCACCCATTGAAAAATAAGTGTGTAGTGTCTTCCTGTTCTGTAAATAGCTGACCTAGAAAGAAGCACAAAAATAATCAAATGAGGAAATCCTCACATAGAAAGCACAAAAACACAATAGTGACATACAGCAAAGAAATCATCATACAGTATAGTCATGAAAACAACAGCAGACAGTTTATTAACAAGACTTAATCTGGCTTACCAACTTGATTGCTTAAAAAGTTCAATTGAGTGGCAGAGAGGAAGTCCCTTGTGCGTCTAACCTGAAAAGTTTTAAAGGTAAGGTATTGAGAGTGAAACAAAGTAAACTACGCCCACGGCTTAAAGAATCTAAAAAGGCAGTCATTCCCACTGCCTGTCCCACAAGGGGAGATACTCACTTGAGTCCCGTAGAACGTCTTGCTAGAGACCTACCCTGTGCTCTGCCTTCATCAGAGTGAAGACAGGAACCGGTAGTAGGCTTTTAAAGCTTGTTACCATTGCCTAAACTGGAACAGCTGAAACTCGTGAACACTCAGGCTATTAAAAATACTAGACTGGAGCTTGTGTTCAAAGTATGGCTGCCATCTTGAGACTAGCATCGGCTGTGAGCCTTACTTTGTTTCTAAAAGGTACGTCTAAACAGTATCAAGCCAACAGGACAATTCGGCGGCTACAATGGAAAGGGAGTTCATTATACATCAAAGGTACACATGTCATGTCCCAGTGCAACAATACGATTATGGAAAAGATCGGCTGACATGATTATGTTCCAGAAATAACTGATTAATATTATTGCACGTAACATGTAGATCACTATGTATAGGTTATAATCAGATGCTTAACCAATCAGTACAAAGATGGCTGGGCAGTCAACATCCGCCAGATGTAGCTCATTAAAATAGTACCACATCCAGCACTGCGTGTATGAGACAACATTACTGGGTTAAAAGGAAATCCCAAAGAGACCCAAAAAATGGCAGTGAGTGCATGGGATGTCACCCCTCTTTTAAAAAAAAAATCTTACAGTGATCAATCGTGCTGCCCTCCCATCCAGCACTAGTGGTGCCTACAATCTATACACTGTTACTGTCCAGATGTGTGTAAGTCAAGGACAGGGGTATCAGATGGGGGATCACGATGACACTTCTGCCCTGGGGATGTCATTGGTCAGTCCCGCCCTGTGTGTGGAAAGACAGAAACCCCACCTTTGTTCTTTCTGGAATAGAGCTTCCTTGGATTGCTTGGGTTTGAATTCAATAAGTGTCCATTGTATGTCATTTGCTGTATGGTTATTGTCAAGAAAGTGTGAGCTCATTCTTATTGTTCTCTCAGCACAACGGATCCCACTGCAATGATCCACAATGTGTGTCTTAAAGGTTGTCATGCCTATATATCTCTTCTTGCAAGGACATGTGATCATATGTATGCTGTTCTAGATGGTGCAGTTAGTGTGAGACATTTGAGTCCAAACCCATGTTTGGTAAAATTTGATGGTTTTAGATGGAGAAGTCAGGCCACACACTCTGCACGAGCCGCATGGAAAATGGCAATGATGATGTAGTGCTCTGGCCATTCTGAAGGTAGTATACAAGCCAGTCAGTGATTTTTTATTTAGGAATATACAAGTCTATGGTTGCTTCTTTCATGGGTGTTGGGTCTTTCTTTGCAGTTTTGAAAGGTTATTAGTGTCAAGAAAATGTCTTAGATGTGTGATCATGGAGTTGATGGGGTCATTTCAATGTTGGTTCCGGTCACCTAGGAATATGTTGTTGGCAGACAGTAGGAACTGTTGTGTGATGGGATCAATTAGCTGTTCTAAAAGAGTGATATTATTGGGTACCTAAGGGGCCCAAGGATCCCAAGATGGTCGTTATGATGTTCCCAGTTGTGACCCACTAAAGGGGGAGTATTGCAGTGTTGGGCAGGCCTCCGACACATCACAGGGCACGTATGAAGAAGTAAGCACTTTGCTTTCTCAGCAAGCACCATGGCACTATATTCACGAGGAGGGTGATAGGCTCAAGAAAAGATAGGGTGTTTACCCTCTTGTGTTACTCATAACTGGTTCCTGCCATATTGTTCTGTTGGGGGCCGCACTACTCCTGATCCTGGGCTCAAATGAAGAGGAAGGACAAGACCCAGGGGGACAACCTGAGAGAGATGACACCAGACCTCCCTTGGCAATACAAAGAAAGAGAAACCTTAACTATCTGTACCCTTCACCATCGGGTCCACAGACAATGCCTAATATTATCTGACTCAGAGCATCTCTATTACAGACATAAGGAGAGGAATACTTAGGGGTGGGCACCAGAAATATAACAAGTAGGTTGTCTCTTTGGGAATTATAGATGATATGGAATTTGGATGGGTTCATTCCCCAACGGGTGAGTTCACACCTAAGAAGTCACAGGTGGGGAATTCCTCCATCTGGAAGGTGTTGATTGATAGTGAGCTCCTGTGCATTACTGCCTCTCCGCCTCGGTTGCAGCCTTCACAGTCAAAATGTTTTATGAAAAAGGTGGGTGGATTATGGATGTCATTTAAGGGAAGGAGAAACCGTTTAGTCAAGTTTTGATGAGGAATATAATGTCTGTCTTGAGTGACATGATGATTGTGGTGGTTTTCGTGTTGTGTTTAGTTGCTGATCTGCACATGTGAAGCATGCATTTTTAGACTGGATTTGATGGTCCATTTTGATGGTTTGGGTGTATGTATGTGTTTTAAATATTTTAGAGTGAGAACAAATGTAAGGATTACTTTTCAGAAAGCTTTCATATGTAAGTTAACCAATAAAATATGATTGATGCACCTCTAAATCACAAAATTCACAGTTCTCAAATGACAAAACATTCTGAATCTCAAGCAAATGTTTGTAAGAATTATTTTTGCAAGAGTTATCCAAGGAAGATAGATAACTTAAATGTGACAAATGTTGGAGAGCAATACTCATAAACCTTTTGGACATAAGTAGGCAATACATTTCAAATGTACCCTTTGTAAAATTGTACTGTTGTATACTAGACAGGATTCCTCCCATGGGGATTTGACTACTGTAAAGGCAGCATATAATTCTCAGTATTTATTGCCCATCCAACCAGCATCCGCAAATAAATGCCAATAACTGACCAACATTATGGTATCATTCCATTTAAATTGGAAAATTAACAGATAGCTACAAACTTCCACCTTCTCTCAACAGCTTGATATGTTCCTTGCTGAGAACTATACCTATAGTTTGGAATACATTAATACAGCTCTTCTTAACCTTTTCACGTCTGTGGATCCCACCGAATCACTACTGAAGTTGGGGACCCAAACTGATACAATGGACACATTATGAAATATTTTATTTAAATCACAATCAGAAAATATATGCAAGTCAAATTTATTGGGAAGGTTGGAGCTTTCCAAAAATTGGTTTTGAAAGATGTGACAATATGCTACACCCCATCATGTTACTTTGCCATTTTTTTCCCTAAAGCATAGACGTTTGTCAGCAAATACCAGTGCTGAAATTGAGGGCACAAATCGTCCATGCTTAATTCTGTTTGCTGTACATATGTGGTTCCCATAAATCAATGTAAGGAGAACAACTTTTAGCCACCAATTTTAAAATTCCTTCATAATCATAGCACTTCAACATTTTATATTTTCAATTATGCTTTGTTATGCATTTATACTTTATTAATCTTATTTACTTTTCTAAACAATTGAGGACCCCCACGCAGGCGTTTTGGACCCCCACCAGTCTGGGGACCACGTTAATAATCTTTGCTAAAATCAATCAAAAGGGAAGTGATTTACTGTTGAAATGAGATGTTCTTCATTCTTTCTTAGATAATATGCTTCACAAGTAGGTGAGACATGCTTGCAGGACTGCGCCTAGTCCTAACTTGACTCCAATTGAGAGTCTGTCTTGCCTGAAAATTCCAGAGAGTTGTGTCTAGATCTCTCCTAAATCTCTGCTCAGGAACTTTACTTCACAATGAGTCGTGCAAGTCTTCTGCTGCTCCAGGAGGCGAAGAGACGTCTAGTTCTTAACACTAAAAACTGCGTACATTGTGAAATATCTGTGAAGTAGCTGAGAAGTGCCAAAGGTCCATAGGGGGACAAAGCTTATGCCTGACAGGCAGAGTTACAGTAGTCCGTTAGAAGCGATATTTTGGAGGGCCTTAAAGCAAAGGTGTGGCAATTAATTTGCATCTGGGAAGTATGGACTGTGATCTAATGAGCCAGATGTGAAGGTTTGACGTTTATTCAAAATAGCAGTAATACCAGCATTTTGAGGTACAGGTTCGGAGTTCCAAAGTGTCTCGCTCTTAAAAAAATAGGATAGCATACCAAACATCATTTAAAAAACATTGAACTTCAGTGGCTTCAGTTTTGTGGATTATCCAGTTTCTGATGAAAGTTTGACTGCTTAACCAACATATTCATGTTGTGAAACCCTTCGGTCTACACCTTTGATGCTTGCCCCACTGAAGACCCTTGGCTTCTAAAAAAGTTCATTAACTTTGAATGCCCATAGATTCCTGAATTGTTTATTAAACTCTGGCAATGTATTAAAAACACTGTGAACAGCGACAGCAGAATAGCTTGGGGAAAAATATGAAAAGTTTAGTTTACACTTTAATTTTATAGGAAACAATTATAATGCTGCTCAATGAGCTGCCTTTTACACTGACAGCTAACTGGGGTAGCAGGCATTGTGATGGAACAACTCGTGTAATAACTTATTACAATGGAATTACAGGTGAATGGGGTGGTTAAAGGTGAGCATTAAACTCACAAGTGAACTTATTAAGGAAATTAAAAACTGTTTATCATTCTTACATTATGGACTTCCATGTATTGTGATATTGTATGGCACGATGGATACAACCGTCCTAACTGACGAAAGCAAAAATACATCAGATAATACACAGCATATCATTCCAAACTGGCAAAACTGCAAACCACAGAAGGGAGTACTAAACACATACTTTGATTAGGAATTACGAAAAGGGAAACTAATCTTACTTTTGGCTGACTTATCTCAATGATCAGAATGTGATATCAAAATAGAAAAATAAAATAAAAATACACACGGTTTAGCGCAACAAAAAGCATGTTAAGTTGCTTTTTAATTTATGACACTTATTTGTTCCATGGGGACATTTGCTCCCGAAATTTTCCAAAGCCTGGGCATGAAGCGGACTAAATGGAGGATTTATCATTAGAAAATCATTTCTGTGGATGAAAAGAAATAGAATATTAAAAATGGATTACAAATGTGTGAAAGCTACTGGACAGAACACTCAAAAAGATGAAGGTAATTCAAATACATAGAAGTTATATGTGGGACTTTTGAAATTGTTTTACATTTCATGAGAAGTCAGTGAAGATATGGTTAATGCACTGCCTGCCCCTTCCATTTAACCATGTCATCAGTGATGTGATTTAACATGTCATAAGTGATTGTTAGTACATTCTTGTGGCTAAACTGTTTTAATGCTTGTTTTTTAATCATTTGTAATCAGCACCCTTATAGTTAGCTCAGTAATTTTTGAGGTTATTTGGATTTTAAAATGTTACTTTTTATACTTTTAAGACATAAATATGACTTTTTGGATAATTATAGTTTTTTTAAATGTAAGCTAAAATCGTTTTAGAAGATCTAATTATAACTTTACTTTAACCTTGGGTATTTTCAGTGAATTTCTGAGAATTATTTAACATAATGTAAACTCGTATTACCATACCAAACTATAAAATCACTTAAAACTTTGTTTTTCTGTGAATTTCTGTTTCTTTTTATCATATTCACCCCACTACCTCACTGAGCATAGCTTTGGGCCATTCAAGCATAGCGGTTTAGGGCACTGCCAGGCTGGTTGGCCATAGAGCCTGGCCTGTGACTAGGCCCTGCACCCTGCCCCACCACCTCACAGGTGGCTAACCACCACCTGCCCTCACCCCACTGTGTTTTTTACATTTTTTTCTCTGGTACCACATTCTTCCTTTGAACCGTAGCTGAAGTGCCACCAACGGTACCATGAAATGCAAGCTTCACTTGTTGATGCTTGTTGGGTCTTGTGGTACCAAGGCTCCAATGAGAGATCTCACGTACCACATGGGGACAGTGCTGTTCCAGAAGGAGTACCTTGTATGCTGCCTCCATAAGAACCAGGGCAGCAAGATAATTCCAACCTGCCATATGTATTTTTTTTTTCAAAACACAAGTCACAGGGACCAAGTCCCCCCATCTTGAAATGGTGGCCACAACATTTCTTTGCACAGGGGATGTAGGCGAATAGCCCACAGGCTTAGGAAGGTGGCATCAGTTTAGGGAGCTCCCATTGCCTGGAGTGCATACCCAACCATCCTGTTCGTGGTGGGGCCTGAGAACAACTTTTGTGACCAACTCCTCCATCCCACAGTGTGGAGAGGCGCTTCAGGAGCAAAATCAAGGGTCCGAAGCGTATACAGAGCCAGAAAGCAGGGGTTGATCCACCTGAGGTGTGATCGTCCCAAAGTTGCTAGTCGGGGATTGGAGATGTTGCTGAGCTGCAGTCGAACTGAGCACAGTGGCCCATTGGGCATACTGGTGGTAGCCTGCTCTGATGTATAATAAGACCCGAATTTCAAAGGTGCCGCCTGCCCCCTGCAAATACTATATTTGGCAGCCTTTGATGTCACACAGGTGCGGTCTTTGTGGAGCCTGAATTGACAAAAGGCCTGAATGAGGCAGTGGCGAAGCCTCAGCACCACTCACTTTCGGGCAGAAGCCCTCATAGGTCAAGAGAGAAGGTGTTTGTGGCCCAGCTCCAGGCAGTGAATGTAGGCCCATTGGCAACATGGAGTGGTGCACACATTCTGGTACCTAGGACTGTATGAGGTAGGATACGAGAAAGTGATACTGATTGGCCCTGGGGAAAGGGGTTTTGTGCTGAAGTGTGTATCCCCCTATTACTGAGCAACATATGTCATGCATTGCAGAATGACACCTGGCAATTCACCACAAACTAGATCTACCCTGGGGGGAGAGCACCAGGGTTTGAGTATACTATTGAGGCGGAGGGTTGCGGACAGAACAAGTTTGTGCTCCTAAGCCTGTGGGCTTGTCAGTCTTTTCTGCTCTGAGGACATAGCTTGTGTGGACCAGTAACTGAAACACCACCTCATGAAGAATGGAGTTGGGTGACAACTCACCAAGTTGCAGGGCTGTGTGACTTACTCTAGCTTTGGGATGGACCTGCAACTGTCCCTCATCAGTATCCCTGAGATGGGTCAGACCAGGTCAGACCAGGACACTTCCAGCAGGGCCCTGGCAAAATCCCACCTCATACTGAAGAGCCTCAGCTTGATCAGGGACAGACTTGGGGGGCATGTCGCCACCTTGGATGCTAAACTCGATTACATGTTTGAGACTAAGAATACCTCAAAGGAATATACTACTTTGAATATCCGGTGAGATGATCACCACAAATTATCAGACAAAGTTTAAAATAATGAACCCTCTCTCAAGGTCATATGCCCACTGGTACATGAGCTGAAGACACAAATGGCCATTCTCACTGAAAAGGTTGACCACATAGATAAAAGTTGTGAGGATGCTGAAGGCTGTAATATATGTAACAATGTAAGAGTGGTGGGAGTCCCTGAGGAAGTGGAAGGGAAATATATGGTGTCAAAAATGTTTTTGGAAACAGTGGGCCCACAGGGCCTCTCTCCCTTATTTTCCTAGAAAGAGCACACAGACTGCTTGCAAGGCCTCGGCTGCCATGGGCCATGCCCAGACCAGTGTTGTCCCTCCTGTTGAATTACAGAAACAGGGAGGATGTGCCCTTGAGAAAGGCATATCCTCTGAATCATGTGCAGGTGGAAAGCAGCTCCTTGGCTTTTTCCCTGACTACACTTTTCAGGGACCCCTAAATAGAAGTTAAACAGACACTCAGACAAATGGGCCTTCAATAAATGCTTTGTTTGCAGCATGTCTGAAAATAATTATAGATGACCACTCACTATTGCTTGGTGATCCCGCATTCATGCAATGCAGCGCAACAAGCTGACCTGCTGCACTGCGTGAAATATTGATATATGCTCCTTTAGTGCTGGTGCAGGAGAGGACTTGCTGCACTGTGTGAAATATTGATATATGCTCCTTTAGTGCTGGTGCAGTAGATGACAGTTTACTACTCCTTGCCTACTCCATTTGGTCAGGTTGCTGTGGTATGCATCATCCTCTCCCAGTCATCAGGGACAGGAGGACACGTTGCAATATAAGTGTTGTATGATTGCCACCATCTTTGCCTTCTCTTTGGATCCTAGGACCCTTTACAACTCACCGTGCCTCTGGCACGATGGGTGACCAAAGGGGCTTTTTGTAACCCTCTCCAAATATAAAAAAATGGGAATGCACTGATTTCAGGGCCATGGCCCACCCCAGGGGGATTAGAGTTCAAAAGTTCAGGGCTGCCCTTTTTTATTATTATTTTGTACCTCAGTACTGCAGTAGTCCTGCAGTACTGCGATGCTGCTGAAAAGAAATACTATTTTTCTCCCTCTGGATCCCCCCCGACATCTCCCATAAGGACTAGGGGACCAGAGTATTTCTATGCTGCCCAAATATGTTATTTTCCTTTTTCTTCCTATAATACAGGGGCAGGTCCCCTGGTCCTAAAAGTGATGTCACAATTCCTTAATTGCTCACAAACTATGGAATGAGCTTACATCAAATACCAAAAGCACACTTTCCCAGTAAAGAGTATGCACACGTTCAGCCATTTTGGCTCTAGCGCTGTCCAAAGGTAAAAATGTTCAGGGAGCACAATATGAGGAAACAATTAGCCAGGCCTCGAATTTCCCAAATAATTATTTAAGATTGTCAAATCACTAATCACTGCGGATAAGGGTAGTGCTCTTCTGCCACCCACTGTAGACAGATGTAACAAGATAACCATTTTCTTTCAGAAAAAGGTCATGGACATTTATGATTCACTATTAAATAACTATTAGAAGTCATGCGTAAGGTTGACTCGGGCTCCCCTCTAAACTCAGCCATCCACAACTGGATAAAGGCCTACAAGTACTACTCCCAACCATTGTCAAAATTACTAATCTTTCACTTGAGTCAGGTGTAGCCCCAAATAAATGAAAGCATGCTGTAATCAAACCTCTCTTGAAGAAACCCCACTTAAATCCATTAGTACTGGTTAATTACCATCCAATTCACTCCTAACTCTTATGGGCAAGGTTCTAGAGAAACAAATTGTCTTCTGTGCACAGCGCAGCATGAAGTCATCTCTTTTAGCAGTTACAGAGGAGCTCAAATGCATTTTGGATCAGGGAGGTGCTGCCACAATTAGTCTATTAGACCTCAGTGCGGCATTTGACACAGTTGATCACATGATCCTGATTGAGAGGTTAAAGGAAGTAGAAGTCCAAAGCAATGCAAGGCACTGGACTAGCTCTCCTCCTTTGTAAAGGACAGAACTTTCTAGATCATGGATTTCAGAAGTTCAGGATGGCTATAGTTTACCATGCGAATGATACACAACTAGTGCTCTCTTTGGATCAGGGTCTAAGCCTGGAACATCAACAACTAACCCCTTGCATGGAAAAAGTTGCCAGATGGATGGCAAATTGTTGCCTAAAACTAAATGGCGACAAAACGGAGCTAATGATTCAGAGAAACAACCAAATCCTGATGACAGGGTTAAGCTGGTCAGACTGTCTAGGAAATCTTCCTATTCCCAAATCCCCTATAAGGAATCTGGGAATGTGGCTAGATAAAGCTCTAGTCATGGACGCCCAAGCAACAACATTGGTTGCCAACTGCTTTGGCTTACTAAGTACAATTCAAATGATCCTGGATCTTATCCCATAGTACTCCAGAAGAATAGAGGTACAATCTCTGGTGATATCCCACCTGAATTAAGGCATCCGTTTAAATGGGCTCACCAAAATATGTTACGAAAAGATTGCAGGTAGTGCAAAATGCACCCGCCATAACTCTTCTTAAAATATTTAGATCTGAACAAGTGAAGGAGACTATAAGAACGTTATGTTGGCTGCCCAAGAATCCGATTTAAATCGCGATGCCTGGCACACAAACTACTCAACTTTAAGGCCCCTCTAAGTTGAGAGGTCTTTTATCTCATTACTTCCTGACCAGATCCCTACTATTTTCTCAGAGTGGCTTATTTAAGATCCCAAGTATACAGAGGGCCATGTGGGGTGGCAGATAATTTGAATATCTGACCTCCCAAACTCTGGAATTCAATGCCCCTAAAGGTCAGGCATCTGGATGAGGAAGGTTCAGGAAAATGCTTAAAAGTTGGCTTTTTCCACAATAAACTTGAAATATCAGTCTAACATTGCCCACACCACTTTACCTACTCTCACCTAGCACTGGGAAGCCATAGGGTAGCCATGCAATTTATAAATTCATAAACATAAACATAAAGTTCTAATGGAAAATTGCATGGGAAACATTTATTTAAAGCTCCCCCTTATTCTCTGCCCCTGCTTGACAGAACACTCCCGAAACTTTCCAAGAAGGAGCTGGGGTTGGTTCACCTTTTCTTTTGGAAAGTTTTGTAGAGATTCAAAAAGAATCAACACTTAAACGGCAAATACTATTCAAAGAAGTATCCAAATGAAAAATTCAAATATGAAAAACATCTCATATCCCCAAGATTATTGCAGTAAATGTATGCATCTCCCCTTTCACCTTCTCCTTTCTTTTTTTTTACTGCACAAAGAAGGGAGTAGTGGGAGGGATATTGTTAGCCTCAGTGTTGTTGATGAAATTCCGGCTCTCCCTGCATAATAATTGGAGAATCGCCATTCCATTACAAGATCGGAGGTTATCATTATGCTTGTTGAAAGCCCTTTAACACCGAACTCGCCATATGTTCAAACAGTCTAAAATAATGCCTTGTAAAAGTACTCTATCTAGATCAATCAGCCACCTTCATAACCTCCTCCAAACTTCCATCACACCAAAAAGACTTACTTGCCATATACCCTGTAATAGAATGAAGATTAAGTCTCTTCAAACTTACTCTAACTTCACTCATGTGATCTCAACTCCAACACTCTACATTTATAATCTTGCATATAATTTACCCCACAAAGTTTCTTACATTCACTAAACCGTGGATAATAAATTGTCTCAGTCATTGTTTTAGTCCCTTTCTATGTTTCAAAATACACACCATCTGGTTTATAAATCCTCCTACTTACGTCCAAAGCTTTTACGTCCGAACCGCTTTGGCATGAAATTAAATTTAACAAAGATGCAAATTTCACGCTAAGTCTTTTCAACACTAAATATCTGTTGCTTGGCCAAGACTGTAACAACTTCAACAACAAATTTACATCCCACAGGACCTCATATATTGTCTTAGCCAGTCTTCTTAACCTAATGATGTTCATAATTCTACACACCATCACATTCTTCCCTACAGAAAGATCATCAACATGAATGTGTCCTGCCTAAATTACTGACCTGTAGCAATTCATTGTCCTGTAGCTGAGACCCTTCCTGAATTGTTCTTCAAAATAATTCACAATTCCTACCACAGGAGCCTCCACTGGATCCAGATCCCTTTCCATGTACCAATGAAATCATACCTCCTGAACTCCTCTAAATCTTTGTCTTGTGCCTGGTGCCCATGACTCCTCAAGTAACTCAGCAGTCTTGCCAGGAATGCCTGACAAACAAGCAGATCTCCTGACACTTTCTAGAAAAGAAAGTTTAAAAGCTTCCACATAACCAAATAATGCCCTTCCCCATCTCCATTCTTTAATAAGCCTTCTCCAGCAGAGATTAGAAAAGGAATTTTGCAAATCAACTTCATCACCCCTGGGAACCAAGCTTTGGAAACCCAAAAAGGAGTCACCGACACTATCTGACACTCTCTCCTCATTTTCAACAGAACCCTCTGAATCATTGTAAAGAGCAGGGGTCATTTGTAAGACAGAACCCCTAACCAATTTTGCTGTAATGCATTCACACTGTCAGACCTCTCTATTTGAAAGGTTAATCTGCTTGAAAAAAAAAACATTTTTCATGGGACCACATTCCAAGTCCAACTTCCTGAAAACACTTCTGTTCCAGCTTAAAGTCACTGAAACCCTTCAGATTTCTCAAATTCCAGTCTGCAATAACATACTCTTGGCCTGGAAAACACACTGTCCTCTCTCTTATGTTGTGCCCTGGACAATTAAACCACAGCTCCTTTTCTAAATCTGATAGAGTATGAATCTGGTTTCACCTAATAAGTTTACATGTGCCACAATAGACACATTGTCCACTCTCATCTCTGATGGAAATTATTCTGGAACCTTTGCAAACCTCGGCTGGCAGAGAGTCGCCTACCACTGGCCATTCCAAAAACACCTCTGCCAAAAACTCTCATAATATTGCTCTGAACCTTATCCAAGGCTGTAAAGGTCCTGGTAACTGGACTTTTTCCAAATAATAGTTCTTTAGAATAATAACTTGTTTCTTCATCAGACATATATCCATATCTCCTAATTTTGGTTCGATTTTCATCAGCATTGCCTTTCTTCTTTCCGCAGTCAGCCCAATATTAGCATTACCTGGAAAACCGAATGCCTTTTGGCTCTGTAGGCTCAATAACTCCAAATCAACAGGAATATTCTTCCAATGGGCCTCTTCAGCCATATCCAAAGTGTGAGCCAAGAAGCTCAAAACATTCAAAAGCCTTTCCTGGCTAAAAAGAGATCATCCCTGGATTTAAATTGGGGATACAATATACTTCCTCATTAACAACCGGTCTGGAACACTCCATACTCAAAACACTCCTCATCTCCTTCTCTAAAGGCTTTCTGATCAACTTCTTAATAAACATCCCCACATTCTCCAAAGTCCACCAATCTACAGTTCTTGGATGCCTAATGTCATACGAAAAAATATCTCCTCTCCACGGGGACTTCTAGTAACCTCCTTAGAAGCAGGGAGAATCTCCAAAACTTCCAACAACTACCCGCTGAATTAACCATCCTGTCAAAAACATACATTTGACTAACTTCCTTCATATACTGACCACCTTACTCCTTCTCAGAGGTATCATTTAAACTTTTTGTGTGCTATCAAGGACAACCCATTGAGTGTCACTAATGACACCTCTCTTACATGTGGCGTTAAAACCAACCTTTCCCTTTTTGCACAAATGCTGCTACTCCATATGCTTGGTCTTCATAGATTTCTTCCCTCTATTATGTTTATTTTGCTCCCCCTCCAATAGGAACCAGCAATCATCTTCATAATGCAAATCTCTCATCTTCTTTCGCAAAATAGACTCTGTATCCAAAAGCTGCATTGCATGCTTTCTCCACTTTTTTGTAATCTCCTGACGTACTCTTCTCTCAGGAATATCATTTACTGAATCTTCTTTTTCAGAAAACATAACCCTCCTCAAGTATGCTGAACCCTCACTAAACTGGCTCCAAATCCAAAAGATGCCCGTACTCTGGCTAACTGTCTTATCTCAATTGTCTCCTTGTCTGATATATCTTTAATGTTCAAATTAACGTTATCATTGACAACATATTTCCCTTAATAAACAATGAGACAATGACCAATCTAAAATGGGTGCCAAACCTTGTGAGAGTTAGCGTGCTCTCAAATGCCATGACTCGTACTGCCATTCCTGATACTCCACCTCAGCTGAAACCTGCAAACAGAATGCGATGAACCACCCACAAACTCACAGAAAACAATAATGCTTAACAACTCATTCATGCAAGAAGATATGAAAAATGCTCAACACACTTGTATCAACGGTTACTTTTTAAAAACACTTCAAATATTTTTAACCTTATGATTTCATATTATTCTTGTGTACTGTCTTAAATACACAAGCAAAATCTCACAACTAACTTTATGAGTTCCCTCTACGAACCCAGAATGAGCACTTGTTTTGTCTTACTCCAAATAAATGCTATACTATCCCATTCCCAAACTACTTAAGATTTCCAAAAATTGAAAATACACCTCACACATCCTAAATATATTTAAATAAAAACACACAATAAACCGCCCCTCCTTTGAAATTTATGAATACTACTTATCTTATCTAGGAGCAACATTGAAGAAAGGATTTAACAAAGGTTAAACCTATGTTATAGATAGGTAACAATGCTAAAAAAGCATGATATGAACAAAGCCACTTAAATTCACCAGTTTTTGCTATCTCAAGTAACTATACCGTGTGCCCCAAAGTATTTAGAACATCAATTTAAACGTTATCTTTTTGAATGATTTTCTATGTTTTTTTAAATGTAAGGTACGATGTCCATTGGTGTAATAAGTGTGGGGCTTATGGCAAGGGCAGACACTGAGCCCAATCCCCTGCGGGAACCCAACCCCGTTTAGTTTTTAGTTTTGCTGCCAATCCACATTCTGTCATGATCTCCGGGGGTGACATGCTGAACATTGCAGTATAACCATTGCTCCACTTAGCCTGCCCCCCAAAAAACATTTTTTTAAAGTTTGACATGGGGGAGTCTCTATCCCTTCCCATAAGGCCCAAGTGGTCATGGTACCCCTAACTTGTCCCCTTATTTCTAATGTTTATTTTTTAGGACTCAGGGCCTTTTCTGTGCACGTTGGTTGGTCTCTGTCCATGAAATTAAACAGAAATCTGTTGAGACCTCAAAGATTCAATCTCTGAACCTGGCTCAGTAAGATGGATTAGTGGCTCAAAACACAAGCATCTAAACATAAGTGATATTAATACTTTACTTTCCCATCTGATTGCATACCTTTCAGGTAGTTCACACATTGTTATCGTGGGCAAAGGTGGCTCCATGCAGAACTTCAATGACTTCAGCCATTGTATTCCACATTTTCAGTTGATAGGAGTTTGATTGGAATGCAAAGAGCAAGAGCAAGAGCCAAAGCCAAAAGTCGGTGTGATTTCAAACACTTAATTGCATGCAACGAAGGACTGCCAAATTCTGCCAGTCTTGCAGTCTTTCCAATGCTGAAATCTTTCTAAAAGTCCCATGGCCATCTTTCAAGAACTATTTACACCCATCCAAAGCACCATACTCTTTCCCAATATGGTATCAGTGGTATTTTTGGGACCTCACACTTACCTGATAGTCATAGTTCACTCTGATAAAACATCAGAGGTCAGAAACAGCAGAACTGGTGAAAATCCAAGGTTTGATGATACCGTGAAATAGAAAGAAAGGATGGAATCATAACCATTTTGGAAAAGCATGCAATAGACAAGACAGACAATAAAAACACAGTCTATTAGAAGTAGCTGCAGGATTCTAGTGAGAAAAGCTAAAGATACAGGATCAAACAATGCCAGAACAGACATATTTTGGATTATGTTACTCTATTTCTATTTCTACTACATATCATCAGGGATACCATTTCTGAAATATGGGGTGAGCCAGGTCCACAACTGCCAGAATACCTTGCTGGCACTGGAACATAGTGTTCCTGGTATCCTGAATCATCGGGAACAACATTGTATTCCTGCTGTTTCATGTCATCTTGTAACCCTAGCGATGGCCTTCCTTAGTAAAACAGATGATATTATATGACATTAAGCAGCAAACATAGGACCTTATTTAAAACATGACAGATGCACCTCTGGTCCAACTGGAGTGGAACCCATGGCCTCCACCACGCAGGTGAAGAAATTTGCTGTATCTCTAGATTACCACATGCCCACACTCACACACAGCTGCACAACACGTCACAAACACAACTCAACCGCACCATCTCCAATCACTTGGCAGGGACCCACAGGGAACACTATCTAGGTATACATCACAACATAACAACAACAGGCAAAAAATACATAGAAATACACAATCATACTACTTACCGATTGACTTACAAAGAACACTGTATCTAACACTTCATGCACATAGCACGCACACAGTCAAAGCACACAAAGCCGCACAGCACACCAACAAACACATCTCAACCCAAACAACACATAATACCAACACAACAAAATCTCTTGAACGCACAAATGTCCGTCACACAACACATACCTTACCACTTTCAGACAAAAGCACTGCACACAACCTCACATACTGCCTAAACAACACACAAAGCCCAAGCAGATCACACACACACATATACAGACACAAATAATGTCAGTCGGGAACAACTCCATACTAGGGAAAGAAATACGTGATGAAGATGTAACCAGGAAACCAACAACTGGTTGGTTCAAATTATTATTAGAATCATATTAATAGAAAAACAAAGGCCATAGGCCAGTCCATCAATTGAAGTCTCAATGCACACAATGCACATATGTGTGCCTCAAACTTGACACCTGACTGCCATGCAACCTCCACAGGTAGGGGCATCTATGGGGCAGACAGGCACCTCAGGGGTTATCTGGTGGGGTAGCAGAGGGGGAGGGGAAGGTTTGTGTTTAGGTCTTAGAGGGGGGCCTTTGGGATCTGGATTGGGGTGGTTTGGGCTTGGTCTTAGGTTTAGGGGAGAGTTGGCTTTTGGGTGGAAGGGATGACTTCTTGTAGGGGAGGGGCATGGGAACTTGCATGGGGGCAGGGGAGGTCTTGGAGGTGGAAGGGCTCGACTTGGGCAGTGACACAGACCGTTTAAGGGCATCACGGAGTGGGAGAGGAGCAGAGAAAAGGGCAAACTCCAAAAGGAAAGCTTTTTTAGACACACAAGGACGGTCATAACAAAATGGTTTGGGTGTGGAGTGAGGGGGAGTGGTTGTCTGAGGTGTTGGTGTGGATGTCTTGAGTGCATGTTTCTGCAAGGTAGGTTTGTGGGTGGTGGGTGTCAGTTGAGTGGATAAGTGAGGCTTTTTTGTGTCTTGGGATGAGGGGGTGGAGGTGCTGGGGGATGCAGTGGTGGGTGGGTGAGTGGCAGTTGGGGTGGTGACAGCAGGTATGGTGTATGTGCGGCATAGGCATGTCTGTGGTTGTGGTGTCTGCAATTGTGGTGACTGGGCTGGATGTCTGAGGGTCTGCTGTGGTGCTGTCTGTGGGTAGGATAAGTGTAGTGGCTGGATTTGTGAATGTTGGTGTGGTGTCTGCAGGTGTGTCAGATGTGCTGTCAGTGATGCTGAGGGTGGTGGGGGTGTCAGTGTAGGTTGTGACTGTTATTGTGTGTGCAGGTGTATGTTGCTTGTGGGCATTCCGGTTGTGTGTCTGGCTGTGCTTATGTTTGTCTGAGCTACCCTTGGATGTTGAGGTGGATGCATGCTTGTCTGTCTGTGTGCTTTGGCTAGGTCTGGGAAGAGGGGTTTGAGGTTGGGAAGGGGAAGGTGGAGGGGGACAGGAGAGAAAGGATGACTGGCTGCCATCAGTGTGGAGGCCAGAGCCTCAAAGTATCTCTGTAGGCCAGGCAGTGCACAGTGAATGCCCTTCAGGAACGTATTACTCTGTTGTACTTGAGTTGCCAGTCCCTGGATGGCATTCATGATGGTCGACTGACCCACAGAGATGGACCTCAGGAGGTCAATAGCCTCCTCACTAAGGGCTGAAGTCCTGACAGGGGCATGGGCAGAGATGCCTGTGGCAAATGAGACACCCACCCTCTAGGAAGAGTGGACACGTCCAACTGGGTGAGGAGCTACTGGGAGGGTGGTGGTAGTGAGGGTGGTGACAGACTGAGATGGTGCTGGGGTGGTCCCACAAGGGTCCGCAACTGCCAGGGAGTGTCCACTTGAGGAGGGTTCCAAAGATGACAAACTGGATCCCGTCTTCCCCCATGGCTCTCCTCTCCCCCTCCAGGCCACTGGGTCCCTCGGTGTCAGTGGTATCAGTACTCCAGGCCCTGTGTCCAGCAGCTTCCCCACTCAACTGTGCCCTGTATCCTTCTCCTGCCAATGCTGATGCAGAGAAACAGAGAGAGAAAGAGAGAGAGGATCATCACATTCTTAACATACACAGACATTACATCATACACAATAGTAACATGACATTTATGTCTTAGAAAGCCCCAGGTAGGAATCATTTAGAAACTGCATCATGTCACAACTACATACTTCCAACAATCCTATATGACAACAGTCTCACCCACAACATAAGCCAACCATCTGACCACTAAATCACCATCCCATCAATTCGGCTGTAACAAACTATTCAGACACAAGATTAATTGGCAACATCAAAAGTCTCTCCCTAGACAAATCATAACTGTGTATTAACAAATCATCCTTAGCAAATGCTGTTAAATGACATCACAATATAATGTCTACTCCTAATCTTCACTTATCCAGTCCATCACCAGTACTCAAGTTTCATGAAAGTAAACTCATCTCACTTCAACTAGAACCCATATGTTGTTTTACAATCACATACCTAACATGTGACTCTGTCCATAACATTCACAATGTCAAATAGCTCAGATGAAATCACTACATATGGCATACCCAAATAGTGATGCTCATAAGATTACACAGCATGTCATTAAAACATCTATCAAAAGTCTATCAAAAGTCAATTACAAATGTTTAGAGAGAGCTTCTGGACCCACTTATCTTACTCATTGACACATAGACAACAAAATCATGTCCAGCAATATGGGTCTACTTAGCACACAGGATAAACCCACAGACAACCACACGGAGCATACCAACACCTCAAATACAATTGACACTAATCAGGTGCATTAAGGCCACATACTATTCCACTATTCATGCTGAGTAGAAAACTCTACATGACTACGTCAAAAAACCTACATCACTAACATCTTTCCAGACATGTGTAACCTAAAATCTTAAGGCTGAAGTAACACTGACATAACCCACTTCTAATATAACCATGATGGACACATACACCTAAAGTCCAGCAAATTGACTGATTGACATATACCATTCCACCAAAATGTTTATGTCAAATGGAACACCTGCTGCACTATTTAGTCAAGCTGCAATGAGCTGACCCATTACAAATTCTGTTTTAACAGCCTCAGATTAGCAAATGTAAGTAATGCAAAGGAGAGGCCTCAACATAACAAAAGGCAAGAAGTACCAATTGACATATGATGTATTCACAAAACAGTCTATGTTGCACCCATATGGGTATGGTACTGCCCTATGCAGCATGGGCAAAATACATGACCTAAGTGATCAGCAGGTGAGCCACTTACCTTCTCAACACCATATACATGGTACAAAATGATTTAAAACACGTCAATGAAATGTCTTGTACTGTTAATGTATTATTACCACCAGGCTTTTCCCTATATAGTATGTTCACCCTGGTCAAACATCACATTTGCCAATGTATAGTTCAAACATAACAATGGGGACACCTCCTCATACCTCAGAGAGAGTGTAGTAAGTATGCCATGTCAAATTCCTGACTGGGATGGCAGCCTTACATGATGTTTCCATCTATTTCAGATCACAGGACAGGATTATTTTGCCCTGTTACTCATCTGTCAGTCCCTATGTAGCACATACAGCTAGATCTAGTTGAATAGGACTGGTCAGATACCAAAGAGCTGGACAACTTATCAATTGGGTATATGGACTGTAGATCAGGAGGTGGGAAGGACGACACAGCAGGTTACACATATGTATAGCAGTGTAGAGGTACACATTTAACACTGTCACATGTGTATCACCAGATGCTGTCATACTATTCGGTTAATATAGGTGAGTAATGTCCCTATACACAATACAATGGCCACATCTGTGTATCAATGCTGGCAACTGTAGTATTATATCTTCCTAGGAGAACCTTTATCTGTAGCACATTGTCACAGCTGAGATACTGAGATATCATATACACTTAACTGGCAGAGTCCGTCTGTTTAGTTAGTACTTACTCCCTTGTGGCTGCTGTGCTGCCCTCAAATGCCCATCCACCTCAGGGTATGCTACAGCCAAAATGTGGACCATTAGGGGGGTCAAGGTTTGATGGGCACCCACCCTCGTTGGGAGGACATCCCCAGCTGGGCCTCTGCGGTCTTCCGGGCCCAGAGTCTCAGGTCCTCCCACTGCTTCCTACAGTGGGTGCTCCACTGGCTGTGGACCACCAGTGTCTGCACTTGCTTGGTGATGGCACACCAGATTCCCTTTTTTTGATGGGTGTTAGCCTGCATGGATGACAGACAAAAGCAAAATGTCATGTCCACATGCACCATATTAACACAAGTGGACAGAACACTTCAGTGACAGCAAGTAGGCAAGCATTACCATCCTCTCAGTTCACACTTATGCACAGTTTAGCATCTGCATGAATCAACACCTTCACAACATTTCAGGTACACCATCATACACCCCACCTTTCAAACATTGGTATACCATTGGATTCACCTGCTCCTCTCGTGCATCATATAGCTGTTCATACTGGGGTACGACCTTCTCCATGAGCTTGTCCAGCTCTTCTGGGGTAAAGGCTGGGGCCTTATCACCTCAAGCACATGGCATGATAGCTCCCGGAGGCAGTACACAGCTGCTCAGGTAGTGGAGGTCTTGCTGGAAGCAGTGTCAGGAATCAAGTGAGCAATACTGCAGAAGACAGTTATCACGTCCGCTGTGTACAGGACAGTCACCGCCGGCTGACATTGCCATTGGCCCAAGTCCGCCAAAGGCAGCAATGTGTTCTAGTGGCAATTTACACATTGACATGCACATTGGTCTGCAAAATAGGAACACACTGGCAGCTAGGTTCAAGGTAGATTGCATACAACAGAAACCATTGTGATGGTAGAGAGTATGGTTCTACATTTTCACATGTCTCAGACACATATGGGCATACAAATGACACCATTTGACCACTTCCAGTACCCTGCAGGTTATCTTGATGGGAAAACACAATTCCACCCCAGTGCCCTGACAGTCTGGCTATGTTAGTTACTCTCCACATACTCATGGTAATTATTACCTGTTTTCAGTCATGTCCACTTCTCATGTCTGCCTGCAATTCCCATCTGCTTCTGATATTGTCTGTGACTTGCCACAGATGAGGAGCCAAACTGGAACTCGGCAAATCTGCGATTGACAGAGATAAGAGATAGGACATAGTAGAAAACATTCCTCAATTCAGACAAGTCATGTTCACAAGAGTGACTTTGCACGTGCATTAAAAAAAATGTACACTGTAGACCACTCTGTTCTGTACACAATACATAATTACAGTCTGCATGCACAACTCACTCATAGGCATTGGAGCTACCTAAACCCTCACAGTTGATGGTAAAAAGGAGGGTTACATGCTACCCATCAACTCTAGGTTACAAATTAAATCACAGCATTAAGACTACATCACATACTTTGTGTAAGTTGAAGTACTGATTGATGAGATCTGCCCTGAAATCTCCTGCTTCAGCATCACTTGACAAATCTGCATTTCCACCCACAGTGTGGACTGACATAGGTGAGCGGCAAGCCTACAGGTATGTGATTCTTATAAGTGAAGGATCCCAGGTCTGGGGACATCAGTACTAATATCTGTCTGTACCATGGGCTATGGATAATAAAAGCTAAGGTATGGGTATGTGACAAGGCTTTACCAGGTAACACAAAGGACTAATCTGTATGTCTCCTGGCTTGTAGGAAGACTGACATGTCTCTAACTTCGGGATCCTGTGGCTTAGCAGTGTCTGACACCTTAGCAAACATCCTGACATTCCCATCAGTTACACTCTATGTGCTGTTTGTATATCTATCAATATATCAATAGATGTGTGTAGATGTAGTATACAACTGTTTTTGAATGTCTTCATGCTATGATCCTAACATAATGAGTCTCCTGCTGATAGAGTCCACGTGTGATGTCCATACAAAGGTTCTACAATGCAGAGGGGCATATTGATATTAGAGTTGGCATGCATAACAGTTGTATACGGTTGATATATGACACATACATAGGGCTTGTATGTACATGTAATTTGTCGTGGACAGTAAAACAATACGTGTGACTAGTAACTTAAAAGCACACAAAATAAACAGTGAAGCAGTCCATCATGGTGGCTGGAATCATGAGGGTAACTGCTGCACCATTAGGATGCACAAGTCCAGTGTCCTTGCACCATGGGAAAATGGAGATTGTTTTCAGAACAGGCAACAGGGTGTATCTGTGGTGCACAAGAGGAACACGTCAAGAGAGGTTCACTTCCTGGCTGTGGGTTTGGTCTTGACATCTGCTCCTCCTGGGTGTCTGGGTGGATGTCCATGTTTGCGGGGGGAGGGGTCCTCTGCTATAGAGTGTGAGGTGTCTGAGGCATGTCCTTCCCTTGGCAGGGCCTCAATTTTGCTAGCAGCCGCAGATGTTGAAGGGCCTGAAAAGTCATTACTAGTGGAAGTGGCCTGATGTTGTGTTACAAACCTACTGAGGGTAGTGTTGATGTCCCTCAGCACCCCAGCAACGGAAGCCAGGATGGGGTTTTGTGACTTCTTGGTGGTTGTCCCTCTGCAGCTGTTGAATTTCCCCCATCATGGTGATTACCTGGCCCATCATGCCTTGGTAATTTTGGTAGACTTCCAAGACTTGGGAGATGGTTTCCTGGTCAGGACTGTCCCCTTGAGTCCCCATCCTCTGGCCCACAGCATCCTTCCTATGCACCCTACCCCCATGTGCCTGTGCCTCTGACACAGTGTGTCCACTCCCAGTGGTGACAGAACCATCATTGTCAGGTGTGACAAGAGGAGACTCATCTTCCTGTACTGTGGGGCACACAATGGAGGAGACAGTCCTTGGGACACAGGTTTGGGGGCAAATGGCTGCCTGTAATGTAGATGCAATAGGGCTGGGCGGAGTCAATGTGGGCAGGGTGAGGCTGATAGATGTTGACTGACCAGGTGCTCCTGGTAGGCCACCTTTGTCTTCAGTGTCCACACATCCAGGGGTGTTTTCCTCACTGGGGCCTTTATCCAGAGGGGTAGTGACACTCTCTGGTATCCTGCCTATGGTGACATTGGCAAGGTTACCTGTGGTAGAAGTGGAACACAGAGTTCCTGTTACATTTAGGGTATTATTGATGTTGTGTGAGATGGAGACAGTGTCTTACTATGATCCCCAGAAATGGCAATGACAGCTGCTGCACAATTTTACTTTGTACAACATGATACTCTGTAATTTCAATACCATACACCAGGCTTGAAGCTGTTAAGCAATGTTTGTAGTGATTGGAATGCTGATACCATCTTATGTTGTCAGCCCATGCCCAGTCTGGTTTGTTTTATCCTGGTGAACTGTCTGGCATGATATATGGCACAAAAAGGAGTTGTACAACACACAACAGTGTCAGAGTATGGACACAGTAAGGGAGTTAGCAATAGACATTGACCTGTAACTGGATGTACAGCAAGTGCATCCACTTTGGCATCTAAATTCCCACCCCATGTGAGTTAATTTCAATCTTAGGAATCTTTATTCTAAGGACATTAGGATTGGGCACTCAGCTATAACTGTATTTTGTTTGTAATGATAGTGGGCCATTGCATTGCTGTCGTTGGCATTAACTGTTTCACACTTTCGCAATAAAAATGGGTTAGATTGATAGTTTCACATGCATGACATCTCACATTTGGTGTACTATTCAGGTTTTAACAATGGGGGGATCTTGTATTCTGGAAGTAGTAGTGGTATGAGTTCCCAGTACTTCATGTGCCATTCCCAAGAGCTGTGGAGCCAGGTGAGTTTGGTGGACATGGGCATGCCAGAGAGAGGTACTAGAACATTTGTACAGAGGCGTAGTGGGTGGTATGTAATTTAGGGTGGGGTATGTGGTGAGGGAGCATGCAACACATGACAATTGGGTGACATGGATTTTGTGGGAACTTACCCAACGCCACTCCCTCAGGTATTCCTGTCAGGCCCTCAGAATGCAGCATGTCCAAGACCTTCTCCTCCCAACATGTGAAAGTAGGTGGAGGAGGTAGGGGCCTACCGCCAGTCTTGAGTACCACCAGCTGGTGCCTGGATGCCAAGGAACATACCTTCCCCCTGAGGTCTTTCACTCTCTTCCTGATGTCCTCCTTTGTGCATGGATAGCTGCCTACAGAATTTATCCTGTCGACTATTCTTTGCCACAGCTCCTGGCAATTGATGTTTACTGGACCTGGGCTCTGAACAGGTGTGGCTCTACATTGACAATTGAAATATGGGTGTTTTTGTGGGGACATGGTAGTGGTAGCATAGTTGGGACCCCATAGCGAGTCCCTGCACTCACAGGGATGGTGGCCTGCTGAAGTCAGCAGACCTCCATGTCAGTGACTGCTTTTTAAATAAAGCAGTTTTTTTTTTATTTTGCAGCCCGTTTTCCTTAAAGGAAAACGAGTTGCAAAATAAAAAAAATAACGAAAACTTTTGGTTTCGGTTTTTCAGAGTAGGCAGTGGTCCATTGGCCCACTGCTTGCTTTGAAAAACCCTTATTGGCAACATTCACAAAGGGGAAGGGGTCCCATGGGGACCCCTTCCCTTTTGCGAATGGGTTACCACCAGTGTGGTAACTGCGAATTGCTTTGCGACCGCACTCGCGGTCAAAAAGCAATTTAGCATAGCGATGCGAGTCGCAAATAGGAAGGGAACACCCCTTCCTATTTGCGAGTCACATTCACAATTTGCGAGTCGGTACCGACTCGCAAACTGTGAATGTTCATCGCAAATGGCATTTTGCAATGGCAAACTGCGATTTTCGCAGTTTGCAGCATGCAAAATGCTTTCTACATCTGGCCCTTGGTGTGGTAGTGTTTTCATAGATGAAAGCTGCAGAAAAAGATAAATGGTGAGGTGTAGGTGCTGTGATGTGAGTGAGTGACGGTTGTTGTGGATTGTGTGTGGTGGTAAAATGTGTGTTTTGTTTGTTGTCCAGGTGTGTGATGTGTGCATAGTAAAATTTAAATGGGTGCCTATTCTTGCTTTTGTATCTCTCAAAAATATTGGTTGTCTGTGGCTGTATGTGGTGTTCTGTTTGCAAAGGATTGTGGGTTGTGTAGGGGTGTGTTTTATGGTGCAGTGTATAGGTGTGTCAGGTGTGTGGATGTGTGTCAGGTGCTGAGTTTTCAAACTATCCAATGTGGTATTGTGTTCAGTGTGATGTGAGTTGAGACCGCTGCGGTTCGCACTGCTAATGGTTTTCTGCCAGGGAAGAACCGTTGTCGTGATTTGTGGATCGTGATACGATGGGAGTATTTTTGTCGGCATGGTAGTGCTGGTGGTGGGACCACCTCTTTTCCGGCCTCCAGTGTCCTGGTGGCTTTGGAAATTTGGCTGTTTTTTGGCCGACTTCACAGTGTGACTCTTAATACAGTGGTCAGATTACCACCAAGGTGGCAGTCTTTTGGCTCCGTCACAGTGGCAATCTTGCCAAAAGACCGCCAAACTCCTAATGAGACCTTTAGGCCCTGATTTATACTTTTTGGTGCAGAACTGCACTGATGCAGTTTTGCACCAAAACGTTTAGCACCGGCTTGCACCATCTCTGAGCACCAGCCGGGCAGCATATTTTTGGAATGGTGCAAGCCAGTTCAAAGGGGATGCTACGTAAAAAAAAATGACGTAGGGCTGGCGGTATGGAAGAAGGGGGTTTTGCACCAAAAAATGACATTAGGCAGGTTAGAGTAAAAAACAAATACTCTATGAAGCCTAGTGTCATTTTCAGATGCAAAACCATCCATATCACATGACTCCTGTCTTAGAAAAGACGGGAGTCATGCTCACCATCCCAATGGCCAGCACAGCTGACCAGGGTCCTCTGTGCATGACGATTGCACCAAGTGCCATGTAGGGGGGCCCATTTCAGGGCCCCCAATGGCACTTAAAAAAAATACTTACCTGTACTTACCTGGGATGGGGCCCCCATCCTCTGCTGTCCCTCGGGTGTGGGTGGGGGCATCCTTGGGGCCAGGGGAAGGCACCTGTCGTCTTTTTCCATGGTGTTCCACCATGGAAGTAGGCCCACAGGTCCCCTCATGCCAGCCCTGACCCAGGCATTAAAAAATGTTGCAAAGCAAACTTTGCACCATTATTTTACCCCTCCTCCCCCATGTGTGATTTTAGCATGGGGGTATAAATATGGCACTAAGGCCATAGAGTCATTTTTTGCACGGGAAAGCCTACTTTGCATCTCATTGACGCATTAGGTTTCCACATTCAAAAAATTACTTTAACTCCATAACTTTGGTGCTAAACAGGTCTAGCGCCAAAGTATAAATATGGAGTTAGTTTTGCGCCGAATTAGTGAAAAAAAATGATGCAAATTCGGCACAAAACAAGTACAAATATACCCCTTAACCTCTTGTTTGTTCTTCAATGAGACCCATTGTTGACCCCAAACCAAACCAGATCACTGACAATCCAGATGTTTATACCAGACTGCTGGAATCCTCCTTGTTAGAATTGTAAAGTAACATAGTAATTTATTGAGGAAGAACTTTCTGGTAAGGGCCAGTATAAGAATTGGTGTTACTAGTTGAGAGGGATGAAACTACTCAAGCAGCAATCACAATTCTTGTCAAAGTAAAATAAAAGCAAACTCAAAATTAATGTGTGCTCAAACTTCGGGTTGCTTGGCACAAGGCAGTCAGGCTTAACGTAAAGGCAATGTGTAAAGTATTTATGCTGCACTTCTAACAGTAACAAGGTGAAAACACAACACAAGAAAAATCCCACAACAATTTAGAAAAAGAGAGTACAATATATAAGATTATTTCACAGTAGAACTTGAGATATGCAATTTTTTAGAGATTTTAGTGAGAACAGTGCTTAGAAGCACAAAGCAATAACTGTGATTTTCAGGCCATGCCATACCAGGACAAAGTCCCTAGTTCAGGCCAACCGCATTGGCACATGCGCTGGATACAGGGACCAAGTTAGGCTTGCTGAACAAAGGCCCATATTTATACTTTTTGAAGCACAACTGCGCCAACGCAGTTGTGCGTCAAAAATTTTAACGCCGGCTAACGCCATTCCAAAGCGCCATGCGGGCGCCTTATTTATTGGATGACGTTAGCCGGCGCTGCGGACTGGTGTGCGTAAAAAAAAATGACTCACACCAGGCAGCGCCGGCGTAGGGGAAAATGGAGCTTGGGCGTCAAAAAATGGGGCAAGTCAGGTCTGAGGCAAAATTTTGGCCCAACCCCCATTGAAATGACTCCTGTCTTAGCAAAGACAGGAGTCATGCCCCCTTGCCCAATGGCCATGCCCAGGGGGACTTATGTCTCCTGGGCATGGTCACTGGGCATAGTGGCATGTAGGGGGGTACAAATCAGGCCCCCCTATGCCACACAAAAAAATCGAAAAAATATACTTACCTGAACTTACCTTAACTTCCCTGGGATGGGTCCCTCCATCCTTTGGTGTCCTCCTGGGGTGGGCAAGGGTGGCAGGGGGTGCCCTGGGGGCATTGGAGGGCACCTCTGGGCTCCTTCTGAGCCCACAGGTCCCTTAACGCCTGCCCTGACCCAGGCGTTAAAAAACGTCGCCCATCAGGCTGGGCGCCGTTTTTTAAGGCCTGCCCCCTCCTGTGCATCAAAATGACGTCACAGTATAAATATGGGGCACAGGCCTTAAAGTAATTTTTGGGAAGGGAACGCCTACCTTGCATTTAATTAACGCAAGGCTGGTTCCCCCTTCTAAAAAATGACGCACATGGTGGAACTTTGACGCCCGCGGGGTCGGACGTCAAAGTATAAATATGGGGCAGTGTTTGTGCCGAATGTGCGTCAAAAATTTTGACGCACATTCGGCGCAAACAGAGTATAAATATGCCCCAAAGTACCTTAAATGAGTGTTGTAAGATCCTTCTCCTAGGATGTGTTGCCAGCAGTAGTTGAACTGAGATATGAAGCGATCCAGCAAATGTTCTTATGAAGCCGTCTAGTCTTGTGATGCAAGGCCCTGTATCATCACCAAGTATGCCACTGTCGGTGGCTTGCGATGCAAAGTCCTGTCTCAGGGATGCGTTGTGCAGCAGCGGTTTGTATACAGAGCTGAAGAGAGATGCAACCTGCTGCATTGATTCTGCCCAAAAGATCACAGCTGGTCTGGCAAAGCACCTTCAGGCCCATGTCCAAGGGTCCAGGATTGGGGTGGCACCTTTTGGAGGGAGGGGCAACACTGGGTGCAACACTGGGTGCTGGATCCAAGGTGGTTGGAACCTTTTCAGTTCCTGAGACTCTGATCAGGAGGCCGGCTAAGTCACTCTGGTGGCTCTTGGTTCAAGATGCAAGTCTAGTCCTTTTCCCTCAGGCAGCAGGGCAGCCTGTGGCAGAAGAGTAGCAGGGCAGCCGATTAGCAGTCCTTCTTGCAGCAGAGGAGCAGAACAGTCCTTCTGAGACTTTAATTAGTACAGAGTAACACTGAAGAATTCGGTCTGAGCATCCAATGTTCTACCTGGTGCCAACTTTGAAGTAGGAGAAGTTTCTGGAGGTTTTAATTCCCAGAGGGATGTGAAGTTTCCTGCCTCCCTTCCCTGGCCCCAGTTTGTCTGGGGATACAACAGATTTGTGTGAAACCCTTAGTGAGTTTGCTGAGGCAGAGCCTTTGGGATGTGTAACAGTGGTAGGTCAGAGACGGGCAATTCTGCCAACACCTAGTCCCCCTTTGTCTCTTTATCTGGGAGTAATACACAAAGTCCAACTGTCAGCTACACCTACACAGCAGGGCAGAAGAGTGGCAGTCCTTTTTTACAGTAGAACAGCCAACCTGTCTTTCTTCTGAGCCTTCCACTCTCTGGAGCTGTATTAAAGAGTTGAGGTTTGAGGTCCAATATTTTACCTGGCACCCACTTTGAAGCAGGAGAAGTTTCTGGAGGCTTCCACCACGCTGAGGTATAAGACATCCTTTTCCTCCCTGCTCAAGCCTCAACTTGTCTGTGGGCACAAAAGATAAGTGACAAACCCTTTTCGAGAGTGCTCAGGCACAGCCTTTGTAATGTGCAAGTGTGTTAAGTGACAGTTCCTCCCCCTCAGTAAGTCACAGTGGCCCATCATGCCAACACCTAGCTTTCCTTTGTCACACTGTCTGCCAGCTACACCTAGTCATGTGACTCAGGAACAGGCTGCAGGCACCAAATGGTTAGGACAAGAAAATGCTAGCTTTCTAAACGTTTGTCATTAAAGAAGGGATCTACAATTCTTTAGACACTAAACTTGACCTGTCGGTCTGTTCCCAATTGAAAGTTATCTCCTATGAAATGTGATGAGGTAACCCAAAGTTATGAGGCCTTGCAGTAGTGAAAAATGAGTTTAAGAGTTTTTACAACCAGGACATGTATATTTAAAAGTTAATAGTACATGTCCAAATTCCAAATGCTAGTGAGGGCCTACCGTAGGGGTGACATATATATATTTAAAAAGGAAGGTTTGGGGCTAGCAAAAGGTTTATTTTGCCAGTTCAAAATGGCAGTTTTAAACTGCACACACAGGCTTCAATAGCAAGCCTGAGACATGTTTACTATGTAGGTGGCACACTCAGTGCTACAAGACCACTAGTAACATTTAATTAACAGTCTCTGGGTACATGCAATACCCCTTTTCTAGGAATTTGCAAGAAAGTTAAATGTGTAATTTGGGTGTAAGCCACTTTCACCACACTTATCGGAGAGAACACAAGCACTTTTCCACTGTTTACCAATGATAAAGTACACAAAGTGCACAAGTCCTAAGACCAACAAAAAAGAGATCGGCAATGTTTTGAGGAAGACCGCCCTAGGCCTGACAGGTCTAACAGAGAAGTAAATCATAAACTTTGGGTAAAGACCACCCTAAGCATAACAGATTTAACAGCTAGTCTTGCCATAATCTCTAGACACAGGGAACACCAGAAAGACAGATAACTCTTTAACCCTCACATTACCCATCCACGTTACCATCCCTAAGGTCATCCACTTCATGATATATGTTCAGCCCCAGATACATAAAGGTATGGGAAGCCCAACTAATTCTCAGGCCCTCATTATGAGATAGACGGTTTTGGAGCAAGACCGCCATTCAAAATGCTGCTTCCATTCTACCATTGGTGGCTGTACAGCGTCCGCTTTATTACAAGTCACAAAGAAGTAAGTGCCCAAATCCGGCCACAAAACAAACACCCGCCAGGCCAACCTATGGCAAAAGAGTGACTGTCCAACCGCCAGTCCCACTACGCTGACAACATTCCGACCGCCCCATTATGAGTCACTTCTCAGCACAGCGGCACTTGCATGCAGTAAACCATTGGCGGTTTGCACCGCCCCAGACAAAAAGGCACCGCCAATAGTAGCCTACACCACATTGGACAGTTTGAACCCCCCACACCTGAAAAACATACATACACCACACACACCTGCTCACGGTGCAATAAAACCCCCCCCACACACACACAATCCCTTGTGACTCCCACGACCAGCCACAGAGACACAAACCATGAAGCAAACCCATACACTACAAACACCTTGACATTGCACACTGAGCACACACCACCACCACTACCCACCTGCACCCACTTTCAAACACCCCCAAACCACAAATCCCCCCACACTGCACCCTACCCGCACAGCACTCCCCTCAACAACATGTCACGCCAGAAGCACCCACGGCTCACAGACAATGAGCTGCGGATCATGGTGGACAAGATCGTCAGAGTAGAGCCACAAGTGATGGGAGCCCAGGTCCAGCAAACATTGTTGGCCAGGAAAACGGAGTTGTGGTACAAGATCATTGACAGGGTCAACTCAGTTGGCACCCATCCACGCACAAGAGAGGATATCAGTAAGAGATGGATTGACCTCAGGGGGAAGATCCATTCCATGGCCTCCAGGCACCAGATTGCCCTGAACAAGATTGGCGGTGGGTCCCACCTCCTCCCCTTGAGTTGACATCCTGGGAGGTGGAGGTCTTGATCATCATGCATCCAGGGGGCTAGACTGGTATCAATGGAGGTCTTGACTCAGGTAAATCATTCAATTCCCCCCAAAGCCCCAAACAATCCTGTCCAGCATGCCTCCTCACCACTCCCCAATCCACCCCATCACACACCACTGCGACCCTCCCAATCACCGCACGCCTCTCACATGCATGCCAAACCACCCCTCTCCCGCTATCCCCACACACTACCCCCCCATGCACGGATGACAATCACAATGTTTAGAACCACAAATCGCACAATGTATCTATCCTCAAACAGCAAAAATCACAGTCCTACATCAAAGTGGAATGCTGCATGGGAAGCCATACCACAGCCCACTCCTACTGGTTGCCACAACAGTGTCCCAGCATATGGAAATGACAGCAGTGCCAACCACCATTCACAACCCACCATGACACAGGTTACCATGGCACAATCCCCATGCCCAAATTAATGTCTGCAGTGCTGCTGCTGTCAATGAAACACTGGGAGCAAGTCGGACCACTGCATGCACCACACCATGGAAATGACAACTACACATCCACATACAAACTCTCCGCCTTTCCATCCACAGGTGACCCTGCCACTGCCACCCTGCAGAGGAAGCCAGGGTCAGACAGCCCTCACCAGGATGAAGGCCCAAGTGGATATCTGGATGGGGTCGACTTGCCTGGGCCATCTTATGGGACTAGTCAGTCACTCCCAGCAACCCAACCATAGACACACCGGACATCCCCTCTCATGTGCCCACAAGACCTCAGTCAGCCCCTCCCCCACAAACACATGCCCCACTGACTTCTCAATCAGAAGTGTGCACCACCATATCTCTGTTGTCCCAATCCACCATACTGGACTGCCACTACCCACTGCTGGCCTATATACTCTGATGAACCCACCCACCATAACCCCACCTCTTGCACTTGTCCTTCCCAAATAAACACCATTGAGCATAGTTACTGTCTACGTCTGTATTTGTCATGAGTATGTAAGATACTGCCATTGCATGTGCAGCAGGCAACCATTGTGATACCAACATATGTGAGAGTTACAGAAGGGGGAGCAACGTGCAGCAATGATTACAGGGGGGCGGCCAGTGGCTGTAGACTTGTGTCAAGGGAGGCAACAGGTGAGGCAGGGACCGGAGTGCAACACAACAATTCCCTGTAAATGGAACAAGACAGGAACATCAATCACTAAAGGAGTCACATATGCCCAGTCAGCACACATGCACTGTAAGTACAGGAGCCAAGGCTGAGATGGCAACTCAAGTCCACAATCATATGCCCATAACAAATCCACATTTCCCAAAACATACCTCCCCAATGGTCCCTCCCCCACACCAAACAGATACAGACGTGAGGCAGTTCGCACTGGCATGCACAGTGATGTTGCACAGCCCCCCAATGTCGATTCCCAGGAGAGGATGTAATACAGAGGAATGCACCTAGTGCAGCACACATGGAGCACTGGATCTGCCAGTGCAGGCAACAGTGGTCATGCACATAGATGTCACTGGTGCAACAACACAACAGCAGGTACAGAATGGCACTGACCTGTGCACAGTAAGGAACCAACTCATGTGCACATGTAACCCACCCCCTAAGCCACCCAGAGTCATACAGTGATTACAGACACCAGGTGGCAGCATGGCACAAGGCAGACAGATGTACAGGTCACATCCAAGACAATTGAGACATACCTGTCATCCACCCAGGCTCCTGCACCCAAGGCACCTCCACGTACACACCTCAACTATCCCTCTCCCTCCACTCCCAAACGCCTTTCCCATGACCTACCTTGTACCCCTAAGAAACATTTCCTTCAAGAGTTTTTCCTGTTTCCCCCTACTGGCCCAGTCCCTGTCCCCCCCAAGATCCCTGCTACCCCTCCCAAACCCATGCCTTCCACCTCCCAGTCCTCCTCCGGTTCTTGCCATGCCCCTCCACCACCTGAGACCTCCACCCCCACAAAGTCTGCAGTTGCCCCTCCCAAACTCAAGGCAAAACCCACTCCCTTCACCTTGAAGGCAAAGCAAAGGCCCATCCCGCTCCCAGCTAAACCAATGCCTTCCCAGGGCAAGTCGAAGGAGCCCCCCCTCCAAATCCACCACCAAGGACCCCCCTCAAAGTTCAGAACAAAGGAACCCTCCTCCATGACCAAACCACCCCCCCACACCTCACCCACTCATCCCTGAGGTGCCTGCATGCCCATTAATGCCCCGGCCCTGTGGAGATCAGCACATTTCAGTTAGGAGTTAAGTTTGGGCGTCATTCTGTGTCCAGTGTTCTCAGGGTATTGAGAGACATTTTGGCCCTCATTACAACCCTGGCGGTAAATGCCGCCTACCGCCGTGTACTGCCGCCAACATACTGTGACCGCGGCGGTATTCCGCTACGGGCATTATGACCCACACTAAGAAATCCGCCACTATATAGACAACCACACAAGACCATCACGACCCACAAATCACCGTGGCGGTCTTTCAACTGCAGTAAACCATTGGCGGTACACACCGCCGCGCTCAAAATACACACACACTTACAAAACTACACCACATTGGACAAATCAAACTACACACACCTGACACACATACAGACACCACACCCACATCACTATAAAACACATACCCACATTACCCAAAACCCCTTACAGTGAAAAAAAAGATAGCAAGCAAAGAGAGACAAGCCAGGAGTACCCACTCAATCAGAGGCACAGTACATCATCACCCATACACCATCCACGTACCTCAGAACACAACACCCAACACATCACCCCACACATCCTCACACATACCACTCTCACCACATCCATGGCACCCCAAAGACATCCAAGGTTTTCAGAGGAGGAGCTAAGGGTCATAGTGGAGGAAATCATCAGGGTAGAGCCACAGCTATTCGGATCACAGGTGCAGCAGACTTCCATTGCAAGGAAGATGGAGCTATGGTGGAGAATCGTGGATAGGGTCAACGCTGTGGGACAGCACCCCAGAACTAGGGATGACATCAGGAAGAGGTGGAATGACCTACGGGGCAAGGTACATTCTGTGGTTGCAAGACACCAGGTAACCGTACAGAGGACTGGCGGTGGACATCCACCTACTCCTCCACAACTAACAACATGGGAGGAGCAAGTCTTGGCAATAATGCATCCTGAGGGCCTCGCAGGAGTAGCAGGAGGACTGGACTCTGGTAAGTCAAATTTTTACTACTTAATCCCCCCACCCTACCTCCATGCCATCACAAACTCCTACCCCTACCCTCACCCCCATCACTCCACCACCTCACACATACCCCACTATCTCAACCCACCCATCCCAATACCAAGCCCTGCATGTAACACCAATTCATGGACCCCATCACAGACCCGCATGGACACCCATCACCACAGCATGCCCAGTAGAGAGACTCACCCAGCCCACAAAATCACCACGCACACAAGGCAAAGCTGACAGGGAAATCACAATCATACAGGGAAACACACCAATGCACAAGATGGCACACACAGATACACTAACACTGCATTTGCATCCCCACAGGACTCCTATTCAACGTCACTGTAGAGGAGGTGCCAGCTACATCCAGTCCCCCCCAGAAGAGGCCCACAGTGACAAAAGCAGCTCTGCACACCTGGATCAGGATGACCAACCTGGCCCATCAGGGACCCCTGGACAGTTGATTACCCTGCCACAGTCCCAACCCACCACAGAGCCTCCCCCCTCAGGAAACACCAGCGCAGCACCCACCCAGCGGGCCCATGCCACTGTCCCCTGGACACGTCAATCAAAACAGGGACCTCAGGCAACCCCACAAACCCAGGACAATCAGGGATCTGGGGTCAGTGGCATTGGGCACACAGTTCAGGGGACAGAGGCACAGGACAACAGGGAAGCTGGGAGGACTGCTGTGCGACAGGGGGAGGACAGGCCCAGGAAACCCACTCACCAGGAGGCACTCACAAACATCCTGGGAGCATACCACTATTCTCAGGAGACAATGAGCCAGATACTGGCCAAGTTGCAGGAGACCCAGCAGCTGCAGGAGGAACAGTACCTGGGGATCAGAGAGGACCTCAAACACATCTACACCATCCTGGTCACCATTGCAGGGGTGCTGGGTGACATGGCCAACACCATGAGGGAGGCAGTGGCACACCAACGGGCCCCTGACACTAGCCACACCTAAGAACAGCCCTCTACATCCGCTGGCGCTAGTGGACAGGAGGCCCTGCCACAGGACCAACAGGCCACCAGCATCCCACCCCCATGCAGAAGGAGAACCACCCCGCAAACGGTCCCTGTAATCCAGACAGAAGCCAGAGAACATTGCCAAGACCCCCACCAGGAAATAAGACTCTCCTGATTGTCACCCTTCTGCCCCACTCTGTCACCCTGTCCACCTTGAACTGCCATTCCTCCCCTTCCTATGCCCCATTGGACAATGCACCTGTGATACCGAGAGACTCGACTCTACCCTGGACATTCCTCCACCATCACCCCAGCCCATTTCACATCCCCCTCTACTTATGAGCATGTAAATAAACACTCTTGGAACAAATACAA
This sequence comes from Pleurodeles waltl, assembly GCF_031143425.1. Lineage (NCBI taxonomy): Eukaryota > Metazoa > Chordata > Amphibia > Caudata > Salamandridae > Pleurodeles > Pleurodeles waltl. The sequence goes on from NC_090436.1 coordinate 235,419,304, forward strand.
ATCTGGAGTCTGTCACATGATTGAAATATGTATTAGTTCAACATTATCAAAGCATTGAAAGTCATATGGACAGTTAAATGTACTTTGGAATGACCTTTGGTGGGCAACAGTACACATAGCAGGAGCTAGAGTGGGATACAGAGATCTGAAAATGGAGATGCCAAAGGGTACAGTAAGTGGCCATAGACATAGGGAAACAAGGCTGCCATGTACAATGTCCAACAGAAAAATGAAAAGTTAAGTGAAGTTACAGTGTCTTACCTGTGTGTCACTGGAAGTACTGCTGTATTATATTACTTCTGTTGTCAACATCTTCTTTCTCTGCCTCCTCTTCCTCACTGTCCACAGGCTCAACCGCTGCCACAAGACCATCTCCAGACTCATCTTCCTGCAGAAAAGGCACCTGGCGTCTCAAGGCCAGGTTGTGCAACATGCAGCATGCAACGATAATCTGGCACACCTTCCTGGGTGAGTAGTACAGGGATTCACCTGTCAGATGGAGGCACCGGAACCTGGTCTTCAGGAGGCCGAAGGTCCTTTCAAAAATCCTGATTCTGAATCCTGCACCGCCGCTAGCACCACTACTGTCAGCAGCAGCCCAAGTGGGCAGCCGTCCGAGGCTGCAGGAGAAGGGCTGGAGCCTCCCTCCACCAGTGGCAGCACCGGCACCTGCACCACGGCCAGCACCGCCACCTGCACCTCCTCTAGCACCACTGCAGGCCCCGCCCCAAGCACTGCCACCTGCATCGCTGACAGTAGTACTACTGCCAGCAGAAGCAGCCCCAGTGGGCAGCTGTCCAAGGCTGCAGGAGAAGGGCTAGAGCCTCCCACCACCACTGGCAGCACTACCACCAGCACCGGCACTACCACCAATTTGCAGCCTTAGCCGCTGCAGGATGGAGTCTGGCCCTGCCTCCATGGACTATCATGCAACCTGTTACCTGCAAATCTATTGCCTCAGACACCCAGGTGAGGGACTGTGAACTGCCACACCCCAAGTGTAGCATAACTGGGCACAAGGCCCCCTCCAGAACCAGTGGAGATATACATCCACTCACCCTATTCTTGGCAGGACGAAGCACACTTGGCACAAAGCCCCCTCCAGAACCAGTGGAGATATGCATCCACTCACCCTATCCTGGGCAGGATGAAGCACACTGGGCACAAATCCCCCTCCAGGACCAGTGGAAGAAGCCATCCATTTGGAAAACTGTTGCCTTGCACTCCCCAGGACCAAGCAGTGGGCAAACAACCCACTTGAGAGACTTGTGAGACTGTTGCTTTGCAATCCCCAGGAGCAAGCTGTGGGCAAACCACCCACTTGAGGGACTTGTGAGACTGTGACTTTGCACTCCCCAGGAGCAAGCAGTGGGCAAACCACCCACTTGAGAGACTTGTGAGACTGTGGCTTTGCACTCGCCAGGACCAAGCAGTGGGCAAACCACCCACTTGAAAGACTTGTGAGACTGTGACTTTGCACTCCCCAGGACCAAGCAGTGAGCATGGAGTCCCCTCGATGACCAGTGGCGTTATTCCATCTTCCTGCTGAGGTGCCCCCACTTCCTCATCCCTCTGAGGTGCCTGTGTGTTTTCGATCTGATGCCCCTGCAGTGTTCTCTCCGTATTGAGACAGGAGTCAAGTGTGGGCTTAGCCCATGATTTTTGGCCCACTGGCCCACTGACATTTTGAATGGACAATGTACCGTCTTATGTACATATTCTATATTTTTGTATATACTGTTTTTCTATTTATTAAGTATATCTGCCTGTTTCTAAAATATCACTGTTTAACTCAATTCCTTTGGTCCTTCCGTTCTCCCATGGGGTTACGGGTTGTAAATGGAATGTTGATGCATGTGTTTGTGTGTATGGTGCTGTGGGTGAGAGTGAGGGTGGAGGTTGCATGTTTGTGTCACTCTCTTTTTCCTACCCCCATCCCCTGTGTAATAGGTGCAGTACTCACAGTGGTCGTTGCCACCGCCTTTCGTATTTCTGGTACATGAGGGGGTAGACCAGCATGGACAATGACCTGCAGCTCGGGCTGCATGGCGTCCTGGTTCTTCATTGAGTGTCGAGAGGTGAGTGGTTTCCCTTCCAAGTCCTGTTTCTGCTGTGCTTTTGATGGCGTTGGTACCGCCCCAGGAAAGCTGGTGGGTTGGCGGGTTGTAAAGGGGTGGGCGGTACATTGTCTTCCGCCTGTCTGGTGGCAGTTACCGCCACAGTGTTTTGTTGCTACCGCCGTGGCGGAGTGTTAAAGTGGCTGGCTGTGCTGGCAGTTTCCACCGTGGTCGTGATCCCATTTTTTTACCGCCGGCCTGTTGGCGGTATTACCGCCGCTTTAACACCAACTGCCAGGGTTGTAATGAGGGCCTTAGACAGGCCCTTGAGCCTATTGTACACAGTTTGATTTTTTTAACTAGTTACATGATTACATCTGCACCACTGCAACGCTGGTGTCAATGGTAACAACCTTGTCCTGGCTTTCCTTCTACATGTATGTGTGGTTGAGGTGCGATTGTGTGTGTGTGCTGTGGGTGTGCACTAATGTCCTTCCCTCTAGTGTGTGCTAGGCTGGTGTACTGGTGTCTATGTCAGAGTTGCTGGTCCTGGATGTCAATGGCCATCAAAAGCACTGAGAATACCTGCAATTTGCATGCCATGACACCTACAGACGTGCCTGTGTTCCTGAAGGTGAGTGCTTCCTTTTATGTTGTTTGTTTCTGCCAGGCTTTCGTGGCGGTAAAACTGCCCCAGAAATCCTGGTGGTGTGCAACCTCGTAATACGTTCATGGGAAACAGCCTTCTGCTGGCCTGGAGATGCCTTCTGCCAGCCACAGTAGTCCATCCACAGTGGCGGTTCGGACAGAAATTTGACTGTGTTCTGCAGGTGCCTTCCCAGTACTCGTAATATGGTGGCCTTCACTGCCGGGCCTGCGGCGGTGCGACCGCCAACTCCAACGCAGCGGTCCACTGACCTCCAAACTCGTAATGAGGGCCTCAGTTCTTTGAACCCAGCCATCATACCAGCTGGTGGCGTCACTGTCAAAATACACAATTTGGATTTATGAACCCTAAGCCCAGAGGCAGCTGCAAAGTCTGTTAGCACTTGTAACATAGATGGCAGCTCTAGCTCCCCACTCCATTCCACTCCAATCCAGCTCAATCTACCACACCCCACTTCAAGCTACCCCACTCAACTCCACTCCAATTTACTCCAGACTACCCCACTCCACCCAGTCTATCCCACTCCACTCCAATCAACCCCTACCCAACTAGTCTCCTGTCTACCCAATCCACTCCATTCCAGTTTAATCTACCCCAGTATAAGCCTCCTCACTCCAATCTACCCTAATCTACCCAAATTTACCCCACTCAAATTACTCCACTCCAATCTACCCTACTACGCTCCAATCTACCTCACCCACTCCAATCCAATCTACCCCACTCCACTCAGTTTACCCCATTCCACTCAGTTTACCCTACACCACTTCAATCTGCCCCATTCTTGTCTGGAATCCCCAAGGTGCCTCCTGCGTTATCTGTCAGCATCCTCAGGGATTAGGGTTAAATCATATCTCTGTTCTTGGTTAAACCTTCATGTTTCTGAGTAAACATAATGTGCTGTGTTACACAATTGGTTTTATCAATGCTTGTTTATCAATGCTTGTTTGCTAATGTGAGCAGGAGTAGACATGTGCTTCTAATTGGGTGTGGTGACTCATCCACATGTGGAAACTCAACTGCTTTACTGATTGGCTATAAATAGCAGAGTGAATCATGCCTCCCTGATTGGCTTTGTTTTGCTTCCTGATCTCAGCATCTGATTTGGCAGTCTAGCTCCTGCTGTCATCCTTGTATTCAGGACTTTTGAGGCAATTCTTTACTTCGTTCCTGTACCACCTGACTCCAGGCATTCCCCCAGAACTCCGGAAAAGACTGCGCTAAATGACTAGTATTCTCCAGGGAGTTTGTTCTTTGAGCGCTGCGCTTTCCTAGAACAGCTGGTGTATTGCAGACCTTGTGTTTTGGCAGAGTGCTCATCTTGAAGAGACAAATGTATTTCTGAACATTCTACATTATTATTGTGGTTACTTGCCTAAATGTGCTTCCGGAAATCTGCTTGAGCTAAAGTACTACAAAAAGTGACAGTGCAATTTTAAAAGAGCATTTACGTGACTTTTCTTTCTCTAATAGCATAACTATTGGATTTAAATTGTGTCATTCATGGCTGTTTCAGGTTTGAGAAATTTGCTTTTGAAGGGTTTTTGACACACACACAGTGAAACCAAACACACGGTGCCACCCTGACTGTTTAAACCCTGAGTGGACATTTGTATTTCTTTGAATGTTTTTGTTCCTGTTAGTTTAACCCTATGCATGCAGGAAAATTATACATGATATAATTAATGACCTTGTTTGTCTTTCTCGTACATGATAAGTGCAACCACAGTTCTAATTGTAGTGTGCAACAATGAATCTCTGTGAAGCCAGCCCTAATGTTGCAGTACTTATTGTTATGGTATTCAGTTTGTGTTTTTGGTAATGCAGTGTTAGTAATTGTGCCAACAGTTATTATTACCCAAGAAAAGTGCTGGAGCATCCCGGTGTTCTTCTACAGCTCCCGTGCCCATATCAGAAAGAGAGATTCAGTTTCAAGGAAGTTGAGTGCGCTAACTCTACTATCACTCTGTCAACAACGACCTGCCCCCCGAAGATACAGGGTGCCTGGCTGGACCGGCTAGACGTGGCAGTGTTTTCTCTCTTTCTCTTCCACTCCCCCTTTCCTTTTGGGACATCTGCCGGGGTTTCTGTGTCCACCAGGAAGTGCCGAGAGGTGTACCAGGAGGTCAGGGGGCATACCATCACCCCTGCAGACATCTTGCTTTTCAGGTGAGTGGCCCGTCTCAACAATTCTACTCCAATCTACCCCACTCCTGTCCACTCTAGTCTGTCCCATTCCACTCACACCACTCCGCTCTACTCCAATCTACCCCAATCAACCCATTCCAGTCTACCCCACTCCATCTCAATCTACCACAATCCACTCCAATCTACCCTACTTTACCCCTCTACAATCCCCCAATGTAGTCCAATCTAATCCACTCCACTCCAATCTACCCCAATCCAGTCTGCTTTATCCCATTCAACCACAGTCAACTTCAATCTACCCTAATCTACCCCACTCCAATCCACCCCAATCTAGCCCAATCTAATTGACTCAGCTTCAAATTATTCCAATCTACCCCACTCCAATCTACTCCACTCCACTCAATTTACCCCAGGTTGTCTCAATCAACCTGAATCCACACACTCCTTCCCACTCAAACCCACCCCACTCTACCACACAGCAATCTACTCCAGTCCGATCTACCCCACTCCAATCTACCCCACTCCACTCCAATCTAGCCCATTCCACTCCACTCCACTCTACCCCAATCTACCCTACTTCACTCCAGTTACACCCTCTACTCCAATCTATAGCACTCCACTTCAGTCTACCCCACAGCACTCAAATCTACCCCACTTCACTCCAATCTTCCACTGCAATCTACCGCACTCCTCTCCATGCCAACATGCCCCAATATACTCCACTCCAATCTACCCCACTCCACTCCACCTGAAACACCCCACTCCAACCCAATCTATCCCACTCCACCCCAATCTATCCCACTCCCCCCATCAGCCACACATAATTCCAATCAACCCCAATCCACTCTAATCTATCCCATTCTAGTCCAATCTACCCTATTCCACTGCACTCTACCCAGTCTACCCTACTTCACTCCAATCTACCCCACTCCACTCCAATCTACAGCACTCCACTCTACTCCAATCTACCCCACTACACACAAATCTACCCCACTTCACTGCAATCTACCACTACACCAACCTTCCCCAATGTACTCCCCTCGAATATACCCCAATCCACTCCACCCAAACACCCCACTCCACCCTAATCTATCTCACTCCACCCCATGCTACCACACTTAATTCCAATCTACCCCAATTTACCCCCTCTACCACAAGACACCTCCACCCCCTGCACACGGCTAAAAGCCATTTCCACATTTGAGGGATGGCCCCAATGACTACAGTCAAGCACCACAATGCAAGGCCAAAGTCCCTGCATAATAGGGCTTGACTGCCTGCACTTAATTTGGTGCAGGGTCAAGCCAAAGGCTAGACTCACTGGCTATCCCCATTTTACACAGTAGAGCGCTATGCATATCATGGGTTAACTACCTACTTGAAGAGTATGGGGCACAGGGTTAGTAGGAGACCAGGCACTGCAGCCCAAAACCACTCTGACTGCACATGGCCAAAGGTCATGCACAGTGGGGATCAACTGCCTGCCACTGGATATGACGTGCACCCCTGCTGTGCATGACTGAAGGCCATATGGAGTGTGGGAATTGCTGGCTCTTTGGGAACAGTGTCTGACTAGAGAATCCCTGGTTGCAGTTAGGAACAGTGTGCTGTCATCCACCCACTTCACACGCTTCAGGCAAAGTCTCACTCAGTGATGGTTAGCCATAAACAGAGTTTGATGTACAAAAATTGATGTATGATAAAAAAAAATGTTAACATGAAGTTATGGTTAGCTTTGCAGATTACACCATAACAAACGATTTACAACGTATCTAAAATACACTGAAAAAACAGAGTTAAAGTGCCTCTAGGGTTAATCAACAAAACCTAAAAACTACTGACATTCAACAGTTCTAGTTCAGGAAACTAACCATAACCTGTGTCCTGTCATGCACTGTTTATGACCTCACATATTACATCAATCATAACATATTCAATGTCATCAGTGATGACATCTCAAATGATATCTCCAATGATTACCGGTCTAATTCCCATCTATGGCTCCATGCAAAAAATTCTAGACAGAGCCATAAATGAAGACCTGATGACATACGTGGATACCAATAATACTCTGGATCCATTGCAACATGGTTTTAGGCTGCAACATTGCACTGAATCTGCACTAGTTATTGCTACTGAGGAGATTAAACTGCTGGTGGATGGGAGAGGAAGGGCTGAGCTGATTCTGATGGACCTCTCTGTCACATTTGATTCAGTTGATCATTCTGTGCTTATCAACCGGCTAGAGAGGGTGGGGATTGGAGGACCAGCCCTCACCATCTTTAGTTCCATCTTATCCAATAGAGAACAGTCTGCCAGACTTGGAGGGTACACATCAAACTCTTTCTTCGTTCCTTGTGGGGTGCCCCAGGGATCATCATTGTCCCCTATGCTTTTTAACATATATGACACCCTCCATCAAAACGTATTTGTTCATATGATTTTTCTACAATATCCTGCGCTGACGATATGCAAATAGTCATATCACTTACATCTGATGTTGATGTTCTTGCCAGAAAATGTAACAACTCTCTGGTACATATTATAACTTTGATGCACGATAACTGTCTGAAGTTAAACTCTGAGAAAACAGAGGTTACAATTTCTGAAAATTAAATTTTGTTCTGGAATGATTCATGGTGGTCTCATAATCTTGGCCCGCATGCATCCCTAGTTGGAAAAGTGAGAATCCTTGGAGTCATATTTGACGGGCAGCTCTATTTCTCTGACCAGATGAACTATATAACTTCATCTTGCTTCTATTTACTTAAGATGCTTAAAACAGTTTTTCCTTTTATTCCTCCAGACATGCAAAAATGGTTGTGGTAGCATTAGTCTTACCCAAGATAGACTATTGTAATGCCCTTTACTTAGGAATTTAGAAATGTTTTCAATTAAAACTTGAGTCCCTGCGAATTGCAGCAGCCTGTCTGCTTTTGAAAATTTACCCCCATCTCTGATAGGATTTGCAGCCTTCATTGGTTGTCTGTTTGTGAAAGGGTATTCAAGGCTTTATGCATGGTTCACAAAGCACTGCATGTAAGGGGCTCTATCTGCTTTCAGAAGACATTTAAGTGGTATGTTCCTTGTCGCAAGTTAATAGCCTCACTGGGAAGACAGAAGTTTTTCTCATTTAACGTGTAAGCTTTAGAACTCCATGCCATTGCCTATGAGATCTAAAACAAATTGGGTTCTTTTTAGGAACTTTTTAAAGAACTGGCATTTTTGACTGGCATCAAGTAGTTTTCTTTCTTTGTCAGCTCAGTTGTAGGATGCTAGCGCCAAGAGGCCTCGGCGTTTGTGCGCTTTAGGAAATTTTTACTCACTTACTAAATATATATCTAATGGCATCATTTGTGATATCACTGATGACATCAACCAATGATACCAATAGTCTGCTCGTTTTATCTAAACGGAATTCATTTGATTTACATCATTATTGTGCCTCACTAACATTAATGATATAGCTAATGATTAAGCAATTACAGAATTAGTGATCCACAACATTTTCCTATGAATACACCATGTAATGATGCTATAAAAATAACTATTAAATATAACTATTCTTTCCACATTAACCCACTACAAACGTTTTAAAAAATAAACACGTTTAGCTGTTGTGACAGACCATCACTATTATAAACCACTGTAAAACAAATAAGATTTAAAGAAAACACTATCTCACTGGCAGACGTTCATTGTTGCAAAAAGAAACAGTGCAATAAACCACACAACTGCAGTAAAAAAAAAATAAATAATCAATATCATACCACACTACACCATTCCCATGTAATATAAACAATCCACTAGTATCATACAACCTCACATCCACTGATGAATACACACAGAAACTGATTGAATTAAAGCATCATAAGCAAGAACAAATGAAGTGTTGTACAGTCTACCAGAAGGTAACATACATTAACATACACATAAACAAACAGAAATGGTGCGTCCAAAAACCATACCCCATCTTATATGATCACAAAAAGTGAATCATGCACCTCTATAACCATTAAACAAACATCCAGTTATTACTAGAGAAAATTTGTCCCGCCTGTATGTTCCAAAATAACAGTGTAAACCAATACAAATCTAATAATAATGTTTAAATTGTACTGTGACCAAAACAGTAGATCGAGAATGTGATATTATGACAAAAGGTTTACTAGTTGGGATACCAAATAGTTGGGTTATCTCCAATTTAGTGCCCACGTTTTTAATCTGTTTTATCCAGGGGATTTCCAGAGCTGTTTTAGCGCTAGACAGCACTTCATAAATAATCTAGTCAGGATGGCCATCCATAGGTACACACCCTGTGCCTTAATAAAATAGTCTGAAGCCTTATAAGATCTGAATAAAACAATCGGCCCAATACACTGTGACATAGGTAGGAAAAGCCGCTCCGGGGTAATGATACCATGTTTAAAGATTAGGTATACCCTAATGCCCTAGTCGTATGTAGTCATGGAGGTAAACTTTGCCTGGTAGATGGCAGTAATTTCTTTCATGGGGGTGAGGCCGAGCTTGGTAGAGAATACAAATAAAGATGTAATGGGCTTTAGAAAATGATAAATTCTGAAGTTTATTTGGTGCTTCCGGCAGGCAGAAGAATTGAATTGAACACCCACGTATAAAAAAGTAGAAGTATGTTTTATATGCATGTCATTCACCCCCAATCTACATGGAAAGCACTGATTAGAACCATGCGATGATAAATGACTTACCTAGATTGACTTTGAGAACTAAATCCCACTTAAAAGATACAAAGTTATCCACGAGTGATTAGAGAGCTACCAGAGTGCAACCCAAGGACCCAGGAAGTCAACAAGGGCCTGTAAGCCATTTTGGGTTTGCAACCCAAACTAGGTCCATGAACCCTCAAAGAAAAAGTTAAAAAAAGAAATAAAGTAGGCCAGTCTCCACTTATCCACCCAAAGGCCGTCAGAGTGAGTATTGTCTGCCTGGAGTAGATCATACTGGCAAACAACTACAGCTGTGTGAGGCCATGCACAGCAGGGGTGGTTCCCTGGGGCAGTTTGTGCGCAGGACTTGTGTATGGACATTAGTTTCTGGTGAAAGTCCTACACAAGTGTGCAGCACTGTCTGCAGCTCAACAGTGTATATTGTTGTGGTACACTGAAATACTAGTGACTGGTGGTTGGACAAAATGTTGAGTTGTAAATATTAAGAAACAGAAATATAGGAAATGAAATATTGTCCTACATAAAAATAGTGATACAAGATTATCGTTGACAAGAATTAAATTTTCTGAGGTACATAATATCGTTTTAAATGATGTTAATGCGTTCACTATCGGTTATAGTAATCTAGTGGTTGAAAATATCGATTTTTAATTATGTTTAGTTGATGTATTAATGTTATGTGATACTATTGTGTATATGTTCTTTTTTAAATAAAATAAAAATAACATGTCAATTTAAGTGATTTAGATTTTCTTAATTTAATTTTGAATAGTAAGTTATAATGTTGGACTCATAAGTATTATGGCATTTATGTAAAATTGATTTATTTTTGTTAGTTATTTGCAGGCTATTAGGTTTGTATTCAAATATTCAATGGATTTTTAATGCTGTAATCGGTGGAATACTTATGTATTATATTACTTATATTTTAGTTGCACTCTGCATTGTTTGTAGGGGTCTCGAGTAGAAAGTTGAGAAATAATTATTTTAAAACAATTGTTATTTAATGATGTAATTGATTTTTAATTATGTACTTTATGGAACTGTGGTATAGGTGGTAAGTCGATCAAGTAATAAAACATAACTATTATTTATTGTTTGTTTATTAATTATTTAATTGAATTTTAGTTACATAAAATACCGAATACTTATTCATATTCATTATATATTAGTTCCAGGATCCTAGGTTCGTAGGAGTTTAGTGTTGGAGGCTAATTAAGTAATAATTAATCAACTATTATTTGTAAATTAATGATTTATTTGAAATTTAAATATGTAAATTATGGCATACTTAATTATTGTAATTGTATTCTAGTTGCTATGTCTGTATATGCAATAATTAAGTAGCAATTAATTATTAATTAATTATTTAATTGCTTTTAAATATGTAAATATTTATATTTCTAGTTGTATTTTAAGTGTGAACTGCTACAATTGTAGTGGAATAGGGTATGAAGTTAATTTGTTAGTACTTGAATAACAATTAACTAATAATTGAAAATTATTGAGTTGTAATTATGTAAATTGATTCCTTGTTTTTAGTTTTTTTTTAATGCAAACATTTGTCATCTTCATCAATACTTTTTTTATTAAGTTTATTTTCTTTCTACATTCAGGTGGCTACTTACATATGTAATATGTTTGAAGTGAAGTACTTACCCTACTCAATCAATCAATCAATGCTTGTAAAGCACGACTTCTCACCCGTTAGGGTCTCAAGGAGCTGGAGACCCTTGTTTCCACTGCAGTGGGAATAGTGAAATTTACCCCTCAGAATTCCAACACTACTGTTGCACTTGTTGGAGTGAGAATGTTAACTGTCACCCCTCTAAAATCCAATGCGTTCCCTACTGTTGCACATACCAGAGTGGGAAAAGTAAATTTTTCCACTCTGAGGTCCAATACTTTTCCATCTGCTGAGCTATTTCGAGTGGGAATAATAAATGTAACCCACCAGAAGTCCAACGTTTTCCTTACTGTTGCACAGACTGGAGTGGCAATAGTTACCCACTGGTTAGTTATATGTGCATGGAAAGTTCTGGATGATCCATCAAGCGGGACAAAGAAAAAAGGGGGTGTTCCAAAATGCTAAATCCCCATGCATTTTCCATTTACTACTTTAGGACAGGCTACAGCAAAAACTACTGAACAGACTTTCACTAAATTTGGCAGGAAGCTGGATGTTTGTCCACAGATTGTGATTTTTGTGATTTGATGTAAATTCATTCACTAGTTTTTGAGAAATTAAGGTTAAAAAAATTGTATATTTGGACAGATGGGTTTGCGAGAGGCTTAAGAAATTCTCCCGGGAGCGCCAATTTAAAAATAGAACGTTTTGATTGGCCCAAACTTTATTTATTTTGGGCCATCTCTCTTCCATGGGAGTCATACTCCGTCAAGAGCGAGTGCTCTGATTGGCTGCCAGCAACATGATAACAATGTTGCTGACAATCATTAAGGGACTTAGGAATTTAGGGGGTCATTCCGACCCTGGCGGTCAAAGCGCCGCGAATGACGGAAGCACCGCCAACAGGCTGGTGGTGCTTCCCTGCCTATTCTGACCGCGGCGGTAAAGCTGCGGTCAGAAAACCGGGTCCGGCGGTTTCCCGTCGGATTTCCCCCGGCTGGGCGAATCCGCCATGGCGGCGCTGCAAGCAGCGCCGCCATGGGGATTCCGACCCCCTTACCGCCAGCCTGTTTCTGGCGGTTTACACCGCCAGGAAGATGCTGGCGGTAACGGGTGTCTAGGGGCCCCTGGGGGCCCCTGCACTGCCCATGCCATTGGCATGGGCAGTGCAGGGGCCCCCTAACAGGGCCCCAGCCTGCTTTTCACTGTCTGCCTAGCAGACAGTGAAAAGCGCGACGGGTGCAACTGCACCCGTCGCACACCTGCAACACCGCCGGCTCCATTCGGAGCCGGCTTCAGTGTTGCAGGCCCCCTTCCCGCTGGGCCGGCAGGCACTAACAATGTTAGCGCCCGCCGGCCCAGCGGGAAGGTTGGAATGGCTGCAGCGGTCTTTTGACCGCGGAGCGGGCAAATGGCGGTTTCCGTCAGGCGGGCGGTGACTGCCGCCCGCCGGGGTCAGAATGACCCCCTTAGTCTCCATGTCCTTAAGTAAAAAGTAAAAAGTGATGTAAGGGGGTAGGGTAGGCATTCCCCTATGGAGCCAAATGTCAATAATGCTACAATCCTGCAGGACACCTGCGGGATAAATAAAAAACAAAATGGCTGCAGGGCCACATTCCTTTTTTAAAAGCCCCAGGGAGCCCACCTCGGGGAGTCTATGAGCGGAGGCTGTATGTTGGCCACTCCCCATTAAAAAACATAAGGTCCTGTGGCCATCCCCTTGCCATATTAAAAGCCCTAGAAATTCACTGAAAGAAACAATGGTTAAAGTAACTTTATCATTAGGTGTGATTAAAAGATCTGTTTAAAAAAAAAAAACTTCACTGAAATAAAACAGAGGTTAAAGTAATGTTATAGTTAGGTGAATATGTCAGTAAAAGCATTAACATTTTAAACTAAAAAGACACAGAAATTCATTAGTTATAGTTAGCAGAGACCACTATAACTTGTGCCCTCACCATGCACTGCTTATGACCTCACATATTACATTACTTGTTACATGTTCTATGACATCATTTATGGCCTCACTGATGACATTTCAAATGACATCACTGATGACATTATTGATCATATCTTTAGTCAAGTCAGGCAGCCTGAACCGCTGGAGGGAATTACACCAAATTTGACAGAAAGGTAGCTTTTGGTCTGCAGATAACACTTTTTGCTATTTGGTGTAAATCCTTTCAGAAGTTCTTGAGATATTCAAGGAAATCCAAATTTGTATATCTAGAAGCACAAATAATTTGTGAATAGTCCCGATCTTGTGCTGAGATTTTATTGGCAGTGAACACTTCAACCAGGAAGTGTTGCCACCAATTTTGTGACTACGCTTTAGCAGAGTTCCAAAAAAAGAAAAAAAAGGCAGAGTACAATTACCTTAAACCCCTAGCCCTAGTCCAGGCCAGGACAAAAAAGCATTATTTTTAAATTCTCAGCAAAATTTGTGAATATTCGCAAATTTCACCAATACATTTTTAAAAAAGCAAGCGTGGTCTCATGCGCTTGCTTTTAATATTGCCCCCGGGTGGGCCATGTCCCGGGGTCATTGCACTCATTTAAGAAATATTGGGGGGCACACAGAGCCCTCCTCTAAGGGCTTTACGAAGCCCTGGGGACCACTACCTCCCCAGGGTTGAATTCCCTGTTTACGATAGGCTAAAATGTTATAAACATTTTGGGGGCTGTGTGGACCCCATGCATATGAGGACCACCACCTCCCCAGTGCTAAAGCAAATTTTTTGTAGGGGCCATGCGCACTCCCCAAGGACTCTGGGAACCACCACCTCCCTGGGGCCACAGTAAGAAAATAAAGCAGGGGCCAGGTGGAGCCCCTGGGGCCCCACCACCTCTCTGTGGATGCTATCCAAATCAGATGCTGGGGCCATGCAGACCCCCATGGGCCCTGGGGAACACCACCTCCATGGTGGCAATTCATTTAATTTTGAATATGGGGGAGGCATGGCCCTCCTCCTGGGCCATATACAGCCCCAGGGACCACCACCTCCCCAGGGCTGGCCTGTGAAGATCTGAGGAGGGGGCAATAGGCCCCCTCCTGGAGCCATTTATGGCCCTGGGTATCACCACTCCCCCGGATCGAGTCCGGCTACCTCCCGAGATGCCCACCCTTGAGAGGTAGCTGTTTGCTTTTGATTCACAGGAGCTGTGACAGCTACCGTCAAGCAAACGCAAACAGTCTGCTTTAAGCAAGCGCAAGCTTTAAAAATGCTCTTGCTTGCTGAAAGCGGAGATTTTATCTCTTTCCCTGCCTGCAGACATATGGGCAGGGAAAGAGATGAAAGTGTTGCTCCTGCACACAGGGAGCTACATTTACAGCAGCTCCCTGCTTGCAGGAGCAATGCGGGCTCCCGCATGAGGCGGGGAGCCTGTTCGGACTGTGGCGGCCTTGAGGCTCCCACGTGGTCCCTTTCATCAAAAAGAAAAATAGAAACTTGTGCTTCTATAAAGTACAAGTCATCATAGTGTGTTTTCTATGTGGTTCCACTCTGTAAAGTTATCTTATGAAGATGCCTCAGGAAGAATCACAATGGCAATGTTACATATACACAACATTACTGGAGACATTACCACTGCTTCCTTATACATTTACCAAAAGGGGTAGCACTTACTAATTAGCCAGTAGAAAGTACTCCAGTTTGGTAGGCAATCCACTCAAACTGTTGGCCTCTTCTTGGAGAATTATGCAGTGCAGGATTCATTCTGGCATGATGTTCATTTCACAGAAATAAAACCTCAAAGGAAAGCATATACACAAAGCAAGTGCCCAAGTTGAAGCTACACTTTTGTAAAGTACTAATCATTCAAATTTCTTGAACATGGTGAAGGCAAAGTAAGTCTTTTTTCTCTGCATTTCGAGCTTGAAAGGTTATCTGTGAACCCTGATGACATGGGCTTGAGTGGTTGTAGGGAGATGGCCTGCAGGGCCTGACTGCAGGCCAGGCTCTGCAGCCAATTCCCGCTACGCACGCCAAAGGCTGTGCATGGCCCAGGGTTGGGTGGTTATAGAGGGTCGGCTGCAAGGCCTGGCCACAGGCCAGGCCTTGCAGCCTAACCCCGATGCACACGCTCGAAGGCCATGCGTGGCACAGGGTTGGACGGTCTGAGGCCAACCTCAACCATGCAAGGCCAAAGGTCTTGCACGGTGGTGGTTGAATTAACGTATACTAATTACAATCACTTTAAGTGAAAACAAACATAGAAATTCACTAGAAAAACATAGGTTACAGGGACATTATAGATAGGAAACAGATTTCTTTAAAAACCATAGAAATTCACCTAAAAAACAAATATTATAGGATGTTATAGGAAGGCTCACATTTTAAATGTGCAAAACCATAGAAATTCAGCAGTTATAGTTAGATTTATTTCAAGTAACAAATACAACTCACACCCTTGCCATGCACTGCTAATTACACCACATATTGCATCACTCACAACATCTTTGATAATATAATTGATAATATCAATGTAATATTTGCAATAAACGTTTTGAGGAAAAAAATGCATGTGCATGAGTTATAGTTTCATGGGGGCACGAGTTTTAGTTATATGAAATAACTAACTAGAACAGCTGGATTTCATGGTTTGTATGCTTAAAATGTGAGCCTAACTATCACGTCTCTGTAACCTTTGTTTTTTTTAAGTGAATTTCTATATTTTTTAATTCTATTCCTAATTATAACTTCTCTGTAACCTATGTTTTTTTCAGTGAATTTATATCTATATATATATATATATATATATATATATATATATATATATATATATATATATATATATATATATATATATATCTCCAATACAAGTGCTCGTTCCGGGCTCAGGGTGGCCCATGAGGGGTGGTGCGCAAAACCGGCTGAGCTAGCCGGTAAACCTCAAGTCGATCCAAAATGGAAACAAAGAAATACGCACACTCAGGACTTCAGAAAGAAATCAAAGAGCTTTAATCACACAACACGCTTCGGCTGTCTCCGCAGCCTTGGTCACGTGTGTTACACCTCCAATAATGAGCAATTAAATAAAGTATATTCAGTTACATAGAAACAGGACCAGAAAAAGGGAGATAGGGAAAGAAACAGTGGAATTGTTTCTCACAGTGTACCTTATCGATTTAGGAAGAATTCAAACGTAAAAATAAAATCCCTGAATAATTTATTGATGTAAAGTATTCAAAACCTGAGTAAAGGGAAAATGCAGCGAAATCAAAACATCTATAGTATATCTGTAACAAGAAAGCCTTACATATAATATTGGATAAATTATCGTTCCTCCTTAAGCCAATGCATTAATACATATAAAGATGGATCACATTAACCCCCTACCCAGATTATCTTATTTTATAAATAGATTGACAAAGAATCCCAAAACTCCTTCAAAAATTCTATAATCTTACCCTTTTTATTAATATGATGTCACATTCAGCTATAATATAATTATTCAACATGTGATAAAAAGAGAAAGAAAAAAACAAATATGCATAACATCCTTATCTGTATATCAGACACCCAGTGCACACCTGTGGTTAAGCATAGAAGAAAAGGAGTGAAGATAAAGGAAATCCATATAATATCCATCTGGCCCCCTTCTTCCCGTAAGAACATACAAAATTTAACATAAACGTATTGCACAGTCCTAACCAGATACATAACCATCCAATCCCTAAAACCTCTCTATATATTATACAAAACATGACATATCAAAACTTCAATAATTTATTCCACTGTTTGAAATTACATTAACAAAGAATAATTGCATAAATCAGCAATCCATTAATCTTCATACAAGTAATTATTTAATTCCTCACCATTGTTCAATCCATTGGGCATCTTAGTAGTACTGCTATGGGAACTTTCATTGCTCCTAGTTTTGCCTGTCTGTTCCAAGGATGGTGGGAAGAGGAGATTTTCAAGGATGAGGAAAGGTATTCTGAAACAAAACAGGCCATTTTGTGGCTTGGATATATTGATGATTTGTTTATTATTTGGAAAGGAACTGAAGATGAGGCTAAAAAGTGTATTGATAAACTCAATAACATTGATCTGAATATTATTTTAAAATATAATATGAGCAAATCATCAATAGAATTTTTAGATACTAAAGTAAAGATCAATGACAAGATGATAAATACAGAATTGTTTCGTAAGGCCACAGCAGGTAATCATTTACTGCATGCTTCCAGTGGGCACCCAGATAATTTGAAGTGGAACATTCCGTATGGAGAACTGCTGAGGGCTAAGAGAATCAGCAACACTGATGAGGCATTTGAAAGTGAGCGAAAAACATGATTGTGAGGTTCAAGCAAAGGGGCTATCCCAATTGGGTGATTAGGAAGGCTACTGAAAAAATCAAAGGAGTAAAAAGAATACAGACCCTATTTGACAATGCAACTAAAATGAAGGAAGATGATACTGATGACATCAGACTCATTATGACCACTAATGAGGATACAGCACAGATTAGGAAAATTGTTTCAAAGAACTGGAACATTTTGAGGAGTGACCCTGTTATCGGTAATATAATTCAAAGAAGACCACAGATTACCCATAGAAGGGGACGTAGTTTTCATGATATTTTGAGATCTAATGATATTACTAATATTCCTCAAATTAGGGAACACAATTTACAGGGATTTTTTCCATGTGGACATTGCAAAGCTTGCCGTAATAGTGTGATGCGGCAAGAGTATCCTACATGCAAACCAGGAGATTTAAGACAGATTTAGCAATTTTTGACATGCAGTACTCTGTTTACTATCTATGTGTTAGAATGCCCCTGCCATCGGTGGTATGTGGGAAGTACTAAACATAGTGTAAAAAAAACACATTCTTGAACACATGTGAGCTATTGCATCAAAGGACTCACACTATCCTGTTGCTAGACACTTTCAGGACAAACAGAATTCTGATAATTCTTTGCTGTCATATTTTGGCATTGAACATGTGCCATCTTATCATAGAGGTGGAAATAGAAAATAAATTTTCCGTAAAAAAGAATCCAGATATATTCTGGATTTGGAAACTAAGATGCCCAATGGATTGAACACAGGTGAGGAATTAAATACTCACTTGTAGGAGGATTTATGGATTGCTGATTTATGCAATTATTCTTTGTTAATGTGATTTCAAATAGTGGAGTAAATTATTGAAGTTTTGATATGTCATGTATTGTATAATATATAGAGAGGTTTTAGGGTTTGGATGGTTATTTATCTGATTAGGATTGTGTAATAAGTTTATTTGATATTTGTTATGTTCTTACAGGAAGAAGGGGGCCAGATGGATATTATATGGATTTCCTTTATCTTCACTCCTTCTCTTCTATGCTTAACCACAGGTGGTGCACTGAGTGTCTGATATGCAGATAAGGATGTTCTGCACATTTGTTTTTTTCTTTCTCTTTTTATCGCATGTTGAATAATTATATTATAGCTGAATGTAACATCGTATTAATGAACAGGCTAAGATTATTGAATTTTTGAAGGAGGTTTGGGATTCTTTGTCAATATATTTATAAAATAAGATAATATGGGTAGGGGGTTAATGTATTCCATCTTTACATGTATTTATGCATTGGCTTAAGGAGGAAAAATAATTTATCCAAATTTATATGTAAGCTTTGCTTGTTACAGATATACTAAAGATATTTTTATTTCTCTGTATTTTCCCTTTACTCAGGTTTTGAATACTTTACATCAATCAATTATTCAGGGATTTTATTTTTACGTTTGTGTTCTTCCTAAATCGATAAGGTACACAGTGAGAAACAATTCCATTCTGTTTCTTTCCCTATCTCCCTTTTTCAGGTCCTGTTTCTATGTAACTGAATATACTTTATTTAATTGCTAATGATTGGAGGTGTAACACACGTGACCAAGGCTGCGGAGACAGCCTAAACGCGTTGTGTGATTAAAGCTCTTTGCTTTCTTTCTGAAGTCCTGAGTGTGCGTATTTCATTGTTTACATTTTTGATTGAGATATATATATATATATATATATATATATATATACATATACTATAAATATATAGTATATTTGAAGTATGAAGAAATCATGTATAATAATAGTTTTGTTAATTGTTACACTATATACGTATGAGTATATATATATATACATATATATACATATGCAAAATACAAGCTAGAACTCTGGGTAGTTCCCAAATTTAGGTGGAGAGCAGCTCCAATAAGGAACACTCTACAACACCAGCGACACTCTAGATTTGCTCACCTCAAATGTCTGTTTATCTAGCAAAGTTTTTAAGCATAGAGTTGACACAGTGCTTATCAACTTTTTCACTGTATTAGTGATCAAAGGAAGGGTAAATAATGAAATTATTTAAGGAAGAAATAGCAAGGTGTCTTTGCCTCCCACCAAGATTGCAAAGGACAACTACTAGGAATTAAAACCCTTTAACTGTTTGCAGTTGTTTTGGGAAGGAACAACATATCTGAAATCCAACATGAACTCTATCTGGCCTGCATCATTAAAGTTGTTTCCTAGAGGCAACAAGAAATGTATTCACTCCTTTGTGTTTTTTAAAGTCTGCTGAACAAGGTGTCTGTTTCTTGATATATGCACCAGTTTTGGAGGGCTGGGGTTAAAGTCATCCTTTTCAGATAGGAAGTAGTTCTAATTTAGTGTTTAAGCGGCCTCCAAAAAATAGAGGGCTCCTTCTTCTATTTAACGACCTAATGCATTGTGGTAGTTGGGATTCTGGTTAGGTTTTACAATGTAATCGCTCTTTCAGAGGCAAGTGGTGCCATGATAGCAATGCATTGGCAGGTTGTAGTTAGCGTTGTCTGGTTAGCAAGCTGAAAAGATTGTATAATAAGGTCTGCTGCTTATAATAATTGGAAGGTGGTCGATAAATTGTAAATGGATGTTATAACTATAACTTCAAAATGTTTAAATTTTGTGTAGTTTAGACTTGGTTTACAGTCAGGCAATGTGTAAAGTATTTATACACCTACACAGTAACACAGTGAAAACACCACAAAAGTACTGCACATCAGTTTAGAACAGTAGCCAATATTTATCTGAGTAAAACAAGACCAAAAACAACAAACATCCAACATACACAAGCAAAGATATGAATTGTCAAAGATTAAATCTCAGTAAAGCTCTTAGAAACACAACAGCTCCAAAAGGGGATTTCACCATGTTTTGATGTAGTTGTTCCCAATCGTCCAACGCCATGCACGAGGTAGTGCAGACTAGTCACTGAGTTGCATGGACCCCTGGCACAGCACCTTTGCAAACTATGTTGAAACTAATGTGTTCCACTGAGTCGGGAGGTGAGAAGCTGCTGGAGCTGGTGCGGGGTTGGTTCCTTACTGCTACTGGGTAGGTGAGGTGTTGGTTCCTTACTGCTAAGCAGGGGAGGTGAGGTGGCAGTTTCCTGTGGTTGAGGGGAGGTGATGCAGCGTCTGTGGCAAGGCACCAGTTCCTTGCAATCCAGCGGGGTTGATGAATCCAGCAGGTCAAGACATGAGGCATCGACTGTGCGATGTTGTGACCCCACCACGGGGCCACAGGTGCTGCAGCGGAGTCGGGTGTCATGTACGTCGGGGACACAGCACTCAGGACTCATGCTGTGGTGGGACTTCAGAGGTGCTGCGGCATTGTCGGGCCTGCGACGTTGGTCGTGGTCACTGTACTCAGCGGGGACCAATGTGCCAGTGTGTACAGCAGCATGGAGTCGTACAGCGGCACCAGCTCCGAAGCTGCTCCGTAGTCAATGTACTTGGTTTCTTCTTTGTTGCACTAGGACTCACTCCGAAGGGTCCAGGAACTGGATTAAGCACCACTTGGTGAGTCAGGACTCTCAACAACAGAGCCCAGGTGCTGGCAGATGAAGGCTTTGATGTCCCTGAGATTTCTAACAGGAGGCAAACTCAGTTCAAGCCCTTGAAGAAACTTTGGAAGCAGGATGTAGAAAGCAAAGTCCAGTACTTTCAATTTCTGGATGGAAGCAGCAAGCAACAGGCCAGCACAGCAAAGCAACAGGCAGAGTGGAAGTCCTTCCTACAGCTTCTAGCTATTCTTCCTGTTAGAACGTCGTCAGTCCAGGATTCTAAAGTTGTGATATCAAAGGTCCAATACCTATACTCATTTTAACCTTTGAAGTGGGCAAAGTTCAAAGGAAAGTCTTTGTAGTGCACAAGACCCTGCTTTTCCTGCCCTGGCCCCAGACACACTTCAGAGGTTTGGAGACTGCTTTGTGCAAGGACAGGCACAGCCCTATTCAAGTGCAAGTGTCGGCTCCTCCCACCACGCTAGCCCAGGACGACCCATCAGGATATGTAGGGCACACCTCAGCTCCCTTTGTGTGATTGTCTAAAGTGAATTCACAAACAGTCTAACTGTCTAAATGACCCAGACGTTTATTTCACAGCCAGGAAAAGGCACAGAATGGTTAAGCAAGAAAATGCCCACTTTCTGAAAAGTGGCATTTTCAAACTTACAATTTAAAAACCAACTTCACCAAAAGATGTATTTTTAAACTGTGAGTTCAGAGTCTTTCAAAGCAATCCCCATGTTAACCTGTGGGAGAGCTAGGCCTTGCAATAGTGAAAAACGAATTTGGCACTATCAGGACATGTAAAACACACCAGTGCATGTCCTACCTTTTAAATACACTGCACCCTGCCCAGGGGATTGCCTTGGACGTAGCTTAGGGGTGACTTACATGTAGTAAAAGGGAAGGTTTGGGCCTGGCAAGTGGGTGCACCTACCAGGTCGAACTGCCAGTTAAAAGTGCACACATAGACACTGCAGTGGCAGGTTGGAAACATGTTTACAGGGCTACTTCTGTGGGTGACGCAATCAGTGGAGCTGGCCCACTAGTAGCATTTCATTTACAGGCCCTGGGCACACAAGGTGCATTATACTAGGGGCTTACTAGCAAATCAAACATGCTAATCATGGATAAACCAATCACCAATACAATTTAGACAGAGAGTACTTGCATTTTAGCACTTGTCAGCAGTGGTAAAGTGCCCAGAGTCTTAAAGCCAGCAAAAACTAAATTCAACACAGGATCAAAACGGGAGGTCAGAAGCCAAAAAGACAGGGGAATCCCTGCAGAAAGGGCCATTTCCAACAGCAAATCATAGTTAGGGTTGTCTGGTTACTGAGCTGAAAAGATTGTGTAATGAGGTCCGCTTCTTATATTAATTGGGAGATGGTGAATAATTGTAAATGAATGCTATAATGTTAACATTTTAAAAATAAGTGTAGTTTAAAATTGGTTTGTATGGGAACAATAGGTTTTCCTAACTATAACTAAGCTTCAACCTTTGTTTTTTTCATTGGATGTCAATGTTTTAAAACTTTTTAATGAAAATGTGCTTCAAGTCATAGAGTCTAGTGTCACAAGTGGAGAGTTGTTATGTGGAGTGTCGTACAGTACATTGTAGGAGAGTGTTGTGAAGTCTATTGTCACAGACTGGAATATTGCAGATTAGAAGAGAGTGGAGTTGAGGAGAGTGTAATAGCATATTGTACAGTGTAGTTAAGTGTTATATAGTGTAGTGGCATGTTGTCTCATATAGTGGAGTCAAGTATTGTAGACTGGAGCAGCAAGTTGTACAGTGGCATGGTGTGTTGAACAGTACAACAGGGTATTGTAGACTGTCATAGAGGGAAGTAAAGTGTCTTAGAGTGGAGTAGAGTGAAGGAGAGTGTCATTAAGTGGAGTTTTAACACTAGGAGTGTTGTAGAGTTCAGTGGAGCAGTGTGTAGTAGAGTGGGGTACCATGTCATATGGTTGAGTGGGGTACCATAGAGAGAAGTTAGATGGTGTGGTGTTGAGTGTCACACAGTGTATTACAGTGACATAGAGTAATTGGGCATAGAGTGGACTAGAGTGTCATAGAGTGTAGTACAGTGTTGTAGAGTGGAGTTGCATACAGTGGAGTAGGGTGTCCGACAGTGGAACGGTGTAGAGCAGAGTATAGTACAGTGATGTAGACTAGGAAAAGTGTAGAAGAGTGTAGTATAGCGAAGTGGAGTACACTGGAGTGAGGGGGTGTACAGTGGAGTAAAGTGTCAGGTAATGGATTGTGTTGTAGACTATAGTGGTGTGGAGTACAGTAGAGCAGAGTGGCATAGCATACAGTCGAGTAAAGTGTCATAAATTGGAGTACTGTGTTCTACAGTAGAGTGTAGTGGGGTATCATACAGTATTGGAAGGTGATGTAGGCTAGCGTAGAGTAGCGTGGCCTACAGTCTAGTTGATGTTTGTAGAGTAGAGTGGTCTACAGTACAGTATTGTAGAGTATGATAAAGTGAATTGGCAAAATACTATGTTACAAAGTACAATGGCATTAAGTAGCATTGACTGGAGTGGAGCAGCGCACAGTGGAGTAGTGGAGTAGAGTGAAGTACTGTGTCAGAGTAGAGTGGAGTAAAGTGGGGTGCAGTGGCACACAAAGAGTTGCTTATACTGTTGTATAGTGGACTGTAGTATCATAGATTGGACTATGGTATCATAGAGTAGAGTGGAGTAGAGTGTTGTACAGTGACAAACAGTATAGTACGCTTTTGAATAGTGGAGTGAAAAGGTATAGACTGAAGTCAAATGCCAAAAGGTGGCATAAAGTGTAGCAGAGTGTTGTACAATAGAGTGTATGGGCATACAATAGAGTGAAAATTTGGACAGTGGTGTGTAAGGGCATAGACTGGAGTAGAGTCTAACAGAGTGGCACAGAATGTAGTAGAGTCTTGTAGATTGGAGTTATATAAAATGAAGTTACATAAAGTGGAGTTATATCAAATGGAGGAGGTACACTGGAGTGGGATAGAGTGGAGTAGCCCAATTGAGATACCCAACTGATCCTTTCCCTGTCTGATGACTCTGCAAAGGCCAAGAGAAATTTCCACAATGGGATGAGAGCAGTCGCCACCTGGATGGAAGCCAGCTGCCTCAAACTCAACTCGGACAAGACAAAGATCCTCATAATCAACTCTACCCCTTCCACCTGGAACGACTCTGGGTGGCCCACCACATTGGGAAATGCCCCAGCTCCCATGGACCACACATGCAATCTAGGAATCATCCTAGACTCCTCTCTATCCATGACCCACCAAATCAACTCCGTCTCATCGTCATGCTTCCACACCCTCTGTGTCATGAGAAGGATTTTCAAGTGGATCCCCTCCGACACGAGGAAGACAGTCACCTACCCACTCTTCACTAGCAAACTGGACTACGGCAACACACTCTATGCCGGCATCACCAAGAAACTACAATCAAGACTGCAATGAATCCAAAATACAGCAGCCAGACTCATCCTGGACATACCCTGACACAGCTACATCTCATCCCACCTCAGAGACCTGCACTGGCTCCCAGTCAACAAGTGCATCACATACAAACTCCTGATCTACACCTATAAAGCACTACACAACAGAGGACTGGCATGCCTCAATCACCACCTCTCCTTCTATGTGCCCAACAGACATCTCCCTTCTTCCCAGCTCGTCCTTGCGGCCATTCCCAAGATCTTGAAAACCACAGTAGGAGGAAGATCCTTCTCCTACCTCGCAGCTCGGACGTGGAACACACTACCTCTCAAGTGCAGGCAGACCATATCCCTGAAGCAGTTCAGGAAGGACCTCAAGACTTGGCTCTTCGACTGAGCAGCACGCCCACAAACTGCGCCTTGAGACTCTACGAGTGATTAGTAGCGCTTTAAAAATCACTGATTGTTTGAGTAGTATAGAGTGGAGTGGCATAAAGTCGAATAGCATAGAGTAGAGTAGCATACACTAGAGTTGAGTACAGGAGAGTGGCATAGAGTGCAATAGTGTATAATGTAGTAGCGTACAGTGGAGTGGCATAAAATGTTGTAGCAGATAGTGTAGCAGCATACTGTGGAGTGGCATACAGTGAAGTGGTTTAGACTGGACTGGTGTATTGTGAAGTGGGGTGGAGCGTGACAGCATGCAGTGGAGTGGGGAACAGTTGAGTGTGGTAAAGTGTAATACCATACAGTAGAGGGCGTAGAGTGTAACAGCATAGAATGGGTTGATGTACACTGGTATGCAGTAGAGTGGAGCACAGAGGAGTGGCGTTTCATAGAATAATATAGAGTGGAATAGTGTAGAGTAGTATAGTACAGAGTAGAGTGGCATATGGTGGAATGGTGTAGACTGGAGTGGTGTGCAGTGGAGTGGGGTGGTGTGAAATGGCATATAGTGGAGTGGCATGGAGTGGAGTAGAGTGGAGTGATGCACAATGACCTAGCATAGAATGGAGTGGAGTGTTGTACACTGGAGTGGTGTAGAGTGCAGTGGATTAGCATATAGTGGAGTGGTGTACAGTAGAGTGGCACAGACTGGAATAGTGTATAGTGCAATAGTCTACAGTGCAATGGCATAGAGTGCAGTGCTGTGGACTGGAGTAGCCTACACTGGAATGTGTTAGACTGTAAGAACATACCGAGAAGTGGAGTACAGTGGAGTGGCATCCAATGGAATAGCGTAGAATGGAGTGGGATAGAGTTGAGTGTCATACACTGGAGTGGGATAGAGTGGGAGTAGCATCCAGTGAAGTAGAATCCAGTGGAGTGGCATACAGTGGAACTGGGTAGAATGGAATAGCATATACTAGAGTAGCATATAGCGAGGTGACATACATTGAAGTGGCGTACACTAAAAAGTCATAGAGTGGAGTTGCATACAGTGAAATACAGTCGACTGGTGTAGAGTGGAGTTGTCTACAATGTGATAGCGTAGAGTGGTGTGGTGTAGAGTGGAGTGTTTTACAGTACAGTGTATTTGTGAATATTGGAGTAGCATTCTGTGGAGTGGTTTATAATGGAGTGGTGTAGACTGGAGTGACATGCAGTGGAATGGGGTAGAGTGTAATGCCATACAGTGGAGTGGCATACATTGGAGTGGTGTCCAGTTGAATTGTGTAGAATAAAGTTGTGTGAAGTGGAGTGCCATACAATGGAGTGTCATAGAGTGGAATAGCATACAGTGGAGTGGCATCCAGTGGGACAACATAGAGTGGAGTGGCATAGATTTGAATAACAAATACTGGATTAGCGTATAGCTGAGAGGAGTACAGTGGAGTGGCGTACACTGAAGAGGCATAGACTGGTGTTGCATACAGTGCAATAGTATTGAGTGGTCTGATGTAGAGTGGAGGTATGTACAGTGTAATAGAGTAGAGCGGCGTAGAGCAGAATGTTGTACAGTGGAATGGCATAGAGTGTAATAGTGTACAGTGGAGTAGCGTAAAATCAAGTGGTGTGTAATGGGTACACTGGCATACTGTGGCATGGGGAAAGTGTAATACCATATAGTGGAAATGCGGACATTAGATTGGGGTCCAATTGAATAGTGTACAATGAAAAGGGGAGAGTGGTGTGCTATACAGTGGAGTGGCATTGAGTGGAGTAGTGTACACTGAAGTGGACTAGCAAACAGTGGAGTGTTGTACAGTAGACTGACATACAGTAGAATTGTGTAGATTGGAATAGCGTATAGTAGAGTAGCATCCAGTGGAGTGGCGTACAGTGGAGTGGCATAGACTAGAGTGGCGTACAGTGGTGTTGCGTATAGTGTAATAGTATAGAGTGGAGTGGCATAGAATGGAGTCTCGTACAGTGGAGGGGTGTAAAGTGGAATGGTGTAGAGTGGATTATCATATAGTAGAATAGCTACAGTGGCATGGCATACAGAACTATGTGAAATTTAGCAGCAATGTAGATTATAGTGTGCAGAGTAATGCAACTCAATATAGGGCCATGCATGGTGGCCTTGCGTGCCTTTGTAAATCTGAGTTAGGTATTGCGTTCCCTAGGCAACAGCATGAGTGACTCAAGAGTACCACAATCCAATAATACAGTTAAGCCTTAGTTATATTTTTGTGCCATGGTATACTGTGATAACTTTGCAGTATACCCTGTGCTCAACATGGAAGAACTGGTAGAAAACATCCTGCTATCACATCAGAATCTAAACACAAAGCCAACACCAAAGTAATAAAGTAAAAGCAGAAACACTGGCATTGAAGAGAACTACCTTTGGTGCAGATGTGCTCCTTCTGAAAGAGCAAAATGCAGTCACTCGGAGTGAAGCTATGTACTGGCTCGAGTGGGTGATCCCTTGCCTCATGCTTTATGCTGCAGTGGGCAGAAGCAAAAAGTGAGTCATACATCAACAGACCAATGGATGAAGACAGGTGGCTAAACGACCTTTTAATTAAGTATAAAACCTTGAGAAAGGCTTTTGAAGTTGAAATGCAATGGTGTTATAGAGTGTGTTCCGCTGCAATAAAGGATTTTTTAAATTGCACACACTGCAAAGTGCCCGTTTTCTTTGGCTTGTGGCCAAAACACTGATGGATTAAACCCAGATCTTTGTGACTGGGGGTGAATGTTTACATAGTTCAGCATTCTGTCCACCATCTGTTCTTTTTGCATTTGTCAATCCACATGGGAAGGGTATGCCCGGACGTGGGTCCCGTGCTCACTGCACCACTGGATTCAAGCTAGGCTAGCCGATGAAAGGTGATACCCTGAAACCGGTCCTAGGATGCTTGTTTCCAGTCCTGAGAGGACCTGGCTTGGCATTTCGGGCTGGACTGTTCCCATGAGGAACAGGGTCAAGACTAATTTGCATACAGCTAGGTCCAAACTGGGGTGGCGTGGTGAGCAAAAAAAAACAATGGATTAAAAGCTTTGTGACTGGGGTTGAATGTTTGCATTGTAGAGATATATATATATATATATATATATATATATATATATATATATATATACATATATGTATATATCATTTCATATTACCTAGTGGTGGGTGCCACTAGGTAGTTATAGTCAGGACCATATTTCTATAGAAAAGCGTTTATAGAATGCTTATAGAAAACGGTAAACTATACCTTTCTCCCTTGCCATGCACTGCTAATTACCCCACAAATTACGGCACTCATGAAACATCTTTGATAACACCGTTAATAATATCAATGTAACATTTGTCGTAACATTGTTTAAGAAAAAGCTGTGCATGGCAGGGCGCAAGTTATAGTTACCTTAGGGCACGAGTGATAGTTACTTGAGATAACTCTAAAAGGTGAATTTCTTTGGTATTGCACATTTAAAATGTGAGCCTAACTATGACGTCCCTGTAACCTTTGTTTTTTCTAGTGACTATATACATAGTATACTTATATTTGTTTTAGAATCAAAAGGTCTTGGCTAAAGCCAGACCTAAAGAAGGCACATGCCGTTGCGACAGTCCAACTGTCTAAATGTACTTTTGCCTCCACAAATTTACTTCTGTGACTAGGCCCTGTAATAACTTATGGGCTCAAGTGCATGTGAGTACAGCATGCACAGAGTAAGTATGCACTGTACAATCATGTACAGCAATATGTATGGTCACAGGCAGAGTTCATATCAACATCACTGCCCAGTTCTTTCTCCAGAGCTGCACATAAATACATGGAGGCATATTTTGTTGTCACATGGAGGCAAGTGCTACGTCTCAAGTGTGCTCAGCTCCTGCTACATGAATATATACTCAGGTGAGGGGTATGAATCTAAAATTATATTACGTCTAGTACATCACTTTACAACTCCATCATCTGCTATCATCTCAATACTATTATAGATTATTTTCATGTTCATATCAACTACCTAGTCAAATTAGTTATTGCAGTTACCTAGTGCCTATTATACTTACATTGTAATGTAGCGTTATGACAGTGGATAAGATGCCATCAAATATGGTGCATCCAATACTTTTGGGGGTTTACCACTGACAATCATCTCATAACTATGCTCACCTACTCTCACCTTGCTTCTTCTGATGTTTTTCATCACATTCAAACATTCTAAACTAATAAGAATACCAATATTAACAATAAAACACTGCACATAACCACTTGTGTCAAATGAAGCCTTTAAACGTTCATAAGCAAAGGCACTCCATTAAGAAAGTAATGGATAGAAGTTTCAAATAATAGAGGCGTGCTCAACCTCTTAAAGATGTTCATTCTTCCAGTAATTGATAACGCACGTTTCAATCATCTTAAAATCATTGAACTAAATATTGTAAACATTTACAAAACTCAAGTTCTTCTTATTCAAGTAAACCAGGATTTTGGGCTACTCGAATAATAAAGCATCTTATTTTTATATAATGATAGTAACGGTGTTCACCTTTCTAAAGCCTGGTCTCAACTGCATTGCCAACCACTTCTAAAGACCCCAGCCCAGTTCGTCTGCAGATAAAAAGGCAAAATATATACTATTTCCTTTGCATCTTAAATATATGGGATGAAATGCGTTTACTCTGGCATTGATCTGGAGAGAGAGTCAATAGCTATAAAGACCACCATAATACTTCCAACCCCAAGATGTCTCTGTAATTATAGAGTGAAGACCCCGGATATCGAGTCATGAACTTCCTAAATGGCAAAAATTACCTCCGTCCATAATAATAATAATGTGTTTTTCATACAAAATGTAATACTGAACATATGCCGTTTCTAGGTGCAATAAATAACAGATGTTACTATTCTCCAGTTTTTGGTACTCAATATTTCGACCTTCAATGGATAAAAGGCTTAGTAGGAGTTGGACAGATTTTTAATTTCTGCAAATACTAAAAATAGATTCCAATTGCCCCTTAAAGAATTTAGGCCCTCATTACAACCCTGGCGGTCGGTGATAAAGTGGCGGTAATACCGCCAACAGGCCAGCGGTAATTCCTGCCAAATTACAACCACAGCGGAAACAGTTCAGACAGAGACACTTTAACAAACCGGCCGCCAGGGCGGAAACAACAGGCACCACTGCGGTAACCGCCTACAGCCAGGCAGAAGACAATGTTCCACCCACTGTATTAAGACATGCCAGTCCGCCACCTTTTCCAGGGCGGTACCAACAACATCAAAATCCTGGCAGAAACACTGCACTGAAGGGAAGCGACTCACCTGTGGAGACTCAGGGAAGAACCACAATGCTATGGAGCCGCCTAGCACACAAGGGGGAGGGGGGAGAGAGGGATACACACACCCAACACACAACACGCAACTCCCCCCACCCCCAACACCATACACACAAGCAGATGCAGTAACATAGCATATTGACCCCGTGCCCCTCAGGATTAATGCAAGGACAACACCAATAGATTAAAGTGGGTGTAATAAGATAAATATAGTAGGAATACGTTCATCCAAATAAAAAAGTATATACATATTCACAAATCAAAGGACACTGCCCAGTCCTGTGTTCGTGGGCCACAGAGCCACATGGCCACATGACAAAGTCCAAGACCCCACCTCACTCCTGCAACAACATGGAGAGAACACTGCAGGGGGATCAGGTTGAAAACAGGCGGGCACCTCAGGGGGACGGGAAAGGGGGGCATCTCAGCCGGAAGATGGTACAATGCTACTGGTCCTGGTGGAGGCAACATGCCTATTACTGTTTCCTGGGGAGTACAAGGCCACAGTCTCTTGAGTGGGTGACTTGCCGACTGGCTCTGGAGGGGGCAACATGCCCATTACTCTGTCCTGGGGAGTGCAAGGCCACAGTCTCTTGAGGGGGTGACTTCCCACTGGCTCTGGAGGGGGCAACATGCCCTTTGCTCTGTCCTGGGGAGTGCAAGGCCACAGTCTCTCAAGTGGATTGGGTCTCCACTGGTTCTGGAGGGGGCATCGTGCCCATTGACCTTCATTCTGTGGAGGATGGGGTGAGTGGTTGTCTTTTCCACTGGTTCTGGAGGGGGCATCGTGTCCAGTGAGCTTCATCCTGGGGAGAATGGGGTGAGTGGATGTCTTCTCCACTGTT
Source organism: Pleurodeles waltl (assembly GCF_031143425.1). Taxonomy (NCBI): domain Eukaryota; kingdom Metazoa; phylum Chordata; class Amphibia; order Caudata; family Salamandridae; genus Pleurodeles; species Pleurodeles waltl. The sequence goes on from NC_090436.1 coordinate 235,450,334, forward strand.
TCTAGAGGGGGCATCGTGCTCAGAGAGCTTCATCCAGGGGAGGATGGGGTGAGTGGATGGCCTCTCCACTGGTTCTGGATCTTGGGGAGTGCAAGGTCACAGTCTCTCAGCTCAGTCTCACAGGATGTGCAGGGGCCAGGCTGCACAATAGCCCATGGACGCAGGACTACACACTGTCCTCCGGTGGTGACCGCTGTTCAGTGGTGGCAGTGGTTCTGCTACTGCTGGTAGTGGCGGGGGAGGCTCCAGCCCATCCCCTGCAGCCTCGGACGGCTGCCAACAGGGGCTGCTGCTGCTGGTGGTGGTGCTGGTGGTGGTGCTGCTGGTGGTGGTGGGGGGAGGCTCCAGCCCATCCCATGCAGCCTTGGATGGCTGCCCACTGCTGCTGGTGGTGGTGGGGAAGGCTCCAGCACATCCCTGGCAGCCTCAGACTGCTGCCCACTAGGGCTGGTGTTGGTGGTGCTGGTAGCGGTGCTGATGAAGATGGCGGGGGGAGGCTCCAGCCCATCCCCTGCAGCCTCGGACGGCTGCACCACCATGGTTGGTGGTGGGAGCTCCGACTCAGTCACAGCACCAGGCCCCTTGTCCTCACTGGCCGCTGGTGCAGGCCCCTTCCTGCCAGCAGCTGGGGATGGCTTCTTGCCCTTCCTTCCTGAAGCTGGGGCTGGCTCCTTGCCCTTCCTTCCTGCAGCTGGGGCTGGCTCCTTGCCCTTCCTTGAAGCACTTGGGGCAGGCACTTTTTCCGTCTTGCTGGCTGGTGGATGGGATCCTTTTCCACCTGGAGTTGCTAGTGACACTACTGTGCCCGTGGACTGGGTGGCTGAGATGCTTGCCCGGGTTTGACCACCCTGGCCTGACGTGAGGGACGAGGGAGGGGTAGGGAAGAGGTCAATGGTGGACAGGAAAAGCTTCTTAGGGACATTGGAGTGGGAAAAGGGAGATGGTTAGGGAGTGGAGGAAGAGGGAGTGGTTGTAGGAGGTGTCAGTCTGCTGTGTTTGGGTGCAGGTGCATGGGCTGGATGCTGTTGTGAGGTGGATGGCTGTTGGGTGTCTGAGTGCTTGCGTTTGTGTACTTTGAGTGGAGGGGGCAAAGACACAGTGGGAGAAGACACGGGGATGTGTACATGGATGTTGGGGTGCCAGTGAGGGGTGTGTACTGATAGGTGTGCTGGTGATGTTGATAATAGATGAGGATGTAGTGGCTGCAGGTGTGAGTGGAGATGCTTCTGGGAGTGAGGTGGACGAGGAGGAGGGAGGGGCCACCGTGGTGGCAGTGGATGTTGGTATGTCAGCATCTGGATGGTGTTTGTGTGAGTGCCTGTGGGATGAAGTGTGGTGCTTGTGTTTGCCATGTCCACTCTTGTGTGTTGTCCTTGGTGCCTGCTCATCTGCCTGTGTGCTTGGGATAGGTTGTGGTTGAGGGGAATGGGATTGGATGGAGGAAGTTGGAGGGGGGAAACAGGGACAATGGCTGCCATCAGAGAGGAGGCCAGAGCCTGGATTGATCTCTGTTGGGCCGCCAAGCCAGTATGAGTCCCTCCAGAAATGCATTGGTCTGTTGCATTGGGCTGCCAGCCCCTGGATGGCATTCACAATGGTGGACTGCCCAACAGAGATGGATCAAGGGTGGTCAATAGCCTCCTCACTCAGGGCAGCAGGGCTAATTGGGGCAGGGCCTGAGGTATCTGGGGTGAAGGAGATGCCCATCCTCCTGAGTGAGCGGGCATTGGCAATTCGCTGAGGGTCTGCTGGGAGGGCGGTGCTGGTATGGGGGGTGGCAGCGGCACCTGTAGCTGGGGTGGCCCAGAGGTGTCTGCCACAACCAGTGAGCTTCCTTCAGAAGAGGTATCCGTGTCCGAACTGTCCCCTCCAGTCTCCGCCGTGGTGCTCCCCTCACCCTCCGTCCCACTGGTGCCCTCACAGTCGGTGGATTTGGCCTCCTGGGTCCTGTGGGATGCAGCTCCCTCCATCACTGGTGCCTCTACTCCTCCACCAGATGATGCTAATGCACATAAGGACAGGGTGACAAAACAAAAAGAGGGGGAAGAGACAAAGGATACACTTGGTCAATGGCAGCACCAACACCACCGTTGGCGTACACAACACACTCACACAGGGAGCAGCCCTACGCACTAGGCAATGAACTACCAGTTGCAATGGTAGTCATCAGCCCATGGATAGGGACACCTAACGCCAATTGCAGAATACCTGAGACCCACAGATCCCTGCCCAGTAGTGGGTGCCTACTAGCTTGTTTGGAGGACCTTCACATCAGAACCCTGCCCAACATGGGACCTTCTCTGCAATGTCAGGCCTGGCCTAGGGGCACCCACAAGACCCACATGCCCCAACCGGATACCACCCCACCAGGCATAAGTTGTAATGAAGGGCACTGTACTCACCCCCTTGATGCTGGTGTGATGCCCCCAATCGCCCATCTAGCTCCGGATAGGCCACCGCCAGTATGTGGGCCATCAGGGGGGGGTCAGGGTTCAACGGGCACCCCTTCCTCGTTGGGAGGCCATCCCCAGCTAGGCCTCCGTCCGCTTCCATGCCCAGCATTGGAAACGGTGGGTGCTCCGCCTGCCGTAGCCCCCAGGGTCTGCACGTGCTTGGCGATGGGACACCATATACCCTTCTTTTGATGGGCACTGACCTGCTGGGAAATACACACAGGGAAAGGTATTAGTCTGACCGTCCTGCCTGTTACACTTATGGCCCACCATGCCCCTTCCCATCTCCATTTTCACAGACATGGCCCAGCATACATGTTGCAGGCTGACCAGGGTCCATCCACCAACCTCCCCTACACGAGGCCTTCACACACAGCACTCCATGCATTCATGCCCCATGCATCGTACTCACGGTGTACTCACCTGTTGGTCTGGAGGCCCATACAGCAGTCGGTACTGGGGTAGGACCCATCCACCAGTCGCTCCAACTCCACCGTGATGGGCCAACTCCAGAGGCACAGCGTGTGGCTAATAGGTGAGCCCTGTTTTCCACCCAGAAGATGTTGGTGTATGGGTATGTTGTGGGCCCTAAGGGTGAGTGTGTGGCTAACAGTTGTCCCTCAATATTTACAGGTGACTCTGGTTACCCCAACCTCTCATGGCTACTGACCCCTGTGAGGAATCCTAGGACAAGGGCAGAGGAACGTTACAATGAGGCACATGGGCAAATAAGAAGGATAATAGAAAAGACCTTCGGCCTCCTGAAGGCCAGGTTTCGTTGCCTCCATCTAACTGGTGGATCCCTGTGCTTCTCATCCAAGAAGGTGTGCCAGATCATTGTGGCATGCTGTATGTTGCACAACCTTGCCTTGCAACACCATGTGCCTTTTCTGCAGGAGGAGGAGGTTGAAGATGGTCATGAGGCAGCAGAGGACCCTGTGGACAGTAAAGATGAGGAGGCAGAGGATGAGGATGAGGACAACAGAAGTGCAGTCATTCGTTAATACTTCCAATGACACACAGGTAAGACACTGTTATTTCACATTTCATTTACAGTTTGATGTGTGACATTGTCACTGCCAGGCTGTGAATTCCTACTTCTATGCCCACTCACTGTACCCTTTGGCATCTCTTTTTGCAGATGTTGGTGCCCCATTATTACTCCTTGTGTGTTCAGTGCAGCCAACTACAGGTCTTTCCTATGTTAACATTCCTGTACAGTTGAATTGCAATGTTTGAACCTTGTTAAACGAATACATTTTGAAATCATTTAACAGACACCATACTTGTATGTCTTTCAAAGTGTGTTTAATGCAGTGTTCTGAAGAAGAGGGGGTAGTGCAATGGGATGGTTTGATGATGGAGGAAAGTCATGGTTCGAGTCCAGTCTATTTGTATCACAGGTGCAGTGTCCAAGGGGGCATAGGAAGGGGAGCAATGGAAGTTCAAAGTGGACAGGGTGACAGAGTGGGACACAAGGGTGACAATCAGGAGAGCCTTATTTCCTGGCGGGGGTCTTGGCAATAGTCTCTGGCTTCTGCCTGGATTGCAGGGAATGTTTGCGGGGTGGTTCACCTTCTTCAGGGGGAGGGGTGCTGGTGGCCTGTTGGTCCTGTGGCGGGGCCTCCTGTGAACTAGCAGCAGCGGAGGTGGAGGGCTGTTCAGTAGACAGGCTAGTGTCAGGGGCCTGGTGGTGTGCCACTGCCTCCTTCATACTGAGGGCATGTCTGCCAGCACCCTTGAAATAGAGACCAGGGTGGTGTTAATGGACTTCAAGTCCACCCTGATCCCCATGTACTGTCCCTCCTGCAGCCGCATGTTCTCCCCCATCTTGTCCAGAATCTGGCCCAGCGTATCCTAGGCATGTTGGTAGGCTCCCAGGACTGTGGTGAGTGCCTCCTGGAAGGTCGGTTCTCGGGCCTGTCCTCCCCCTGTCGCACAGCAGTCCTCCCAGCTTCCCTGTTGTCCTGTGCCTCTGTCCCCTGAACCGTGTGCCCACTGCCACTGACCCCAGGTCCCTGATTGTCCTGGATTTGTGGTGTGCCTTGGGGTCCCTGCAGTGGTAGACACACTGCTGATTGACGTGTCCTGGGGACAGAGGTATGGGCCCACTGGGTGGGTGCTGTGCTGGTGTTTCCTGAGGGGGAGGCTCCGTGATGGTGTGACAGTGTGCCTGGGTAACCGACTGTCCAGAGGTGCCTGATGGGCCAGGTTGGTCATCCAGATCCAGGCGGGCAGAGCTGCTGTCATCACTGTGGGCCTCTGCTGTGGGGGGACTGGATGTTGCTAGCACCTCTTCTCCAGTGACATTGGCTGCGATACCTGTGGGGATGTAAAAGCAGTGTTATTGTTTCTGTGTGTGACATCTTGTACATGGGTAGGTTGCCTATGGTTGTTATTGCCTTGGCAGCTTTGCCTTGAGTGAGTTATTTGGTGGGCTAGCTGATTAACTCTAGTGTGCATGCTTCAGTGATGGGGGTCCATGCAGGTCTGTGAGTGGTGTCCATGCATTGGTATGGCATGCAGGGCTTGGCATTGGGATGAGTGAGATGTGATGTGGGGGTAGTGTGAGGTGGTGAAGCGATGGGAGTGAGGGTGAGGGTATGTAATGGCATGCAGGTAGGGGGGTGATAGTAGTAAAGATTTGACTTACCAGAGTCCAGTCTTCCTGCTACTCCTGCCAGGCCCTCAGGATGCTTGATTGCCAAGATTTGCTCCTCCCATGATGTTAGTTGTGGGGGAGGAGATGGGGGTCCACCGCCAGTCCTCTGTACAGCGAGTTGGTGTCTTGCTGCAGTGGAACGTACCTTTCCCCATATGTCATTCCATCTCTTCCTGATATCATCCCTTGTTCTGGGGTGCTGTCCCACGGTGTTGACCCTGTCCACGATCCTCCACCATAGCTCCATCTTCCTAGCAATGGATATCTGCTGCACCTGTGATCCAAATAGATGTGGCTCTACCCGGATGATTTCCTCCACCATGACCCTTAGCTCCTCCTCAGAGAATCTGGGGTGTCGTTGTGGTGCCATGGGTGTTGTGTGAGTATTGTGTGTGAGAGTATGTACGGTGATATGTTGGGGTGTGTGTTGTGAGGTGCGTGGTGTATAGGTGATGGTGGTATGTGGCTCTGGTTGTGTGAGTGTTCTTGCTGTCTCTCACTGTTGGCAATTGTTTGTAGTAGTAAAGTGTGGTGGGTAATGTGGGTGTGTGTTTTATAGTGGTGTGGGTGTATGGGTGTGGTGTCTGTGTGTGTGTCAGGTGTGTGTAGTTTGAATTGGCCAATGTAGTTGTGTTTTGTTTGTGTGTGTGTATTTTGAGCACAGCGGTATGTACCGCCAATGGTTTACTGCCATTGACTGTCCGCCATGGTGATTCGTGGGTCATAATGTGATGGGTGTAGTTCTGTTGGCGTAACGGTGTGGGTTTTACTACCGCCAGTTTATCACTGACCTTTGGGCTGGCGGATTTGTGTGTGTGTCTGAATAGTGACGGATTGGTGTGTGTGTGTGTCATAATATGGTTAGAGGATATCCGCCGCGGCAGCGGTATGTTGGCGGCAGTTGGCATGGCGGTAACTGGAATTTACCACCAATGTCATAATGAGGCCCTTAATCTCTTAATTCTTCTGGATTTCAGAATGCCCCTGATCACCTATCAGAATGCTCAAATGAAATACGTCTATTCTAGTTCAAACATAATTTCGAAATCTCAATTTCCTCAACATTGTTGCCCAGTAATGTAGTCTAGCGAAGCTAATCCTCCTTTTGATTTTGTTCCAGCAAGTTTAAGTCTGGAGTTTCTTAGAGATGTATAGGTTTCAGATATTTTCATCTTTCTCAATCCTAATACTTGAGGTCTTGACAGGCCTCAAAAGCTCGTACATCTCATCATGGCACAATCAACTCTTTTAAGACATCTTTGACAGAGTTTAACCCCCTTTATGGGAAAAAATGTTTGGTGCAGTCCGTATCTTAACTGCTACCTTGCATGCAATAGGAACAGGAAAAAACCTTCTTAATTGCGTAATGTTTTTGTATAGGCAAAATACCGCTCAAGTAACTATAGGTCATCAGGGAAATTACAAAAATCTTAGAAACAAATGGAATTTGTGTGGAATTATTACCTGGTACCCCTTCCCCTGATCTCCGGAAGATAGGGAACTTTGAAATTCTGCACCTCCTTTACCAACCTCATCACCTACTTTGTCTCTCTGCTCACCATCGACTACAGAGCCTACGTTCTCCTCAGTGACTTCAACTTTAACCTGGAAGACTGAAGAGACCTGTGCTCCAAAGCACTCCTTGAAAGCTTGAGCAACAACGGACTCACCCAGCTCATCATAGAACCAACACACACCACAGGACACATACTGGACCCCATCTTCACCACAAACCACAGCATCAAATACAACACCACCACACAGCTCACATGGACCAACCACTCCATCATCCACTTATAAATCAACACACTTCAAGTCAACACCCTTACCAGGTGGAGCACCCCAAGCTACAGCTGGAGCAAAATCACAGAAGTAAACTGGCTCAGCGCCCTTAGCACTGATCTACCTAGGCCCACAGACAACCTCAACAAAGACGTCAACAACTTCAACAACTGGATCAAGTCCTGCACGGACTCCATTGCACCCATTAAACCCAACAAGCATAGTAGTTCAAACAAGCAGGCCAGCTGGTAGACAGAAGGCCTCAGAGACACCAAACAACCATGCAAATGGCTAGAAAGGAAATGAGAGCCAGCCACACTACCAACAGAACTACCTACAAGGCTGCACTCAGATGCTATCACCAGTAAATTGGAGACAGCAAGAAAAAGTTGTGGTGGACCACATTAAAGGAAGATCCAACAGATGCAAGAAGATCCTCTCGATCGTCAAGGATTTCACCTCCCCTTACGCCATTATCAACAACATTGCTGCCTTCCAACAACTCTGCAACAACCTATCAAACTTGTTCCACAGGAAAATTGGAAACATCTACAGCAACTTTGCACACCAACCCATCCCCAGAGAACCTATTGCTAACCTACCCATCACTAATCAAGATGGTCCCCTGACTGAATGTGCAACCCTCACTGGATCTGACACAACAGCAAACATGTGAACCATCCACTCAGAGTCATCAACAGACTGAGGCCTGACCTCATCTACAACCTGGGAACATCACCACCCTGATCCACATAATCAACACCACCACCATGTCTACTTTCCTGGATGAATGGAAACTTGCAGAAATCGACACCCTCCTCAAGAAGCCCACAGCTGACCCAAATAAAATGAGCAATGCCGACCCATCTCCCTGCTACCTTATCCAGCCGAAGTGATTGAAAAGGCCATTAACAAGCAACTCAAAACTTCACCATCTACTAGGCAACACACAATAAGGAATACGAAAGAATGACAACACTGAAAAAGCACTCATTATGCCACTGATGACATTCAAATCATCCTGGACCTGGAGAAACAGCTGCTCTCATCCTCCTCAACCTCTGTGCAGTCTTCATCACTGTCTCCTACAGCACTCTCATCAGAAGACTTCACAAGATTGCCATACATGGATCTGTTCCTTCCTCATGGGAAGAGCCCAAAGGGTCAGGCTGCCACCCTTAACTTCAGAGACCAAGAAACTGACATGTGTTGTCCCTCAGGGATCGTCCCTCCGCCCCACTCTTTTCAACATATACATGATACTGCTTGCCAACATGATACAATCACAAGACATCACCAATGTCTCCTATGCCAATGACACCCAACTTACCCTATCCCTGATGGACAACAAACATTCATCAAACCAACTTCACCAACTGCTTTACCATGGTAGCTAACTGGATAAAAACCAGCAGCCGAAGCTCAGCACTGACAAGATTGAAGTATTGGTCTTTGGCAATAAGACATCATCATGGTATTCCACTTGATGGCCATCGGAGCTAGGACCAACACCCACAGCCCATTCAAGAAATCGAGGGGTCATCCTAGATGACAAGCTCAACATGATGGCACAAGTCAACACAGTATGAGCAAGCCTGCATTTACATCTTACTGAGAAAGATATGGAAATAGATGCCTCAGAATACCAGACAAGACTGTCACGCAGCACCCATCACTATCACGCTCGACTGCAGCAACATTCTTTATGCTGGAATCTACAAACAACTTCCACACAGACTCCAGATTATCCAGACCTCCCACGTTACACTGGCACCACATCCCAGGAAGCTTCACTGGCACCCCATCCACAACACAGCCAATTCAGACTTCTCATACACAAATACAAGGTCCTACAAAACACAAGACTAAAATACCTGAAGAGCTGTCTATACTCCCACCAACCCACCAGACACCTACGCTTTGCCTCACTCTCACTTGCACACATTGCCCACATTCGCAATACATCAGATCCTCCTCCTCACTTATTGCATTCCGCAAGAAGCTGAAGACCTGGCTTTTCATGTAAGCACCTTATAGACACCCTTTGTCTAAGTACCTGGATACTCTCTCTGTGATTAATGCACTACACCATTCAACCTAACATTATATAACATTCAAAGATATCGGTGAGATTTTTCTAATGTGGACGACTTTGACTGTTTGTGGTCAGAAGGCTGCTAATTGAGTTGAAAATCTACTCAAGCAGCATCAAAATCAACTCCAGTAGCTGTGCCTTATGGTGCACCTTGTGAAGTCGTTGGCACTGATTTTCAGCAAGGAACGCACTAACAGTGTAAAATCACAGCTCATGCAGTGTGAAGTGCCTATTTCTTCCCATTGGAAAAACTCTGTTCAATCTCGCAGAGTTTTTATGTAACGCTGCAGAATTCCTCTTAGTCAAATTCTGTGAATACCCCCAACACCTCCTACAGATGGGAAAAAGGATCTCTTAACACAATTTCCATTTCTGAACATAGATCTTCGATGATCAGTTAAAGAACTATTTAGCTCCCTTTATTATGTGTTCGTAGAAACTAGTTGGTAGGCAAAGAGCCTGTAGTATCACCCACCATATGTTTAAGTTGTTTAGATAAGAAAGAATATGGCCCTCATTCCGACCCTGGTGGTCATAGACCGCCAGGGCCGCGGGTAACGGAAGCACCGCCAACAGGCTGGCGGTGCTTCCTGGGCCATTCTGACCGCGGCGGTAAAGCCGCGGTCAGAAAACCGGGTCCGGTGGTTTTCCGCCGGATTTCCCCCGGTTGCCCAAATCCGCCATGGCGGCGCTGCAAGCAGCGCCGCCATGGGGATTCTGACCCCTTTCCCGACACCCTGTTTCTGGCGGTTTATACCGCCAGGAATAGGATGGTGGGAACGGGTGTCCTGGGGTAATATATGACCCTCATTCATGGTGATGACTCCCACATTCCTCCAACCCTGATTATTAAAATAATAATTTCATCTCATGCATAAACATACACTGAGGTGCACTAGATGGCATTCAAGAAAGTTGAACTTAATAACTTGATTCACATTCATTTTGAGGTTGTCACTACACTTTTCACTCAAGTTGTCAATTTTGTTTTGAATCAATACAATACAATTAAATCAATTGAAAATACAGCCTTTTTTTGTAAGAGTTCATTAAAATTAGACAACATATATACTTAAATCAATTCATTAGGAAAATGATATGAAAACATAGAAATTGATATTATCTGGCCATCCTATTTTAACTAGTCCTTTATACATGAGGCCATGAATGAAAGAAATTTAGTTACACACCTGATTATCTTGCTTGTTGCATCAGAAAACTATAAGAATGTAGCATCTTTGCTGCTGCACCTGCTGCATGGAAGAGTAGGTTTAGGCACTTAAGCCTCAGAGCCAGTTGTAATAGGAACACACAAAAACTATGGTCTGTTGTTTTAGAGGAAATGCTGTAAAAGGGACACTTTCTGGTTTTGTCTATAGGATTTGCGCCTAAGAACAGTCGAATTATAAAAGTGGGATTTATAGAAATCTTCATTTTAAAAATGTGTTTTTGTCCAAGGATCTAAAATGGAACCTAGAGAGGCTTGCCTGGTGTTTGTGTATGTTTTGATCACATCGCTTGAGTTTTTATACTTAGATATGGGATCTTTTTTTATATAAATGGGATACAAATGTCATATTTTTGTAATTAAAACCTTCCTAGGCAGCTTTGTAAGTGGCAATAAAGTTGATGCTGGGGGCAAGTTGAAGTTGTAGAAGAAGCTTTAGCTTGGTGTGACCACAACTCTAGCTTCTGGGTGTACATTTAAATTTCCTTTAATTATACCCCCCAGTCTTGTCAGAAGTGCATAATAACTATCACAAAGATAATTCATTTAGCTGATTTGATTAAAAACTGATAAATAATTTAGGCCCAGTTTAAGTCTGATTGGAAGTGAGGTGTTGATGGTCTTAAATTGAAAGTTTGTTGAACAGTTTTACCCAAAATAATGTTTAAGTCCTCAAACACTACATCACAAAAAACTGTTCCTCATTTTAGAAGAACTGGGTAGATTCACATTTTTAATATCCTGAGCAGAGGGTCTATTGCTCCTCCAATATAGACCTGCAACACGTGCAATGGCTCAAACTGTTGGCCTCCGTCTGTGAGTGATCTGTTCTTTATGTGAAAATAAATTTAATTTGGAGTCAAATGTTATTCCAAGATAGGTGTATTCTGGCACTTGCTATATTTTCTTGTCCAATGTTCAAGTATGCCATGGTTCAAATGACATTATTTTAGTTTTGTTATAATTTATGGATAATCCATCTTCCAAGGTATATTCTCCTGAACATTTTAATTGTCTTTGGGGACCGTTCTGAGTAGTAGATTTAATGACAAAGTCATCAGCATAGATTGGGTGTGAAATTCTTTGTTGGACAAGTTTTGGTTGGCCACCATCGTCTTGGTTTAGAGTTGAGCTTAAATCAGCAATATAAGAGACGAGCTGAAGAGAGAAGACACAGCCCCTTTTCAGTTTATTATAGGTATCCATTCTAAGAGTTAAGCCTTTACTCTTGCTTAATTTTACTTGTATCCAGGGGTTTGTGTGAAGTTCTATCAATTGGTGCAGCAGTGCGCGATCAATGCCTAAACCTTTCTAGGCTATGTTACTCGAGCGGCATCAAATCTTTTCAAGAAGCAGCCATCTAACTGCTTGATCGCTCCGACCTTCCGCATTAGAAAGTGGCACCAGGGGATACCGAGTCTCCCTTGCATTTCTGAACACTTGCGGGAAAATATTTTGCCATGTGGCGGTTGGCAGAATTTGGCCTGAACTCCATGTTACAAGAGTATTGTGGAGTCGCCAAGTTACGCCAATTCCACAGGCGGAATAAAACATTCCACCTGCCTCTGCTCCTAATATCCTACTTTCATTGGAGACATGGCTTCAACATGCCTAAAGAACATTGTAGACCTTATTTTCTCTGATATCTTCATTGTTCATTGTGATAAGGAAGGAAGGTTTGTTAGAGGAATTGAAATAGTATGCAAGAATACTATACAATGCATACAGCTACCCAGTGTCCCCTTGTCTTTTTATCATTTATGCGCTGAGATATTTAGGGCCTGATTTAGATTTTAATAGATGGGGTTACTCCATCACAAACATGATGGATATCCTGTCCGCCTTAGTACGATTCTGTTATATCCTATGGAAATCGCAATACGTAATAGTAACCCATCAACCAAGCTCTAAATCAGGCCCTAAATCATTAAGCACATTCTTCATCACAATAAATTGAATCTATCACCTGCCTGGTAACAGCAAATGTATAAATGAAAATAAATGTGTGATTTAGTCTGAGAAAGCACTCAGCAATATTACTTCATCATTTTCATGACAAAGCCATGTTCTAGGAACAAACAACATGTTGCTCCTAGAGAAGGCTCATTGTTTATGAGAGTAAAACTTGTAGAAAACTGTTAGACCATGCATTCTTGGCGTCACTTCCCCTGTGTTTTTGCATCTGCTTCCTGCATGTTTGGCTGTGTGCTGGATTTTGTTTTTGCTGGTTTTGGTACTCTGGGCACTTTACCACTGCTAACCAGTGCTAAAGTGTAAGTGCTCTTTATCTACATTGTGATTATGATTGGTTGTTCATGACTGGCATATTTGATGTACAACCAAGTCCCTAGTAAAGCTTACTACAGGTGCCCAAGGCCTGTAAATCAAATGCTACTAGTGGGCCTGTAGCACTGATTGTCCCAGCCACATGAGTAGCCCTGTAAACATGTCTCAGACCTGCCACTGAAGTGTCTTTGTAGGCAGTTTTGAACTGGCAGTGAATCCACTTGCTAGGCCTAAAGCTTCCCTCTTACTACATATAAGTCACCCCTAAGGTAGGCTCAAGGCAGCCTCATGGGCAGGGTGCAGTATATTTAAAAGGTAGAACATGTACTTGTGTGTTTACAGGTCCTGGTAGTGAAATACTGTCACTTTCGGTTTTCACTATTGCAAGGCCTATCTCTCCTATAGGTTAACATGGGGATTGCCTTTAAATATATTTTAAGTGTAATTTCCCTGGGGCAGAAGATAGAGATATGGGGGTTGGGTCTCTGAACTCACTAGTTAAAAATTCCTCTTTTGGTAAAGTTCGTTTTTAGTTTGTGAGGTTGAAAATGACACTTTTAGAAAGTGAGCATTTTCTTGCTTAACCATTATGTGCCTCTGCTTGGCTGCTGGAACCATGTCTTGGTCAGACTGACATTTGGGCTGTTTGTGAATTCACTTTAGACAGTAACTCAAAGGAAGCTGAGATGTCCTGCATATCATGATGGGTCTTCCTGGGCTAGAGTGGGAGGGAGGAGCTGACACCTGCAATTGAAAGGGATGTTCCTGACCTCACACAATACAGGCTTCAACCTCCTAGAGTGTGACTGGGGCTGGGCAAAGAAGAGGCAGGGTCGTGTGCACTACAAAGACTTTCCTTTGAAGTTTGCCTACTTCAAAGGCAGAAATGAGTATAGGTATTGGACTGCTGACCCCACAACTTTAGAACACTTTTGGATCAAGAAGAACCTCTGCCAAGGAGAACAGCTGTAAGCATGGGTATTGCTCGTTTGCTGTGTGTGCTTTGTTAGGTTGGCCTGCAGTTGCTGCTTTTGCCTTAGAGAGGACAAAGACTAGCCTTTGCTGTGTATCCTGCATGTGGATTTTCTCTAAGGGCTGGGACTGAGCTTGCAACCTGTTAAGAAGTCTCAGGGACATCAAAGACTTCATCTGCCAGCACCTGGGCTCTCTTGCTGAGACCTCCTGATTTGCCAAGTGGTACCACTCCAGTACCTGGGCCCTTGGAAGAAGAAGCTGATAAAACCTGAGTGAGAACCCACACAATAGAGCCGAGTGACAGAACAATTGATGCAGCACCTGCACCATAGCTGTAAAATTGACGCAGCAACCACCTCGTGGCTGCCTAAATCAACGCATTGCCAGCTCAGAGTGGCAACATCATTACAACGCGTCTGGATTGTCAACGCAACGTCCCAGGGTGCCAAAGCTTTAACATCACTCCACAGACCTGAGGCTGTCTGACCATGAATGGATGCATCCCGTCCCTGTTAGGAAAGAATCGATGGATCACTTACCCAGCAGGGAAAGATGCAACACACAGCCTCACTTGCGAGTAAGGAATTGATGCATCGCTTGCTTTTCTGACGCACCCTCGCCCTGTGGCTTTATTTTTGACACACACCAGGTACTTTGTGCTAAAACAATGCAACCATTTATTCTTATGGATTAAAACTCTTTTTTTACTTTAAAATCTGATATCTTTACTTGTGTATGTTGGATTTTTGGCCTTTTGTTCTTGTTTGATTTCGATAAATATTTGCTATTTATTTAAACTGGTGTGGAGTTAATTTGTGGTGTTTTCACTGTGTTACTGTATGTGTTTGTGCAAATACTTTACACATTGCTTCTAAGATAAGCCTGACTGCTTGTGTCAAGCTACCAAGGGGGTTAGCAGGGGTTATCTGAGCTGTATAGCTCCCTTACCCTGACTATAGTGAAGGTCCCTTCTTGGACAGGGTGTAAACTGACTGCCAACTAGAGACCCCATTTCAAACAAAAATTGACTAATTGAACCATACCTACATTCTTTATGATGTGCTGCATCTGTAACACATATTGTAAGTCAGTGATTGCAAACTTGCAGTTATGGTTTTGTCTTCTGTTATCAATACCATGATTTCTATAACTTAATGTTACTGTAGTGAGAGAGGACACATGCATAGACACATGCATACACCTAAGTTAGTCTACAATGAATAATGATAAACATTTAAACATTACGGCCCAGATTTCCAAGATTATTTTTGCTGCATTGGCGGTGCAGGCTACTGACCCATATATACAAGGCCAGGCAAAGCCACTTTGTGTGGCTTTACATGGCCTTGTAGATATGGAGTAAGGCAACGCAGCACAAGTTGCTGAGTTGCCTTAATGTACGTCTGGGAGGTATTTCCATGGGTGTTGCGTTGGTGTTCCCATGCAACACCCATGGATTTTGATGCATTCGCAGATTTGCAAGAAGATGTAAACCTGGGAATGCGTCAAAACCCTACGCCACCCCAGAGGTGGCATAGAAGTGAGCATAACGGGGGGAGAAATATCTTTATTTCTCCCCTGTTTTGCTCTTTGTATGTGTCCTGCATTCTGCAGCACACAAAGAATGAGGAAAACTCCTCTTAGGATTGTTTTTGTGCAGAAAGATGCCCCTTCCTGCAAAAAAACAATCATCCCAGTAATGCAGGCACACTTGCACAATAGTGCAAGGATGCCTGTGTTGGTGCATGGCAACAATTTGTGTGCCAGCGCAGGGGAAAAGTACAGGAATGCGTGCATTCCTGCCATTTTGTTTTGACACAGTGCAGTGCAGCAAGAAGGCTTGCGGCGCTGCCCTGCGCCAAAACATTGTAAATCTGGCCCCACATGTTAATGAGTATAGTAGAGCTGGAAGGTAGCACAATTTAGCTATGCTAGAAAAAGTACTAGAAGCTGTCAGGAACACTGCAAAAATGAGATGGGATTTAAAAAAAAAGAAAATGTGCAAGGAGGAATAAGATCACGCAGAATGTGGGAGAGACCCACAACTCAGAGGAATACATGGAAAAAACTTAACTAGGAAGGAACACACAAAGCAGAGCAGGGGCCCTGACTAAACTGGGTGATAAAGGTATGAAGTATGAAAGAACATAATGCTGAAGGAAAGAAGGGAGACGAGGACGGGTCAGGCCCTGAGCATGACAGGACCTGGGGAATGAATGAGAATATAGCCAAAGATGGGAGCTAAAATAGGGGAAATAATTGAGCAGTGGGTAAAAGTTAAAAGAACAAATGGACAGCACAAATATTTATTCATTTTATATGCACTAGTAAACTGGAAAAATTATCAGGAGGATGTAACAGTAATCAAGGTGAGACAGAAGTAGAAGAAGAAGAAGAAGAAGGAGAAGAAAGAAAGAAGAATAAGAATTCGATGGCATAGAGTTCTAGGGCATGATTTAGAGTTTGTTGGACAGGTTACTTTGTTACATTTGTAGAACTCATCCAAACACCAAAACAGACCTCTGGTAAGACGCTGGGAAAGCTTGTGAAGGTTGTAAAGTTGAAAGGGATGGGGCTAAAACATAGTGCAAATGTGCAGGCAGAATAAAAGACAACATTTAAACATAACACCCATATTAAAAGTGAAAAAAGGCAAGGGGTGAAGATTATATAGGAAAAGGGAAAGAGTGAGATAAGGATACTGCATAGAGAAGAAGTTCTGTTTTTAGTGGCTGATTTAAAATGTATGAGAAGATACCCTGGTGTTTATACTGTTATCATGAAGAACAGGTGTGGAAGAGAAAAAGGAGATGCAGTGTCAGAAATATTGACTATCAAGGTGAAAAGAAAGATGTAAATAAGCTATGATTGTTGATCTGGACAGATATAGTTAGAAAAGAGAAGGAGCTAAAGACTTATCCCAAAAAGAGAGAGGAAAGAACAATTTGCCCAACGGATAGACTGTTGCAGAGATACCAAATAACAGAGAGATGGGAGGAGCAAGAAGTGTTATTTTATATTGAATGCAGCAAACACATGTTAAAAAAATTAGAAGAGGAAATAGTTTAGATTGACAGGAGCAATGAATCAGAGCCTGGATACCCTCACAGGTTACTAGCCATGCTCTACAAATCCAATAACATAACACATAACTTCTGAAATCTATGCCTTTCTAGGTATACTTCTGGGAACCTTTGTGAGTTTAAAAAAATGTAAATTTGGTATATAGGGGGTCATTCCGACCCTGGCGGTCATTGACCGCCAGGGCCGGGGTTGGAGGATGCACCGCCAACAGGCTGGCGGTGCATCAAGGGCAATTCTGACCGCGGCGGTAAAGCCGCGGTCAGAAAAGGGAAGCCGGCGGTTTCCCGCCGGTTTCCCGCTGCCCCTGTGAATCCTCCACGGCGGCGCTGCAAGCAGCGCCGCCATGGGGATTCCGACCCCCTTCCCGCCAGCCTGGTTCTGGCGGTTTTCACTGCCAGAACCAGGCTGGCGGTAACGGGTGTCGTGGGGCCCCTGGGGGCCCCTGCAGTGCCCATGCCACTGGCATGGGCACTGGAGGGGCCCCCTAACAGGGCCCCACATTGATTTTCAGTGTCTGCTTGGCAGACACTGAAAATCGCGACGGGTGCAACTGCACCCGTCGCACACCAGCAACTCCGCCGACTCCATTCGGAGCCGGCATCCTCGTTGCTGGTGCTTTCCCGCTGGGCGGGCGGGCGGCCTTTTGGTGGTCGCCCGCCAGCCCAGCGGGAAAGCCAGAATGACCGCCACGGTCTTTTGACCGCGGTGCGGTCTTCTGGCGGGGGAACTTTGGCGGGCAATGGAAGCAACTGTAAGAGAAAGATCAAAGACAGCGGAAGGAAACGTATGATGAAGAGGACAGAGCTTAGGATTTAAAAGGGTGAGGCAGAACTTGAGAGGGTAGCAATAAGGTGGCTTACCTAAGTAAAAGCTGGAGGTCAGAGTAGAAATTGGGGGGGAATTAAGGAAAATAGATATGTTTAGGAAAGGGTTCAAAAGACAGATTGATTGACACACGAAAAGACAGACTGCCACAAGAAAAGACAAAGTGAAAATGTCATTTTCTGAGAGAAAGAAAGTGACAAAGAGAGGAACATAAAAAGAGACAATGATGCTTGATTTATAGTGGAAAAAATACATTGGGTGTAGAGAAGTAAAGATCACTAAATAATCTGATTCTTTAGTAGAAAGAAGAGAGGAGAGATGAAAGATTGGCCTGATATGGTGTGTAGTTTTATGACCATATTGTCACCATTGCCAATCTGCCTTAATTATGGTTGTCCTTTGAGAGCAAAGGGAGGAAGTAAGCCACACTGAAGACATTTTATTTGGAATAAAAAGATGGAGAGGGATCCAGACAGTACAATGAAGGTGAAAATGAGTCAACATTGCCTAACTCGTGGTTGGTCTGTAGGTGGGGTCTAGGCATGGAAAAGGAGATTAAGAGGGCAAGAGCAGACTAACTGAATTGCTAATAATTTTGGAGACATTTGACAAGTCTGCAAGAAAGTTTGCAATTGGTGTATTCAGCCATGTTTTATTTTGCTATGTTTTGTGCAGCTCCATCAAGGTGAAGTGGGGGCAAAAATGATGGGCTTCCTTTTTAAAACACAATGGAAGGTTTGCCCTTTTTTCAAGTATAAAGTCCTGAAATAAATGACACCAGACGTGGCATAAAGCTATACCTTCACTTAGAAGAGGCCTTTTCTGTTGTTTTGTATATTTTGTATTTGGTTTTCAAATATGTGCTTTGGAAAGAGCTCATGGTGGCCACTGCCTCCATATAAAGACTATGCACCTGCCTAACGTTTGTTATTTATAGGCTCTTTGAGCTAGGGGAGTGGGTGCAGAAAATTGACTGCAATTCACACACTTGGAACAGACCCGGATGCACGCCGATGCACATGGCAAAATGTTATGCTCAGTAAGAACTGAAAGGCAAGGGCTGGGCACAGGGCTTGGCCAAAAGACACAGCCTTTGGCAAAGGCACCTGTGTATGTGTACAGAGAGCTGTGCAGCTAAGATAAGAGAATGGAGAGCAGGGACTCAAGCAGTGATCTTTGATATGATTCTCTTGTGAACAGCCATAACTCATACACTGTACGCCCTGAGAGTATATGGAATTCATGCAGGATGTGATCCAAAATCAAACATCCAGCATCCAGGGCCACAACAAATTGCCAAATGCCATGCACAGCAAGCCTTGCAGGAACGGGGAGTGAATTTCTGGCATGAGGGCAGAGAACTGGGGAAATGTTTTGGCATGAGGGCAGCCAATTAGAGAGAGGAGGAATTGTTGGTCACACCTACCTATCACTACAATACCTCAATCTCTACCAACTAAGGAGCAGTTATGTAACAAGTCAATAGAAGACAGTTATATCTAAAGTATTGACAAGTCTCTGATTTGCCTATCAGTAATGTGCAGGTAGTGATTTTTGAAGCTGCTGGAAGGAGCTCAGTAGCAGAACACCAAAGGTGTCACCTGTAAATTGTCTGAACAATAAATCTCCTAGGGGAGATGCAAGCAAAGTTCCTGCTCCCATACAAAAGAACAACACCAGATGGCAGGACAGAGTTCTACCAGGAACAGGAAGAATAGTGAGAGAGTAGACCTATTTTGTCCATGTCTGAATCTTCCTTCCCATGACAGAAACACTAACAAAACATTGGAAAGCAGTGCAAGCTGATCCTCCCCAGAAATGAAATGATCTGCAGAAATGTAATTATTAATAACAAAACTGCAGTATTCAACATGATCTAGGTGATAGAGGACTATGAATGACAGTTCCACCAGTAACTTCATGTTTTTACAATTTCATTTTCTGGTTAAAGTTACCCAAATAAGAACTTTGCACCCTGTTTTGTTTAGGGCAAAATAATCTATACACCTTTTCTTACTTTTCTTCACATGCTATAATTTCTAACTTTATGGAGCTGGAGGCCAAGCACAGGCTATGACTGAAGGGCATGTCTTGCATCCAGAGTTCTCTACATACAACTGATTCATTGTCAGGGCCTTCTTCAAGGGTGGAAACTTGGGGGTAATAAACACAATACATGGAATATCAGGAGACCCTATGTAGAAGCAATGGGCCATTTGAATGAAAATACTGGCAGTGATAAAAGAAGATCCCCAGGGGGAACGCAAGATTATGCACCACTCAATACACTATGTCAACCACTCATTCACTCCAATGATCAGTCTCAATAAAGAAAATTATTTAATAAAATAATCCCATATAAATATAAGGTAAAAATCACCATTAAAAAAACAGCAGAAAACTGCTACAAAAAGAATTAATAAAAACAATACTGAGAGACAGAACACAACATGAGGGAGACAAAACAAAACACATCAATCCTAGTCTATTATATTTGAGCTGTCTCAATTTTGGTTTGTAAAGGCTAAATGATTTGTGCACATAATCCCCATTCAATTTGAAGCCCGTTCCAATGGGTCCAGCACTCCAGTTTGCCTGAACGCTTTTTGGTAGTCTTTCAGAGTCCTTCACCACCTTCTTCAGGACAATTGAATATCCTGCCAACATTTAATTTTCTAATCTATACAAAAACAAACAAACGAAAATAAATAAATTTCCAAGTATATAGATTTAAATAGATATATTAGCACCCTAATAACCCAATCCCCTATTTGCCTTGCCTAACAACTCTGTGAGGGGTCTCATCTTATTACAAGTAAAGTCCAGAGAGACCCACTAATCCTTTAAAACTAAATCCCCTTAGCCCAGTCCTCCTTACTATTCCGACCCATCTTGACAGGCTCCAATCTAATAATATACCACAGTTCTCACCTCTTTCTTAATGTTTCACAGTTAGCCTCTCTTTTTTTTAGAAGATTTTTTCCAAAATGTACCACTGCAACTCTTTTTCTGAATGTCCCCCATTTTGGAAATTTTCCACCAACTGTGCATTTATTCATACTTCCTGGTGTAACTTTAACAACCTGATGCCAAATGGATTTATCTTCTATATATAAATCACAACAACTACAATTACCACACCTATAGTTCCCTTTTATTTCACTATCAGTCAAGCTAACTGTCTAACTGGATGTTCCTCTCTATAGGTGTGGACCGGTCTGTTCCTTAAGTTTTTGTTGCATCTAAACGCATAAAGTGGTTTATTTACGGAAGTTTCTCCTTCGCTGTTTAGAACATGCCAACTCCTATGAATGAGATTCTTAATCTTATTGCTAATTCCATTAAATTAACTGACAAAAACAATCCTATCTAATTCCTTCTTACTACACTCATTTCCAAACATACTCTCCCTATTAAAAAAATGGGCTCTCTTAAAAGAGTGGCTGATCAATTTATGTGGGTACCCTCTATTCTTTAGTTTTTGTTTCAATACCATAGAGTGTTTATACAAATCATCAAGGGTAGTACACTTCCTTCTAAATCTCAGAAATTGCCCAAAATGAATACTCTCCCTTTGGGATTTGGGATGAAAGCTTGAATAGTGAAGGAGAGTATTTTTATCAGTTGGTTTTGTGAATATCTCTACCTCCAGGACACCATCATTGTCCTTAATTGAAATATCAAGAAAGTCCTCTTGGGGTGATAGGTTAAATCAGGCCCTCTCTCCCTTTTTTGAAAATACTGGCAGACAAAAGTATGTACAAATTGCCTGTCACATTTTTCTAACCACCCTTTAATTCTACTAATTTAATAAAATGCCAGATCGCAAAATCTCCAGTCACAGGGGTAACAAAGTGACTTGCCTACTGAAAATTAATTGGGCAGGATGCTAGTTGAGTCCCACTGTGATTGGTTATAAAGACATGGATGGTGGCATGCAAGGAACAGCAGACCACCATCACTTTGTATTCCAAAATGAGAAACTGTTTTTTAAAGACACCCAGGTTCCCAAAAGAAAATAGTGGTGCTTTAAAAAATAAATAAAAGTTTCATGTTTGGGAGTACTTTGGGGAGCAGGAACAGGTACTCTAGACCACTGCCTACTCCCCTGAGGCTGCCAACACCATTCACAAACAGGAAGGTATCTCAAGATACCTTCCTGATGCCACTCAGTTACACCCTTCAAAGAGATGCTAGTAACTAGTCAATGTTTTGTATCCTCAACTGTGGTCTCAAACCATTGATGCATACAGCACTGAATTGGAAATAGGAAGGAACTCTCCTTTCACACCCTTTTCTAATTATAATCCTAATTGGTTTTTTTATTTTCTTTGTTACTCAGTCATCATTCTGTATTTTCAACCATCATCTCACTGTCATTGTTATTACGAGTGCATATAGGTTGTGGCATTTGTATGTATGTTGCTTCATGAAGTGTCAGATTTGTTACTATATATGCATGCAATTTTGCATCCAGATTTAGTCCATTGAAAATAATGATGCTAGGATTAATGGTGAAACAGAATATCTTTTGGTGTAGTCATTGTAATCTATTAATGCCATATTCTTTTAAATTCTTTTAGAATTACTTGATCGTCTCCTTTAAGAAGTATGGCCTTCCTAAATTTAGATAGGCTAAGAATAAACTTACTGAAATCAAAATGTTGTTCCTATTGTTATCATAGTCCTTGTGTACCCACTGTCTTATTTCTGGCAGAGCATAAAAAAGACCACCTTCAACATTGATGCTGTCAAAAATAGGTTCTATAATTCAATACTTCTATTCATACATCTGGTCAAATATCAGGCATATTGCACTAGATAATCTAGGGGCATATTTATCAAGGGTTTGCACCAGCCTTGTGACACAAGCATTAAGTCATATTTCAGAAACAACATAAGTACACAAATGCATCATTTTTCTAATTGCGTGATGTAAATGCTGCACTGAATCCAGCTGCATCAGGCAGGGTTTAAGATATGCAATGCAGAGGTTCCTGTGCAAAATCCAATGCAAAGGTGGAGCAGTGGAATTTAACATCATAGCACTGAGTCACAGATCATGGCATAGTGCAACTCAACAACAGAAATGCTCAACAATGCCGTGTCGATCATTATACTGCAACTGGGAAAAGCTAGGAAGCAACTACATAGGCAGCGAAGGAGGATGGAGTGTGTTTTCCATCAGCACATATCCCTAATTGATATTAATAGGTGAGAAGATCATATAGTTCTACAGACTGAAGAGGGAGTCCACCATGGAACTGCTGAAGAAGATAGTGGCAAGCCTCCAGCCAACAACTGCAAGGACCAATGCCATCCCAGCACAATTGATGGCTGTGCTGCACATGTTGGCCTCAGGCTCTTTCCAAATCACATTGGCTGGATTAGCTGGCATTTCATTGGGAGCATGTCTACCTTTCTCCCATTGGATGCCATCATAAAACTCACACCCAGTACAATCTCTTCCCCAAAATTACCCAACAACGAATGGATATCAAGGAAGGCTTCTACACCATTGCTGGATTTCCTAATGTGCTTGGTGCCATAGATTACACACATGTCCAATTTGTGTCCCCTGTAGCTACAATGCACTTGTATAGAAACCACAACTACTCAATAAATGCCAACACAATAGTGGCTCATCATGGAATGTTAAAAAATGTCACCGCAAAATTTCCATGAAGTGCACGTGATGTGCACATCTTCTGCCACAGTACCATCAATGAGCAGTTTATACCAACTAAGAAGTTGTAATGTATGACATAATAGCCATCTCTGTGTTTGTGTTTGGATCTCGTGTCATGTGAACATACTAGGATTATCTCACTCTAACATGTAGTCAATGATGTCCCATTGTGTGATTCCCTCAATGAATCTGCAGTGGAAGGTTGTAAAATCCCACAGTGAGACGTTTTGTGTCATCTCACACTGTGTGAGTGAACAGAACCACAATTTCTGCAATGTCAAACACATCACCTGACAAATCATGTGATTCACAATTATATTCAATATAGCAGGAAAGGATAAATCATAGCCAAATTTGAGATTTGTACATAAACAATGTTGTGGCACATCTGGATCATTTGTAAATGTCTCACCAGAATAATGGTTATTGAACTAATCTTGTGATCTTAAGCATTTGGCTCACACATAGAAGTAAAACTGTAGGTTGATCAAAGTATCAGAAGCACAAATGGGAGAATAATAACAAAGTTATTGTTGTTATTCTCCCATTTGTCATACACTGACAGTGTAGTGCTCCGGAAACATATGAGATACCAAAGATCAAAGTGCAGCTAATTTTAGGCATTCCAACATTCAAGGTCCAAATATACACATAGGTAATGAGCCACATTGACATGCTTTATTAATGTGATAGATAAGTCAGTACCTCAAGTTGGCTACATTTCCTGCATCATAGGCCATCAATGTAACACTGACAAAATGAATAACTAGGCTAAGAAAGATGTCATACACTATGAAATAACCAAGGGTAAATGTAACCATGGCAAGGTATCATGGTGTATGTAGGATAACAATTTGCACCATCTCATGTTAAATAAATGGTGATGAATCAGGGCATATAACACAGATTCACCAACAAGATGACATACATACATGACAATACAGAAAGTGTTGCGTGCAGGTCTGGCTGTTTTTCCTTTCGCACACTGCAGGCTAGCAAGATTCTTTGGTGCATTGTGTTGCATGTATGTATACGTATGTGTCTGCACGGTAATGCAACCAATGAGCCATATGTCTCTTTACTTAGGCACACATGTACATCTGCAATATGCATCCATACCCATATATGTTACATATGTTTAATTTACTGCTCAACTATGTTGTTTAAAAACATCGATGCATATTATTGGATCCTTCCATGTGAAGGGAAATCAGACATCACCAACATATGAGTTGGATGGCCCTTAGCATTGCTGTAGTTGGGCCACTGCATGGCACTTAGGGGGTCATTCCGACCGCCTGCCAAAGTAACCGCGTCGGAAGACCGCTCCGCGGTCAAGAGACCGCGGGGGTCAGTCCGACTCTCCCGCTGGGCCGGCGGGCGACCGCCAAAAGGGCACCCGCCGGCCCAGCGGGAAAGACCCTGCAACAAGGAAGCCAGCTCCGAATGGAGCCGGCGGAGTTGCAGGGGTGCGACGGGTGCAGTTGCACCCGTCGCGATTGCACTGGCATGGGCAGTGCAGGGGCCCCACGACACCCGTTCCCGCCATCCTGTTTCTGCCGGTGAAAACCGGCAGAAACAGGCTGGCGGGAAAGGGGTCGGATTCCCCCAGCCGGGGGAAATCCGGCGGGAAACCGCCAGACCCGGCTGGGAGACCGCTGCTTTACAGCCGCGGTCAGAATGCCATATGAAGCACCGCCAGCCTGTTGGCGGTGCTTCCGGCATCCTCCACCCTGGCGGTCATAGACCGCCAGGGTTGGAATGAGGCCCTTAGTGTTGCTGTAGTTGGGCCACTGCATGGTCCTTAGCGTTGCTGTGGTTGGGCCACTGTATGGCCTTAGTTTTACAGTAGTAAGACCACTGTGTGCCCTTTCATGTTATTGTAGTTGGGCCACTGCATGGCCCTTAGCATTGCTTTAGTTGGGCCACTGCATAGTTCCTACAATTGCTGTATTTTGGCCACTCTGTGGGCATTTGCATTGCTGCCTATGTGTAATATCTGTTTGAGTGGCAATTTGCAGCTAAATATAAATAGGCCATTGCATGTCCCTGGGTGTTGCTTCATAAGTGCTACTGACTGTGTGGCTATGTGCCTTGAGCTATGTAGACCACTGTGTAGGTTACACATGTGTTACATGGCTATTTGCAGCACAATATATAGGCCATTACGTGCCTCTTGGTGTTGTTGCATAAGTGCTACAGTGTGGTTATGTGCCTTGCGCTATATAGGCCACTGCATAGGTAACATATGCATTGCATGGCTATGTGCATTGTCTGGTCGCCTAGTGCATCTCGGGTGTGCTGTGATGGCTGAATTACAGTAGAGTATGTTTTGTTTGTGAATTTGTGAGTAATGAGTTAAAATTGCCTCAAGGTGATCAGTCTCTTAAGGATGTTTTAATAGTGGATACCTTGGGTAGGGCTAAAAAAATTGTGAGTTGTGAGTGAGTTAAAACTGCCTCATGGGGATCCGTCCCTTAAGGATGATTTAATCGTGGATACCTTGGGTAGGTTTAAAATTGGTGAGAGTGGATGTGACCCGCATCACACCCTCGGTGCACTAAGCGTCTTGGGTGGGAACCCAATGATGATGCGTGTCATTAACTTTTTTTTTTTGTTCTCTTGAGACAGAAGTGAAAGGCATTCTTGATGATACATATGAGTGGTAACAAGCTCTTTTTCATTTGATCATTGTTTACAAAGGGAAGAGAAACAAGCTTGTATCAACTTCTCACTCTCTTGTTTTTTTTCCTTGGGTGAGAGTATAGCCTAACGCAATGTAAATTTGGGTAGCAATGCATCAGTAAAATTGACACTAATTAAGACAACCTGCCTGTCGCACCTAGGAAATGATGCAATGGGTGTGGCTGCATACCAGGAAGTATAAATATTACTTTAGCTTTCTGTTAGTGTCTGTTGGCTGGTCGTGCGAGGAGTGCTGTGTGAGTTTGTTTGATTTTTTACTGTTTCTGAAGGAGTCTGTTCTGTCCCTGTTAAGTGTATTTTGTGTAATTTTTGTGCTTAAGTGTTATTTTTTGTATCTGTAATTGTATCTGTATTGTTAGGTGTTTGTGTAACTTGGGGAAGTAGACATTTAGGTTTTGTTAGGCGTTTAAGCAGGTGCAGCCAGCAGCAACCACTGTAAATTCTTTTACATGGAAAGAATAATCAACTCTTTTCATTATCATTTCCATGTAGAATGGGCGGGCATTGGGGATGACGAGCTGAAAGGAGTGCACTGTGCACTCCCCTCAGAGCACATGTGTGTTTGGCCAGCTGCCTCGGGTCGGCCAAACACACATGCGCACAGGGCTCTCTCCAGCCTAGCAACACGGTTGCTGGGCTGGAGAGAGCCTACACACTCTGCCTGGGACCACCAGCCAGGGCGCTCCCAGCCAATCCTGATGCTGCTCTGAGCCTGTGCCTTCAGCAGCGACAGGAGAGGAGTGTGGCGCTGGAGCAAAGCAAGTAAGTTTGTTTTTATAATTTTTTTTTTTTTTTAAATCCTGCGCCCTCTGCACCACCCCCCGCACTGCCCAGCCACCTCAGCCGCTCCTGTGTTTAAGGAGTTTTTCTTATTTGTTTGTGTGTTAAAGATAGATAGGGTTTGTGCCATTGTGGCCATGCCTGGCAAGGGAAGAGAGAAAATGAGGAGTGCTGTGTGAGTTTGTTGGATTTTTGGCTGTTTCTGAAGAAGTCTATGTCTGTGCTGTCACTGTTAAGTAGATTGTGTGTAGAATTTTGGGCCTATGTGTTGTTTTTTGTATCTGTAATTGTATCTGTATTGTTGGATGTTTGTCTAATTTGCGGTCATAGTCACTTAGCTTTTGTTAGGGGTTTAGGGTTTTTTTCTTATTTTTTGAGGGTTAAGGATAGGGCTTGTGCCATTGTGGTCATGTCTGAAAAGGGAAGAAAGAAAAAATTCAAAGAAGGAGACGTTGGCACTTTGATCTGGTTGGGCATGTACTTCCTGCTGCAGATGCAGGCTACAGGAGGAAGGGTCAGCAAAGGTTACAGACCCAAGGACCATTAGGAGAAGGTGCCGTGGCACATGGCCTCGGTGGCCCTTGAGAAGTGTTCCATGTTACAGCTAAGGGGTTGTTGGGCGTACATAATTTCCTGTGAGGCTGATGTGCCGAACCTGCTGGGCTTGGATATTCTAGTCCCCCTAGGTGTATAATAATGTACCATCAGCATGTAGTAATGTAGAATACTTAGTTAAGGTGCAAATCAATATTAACATTGAGTTGCAAAGTGTGGATGTCTTGTGACACACAGTGCAAGACAGAGTACCCCACTTGATATATGGGGATGTTATCCCTGTAGAGGTACCTGTATGTCATACATAATGACTTTTTGCATAGACATTCATGACAGTGTCACCTAGTAAGTCATCATATTGCAATCATTGCGCAACAGATAGATGCTGAAAATGTGCCAATTACTACCCAAATTTAGATGCATCTTGAAAACAACCCATAAACTGGTACATCTGAACATGTGTTTCCCCTGAGATGTGAGACATTTGTATAACATCAAAACATTCCCTCAATATTACCTCTTACCTAAGGTATAGCTGTTGTAATCCTGTCTCAGGGGTGACTGACCCTCCATCGGAGGTGTCCTTGTCAGACCCATGAAGAATGGAGTGACTGTGACCCATTACACTGATGCCCTAGAGACTGCATGGATATGGGGCAACTAATGTATCGACCCAAGGTTTCCTTAAAAACAATAGCTCTCTGCCTGGCTAATGCACATTGTGAGGGTAGATGTCCACATGGTAGAGTTAGTTACCAGGTCTAGCACGGATGCTAACTTTGTGAAGCCATCAAAATAAAGATGTTGATGCAATGAGACACCCAACCTCTATCTATGGAATGGTTCCCTGCCACATAGTGAGGCAAATCAGCAATGTGTGCTGCCTTGCGTAACTCCAGATTACTTAACACATGCAAAGCCATACAAGCTGCCATTACTTACCTTTAGACATCTCACTTAGGTTTTGTCTTCACCTTGAATGATGCAAGACCAACAGCAAAAGTGTACCTATCTGTCCCATGGGTATTATTTACCATTGACACATCAGAATGATTGGGGACCACTGATATGAGTGAAATGCATTGTTCTATATTGTGACAAAATAGATTTGAGATTTTTGCACATTTACACTGACCACCTTACTTGGGTTTAGATTGACATATTTTAATTGGAAAATGTATTGTAATGAAAGTATAGGTTACATTTCTGTAAACAAGAATAGGTGTAGGCTGTGCCTGACACTTATGATTGCAAAACAATGTCAGATATATTTTGTAATACTTGATGTACACATAATACTTGCCCTAATTTGAGGCACAATTTTCTCCCTAGCTCACATGACAACAGACATGGCAAAAACCTTTGTTTTAAGCTAGACAAGTTATGGCTGCATCTGAAGAAAGCCCATGGGTTCCTGAGAATGGGCCGTACATATCATAAGGCAAAGTCTGCTGGCATTTAGGGAGGTTCTTTACAAAAGAGGAGGGAACAGGGAGATTATTGGTCCAGTGTACATTCTCCCAATTATACTCAATGAAATATACAAAGTACAATGTTCCACAAAGGAAGAATAAGAACGCATACAGGGCTAGTGATAGTCAGTAGTTAAGGAGAGCCCTCACACACCCAATAGGATGTCAGGTGCCCCAACTCCTAAGGAAAGAGGTCAACATGTTTTGTGTCTAAGTGGTCACTATTGATCCTGTGACGCTTCTTCAGGACCGCTACTACTACTTCTCCTATACTAATGTGAAAAAAGTAAGTACTAGGTGGTCACTTACTTAGTGTAGACTGCCCGTCATAGTCAGTATGGTCAGCCTGTTGCCCCGCACTTTTAATTTCTTTACCAATGAACCTCTGTGTTTTCACTTTTCCACCGGGCGACAGGCTGACCATACTGACCCATTTTCCTTGAGTGGAGTGCAGTGGAACATTATCTCCATCAGCACTTCCCCCTTTTTACTTTTAATCTTGGCCTTAACCTTCTTCTGAATTATTAAATGTGATGCCTATGGTTTTGAGCCAATTTTAACTTGCACTTTTTCCTTCTCTCCTACATATTCTGGTAGCCAGTATTCATCCTAGGTCTGACTAATTTTGGTAAACGATCTCCGGTTAAGTACCACCACCTTCACAGGGGTGACCCGTCAGACATTGCAGCACCGGTCTGACGAGGAGATTGCCCAGTGATGAAGCTTGACATCCTATTGGGTGTGTGAGGGCTCTCCTTAACTACTGACTATCACTAGCCCTGTATGTGTTCTTATTCTTCCTTTGTGGAACAGTGTACATGGAATATTTCATTTAAGGAGGATCTACATGTTCAAAGGTACAGAATTCCCCACCCCTACAGCACCTTAGGCTGCCACTAAGCAGCAAAGCTCAACACACCCTAACCCTGGACTCTCAGGTGGACATCAGCTGCAAACCACAGGGCAGAAAAAGAATGGACGTGCAAGACAGGAATATTTCCATGTTTTGCTCTTAAGGAGGTAGCATCGTACAGACCGGAGGATTGCTTAAATTGAAAAGGAGCAGAAGCATCAGGGAGAGATTTTGCTGAGAAACCAGGAGGCACTCCAGGGCATTGCAGCCAAATTGTGATTCCTGGACTCTCCCTCTGGACATCTTCTTCCCTGCTTTTTAAACATTTAGGGGGTCATTCCAACCCTGGCGGTCGGTGTTAAAGTGGCGACAAAACCGCCAACAGGCTGGCGGTCCAAAAAATGGAATTCTGACCCTGGCGGGAACCGGCAACACAGCCCGCCACTTTAACACTCCGACCGCCACGGCGGGACAGACAAACAGCGCGGCGGTCACCGCCAACAGGCAGGCGGCAGACAATGTACTGCCCATAGTATCACAACTCACCAATCCGCCACCTTTTCCGGGGCGGGAGCCCCGCCGATAAAAACACGGCGGAAACATACTACGAACGGGAAAACGCTCACCTCTATACACTCCACGAGGACGGAGGACAGCATGGAACCCGAATTAAACATCCTACCAGCTCTTGTCTACCTGCTCATCTACCACGAGTACGAACTCCGGCGCAGAAGACAACGGTGAGTACTGCACCTACGACACAGGGGAGGGGGGAGGACGAAAGGTTACGGGCACACACATACACCCCCCCCCCAACCATCAACATACCAATGCAGAGCAACAACTGAGTGACAGCCCCCAAACCCCCCTGAAAAATGCAAAGACACAATTAAATATTAATTCAAATTTATGTATAAATTAGGTTCATTGAAGTCATGGAAAATTATCGTCATGAAATATCAAAGCAAAAATCATGAACAGTGCGAAAGCTATGTACATAGTCAATAAGTCCTGCTCAGTGTGTCAAATATCTACAGTCCGTGGGCCAATGTCTACCAAACACATGGGCAAAGCCCACACAGGAGACCTGAGTCCGTTGGAGAGAACACTGCTGGGGCATCAGATGACAAAACTACAGGCACCTCAGGGGGAAGGGAAGGGGGGGCACCTCAGCCACAGGAGTCCACGACGCCAGAACCACGAAGGGGCCACCATGCCCACTGTCCCATCCTGGGGAGTGCAAAGCCACAGTCCATCAGGTGGATTACAGACTCCACTGGTCATGGAGGAGGCAGGGTGCCCAGAGTGCAGCGTGAACACTAGCTCGACACAGAACCAGCACTGTCAATGGGCCAGCGGAGCGGTGCTTGACAGGAAGGGCCCAGCGGAGGGGTGCTTGACAGGGCAGGGCCCAGAGGAGCGGTGCTTGACAGGAAGGGCCCAGCGGAGCGGTGCTTGACAGGAAGGGCCCAGCGGAGCGGTGCTTGAGACGGCGGGGCCCAGCGGAGCGGTGCTTGACAGGAAGGGCCCAGCGGAGCGGTGCTTGACAAGAAGGGCCCAGCGGAGTGGTGCTTGACAGGAAGGGCCCAGCGGAGCGGTGCTTGACAGGAAGGGCCCAGCGGAGCGGTGCTTGAGACGGCGGGGCCCAGCGGAGCGGTGCTTGACAGGAAGGGCCCAGCGGAGTGGTGCTTGACAGGAAGGGCCCAGCGGAGCGATGCTTGAGACGGCAGGGCCCAGCGGAGTGGTGCTTGACAGGAAGGGCCCAGCGGAGCGGTGCTTGACAGGAAGGGCCCAGCGGAGCGGTGCTTGACAGGAGGGGCCCTGTTCCGCGGTGCCTGTCTTCACGGCGGGGCCCTGTTCAGCGGTGCCTTTCTTCTCGGCGGGTCCCTGTTCAGCGGTGCCTGTCTTCTCGGCGGGGCCCTGTTCAGCGGTGCCTTTCTTCTCGGCGGGGCCCTGTTCAGCGGTGCCTGTCTTCTCGGCGGGGCCCTGTTCAGCGGTGCCTTTCTTCTCGGCGGGGCCCTGTTCAGCGGTGCCTGTCTTCACGGCGGGGCCCTGTTCAGCGGTGCCTGTATTCTCGGCGGGGCCCTGTTCAGCGGTGCCTTTCTTCTCGGCGGGGCCCTGTTCAGCGGTGCCTGTCTTCACGGCGGGGCCCTGTTCAGCGGTGCCTTTCTTCTCGGCGGGGCCCTGTTCAGCGGTGCCTTTCTTCTCGGCGGGGCCCTGTTCAGCGGTGCCTTTCTTCTCGGCGGGGCCCTGTTCAGCGGTGCCTGTCTTCTCGGCGGGGCCCTGTTCAGCGGTGCCTTTCTTCTCGGCGGGTCCCTGTTCAGCGGTACCTTTCTTCTCGGCGGGGCCCTGTTCAGCGGTGCCCTCTTCTCGGCGGGGCCCTGTTCAGCGGTGCCTGTCTTCACGGCGGGGCCCTGTTCAGCGGTGCCTGTCTTCTCGCCGGGGCCCTGTTCAGCGGTGCCTTTCTTCTCGGCGGGGCCCTGTTCAGCGGTGCCTGTCTTCACGGCGGGGCCCTGTTCAGCGGTGCCTTTCTTCTCGGCGGGGCCCTGTTCAGCGGTGCCTTTCTTCTCGGCGGGGCCCTGTTCAGCGTGCCTGTCTTCTCGGCGGGGCCCTGTTCAGCGGTGCCTTTCTTCTCGGCGGGGCCCTGTTCAGCGGTGCCTGTCTTCACGGCGGGGCCCTGTTCAGCGGTGCCTTTCTTCTCGGCAGGGCCCTGTTCAGCGGTGCCTTTCTTCTCGGCGGGGCCCTGTTCAGCAGTGCCTTACTTCTCGGCGGGGCCCTGTTCAGCGGTGCCTTTCTTGTCTATCAAGGGAGCCAGACCTGGCCAGGACTCCCTGCTTAGTCGCCCTCCGACCGTGCAGTTGCTGGACCCTCCTGTGACGGAGTCCTGGGCCCGTGGGTGTCCTCCGTCACACCCGGGATGGGGCTTGTGGGGCCCTCCTGGTCCGCGCCCCTGCTGGCTGACTTCTCCGCCCTGCTGCCCTTGCCCTCCTTCGATGAGGCTCTCTGGCCCTTGCCTTCCCTTGATGTTGTGGCAGGTGACGGGCCACGACTTTGCTCCTTGGGGGCAGCCGTGTCAGCCTTCTCACGGCGGGCCTTGGTTTTCCGGGTTCTCTTTCCAGGGGGGGGGGGCTGGCTGTTCCCTTGCTGCTCTGTGCTGGGAAAGGGTGGACTCCAAAACCCGTGCACACTGGTCATACTTGATGCAGGGCTGGTGGTGGCTGAGGTGCTCTTCGGACTCTTACCAGATGGAGGGGGTGGGTCAGGTGGTGCAAAGAGGTCAATTTTGGAGAGGAAAAGTTTTTTAGGAGCAATGGGAAGGGTAGGTGCAGTGGGTATCAATCAATCAATCAATCAATCAGTCGCATTTATAAAGCGCG
Source organism: Pleurodeles waltl (assembly GCF_031143425.1). NCBI lineage: Eukaryota > Metazoa > Chordata > Amphibia > Caudata > Salamandridae > Pleurodeles > Pleurodeles waltl. The sequence goes on from NC_090436.1 coordinate 235,483,156, forward strand.
CTACTCACCCGTAAGGGTCTCAAGGTGCTGTGGGGGGGGGGGGTTCAATGCTCGAAGAGCCAGGTCTTGAGCTGCCGTCTGAAGTGAAGGTGGTCTTGTATGGCGCGAAGGTGGCTGGGAAGGGAGTTCCAGGTCTTCGCTGCTAGGTAAGAGAAGGACCTGCCTCCGGCAGTGGCTTTGCGAATGCGTGGTACGGCTGCCAGGGCTTGTCCGGTCGAGCGTAGGGTGCGAGGAGGAGTGTAGAAGGAGATGCGGTGGTTGATGAGTTCTGGTCCGCGGTTGTGCAGGGCTTTGTGTGCGTGGGTGAGGAGTCTGAAGGTTATCCTCTTGTTGACTGGGAGCCAGTGGAGTTTCCTCAGGTGTCCGGAGATGTGGTTGTGGCGGGGTATGTTCAGGATAAGTCGTGCAGCAGCGTTCTGGATTCGTTGTAGTTTCCTCTGTAGCTTGATGGTGATGCCGGCGTACAGAGCGTTCCCATAGTACAAGCGACTGGTGACGAGGGCGTGGGTGACGGTCTTCCTGGTGTCGGTGGGGATCCAGCGGAAGATCTTGCGGAGCATGCGGAGGGTGTTGAAGCATGCTGAGGTCACCGAGTTGACCTGTCTGGTCATGGAGAGGGAAGAGTCCAGGATGAAACCGAGGTTGCGTGCGTGGTCGGTGGGTTGGGGAGTGCTGCCTAGGGCAGGAGGCCACCAGGAGTCGTCCCAGGCGGTAGGTGTAGGGCCGAGGATGAGGACCTCCGTTTTCTCTGTATTCAGTTTAAGCCGGCTGTCTGTCATCCAGTTCGCTACTTCCTTCATGCCTTCGTGTAGTCTGGTTCTTGCTGAGGTGGGGTCGTTGGTGAGGGATAGGATGAGCTGGGTGTCGTCTGCGTAGGATATGAGGTTGAGTCCGTGTTTGCGTGCGATGTTCGCCAGGGGGGTCATGTAGATGTTGAAGAGGGTGGGGCTGAGGGAGGATCCCTGGGGGACGCCGCAGATGATCTCCGTAGCCGTGGATCTGAAGGGGGGGAGGCGGACTCTCTGAGTTCTTCCGGAGAGGAAGGAGGTGATCCATTCCAGGGCCTTGCCTCTGATGCCGGCGTTGCTTAGGCGACGTATCAGGGTGCGGTGGCAGACCGTGTCGAATGCTGCAGAGAGGTCCAGGAGTATGAGGGCCACGGTTTCTCCTTTGTCGGTCAGGGATCTGATGTCGTCCGTGGCTGCGATGAGGGCGGTCTCGGTGCTGTGGTTAGCTCTGAAGCCGAACTGTGAGGGGTCGAGTGAGTCGTTGGTTTCCAGGGCGGTGGTGAGTTGAGCGTTGACGATTTTCTCGATCACTTTGGCGGGGAACGGTAGGAGCGAGATGGGCCGGAAGTTTTTGAGTTCGGTGGGGTCTGCTGTTGGTTTCTTTAGGAGGGCGTTCAGTTCAGCGTGCTTCCAGTTCTCCGGGAAGGTGGCAGTGGAAAAAGATGTGTTGATGACGTCTCGGAGGTGGGGTGCGATGATGTTGTCGGCTTTGTTGAAGATGTGGTGCGGACAGGGGTCGGATGGTGATCCTGAGTGGATGGAGTTCATGACGCGGGTGGTTTCCTCCGTGGAGGTTGAGTTCCAGGTGTGGATGGTGGTGTTGTCGGTGGCGGGTTCTGGTGGAGGGTTCGAGTTGGTTGTGGTGAAGCTGTTGTAGATGTCGGTGATCTTGTGGTGGAAGAAAGCTGCGAGGGAGTCGCAGAGGTCCTGTGAGGGAGGGATGGAGTTGTTTTATGGGAGTTGAGGGAGAGGATGTGGTTGTAGGAGAGTCAGGTGTGCTGTCTATGGGTGCAGGTGCTTGTGACATAGGCTGTGGTGTGGTGGTTGGCTGTTGTGTGGGTGGCTGCCTGCGTTTGTGTGTTTTGGAAGAGGGGGTGACAGACACAGTGGGAGAAGACACAGGGGATGTGTAAATGGCAGTGGGGGTGGTGACTGCACGTGTGCGGACTGTACTGGAGGGTGTGGAGGTGATGGAAGTACTGGCTGATGGTGGTGTGCATGCAGGTGTGAGTGGAGACGTCACAGGGAGGGGGGAGGGCGACGAGGAGGAGGGGGACACAGAGGTGGTAGTGACTGTTGCCATGGCTGCATCTGGATGTTGCTTGTGTGAATGCTTGTGGGATCTGTGGTGCTTATGTCTGGATGAGCTGCCCTTGGGTGTTGAGGTGTGTGCAGGCTGGTCTGATGGTGTGGATGGGATAGGCTGAGGAACAGGAGACTGGGAGACGGTGGAGGCAGTTAGAAGAGGGAGGCTGGAAACAGGGACAATGGCTGCCGTCAGTGCTGAGGCCAGAGCATTGAACGATCGTTGATGGGCAGCCTGACCCGAATGAATGCCCTCCAGGTATGCATTGCTCCGATGCACCTCCCTCTCTACCCCCTGGATGGCATTCAAAAGGGTAGACTGCCCAACAATGATGGTCTGTAGGAGGTCAATGACCTCCTCACTGAGGGCAGCAGGGGTAACTGGGGCAGGGCCTGAGGTGCCTGGGGCAAAGGAGATGCCCGCCTTCTTGGGCGAGCGGGCACGGAGCGAAGGCTGAGGGGCTGCTGGGAGGGCGGAGCTGGTGCGCTGGGTGGCGGCTGTACCTGTTGAGGCGGGGGGCATGGATGTTGCCGCCACCGCTAGGGAGCTCCCTTCCGAGGACGTGTCAGTGTCGCTGGTGTCACCACGGGTCCCCGTTGTGGAGCTCCCCTCGCCCTCCGTATCACTGGTGACCTCGGTGTCTGTAGCATGGCCCACCGGGGCCTTGTGAGTTGCAGCTCCCTCGTGCTCCGATGCCAATCCTCCTCCGCCTGATGATGCTAATGCACACTTGCACAAGAAGATAAAGAAAAAGGGTGGGGGGAGAAATAAAGACAGGTTGAGTGCATGCATTGTCAACACCGTTGTCGGAGAGGACAGACACAGGAGCCTACAGCACTACGCCGCGCAATCGGGGTACACTACTCAGTATTTGTGACTAGGCCTACAGGTCTATGGACAACAAATGCACACATGGGTGATGCTGGACCATGGATTGCTGTACTTGGCACCCTACAGAGGTGGGGGGCGGGGGCACAGGGCCATGCCTAAAGGAGGGGACTACACTACAGAAAGCGCCCTGGCCTAATGTCGCCCACAGCCCTCCTCCCCCACCCAGGCACCTCCACTGCACGTAAAGATAGCAGAATGTGCTGGTACTCACCCCCTTGTGTCTGCTGTGATGTCCTCATGCGCCCATCCAAATCGGGGTAGGCCACCGCCAGGATCCGGGACATCAGGGGGTCAAGGTACGACTGGCACCCCTCCTACGTTTGGAGGCCATCCCCAGCAGTGACTCGGCGGTCTTCCTGGTCCCGAGGGGATGTCCTCCCACCTCTTTCGGCAGTGGGTGCCCCGTCTGTTGTGGACCCCCAGGTCCCGAACTTCCTTGGCGATGGCACGCCAAATGTCGACTTTCTGATGGGCGCTGACCTATTTGACATGTACAGGGTGGGAAAGGAAATTTCAACATTTTTCTGCATGTTAGATGTGATTGCCCCCCCCTCCCCAACCCTGCCATGTGGCACATGCTCTCATCTGTCGTGCCTTGCACTCCTCATTCGCTCCCCACCCCACCATCTTACATCCACCCTACACAACCCAGGCATAGCCCATTCAACATGCACCCAGTGTACTTACCTGTTGGTCTGGAGGACCGTAGAGTAGCGCATACTGGGGCAGGACCCCATCCACAAGTTTCTCCAACTCTTCTGAAGTGAAGGCAGGGGCCCTTTCCCCAGTCGCAGCAGCCATTGTCTCTTCCAGACCGAGGTCACAGCAGCACTTGCACTATAGGTCCTCTCCTGTGGATGATCAGGTCTCGAGTGATTAAGTACATAGAAAATGGCGGTCACGCCCGCGGCGGTGCGTACCGCCGCGGTGCGTACCGCGACCACCGGCGCACATCGTCATTGGCTCCTGAGACCCATAGGGTGCAATCTTAACCAATGCGCCTTCGCACAGCGGTCTTCGACCGCCTACCGCCACGGTTTGCCACGCCAGCGCGTTGACCTCACATCCCACTGTCACACTTCTCAGGTCAGGCAGCCGCCATTACAAGGGCCCACATGGCTTAATTGCTACTGCGTCACACAGGCCTAGGCCTTGCATTGCCACTCATACAAGCCTTTCAATGCATAGCGATTCGTGTACTGTGCAAGCTGGGTGAACGTACCTGTGGGTTGCTTGACTCTGTGCTCCATGTTGTCCTTCCTAGGCACCGTCCGCTGGGACTTGCGAGGAGAAGGATGAATCCTCCCGTGTACCGACCGCTGGTGGACCTGTCGACAATGGAAGAAGGACATATTATACTTCGATACCGACTTGACCGAGCCACTATACATGAACTGTGTGCCCAGCTGGAGCCAGACCTGATGTCCCCCATCCGCCAACCCACAGGGATTCCCCCACTGGTGCAGGTTCTGTCAGTACTCCATTTTTTGGCAAGTGGGTCTTTTCAGACAACAGTGGCTATGTCATCAGGGATGTCTCAGCCTATGTTTTCTAAGGTTTTGTCCAGAGTGTTGTCTGCCCTGATGAAATACATGCGGAGATACATTGTTTTCCCTGAGGAGGGTGATTTGGCCACTGTGAAGGGTGATTTCTATGCCCTTGGACATATCCCCAACATCATTGGTGCCATTGATGGGACCCATGTGGCTTTAGTACCCCCAAAAGACAATGAGCAGGTGTACAGAAATAGAAAAAATTACCATTCGATGAATGTCCAGGTGGTCTGTTTGGCTGACCAGTACATCTCCCATCTAAATGCCAAGTTCCCTGGGTCAGTGCATGACGCGTATGTCATGCGAAATAGCAGCATCCCTTATGTGATGGAACAGCTACAGAGACACCGTGTGTGGCTAATAGGTGACTCTGGTTACCCCAACCTGCCTTGGCTATTGACCCCAGTGAGGAATCCCCGGACCAGGGCAGAGGAACGCTACAATGAGGCACATGGGCGAACTAGGAGGATTATAGAACGGACCTTCGGGGTCCTGAAGGCCAGGTTTAGGTGCCTGCATATGACAGGTGGATCCCTAATGTACTCACCAAAGAAGGTGTGTCATATCATCGTGGCCTGCTGTATGCTTCACAATCTTGCATTGCGACGCCAGGTGCCTTTCCTGCAGGAGGATGGTCCAGATGGTGGTGTTGTAGCAGCTGTGGAGCCTGTGGAGAGTGAAGAGGAGGAAGACGACGGGGACGACACGGACAACAGGGACACAGTTATACAACAGTATTTTCAGTAGCACACAGGTAAGAATCACCCACGCCATTTTACATTTACTTCTGGCCTCCTGCATCTCTACTTTCTGTGTTTCCCCCCATTTCCTTTTAACTGATTTTTGACTTTCCCTTCCCTTTTCAGAGCTGTATGACCCACAGCGGGACTTCTGCTTTGTTTGCCCATGGACTAATGCTTATTGACACTGGTATGTTGTCATCACAATGTAAATGAACATTATTGCACCGTTATGTGTAATACATTTGTAAAGAATACAAGCAGACTCCTGAAATTTGAAGTGCAATTAATGATTTATTTTAAGTGCTGCGTATAGGTCCATGATAGTAAAACGGTGATGGGTGGGGGTGGAGTAATGTCCATGGCAGAGTCCAGTTCTCAGTAGCACAGGTGCATTGCCCATATGCCTGTGGAAGGATGGAGCAGGGGCAGTTCAAGGTTGGACAGGGTGACAATGTGGGACAGTGGGATGACATCAGGGGGTATCTTATGCTGGCGGGGGTCTTGGCATTCTACTCTGTCTTCTTGTGTGATCTCAGGTTTCGCTTGCGGGGTGGTTGATCTTCAGCAGGAGGTGGGGTTCTGGTGGCCTGTCGTTGTGTGGGGGCCTCCTGTCCACTAGCGCCGGCGGAGGTGGTAGGCTGTTCGTCGTCCGGGCTAGTGACAGGGGCCCTTTGGGGTGCCACATGGTCCCGCAATGTGGTGACTATCTGGTTGAGGGCCAGGACGATGGTCCCCATTGCGGTACCGATGTTCCTGAGTTCGTCTCTGAACCCCATGTACCGTTCCTCCTGCTGTGCCTGGATCTCCTGGAACCTGGCCAGTACCGTCGCCATCGTCTCCTGGGAGTGGTGGTATGCTCCCATGATGGTGGTGAGGGCCTCTTGGAGAGTGGGTTCCCTGGGCCGGTCAACCCCCTCTCGCACAGCAGCCCTCCCAGTTCCCCTGTTTCCCCGGGCCTCTGTCCCCTGGACGGTGTGCCCACTACCACTGCCCCCAGGTCCCTGTTGTTGTTGGGGTGGTGGGTCAGCCTGGGTGCCCTGTAGTGGCGGACACACCGCTGATTGACGCGTCCTGGAGACAGAGGCATGGGCCCGCTGGGTGGGAGCTGTGCTGGTATTCACAGAGGGGGTTGGGTCTGCTGTGGCCTGTGTCTGTGTGTGGGGAACCGACTGTCCAGAGGTCCCCGATGGTCCGGGCTGGTCATCAGGTTCTAGGTCGACAGAGCTGCTGTCATCACTGGGGGCCTGTTCTGGGGGCGGGATGGACAAATCTGGACCCTCCTGGCCGGTGTGTTGGCGTTCGGGCCCTGCAGGGGTAAAAGAGTATGGTTATTGCTTCTGTGTGTGCCATGGCGTGCGATTTGTGGGTGCCCTTGTCCCCCAGTGCTGGCATTCCCTTGTGGGAGGAGTTGTGAGGGTGGTTTGTGGGGGGGGATGGGTATGTGCAGTGGTCATGCTTGGGTGATGGGTGTCCATGGTTTGTGATGGCATTCAGGGCTTGGTGTTGTGTTGGGTGGGTTGTGCTGGTGAGACATTGGCAGGGAGGATGTGTGCTGGGGGGTTGGGGGTGAGGGTGGGGGTGTGGGTTGGCATGCTGGTGGTTGGGGGGGGGAGTAGTTGGGATTAGACTTACCAGAGTCCATTCCTCCGCCTACTCCAGCAAGGCCCTCAGGATGCAGGATGTTCAAGACCTCTTGCTCCCATGCTGTGAATTCGGGTGGAGTGGGTGGGGGTCCGCCGCCAGTCTTCTGCACAGCGATGTGTCTTGACACCATCGACCGCACCTTCCCCCGTAGGTCGTTCCAGCGCTTTCGGATGTCTTCCCGGTTTCTGGGATGCTGTCCCACAGCGTTGACCCTGTTGACGATCCTTTGCCATAGCTCCGCCTTCCTGGCTATTGTGGTGTGCTGCACCTGTGCGACGAATAGCTGGGGCTCTACCCTAATTATTTCCTCCACCATGACCCTGAGTTCTTGGTCCGAGAACCTGGGGTGTCTTTGGGGTGCCATGGGGTGGTGTGGGGTGGTGTTTGTGGTGATGAGTGTGGTGTGTGTGGTGGTGTGTGGTGTTTTGTGCGTGGATGTAGTGTGGGTGATGATGTTGTGTTCCTCTGTGTGTTGGGGTTTTCGATAGCTGTGCTCTCTCTCTCTCGCCTTCTCTCCGAATTTCTAGTAGTGGGGGTTTGTGGGTGATGTGGGTGGGTGTTTTATAGTTGATTGGATGTGTGGGAGTGGTGTGTGTATGTATATCAGGTGTGTGTATTTCAAATTGTCCAATGTGGCTGTGTTTTATAAAGGTGTGTGTATTTTGACCGTGGCGGTGTGTACCGCCAATGGAATACCGCGATTGAAAGACCGCTGCGTGGATTTGTGGGTCGTAATGGCATGGGCATGTTTGTGTTGGCGTGACGGTGGAGGTTTGGTCATCTCCAGTTTATCGCTGACCGCTGATGAGGCGGCCTTCCGTGGATGTCGGGTTTTTGGCAGTTTGGCAGTTGTGGGTCAGAATGACCGTGGCGGTTTACCGCGGCCGCGGCGGTAGAATGGCGGACTTCTGACCGGCGGTAAGAGCCTTTTACCGCCAAGGTCAGAATGACCCCCTTAATTTTAGTATTTTAAATGTTCATAGTTATAACTAGTTTTTAGTGTAGGTTTAGGAATAGTGAAGGTTAGTTATAGTTAAGGTAGATGGTTTCATACACTATATTTGTATTACTTTTTTATTATGTGTTATAAAAAAAACAAAGATAAAAAAAATGTGTTTAGGGTTCTATGTGTAGTTGGTATATGTTTAGAATATAGGTAATGTTTGTATTGTGCTGACTTATGTGTATTAGGGGCAGATGATGTTTAACTTGCCAAGTGTAATTGTAGCAAGATACATTAGGTGTTAGATAAGGTAGTATAGGTTAATGTTAGTGGTAGTGTAGGTTAGTTAGGGTTAGGAAGTATTTTTAGAAATTAGGTTTTCCATTTCAATAAATTAATCATTGATCTCTAGTTGGATGCTATTTTTTCTCAAAAGCTGGTACTGTTATGTTAGATGAGTACATGATGTTCAATTAGTCCGAAGGACATTGTAGTAAAATGCTGCATTGTCTGACTTCTCTGGACGACTGTAAGTTTTCCTCACTTTAGAGTTATGTGTGGACCCATTTCCATACTTTAGACACTGTAAGTGGGGCTCAGTATTTGATTTTACACACAGCACAACACAGGTAGTCTCCTTACTGCAACAACCTGTGTGAAAGGAAACGGGCAGGTAAGTGTTGGATTTGAGACAATACTACATATTAATGCTCAATGCCTGCACTGGGACACAACCTGCTAGCTAGTACCAACCCAGGCATCCTTGCACCATAGTGCAAAGGGGTCTGTGATGTTGGTTGGCTTATTTTTGTGCAGGAAGTCACAAAAAGCCTGGACATAATCAATAGTCATTGGGGTTTACTTCTTGCTAAGTGTGCTGCATCATGTAGCTCACTTAGAAAGAGGACAGTACAACATGTTTGATCCATATATTTCCTATTCACCCCCCCCCCACATCCAGGGAGGTGTTGCCTTGTTACAGGTTCCCTGGTCTGCCACTTATGCCTGTGTGTGTAATGATTTAATGTGTGAACGTACTCACATTCAACACATGTGATGCCTCCCTGCGGCAGAGTAAAATAAGTCAGCTGTTTTAGCCTGTGTTGCATTACTCCACATTTTTCCAAATGCATAGGACGAGGCAAGGTTCCCTTGCATGTCTTCATTACTGTCTTCAAGGTAATGGATTGGCTTTGCGTCTCCTTGTGTGGCACAAGAACAATGCAAATCCATGAGGAATGTGGGCATCTGTATCTGTCTAGTATTGGTACAACCATCTAGTGTAATGTATTGTTGATAAACATTTGTCTGAGCAGTGAGATATCCAAATTAGGTAATTATGTCATATTTTCTTTGCAACATTTATTTGGATCAGTGGATCAGTGTTTTGGGCTCACAGACCTCACGCATTTATTGATGGTAAGTATTTGTGTAACGTGCAAAAGTCTCATTGTGTGACCAGCAAGAAAGCACGGCTTGTTGATTGGCTCTGACGTTGCATAGGGAAACTACACATTGCTCTTTATACCATTGCAATGGATTCATTGTTGTAAGGGCCCTTTTAAAGACAGTTAGTGCAAATAATTTTAGATCACTCTTCTTCAGCTTCAACATGATGACTTTTGAGAATCAAACACAGGTTAAAATCCTCACATGACAACATGTATGTAGTATACTGTTTTACAATCAGCACATACTTTCAAATTAAAATGTTTTGTGCTTCCGGATACATGTGGATAGAAATTTGACTACACATTTACATGTGTTATTTGAGTTAAGTGTGGGTGAACAAATTGCCATTGGCAAATGTACCAGATTTTTGTAGAGCACAGGTAGACAAGATAAACTGCTGGGTTACAAAGAAGATGGTATGCTGTCCTACGCAGGAAAGATCGGAAAACTGACCAAGGTGCATTCACAAATGTTTGTCAGGAAGTTCTTCTTCAGAAACGGGGGAAATGTACATCTTGCTTCTCTGATGAGTGTTCTGCCTACCCTGGAAGTTGTGTGTTGAAGTGGGAGGCAGCTGAGTAATGTTACTAGGTTCAGGCACACAAACATCAAAGACAGAAGATGTAATTCGCATGTTCCCCAATAACATTTGTGAATGCCAGTAAGCCAGCATGGTAGTCCCCATCAAGAGTTTGCTGGTTTGCCAACAAAGCAACAACGTTGCTGTTGACGGCACTCGTTGCTGTGAAGTAGACAATCTTGGCATTCAGCAACTGGATTGATGTATTGATAGCTCCTAGATGCCTGACAACAAAACTGGTGTTAGCTGTAGAAGGCGTGTGCTGTTTTTCCTTCTGCATCATGACACCAGTGATGTCACCTACTGAGCCATCAATCCCAATGGGGCCAATATTAGGTGCCTGTGACTGCCTTTGTCAACACCTTATTAGGACTAAGACTCCTATGGAATCCTTTAAGAGTACCCTCAATCGTCTCCATCCGCAACCGGATTTCATCAGCCATTCGCTGCTGGACTACTCTCACTCGCCATTGAAAAGTATCTTGAGGGTACTCAGGATCCTCACCTGTTATGTGAAAGGTTGATGGTCCATGTCCAGTCTGTGTTGGTTCTTCTGGAGAGCCATCAATGAAAACAAGGAGGGGAGATTGCAATCGCATTTAAAAATACTTAAATGTATGACATTTCATTTTGAGGAGTTAAAGGATATGGAAGCCTTGGGTTTCTCTTTTTCGACAACCACTGAACACTGCCTGTCGGGTGTTAATTTACCATCTCCCAGGGTACGCAGGGAACTTTATAAAATCACTTGATCAGGTATTAGCACCTAAGATAATTAATTATGCAAATTTTATGACATTGGGAAGTTTTAATTTACACATGGACATGGCCGAAGACCCTCTGGCTATAAATCTTCTGGAAACACTAAGGCCTATATTTAAACTTTTTGATGCAAAACTGCGTTTGCGTCAAAAATATAGTGCTGGCTTGCGCCATTCCATGACACCAGCTTGATGCCATATTAACGGAATGGCACAATCTGGCGCAAAGGGTGGGCTAGCGTAAACAAAATGATGTCAGCCAGGTGGTGGTATGGGAGAATGGTGTTTTGCACCAAAAAGTGACGTTAGGCTGGTTAGAGTAAAAAATGATGACCCTAACCAGCCTAGCGTCATTTCTTGATGCAAAACCATCCATACCACATGGCTCCGGCCTCATAAAAGACAGGAGTCATGTCCACCACCCCAATGGCCAGCACAGGGGACAAGGGTCTCCTGGGCATGGCCCCTGCACCCGGTGCCATGTAGGGGGGCCCATTTCAGACACTTTAAAATATTTTTTAAATACTTACCTCTGATTACCTATACTTATCTGGGATGGGGTCTCCCATCCTGTGGTATCCCTCTGGTGTGGGTGGGGTGTTCCTGGGGCTTTGGGAGCGCAGCTGTGGGCTCTTTCCATGGTGTTTGATCATGGAAATGGGTCCACAGGTCCCCTAATGCCTGCCCAGACCCAGGCATTAAATAATGGCGCTAAGTAGGCTTAGCGCCATTATTTTGGCCCACCTCCATCCTGTGCACCATTTTTGCATGGGAGGATAAATAAGGCGCTAGGGCCTTAGAGTCATTTTTTGGATGGTAACGCCCACCTCTCATCTCATTGACTCAAGGTGGTTTCACGCATCCAAAAAATTAATTTAACTCCAGTATTTTGGCCCTAGACTAGTCTAGTGTCAAAATATAAATGTGGAGTTAAGTTTGTGCTGAATTAGTGTAAAACAAAAATGCCGCTAATTCAGTGCAAAAAGAGTTTAAATCTAGGCCTCACAGCCTTAGATATCTCCTGGACTCCTTCCTGTCCTACTCATGAGGCTGGACACATGATTGATTTAGTATTTTCAAACACATCTATTAATCTGGAAGCCTCTAGGAAAATGGTATGGTCCGTCCACTTCATCCTACCATTTTCCTGGCCAATTCCTATCCATAAAATAGAGTCCAGTAAGGCCACACACAGCCCTGTTCCTGCCTGGAACAAAATTGCCATCCCAAAGCTGAAGGAATATTTAGCTGCTACCTTTCCCTGCCTCTCAGTTGATGTAGCAGTAAATAACATGGCAGTAGAATCACAGTGAAAGCTGACAAGGTGGCCCCTGAAAAGTTGTTTAAAAAACAGACCGCCTCTACTTCGGCAGCTTGGTTTACAGGTCAGCATATTTTAGAATGACAATCCTGCAATAGATTATAACGTAGTTAGAGACATCACTATAAAAGCGAAGATAAAGTTCTCTATAAGCTAGCATTCAAAGCATCCCATAGTAACATTAAATAAGCCAGAGGCAATCTCTATTCCAAATTGATTATTGACGGCTAAGAACAGTCCTGAGGAAATTGTGATTGTATTGCAGTTTTCTGATTCCTCCATGTTTGCTCCACCTTGTATTGCGGAGCTACACTGTAGCAAGTGGATTAATTTCTTTGAGGAAGAAATTGCAAAAATGCAACTGAATTTTAATGTTATGTGGCGGTTTATGTACCCTCCTACTACCCCTTCAATTGCAAGGTGGGGTATGAACTCATATTTTCTTACCTCCTTTGGAAGACGCCTTAAAAGGTTGTTTACTAAGCTGCACATCTGGCTCCCTATTAGACACCCCCTATATTCTGCACCAGATCACCGATATAGGCCCCCATTATGACAATGGTGGTAAAAACCAACTGTCACCTCGGATACCATCCGTCTGCCATAATATGACCACAGCCGGATCTCTGCCACAAGAAGGTCGGAAATCCGGCTGTGGCCATACTGGCGGATGGCAGTAAGGTGGCGCTGCTACCACCAGCAGCACTACACCAGCAGACCACTGCCAGCCGTATTATGAAAAATAATACAGCCTGGCGGTGTTCTGCTGGCAGTAGCAGCACCCCGTCCCGTCCCCTGCCGGAAGACGCTCTGGATCCAGGTAAGTCGGGTTTCCAACAGGGGTGGGGGTGTGTGCATGTATGTGTGAGTGTGAGTGTGAATGCGAGTGTGTGTTTAGTGTTGTTTGCGTGCATGTATGAAAGTGTGTGAGTGCGTGTATGAATGTGTGTGAGTGCCTGTATGTATGGAAATGTGAATGCGTGTCTGCGTGTTTGTTTTGATGTGTGTGAGTGAATTAATTAATGTATGTGTGTATGTATGTGTGGATGAGTGTGTCTGCGTGTGTGTGAATGGGGGGACGTGGATGTAGGGTGGTCGGGGGTATCTTGGGAGTGTTTGGGGGAGGGGGCCTCCTATCAGTGACAGGGAAGGAATTCCCTGTAACTGATAGGGCCTACCACCATGGTTTTTGTGGCGTTACGAATGCCACGAAAAACATGGCGGTAGGCAGGGTCATGATACCGCCGGTGGTACAATGGCGGCCGCCGGGCTGGAGATTTGTATCTCCAGCCCGGCAGCTGCTACCGCCATGGCAGTTGGAGTGGTACATTGGCAGATTGGCTTCAGTCAACCCGCCATTGTCATATTGTGGCGGTCAGTACCGCCAGCCTGTGGCGGTATTACCGCCACATTAGCTTCGACCACCAGGGTCATAATGACCCCCATAATCTTCCTGATCTATTTGACACTGTTCACTGCCTCCTCATGGTCAGGAGTTGTACCCAGTCCCTGGACAAACCCAGTGCAGATACAGCACTATTAGCTAATTGTTGCTGTATTTCCCTGCTTCCAGGTCCCTCAAACATTTTGGAGAAACTGGTCAATACTCAACTTTCTGAGATTATAGAAATGTCTAATGTACTACAACCCTCACAATTAGGCTTTAAAGCCCAACATAGCACTGAAACAGCACTGCTGGAGATCTCTGAGTTAATAACGTGGAACCTAGACCTCTGCTATAATATTGCACTGCTTCTACTGGATGGCTTGTCATGCATTTGATACAGTCCAGTCTCTCAAAATGTTTTGCCACACCTGTTTTCTGCTTCTGGTTGTTTAATAACAAAGTAACTTCTTATGTAGATGGCACACAGTTGTTGTTCCCTTACAAAGGAACATCGACGAACGCTAAAATGGTTTTCACTGCTTGTATAAAAGCAGTCCCGGGTTGGCTCAGTGACAACAGCCTTCAGGGCAACCCTGACATTTTGCTGTTTGGCCCTGATCCCTGGCCTGGATAGATGAACTGCTGCCCAGCAGATTGCCCACCTCCCCCGACAAATTTAGCTAAGAATGTGGGGGTATTCTCTGAGTTTGGCCTGATTATGAAGAGGTAGATTATCTCTGTAGTCAATCCATGTCTCTGGATTTTAAGAACACTTAAAAAACTATTGTTCTTTCTTCCTTGAGATGCGCAGATATCTTCAAGGCTTTAATTAGGCTCATTATGTGAACTTAAGTATCCACAAGTACTGTTCCCTGAGATCTCTACAAGAAATACTGCGAATGAGACTGCTTTCAGAAAACCTTTAAAAATGCATTTATTCAACAAATTAATGCTTCCCCACACCTGTTATGCCATGTTCACGCCGGGACACTCTTGAGTAAACATGTGCTTAAGAAGTGATTTTATTCATTCTCTCCTTGCCAATACCGGAGGAGAAGCTTCAAAAGTATCTAAGAGCCGTTGGAAGGTGTCTTCATCCATGGGGAGCAGGATGGTGTCATCAACAAGTTGGGCATTGCAGACAGGCTGATCTCCAGGAGATGCTGTTTGTCCCTCTGGAAAGAAATAGAAATATGTTACAAAGATTCTATGATTGAATATGACATAACTGAATTGTGTTACATTTGGGCATTGTTTTTTTCACTTTCAAGTACACAGGGATATGTGGAACTTATGTTTCTATAAGTGAATATGGTCATGTTCTATTATTGTTGCATTGATCACACAACCTCAGTATTCACCAGGGGGCCCAGATTTGTAAAGTTCACACAACACAACACAGCTAGGCAGTGTGCTGCCCTACCGTGCCTGGAAGAGTGAGAGCAGGTATGGGCTACATGTAACATGTTGCTGCTCCCTGCCTTCTCTGATGCAATATTTTTGCTTAGCACCACTTCAGGGACCATTGCACCATGTAGCAAGGGTTTCTGCATTTGGTCTAACTATTAGTTTGCACCCCAGCACCAGCCAAGAGATCTAAAGCACCATATATTTTTATACCTCACCCATTCCTGCTCTCTACCTTTCATGCAGTACAACACACAAAGCTGCCTTGCTGTACTGTCTTGCATGGAATTTGTGCATTATTGTGCCACAGGGGTCATAACTCACAAACATGCACACAGCACTTTACAGCAAGCCACCTTGCTGCACTGCACAAAAGGGAAAGGGCATGCATGTGCCAAAGTTTACATTTTTCTGGGGGAATCCTGTTGTTTCCTAGCACACACACAGTCATCTCCAGACTCCACAGCACAAAAAACTAAGGACCATCTGAAGTGGAGAGCCTCCTCCATAATTGGAAATATGCAACAGCTCAAGCTCATGCCATTCCCTATTTAATAATGGAATACATTACACCTCAAGTTCCAGTATCCAGAGGAAAAACCTGGACTGAAGCAGCATATCACCCAGGGACCTGAGAAACTTGGCAGGGCTGGACTGGGCTAGACAAACTGGTACTGCACTAGGAAAGGACAGTTAAGGGAAAGCCGAGTTAAAGTGTGGGGCATTCCTGCCCTTTCTCTATCACACAACACTGCACAGCAAATTGCCTTGCTGCGTTGCGCTGCATCATAGTTTGAAAAATATGGTCGCTTGTTTTCACTCACCTTGTAGTTCTTGCTGGTCCTGTACTTCAGCACTGTACTGACCTTCCACTCCAGCTACCAACTCTATTGGAATGAAGGATGCCACCTGCTCCTCCAATGGGTCCAACTCCTCTTGTACATCAGGTCCTCCTCCAGCCCTCATGACTGCTAATGGAAATGACCCCTACTGCAGGGTTTCCCATGTCTTTTGGACTTCTGACCTCCTGTTTTTGATCCTGTGCTGAATTTAGTGTGTACTGGCTTTAGGAGTCTGGGCACTTTACCACTGCTGACCAGTGCTGAAATGCAAGGGCTCTCTGTCTAAATTATATCGGCAATTGGTTAAACCATGATTGACATTTTTTATTTTACTGGTAAGTCCCTAGTAAACTGCACTGTGTTTACTGAGGGCCTGCAAATCAAATGCTACTAGTGGGCCTGGAGTACTGATTGCACCACCCAAATGAGTAGCCCTGTAAACATGTCTCAGCCCTGAAAACATGTCTCAGCCCTGCCACTGCAGTGTCTGTGTGTGTAGTTTTAACTGACAGTTCGACCTTCTAAGTGCACACACTTGCCAGGCCCAAACCTTCCCTTTTACTACAAAGAAGGCACCCCTAAGGTAGGCCCAAGGCAGTCCATGTGCAGGGTACAGTGTATTTAAAAGGTAGGACATGTACTGGTGTGTTTTACATGCCCTGATAGTGAAATACTGCTAAATTTGTTTTTCACTATTGCAAGGCCTAGCTCTTCCATAGGGTAACATGGGGATTGGCTTGAAATATCTTTCAATGATAATTTCCCATTGGGAGCAGATAGAGATTTGGAGTTTGGTGTCTCTGAACTCACCATTTAAAAATTATTATTTGGTGAAGTTGGTTTTTAAATTGTAAGTTTGAAAATCCCACTTTTAGAAAGTAGGCAGTCCCTTGCTTGACCATTCTGTGCTTCTGCCTGGCTGTGGAATACATGTCTGGGTCAGGATGACAGTTGGGCTGTTTGTAAATTCACTCTAGAAAGTAACACAAAGGGAGCTGATGTGTGCCCTGCATATCCTGATGGATCTTACTGGGCTAGAGTGGTGAGAGTGGTGGGAGGAGCTGACACTTGCATCTGCATTGGTCTGTGCTTGTCCTTACACAAAGCAGTCTCCAACCCACTGGAGTGTGTCTGGGAGGGAAAGGCAGGGTCATGTGCACTACAAATACATTCTTTTTAAGTTTGCCTCCTTCAACGGCAGAAATGAGTATAAGTATTGGAACTCTGAGACCAGAACTTTGGAACAATTTGGGATTTAGGACATTCTTCTAGGAAGAAGAGCAAGATTCCTGGACTGTCCCTCTTCCTGTAAATTTTTTGTGCTGGCCTACTGCCTGCTTCCAAAGGTTCTCCATGGGCTTGTCCTGAGCGTGCCTCCTGTTAGAAGTCTCAGGGACATCAAAGACTTCATCTGCCACCACCTGGGCTCTCTTGCTGAGAGTCTTGACTCACCAAGCTGTGCCAAATCCAGTTCCTGGGCCCTTGGGAGTGAGTTGTGGTGTGACTAAGAATAAACCAACTACATTGACTCCACAGTGACTTCAGAACCACCGACTCCATGCCACTGCTGCACCTGAACCATGGTCCCCACTGAGGGAAACAACTGCAACAAATTCCGCATGCCTGATGCCACAGCAGCGCCTTCGAAGTACCGCCAAAGCATAAGTCCAGAGTTCTGTGTCACTAACATCCATGACGCCCGACTCTGCCACAGCACCTGTGGCACCTTGATGTGATCGCTATGATCACTACACCATGAAGTTGACGCCTTGCACCTTGACCTGTTGGATTCATCAACACCACTGGATCGTAAGGAACGTACACCTCACCACTAGAGCTGCATCACCTCCCTTGCAACCGTAAGGAATCGATGCCTCATCTCTCTTTCCTTGCAGTAAGGAACTAAAATCTCACCTCCCCGGTAGCAGTAAGGAACAAACGCCGCACAGGCTCCAGTGACGCCTTACCTCTCCGATTCCGTGCAACATCTTTGTTTCCTCCTCATTTTCAAAAGTACTGTGCCAGGGGTCCGTGCAAATCTGTGACCTGCCCGCGTCCCCTCGTGAGTGGCATCTGACTGTTGGGAACAACTCTGCCACAACATTGTGATTGCCCCAGTTGGAGCTATTGTGTTTGTGAGTGCTTCACTGAGATTTCATCTTTAAAAATTCATATCTTTGCTTGTGCATGTTGTTTTTTGTTGTTTTGGTCTTGTTTTGCTCAGATACATATTGGCTATTTTTCTAAACTGATGCAGAGTACTTTTTGGGGTGTTTCTTTGTATTACTGTGTGTGTATATGTGTGTGTGTGTACACAAAAAATTTACACATTTCCTCTGAGATAAGCCTGACTGCTCATGCCAAGCATTCTAAGAAAGTGAGGAGGGGTTATCATCGCTGTGTGACTCCTTTGCCCTGACTAGAGTGAGAGTCCCAACTTGGACAGGGTGCAAACCACTGCCAACTAGAGACCCCAGGATAGTCATTTTTGTTTGTGTAATACCGTGTATCTTGTACAAATGGCATCCTTCCTTGCTGATGGCAATTCCAAGGTTACAAATAGGAGGTGTTCATTCTTTGTCACTTCACTGATTAGTATCTTTTTCTCCTCCTCATTGAAGTTGGACTTTTTTCCCTTTTCCCCTGGGATGATGGCAGGCCTACAGGGCTGAGGTTGTTGCCATCCTCGCTTTCTGAGGCTCTTCCATACTGCTCTGAATTGAGGAGTATTGGTGGTGTACATTCAGTTGGCTTTTCAAATGTTCCCGCGATGCAAAGCACACTCCTGGACGACACAATGCTGATTTGCGGCACATAAAAGTACTTTACAACGCTCAAGTCAACTTTGCATCATGTAAGTAGTACTTGCATTGCAGCATTTTGAGCCATTCTTAAAATCGTTGCATCAAAATCGGGTCACATCTCAGAACTTTGCACCATGGTGTGCCATCCCATATGTAGGGCGTATCCATGTTGCAGGGAAATGCCGTAACACAGAGCAGAAATTTCTGATAAACCCTGTGCAACACAGTGTAGCATTAGTAATCATAAAAATGCCCCCTAGTGTCTATTTAGAATAAGGGACCAGCTCATCCTCTATATAACAATAAGAGCCTTTTTACCACCAATGTTGCTTTAAGCAAGTTCTAACACATGATTGAGGTATGCTCCAATTTCATTATTTGACAACTGTTTCCATACTTGCACCATTACTCAATCCAAATTTACATACCTCCTGTTTTTCCTTAGAATTTTTATGCATGCCTCTAAAAACTGTCTTGGTGAATCCTTCAGACAAGGCATGTGAGCTACTCAATTCAATCACATTGTTTATTTGTGCACATTCACAAAGCCATTTTCAGTAGTGTATGGCCATGTGCCTGAAACACAAATCATGCAGTATAACAAATACATGTGCTACTTAGAGTGTTAAGTGTTTATTTGAGTAGGTTTAAGGTACAAAGTTCCTATGATGTAAAACACAATACTAGTGTCTATATCCGTACTAGCATACATTAGTGTTCTGCTTTTTCAATGTATGGGCCTCTAAAGACCATGGGCCTGATTCTAACTTTGGAGGACGGTGTTAAACCGTCCCAAAAGTGGCGGATATACCACCTACCGTATTACGAGTTCCATAGGATATAATGGACTCGTAATACGGTAGGTGGTATATCCGCCACTTTTGGGACGGTTTAACACCGTCCTCCAAAGTTAGAATCAGGCCCCATGTTTTGATTAACTTCCTTTAGACCATCATTGATTTTGAAAAATGTTAGAAGGGATAGGAAGTATTTGCAGACCGAATGAAAATGGGAGAACATCAGATCCCTTAAAGACTTCAAAGGACTAAAGTACTGCCATAGTCAAATACCATACAATCAATTAAACCAACAGAAGCAAAACACTCTTCAAGATAATGAAACCTATTCAGTGCTATCAACCTCTTCATCGCTGAAAAACACAGAATAACTAACAGCATGTAAGCATCAATAAGCCTGCTTCCCCTAACGTACCACCCTTCCAGTCAAAATTGCTCTATTGTCATTATTTACTCTCCCTCCCTTATAGACCTCGCTGCAAAATAATCTCCCTCAAAGCTATCTCCTTTCAAGATGATACAAACAATATATAAACAGAAACAGTGGTTGATGCCAAAGGGGCTCGCACATCCAATCCAATGCTGTCAGACACGACTTTCCGATGCCTTAATGCAGGGGGATACTAGTAATCAGGCGTATCATGGTCTTTGCATCTAGTGACATTCCTTGACAAGTCACCTTGATAAAAGATTCGCTTTTTGAACACTATAATTTTGAGATTTGATGCAACACTGGTCTGTTTTGGTACTTGATTGTCACCTACTCCGTCCATGCATACTGGACTCCTGCGTCTACGTTAAACCTATGGCCTTGATAAAGTCTATGTGACGAAACACGTGTTGGCTGTACCTTTGATTGATTATTTCTTCAACAAGAATAAACCTTCTTTAATTTCAATATCGTGCTTTTGGACTTGGGTTTTACTGTTTTCACTTGGATGAACACCCTATGGACTACCTTTGGTGTGCCTTGGTACCTCTAAGCTATATCCTTTCAAGATGATGTTTTACCCTCAGGGTTCATCTAAGCCTTCTCCAGAGAAGCTCTCCCACACTTACTGATCATCATTAATGCC
The DNA here is from genome assembly GCF_031143425.1 of Pleurodeles waltl. Taxonomy (NCBI): domain Eukaryota; kingdom Metazoa; phylum Chordata; class Amphibia; order Caudata; family Salamandridae; genus Pleurodeles; species Pleurodeles waltl. The sequence goes on from NC_090436.1 coordinate 235,503,451, forward strand.
TACCTCACCCTAGGTATCGTCCTACAAGCACATAAGGTGGGTCACACCCTCCCACTCTAAGGAAATTCAGCACTGATCTTAGTGACTTTACTATTTAGCAGCCTTTCATCCTTCTACAGTTCATCAGCAAGACAAAGAACAAATTCAACTACATCAATTACATCACACTCTCAATTTTGTCTATCCATCTATCTATCTATCTATCTATCTATCTATCTATCTATCTATCTATCTATCTATCTATCTATCTATCTATCTATCTATCTATCTATCTATCTACCTACCTACATACCTAACTGAGGGATTTATAGAGCACCACAGCTGCTCATTGAGTGTCTTGGCAAAGGCTAGAATAGAAGACTGATCCACTTACTGACTTGGAATTAGAAAGCGAGCCCAAAGAACCAAGGCCCATAATAATACTTTGTTAGCGCTGCATTTGAGTCATTTTTTGACGCCGAAGTGGTGCAAACTTACAAAATACAATTGTATTTTGTAAGTTTGCACTGCTTTGCGTCAAAAAGTGGTGCAAATGTGGCACTAAAAAAGTATAAATATGGGCCCAAGTTTTAAGGATGCATTTCGAAACCAGGATATCCTCTGTGGTGCAGAGATGGTGTGGGAGAACAGTCCAATTTCTAGCAGCCAGATAGGAGCAGGAGCTGCCACCTCACTTCTTCATTCTGAATTGTGGGAATACCACTAACAAGGAACTGGAAGAATAAAGGCCCTCATTATAACATTGGTGGTAAAAAACGCCTAAAGACCGTCGCTGCGGCTACCAGCCATCTGCCATATTATGACCACAGCCAGATTTCCGCCACAAGAAGGGCAGAAATACGTCTGTGGCCATACTGGCGGATGGCGGTAAGGTGATGCTGCTACCACCAGCAACGCCACGCCAGTAGACCGCCGCCAGCTGTATTATGAGAAATCATACGGCTGGTGGGTGCTGCTGGCGGTAGCAGCGCCCTGTCCCCTGCCGGAAGATCCAGGTAAGACGGGTCTACGACAGGGGAGGAGGGTGAGGGGTGTTGTGTGTTTGTGTTGAGGTGTTTGCATGTATGTGTGTGTGTGATTGCAGGTGTGTGTTGAATGTTGACTGTGTACGTGAATGTATGGAAGTGTGAGTGAGTGTATGTATAGTAATCATGATGCATGTCTGCGTGTATGTTTGAAGTGTGTGCGGATGTGTGTGTGATTGGATGTATGCATGTGTGTATGTATGTGTGAATGAGTGTGTGTCTGCGTATGCGTGTGTGAAGGGGGCATGGATGTAGGGGGGTGGGGGTCTTTGGAAAGGTAGGGGGGATGGGGGCCACCTATCAGTGACAGGGAAGGAGTCCCCTGTCACTGATAGTGCCTACCGCCATGGTTTTTGTGGTGTTACGAAAGCAACGACAACCATGGCGGTAGGCGGGGTCATAATCACACAGGTGACAAAATGGTGGCTGCCAGGCTGGAGATGGTTATCTCCAGCCAGGCGGCTATTACCGCCATGGCGGTCCGAGTGGTACATTGGCGGGTTGGCTTCTGCCAACCCGCCAATGTCATAACGTGGCGGTAAGTACCGCCAACCTGTTGGTGGTAATACCGCCACATTATCGCCTCCCGCCGGGGTCATAATGACCCCCATAGTGTGGCTGATCATCACTGGCTCCCCTTTCTGCCAACACCATCTTCAAGACCAGCTACAAAAGCAATTACATTCAGCACTCGCCCCAATCTGGCTGTCAAACTCATAATTTCCTACTGCTTTCAATATACCTACATCACCGCCAGGCAGACGATTAAGAAATGTAACAACAGAAAGCAACAAGCCCTTGGATAGACCCGAGTTTGAGTAGTGTATGAACAGCAGGTACATACATGCATATTGTTTCCACCTTTTGTGCCACCTTTCTCCTTCCATTAAGTTAACCTGGCATGGTTTTTCGTAGTGTTATTAGTGGACTTTTTGTCCATCTCTTGGAGCTTCTTAGATGTATATCTGGTAGCCATTTTTCCTGGCCCTCCAAACTCCCATCACACAGAAGAGTATGTCTGAGTGGGAGACTGTCACCTAATTGCTGTGTCTTTCAGTAGTGTTTTTGTGTTCTTTCCCCAAATAGTAGTTTATATATATGGTAGATGTGTAGCAGATAAACCGGGGCCTCTTTTGCATTTTTGTTATAAGAGCAGTAATTCATGGTTGTTTTTTTCAACCTCATTTAAGTCCCTTTCATTGAGTGTGCATTCAGTTTTGATCTCAGAAAAGGTTTCTTTATTCTGGTGAACATACGTTGAAGGTATGACTCCAGACGCTCATCAAAGCTCCTTATTCAATGGTGTATTCATGAAGATTTAGTATTCTGGTTATGTGGTTACTTAAGTTTTATATATGCAAAAATGTGGATTTATGTGACTGTGGCTACAAAGCGTTGTTCCATGAAGGGAGCATACATTACAGAGATGTAAGGGAGAGAGACTGTGTTGGCGAGGGGGAGGAGGGGAGGAATGACATGACAAAGGGGAGAGAGGAGAGAGGGCTTAGGCCACAACATAGTTATGGGTGTGGAGAGAACTAGGTATTTTTCCAAAGGTATAAGAATTCAAAATTTTACATTGATGAAGTGCAGCCTGAAGAGCAAGGCCTTGAGCTATTTCTGAGGCAGAAGAAGCATGGGGCCTGACAGCATTCACACCCCCTGATCCCCTTCCTAACAAAAAGTGATCTTGTCCCTGGAATATGTTTATGTTGGAAACGTTTTAAAAATATCATTAATCAGAGTATATTTGGCATAGAGCTACAGTAGTGAATGGAAACTTGTTTTCTCCATGTTGATTGTCTTACTTTGTTTAGTGGCATCCATGCTGGAATCTGTTGACGTCAAGAATTAGACTGAGATTGCTTGGATGCTGCTGTATCTTTTTATGCCAAGCAGTTTTTATACCACTCTCTAGAACTAGCAGGTTTTTTCTTTCTGACTGGCTTAAGACCAGGTGAATTTGGGGTCACATCTTTTAATACGATTCCAACAGTACTTTATGCAATTCTAGGCTTGATAACCAAGTAGAATGGCTCAGCTCTCTGCATAGCCTCTGTGTTGTGTCTGTCTGTATAGATGTTATTGTGTTTGTAGAGCATAAACCAAGCAAGACCACAACAGACATGAGCATTGAATGAGCATTGAACAAGGGTTCGGCTCCTTTCAAAATGATGGATTGGGCCAGTTATACTGATAGGGATAGTGTTTCATATTCTGGGAGCAAAATTGAAGGCTTGTCATCTGTTTTTTTTAAAACTATTTTGCGTTTTTTCCAGTCTCTTTTTCACACATGCAAACAATGTGCTATACAAATGTACCTTAACATTAATGGCAATAACATATGGGTTTGTGAATCTCCCACTTATTGAATATTTGTCGAAGTTATGTACCTTGCTCAAATCCTCAATAATTGTGCATTTCCGCCTTCTTTTGATTTCAAATTAATGTTTTGTAGTTTCTGCTGAAATCTCTATTATGTAGTTATAAGTTCATCTGTCAGCAGCAAAGAGTGACTGAGAGTAAAGCAACCACATGTCAAAATGTCTTCCAGAACCGGGCAGCTTCATGCAGCTGCTTCTCAGTTCTCGCGAACCAAAGGAATGCATTAAATGTAGTATGCCAAGAGGACCACGTCCACAATCGTAAATGACCGTAAGCAGAACTATGAATACTTCCATTGTTTTCAGCTGTGTGACGATCAAGGCCATGTTGCACAATGAGCAAAGGATGGGCCTTCAAAGATGTGGGGCATTGTGTTACCGCGAGGGTCTCTAGAACATCTTGCATGTGTTAAATGTGTAGAAAAAAACACACTTCATGAGTAGCATACAGAAAAGTAAACGTATGTTTCAAACTGAATATGTGTAATATGGTCTTCGAGTTCAGGTGACATTTATAAATCACTCTGCATTTGGGCTCATGGTTTATGATGTCACCAGAACCCCGTAAGGGAAATGTAGGACCATATTACACAATTTACTGTTATGTATTCATTATTGTTCTCTCTCATTCTCTTTCTCTTTCCCCTTGCAGGCTTAGAGTGGCACATAAATTATGAAAACGTTTAGGTGGAGAGCAGCTCTTTATATTATGCATCCTACAACACCACTGACACGCTAAATCTGCTCACCTCAAATGCCTGCTTCTCTAGCAGAGGCACTATAAGCATGAAAGGGTGTTGTCATGATTTATACTAGGTGCTTCCTTGTAATTGGACAAAAGCTATACCTCTCCACCGAGCTTTTAATTAGAGCAAAAAATGTGTCAGGGTTGCTCCTATTTGTTCCAGGTTGGTATGGATGCCGGCATTTCGCCAATCCAAAGCTGTAATACTGTGCCTGACGTGGGAAAATACTTTTTCATCTATCTATCTATCTATCTATCTATCTATCTATCTATCTATCTATCTATCTATCTATCTATTTATCTATATACATATGTGTAACATGGACTGTCTAATTGTAGATATGACAAGGTTTTGATAGGAAATTGACTTTTGGGTTTGCTAACAACTTTTGTGTTTCTTCTGGAAGGTTTCAGTGTGATCCATCAAGTGGGGACTGAGAAAAAAGGGGGTCCCAAAACACATTTTCTGCATGCAATTTCTCATAGGAATTTTGAACAGAGATGAACGAATTACACCAAATTTGGCACAAAGCTAGCTCATGATCCAGAAAATATGCTGTTTTTGATTAGGTGTAAATCCGTTTAGTAAATTTTGCTAAATTAAGGTTAATTATTTATAGATATTTCAGGTCACCGTACCTTTGTGGTACCTCATGGAGTGCCGCAGTATGGTGAGCTCAAATCATACAATCTCATTGGCTGGCTGTCACATGAAGAGAAATCTCATGGTAGCTATTTTCGGACATCTTGGCTCGGTCCCGTATCATAAAAAACAGATGAAAAATGGAGGCAGGGTAGCAGTCAAAGTGTAAATTTATTTGTTTGTGTTGGCATGAATTTTAAGTAGTCTTGCAGTTCTCAGCGTGACTCCCCCTGTCAAAATTAGTATGAAAAAAACAAGATTACTGCAAAATTAGAGGGATCAAAAAGAAAATTGCCCCTTTGTCCAATGTGGGGAGGGGATGGCGGCCTGCAGGGGGTTGGGTGAAGTGCATAGCCACATCCCAGGCCCTGCACCCAGCACCACGCTGTTTACGGTCAAAGGCCAGGCGAGGTAGTGCTGGTCGCCCCCCGGGGGTTTGGGCGCCAAAGGTCATGTGCTGCAAGGTTTGGGATAGTTAGGTATGGTAATAAAATCTTACTTCTAGTTTAAACACTCTAAAAATTCACTTAAAAAGACGTAGCTTAAAGTGACACCATAGTTAGGTATGTTAAGAATATCTTACTTTCCATTAAAAAAACAAAAACCTTAGAAAGTCACTGAAAAAAACAAAGTTTAAAGTGACACTGTAGTTAGGTGAAAATATTAGTTAAAACATAACATTTTAAATTAAAAACAATATTGTAATTCATGAGTTACACTTAACTGAAATAACTGTAACTTGCACACTACCCATGCACTGCTTCTGACCAAACGAAGGCTATGTACAGCAGATGTGCAGTAGGCTGTGTGCAGCAGAGGGTTGGCCACATGGAGTGGGTTGGCACCAGGGCCTGACTGCTGGCTAGGCCCTGCGGCCAACTCATCACATGTGCACGGCAAAAGGCCATGTAGCCAACCTATCAAGTGAACAGAGAAATGCCAAGTGCAGCATGGGATGGCTGTCTGCAACTGGGTTGGATTTGGAGCATGGCTGGAGCCGAGGCAGTGTGACAGATTAGCTACCTGAGACTGAGTTGGGTGCAGGACCTGACCAGAGGTAAGGCCTTACTTCCAACCCCCTGCTGCTCATGGCAGAAGGCCAGGCTCAGCTGCGGAGTTAGCTAAAATTGTATTAAAATTTCCCAGATATTCAATGAAAATAAAACAAAGGTCACTTTGCATTCTGCAGCACACATAGAAAAAGGAAAACACCTCCATTGATTGTTTTTGTACAGGAAGATGTTCTTTCCTGCACAAAAACAATCATCCCTACAACACAGACACCCTTGCACCAAGTTTGCAAGGGTGCCTGCATTGGCATATGGCAGCCCATTGTGCGCCTGTGCCAGGGCAAAAGACAGGATTGCGCCATATCTCATAGATATGCCTCATTCCTGCCCTTTCATTTTGATGCAGGGCACAACAGCAAGATACCTTGCAGCAGTGCCCTGTACCAAAATCTCATAAATTTCAACCTCAGGGCCTCAAGCAGCACCACCCTGGATGAAGCCCTTCTCTACCAACCTCCTGGACACAGATCCAACTTCAGCACCAGAATCACAGGCTTCGTTGCCCCACTAGTGCTCGCCTCCAGCTATTTCATCCTCCTCGGTGACCTCAACTTCCACCTCAAGGACCACACCGACCCCAACACCACCAGCCTCATGGAAAACCTCAGCATTATCAGACTCACTCAATGAGCAAACGACCCCACTCATGTAGACAGATACCTTCTCAGCCCTATCTTCACCAGCTTCTCTGATATCACAGTGGATAAGCTTGTCCTCCACTCACCTGGACTGACCACTCACTTGTCTGATTGGGATTGCACCTCCCCAACCAACACAGAACCACACTTGTGAAGAGCGGCAGACACAAATTAAGCAAGAGAAATTGTGGATGACTGAGATACAAGCTTGATGCTCACCGCCCAAGATGACCTCACATGAGCCGTCCTGTGTTCCTTCACTTGGATTATCTCCTGTGCTGACACCCTGGCCCACTCAAAACTAGTGCTACAGCACACACAAAAAACAGGTAAGCTGGTACACCATCATTCAAATACCAATGCAAACAGCTAGAATGCCAATGGCGACACTCTCATGACACCAATAACAGAAACATCTAAAAATCAACCATCCTGATCAACCACCGGTAATTTGGATCCACCAAGCGCTCAGCTCTCACTGACTAGATTCAAAAGAGCTTCAACAACTCCAAAGAATCTTCACCATTGTGAAGCAATTAATAGCCCCCACCGTCAGCTCCATAATTGTCATTCCTCACATGAATATCTGCACCCAGCAATGCCACAATATCAGCAGCAAAATGGCTGGCTTCTATAAGAACTTTGCACCCCAACTGACCCTCTCCACCCTCGCCATCCTCCACTCTGATGACAAGAACACCAGATGCTACCTTGACCTGCAGGGCTATCATCACTCTCTCGAAACTGCAAGCACCTTGTTCTCCACTCACTTGTGAACCCCCTAGTGTTCTTGCCCCTCCTTCATCTTCAACAAAGAACTCAACCCCATCTGCACAGCCCTCCCCTAATGATTCTCTCATTACAGCCACCTTCAGAGACACCTAGAAATACACCACCATCTTACCACTCCTGAAAAAGCCTTCAGTGCACCTGAACACGCTGGCTAACTACAAACTCCCTCCTGCACTACAAAGCAAAAGATCTGGAAAAACTCATCAACAACTGACTGGTTGACCACTTCAACAGAAACTAGGCCCATGACCCCTTTCAGTCTGGATTCAGACCTAGCCAAGGGGCCCAGACTGCCCACATAGCCTCCACTGATGATATAGTCTAATCATGGAGAAGGGGGACACAGCAGCACTTATTCTACTCGACCTGTCTGCTGCCTTTTACCCCATCCTTATCCAACGCCTCTGTGAGACTGGATTTCATGGATCCACACACTGTTGGATCAGCTTATCGCTCACAGGATGCACACTATCAGTTAGCCTTGCCTTGTACTTGTTCCTCCACCTCCAAACTGATATGCAGCATCCCCCAGGGCTTATCGCTCACCTGCTCTTCAACGGCTACATGGCCCGCTTGCCTACATCATCTGCACCCACAGACTCAGCTTCATCTCTCACACAGATGACTCCCAACTCATCCTCTCCCTCTCTGAAGTCACCTCCAACACTCAGCCAAATTTCAACAAGGACATGTCTGAAGTCACAACATATTGGAGGCCAATTGTGTGAATCTTCAACAAAACAGAAGTGGGATTTTCATGAATAAAAACCTCTCTCCTCCTCTGTCTGGTGGCCCTCAGAACTAGGATTGACACCCAGCCCATCAAATGCAGCCAAGATCCTATGGGTCGTTGTTAAAAATCAAATCTCTGTGTCCACCTACGTCAACTTTGTCTCCTCATCATGCTGCCACACCCTCAATCTCCTCAGGAAATTTTTCAAACGTCTCCCGCTCAACTCTGGAAAAACTGTTCCTCCATCCCTGATCACCAGCAAATGACTACAGACGTGCCCTCTTCATGGACATCACCTTGCAACTCTCCAACTTTGAGAAATTGGGCTATTCATTGACTGGGTTGAGAGCCCTGGTCAAGCAACAAACACAATTCTTGTCAGGGTAAGTCACAACTAAACCCAGATTATTCTATACACAACACCCAGTAGCTTGACACAGAGCAGTCAGGCTTAACTTGAAGGCAATGTGTAAAGTATTTCAAACAGTAAAGGTAAACAGCACACAAAAAGGATCCCACACCAGGTTAGAAAAATAAAGCTTAATATATTAAATAAAACAAGACCAAAACAACAAAACTCCAATCAGTAGAACTTGTGTTATAAACTGTAGAATAGCACCTAGAAGCATGAAGTGCGAATCGGGGATATCTGGTGGCAACGGACCGGGACAAAGTCAGAAGTTTATGCCAACTGCAATGGAACATGGGTGGCTACAAGGTTCTAATTAGGCCCGCTGAACAAAGTACCTTAAATTCGGGTTTTGCATCGAAGAGGGGTTGCAAGGTTGTGATGCAGAGTCCAGTGTCGTTAGCAAGTCTGCCATCGACAAAGGATGCAAGGACTAGGTTTGAACAGAACTCGTGGAACTCCGCGTCTTGCATAAAGGTTCGGTGAGATTCTGAGGAGTTCCGTGAGTGAGCGGAATTCAGGCATGTTGAGCTACTCACACTGATTTCCAGCACCAGGAGTTTTACAGTACAAACAGCACCAGAGGGTACAGCTTCTACTCAATTGGCAGCTTTCTCAACGTCAACAGTCATGCCCTGCCGCAACTGTCTGGGATGAGAAATCCCACAAGGAGGTGTTCTTGTGCCTAAACATCACTCTAGGAGGCACAATTTCTTCCTTGCATTCACCAACTTTACATTGGCAAGCTGCATGTGAAACAAAACTCTTTCATGCAGTGGTTGACGGAGTTTTGCCGGAACTCTGCTCGAAGCAGAACGCTGAATGGGCAAAATTCTGCAAACTCTGTCAGTGGAGTGGAACTTTTCACTCACATTTACTGAAGACCTGGGATGTTGATGCGCTATGCCTTCAGAGTGATGCTTCAGTTCTAAAAACACAGCAGTCCTTCTTCCTGGCAGAGGATCCACAGGTCCAGAAGTGTACTAAGATTTTCCTTTTATACACAATTGTGCCTTTGAAGTGGAAAAAATCTTATAGAGGCATGTCTTTGAAGTGCACAGATGCTCTGCCTCCCCTGCCCTGGCTCCAGACCAATTACAGGTCAAGATACAAGTATGCATCCCATCGTGTGGAGAAAAGACACAACCTATTTTGGTGTGAGTTTGGCTGGGTCCAGCTCCTCCCTCCCACTCTGCCAATAATGGCCCATTATCTCCCCTAAACTTCCATTGTGTGTGGCTGTTGAGGAGGAATACACAATGTCCAACTCTCAGTACACCCACTCATCTGACCAGAGATAGGCTACAGGCACCAAATAGCTAAGGCAAGAAAATGCCAATTTTTTAAAAGTGGGATTTTCTGAATTGTAACTTAAAATCTGACTTCATCATCAGTTAGGATTTTAAAGTAGGATTTCAGAGACATTAAATTTGAAGGGTTTAGCTCTTCCCATTTGGAAGTTACGTCTATAAAATGTACAAAGGCAACTTCAAATCTATCCTATGGGAGAGATAGACCTTGCAGTAGTGAGAAACAAATGTAAGTGTTTTTCACTACCAGGACATATAGGGGCAGATTTATGAAAAGTGGCGCCGCCCCTGGTGCAGCGCCACTTTTCTAGCGTCCTTTAGTGCCCCTTAGCGCCCCCTTAATGCCACCATGGTAGCGCCGTATTTAAAATACAGTGCACCATGGCAGTAGTTAGGGTGACTAGCGTCATAATTTTTTACGTTGGTCCAGCGCTTTGCAGGATTAACATAAAAAAATATGATGCTAATCCTGCAAAGCACCCAGAGGCCCATTGCTATCCATGGGAGCCTCTTTTTAACGCCTGCACTTAGCAGCCCTTAAAAATAGCCGATAAAAATGGCGCAAAGGAATCTTATAGATTTGGTGCCTTATAGATTCCTTTGCACCATTTTTACAGCCCCACTAGTGCAAGAACGCCCCCCTTGCATACATTATGTCTGGCACAGGCATAATGTGGCGCAAGAGGTTACAAAGTGGCACAATGCAAGCCTTGCGCCACTTTCTAAATATGGTGCAGCGTTTTTCCCCTTCTAACACCACATTAGCGTAAAAAAAATTATGCTAATGTGGCATCGAAATGGCACAAGGCCAGCATAAATCTGGCCCTTAATACTTAAAAGTACATGTCCTACTTTTTATGGGCGAGCGCAAAGCACTCCGTCCCATGCTGTAATCTCTCTTTGGGCTTCTAACCACACCCATGTCACATCAGTCACTTTCATTGGCTCGTGGGCTTGCCTTTTAAAATCTGCTTGCTTTCATTTGTGAAAGGCATGCATACATCATGCCTTTTCCGGTGTTTAGCCCACCTACACAGCACCAGTAATAGGCTTTATGTTTTCAGCATGGTTTCCAGACTACTTTATCTTTTTATTTTCCATGCAGCACGATCTCGCTGGGGTTTACATAGCGCAATGGCGCTGGGTTTTTCTGTTTTAAATTTAAACACGATCGCACTTCATTTTACATAGAGAGATCGCGCTGGGTTTTTTCTTGTAATTTGTGTGGCAAGAAAAGTCTGGTTAGGAGTTTGCAACGCTAATAGCTCTAACTCGTTTATTTTAGTGAGCATCACAAGGGCCGAAAGTCATGCTTTGACGCAGTTATGATGTTGTGGTAAGCACGCACTGCTGACTTCTAACTTCATAAACTGCCCGTTCATACTTAAATACTCTCACCTGAACTTTCATAGCGCACAATGCTATATATATATATATTTTTATTTAAACGCTACATTAGATATCGATTAACGTCCAACACAGTCGTCCTCGTGTTATTAACTTCTGATAAAGAAATCATTGAGTGTGTGCTACTTTGAATGGAACCGTTATCCCGCCAGAGAAATGCCGAACTGACAACGCTGCCACAGACTTTTGTTAGGAACTGCGAATGCCCTCATTTTTGGCTTCATATTTATTGTGTCGACAACGCCTATAGAATATTGTGGCACATATTGAAACAACCTCATGAAATCTATATCACATAAAAATAGGTAGAACATGCCCTTTTATTTCGCGGTACTTGAGATAGTGAAATACAGATAAAGATTTTTTTTAAACAGTAAGGAGGGTGCAAAAGTGGAGAGAAAGAGGGGAACAGCCATGATATAAACCTTTAGCGACAAACCCACCGCTGAAATAACCAGGCTCCTTTATCTGCCGGATCAGAGGGCAATCTGTCGGTTCAGAGAAAGCAAATATTCAGCTTTTAACTCAAAAAGTAATACAAGAATGGTAGATTTCTGATTTTATTTTCTGTAACGTGTTCCAGTGTAATGTGAACATTTCTAGTGCCAGGACATACAAAACAACAGTCCGACTAAAATACTTTAATGCCTCTTTACCGTTCCTGTTCCAACGCACCTGGTACCCTCAACTATTGTTTAACTTGCGGTAGCCTGAAATATCACGAACACTCAATAATAATAAACCCACCGACTTTTTAGGGTCGAGCCTGCGCTGCATGCGGTCGCACATGCGTATCGCAGCGAGACGTTTTCGTGTTTAGAAAAGGGCTCAGAGCCCTGTCGACGTCACGTCAGTGTTTTTCATTGGTTCGTGGGCTTGCCTATTAAAATCTGCTTGCTTTCATTAGTCGAAGGCATGCATACGTCATGCCTTTTCCGTTGGCTAGCCCTCCTCGAGCGCATTGACCAAGTACAGAAAACATGCGAGGCTCGCTGTTTTCTGTCCGGTTCGTGGACTACTTTTTCTCTAATTTACTAGCACGATTTGGCTTGGCAGAAGTCGAGCGCTTTACACAGTTAATTGCACTTTTTTGGGTTACGTACATAAATGCACTTTTGCCGATAGGTGAAAAGTCGGGTTAGGAGTTTACAACGCTATCAGCTCTAACATGAGCAAATGCGAGACCCATTGCATTGCAAATGCTTCTTAAATTCATGCTGTCATAATGTTGGTGTAAAGGTCAGGTGACAGCTGTAGTGTTAAGCCAGGCTTAAACATCTATGTAGGTTAATGACTGCCATCCTTTCTTCTGCTAGGGAAAAACAGCAACACTTTCTAGTCACCGAATACATTTTGATAGCATTACAGTTCAATGTATGTGCCCTTGAAAATCCAAAGTCAGGCAGCTTGTTAAACAAAATGGGCACAGCTCTGTGCAGGACAAGCACTTTTTTTGTGGATAAAATTGCACGAGTCTAAAAGTACAGAATCACTAATTTTATTTGTGCCACTTGCGTGTCTTTTATAGTTCAATCTAGTTCCCATTATCACGTATAAAAGCACTTCCAGATATGTAAATTCAGACGACCAGTTACCATGGAAACACAGGCCTACTCCAATAATCTTGTTTGCATCTGGAATTTCCTAACATTGACACATTTATTCCCCCATCTCCGTAGATTCCGATGTGTACAAACATACCTCACACACCTATGTGTTCGCCACTTTTATGATACAAAAAACACTCTTGTCGCTTTATGATGATATTTATGTCATATCGATTATGTTTATTTCAATGCACACTGACATTAGCAATTAGTGGTGTCACTGATCTATGGAGGTTAAAAGGGCACGAATAAGAGTAATGGAGTGTTGCACACTGTTTGAACATGTTCGCTTCTTGGCTCTTGGTAGCCACGAAATATAATGTTTTTTGAGTTCCGGAGGCTAAAAGCTGTAGTGACGTTGCAGGCTCCTAACTGTACTTAAGCTCCCAGCTCATGACATGGTCTGCCTAACTGCTCATAGCTCCTCTCACATGCACAGCCTCTCCATGTGCTCCATTCTCCTCGCAGTCTCTCTCAAGGCCTCCTCACACTGCACATGCCCCACAGTCTCTCTCCCTCTCTCTTCTCTCCCTCTCTCTCTCTCTCTGCCCACACGCCCTGACTCCACTCACTGCAAGACTCCAGCACAGCTCCCACCTCACTCACCTCTATCCATTCAACACGTCACATACATCCAAGACACAAATGCACCAGACAATTCTACAGCCAACAATTTCAATTCAACCCACGTAATTCTACTCCAAACAGCATACATACACTCAACTCCAAACCAAAACAAATAGATAAAAGACATTGTAATTTACAATGCCAATAGCTCTCACTCTCGAAAATGTGAGACCTATTGGCATTGCCAATGCTTATTAAATACACTGCACCCTGCCCTTGGGGCTGGCTAGGGCCTACCTTAGGCATGATTTATATATATTAAAAAGGAAGGTTCAGCCTGGCAACTGTTGATTTTGCCACTTCAATATGGCAGGTAAGACTGCACATACAGGATCTTCAGTGGCAGACCTGAGACTTGTTTAGAAAGCTAGTTGAGTGGGTGGCATAATCAGTGCTGCAGGCCCACTAGTAGCATTTAATTTACATGCCCTGGGCACAAGTAGTGAACTTTACTAGAGACTTAGAAGTAATTAAAATATGAAAATTGGGAATATTCCAATGTTATCATGTTTTAGGGAAAGAGCACAGGCAATTTAGCACTTGTTAGCAGTGGTAAAGTGTGCAGAATCCATTGCGCACCAAAAATAAAGTCAACAAAAACAGGAGGTGTGAGACAAAATGTTAGTGGAAACCATGGCAAGGATACCAGACCTAACACCAACAGACTCCAGATCATTCAGAACAGGAGGGCCAGATTCATTATCATACATTTACTCCACTCTAACAGATCCAAACACCGCAAAAACCTCCACTGGCTCCCCATACACAATTGTATCATCTTCAAACACCTCACAAACACCTATAAAGCACAGAGGGCCAGATTTAAGAGAAGTGGAGTTGAACCCAGCGTAGCACAGCTTTTTTTGCGCCCCTTAGTGTCCCCTTAACGCCACCATATGTGCGCCATATCAAAGATATGGTGCACCATGGCAGTAGTTAGGGAAATAGCTTCAAATTTTTTGACACTAGTTCGGAGCTCTGCAGAATTAGGGTAAAAAATGTTGACACTAATCCTGCAAAGCCAATTGAGGCCCATTGTAAACAATGGAGTGCCTCGTTTTAACGCCTGCTCTGAGCAGGTGATAAAAGTGCCACAAAAAATGATCCAAAGAAATCTAACAGATTTCTTTGTTCCATTTATTTGGCCAAATTAACAAGGGAATGCCCCCTTTGCATACATTATGCCTGGCACAGGCATAATGTAGTGCAAAGGTTTAAGCAGTGGCGCAATGCATGCATTGGCTACTTTGTAAATTTGGTACAGCGATTTTGGCCTTTTTGGGCTACACGAGCGTAAAAAGAAATGATGCTAATGTGGTGCAAGAAGGCGCTGGGGCTCTTAAATCTGCTCTTAGATCTCCCACATCCATAGAGTCAGAAATGGTGTCATGACTTTAATTACCTCTCTACTAAAGCCTGGAAGTATTTCCCCCTACACATTAGAGCCTCCACTTCAAGCTGAAAATATTTCAAGAAACTGAAAACCTACACCTAGCTCTTCCAATTGGTCCAGACAAGGCAATCCTCTCCCTTCCCATGGCACCAGAAATCCCTTCCAGGTGGCACAGGTGCCTGTATAAATTCATATAACATCACATTTAAAAACAAAAACCCTAATACTCACCATCTATATCCATGAGGCACTAGGTGTTCTTTTTTGGGGCAGTGTGGTACATGGGGATGGGGAAGGAAGGTATGGGTGGTGGATTAATGAAAAAAAAAACCTCATCTTCATCGTCACCACCACCGCCATGGATGGTGCTCCCATCCTGCCCTGCGGCCAGTCCTGATGCTGATCAGAGGAGCTTAAGGATTGGCTGGAAGCGCCAAGCCAGGGAGCACCCAGGCAGACTGGGAGTATGTGCCTGCTCTCTCTAGCCCGCAACACAGTGCTGGGCTGGAGAGAGCACAGTTCACATGTGTATTTGAACCGCCTGAGACAGCCGGCCACACATACATGTGCAATGAGGGGGAGTACTGAGCACTCCCCTCCAGTGCTTGTCATCCCCAATGCCCCTCCACTTTTACTACAGAACATAGTTTATTATCGTTTTGCAGTGAAAGGTCTGCAGCTGCTGCTGCTGGCAAGGGGGTGACGCTCCTCCACCCTAATGGAGGAGTTGCTCCTGGTTTTATCTTAATAAAGTAACTGCAACTTGTGCCAGCTGCATGTACTCCTTATTATCTGATACTACATGTTAATGATGGAATATGATATTTCATCAGTGATGTCATCAATTATGTAATTTAACATGTCCTGAGTGAGGTGAATATTTGAGGTGCATGGCAGGGGTGCAAGTTATAGTTAGCTAAGTGAATTATAATTCCAAATTTCTTATATTCTTCGTTTTTAAATGTTAGCTTTTGTGTTATTTCAACAACTAAATACTAATGTAACTTTCAAAAAACAGTTCATCCATTTTGGCTCCCTCATGGGATGTTTTGTGGTAATCTGTAAGAAAATGACTAAGAAAAGGGGAGGGTCCCCAAAATATTGATATCCCATTTTATTTCCCGTAGGAAAGTTTGCTGTGTGATACAGAAACAAATAATGTACACCAAATTTGGCAGAAACGTCAAACGTTACTTAGAAAGGATGCTTTTCATTTTTTGGTGTTAATTTGTTTTCTAGCTTTTGTGTGGTTAGCATTTAAAAGGTGTACCATTCATGTCCCAATATGCCATGAATGGCCATTTTAAACGGTCAATCCTGAACGATTGACTACAACATAAACAATGTAGTGTATTGGCAGGGACATGAAATGTATTGTAGTGAAAGCCTGGTTTTGAGGTTTACAAAAAACAACCCATATAAAGGGTGATAACAGATTTTGGTTACAATAAATATTGTTTGCTGGTAGTACCATACTCATTTTTGGATTTGTGTGTGTTCTGAGGTGATTTTAGCCTGTGAAAAAAGTTGATTCTCTCCTGGGATTTGATGAACCATGTTTGAGAGAAAACTGTCCTCTTTCCCGGTTTTCCATAGAGGTTATAAATGGTACTCCTGAAGCTAAAATAAAAACACATTTTCCACAAGTTCACACTATCTTCTTCAGTCATGGAAGAAAAATGTGTGATATTCTGGGTGAAATGTGCATACAAGAACAATGTTCTACTGCAGCTTCCAACTTCCACAACCCAAGACTACAACCTACTTCCCCAGACATATCACTTGTGTGAGAAAACGTCCGGTTCTGGATTGAAGTGAACGCACACACGTGTGAGCATCGGGAATTGCAGACCTTTGGCGGGTCAGTGTGGGGCTGCTGTTGGTGGACCCGGGTGAGCACGGTACTGTCCCCCACCCCTGCACAGGCCTGCCTGAGTCTGTCACGGCTCACACCGCTGAGCCGTCCGAGCTGCACACCACCAGCTTGTCTCTCATTGCCAGTGTGAAGGAGGAGCTGAGCAGGGACTTTTTCCTGCCGACATTTTGCAGCCCCCATAATAGCTCCTGCTCCAAACTCAAGGATAACTGAGGTCCACCAAGATAAGGAGAGGCAGAGTGCCCACAGCACACCCACCAGAGTGGTCAACGAGGAGCGTCAGTAAGACCCGCAAGGTGGAGAAGGGCGGGATGGCTAGCAATCATTTAGGTCCCACTGCAAGTTTGGTCGAGCGTGGGAACTGTGGAAGTGGCTGGGAGAGCTTCCTGCCACCCAACCCTCTGCTTTCAGTGAAGAATCAGTTTCTGCTTGCCTGACTTTTGGTCCAGCGCACCGTCCACCATGCCACCACACCTGAAACCAGCTTCTGGCCCTAAGTGCATGTCAATTGCCT
The DNA here is from genome assembly GCF_031143425.1 of Pleurodeles waltl. Taxonomy (NCBI): domain Eukaryota; kingdom Metazoa; phylum Chordata; class Amphibia; order Caudata; family Salamandridae; genus Pleurodeles; species Pleurodeles waltl. The sequence continues at coordinate 235,520,624 of NC_090436.1, forward strand.
TACACCAATCAATTTCAACTGGTATAGTTACCTGTGGGAGCGGGCGCAAGAGGGCGCGAGGAAGCATACAGGAACGGCCCCCCTGCACAGGAGGCTTGTGGTCCTTTTTCAACAAACTACTGTTGCTGTTGTGCCGGCAACCGCAGTCACAAGAGGGGCACAAGAAGGGTGGAATTTTCTTTCAGTCTGCTGGTCCCAGTCACAGTAAGCTTCAAAGAAAGTCCGCCACCAGGTCTAGATCTACCACTGAGGGTGAAGGGTCTCTGACTTCTGCAGCCATCCGGAGCACCCTAAATACATGGGATAATGGGTCTGACACTCAGACAAGCCCACTCAAAAGGCAGCAACTGCTGGTCTTATCAATCAGTTCTTGTTGCACCCCTCTCTACTGGGACCGCCTCATCTGTACAGCCTGCTCCCCTCATTAGCAACTCTGTTAGGGAAAAAGGGGGTAGCTATAAACCCAGTAAGTCACCAGCCCAGCACGACAAACGAGTCTTGAATGGTAAGTGCAGGTTCTTTCCTGGCCAAGGTTGAGCAGCATCTCGAGCAGTGACCTAATGGGCCCTGCGGATCCCTGGCACTCTTATAATGCAGCCACCTATACCTTGGCCATGGAGTCCCAGGGGTACACACGACAAGCCTCAGAATTGATGCAGGGCATTGCAAGCACCCCAAGGCAGGCCCAGGTTACCACCACAGAAATCCACCAACATCAACAGTTTACCCCACAGGCCTCCACTCAGACATGTCCCCCGGAGTTACTTATAGCCAGACCGTTGAAGCCGGGGGCCTTTGATCGGTTTCCAGTTCCAGGGTTCCTTCTGGCATCCTTTATTCACAACCTTGAGTCCGAAATTGAAAGAACTCTGGAATTCACTCTGAAGCTGTTCAGAATTCCGGATGGAACTAGTCATCATCATCAAAGGTACTTTATTCGATTGAATTTAACAATCATAAAAGTCATTGTACATAAAAAACAATATTCAGATAAAAGCAAATACAAAATATGCATAAATATAAATATAAATACAGCCAAGTAAGAGAATTAAAAAAAAGTTAAAAAGGATCAATAAACAATTTAGTTAAAAACAGAAAGGGTACTCTCAAATGTGGCGCTTAAGAAAAATCTCACTCGTTTGCCTCAAGGTATAATCTGGCCTTAATCACTGAGCACAGGAATGAAGCTAATCCATTACAAACCATGATAGATGGGAGGGACAGTAGATACAGGAAAGCTGGGCGACATTGTTTAAAGTGCATTGATTTTAAAAATGGTATCACAAGCGTTTTCCTAGAAGTTGAATAAAATTTACAGAAAAGAAGTATATACATTGTGTTTTGGTCAGAGACTTTGTCACAAGGGAATTTTTCCAATTGTGGAGACCAGTCATTGATCAGGGGAAAATTAACAAGGCCATGGAAAGACTCTAATCTTAGACGCGTGAGAACAAACCGATGTCTTGGGTTCAAAACATTACATAGGTATGGTTCCATGACGTTCGTTTGCTGTATCATACGATTTCTCCTAACGCTATATTTATTTGTCTCTATATCCCATCTCGATTCGGCCAGGAGGGTGAGGCAAGTATTTTTCAAATCTTTCCTGGAGATTGTTTTGATTTTATCTGGGGTAAAAAACAGCACAGGATGGCCCAGCTCGGCGAAAAAATTCTTTATGTAGTTTAACCATGGGATTTTGAGCGAGTAAGTAAGTGCTAGAGCATCTGCTATAATGGCCCTGTTCAGCCTCGCGGGATCAGAGGTCCATACTTTATGCCAAAGTAAAATTGGTTGGACACGGATAAGATCTGTAAGATATGTTGCTCCCATTTCTAAGTGGCATACTAGTGTTGAGGTTGATTTCGGGACGCTTAAGACTGTCTTCAGGAGAGCGTTTTTAGCTAGTTGTAAGGTGTTGCTGTCCCGGTAACCCCAAAGTCCTGCCCCGTACAATGCAACTGGAACGCATTTCACATTATAGAGGGTCATCATATCTTTAGGAGTTACTCTCCCAACCTTTTTGGAGAATTGTTTTATCGCCGTAACGGTTTTTGTGAATAGCAGTTTCCTCGCTTTTATGGCTTGTACCCATGTACCTTTATTGTCGAACATGATGCCTAGGTACGAGAATGTCCCTGTATCGGCTAATTTCACGCCTTTTAACACAATATGACAATTCTTTGTGCGACTTCTAGAGTATGTAATTGAGAAAGTTTTAGTGTGGTTAATTCTAAGCCCCAGGGCATCCATACAATTATCAAAGGGTGCTGTTAATCGTTGTAAGGCCACTGGGGTACGTGCCATCAGGACAGCATCATCCGCATACAGAAGCGCCGGGATCTTTAGAGGGCCTACTTGTGGGAGATCGCTGCAGGCATCAGATAGGGCCCCCTCTAGCCTATTGATATATAAGGCGAACTATAGGGGAGCTAGCACGCAGCCTTTGTGCACCCCTTGTTCAATAGGAAAAGGTATGGTGCATTCCCCCTGGCGCCCGTAACGAACCCTGGCATTTGCTCCAGTGTACAGTTCCCTAATAAAGCGAACTATGGTAGTATCAACCCCCATGTCCAGCAAAATAGACCACAATTTTGAATGCACCACGCAGTCGAATGCGGAGGTCAAATCGACAAACACGAGATATAGGGCTGCGGACTTGGCCCTTGTATATTTACCAAGTATAATATCTAGGTTAAGAGCCTATTCCGTTGTCCCTTTCCCAGCCCTAAACCCATATTCTAAGTCAGAGAGAATATGATTTTCCTCTGTCCTGTCTTGCAATCTATTTAGGACAATACGTCCCGCGATCTTTGCAAGTGTATTGAGCAAAGAAATTGGGCGATAGCATGTGGGTTTTTGGCGGTCTCCCTTTTTATAGATTGGAATAATTATAGACTCAGCCCAGGTTGAGATGAAAGCTGTGTCAATATTGGGCCCCAGAGTGGCACGTTAGTTTTATAGATGTCAACTGGGACTCCATCTGGGCCTGGGGCTTTTCTGCTTTTGCTTGCATTAATGGCGTCAATAACCTCAGTTAAAGTAAATGGTGAGATAGTTGCATGGGAGTCTAATCTAGGGAGATTTGTTTCCAATGCCAGATTTTCTGTGGAGTATATGGCAGAGAAAAAAGCAACCCAATCCTCTTCCGTGATGGCAATTTCAATTTTTGGTGATTTACCATCACATAGGAGGGGGGAATTCACAATTTTCCAGTACTTAACATTATCATTCTGGAGGCTTGCGTCATAAAGGGATTGCCATACCTCATTTTTTAGGTTCTGTTTTCTTTTCTTTTTGGCATTTTTGTACTCCTTCCTCTTTATGGTTATTTTACGTCTATCCGGGTTTTGTAGATGTAGGTAACGTTTTAGGTTCTTACGGGCTTGTGTGCATTCAGCATCAAACCAGCCTTTATCCTCCTTCGGTCTCGGTTTGGTAAAACTTACTTTAAGGGACTGTTTTATTCCAGCAGTAATTGCAGTAAAGGCTTTAATGCAGTCTCATGGGCTCGTATTATCTGCGAGGCAGGTGTTAAATTCTTTAGAATAATTACTCATTAGTCGTTTCATAAAGCCTATGGATTCAATCTCTGACCACCGGATTGTATAGCCGTTTCTTGCTCCCAATTCGATGTTTTCTACTACCTCTTCCATTTCCCTGTATTTGGGAGTATGTTGGGGAAGTATGAGACCTAAAATTTGAGGATTATGATTGCTGAGAATAGTATCTTGAATATTATAATTGAATACGTGAGGAAGAAGGTTGTTGGAAAGTAAAATGAAATCAATTATGGTGTTGGCGTGCCTACCATTAAAGGTAGGTTTCAATTGTAGTCTACCATGGGTCAGACTATTGCACATGGTGAGGTCAAAACTAAATAAGGCTTCATTCAACAAATTGCCTGTGTTATTGTGTGTAAAGTGAAGTAGGTCATCGTCGCCGCCAGGAAAGTGAGGGCAGAGACCCTTAATCGTTCGAGGACACAGATGTGAATTAAAATCGCCCCCCCCACATGATATAGGACTGTTTGTTTGAAGAATTACAAGCTCGATCTAGATCGTCCTGTAGGAGGTTAAGTACTGATCGAAAGTCTTGATGGGTTACGTTGTTATAGAGATTAATGACCACCAATTGTGCAGTATTTTTTAACACACATGTAATCACTTGATAGAACGTATTAGAAATTAAAACAATGTCCTTGATTATATCACACTTGTTAGAAATAAAGGTACATAAACTGCCCTTAGCCCTGCCCCGTACAGAAGGAACAGCAGGAGTATGTAATGTCCTGTAGCCATTTATGTGAATCGGGTTCACAGACCAGGTCTCTTGAAGGCACACCCAGGGAAAACACTGGATATATTCTGACCAAACCTCATTCTCCACTTTGAATCTAAGGCCTGCCACGTTCCAAATCAAAATGAAAAGTTCTCTCTATACGTTTTTGTTGTCTGCCCCACGGGGAGCTTGTCGGTTGCCTGTATTCTCCTTGAAGTAGTGTTACTTTCTTTATGTGCGAGAGGAGTCAATACACAGATGGGGAATTTTTTTGACAGGGCACTTGGGAGCAATTCGTCTTTAGCAAGTTTTCCAGGAGAAAGTTCCATGTCCAGCCGTTCTTCTCCGGGGTCTGCTGCCAGGCTGTCAACTCCCGGTTGGACGGGGGCTGATGCTTCTATTGGATGCCTGAACCTGAGGAGTTCCTTATCAGGTGATAGTCAATCTGTGTCTTCCAGACTGAGCCCCTGAAATCTATTCATAGTGGGAATCGTATATTGGTGCTCAGACCTGTTTATCTGTTCCTCAGGGTAAAGGCCAAGACCATCATGGCCGATGGTGCTCGTGTAGATGAAACCCAAAGGGAATAGGGCAATACCATGATCAATAGTCTGCTGTGGGCTTAAATTTCTTAAGATACCTTCGACCAGTGTAGGAGTTTTGAATGAGAGAACTGCACAATCACCCCTAAATATTTTGTGATTTCCACCCACCCATTTCACCCTTCTAACCATCTTAATGTCTTCAAAGAGTTTATTTGTCAAGCCAGGTTTCATACGGGTTGCAATCCAATTCAGGGACTTGTTCCTCAAGGCTGCCCATGATTTCCCCTACTCCAGATAGAGTGGGGACATTGGCGAGTACTACCACATAGGGGGTTGCTGAAGGCGGGAGATCAAGAATGTCTCTCCCTGTTGGAGGAGTGCCCTGATAGGCTTTAGCAATATTTATATGTTCCCCTCTATTTAGCGCCATTTTATGCGGTTGAGGGTTATTAGTTTTAACGGGTGAATAGGTGGTGGAATCTGATGCGTTAGAGGGGAGGTTTACCGTTAGGGTTAATGTCGCCAGAAGACTGGGTAGTTGAAACCAATGGGTTTATAGTTTGTGGCTTCAATAATTTAAGCAAATAGTCAATTTTTCCCTCCAATTGAGTTAGGTGTTCTATGACTTGGTCAACACATGAGCTGACTAATTTATCTAAAGCAGTCGTCGGCTCTGCAACACTAGTTTTCCATTTCGCCATATAGAATTTATTCTTGTGATCAGGTTTTACATTTTGGGAGCCAGTTTGTACATTTTGAGGAGGTGCATTGGATTGGACTTCCAGAGAGACAGGTCTAATTTTAGCAAATGGCTCTTGTACAGATACTTTATCCTTCCTTGCTAATTGGGGATTCCTTTTGCGTTTCGGTGAAGGTGGGTGCTCATCGGCATCTGAGATAGTATCAGCTGTATCTTGAATGCAACCATTTATACTTCTAATCTGGATTCCGCTTTCCAGGGGCTTTACCGGGTTATCAGGAGTTATTGGTAATAGGGGAGGGTTGGGGGGAACTAGTGACCTATTCTGGGTAAATATTTTTCCTTCGACATTAGTAATCTGTTTATCAATTTCCCCCCTAGCTCCTGAGATAAATTTCAATATTGACGTATGGCTTTTTGGGAGGAGATATCATCCATTGTTGTTGGCTACTTTAGGCAAAAGAGTTCTACAGTGATTACCTGCAGGATAAGAGTTCTTTTAAAAAGTATAGTGGCTGGCATTTATTTATGGAAAAAAAGGAAACAGTGAAGGGTAGGTGGATTTCTCCCAGCGTTTAAAGATTTTTAGCTGAAGGACAGATTTGCCGGTTATGGAGGGAGAATCGCAGGGAGTCAAGGAAGAAGGATGAAATACCTGCTTGAAGTCTTACGAGCCGAATCCTGAGATCACGAGGAAGTTCTCAGAGGGGTGGCCCAGCCCAGCCGCTGACGGGCGCAGGACGGGCCCGCCCGTGGCCCGCGCGCGTCCCGCGAGGCGGGAGCGCTGTGTAGAATTTAAAGGGCTCCTGCCCTTTCACAGATTGCTGGTGTCTCCTCCTTCGGCCCCCCAGGTGGAAGTTAGCGCGTCCCACGAGGCGGGAGCGCTGTGTAGAATTTAAAGGGCTCCTGCCCTTTCACAGATTGGTGGTGTCTCCTCCTTCGGCCCCCCAGGTGCAAGTTAGCGAACAGGTCAATTTCACCCTGGATCTCAAGACAACAACATGATGGAGGACCTCCAGGTTACATCCATCAGTGTGGCACAAACGCCATGGTCAGAGAACTAACTGTTCTGGCAATCCACCAAAATAGAGTTGCAGCTAGATGTCCCACAATTGATCACCAGCGCTCAGTGGAAGTGAGCACCAAGCTGAATCACATTGAGAATAAAATGTGCTCTGATCAAGAAGAGTGGTTGTGCACTTGCACATGTGCAGCCATCATTGATAAATGGGCAACACTCCCAGAAGTACTAGCCAATCTCGCTGCCTCAATTGGGGGCAAAGCGGGTTCCTCTGCAGTCAGCAGTCCACTGTCCCATGACATGCCAAGCCTGGTGTGCATAAGCCTAAAAGGTCCGCACCCCAACCCAAAGGCAGTCCTTCACCCACCTCAGGAGCTCAGGGCCCACCTCCCCAGGCTATCCCACAATCTACTGTAATTGATTCAAGTGTCAGTGACAGCATCCAGCCAATAGACAAGGAGCATACAGATATTATGGGCATCACGGGTCAAGGAAAAGCTCAGATAACAAAACAAAAGAGCCAAAACAGCTAACAGAGTGGTGCCTTAGCTAATTACCTGGTCCCAGCCCCACTCAGCATCAAATAGTCCCATCCAGTTGTATCTGATCTTTGAAGCCAAGCCAGGCTCCAACATTCAAACAGCCATAGCAGAAGGGGGGGGGGCTAATGCTAAAACTACATTAACATTGTTGGCCTCAAAAGGAGGGCAAGGAGCTGCCTCAACAAGCTTGGTCCCAGTCAATATACCACCCTCACCAACAATAAGAAAGAGAGAGGACACTGGCATCCAAGCTACAATACCTATAGACAAAATACCATTTCCTTTCATGGGGAAGGTGAAGGAGTATGCCAGTACTCAGGTCATATTTATTAGCAGGCCCTGCACACACTTCAGTGCAAATCAGTCTGCACTGACCTTCTCAAAGCCCAGTGTGTTGCCAACTTCTGACGCTACTTGTAACGCACCCTCATCAGTATGGGCTTCGGGTGCGACCCTAACCAGCTCCCTCTGGGCTAACAGCAAGCAAGATATAGAATTAAGTACTACAAAGGTGAGGTCAGGTGCCCAGGATATAGTGCTCATCCCAAATATTATATCAAAGGGCAACTCAACATTCTAAATACGGGTACCATCCTGCGCCTGCTCAAGCACATTCCCCCTCTAGCCTATATTCAATCAAATGACCACACTTGGGTCAGGTTTTTAAGCCTTCCTGGAGCCTCTCATGGTTATTCGACAATCAGAGGACTGCATCAACAACTTCACCTGAATGTTATACTTAAGGAAGTGTCTCTGTTGGCAGAAAGATGCATAGACATCAAACAACCCCATGGAGAAATACTCATTTGTGCTAACAGCCCCCATTCAAAAGAAGGGAGTTCATTCAGTTTTATGAGGCACACACAGCAACCCACAGGGCTGGCCAAATCAGGTCAAGCTCACGCCCCCCAACGCCTTCAGAATAACATGTACCCATGACCACAGAGCTGTGCACCCTTTCGGTCCCAGGACAAACACTGAGCTCGATCACAGGGCTCCTTAAGTTGGCATTTCTAACTCAGCTAAAAGGAGAACTCACAGTAATCACATCAAGAGGCCAGCTCCAGTACACACCTAACAATAATTTCATGGAACATGGCCGCCTCAATAAACTTAGCGCTGTTGGTCCAGCCCACGACTACCTCCACAATGACAACATACTATGCCTTAAGGAGACCTGGTCCACAGAACCTACTCTGCTCCCAGGAAATTATGAGATTTTTGCTCCAGCAATAAAGCATACCATTCTTGGCCGGCCATCTGGTGGTCTCTCCATTTTTATCAAACATTCTCAGAAATTAGACGCTATTAAAGTCCATACCAATCTGCCTGAACTCCAAGTGTAGCTGATTAAAGGGATAAAAAGGTAAATGAAAGCCCATCTGACTACTGTTGATCAACAGCTATGGTAACCCAGCCCAGCATGTAAAGAAGCAGGCCTTAACCTCCCTCAAATCCAAAATGAAAGAACTCCTGAACAAATATGGCTTCTATTTCCCCATAACCATTGAGGACTTCGACATCAGGACTCTGGGCAAGACTCACAAAGACTCCAAGTTTTCCTCAGAATTTGCATCCCTACGCAAGTGTGGCTCAATGGTTAGAGCAGCAGACCCTGATGCAAAAATCTGGCCCGGGACTAGGGTTCAATTCCTGCCTTGGTGGGTCTTGGGCTCAATTTCCTCGCACCTGATAATTCTTGCATTGGTGCCTAATCTAATTCATGGGTCCCACTCTGTAACTCTGGGCAATATCTTGCTTAATCTCAACAACAGCCCCAACAGCGCTCGGATGCCTGGCTTCACCGTGGAAGTTGTCCAGGAGTGGGCACCTCACAGGGAAAAGCCAGGAGGGGTTCCACAGTGGTATGCGTATAGTGCCTTGAGACCCTAACGGGTGAGTAGTGTGCTGTACAAAGTTTATAGTTTTACGCAGCCTATTTGATACTTTCAGACTATTCTCTGCACAGTGTCTAAAAGAAAAATACTTTGGCCACTCTTACCAACTTACAGGAACATTTCCACCATCGATTACATCTTTATGAGTGAATGATTGGTTTTCAATTTAAGCAAATTTGAGGTGGATGAAAGGGGAGAAAGTGTCACAAGCCCCTGCTGGCTGTGCTGCACCTGGCCATTAAAACCCCGTCACCATTACAGCTCCTTGGGGATCCAACTGGGGAAGAACACTACAAGATTGTCCCTGAATCAAATGGACAGCAAATCTCAGCGTAAAACTATTTGCATGGATCACAACTAAAGAGTTAGTCCTTAAAACACTAAGCATTACAATCCCGCAGGAGCACTGGGAGAAACTCATTGATGGGCTCCAACAGGTACTGGGGAGAGGCCCTGGGATCCCCTTTTGAAGAAACCCCCTTCGTCAATCATCTCCTGCACACATCCCAACAAAGAAGCTTCTTGCAAGCAAACACAGCCTCCGAAGAGCCTACAACCACTTAAAACTCAACCAAGAGAAGACTGAAATTCTTCTCATATCAAAGACAAAGCAGCTCCCCCAGATGCAAGAATGGCTAAAATCTATATACGCTCTCAAATGCAATCCTACTCCAACAATCTCTGTCAAGTCCCTAGGAATCACTCTGGATATCAACTGGCTATGCAGGACCATTTAAAGAACAATGTGAAGAATGCTTTTTACAGCCTGAAACTGCTGAACACAATCAAACCATTCCTACCACCTGATGACCTAATAAATGCCACGCAACCACTGGTGCTTTCCAGGTTAGATTACGGGAACGCCATCCTCACTGGCACGGCTAAAGTCCAGCTTGCACCCATGAGATCCACTCTCTATGTAGCGGCCAGAATGGTTACAGGAATTAAAAAATATGACCACACTTCCCCTGCACTGAAATGACTAAAGTGGCTCTCTATCGAAGCTCGCTGCAACTTTAGAACTGCCTGTCTAACTCACAAAGCCCTGCACACTCAGAAACCAGCATACCTCGCCACTGAACTCATTAAGGCAGGACAGACAAGAATACTAGGAAGCTCAAACACCTTTCTCCTCATCCCGCCCAAAGCCCATAAAGAAAAAAAACGGTCCTTTACAAGCAACGCCCCTAAAATCTGAAACTTCATCCCAGTACACATAAGGTCAAACCCCTCCCTCCAAATCTTCAAGAAGCAGCTGAGGGAACTCCTCCTCAACCAACATCTCATCTAGAGAGTCGCACATCACCCTAAGTCCCATCCCCCTACACCCCACTCCTGCCTTCACTCCAACTTGCATGCTTATGTGAAACTATACCTGTATATTATGGATGTGTTTGATAACATGTGCTGTTGTAAAGCACTCTGATACCCTAGGGTCTTGTCAGCACTTTAGAAAACCCTCTAAATAAATAAATAGGATCCCTGAGGGCCAGAGGTAGAAGTGATCAAATCAACCAAGGCGAGTCTATATCAGCTCTTAGACCAGCCCACACAGAGACTTTCTGGCAGCAAAGAATCAAGAGTACTGAAGAGGAATGGTTGAAGATCTTTAATGTCCTAAAAGAGAAGAACCACACCAGCTTCTGGAGGCATATGAACAACCTTAGCAACTCCGGCCAGTCCAAGGAGAATAGCATGGCGGAATGGGTGTCAAGCAGTTATACACTAAGGTCCCTGGTGCAGTAACCACCTCCCTCAATTCATCCGCCATCCAAGACTGCCCCGTTCATCAAGTCACTTCTTTCTCAGAGGCCTCAGTAAAGGGCACCATCAACAAAATGAGGAACTATGGGGTCCCTGGGTTGAATGCGATCCCAGCCGCATTCTTTAAACCTGCACCTGTCTTTTTGGTGGGGTTACTCACACAGCTGTTCAACCAAGCTTTGGCTACCACAATTATTTCAAATTCATGGAAAGGGTCAATCCTTTTCATCAATCCACAAAAAGGGAGATTGTACCAACCAGGCAAATTACTGGGTCATTCCTTTTTTGGACTTAAAGGCAAAAGCTTATGCCCAAATACTTCTGGAAGAGCTAGAAGTTTTGGCACAAGAGGACAGCATCCTCCCTTTTTTCCAGTTCAGCTTCAGACCTGAAAGTTTCACAATGGATAACATCATAGCCTTGGCTTATTTGGCACATCGAGCCACCCGACGCAAGCAACCCTCATTATTCTGCTGTTTCATGGATTACAGTGTGGCTTTTGACCGGGTGGACCAGGGAAAGCTGTTGGTGAAGCTAACTGCATGGGGGATTCCTGTCCAGCTTCTCAAAGCCATTGAATCTCTATACCAGAGGACCCGGGTTCAGATAAAAACAAGCCCCACCACCACCACTGTGAGAGTGCCACCAACAATGACCTCAAGCAAGGTTGTGTGTTTACTTTGTAATCTTTATACAGCTGAACATGGCAAAGCACTGGAAGGCGACAGTTTTACTTCCTAAGCTGAGTATGCAGAAGACATTGTCATAATGGCTCATACCAGCGTCGGCCTGCAGAAAGCCCTCACAGCCCTCCATACCAATAACCAAGGGAGCAAACTTGTGGTGAACCAGGGAAAGACTAAGGCCCATATTTATACTTTTTGATGCTAAACTGCGCTAACGCAGTTTAGCGTCAAAAAATTTCGCGCCGTCTAACGCCATTCTGAAGCGCCATGCGGGCGCCGTATTTATGGAATGGCGTTAGCCGGCGCAAGCAGACCGGCGCTGCCTGGTGTGCGTGGAAAAAAACCACGTAGGCCAGGCAGCGCCGGCGTTGGGAAAAAATGACGTTAGGGCGTCTTAAAATGGGGCAAGTCAGGTTGAGGCAAAAAAATCGCCTCAACCCGATTTGCGACATTTTTTTACGACGCCCAGACGCCATTTCATGACTCCTGTCTTAGTAAAGACAGGAGTCATGCCCCCTTGCCCAATGGCCATGCCCAGGGGACTTGTGTCCCCTGGGCATGGTCATTGGGCATAGTGGCATGTAGGGGGGCACAAATAAGGCCCCCCTATGCCACCCAAAAAAAATTAAAAAATAAGAAAAATTATACTTACCTGAACTTACCTGAATGTCCCTGGGGTGGGTCCCTCCATCCTTGGGTGTCCTCCTGGGGTGGGCAGGGGTGGCAGGGGGGGTCCCTGGGGGCAGGGGAGGGCACCTGTGGGCTCATTTTGAGCCCACAGGCCCCTTAACGCCTACCCTGACCCAGGCGTTAAATAGTGGCGCAAATGCGGGGTTTTTTGACCCGCCACCTCCCGGGCGTGATTTTTGCCCGGGAGTATAAATACGACGCATTTGCGTCGCCGTCATTTTTTTAGACGGGAACGCCTTCCTTGCATCTCATTAATGCAAGGAAGGCGTTCACGCAAAAAAATGACGCTATTTGCCAATACTTTGGCGCTAGACGCGTCTAACGCCAAAGTATAAATATGGCGTTAGTTTTGCGCCGAATTTGCGTCGAAAAAAACGACGCAAATTCGGCGCAAACGGAGTATAAATACGGGCCTAAGGTTGTCATTTTTGGGACTTATCCACATTAAAAATAAACACAACTGCACACTACAACTACCTAGGCGTCTGACTCTTTGATGGAGCTAAACCAGGGGTTCATCTGAAATACATCAGGAGTAAGGGGGCTGAGACTGTTTACAGTTTGAAATGTCCCAATCGCCTCCTACGTAGTCCAATTGCCAACCCGATGTTAAAAGTACTGAGGGCAAAGTTGATTCCAGCTCTAAACTACAGTCATTTATCTTTCCCAGGCATATTAGGCACTTTTCCCACGTCCTTTCAAATCTCAGCATACAAAAAAATCTTTCACGCTCCTTGGCAGTCCAGAAGAACAAAGCTGAGATTGGAGCTAGGCCTGGGGAATCCGGAAATTATGTGTCTTGTGGATTTAGACAACTACTACATCAGGACTCTGCAGGCCCTGGATACCACCCTCAAAGCAGAAATCAAAACAAAGGGCCATATGTAGGTAAGTAAAATTTTGTGACTTGCAAATTGCGAGTCTGACCTACTCGCAATTTGCAACTCGCAAAACCATATGCAGAAAGGTGTCTCAGACACCTTCTGCGACTCGCTATGGGGTCGCAAAGACCCACCTCATAAATATTAATGAGGTGGGTCGCAGTTTGCGACCCCATAGCGAGTCCCTGCATTCACAGGGATGGTGGCCTGCTGTAGTCAGCAGACCTCCATGTCTGTGACTGCTTTTTAAATAAAGCAGTTTTTTTTTTCATTTTGCAGCCCGTTTTCCTTAAAGGAAAACGAGCTGCAAAATGAAAACTAAACCAAAACTGTTTGGTTTTGTTTTTTTTCAGAGCAGGCAGTGGTCCATAGGACCACTGCCTGCTCTGAAAAACTATTTTTTTCGGCATTCACAAAGGGGAAGTGGTCCCATGGGGACCCCTTCCCTTTTGAGAATGAGTTACCACCAGTGTGACACTGGTGGTAACTGCGAGTTGGTTTGCGACCGCATTCGCGGTCACAAAGCAACTCAGCATGGCGATGCGGTCGCAAATAGGAAGGGAACACCCTTTCCTATTTGCGAGTCGCATCCTCAAATTGCGAGTCGGTACCGACTCGCAATTTGAGGATGAGCATCGCGTTCGGCCTTTTGCATGCCGCAAACTGCATTTTTCGCAGTTTGCGACATGCAAAAGGCTTCCTATATCTGGCCCAATCTTTGAAGAGGAGGGCTCCCCCTGGTACCGGCAGCTCGGAGTGGCTGCCAGCTGCTTAGAAATTGAGACCGTCAGTCCGCATAACCTGGATAGTACGTTTGCAGCCTGGAAGAAAGCAGTGAATGGGCAGGTTATGACAATTTCATTCAAACGTGCCTGACCAAACGTTGGTGGTGCCAGAATAGGTTCAGAGATTCAAAAGGTAACAACATTGAACACAGACTTCTGTGGGAGAAAGTGTCGGATCTGAAAGAAACGCTACTTAAAGTCAATGTTGTACATACACTAGGACACCAGCGTGTTGGAATGCACGTTGCTGGCAACACTTTGGCTAATGAAGCAACCAAATCAGCAGTAACTACAGCTTTTGTTGCTACAGTGACTCATTCTAGAACAAAATTGGCTAATGAAACACTGGATGCTGTAAAAGCTTCGGCTAACGGCACGCCTTTACCAAAGGCATATTCTGCTGAATATTATTATTGCATATCATGCCTCAATACAGCCCTAGCAGCAATTCCAGGGGTGGGTAATCGTGTGATTCTCAACAAAGATATAAGACCAGAATTGATCAAAGCAACGCATGAGGGAGTTGCTTCTGCCCATGCTGGTGTGGTGGCTACAATGTCATTGTTACAAGTATGTTACTGGTGGCCAGGTCTATACAAACAGACCAAGCAGTATTTCCTTTGTTGTGACATCTGTCAACAAATAAAAGCATCCATTGTCAAACGCCTACTGCAGACAACCATCCTAATTTCAAACAGACCATTACAATGTGTGTACTTGGACCATTGTGGTCCCCTGACACCTGATAGTGCATACAAATACATTTTAGTCATTGTTGACTCATGCCCCAGATCTCTATGGGTTTGGTCACAATGCTCGGCTGACGCTCCAACTGTTGTTAAAGATTTGCAAGTCTTTATCGGCACATATGCTGTTGTGGCTTTCCACTTGGACCAGGGCCCTGCATTTGCCTCAGGGGCTTTCAGGGACACCTTGGCTTCATTAGGGGTCCAACTGCATTATGCGTCTCCATTTCATCCTGCGGGAAATAGTGTCATGGAGCAAAGAAACTGGGATTAAAGCAATCCTTAAAAGCCAGAGTATTAGGCATGGGTCGTAGTTGGATTACTCACCTGTATGGAATCCAGAGAGCACTTAATAATCTGCCCAGAAGGTCCCTGGGGGGGGGGCGTACTTCCTACGAATGCCTGTTCCTAACACAAATGTATGTTCCTGATCTGAATGGTCCAGGTGTTGAGGCGGCAGACACACCTTTCAACATAAATGAACATGTCACTGTCTTGCAGAACTTACAACAGTTCCATGATGACAATGCATCTGCCAGTGCTGCCTCCTTGGGAATAAGGGATGTACCACTAACACCTCTCAGCTGGATTCCAAAAGTTGGGGATCTAGTGCATGAAAAGATTGCTGTGAAAAGGAGTTTGGTCTTTCCTATCGTGCACTGGTTCCAGTCCTGAGAATACACGGTACCAGAACTGTCATTCTACTACCGCTGCCTGCTTCTAAAGAAAATCGCTTTGTCTCCATCGACAATGTTAAGCTACACCATATTGCCGATCCTGCACAGCAGACCTAGAGGACTCCTGGGTGGTACCCAAATCCCTCTCACTACAGACCAGGAGGTTACTCTACTAGTTTTAAGCAGCAATGCTGATACCTCTTCTAGCTTGGGGAGGGTGGAAAATGATCTTTCATTAGTTCCATTGAACTCTTCTGCGACAAGTAACGTCAACAACTTTAAGCGATTCTACTCAAATTCTACCCAAACCGATGGCATAGTCTACCATGAACCACCAAGGAAGAATTCTGCTAGCTCTCCTCTTCCAAATATGGCTCCAGTTTTTGCACAAACTGCTTCTGGATATTTTGCCTTCATCAATAAGATTTTCACCGACTCATCTTCCTCTACTAGACCAGAACTGTCAAGAGCACGTAAGCTTAAAATTTGGCTAAAAATTCACTATTTTATTTTTCTTTGGAACTATCTATGGCTCTTATTCACTGTACTTGCCTTTGTCCTCTGGATTGGGTTTGTGATTGTTTTCTTTCTACTGATACATGGTCATTACCTTCCTGAACGCTCTACAGTCAAAATGGTGGATGAGGATCTAAATGCAAATTTTTCTTCACACAAAGTCCACAGAGACTTGTCCCAAGTTAACGTTTCCGTTAGACCAATTCCTGATGGGATTGTTTGTGATAAAGTATTGGTTGATATATATGGCCCGACGGAGGTCATTCAAATTCATATAAATTTCAACGTTCCATGAATGATGGTATGACATCCAGAGTTGTTTCTGATGATTAGGGTAAAAACAGCTGATTCTATGATGACTGATCTGCTCTATTTCACTGAATTTGAAAGTGAGGATGTTTATCAATCCGAAGAAAATTATTGAGATATTTTCTGTTACAATTATTATGGACATCATTTCATTCATAGAGCAAGTACCCCAAAGACTATTTTTAATTATATGCAGTCGGAATACTGCTGGACTCCGCTAGTGGGGAGTTCCAAAATGAGTACTGAAAAGTTTGCATATTTCTCTGGGCACAATGTTAAAAATGCTGAGTTATATTATTTTAAATGACCAGTAACGGAAAGTCAACATGTTTTAATGACTGATACTTAATAGATTTATTCTGATTCCTTTGTTTCCCAGTTAGCTATTGAAGGCTATGAATATTGGTTGAAGTCGATAGACTTAAAAAGTGTGTGGGGTACTAAAAATTAGCAAATAAGGGAAAAGGAAGCTTTATTTAGAGAATGCCTGATACCTTTTCAAATGATATTTTTAAATTAAACAACATAAAAGTTGTTTAGGCATAGCAAAAATTAAGGATTTTAATGCACCCAGTATTCCTGCCCTTGCAAAATTTTAAAAATTGCAAAAGTACATAAATGCATCTGAAGACCAGCTCAATGAGGGGTTCCAAAATGGAACATTTAACTCATCACTTTTACATCCTGGTGAGTGGTTATTGTGGCCCGTAGACACCAATGGATGCTACACATTTTGTAAACTTCATGGGGATGTTTTAGGACAAATAGGTTGGACCCTCGTTATGTGTTATCGGATCACTCGGGTATAGTGGCAACAATTAGTATAGGGAAATTATTCCAGCAATTGTTAAAACGTTCCTCACTTGATGCTGTTAAAGAACACCTCAGTCTCCTGTGTAACAATACAGATTTGTAGGATTTCCTGTTAGGCCCCAGAAGACAACGCAGAAAGCACTTCTTCTATGCAGTATAGAATGAGATTTGGAAACTTTCTCAACAAGAAGCTGCTGCCTGGGCACGGCAAATGCAAAAACAACAGATGATGGACAGAATGCAGAACAAATCAAACATTCATCCCCAGTCACAGATCTGTGTTTAATCCATTATTTTGTCTGCTTGCCATGCCATTCCGGTTTGAACCCAGCCATATGCAAATCAGTCTTGACACTGTTACCCATGGAAACAGTCCAGCCCGAACTACCAGGCCAGGACCTCCCTGGACCAGAAGCAAGCATCCTGGGGACAGTTTCAGGGTATTACCCTTCATCAGCCAGGCTAGCTTGAATCTGGCTGCATACAAGCACCGGGCCCATGTCTGGGCATGCCCTTCCCACTTGGGGCAACAAATGCAAAAACAAGAGATGATGGGCGGGATGCAGAACAAATCAAACATTCACCCCCCAGTCACAGATCTGGGTTTAATCTACTGGTTCTTTTGCTTGCCATGCCAATCCAGTTTGGTTAAGGCATATAGATCAGGAAAATTTACAGAAATCATTAGCCATTGTAGATAATGGTATTAATTCCTTGTCCGATCGGATATACACTTTAAACAACATTGTCTCAACTGCAATAGACATAGTACAGAGCGACATGTCATCTTTACACCATGGACAGAGTCAACTAAGGTCCATTATGCAGTTAGGGTGGACACTACTAACATTGAAAGCAGGTTGCGTTCCCTGGCAACACGTTAGCGCAAGGAATATATTTTCAACATTTAATTTAACATGACAGCAATACATAATGGCTAAGAAGGAAGCAACTTATGTAATACTTAACATCGAGAAATTAGAAAAGTTACCTTTTACTGTGGCTGAAAAATCATCTGCTGAATGGTTAATACACTTATTTAATCTGCCTATTTCAACACTTCAATTCACATCCTGCTTCAAACACAATCCAGTGGGCAGATATGAAAGGTTGGGAGATAGTTATAAACACAAGGTGTGGGAGCGTCTCTTTTCGTACAAATGTTTCAATGACATGAAAGTGGTCTTTCTTAGAGGCAGTGAATGCAAGACTTCTGTGAGCCATTTGATGGTTTGTAAGCAGCTGTCTTTGCAAGGTGTGTGAACCGCTTCGGCATCAAACTTAGCTTGCTATCTGAAGGGAGTTCCAGTTCCCTTGATAAGACCTGCATTCCAGGTGCTCTCCAATGGTAGCTATGTGCTCCTTAACAGTGAAAGTTGTTGTGGAATGCGAGCCGGAATAGCTTATGTTGTTTCGGTCTCCCAAGTTGTCACCAGTTGCTAGAATGTCATTTTTCCCCCTCCACAATGAAGGGAAGTAGCAGAGATTTGTCCTCATATTGCTACTTCATATGTGAATTTTGACAAGTTGTGCAGACTCAAGGCTTTCTTGTTTCAAAAACATGTGGCATTTACATTTGCGCGCAAGACCTATGCGATTCAAGCTGCGAGGTCATCTGCATAGATTCAGTCCCTTTTAAGTGCAAACTTTCCAAGACACTTTGGTGAACTCGTGGGATGAATATTTAATGTGTCCAGTGCTGCTGGCATTGCGCACTTTTTTAAGCTGTTGGTTCTAGTTTTGTTCACATCTTTGCCTCTAAATTTTGATTAATACCTTCAGCCATACACTCTTTTTGAGGGATTTCCAATTACTTTGGCTTTAATAGGTGGCATTCTGCTGTTGCTATTTTAGCTGCACAATGGCTGTCCCTTCAGAACAAGGAGGATTGAAAGCACTTCCTCCAGCTCAACTGTGTCGTGAATGCATGATGCATTATTTCGGAGCACCACACCTGAACGAGCTGAAGTGCGACTGGTCTCTGTCATTCAGACCAGTTTTGGATTGTGTGCAGCCCGTGTTTTGATGCCTTTGGTGCCTTTTCGAATGTGCACTGAAAGTTTGTCTGTCTACGTGGTGATTACTTTCATTGGATGCTGATCTGTTGATGTTCTCGCTGAGAGCTCATTATCAGATATGTGCGTTGAGGGTGTGCTTGCTATGGGAAGATGCCTATGAGTTGTCTTTTGTGGATAATGCATCTCTTAACATTGGGCACAACATGGTATGCAGTTGCTTCTGCTGGAGCTCAGGCTTTGAAAAATGGGTGATCTTTGGTTTTACTTGGACACTAGTTGAATATTTTACCACCTGCCGAAGTGGAACATTTCCTGGCTTCAATTGTCCCGGATGTAATTGGCGATTTTAAAAATGACATTGACTTTTGAATTTGGTTCTATTGGCACCACTGCTAATGTTTTAAATTTCCCTTTTTTCCTATGCTTAAGTTTCTTTTAACTTGTCATTATTGATTCATGTTTATGTGTTTTATGAATAGATGTTAGTAGCTTTCATATATTTTTTTAGGCTTTGAACCGCCTTTGAACAAGCAAGGGGAGGATGTAGTATAGCTATTCTAGCCATGTTTTAGACACATTATTTTAGCAAACTAGGCCTGCCGTTGTTCACTTTAGCCCCGTTACATTTTATTCAGCATCACTTTATTTTTCTAGCATTAGCCATATTTATGGTGTTGTTTTATTTCCCCTATCTAGTTGTTTGTTCTCCTAGGAAAGCATCACGTTCTTAGCACTGCATCCATTTCACGTTGTGCTCTCCCGAAGGCTGCAGTTGGATAGTGTTGCTGGCAAAAGTGGTACGCTGTGTCTCCGACATTCACAGAAACATACATATTCTTACGTGGGGACCCTTTCTTAGAATATCAGTTGTTTTCATGTAAAACACTTCTCTGTCCCAGACATGTTAGAGGGAGATTCCAGCCAGTTGACTATGACTGCATGCTGTTTGCTGAATGTCTTCACTGCAGCTGTTTGCTTAGACTGCCGAATCCCCAGCTTTCATGCGGACGGTGTCTTTCTAGACAACAGATTTCTTTGCTCAGGTATAGGGAATGATGTCTTCTTAGGGGGGAAACCTGAAGGGCAGATTAGGGCTTATCACGCTGTGCTCTAACATAGCTTAGTTAGGAAATAAAAATATATGGTATTCCTAGTGACAGTATGGTGGGACTGTTTTTGTGTTTCACTCTCCTTGGCAAAATTTTGCTTTTAGTGTTTTTATCATCCTAGTTATTGCAATACATTTCATTTTATCTAAGATGCAGTTACTTCAATAAAGTTTATTGAACTATTTTCAGCTTCTGTTTGTCTTTGCCTGTGTGAGACTAATGTAACTGAGAGAAAGGGATGAGATCTGATCGACCACGATTCGTCTGAGGAGTCCTTTCTGTCATGCGCCCAGTTGCCACAATCATCCCCACTCTCAGGTGGAGATGAGGCTCTGCTAGTTAGCTGGAAAATCTAGATTGGGCCTACAGGCATCACATGGTGTGGAGTTGTACTCAGTACCCACAATTCAGGTGATTCTGCTGCCCAAATTCAATAGTCTCTTTAGAATAATGAGAACCTATGCGACATGGAAAGTCTCCGCCATGGCACTCCTCTTTTGGCACTGGATGCATCTTACACTTCGGGGAAGGTCCAGCTGTATTTTCAGCAACCCTTTTCTGCCCAGGAAAATTATTTACATGAGGTTTGCTGCTTTGGCATTAGAGACGTTTTTTGGCCTGTGCTTTACCACCCACTCAAGGCCCTTGCCAGTTTGGGGAAAGTAACAGATAAGATACAATCCACACTTCTTAATGCACAAACTGGGTGTAGGAGGCTGGACTGGCTTGTAGTGAGTACCTAGGGGTACTTACACCTTGCACCAGGCCCAGTTATCCCTTATTAGTGTATAGGGTGTCTAGCAGCTTAGGCTGATAGATAATGGTAGCTTAGCAGAGCAGCTTAGGCTGAACTAGGAGACGAGTGAAGCTCCTACAGTACCACTAGTGTCATATGCACAATATCATAAGAAAACACAATACACAGATATACTAAAAATAAAGGTACTTTATTTTTATGACAATATGCCAAAAGTATCTCAGTGAGTACCCTCAGTATGAGGATAGCAAATATACACAAGATATATGTACACAATACCAAAATATGCAGTAATAGTATTAGAAAACAGTGCAAACAATGTATAGTTACAATAGGATGCAATGGGGACACATAGGGATAGGGGCAACACAAACCATATACTTCAAAAGTGGAATGCGAACCACGAATGGACCCCAAACCTATGTGACCTTGTAGAGGGTCGCTGGGACTGTAAGAAAACAGTTAGGGTTAGAAAAATAGCCCACCCCAAGACCCTGAAAAGTGAGTGCAAAGTGCACTAAAGTTCCCCAAAGGACATAGAAGTCGTGATAGGGGAATTCTGCAGGAAAGACACAAATCAGCAATGCAACAACAATGGATTTCGAAACGAGGGTACCTGTGGAACAAGGGGACCAAGTTCAAAAGTCACAAGCAAGTCAGAGATGGGCAGATGCCCAGGAAATGCCAGCTGTGGGTGCAAAGAAGCTGCTACTGGACAGTAGAAGCTGAAGATTCTGCAGGAACGACAAGGGCTAGGAACTTCCCCTTTGGAGGACAGATCCCTCACGCCGTGGAAAGTTGTGCAGAAGTATTTTCCTGAAGAAAGACCGCCAACAAGCCTTGCTAGCTGCAAATCGTGTGGTTAGGGTTTTTGGATGCTGCTGTGGCCCAGGAGGGACCAGGATGTCACCAATTGCGTCTGGGGACAGAGGGGGGGTCGAGCAAGACAAGGAGCCCTCTCAGAAGTAGGCAGCATCCGCAGAAGTGCCAGAACAGGCACTACAAAGTGGAGTGAAACGGTGCTCAACCGAAGTCGCACAAAGGAGTCCCACGTCACCGGAGGACAACTTAGGAGATCGTGCAATGCAGGTTAGAGTGCCGTGGACCGAAGCTGGACTGTGCACAAAGGATTTCCACCGGAAGTGCACGGAGGCCGGAGTAGCTGCAAAAGTCGCGGTTCCCAGCAATGCACTCTGGCGTGGGGAGGCAAGGACTTACCTCCACCAAACTTGGACTGAAGAGTCACTGGACTGTGGGAATCACTTGGACAGAGTTGCTGGATTCAAGGGACCTCGCTCGTCGTGCTGAGAGGAGACCCAGGGTACCGGTGATGCAGTTCTTTGGTGCCTGCGGTTGCAGGGGGACGATTCTGTCGACCCACGGGAGATTTCTTCGGAGCTTCTAGTGCAGAGAGGAGGCAGACTACCCCCACAGCATGCACCACCAGGAAAGCAGTCGAGAAGGCGGCAGGATCAGCGTTACAGAGTTGCAGTAGTCGTCTTTGCTACTTTGTTGCAGTTTTGCAGGCTTCCAGCGCGGTCAGCAGTCGATTCCTTGGCAGAAGATGAAGAGAGAGATGCAGAGGAACTCGGATGAGCTCTTGCATTCGTTATCTAAGGAATCCCCAAAGACAGAGACCCTAAATAGCCAGAAAAGAGGGTTTGGCTACCTAGGAGAGAGGATAGGCTAGCAACACCTGAAGGAGCCTATCAGAAGGAGTCTCTGACGTCACCTGTTGGCACTGGCCACTCAGAGCAGTCCAGTGTGCCAGCAGCACCTCTGTTTCCAAGATGGCAGAGGTCTGGAGCACACTGGAGGAGCTCTGGGCACCTCCCAGGGGAGGTGCAGGTCAGGGGAGTGGTCACTCCCCTTTCCTTTGTCCAGTTTCGCGCCAGAGCAGGGCTGAGGGGTCCCTGAACCTGTGTAGACTGGCTTATGCAGAAATGGGCACCATGTGTGCCCATGAACGCATTTCCAGAGGCTGGGGGAGGCTACTCCTCCCCTGCCTTCACATCATTTTCCAAAGGGAGAGGGTGTAACACCCTCTCTCAGAGGAAGTCCTTTGTTCTGCCATCCTGGGCCAAGCCTGGCTGGACCCCAGGAGGGCAGAAACCTGTCTGAGGGGTTGGCAGCAGCAGCTGCAGTGAAACCCCGGGAAAGGCAGTTTGGCAGTACCCAGGTCTGAGCTACAGACCTGTGGGATCATGGGATTGTGCCAACTATGCCAGGATGGCATAGAGGGGGCAATTCCATGATCATAGACATGTTACATGGCCATATACGGAGTTACCATTGTGAAGCTACATATAGGTAGTGACCTATATGTAGTGCACGCGTGTAATGGTGTCCCCGCACTCACAAAGTCCGGGGAATTGGCCCTGAACAATGTGGGGGCACCTTGGCTAGTGCCAGGGTGCCCACACACTAAGTAACTTAGCACCCAACCTTTACCAGGTAAAGGTTAGACATATAGGTGACTTATAAGTTACTTAAGTGCAGTGTAAAATGGCTGTGAAATAACGTGTACGTTATTTCACTCAGGCTGCAGTGGCAGGCCTGTGTAAGAATTGTCAGAGCTCCCTATGGGTGGCAAAAGAAATGCTGCAGCCCATAGGGATCTCCTGGAACCCCAATACCCTGGGTACCTCAGTACCATATACTAGGGAATTATAAGGGTGTTCCAGTAAGCCAATGTAAATTGGTAAAATTGGTCACTAGCCTGTTAGTGACAATTTGAAAGAAATGAGAGAGCATAACCACTGAGGTTCTGATTAGCAGAGCCTCAGTGAGACAGTTAGTCATAACAGAGGTAACACATTCAGGCACACTTATGAGCACTGGGGCCCTGGCTGGCAGGGTCCCAGTGACACATACAACTAAAACAACATATATACAGTGAAAAATGGGGGTAACATGCCAGGCAAGATGGTACTTTCCTACACATGGGTAAGACCTGGCCAGTTATTGCAGCATAGGCAGGGCCTAGTGGCTCACTGCCAACACATCTTGAACCGTGCCAGTCCAGGGAAATCCTGAAATTTTGTCTGACTTGATTTTATTGAGTGCATCAATCTGCAGTATTCTGCCACCTTGTGACATTATAGCATCCCTCTCTTTGTCTCGTGGGTCCCAGATGCAGCTTGCCAAACGCCAAATGGGACACAAACAAAATTGGCCTGGCATTACAGACCTGGTGCACTGGAGTCCTAGAATTTTGCTCCCCCAAGGACTTTCATTACAGCTTTCTAATGTTATATATATTTTTTACAAAACCTTTTAATTTAATGAACACATCTTTTATCTAACTTAAAACCTTTTTATTATGGCACACATAAATTGTTGAGATCTGATGTTTGTCTGTAATGATTTTAATTAATCAATCATGAACAAACTACTATTACTACTACTGCTGCTTCAGCACAGAGTTCTAAACGCCTCACGTGTGAACATTCTGTATTTATGACAAAAGTGTGGCACACATGAATGCCATTGTGATGGAATCAAACCTTCAAAACTAAACACATTTCCATCAGATGATACTGCAGTTAATGAATAAAATGAGGGTACCTTTCCTATAGCTTCTCAAATATCTACTTCATCAACATCACAAGAAACAGTCAGATTAGCTGAGTGGAGCATACGTCTAATACTAGTAGCAGCCTGTTACTTTATTGCCCATTTTTCTACTGCATCTTACCACAGTGTTCCAATAAACAACTAGAATGCAAACATTCTGCCTTTATGACAAAAGTGGGGCACTTCTGAATTACATCTTGATGAATTGAAGCTGTAAAACTGAAAGTACACCACAGTAAATAAAGGAATGAGAGGGGGTTCTTTTTGTCAGAGGAACTATGGTTAATACCTTAAAAAACTAATCTCAAGACACATTTTCTCTGTTCTCAGATACCTTCCTCATCCATGTCACTAAAACATTCTGACGTGTAAAGTGACACAGGCACTTCCATGAACAGCAGCAGTCAGTTAACTCCATAGTGATGAACTGCAGCGTCATCACAAAGTTCAAATGAATGAGTTCCTACATTTTGTATTTAAGACAAAAGGAAGGCACTTCTATTTCTCATTTTGTTGGAATAGAAACAGTTGAATTTAAATCCTTTCCTGAACATCAGGCTGGAGTAAATGAACACACTTACCCTAACCAACTTCTCAGTCACTTAACAGCTTCCTAATTTTAAAATAGTAAACGTTTTTGAAGACAAACCCTGCACAGCAGGATTGGTCATCAGTCGGGGTCGACTGCAGCAAATATGCCTGAGGCCAAGCCCTTAGAGCAACTCTTTTTGCATGTTTTGTGGGCTGTAGTGGTTGTGCAGGTGAATGCCTGTGGATAATTGGGTGCAGGATCAGTGGCCAACTCATACTGTGCACAGCCACAACTGTGGCAGCTGGGGTTGGGTGTCGGCACAAGGTTGGGCACAGGACCTGGGTATGAATCAAAGCCTATGAAGAGTTGGGTGCTGAGCTAATTTGATATATAATTTAAAAAAAAGACATTCACTGAAAAAAAACAAAAAGTAAAGCAATGTAGAGTTAGGTGGTGAAATGAGGAAAGAAAGAAATTGTTGCTTGCTAGGTATCGCCGCCTGTGCTGTCTGATGCGACTGGGGACGCTCTATGTTGAAATCCTATTGGCTGGGGGCAACCAATCAGGAGGCAGTTGGCGGAGTCAGTTAGTGCTCCGAGACCTTGAAATGCTGCCCGCAGGGCAGACGTGTTCACAATAGAGACAGTAATAGACACTTCGGGGGTCATTACAACCCTGGCGGACGGTGTTAAAGTGGCGGTAAGACCGCCAACAGGCTGGCGGTCTTTTTTTTTAGTATTATGACCATGGCGGTTACCGCCATGGTCATCCGCCGCTTCCCTGTTCTGCCCGCTGGGCTGGAGACCTGGGTCTCCAGCCCGGCGGCCGTGACAATACCGCCGCCGGTATTGTGACCCGGCTTACCGCCGTGGATTTCCAGCGGTAGGAACCGCCATGAAATCCATGGCAGTAAGCACTATCAGTGCCAGGGAATTCCTTCCCTGGCACTGATAGGGGTCTCCCCCACCCCGACCCCCTCCCCTACACCCCCCACCATCCCTGCCACCCCCCAAAGGTGGCAGGGCCCCCCTCCCCACCCTGACCCCTGACATTACCTTACACATACACACCCGACACGCACGCAGGCACCACCAACACATATACATGCACACACACCGACATACATGCCAACATCCACACACACACTCAGACACGTACACCCACATTCACACATTCACGCACACATCCATACAGACATACATACAGACAGACACGCACACATTTCCGAAACACGCAACACTCCTGCAAGCATACACGCACTCACACACCCCCTACATACACAGACGCACACCCCCATGCACCCACACAACACACAACACCCTCCCACCCCCCTCCCCTAATGGACGATCGACTTACCTGTTCCGTCAATCCGCCGGGAGGGGACGGGAGCCATGGGGGCAGCTCCGCCAACACCACACCGCCAACAGAACACCGCCGCACAGAATAACAGGACGTGATTAGCTCGGCGGTGTTCTGTTGGCATGGCATGGAGGTGGAGCAACCTCCACTTCCCCGCCGCCCGCAAGTATGGCTGTTGGCGGCTCTCCATCGGAAAAACGACGGAGGGCAGCCAACGGTCATAATACGCCGAGCGGCAAACCACCACTACTGACGGTCTTCCACACGGCGGTCCCTCGGCGGTCTTCTTAAAAGACCGCCGAGGTTGTAATGACCACCATCGTTTTTAAACTTGCACATCCTTAAACGTACACTTTTTACTTCTCTGTGCTAGAAATTGCTGCTTGTTAGTCATCACCCCTTCTGCTGGCTGTTTCAGCTGGGGATGCCTTATGCTGAAATCCCATTAGTTGGGGGAACAAATCAGGTGGCAGGGGTGGAGTCAGTTAGAACTCTGAGCCCTTTAAATGGAGCCTGCCGTGCAGGTGCGCCGCTGGTGTGCCAATGGCACACCAAAGAGAACCCTGTCTGTGTCCGCCCAGGGCCAGGAACCCTGTTTGCTCTCAGTCAGAAAGCTGATGTATACCTCCGGTCAACTTATGACACTTCGGCCTGCTCGTCCTGTTAACTGGCAGATCTCAGACCCAGGGGTGAGTCCGCTAATATGCAACTGCTGTGACTTTTTTTCAACCAGTGGACATAAGTCGCAATGCAGTGATAAGTAATGTGGATCACTGAGATACAACAATGAATTTAGGCAGAAGTTGCATGAACGAATTTCACTTTCTTAATAATAGTGGCCTTTCTCTTCCTAGGCATCAGCAACACCTATTTATTTGTTATGGGAACACAATCCAGATGCCTTGTTTTTAACAGAGACTTAGCTTCATAATGGATCACTACCTGAAGTAATTTCTACATTTGCTCTTAACTACCCAATTGTTATGAGAGGTAGACAGGGTGAGATAGGTGGGGGTTGCTATTGTCTTCGAGAATATATATAATTGCAAAGTAGAAAAACTCCCCTTTCCTGCTTGGGAGTCCTTGTTCTTTTTGTCTTCCTTACACCCAAATTGACCATATCTGGGGCCAGGTTATGCTGGAAATTGATGTGCCACCATCCCCAAGCTTTTGACATTCTGAAATGTATCAATTTTACGCTGCCCAGAGATCTTAACATCCATTCGGAAGACTCCAAATGTCGTCAGGGAAGTACTCTTATTGAGGATTTGGGTGTCCTGAATCTTTCCCACTGTAACTCAGCTCCTACTCATGAGGCTGGCTACCTTTTGGATCTGATTTATTCCAACGTGAAGAACCTGTTGTTAGAAATGGGGTTTCTGGTTGGCTAGGGTATGCACCTGAGCCAGTCAGAACCCACCCACTCTAGTCAGGGCAAGGGAGTTACACACCCAAGATAGTTAGCATAACAAGTTAGCATGAAATGTCCCTAACAGGAACATTAACAACCACTTGGCAAGTCACAGAAAACATCACATTAAGAATGCCATGAAAAGAACATCAGACAATACATGGCAAGTCATCCAAGCCTATCCCGCTGAAACACCTTTACCACCGATGCACTTGCCCTAGTGTACATATCGCAAAGAAATGCCAGGACATCAGGGTGAATGCACTCTTGCCAATACAACAAAGGGGCAGTAAAATCCTAGCCCCCATGAGGGTCATTCAGGAGCTCATGTTCTTCTGTTGCTAGAGATCCGGTTGTGCCATGAGGCGCGATAAAATTGGAGCAGGCCAGAGACCTTCATCGATGGTCGCCACCATGGCCTGCTAGTTACCACCAAATACGGTGATCCAACGGGATTCCGGGGCGCGCCCTGCCCCATGCACTAGGGGAGACAACACTTCTCCTTCTCCATAGGAGCACTTTCCCCCTTTTGCAGGGCCCTCCAGGGGCCAGGCCCCTTCTACTTGGCAGGGGACTTCACCTTCGGGGTCCCTGTGTGCAACCACACCTGCTGCCTGCAGCCACCTGCGTCCTCAGGGTGGCTGCCAGAGGAGAGAGAGACAACTCCCCGTGGGCCACGCTTCTCCTGGAGAAGGCGATTAGGGCTATACTGGGCCTCCAGCAGCCTTGGAATGGCCCACTCTTCTTCGTAGTTTGCCTGGGTCACTGCAGTGAATCGCAACAAAAGGAAGGGCCCATTGGTGCCCGGGGGCCATTCCCCTCAGCACGCTGCGCCCCAGGGGCACTTTAGGTAGCACACTCGCCATGGGCCTTGCTTTCTCGTGCCCTGAAGAGCAGCTGCTCGGGCTGCAGCGATGATTCTTTCCGCAGCAGACACATCAAAAATGCACTCGCCAGGCGCTTTTGTAAATAGAAAAAATAAGGCGCTGTCAAGGCACTAGGTAAAGCACAGACCAACGCTCAGCTCCACACAGGGGATTCTAAATATAGAGCTGTCCTCACACTAGGAATCCAGCAGATGCAGGGGACAGGGGCCACAGCACCCAGCCCCTGGGGGACAAAAATGAAGCACAGGGCGGTAGGGCCCAGCAACAGGCCAGCACAAGAGAGATGCAGTCAGTGGCAGTTCCTCCAAGTGATCCAGCAGGACACAGGTCAGCACAGCAGCAGCAGTCCAAGGCTGTTCCTGGTGAGCCCTCCAGCAGAATTCTGTGTCCAGTTAGAAGCATGTTTCATATGTCCAGAGTGTCTCCCAATTGTGGGGAAAAATCCCCTGTACTTTACAAAGGTTTAACAAAGAAGGGGAGAGGAGGTTCCAACTTGTTCCATCTGGTTCCAGGAGAGTCCCCTCGCTCCTCCAGTACAGGCTCCAGACATCAGTTGGGGTAAACGAGCACTTTGTGTGAGGCCAGGGAACAGCCTTTACAGATTCAAGTGTGACCTACTTTCCCTTCTCTTAGCCAAGGAAGACCATTTAAAATGCAGATGCACCTCTGTGACACCTCCACCCCCCCTGTGTACAGGCTGTCTGAAACGTATGCACAAAGCCCAACTGTCACTCTGCCCAGATGTGGATTGGAGTCAAGCTGCCAAACACCAGAGTCATAAGCACAGAGAAATGTTCACTTTCTAAAAGTGCCATTTCTGTAATTATAATAAAAAATCCACCTACGGCAGTAGGCAGCATTTCTCACTACCATTGCAATCATACCAAACATGCCTACGCTACCACTCATAAATTAGACAATACCCCCTAGACATAAGGCAGGGCATTTCCAATGCAATCCTATGAGAAGGCAGCACTCACTGCAGTGAGAAACCAAATAGGCTGTTTGTCACTACCAGGACAGGCCACGCAACCAGGCTCATGTCCTGCCTTCTACATACATAGCACTCTACCCATAGGGCTAGCTAGGGCCTACCTTAGGGGTGACTTACATGTAGTAAAAGTGGAGTTCTGGGCCTCGCAAGTACATTTAGATGCCAGGGCCCTGTGGCAGAAAACTGAGCAGGCCTGAGGCAGGTTTAAAAGGCTACTTCAGTGGGTGGCCCAAGCAGCACTGCAGGCTCACTAGTAGCATTTAATTTACAGGCCCTGGGTACAGAGATACCACTGTACAAGGGACTTATAGGTAAATTAAATATGCCAATTAGGTGTAAGCCAATCATAAAAACTTTAGAAGAGAGATCACCTGCACTTTAGCACTGATCAGCAGTGGTAAAGGGCTCAGAGTCCTAGAGCCAACAACGAGGAAGGAAGCAAAAGGTCTGGAGATGAATCTGCAAAAAGGGCCAGGTCCAACACCTGTCTATAGAACCTCTCATACCGTTACTCTGGTCAGACCATTCAGCATTCCCATTTGCTATCAGAATCACATCTACCCCTCCGATAGGCCTGACCAAACCTACAGCTAAGTCCAGGAATTGGTCAAAAGTGGATGTTTCGGCCTTGAACCAGCAACTGATGAGCACCAAATCTGGTCTTAAGCAAACAGCTGACTCATCAGAAGCTGTTCGATAATTAGATCATGAATTCCCTGGAGGCTATTTCATCAGCTACATCCAGGCACTCTGCTAGATCTAATCTGCAGACTCTCTGGATGAATGACACGCTTCAGCTAGAGAAAAAATTATGCAAAGGCCTAAAAAGACTCTAGAGGAGGTCTTATCACAAAGAATCTAAAGTTGAATATAGAACAGATACTGACAACATCAATAATGCTCAAAACTGTCCCAAGATGGTCCTCAATGTGGTTAAAGAACTAACCGACCCTTACAAAATGTCCCCTGCACCCTTGCTTTCTCAGACTCAGTGCGGGAGCTGGTCCTTTTTTTTCATCAAAAAGGTGGCAGATATCCATCTTGTTCAAGGACCGTAAGGGTGGTGTGCAATCTACACACTCTGCTGTATTCAGCCTCACTTCAAACTACCCAAAATGAGCATAACAACAGCATGCATATGCTAGGTCTAACCTCCAAGTTGAAGGTGCAGCTCCCTCCAGATGTTTCTACCTTTTTGGCTATCTTACAGTCTATCAAATCAGGCTCTCCCCTGCATCCCCTACCACCTTCCAAGCTCGGCCTTTTGGATCTGGAATTACGACAGGTGGTGATGAATCTCCTTAACTCCTCTCCACATGAGGGCTCTGTTCCACAGAACTGGAAGCACACCGTAGTACTTCCATTCCTATTCAAAACCTAATCTTCATGTGGCCAATTGGTTGAACTTTTGTCCAATTTCCCTGCTTCCCAGTTTCTCCCAAAAAGTTTGGACAAACATGTGAAAGGGCTGCTTTCAACTTATGTGGAGAGCCAAAAATGTTACATCCCTTCACAGTAGGGCTTCCGGACTGGGTACAGCAATGAATCTGCCCTCCTCAGAGTCACTGATCATCTTAGATGTCTCCTGGACAGGGGTCTGGCGACAGAGACGCTTATTTTATTAGATCTTTGTGTAGCCTTTGATACTGTGTCCCATTCCATCCTGTTCAAAAGATTGGCAACATTGGGTTTTGAAGGAACAGCTTTGGCCAGGGAAACATCATTCCTGAAAGATCAGACATTTCAAGTCTTCTCGGCCAATGTTAAGTTGGAGACGTGGGCTTTAACTTCTGGAGTCCCCTACCACTCAGTGTTAAGCCCAATGTTGTTCAGTATTTACATCCATCCACTGGCAGATGTAGTGGAGAGTTGTGGTTTCTCTTATCAGATGACACACAAATTACCTTCTCGTTCTCACCTGCACAGGGTCATTGACCGTCCGATATTAACCTGAGTTGGAGTCAAATCACGTGTTGCATGAACAATAATGACCTCAAGCTGAATGGTGATAAGATGGGGTCATGATCCTGGGCAAAAATCCTCGAATCCGGGGCCCACAACATTGGCCAGATTCCCTAGAGACTCTTCCTGACCTGTCCCCCAAGGTTAAGAATTTGGGCTTAGTATTGGATGTGAATCTCTCCATGAAGCCTCGGTGGTTAAGATTACCTCCACCTCTTTTGCTGTTCTTAAGTGGCTGAAAAAGATCATTTGGGTGATTCCCCAATCAGCCAAAATGATAGTGATCCAAGCTCTAATCTTGTCTAGACTGGACTATGGCAACATCCTGTACTGAGGAATAGCTCAAGCATCAATCCAACATCAACAGATAGTTAAGAACTCTTCTGCTAGACTTCTGTGTCGGCTACCGAAGCATGCTTTGATCTCTACCTTTTCGAAGAGCTTTATTGGCTCATGGTTACAAAGCGTACTTAATTTAAAGCTCTGTGCTACATCTTCAATGCGAGAGCCGGAACAGGCCCACTTTGCATACAGGATCTGATCGTGCCTTTTCGGCTCACATGTTATGTTATGTTATGCTATCAGCATTTATATAGCACACAAAACCCAAGGGTATCAAGGAACTAGCAGAAACCTGCAAAGGTAGAAAGATGCCAATTCATTCAAAACTATTTTGGGCAAAGAGCCAAGTTCTCAGCTGTTTTTTTTAAAATAGAAAAAGTTTCCTCCTCTACCACATTGAGTTCCATAGCTTAGCAACAGCCACTGAGAAAGCCCTTCTTCCCCATATGGCTATGGGAAATCTAGGAATAGTCGCCAGTGTAAGAGAAGAGGATCTAAAAGATCTTGTAGGCACATACCAGTGAAACATGGCATTAAGCTGTTCAGTATTATTATTATAAAGGGCTTTATGAACCAGGCAGAAGGTCTAAAACACAATTTTCTTTTTAGTGGGGAGCCAGTGAAGGGTCTTCAGTCCCTCCCTAAGAGACGCCTGCCTGGGAATGTTCAGGATAAGCCGAGCAGCTGCATTTTGTGACACCTGCAGCATATTGATACCTCTCTTATCCATATTAAGATAGAGGGAATTACAATATTCTAAACAAGAAGTAATGAGAGCAATAACAACCGTTTGCCATAAATCACTGGGGATAAAAGGGAAAAATCTTCCTCAGTATTCTGATTATATACAAACCAGTATTAGACGAAAGACTGTCTTGAGTATTGAAGGTCAGGGAGTTATCAACTAAAACACCTAGATTTCTGGCAGACTCCACAGGAGTGGGAAGAGGACCACACTCTACAGGCCACCAGATATCGGACCATATTGATTTCTGGGACCAAAATACCAACACCTCTGTCTTTCTGGCACTGAGTTTGAGCACATTGTAGCTCATCCATTTCTTAATACAGGACATTCACTGCCTAAAAGACTGGGCGACAGAGGTCATACATGCTGAAGTCACTGAACCTGCCTGTTAATCTGACATCTCTACCTTTGCTCAGCGCCAGGTAACCCTTTTTGGGTAGCTGTGTGTTTTATAAAATTATATACAATAATAATAATTCATGTTAAAAACACACAAAACCGATTATAGTTTATTCAACTACATATAACTTGCACCATCATCATGTTCTGTTTATGACCTCACATATTACATCACTCATGACATGTTAAATGGCATCATTGATGACCTAACTTGTTAGATTTAAAGAACAATATAGTACAAATTACTAATGAAGACCGTGGTCCTCAATGTAATATGTGAGGTCATAAGCAATGCATGATGTGGGTGCATGCTATACTTAATTGACTGAACTATAATTTTTGTCTTTAAGTGTTTTTTTTTTTTTACATTAGTGTTTGTTTTATTTCAACAACTAACTATAACATCACTTTAACCTTTGTTTTTTTCAGTGAATATCTATTTGTAAACATATATGTGCATGCATGCCATGGAAATGAAAGTAAATGTGGTCCAATACTTATTAGGGCAACTGTACTAATGAACACACATGTAACCATGTCTAATAATAATAATAGTAATAATTATTATTATTACTATTATTAGTATTATTAATAACATTATTATTATTATTATTATTATTATTATTATTATTATTATTATTATTATTATTATTATTATTACTGCTAACCAAAACTGGTGAGCTTCTGTGGATGTACACTTTTGAGCCAAAACATAACTCTTATTTTTACTGTGGATTTAGTGGTTTTACATGTCTGAGCCAGATCCATAACTCAGTTTTCAACTCAGGTTTTCAATAAATGCCACTGTTATTTTTAGGGTCGAGCAAGACGCTTTAGGAATTAGAAAAGGGATCGGAGCCCCGTCCATGTCACGTCAATGTCTTTCATTGGTTCGTGGGCTTGCCTATTAAAATCGGCTTGCTTTCATTAGTGGAAGGCACGCATACGTCATGCCTTTTCCGGTGGTTAGCCCTCCTCGAGCGCAGCGACCAAGTACTGAAAACATGCGAGGCTCACTGTTTCCCATCAGGTTTGTGGACTACTTTTTATCTTTTGTTCGTAGCGCGATCTTGCTTGGCAGAAGTCGAGCACTTTGCAGAACATCAACCCTGTTACATACTTCATTGCACTTTTGCTGGTTATGTAGATAATTGCACTTTTGTCGATAGGTTTCAGAACGGGTGAACTGTAGCAGCGCGATAGCGCTGTTTTTTTCCGTTCAATGTGGCAAGACAAATCTGGTTGGGAGTTTACAACTGCTAATAGCTGTAACTCGGAGAAATGCGAGACCCTAGTTTACTTTATTTTAATGTCTTCCATAAGTGGCCCCTAATTCTCATGGTGCAGACAGAGAGCCACAAAGTTATCTTATTTACTGCTGTCTGCCTGCACGACGAGCCCAGACCATTGGGTTCCTTTGCTGTTTCAGCGGGAGTGCATTGTGGCGGTTGGGTTCAGATAGAGTACCACACTCTTGGAGGGGATGGGGTGCTACTGAGCTGAGGGGCTGAATGCCAGGTGCTGTTATTGATAGGTAACCCAACTCTTGCACAACACTGTGTTAAGCTCAACACAAAATCGGTGTCACTTTGTAAACGTCCAGTGATTGTTCCCATGGGTAATACCTTCTACAGTTAGATTAGTTCTATCTTTCCTGTGGCGCTTCGAAGATGGTGCTCCAAAATGGCAGGAGAGCTATTACTCTGCGCAATATATATCGGGCTTGGGGTGTGCGGTTAGTGCAGTCGATCGGAGTTCTTTCTTTTAATTCACCATCATTGCATTAGTGAAATGTGACTCTGGAGGGAACACTTTCACAAATGTCACAAGGAACATTACCACATCAAGCAGCAGGCCGGGAAGGCAGTTGGATATCAACGTGTAACCAGAGCTTACTCTTCGAATTAGAATCACCATTGCCAAAGTAGTAATGCACTGGGAGACTTAAATCGCGCCTCTTTTTGTATTTGACCCAAACTGATAACAATTTATTTATACTCTCTTTTTAGGCCTAAACAAACTGCCCTTTCTGGTGAGAATATAAACTATATTTAATTTCCCGTGATACAGCATCCATTTTAGGACATCCTCATTCCTCACTCCTCATCCCTACTTCTCATCCCTGCTTCTCATCCATCATCCCTACTTCTCATACCTGTGTCTCATCCCTGCTTCTTATCCATCCTCCCTGCTTCTCATCCATCATCCCTGTTTCTCTTCCATCATCCCTACTTCTCATCCATCATATATCTCTCAAAACTCTGATTGGTTGTTCCCAACCAATCAGTGTGAAGGTGTGTTTCACAAAACTGAAAATGTGTTGGTATGACTGAGGGATGAGGAATGAGGAGTAGGGATGATGGCTGAGGCATGAGAAGTAGGAATGATGGATGAGAAGTAGGAATGAGAAGCAGGGATGAGGGATAGGGATGAGAAGTAGGGATGATGGAAGAGAAGTAGGGATAAGAAGCAGGGATGAGGAGTAGGGATGATGGACGAGAAGTAGGGATGATGGATGAGAAGTAGGGATGATGGATGCGAAGTAGGGATGATGGATGAGAAGTGAGAAGTAGGGATGATGTATGATGGATGAGAAGTAGGGATGATGTATGATGGATGAGAAGCAGGGGTGAGGAGTAGGGATGATGGATGAGAAGCAGGGATGATGGATGAGAAGTAGGGATGATGTATGATGGATGAGAAGTAGGGATGATGGATGAGAAGTAGGGATGATATATGATGGATGAGAAGTAGGGATGATGGATGAGAAGTAGGGATGATGGAAGAGAAATAGGGATGATGGAAGAGAAGCAGGGATGATGGAGGAGAAGTAAGGATGATGGATAAGAAGCAGGGATGAGACGCAGGGATGAGAAGTAGGGATGATGGAAGAGAAGTAGGGATGATGGAAGAGAAGTAGGGATGATGGATGAGAAGCAGGGATGAGAAGTAGGGATGAGGAGTGAGGAATGAGGATGTCCTAAAATGGATGCTGTACCCGTGATGTGCTTGAAATCTTTCTTTGTAGGGACTACTGTTAAATATAAATTGGACTAGGACACCTTTTGTTTTTTGTGTGTTTTTTTATTGTTAGTGTATGGCTTTCTGCCTATAGCGTGAATTAGCCATTAATAACAATAGTTTGAATCTGCTGCTAAGCCAGGGATCTTAATAGTAACATCGTTTTTGAAGAGTTAAGGGCAAAATCACATTTTATGTAGTACTTTGCTGGTCACCAGCTTTTTGACCAGTCCTTCCAGTTACATGTAGTGAACCCCCTTACTATTTCCCATACATGCCTTTCAGAAAATAGCAATGTTGCTTGATCACGTTCATCCAAAACATGCGAGCTGAAATGATATTGCACAGTACAGCAGAGTGTTATTTAATGGGAAGTAACAAAGTCATCAAGGAAATGTTTTTTCACAGTCAAGGTGATATCCAAAGTATTATTGTTGCCATTCTCAAAATACCATATTCAGAAATGAAATTGCGTAAGAATTGCACATTTACAACACACATGAATTCCAAATTAAGGGCCAGATGTATGATTCTGAACCATTGCGATTTGGTAATTGCGATTTTTAAGAAATCGCTATTACCGACTCGCAAAGGGCCATGTATCACATTTGCGAATCGGTAATAGCGATTTCTTAAAAATCGCAAATGCAATTACCGAATCGCAAATTGCGATACTGGCCCCATTCGCAGCTAAGGGCCTGTTGGCCCATAGCTGCAAATTTTTTGCATTTCCAAAATTGCGATTTCTGAATCAGAAATCGCAATTTTGGAAATGCAAAAGGGCAGGGTGCTGGGGGCCTAAGGCCCCCTCTCCTGCACCCCAATTTTTTTTTTTTAACATGTAAAGTACACACATGCCAAAAGGGCATGTGTGCTTTACATGTTACATTTAAAAATGCAGTTTTACTGCATTTTTAAATTTTGCACCAGGTTACCACCTGGTTGCAGACCATGGTATTTTGCATGTGCAAAATACCATTCTGCGAAAAATCGCAATTTGCGATTTTTTGCAGAATTGCCTCGCGACCTGGATTTTGCGAATCACAAATTGCGATTCGCAAAATCCAGGTTGCAATGCTAAAAAATCACAATTTTTGCGATTTCTATTTTGTGGTCTGCGAATGCCTTTGATGCATTGCAGACCACTATTTTGCACTCGCAAACGGCCGATTTTGCCGTTTGCGAGTGCAATTTTTTTTTATACATCTGGCCCTTAGTCTTTCTTTTACTTTTCTAAATGCTGTTGCAAATATGATGATGATTCAGGCTAACTTAACATCCTTATTAAGCTATGACAGTTTGAACACTCTCGATATGTTTGGGTGGCACTTCTAGTTTATTTCTATTGTTACCCCTCCATAGCTGTCTTGTTTTGGGGATTGTGTTAACCAGCCAGCAACTCTGATGGTGGGGTGGTGAAAGTGGTATTCTATTGGAATTAGCATAGCTTATTTAAATCAGGATGCTAAATGGCAACATTGTCATTTTTGGCTGCAGATAGAGGAAGAGGGTAAATTGAATTCCTTTAGTTATATGCAGGGCCACTGGAATTATGTAGCAGGAAAAGACCGAATTATGAGGCAGTGTTGACCAATTTATGTGGCAAGGGAAGTCCAGTTATGATTTTTACAATGCCAATAGCCCTAGCTCCAGCAAATGCGAGACCCATTGCATTGCAAATGCTTGTTTAATGACGTGTTGTCTATAACAGCGTGCTGAATGCGGCTTACAAACCCCTGTGCACATGGTGTCTGAAGGACCTGCCTCATATCAATGCCGAATGGTTGGGCCATGGCATCTGGCATTAGACCACGCCTTTTCTAAAATGTTCTTTTGCTTTGAAAATCCCAATAGGATCATCTGCATGAGCTTTACACCCTGATACTTGCATTGGAATCATTAGTTGAATTTCAGTCTGATGAATCTACGGCATTTAATATGGTGGCATGCAATACCAAGACAGTTACCACCGTCCTTGACCACCATTTTGGGTGTTGCAGATTCGCTTGTCAGAAACATGATTTAAAATTCCCACAACTTTTTAATAAATTTATTTTATCCTGAGTGGGGCCTTTCAAGGTTCCTCCACTGTGGCCTGGTGGTCAGGGTTTGCCTTCCATACCCCCACCTAATAGGTCAATTATTATAAAACTGTAGGATATGGGGACTGTACCTCGAGTGCTATAATTGCAAAATCTTTCTCTTGTATCAGCCATTCAGATGTTTTGGCACTGCGGTTTTCACTTTGGAACTGTAGCACCAAAAAGGGTGCAGGGAGAAAAGGCTTCCTCATCCAATCAGATCTCTTTTTTTATTTTTTTGACTTGCTAAAAATTAGTAAATCACAAACAGCAGAGATATAAAAAAAGGATTAGCACTTGAAAGCCCACCCAGCAACTTTTTTTAAATGCTAATATCACAAAAATGACTTCAGGGGTTTACACCAAATCAACAAAATCCAACTTTCTGAGTAGAGCTTTATCTTCATGCGCCATTTTTTTGGCCCCTCTAATGGGGGAACACCTCCTTTGCATACATTATGCCTGTCGCAGGTGAAGCAGGTGAAGCCTCCAGTGGGTCCTGATGCCCCTTTTCTTCAAAAATGATCCACAATAACATATTATACTTGGTGTCTCTGCATACATGGTTTATGCAATGGTCTTTTTTCATATGAACTTGTTTTTAAAAAAACGTGATTCAATCAAAACCAGGATGGGAGGGGTTAAATTATGATAAACAGCCTAATGTCTGTGGCCTGTAAATTATGCCTTCAGGAGAATTAAAGTGGAGATTTACAAACATTTTTCACTGGGTTAGCATCACGTTTGTGATGCTAACCTGCACAAAATGTTTTTCTTAATTTACTTTCCAGTGCAAAACATGCCCCTTCCTGCACAAAGACAATCTTGCATGCAATGCAGACACCCAAGTACCATAGTGCAAGTGTGTCTGTGGTTCTGCTAGGCAGCACATTGTGTGCCAGTGCAGGAGGGAAAGGGGAAAAGGTCAGGAATGTGTTGAATGGCCTAAATACTGTGCACAGAAAAAAGAGAGAGAGAGGGTCCCTACAACCTATCCACCCAAGGGCACTGTATCACTGTGATATTTGAAATGTATTACCCCCTCGGAAAGGGAATCGATACAATCAGGAATACATCACACAAAACACCATTCTTCCATCATTCTTCCCCATGATCAGTGTTAATAAAGGAATATCAAAAAAGTATTTTAATAAATAATCCTATACAGAATAAAAATAGATGTAAACATATAAAACCTCAATAATGTAGGAAAACCCAGTGGGTCCCAAAGAGATCCTTAATGCAGCCTATAGACAAAATATAAACATAAATGGGAGACAATACAAAAGACACCCTCCATAGTCTATCATCTATCACTGTCCCATCTATAGTATCCACAAGCCAATTGACTAATGCAACAAATTCTCCCTCTTTTATTGGCCAGTTCCAACGGATCCAGTCTTCAACTTGCATAGACTTGTTTCGGGTGACCTTTTGCAATTTTTTCACCACCTTCCTCAAGATGACAATATGATATACCAACCCCAATCTTATCAGGAGAGATGAAACCTTCTCCTATCCCCAACCTCGTCCCATCGTATAACACTGGTTAAACCAAAATATAACCACCCTCTAAAAGACCCCTATATTCCTTTATTACAACCTCACATAGAGAAAACCAAGTCCATACAGTCCCTATTTAGGATCAGACACCTAAATAATTGCTGAGCACTCTCAGACAAAGCATTTCAGTCAGCATAACTGTACTACATTCAAAACCACACACTCACTTGCGTCCATACTGAGTCATACAATACCTTTGTCCAGTTGTGATAACTTCGTATGCATATCCAAAGAGAGTTTCGAACTTCTTTTCTTTTAATAAAATGTTATTTCTATTGGACAAAAAAGATTTATATGTATATATTATAATCATGTTTAATGTGTATCCACTGACAAAAATAACCAACCTAACTAATAATGCAAACGTGATACCTTAGTTAGAATCTAAATATTTGTTTCCTTTTATTTGTGATATATATCTCAATTATCAATCAATCAATCAATCAATCAGTAATTTGTTAAGAATGCTACTCACCCGGTAGGGTCTCAAGGCTCTGGGGTGGGGGTGCTACTGCTTGAAGAGCCAGGGCCTGAGGTGCTTCCTGAAGGTCAGGAGGTCCTGGGTCAGACGTAGGTTGACAGGGAGGAAGTTCCAGGTTTTGGCGGCAAGGTGGAAGAAGGATCTGCCGCCAGTTGTGGTTCAGTGGACACGGTGGATGGTGGCGAGGGCGAGGTTGACGGAGCAGAGTTGGCATGTTGCGATGTAGAAGTTGAGATGCTCTTTGAGGTAGGCAGGTCCGACGTCGCGGAGAGCCTTGTGAACGTGGATCAGGAGTTTAAAGATGATCCTTTTGTTGACGAGGAGCCAGTGGAGGTCTCTGAGGTGGGCTGAGATGTGTTCATGGCAAGGGAGGTTGAGTATGAGTCGTGCTGAGGCGTTCTGGATACACTGGAGTTTTCTCAGGAGCTTGGCCGTTGTTCCCGCATATAGTGCGTTACCGTAGCCCAATCTGCTGCTGACAAGGGTGTGGGTGACCGTTCTTCTCGTGTTAATGGGGATCCATCTGAAGGTCTTGCGAAGCATGCAAAGGGTGTTAAAGCATGAGGATGAGATGGCATTGACTTGCTGGGTCATAGTGAGTGATGAGTCCAGTATGAAGCTGAGGTTGCATGCGTGGGCATTGGGGCAGCTGAACTCAGTTTGAGACGGCTTGCCTCCATCCAGTTGGCGATGGCGTGAAGTCCGGTGTGGAGATTGTGCTTGGCGGTTGCGGGTCCTTCATGAGAGAGAGGATCAGCTGAGTGTCGTTCGCATAGGAGACAATGTTGAGGCCGTGGGATCGGACGATGTTGGCGAGCGGTGCCATGTAGACATTGAAGAGGGTGGGGCTGAGTGAGGATCCCTGGGGGACTCCGCAGATGGTCTTGGTGGCTTTTGACCAGAACGGTAGGAGACGTACTCTTTGGGTTTTGCTAGAGAGGAAGGATGTGAGCAAGTTCAAGGCTCTGTGGCAGATTCCAGCGTCGTGGAGGCGTGTGCGAAGTGTGTGGTGACAGACGATGTCAAAGGCTGCGGAAAGGTCAAGGAGGATGAGGGCAACGCCAACTATTGTCGAGCCTGCTCCTGATGTCATCGGTGGCAGCGATAAGCGCGGTCTCGGTGCTGTGGTTCTTGCGGAAGACGGACTGAGAGATGTTGAGTAGGTTGTTGTCCTCCAGGAAGCGAGATAGTTGGCTGTTGACTATCTTCTCGATGACCTTCACAGGGAAGGGGAGTAGGGAGATGGGCTGGTAGTTGTTGAGGTCTTCGGGGTCGGCTTTGGGCTTTTTGAGCAGGGTGTTGACTTTGGTGTGTTTCCAGCTCTCCGGGAAGATGGCGGTCTCGAAGGAGTTGTTGATGATGGTCTGGAGCTGGGGGGCGATGTTTTGGCTGGCTTCATTGAAGACGTGGTGAGTGCGGGGGTCGGCGGGTGATCAGGAGTGGATGGTGCTCATGGTCTTGGTAGTTTCTTCATCGTTGGTGTGGGTCCAGGCACTTAGGATGTTCGTGCGGATGGGTGCATTGGGGTCGGCGTTGGCAGTGGTGATGGTGGGGGGTGGCGGTGCGAAGCTTTCATGGATGTCTGTGATCTTGTGGTGAAAAAAGGAGTCACAGAGATTTTGCGAGTGAGGGGGGTCGGCAGAGCAAGACTTGGGGTTGGTGAGTTCCTTGATGATGCTGAAGAGCTCCTTGCTGTTGTGTGCGTTGTTGTCAATCCGTTCTTTGTAGAAAGATCTTTTGGTGGTGTGGATGAGCTTGTGATGTTTGCGGGTGGTGGATTTGAGGACGGCGTGGTTGCTTTCTGTTTGTTCTTGGTGCCAGATCTTCTCGGCTTTCCGGCATTCCTGCTTGGAGGCCTGAAGGTCTGCGGTGAACCAGGGAGCTTTCTTGCTGGTGCGGGTGTTGGTGGTTATTCTGAGTGGAGTGAGGGTGTTGGTGCAGTCGTCGAGCCATTGCTTGAGATTAAGGGCGGCAGTGTTCGGGTCACTGGTGTTGGCTGGTGGGGCGTGGGCGAGGGTGGAGATCAGTTGGTCCTTGGAGAGCTTCTTCCACTTGCAGTGAGGGGTCTGATGCTGTTGGTGGTGGATGGTGGGTTTCTGAAAGGAGAAATGAACACAACGGTGGTCAGTCCAGTGGAGTTTGGTGGTGTGGGTGAAGGTGATGTGGCTGCTGGTGGAGAAGACTGCGTCAAGTGTGGGGCTAGCTGAGTTGGTGGGCGTTG
Organism: Pleurodeles waltl; assembly: GCF_031143425.1. NCBI lineage: Eukaryota > Metazoa > Chordata > Amphibia > Caudata > Salamandridae > Pleurodeles > Pleurodeles waltl. The sequence continues at coordinate 235,562,939 of NC_090436.1, forward strand.
TTACGAGTTGCTTGAGGCCGAGGTTGGCAAGGTTGTCCAGTAGGGCTGAGGAGTCACTGTTGCTCGGTGTTCTCTAGGTGAAAATTCAGGTCACCGAGGAGCATGTAGTCCGTGGAGGCGAAGGTGTGGGTGCTGATTGCGTCAGCGATGGCGTAGCAGAATTGTGGGCCGGGACCCAGGGGTCTGTAGACGAGGGTTCCTCTCAGGGTGGTGTTTGAGTTGACATAGATCTGGAAGTGCAGGTGTTCAGTGGCATCTAGGGCTTCGTGCAATGTCGGCTGAGATCCCGATGGAGCTCTTGTGGACTATGGCTATTCCTCCTCCTGGTTTGTTGGTGCGGTATCTTCGGGTGATTTGGTAGCCCTCAGTGATGGCTATGGCGATGTTGGGTTTATCCAGGTTTCGATGAGGAAGGCGATGTCTGGGGAGGTAGATGTGAGCAAGTCCCATGGTTCGACGGTGTCGATGTCAACATTCTTCTCCGCCATAACCATCATCATATGGGTACAAGAGGACATAGCTCCTTCACTATAACACGTGTAACGCCCTAACATAGTTCAAAGACCCTTGGGGACACCCATCCATTCCTAAACATCACCAAAGTCTTTTACCTCCTATGGTACACCATTGGCATGCAACACCATGTAAACAAACCCACTCTTAGTGTTTATGGAGGAAATGTACACCATAAAGTGCCTGGGGAAAACAATAGACCTCCTGAGTACAGTATCATCACAATTCATCATCCCAATCTTTTACCATACACTCCGATAGCGCATTAATAGAGTAATTAAAATGGGCACTTTGCCACCATTCGGGCTCTCAGCCCCAAATATCTACGGGCAAAGAATAAATGATATTTGAATAGAAGAGTTTTTTTTTTTTTTTAAAGAACAAACCTTCCTATATTGAATGTCCTCACAATGAAACAACTATATTTTTGTAAACAACTATATCTTATCCCTTAATTCAGGTAGTGCGTTGTTTTCTCCCTTAAAACATATTTCCCATCGCTGTAATGAAATAAATACTTCTTTATAACACGTCATAATGTGCCATCAATCAAACCAGTTCAAAGCTTCTACGAATCAACCCTTGGGCAATCAGGAAGTACTGCAAATTATTTCAAGAAATCGTAATAAAAAAAACTTAAATACACTTCTGTGGCATGCTTTTATGTTAGTTAAAATGAACAAACTTTATACCGAGCCTCCGGTTAGGAACACAGCCCAAGCTCCATTCAAGTAGAGCACATAAAACACTGTGTTCCCCAAGGGACCCCCCACATCCAAAACCCACCCCTGGTTAACCTGAAAATCCTCTTATGGTTAAAAAGGAGCAGTGTTCCCTTCTCATCTTCCTTCTACAATGGATTTGAACACACTACAGAGACCAACGTCCTTAAATTCAATCGGCCACTTCAGCGTCAGGTTGGCTGGCCAATACTCATTATAGTAATCAATCTCCAGACCCTCCCGTCTTCTCTACCTCACATCCTGTATTCTCTTTACTCACTTCAAACACCACCTTACATTGAATTTCAACCTGGCACCACAGTATACTCAGGATACCAATAGCAACACACATTTGCCACAGCAATAAGGCCAAAATCAAGGCATAGAACTACACAATCCTCTTCAAGTCAGAGTCATACACATACATGTGAACAATCAATGTAATATGTCTAAATGTGAAGTACACAGTTCCATGTACAACATCAGTGTGTCCCACATAAATATGGCCACATTGCAATACACATGTGTGATTTAAAGTGCACCATGAGACCTTGTCTGGCAAAAAGCAATACTTGAATGCTGACAATAAATAGCACAAAAATGTCTGTGACATGCTTGAACTACATCTAATTGATGCATCAAAATCACATGGCAAAGTTAGTGAACAACTGTGCCAATGTAATGTAGGCCATCAACAAAACCTGTGGTTGAACATGGACATATGTATGTGTCAGTGTTAAACATGTTGGTAATGTCACAACCTACCTAGGGAGGAACAACTAGCCACATTTCCGATCAACAGTCACTTTTCACATTCAGTGAGTGCACATAACATAGAGTGATCAGGACCATTTCAAAATACACATCACAGTAAGCTGCTGTATACACATGAAAATCTGGATGTAGAAGTGTACAATGGATCAGGCTACACTCATCATTTGGTACTACACAGAGATCTGGAACAGACATGTCTAAACCTATGGGCAACTGTATAAGTAACACATTCAGAAATGCAATAGGAAATGTGTATGAATCATTAAGTACACATGGCACACATGTACAGGAATGTAGCTGTAACAGAGAGCAAAAGCAATGACTGTTTTAATTTCTATTTAACCTTCAGTTTGCAAGGATATGGGTCATGACCCCAATAGCAGATCCCCACACTGAGCCAGAACAAAAATATAACCAGGCACTGGTCAAGACCGGCAACATTGTGGAGAGAATCTTTGGTGTTCTGAAGACCGAGTTCAGATGCCTGGACATGTCATAGGGAGATTGCAATACTTACTCCTAACATGTGCAGGCATCTGTCTGCAAGATCATATCAGTATGTGCCATTCTCCACAACATCTGTGTATGGACGAATGTCCAGTGAGACATGGACTATGATGAGCAGGACCCAATTGAAGATGAGGATCTAGGAAAGGTCCAAAAGGAAGTGGCTGGGAATATAGGACACACCCACATTGTGCAAGATTTCTTCTCTTGATTTACATGTAATTTGACAGAATGAAGGCTGATTACGACCTTGGCGGATGGTATACTCCGTCACAAACGTGATGGATATTCCAGCCTCCATATTACAAGTTCCATTATATCCTATGGAACTTGTAAAACGGCGTGCAGGATATCCGTCACGTTTTTGACAGAGTATCCCATCCGCCAAGGTCGTAATCAGGCCCTGAATGTCCAAACATAATAGGAAGGTTCAACATGGAAATAAATGCTTGCATCCATTATATGTGTTGGTGTGTATGTTACAGTCCCAGTAAATATCAACTCACCCACATCTCGGCAACTAGACGTAGGCCTCAAAATGTAACTATCATGTCATCAGACCTGTTGACCAACATTGAGCCATGCCTCAGGTCTGTCATTTGCATACACACAGCACTGCTATTTGAAGCATTATACTACATTAAGGGGACAGGCCAGGCATTTCACATTTCAAGATCCAAATTTATAATTACTCTCTCCTTGCACTTGAGCAGTGAGGAGCTGCACAGCTAGCAGTCTTGCTGTGTTGTACAACAGCTAAGTGTACACTAGATGGAAGTCAGGGAGGTTAGGAATACAAACCACAAACTCTCATGTCTGAAAATAACCTCATACTGCAGTGTGTCTCACCAATGTGTTCCTCTGCGAATTACCTGTGTTTTTCTGGAAGGCATGTAATTGCAGATACCATCAAAAAACATGAATGACAGTTGTCATGGACAAAGAAAGTCCCACAGTTCTACAAACATGTAAAAGCAGCCACTTGGAAAGAACGCATACATGCATATGTGGTTTACCCCAAATAAAGCACATGTGAACTAGTCCCTGGCGACAATGTCACATATACTTCATCATGGTACAGTAGATAAGACACTTTTACCATGCATTGCTCAGCAATGCAATGAGGACCAAAGGGCTGTAAAAATGCAACACGATCGGATGACATTGTACAGTGCATAAATGGCCAGAGCACTATGAAATTGGAAAGGTTGTATGCAAACATCTGAACATCTGAGCACGTCCGTACACGCAACTCATTGAGCATGGTCAGTTGAAGTGATTTAGATGTGACTGTACCTTAGTATAGCAAAAGTTGTGCACCTCTGACCTATGTGTACAAGTACATAGTTGAGCGGATCACAAATATGATTATCCACCCAAAGATGAAATGTAAGTTGAGTGTGTGTCATTACATATGTCTGTGTCAGGGGATGCACTCTTTGGACCAGGAAGCACAAACAAAGACCTGTATTGAGAGTCCACGTAGTGGTACTAACACTGACAGGAGCAAGATACATATCATGTGTAAATGGCAGCATTTTGTTAATTGAACATCACAAGTACTATGGACTAATTAACCATGTTTCACTGCAGTGAAAGTCACCTATTCAAAAGGTCTGTTGCTATGTGACACACTCATCCCAGATCTACATCATGTTTTCTGATGTATGTGTGCATGATAACACCGTGTGTGGGACACGTGTGCGTGTGCAAGACATACACAAGAGAAAGTCTGAAATGTGAAACATTCTGAACATGCAGAGATTCTGTGTGCAGTTACAGTGTGTTCAGCTACAGATCCTCTGCCATAGTCCAAAGTGAGCATATTACCAAACAGTGTGCAATGACTGAGTGTGTCATGCACTTCATGATGCATGTTGCGGTCTTATATATGTTGATCACAGGACACTTTACATGATAATCTGTGAGTGTAAACAGTATGGCATATAATGGACATGGTCACACAGAGTAGCACAGATAGTCTCCCTGTGCCACAGCAATGTTTGCCAGCACAAATCAAGATTATTACAGTATCTAACATAACACTTAAAAATGTTTTCTCTTGAGCTGTGTGGTGCTGGATTGGCTACCTAGGCCCAAAGCAGGCACACTTGCCCCATGAGGCAAGGATTAAACTATTACATGCAGGAATGGATGTGACTGTGAAGGTGCATCTTAGTGTTAACCAAATAATGCTTTGAGTCCTAGTGCTCCATCTATGTGTGCTGCATACAAGGGCCATAAAGCAAATCAAAGTAAAGATAATATGCCAAGGTCTAACTATATGTAACATCACTCATATCAAGGTAGTACTCATTGCAGGTTTGTGTGGCCTCATCTGTCAGTAAATGCACATATGACCATCTGGTGTGTCTGCCTATCCCCATTCAAAGCTGAAGGAACCGCTCTATGGTGCAGAATAATGTGATGCAGTGACCTGCTATACATAGTGGCACTTGGGATTCTTCACGCTTGTCTTATCTACTCAAGCTGGACTTGTGATGCTCAAACTGTAGGCAAACAGATTTTGCTAACACTTTTATCCACGTGGATTGTGCATGTGCCACACATATTGTTCCTGTATCAAGGCCCAGACAGCAGCAGTGTCAGTACCACAAAATTCCATGGTGGTCATTGGCTATTTTAGTCTTTAAAATGATGTATGCCCAACAATCACAGGTGTCATATTGGCCTAAAACCATACATTTCATATCTGTCCAGTTATTCAGTGAGATGACTGCCACATACACTGTAGACTGGCTGAAGCAGCCATTGTCTGTCCTTCCCTGAGTGTGCATTGCATCCGTAACCCATCCTATGGAAGGAATGCAGACAGATAGTATGAATTTAGACTTTGTGATATTTGTGAATACTATGGTCTATTTCATTTGCATAGCACTCCAGTATATTTGACCAAAAAGATGCCTACTCCACAGCTACCTATGCTCACCCCAGCAACTACAAAGAGTAAGACCAACAAAAGGTTTGGAATGTCTCTACACATCACAATATGTATGTGTTTTTCTCATAAATATATTGGCACTCATAATGTCAGCACAATGAATGCAATGACTCACACGTAGGTGCACTTTTACAAATGACATTCAACACATCCAATGTTATCAAGGCTGTCAGGTAAGAAAAGAATAGCAAGGTAAGTGAGCTCAAGGTGTGTTCACCTGCATTGCAGAATTTACTACACTGTATCACAGACAGTAGGCTAGTCACATGGGTCAGAACCCATGCATTGATCCATCTGCGCTGCACATTGCACCCGATCATTGGTTGGAAGCCACACATGAAAGCCAATGTGACAAAAACAATGCATTGTGCATTAGCATGCATTGTGCGTTAATCATCGTATTGGCTACTTCTGTAATGATGCATTATAAAAACAAAGCATTTGTTGAAAATGGGCTGGATACACCCAGGAAATGATGCAATGGCTCTGGCAGGCTGCACACTAGGAAGTGTGAAGTTGTTTTGACTTTCACTTGCAGTCTTTTTATCTGTGCTGGTTGTAGGAGGTTCTTTGTGGTTTGTCTAGGAGAATTTGGAGTATTTTGGACTTGTTGGAGTCTGTGCTGTCTATGTTGTGTGCCACTTGTGTTAATTGTGTGTTGTATTTGTTACTTGTGGTGCTATTGTCACTGTATTGTTGGGTGTGGTGAGCCACGAGGCCACTCTACTAGGCAAGGACATTGATGACCACGTTGGTAAATACATATTTACCATCTGCTTGTAGATGTGTGCATATCAAAAAATAATGTAATCTATTTCTCAAGAGAATGGGCAGATATTTTGAGGGGTAGTATGCCATAATGCAGGCTGAATCTGTCAAATAATAACACTGTGCCCAGGGGACTGTTCACAGTGGCATAACAATAGCCCCTGCAGACCCCACAGTGGAGGGGTGGCAGAAGTCCAGGAGGCCCCCTCTGGGACTATCCAGGGACTGTGGGCCCCTGGTCTGAGAGATCATGACTGGGTCTAGATCTTGGGAGCCATGTACATTGCAGGAGGTCCCCTCACATTTTGCCACGCTGCACATGGTTATTGGATCTCACCAAATAATTTGGCATTCATGTATTTGTATACATGACCTCAATTCAAATATGAGCCTGTACAGTGCAGGAATGTTTAATGTTGAAATACCCTGTGCAGATGACAGTTAGGGAGCAAAGTTATGAAAACTCACCTATAATGTTGACCGTCAGATGTGTGCTGCATTGATCAGCACCCTTATATAGTTGGGTGCATCCCTGCCCACGAAATAACTTTCAGATGGTGGCCCTGCCAAGATTGGATGTTGATATAGCCATCAAAGGCAAGCACTGTTGCACCATGTAGAAAGGAATGATACTATGTGCCTAGTCTGCATTCTGTGCATCAGTAACATGATTAGTCAGGTATTGTTCTTAAACACTTCCATATGGTGTATATCTGTCCACAATTAATCCATATCAACTTTGCCATGTGCTACGTGTCCAACATACTGAATATTTCATTGTGCTGTGCTTCATATGTACACAGTGTATATGTTCAATATTCACAAAGCAATGTACTATGTTTTTGTCTTGGAGGTGGTCCTACACTATACCCCTTGGGTGAGGTGGAGTCCTACAGGGTTCCCAATGCTACCAGTGAGTGCCAATAGAATGTGCTTGGAGCTCTGTAAGGATTGTGTGTGATCTATGATATTCGCAACATCGTGATGTGTATGGGGTACCATCATTCATTTGTAACAAATTCACAGTACATGTTAATTCACCAATGAAGTAGCACAGTAACATGTGCAATGGATAAGGACAAATGTCAATGTGCATGTAGTGTCAGTGCATGCAAGCCCGCATGATTGATGGCTCACTATCTGTTGTAGTGTTGTTTGGCCAGCTACGGTTTGAATGTGCATGGCACATGTACCATCACTAGCCACAATATGTACAGAATTGTCTTACATCCATACCATGGCACAAAAGTAAACAAATATTATTCCAAAATATGTTACAGCAACTTGGCATGAGATAGGCTGAGTTTGTCTGGACACTGTATGCTTGCCTATGTCCATTTTCGAGCATGAGACCGGTTGGGGTGAGGTGTAACACATGTTCCAGACGGCATTAAACATTTTCAACATTACAGTGTCATGAAACATCGTATACTTCTACTATTGTTGCTTAGCATCATACTATGCTCATAAATGCAAAATATGTTCATCCTCACTACCATAATGAGTATAATGTGAAAGACGTTAGGCATGATCAGACATTCATGCTGTTCAACAATTAAAATGTTTTGTGATCCATACGTGTATCAGTAGCTCTGTGCGTAGCCAAACTTCACAGTAAGAAAAACTTGTGTGACCTTGTGAGCAGGCTAGACATCAGAAACCAACATTCCTTCCTATGATAGATGCTGCATGTGTAGTTGCAAGAGGGAAACATTATTCTTAATCATTGATTAGAGTAATCACAGTGGACAGATTGCATATCAACTTGTGTTGCTGTGAGGGTGCAAGTGCATTATCAGTAGGAATAATTTACTTTATTACACACTTAGACCATAATTATCCTAGGTTATGGATACTGTAATCCATCCTCAGGGGTACTCGAGCATCCCTCAGAGTATTCCATACCGTTAATATGTGAAATGGGGTGACAGAAGATCATTTACAAAGATTCCATGGGGGATGTAAGGATGTAGGAGAGAAACTCCATTTGACAAAGTGTTTGGAGAGTACATCTTCAGACTGCCTGTCTGATGTACATTGCTAGTTTAGTTTAGTTGCCCACATGGCAAGATATGTTCCAATGGCCTGGCAGGTCAGTGCAGACAGAATAGGTAGGAGAATGTGGCACATGTCACCTGTCTACACATGGAAATGCAATTAAATGCCTAACTCCTGGCCACTTATACCCAATGCCCTGTTCCGGCAAAATAATCATCCCTTTGCAGAAAGTTTTTCAATTTTGATGCAATGTGGAAAGAACAACTTGCATGTCTGCACTGTGTCGGCAGCATGAAGCCCATTACATTGCTGTTGGAAATGGCCCTTCTTAGGAGATTTCCCTGAAATGTTTTGCTTTATCCTCTCGGTCTTTTGATGTCTCGCTTTTTATAGCCTTAGGACATAGCACAGTGGACAAGTGCATGTGCCCTGCCTACACATACTAGGAGGGGGTGTTAATGTGATTTGTTCAGGTGCTGTACCCCTCAGTGCCCAGTAAAAAGGTACACCACATATCCACGTCGGGTAGAGCCCTGGATTCTAGTACAGTGTTGCCCTGAGTGTGCCTAGAATTGCATGTGAAGCATGTTTTGGGCCTGCCAATACTGGCATGTGGAGGCACAGGTACGCTTGCGCTTAGGTTGTCACTACTAACATCGTAGCCAATCCTGAGGGATCCCTCCACTACCCCTAGAGCACCCCTGAAGGGCAGGCAGGTGGTAAACAGGAGGTTGGGCAGGTACACATAGGTGTCCCATGTCTGGTAGTGAAGAACCCCCACATGGGTTCTCCCTACCTAGGAAGGATCAGATTTTCCCATAGGTTTTTAGTGATTCCCTACCCAGTGGCCTTAGGGCCTTGGGACCCTTCCCACTGTCAATACAGTGTGGAAGAGGGCATGCCTTCCTATCTATGCAAGGAAGCTGCACTGGCCAGTGTGTGTGCATGTGCCCACTGGCGCGCCAAACATGTGATGAGACTGACACAGCAGAAATGTGTGCGCACTTGCTCCGACATTGTGTTTAAATATGTATCCAGCCTGTCATAGCAGGCCTGTGAGTGTGCACTAGCACCTTTGGTGCTTTACACCTGTGTCTAGCTTGGTGTAGCAGGCCTGTGCATGCACATTAGCACCTAGGGGCGGTTTAAATAAGTATCAATCTGTATCCAGCCTGTCATAGCAACCCTGGTTCTGCACGCTAGCACCTATTATGCTTTAAACATGTAACTCATCTGTCCTAGCAGGCCTGTGTGTGCACTTGTACCTATGGTGCTTTTAAACATGTGTCCAGCCTGCCAATACCGACTTGTGTGTGAGCAAGGGCATGTATTCCCAGAGAATGGAGAATATCATTGTGTGTTTTCACTGCATAGGAGAACTGCTCTGCCCATGTGTTAACATGGGAGAAGTGTTGCAATTACTTCTAGCTGCAATAGTGGATTGCAGCAGGGGAGCCTCATATTGTTTACTGTCATTGGATATGTCTTGACAACCCCCCCCCCTTCTTTGGTAAAGATGGTTTTGTTAATAATCATGGAGAAATGCCACTTTTGGAAAGTGGGCATTTCTCTTCCTAAATAGCTTTGTGCGCATTTAATTTGATTCAAGTCCACCCTGGGGGATGGAGGAGCACATCTGTGCATTCCACAGTGAGCATTCCACAGTGACAGCTATAAAACTTGGGCACACAACTAGAAGGAAGACATCTGCCATTTGTGGGCCTGGCTGGATAGAATGGAGGGAGAGGTACTGACACTTGACCACCCTGGGCTAGATCAGGACCCCACTAAAGATTAAGATCTGCATTCCACAGCCCTGTGGCAGACATGACTGAAAATTAGGGGAGACATCTGTGGTTCAAAGGGGAACCCTCTGAGCCTCCCCCAACTTCAAAGGCACACCACAGTATAACTACTGGTGCCACACTGCAGCAAAGTATGGATACACTTGCAGGAATGTGATGCACACTACCACAAGAATCCGTTGAGCACAAGGAGTAATTACTGCCCTTGGAAGGGACTGTGTACCCTTCCTGCATTGTCGCTGGCTTGGGCAAACTGGTTGTTGCTGTGTGGCACTCTGAAGTGTGCTCTCCAAGGACTAGTTGGTTTGCCCCTTGTTCTTTTGTGGAGGTTTCACGAACATCAAAGACCTCCCACGAGGGACCTACACCTTTTAACTGTGTCATCTGGAGAGCGGTGCCCTGTTAAGTGTTGCGGACGAAGTTTCAACATTGTCTGCTATACGTCACTTGAGAGCAGCTGTATTGAGCCTGGGGAACTGATTTGGCTGATGCAGAACCTTCAAAGTACTGTCCTCATTCAAGGAGTGTGCCTCTTCTTTGTGAGGGCACAACAAGCACAAGCGTCATGTTGGTAGTGAGTGGATTCACCAGTTGTGGGACCCCGGGTGGCCCGCCTTTGTCAAGAGTGCCACATTTATCTTGTGCAACACCGGACTGCATGCTCATTGTGTGTGGCGTCTGATTCACTGGTTGCGACCCTCGGAGGTGGGGGTGTAGCCAGAGCAGTGTTGCATTCTATCTCGGGCTGCACCCCGTGACCTGCGTCTGTGTGTGTGACCAGAACTGTCTGGTGTGGCTTAAGTAATCACTCAACAGCCATTGTGCCTCATCATCACTGGACTATCAGTGGCCCTTCCTGCACCATCCTCTGGACAGCCTGTCCAAGCAAAACAGTTCCTGTTCACCACAGCTGCAGTAGGCTCAAACAACGAAGTATGGGTTCTGAAGGACCCCCAAGATCTAAAACTGAGGATGGCTGCCATTGAGGGGGAACTCTCACATTTTTGGCCCATGATACTGACCTTGCAGGAGGCAATGGAGAGGATCACTGCCCAAATTTGACTCTCCCTTGGGCTTTTCCTTTTCCCCAGTTGGTTACCAGTTGTTTGTTAAGTATAGTATTTTTTGGCATTGGTTAGAACAGGTTTGGGCACAGGTATTGGTTAGAGTCATATATGTTAGTTTAATATTTTAATACGTAGTACTTTTTAGGGTATGTTTTTAGTGGGTGTATGGTTGATGTATAGTGTGTGATTTAGAAAATAAATATATATTAGTTTAGATTTATATGTTCAGGGAGTGTATGTTTAGGATGTGTTTGTCTTTTGTCCTGAGATATGTGTATTAAGGGGATGGGGGCTGATGTTTAACATGTCTGTTGTGGTACGCGTAGCATTGATTAAGATAAGTTTAGGTAGTTTAAGGTATTATTAAAATAACTCTGTGTAGAATAGGTAGGTTTTGTTAGTTGAGGCTTAGTTTAAATACTGTTAGTATAGGGTAGTTAGTTTTAGTTAGTGATGTCAACTATTTCTTACCTAAAAATATTTTCCATTTTCACAAATGTGTAATAATTTACTACATAAGAGTTGTCATTATTGCTAAAGTTGAAATGAGTACATGATGTAGAAATTGTCTGCAGTTTTTTAGATATGCGTAACTTAGTGAGAGACCTATAAACAAGAGTCAGTCAACATTGCAATATAGTCACTTATGGAATCTTCAACATTCTTTGGGCACTGTAAGTTGTCCTCTTTGTGTTACTGGACCCACAGCCCAACACAGATAGTCGACTACTGTAGCATTGTGTGTACGTTATGCTAAATGTACTGAAGGGATGGATCTGTCACCACATAGTACACATTCATGGTTGCGTTGGGACACACTGGTGCCTGGCACTTACGCACTCACCCTTGCAGCATTGTACTAGTACCTCATTTTGGTTTGCTGGTTTGTGTCCATGAAAGTGGCCCCCATCTGACCAGAAACGTCAATCATCCTTGGCATTGAGTACTTGCTAAGTGTGGCACTACCTGCATGTGAATTAGTGCAACTACTTGCTAAGTTAGAATACACAATTCTGGATATGAAGCTTGATTGTAGGGTTTGTAATCTGGGTTCTCTCTATTGTTTTGTGTGTGCATAGTGCAATTCATGTGTGGTTACTCTCACACTCAGTGCAGTGCACCGGAAATGACAATCATCCTTGGCATTGAGTACTTGCTAAGTGTGGCACTACCTGCATGTGAATGAGTGCAACTACTTGCTGAATTAGAATACACAATTGTCTGGCATTTCCTCTTAGCCTAGGGATGTGTAGCTTGGTTCTAGGGTTTGTAATCCGGGTCCTCTAAATTGTTATGTGTGTGTTTAGTACAATTCATGTGTGTAACTCTCACACTCAGTGCTTGTGACGGCTCTCATGGTCAAAGGGACACAATGTCCCTATGCCTCCCAGTGTGCTTAATTGCACCATTTTTCATTAAACACAGCACCACAAATACTTAGTAGTTGCAGCTCATGCTTAATGACATCCACGCTGTAGCACTGAGCTTTTACATTCTTGAGTGGCATTGAAATCATGCTATACTGAAGGTGTCTGGCCATTATTATCAGCATTTTGCCAGTGCATTAATTATGATATTACTAATAGGATATGTTTAATGTAAGCATTGAGGCTGACATATGTGCATGGTGACATTGTCATAATAACTGAGCTAAATATCTGTGGATGTGTGAGCATGTGTTAGTGTCTCACCTGTGCACTGGACCCAGTTTGTACAGTCCTGCAATTTTGTGAGTAGTTGTCCTAGTTCACTGTGTGGCATTCACGGTCCCAATTCTTGTTGCAGCAGTCCATAAATGGGTCAGATTAATACGTGGGCATACAAAAAGGAGACACTAGCAGGTGACAAGAATGATAGCATTAGAATTAATGGGGGTCCAATGGGAAACTGGCCAGGAGCCACAGACAAGGTAGTTCTCTGCCAGAAATTGGTAAAGCCCACATCATCCTCCTCTGATGTGTTTTGTGCCTCCCCTAAGGGTGGTGATGTTTTTGCAGGAGACATCAGAGGCACACTCACACATCAGGGGCTAAAGATGTGACTCCCATGTCCCCAGGAGTATTTGCCTGTGTCAACAAGGAATGCAGCACAGAGCTTAGAAGGGCCTGCTGGCTTGTAAGTAATGTGGAATGTCACAGTGGAAGGAATCCATTGTTGCAATATAGGAGTCCTTCTTCCACTCCATAGATTCAAGGATGGTTAGTTTAGCCCCCAGCTGAGAGGCAACCTCACTGGTGTCACATTGGCAAAGCTGTTGTTCTTCCCTCTGCCTCATGACAACAGCGATGTCAGCCAGGGACTGTTCCAAACTATGGACTTGAGGATAGATGGCTCTTATTGCCTCAGAGGTGTCCTTATTGGGACTCAGTCACCTACGGACTTCCTCTTGGGTGCTTGTGATGGTCTCCACCCAGACCTGCACCTCATCTATCAGCTGACGCTGGATTCCTACCATCTGCTGTCGGAAGACAACTTGAGGGTCCTCGAGTCCAGGGCTGGGTTTGGGCCGGCAGATGGGGTATGTCCTGTGGTAGGCGGCTATCATACATTGCAAAACAGTTACATAATTTGCTGGCCTACCCTATCTGTGCCGATAAGTTTAGGTAAGGTCCACACCTGCTTAGTGATTAGCTTTCTTTTCAGGATGGCTATACTGAATGTGGTTTCACGTGTTGACAGCACTATTGTGCGGATTAAACTATGTCAGCAGGGTGCCTGCATTCCCACTGGGTACTACCCAGCCCACAGCTTTTGGGAAAGTGAGGTGGGTTTGGTCATGTATTTGATTTGATTCTGCAGTCTGCCTTTCACACAGTACACCAGGGCAGTCTGCCTTGTTGTTCTGTCTTGCATGCACATTGTGCATTCATGTGGCCAAGGGCTTATATTTGACACACACAACTCTACACAGCTAGACACAGTGCAGGAATGTGTAAAGGCATGTACTTGCCATAGTTGTGCTATTTGTGTATACTTGAATGATTTTGTTACACACACAGTTGGCTCCGTAGTTTCAAACAGCGGGCACAATGTACCAACTCTGTGGGGATAGGCCCGGTCAGGCTCGGTAGATTGCTAGCACTGAGGCTCACCTCATTTAATCAATTGCCAGAATAGGTTACCTGCAGAGTACCACGCATTGTCAGGCCACTCAATTGTACATGTGCATGACTCCCCTGGCAATCCTCATTTAGGGCCAAGGACTCCACTTACTATCACAGACTGAAGGAAACCAGATCATACATTGACTCTCATGTGACCCCAACAGCAACAATATGAGTCATTGCATCCAATTGACCAACATGGCTGCCTGTATTTGAGGGCTATGGGTCAAGCTGTACCCCGCATGCTAGTAGGGATGATAATCTGTGAATTGTATCTACCCAGGTTTGCCACACAGCTAGGCCCATACACCTCACTTCCAACCATTTTTGAATTGTGCTCATAGTTGTGGCAACCTAGCTCATCCTGTCACTTCACACTTCCCTGTTTTCCATCCTCACGCTTTGACGTATGTGGCATGGTAAGACATTTTTTTCTTCCGGCTCGCTCCTGACACGTGCTACATCTTCACCCAGGTCCACATTACATGTAGGATGTACTATACCTATCCCCTCTTCTATGCCATTTCTTCCTAGTTGCAACACAAGTGTGACAGTATCAGACGCAGCAGTGTAGTATTGCTCCGGCTACCTTGCAGTACACATGCCACTTCTTACCTCCTTGCTATGCAATGTCTCCCTCTTCAGACATAGGGGGTCATTACGACCCTGGCGGCCGGCGGTATGTTGGCGGTAACAGCAAATTGGCGGAATTGCCACGGCCATACCGCTGGCCCCTCCATTTTCCCGCCAGGATTCCGCCTGGCGGTCATAATCCCCAGGGCAGCGGTGCAAGAACCGCTGCCCTGGGGATTATGAGTCCCCGACCGCCGGCCTGTCCATTGTGGTACACACCGCCATGGAAAGGCCGGCGGTAAGGGGACTGGGGGTGCCCCTGGGGGCCCCTGCACTGCCAATGCACTTGGCATGTACAGTGCAGGGGCCCCCAGGCATAGCCCGTTGCGCATTTCACTGCCCGAATTTCGGGCAGTGAAATGCGTGACAGGTGCTACTGCACCCGCTGCACATCAGCATTGCCGCCGGCTCTATTACGAGCCGGCTGCAATGTTGATGTGACATTTCCGCTGGGCCAGCGGAAATGTCATAATAGGGAGACAGAAATACCACCGGCAATAGCGGTAATCTGTCTCCCGCGGCCTCGGCGGTCTTTTGAAAAGACCGCTGAGGTCGTAATGACCCCCTTAGTGTCCGTTCAATGTGCTCAGCCACACCTACATTGCACTGCAGTACCAACGGCCCACCATGCTCACACACAGGGGGTCATTCTGACCTCCGCAGGCGGCGGAAGCCGCCCGCCTGGCGGGAACCGCCAGAAGACCGTACCGCGGTCGAAACACCGCGGCGGTCATTCTGAGTTTCCCGCTGGGCTGGCGGGCGACCGCCAGAAGGCCGCCCGCCAGCCCAGCGGGAAACCCCCTTCCATGAGGATGCCGGCTCCGAATGGAGCCGGCGGAGTGGAAGGGGTGCGACGGGTGCAGTTGCACCCGTTGCGATTTTCAGTGTCTGCTTGGCAGACACTGAAAATCTTGGTGGGGCCCTGTTAGGGGGCCCCTGCAGTGCCCATGCCATTGGCATGGGCACTGCACTGCATGGGCACTGCATGGGCACTGCACTGCATGTGCACTGCAGGGGCCCCCAGGGGCCCCACGACACCCGTTACCGCCAGCCAGGTTCTGGCGGTCAAAACCGCCAGAGCCAGGCAGGCGGTAAGGGGGTCGGAATCCCCATGGCGGCGCTGCCCGCAGCGCCGCCATGGAGGATTCCCTTGGGCAGCGGGAAACCGGCGGGACACCGGCGGTTTCCCGTTTCTGACCGCGGCTGTACCGCAGCGGTCAGAATGCCCATGGGAGCACCGCCAGCCTGTTGGCGGTGCTCCCGCGGTCGTTGGCCCTGGCGGTCCATGACCGCCAGGGTCAGAATGACCCCCACAATCTATTGTTTGAACAAGCACACATGGTCCTGTGGTATGCACAACTTGCATTCACACTCACCCCCAGTATGAATTTGTACTTAATAGTAGTTAGGGTTGTCTCTACTGTGGCAGGTAGCACCTGTGTGCTCTCACCCTGCACATCGGGACAGCTGTGTGCAATGTAGTTTCATGCTAGTGACTATACATGTGGCTCTTCACATGTTCCTATGTGGTGATACTTCACATGCCCCCCCCTCCCCCCCTCAGGTGAGAAGTTTATCCTCTGCCAACCACATTCCATTTTATTGTTTTGCAGTCCAGCTTTGGCTGTTGCATTGCCCCAAGACAGACACACTAGCTTCCAAGTGCAAAGGACATGCATTATCAAATTCATGGTGGACAGGGTTTCTGTGTCCAGTCATGATTTGGTGATCCAGTCACAGTTTTTTGCTTTGTATTGTGAGTCGTGTAGTCCTGGTTACTAAATGTTACTAATGGTATATAATTTTATATATATATATATATATATATATATATATTTATATATATATATATATATTAGACTACAAGTCCAAGGATACAAAGGTGAACTTGGACTGGTGCTGCACATCACACACGGACAGGGCAAACTTGATGGAGTTGGAATGGGCTGTGCAACATGTAAATGGTCAGTTTGACTTTCATTTCCATGATGTATGACTGGACATGTGAGCAATTCCATCCCTTTCCACTACACTGAGCGCAGTGCAGCACAGTAACTTAGCTTTCTGTGCTGCAGAGCATGACAGTTTTGGTCATATTGTTCCTTGTTGCTGCTTACCCTGTAGGTCTTGTTGGTCCTCAGAGCCAGCACTGTTCTGTCCTTCCACTCCTGCCACCAACTCTGCTGGGATAACTGCTGCTACATGCTCCTCCAAGGACGTCAGCTCCTCCGGTACCTCAGGTCCTCCTCCTCTGGTCTGCATGGCTGTCTTCAGGTTGTTGGCCAGTTTCTTCTAGGTCCTACGCTTATAATCATGCCAGCACTTCTTGCATTCTGGCACTGTCCTTTTAGCTTGCCCGACACTGTTAGTCTTGTCAACTAGGGAATGCCAAATGGCCTTTTTCTTCCCTAATGGCAATTTGGAAGTGGCAAAGAGTTCATGTTCATACTTTGTCACCTCTTATAAGCATTTTATTTTCCTCCTCACTAAAATTACTCCTGCTCTTCCTCTTCCCCTGGGGGTCTGTCTGGACATCCTGGCTAGTGATGGGGTTGTTGGGGTTGGTGCTCTGGCTGCTGCTGCCTACTCCATCTCTCCTGTCTGAGCTATGGGGAAATGTTTTGTATTCAAATGTGGCACTTTGTGATGGATTTTTGACACATGACGCACCCCAGTGCGGAGCTAAGCTGATTTACGTTGCTTTACATGAAGCAAAGCAGCTTAGCGTCACTTTTGCTGCACATGCGTCAGCATGCAATCTTAGGCCATGGTGTGCTGTACCATAAATACAAAGCATCCAAGGCATTTGAAAATGTCGTGCCGCTGAACAACTTTGTCTGACACATCACTGCCTTACTGCTATAATACATCAGTTCTCATACATGAGCTTCATAGTATTTTGAACTGGAAAGGTACCCTTCCAATACAAAACCTCTGCTAGAGTCACACACACAACACCCTTGCACTATGGAACAAAGGTGTGTGTGTGTGATGCACAGCAGCTAAAATCAATGCCAGGGCTAGGGAGAGGAGAGAGTCATATTTCTGTAAATATGGCAGACTCCTCCGTTCTCCTTCTCATGCAGCACTGCACAGCATTTTTTGCTACTGCACTCCACGACTATTCTGTAAATCTGGGCCTACGTTTTTGCAGCAGTGAAAGTCCGTTGTAAACATAATTGCAGTTATCAACTCAGGTGGTGAGATACTAATAAAAACCTTGCTATGTTGTTAGTACTGGACAGCGCACGCCTCACGGTTAGCATCTGGGCTATCAATTTCATATTTTCAAGGCTGGCAGTATAAATTGGTTCATACTTCATATTATATGAATCAATCCCTTTGAAAACTCGCAGAAAAGCATTAGATTACACCCCCAGGAAAATGTTTCCTGCTGCGGACTGGTTAGTCATCCTCGCTGGATGTGTGTGATCGAGTTTACGGGATCCATGCGAGCGAGCGAATCACTGCCAGGAAAAAGCTTTTGAGAGTAGCGCAGCTTTAGGGATTTGAGAAGCAGTGTGGTCGAGTGGAGTGTGAAACATGCCCTTTTGCAAGGCGGTCATTCAGGAAACATGAATTATATAAGAACACTTAAATAAACTGGGAAAGGAAATTGCACATGCGAATTCCGATTTAGCATTGAAGCCCCAAACATTTGCTATGGATCATAGTGCAGAAGCAGATTGAGAGCAACGTCATTTCTATAAAGCAGTCCAGAGGGCCTCACACATGCTTTTGACATGTGTGTTTAGCCAGAAGTCACAGCTTTAATTGTCAGTAGTCGATGTCTACCTAGTCACGCATTTCTATGATAAAATTAGTACCAATGAGTTCGATAGTAATTTAACTTATTACCAAAAAGCAATAAGACATTAGCTTGCAATGAATGCTAGAGTGCAATTGCGACGTCGCAGCATACAGTAGAGCACAAAGCGCTTGCAGCGGCCTGGGGTACTGAGAAGCGAAGTTATAAAACTAGTTAAAAATAACCGAGACCTAGAAATTAAGTACTACTTACTACTCCACCCGTCAGCAGGGTAGGATACCACAATATCATGTGACATAAATATCTTGTCCTAAATAGTGTTAGCAAAAATATCGTCTCTTTAGAGTTTTGGGGATCCATTTTTGTTGATTTTACGAGTATGGTGGTACATTTACAAGTTACAGGCAGACAAACTCAGGGTCACTTAAAAAGGCATAATGGTGCACTTCTCCTATGGCTCGCTGACAAGTGTGATGTCATGGAAAGTTCTACAGGTGTTCTTGGTCCTAAAGTATATAATAACACATCAACAATGATAACAAATAAAGTCAATATAGACACTGGTGCATCTATAAAGCTGTAAAAAAGGAAATGGAAGACAGGATATACATTTGCAAACTCTTGATGTAGTCCGCACCCTTCGTATGCCCATAGGTGCCCACTGTAGGAATGCTAAGCGCAGTGGACGAGAGCTGATTGGGTGGGGGGACATGATGTTGACTAGGGTCGTTTGCTGAGTGGTAGGTGTGGCACTAGAGTACTGACCTCTTCCCATCGAAGGGTCACAAATTCAGCCTTGCCTCATTTAAGTGTCACTGTACATCTGCCCACCAGTGTTTTAAGTGAGGAAGTGTATGGGCTTTCTAGTGCATTGCTATGGATCTACGAACTACGAGCAGTGCCAGATTGAGATATTTATTAGTAGCTCCTTCAGCTTTTATGCGCCCAAACATAACAAGGACCCCCCTCTCCATGGTGTAGAAGTCTGCATGACGTTATTGTAGATAGCACACCCATAACGTCATTCCATAGCATGGCCACACTCCAGCAGTTCTAGAACATGTGGGCCATGTTGGAGTCCGGCCTGCTGCATCTGGGGCATCTTGGACGAGTCATAGATTTTGTGGAGATGTGCAGGAGTTAGGTATGCCCTGTGTAGGATATTATGTTGGATGTATTGGAATTTACCATTATGGAAAGTTTACAAGGATATCCTAACATCTTGTCCCATTCCTTCTGGGTTAGTACCCGGCCAAGTCCTGTTCCTATTTCTGTCTGGTAGGCAGTAAGGGGTCCTGTGGAGTATACGCCAATGACTGGTTAAGCCAGGTAAGAAGTCTACCGCCTCTGCCAATAGTGTGGAGTGTATGTATCAAGGGATGTGCTAGTGGTTCTTTGTCCGTTATCTGCCAGAGGCTTTATATTTCTGGCAATGCTCTGTTATATGCCAGGAAATGGCCAGCTGGCAGGTCTCAGTTGGTTTGGAGCTGTATAAATGGGATGAGTGCACAGTTTGGAATAGAGTGTCTAGTGTGTCCACATTGGTCGCCAATCCCTCCCTCCCTACTAAATCGCAGAAGAGGCATATGAATATGATACAGATCTCCGGCGTGTATGGCGTCAGGGTTGGCATCAGACATAGACTTCTGTGGAAACTGCCATATGCCACTTGTTAGAGGGAATCTGCCCTGAGGAATCAAAATTGACTGCACCAAGCTCAGCGCTCTGCTTGCTCTGAGCACCCCGATTTCCTCTAGCAGGCGACTTGTCAGACAGCGATTAGGCCACTGCAACTGCGCCGCCAAGGAATAATGTTCAAAATTAGGGTCACCAATGCCCCCTTTGTCCACTGGGAGCTGTAGTTCAGGCAATGTGACACGGTGCCTGCTCTTGTTTCAGAGAAAGCCGGAGCATGCCTTGTAGTGGCAGGACAAGAAGGTTTGCTGTGCTAACTTTGGGCCATATATACTGCCCAAGAGCAGGGGTCTAGCATCTAGCTGTCTTCCACTAGGACATAGCAGCCCTATGGATAAACTTCAGTAGCTATGCAGTGAAAGGGAACCACTGGGCATATCCATGTAAGGGAATGCCAAGTAAACCCAGAATACGAGGTGCAGTAGCAGCGGTCTAGCCACCACCTCTGTATGAGGGTGGATTCCCCTCAGCTATGTGTGTTTCCTGGATAAATGCAATCTAGGTGTCGCAGCATCTGATATATAGGCCTGGGTGGTGAACCCCGCCACATGGCAGAGTTCGCACAGTTTTGCCTACTCCGATGATGAGGGTGTGAGCACTGGAACTACAGTGAGGGTTGAGGGTTGGACTGACTTGACAGGACACCAGCAGCCCAGCAGCCCACAGCCTATTTGTCCCCTTCCTGCTGTGAGAATGGGAGAACTGGGTTTGGGGCCTATAGTGGGCCCTGTGTGTATGAGCACAGAGGGATCATAGTGCTTGCATTGCCTGGTCTGCTGCTGGGCCTCAGGGGCATTCACGGTGCAGATTTCGCAGGGAGTTGTGGCCCTCAGTGAAATGCTTAAGTCAGTGGCAGTTGCTGAGGATGTGCAAAGATAGGTTGTTACATGAAGAGATCCTGTTCACAGACATTGTGCACCACACTAGTATTCATACGTTTGGGGCCCAGGATATCTTCCCAAATATTAACTTCCGCACCTCATTATTTTTACCCAAACACTGAGCACTGCCCAACAGCATTCTTGTCTCCTAAAGGCCTTAAGTGAAACAGGGGATTGCGTCTCAAAAGGCTTCAAGCAAACTTCTTGCCATACTGGGGGAAGTATGGTTGGCATGGCAGGAGAGCTGTGAGGGGGGGGACTGTTCAGTCAGGCATGAGGGAATATGCCAGCCAGCCAAACCAGGCCTCAAACAGCTAGGTTAAGACATTGCACTGCTTCATTTTTTATCTGTTTAAGGTACTTAGACTTTTATACAAACCCTCTTGTACCAATTCCAGTAGATCAGTTACAAATGGTTTCTACTGGATCCTATTCGATTGCTGCAACAGGTATTAAAAACTATGGGGACAGTTCTATTTGATTCCAGCTGCTTATTTTAAATGTTTTTTAGTGTATTATTGCATCTGTTGAGTATGATGTATTTATTTAAAAAAATAATGTGCATTTTGTGTGCAATCAAACATAAGTGCAACAACATGTGACACAGCTCAAGGCAGTATTAACCAAGGATTAGGAGCAAAATAGCATTTGTGTAAATGTGGTAATATATAGAAAAATGCTGAATTACAAGAAGCGCTACTTTTTATGTATTCATGTTTACTAGATATATCTTCTCAACTGTTTATTTAGTGACTGTGTTTCTGAAATGACTAAATTCATCTTGCTTTTGAAGAATGGCGTTCTGCATAATTACTGTTCTGCAAACTGCTTTGATTCTTTCCGTTTGTGGGGGGCGGGAGAGGGTGTGATTTGGGGGGACAGTGGATGGAGGGAGGAGACAATTTGTGTCAAAGAGTAGAACTTTTTGAAATAGACTTGAAAATGAGGCTATGATCTTAAATTCTGGTTGACTCTTTTAACACATTGGTCGAACCTAAGCCCATGTTGCTAGCTGCTCCTGCTATCATTGAAGGAATTGTGCTACAGTAACACAGTGCTTGGTGCGGCACAAATCCACGGCGATGCTGCTACGCTAGAGGTGTCTTAGTTTTTAATCATCAGGACCTGCATCTGCAGAGCTCACCGTGTGTCAGATGCGTGGTCAAGTCTGCTTTGCATCACAGTGACCAAGGACAAGGCACTGACAAATGTGTACATTTCCAATTTAATTGACACTTAAATTTGGTTGTTAAATTTATCATTTTTCGCTGCTAATTTAGGACTGGGTGGCAGTATTCCACCACAAACGGAAATCTGCAGAATTTCAAAGAGTTTTTAGATAACTTGCTGAATTCCTCAACTTAGAAATCCATGAGTTCCGCCCACCCCTGATGATATATTGTTGTATGGCATGATGCTTGTGTGCTGTCCCCATGCCACGGACATTGCTTTTTTGCAGTTGTTCTTGATTCATTCTAGCCATTGCATCTTGCACCTGAGCACAAGGGGAGAAGGAGGGATAAGGGCAGGATGAAATGTGGTATGAGTTCCTGTCATCTGTGTCAGGCACAGGGGGATGGGTGAAACCCTAGGCAAATCTGAGGTGTGCTGTGTGACGTTTTAAAAACATTACACAGAACCCACAAATACCTACCCAGGAACGACTGCCCAAACATGTAACAAACAATCCCATAAATGGGAAAGTCTGAGGTGTGCAGTTGCATATAGAACTCCATCCAAGGACTGTGTCCGGGGGGTAGCCAGAAACTCTCGGTTCAGCAGACTCCTGTTACTGAATTTATACTCCATTGGTGGTCCAGAGGCAGGTGCATCAATCCACGACATCGCTTTAAGAGCCGTGAGTGTTGCGTATTCAGGACGGGTCCCTTTTACCCGGGCCAGAACAAGGTGTCGCAAGCAAGCAGGCCGAGAGCCCAGTCACAGTCAACTAGGCAGTAATCTCATCACGTTAATAAATATGCGGTTTAGGGTGTAACAGTGGGCAGAGTGATTGAGGGGGTGTTACTGGTCGTGATGCTGGAGATAGACTCAGAGGGTGTATCATCAGAAACCAGAGGCAGAGGTGAGTGCCGTTCCATTGCCAAGGAGGTCACGGCAGATAATGGCTGGATTTGCTCCTCATCTAGGCTTCAAGGTGCTGTGTAGCTTGTGTTTGCTTCATCTGCCACATCTTGCTGATCAAGGCTGTTGTAATGGAGTGGTTGGAGTTGAAGACTCATATCTGCGCTGTTCAACCCAGTCATCTGATAGCTTGGTAAATAAGTTACTGGTTTGGTTTGACATAACTTTCAGTGTGGCTGTAAATTTCATTGAATAGGTCAATCCCGCTTGTCATAGGTGTTTCTTCACTCCCAGGAAGGAGACTGCAGCGATGTACCACCAGTGTTTAGTCAGGGAACAAGAAAACGTATATTGTTATATGCTAGTGATTCTGCTGGGCGTATTGCAAGTATGATAGTTTCCATGTCCCTGTAGTTGATCAATCTGACTACTATGGGTCTGGGAGGGGATCCTGGCGATGGTTGCTGTGCAGGCACCCAATGGGTACCCGATCTCATGTTCCACAAGGTAGTGAGGTGACAGTGTGGTGGATGCTATCACCTATGCCAACTCTGTTTCAAAGAATGAGACCGAGTCCATGCCCTCTGCCACAACTTGGATGGAGATCGCCCTTCAGAGACCTCCGCCCCATTCTCCAAGTACCACACTTTTGCTGCTAGGGATCGTACTTGGACCTCCAACTCAGATACAGTAGGATGCATTTCTGCCAGTGCACATTCCGCTTGTGTGGCATTGGCTATGAGCTTTCTCTGAGCATTGCAGATCAGCCCCACCTTAACTACCACCGCATCTACTCTGCCACACAGATCCTACCAGGTGTCGGCGATGGCCTCTAGCATTTTGCCAGTTTTGTGTTTGCCAAAGATGCAGGAGCATTCTCCATTGCTGCCTCGTGATCCATCTGTTGCATTGACTCAGACGCTGTGCTTCCCAGTCAGTGAGCTCTCGCACCCGTGCCTCACTGGCCCATCTCTTCAGTGGTTGAGCGATTCTGATTTTTCTGGGGATTTTATTGGGGGCGATGAACTCCCGGAGGGGACAAAGGGGCAGGGTGGTGTTACTGCACAATGGACGCCCCTGTGGCTGCAGAGCCACCAGACCCCTGGCCTGTATTCATAGAGGCCCTCACCAGGGCTGCACAATTAGTCACAATGGCACAGGGCTCACTGCGTCAGGTAACTCAAAAGTCAGATTCCCTATTTGGACTGCCTGAAGATCAGGTGGGTGGGCAACGACCATCAGGGTAGAGCAACTGCCACCAAACCCTGCAAGGGAACACCCCAGCTGTGGTGGTCTTCTGTATGCCTCCTGGCAACCACACAACTCAGTCCAAGATCAGGTTATTAACACTGGCACAGATACCCAGCAGCAGAGCAGAGCCTGGGGGAGGAATGTGCACCCCTAAGCATTGCAAAAGGACCCTCCGCAGTGACACGGTGCAGCCCTCAGATGAGAATGAGAGGCTAAAAGCACTGTGTGGATGAAATCAGTGGTATATTTGAATTGTTTGACCCAGTGGTGCATCAAATCCCCCTCAGACTGATAGTGCATGTATTTGTATGTACCTAGACTTCATTGGGGGCGACTACTAATAACCACTCAATGGGGAGGAGGCCTCTGTACTCAGTCTGTGAGCCATGCCAGTCTCAGTCTCCCCCATAGCCAGGTCCTTGTTACAGTGCCAAATGCCACTGGTGCAGAGGTTGCAAGGGTCCGAAGTATGGAGCCCATGTTTATGTGTCCTCTGTGCCCCACAAAAGGTACTTACTGTAGCACACAAGTAGTGTGATGGGCAATCAAGTTCAATCACAATGTGTGGGCCGCCCCGGGCTCTCAGGCATCGCTCCCAAAGTCCAAGGTCACACGTCAGTGTTGCAGTGGCTGTTACTGCCTTCCGTGAGTGGGGAGAAAAGGAAGGGCCCGACGTGTGTATGGAGTTTGCGTGGTTGGAGGTTCTACATTTCGCCCTGATGTTAGTTCTGCCTGGCTCTCCAGTGCCCCAGCATGTTGCACCGGCATTTACAGGCCCCTGGCAGTGCAGCCACAATCAGTCAGCCCCACAGCAGCAGGGCTCAGCTATGTGCTTACGGTGTGCACCTCCCCCACACCTCTCGGGGAGGCTCAGCAACCCAGACTCCTCACCGCACGGGAGCCCCAGAAGGCATCCAACACCACCAGGTCATGCAGCAGCTCCCCTCACCCCAAAGGCCTTACTTCAGCACACGCTGCACCAGTCCAGGGCTGAAAAAATGTCCTGGGCAGTGCCGTGCAGGTTCGACAGCCCAGGCAACTGCCTCCTGAATCCCTCACAGTGCCGGGCTTGGCAGATGCATCAGGATTGTTTATCGCTGCTTGGAGCAGTCTCAGGACACGACTGCAATCTTGCTGGGTCTGGCCACCTCCCTCATCTCATAAGAGTTAATGTTAGGAAAATCTGAACAGAATTTGATGATATTTTTGAAAGCAATCTATAGGAATATATTTATATCATACAATAGTTGTGAAAATTATATTTTGTTATACAACTTACAGGAGATGGTTGCATATATTAGCTGTTTACATCGCAGTAGCATCTGTTGTTCTCAGAAAGTGTTGAAGCGTAATACTTGTCCTGAGTTCAAACAAAGTGAGCATGCCTAACGTCTTCTAGGCGGGATTAGGGGAGTTCTTATCCCAAAAACGCAGAACAATTAGGGTCGAATACTCCATTATCAACCACAATTTTCACAAAGGCTATTGGTATGCCAAGAGAAAGAAGCCTGATGGTTCCAAGCAGTTCATATCATTATTTTCAAAATGTGCAGTTTATGCCCCGTAGGCTGTAAATTACTTTAATTGTGACAGAGCCAGAATTTTTTCATAGGCATCCCCTATCAGCCATTGGTACCCAGTAATGCAAAGAAACTTGGGTAACCCATATGACAAGAAATATCTCTAGTATTCCAAGAATTACTTCGAATATGCCAAGCAGAAAACTTTACCACTGGTGCCCCATAAACTAAAAATTATCCCTGGTATTCTAATGGCAGTATTTTCTCACAGGTGCCTGTTATACCAGGAGTTACCGCCAGACGGTGGAAAGGAACCAATCCAGGCAGCTGAGGTATTTAAAATGCTTTAAAAATATGTGTAAAAATACTTTCAAATGTATTTTTTGTACATGTTGCATGTGAGTGTGTTTCTGTGAGAGGAAGCATGTGTGTCTTTGTGTATAGGTGATGTTATGTAATGTTTATTTGTATAGCGCACTATCAGCCGCAAGGGTATCCTAGTGCTGTGCCCGTGTGTGCCTATCCCTGCCTATTGTAGGATGGTTAATTGAAAAACAGGTCTTCAGCTTCTTGCAGAATTCAAGAAGACAGAAGGAGGCTTTGATGTGAAGTGGGAGCTTGTTCCATGCTTGAGGAGTGAATGCCCATCCTCCTAATCTGGTTCTGTATCTGCACAGGATGCTTGCAAGTAGGAGTTCTGCAGAGCAGAGGTGAATGCGTGGTTGGTAGAAGGAGATGTGACTGTTCAGGTAGCTGGAGCCTGAGTTGCGCAGTGCCTTGAATGTGTTTATGAGGATTTTAAATTGAGGGTGTTTGTGTGTTGGGAGCAAGTGATGTGGTTTCTGAATGGAAGGCTGAGGGTGAGTCTGGGTGCTCAGTTCTGGATGGTTTGCAGTCTTCTAGTGTCTAGTAAGTTTTTGGTGATCTTGGTGTAGATGATGTTCCCATAGTCAAACTTGCTGGTGTCTAGGGTATGAGTGACAGATTTTCTAGTTTTGATTGGGAGCCATTTTCAGGGTGTGGAAGCAGAATGTAGTGGCAGAATTGACTAATGCAGTCATGCCCAGTTTGCTGGTGATTTCTATTCTGAGGTTCCTGGTGTGGGTTTTGTGTGTGGGTTTGAATTCGATCAGCCACCAGTTAGAGTCCTCTTGTATGGTATTCCTGCCTAAGATCACTACTTCTGTCTTGTTAGTGTTGAACTTGATACAGTTGGTTTTCATCCAGTTAGTGACTTTGGTCATGCTGGCAGTAAACTTGTTTTTTGTGTTGGAGGTATTTCCAGAGAGAGAGAGAGAGTAATAGTTGTGTGTCATCTGCATAGGAGAGGATGTTGATGTCATGTGTGTGGAAGACATTGGCCAGAGGGACCATGTATGCGTTGAAGAGGTTGGGGCTGAGTGAGGAGCCTTGAGTCACTCTCCAGATTAGGTTGCTGGCTTCTGAGGAGTAAGGTATCAGGCTGACAGCGTGTGTTCTTTTCATTAAGAAGGAGCAGATCCAGTGGAGAGCGGGTTCTTAGACACCTGTATTGTGCAAGTGCCTGATGAGGATGGGCTGTAAGACCATGTCAAATGCTGCAGAGAGGTAGAGGAAAATGAGAGCTATTATGTCTCTTCAGTTAAGGATCATGCAGAGGTTGTCTGTAGTGGCAATGAGTGCTGTTTCTGCATTGTGGTTGGTCCTGAATCCGAATTGCGTAGCGTCAAGCGGCTTAGTTTCTCTAAGAGTTTGGTAGGAGGGAGATGGGTCTGTAGCTGGAAAGCATGGCTGGGTCAGCTCATGATTTCTTGAGTAGGAGCATTGTGTGTGAGAATGTGGCTAGGTCGATGAAGGCAATGAGGATGGGTGTTAGTGCTTTGCTGATCGGTAGGAGTCCTTTGGCAAAGGCATGGTGGGGACAAGGTTCAAAATGAGTCAACATGTAGACGGTCTTCACATGTGTGAGTGAGTGACAAGGTGTAAATAAGAATGAATGAGAGGAAGTGAGTGAGAATATGTGAGATCTAGTGACAATGAGTTACTGAACATAAGAGAGAATGCATGTGACTGAAGGTGAGAAAGAATGAGAGACCATAAGTGTGAGGGATTGTGAATCAAATTAAACTGCAGTGAGTAACTGTAACTTTGAATGAGAAAGAGTAAGAATAATTTAGAGTGAAAAAGTTAGAGAGACCAGAAGAGAATGTGAATGCGAGGGAGCATGAATGAAGAAAAAATGAGTAAGATTGTGTGCGAATGATTGTGGGTGAGAGCAAATGAGAATGAGTGTGTGAAAGGAAGTGAGAAAGAGTGCATAAAAGTGAATGCAAATGAGTGTTATAGAAAGTGAGGGAGATTGAGAAAGAATGAGTGAGAGTGAATTAATGTTGGTGAGCATGAAGGCATCACAAATGGGGAGGCACTGAGGCATGGCAGCCGCCTAAAACCAGAGCTATGAGTCTCCTGGACAATGTGTCTGATGACTGGTGGAGGAGGCTTCACGCACATGTAAGAGCAATCAGACAGATTCGACAAACTGTTGTAAGCACATAACATGTGTTGACATATTTTGTTATGTTATTATCCACTATTATATACCAAAGCATACAGTGAAAAGCGTGACGGGGCTGGCCATGGGGGCCACTGCACTGTGCATGCCAAGTGCATGGTCAGTGCAGTGGTCCCCATGGGTCCTCCTTCACACCATCTCCACCAGCCTTTACATGGTGGTGCCACTGCCATGTAAGCCATGTAAAAACTGGCAGAGAGGGGACTCTTAATCTCCAGGGCAGCGCTGCTTGCAGTGATGCCCTGGCGGATCAGGACCGCCAGCACTGCCAGACCCTCCAGTGGAGAAGTGGGAGTTCGGGTGGTCCGACCGTGGCACTACCGCCATGGTCAAAATGTGGCTGCCGGACTGCCACATTGGCAGTCCAACCGCCTCCCCGCCCCTGGCGGTCTGAAGACTGCTAGGGTCGTAATGATTGCTATAATGTCAAGAATATCAGGATGTCAAAAATATCATCAACAGGGACATCAAAGGTAAAAATATTGTTTTCAGTGTTGTTATAAATATTGTTGTAAAATGTAGATGTAGAAAATATTGTATGTAATAGTATTTATGTTAATTAGTATGTAGTTTATTGTAGTGTGTTTAATTTTACACATTTAGTATTTTTTGTAATTGTATTGTAGTAAGATAATTTATCAGTTATGAAATTGCTGAATTTTGTTTGCTACATTAATATATGTAAAGAATAATTTTATAACAAATTTTTTGTAGTGGGATATTGACATTTTAGGTAATAAGGGTGGGGAGATTTTTGAAATGGGCATTTTAAAGTATATCTTATGTTAATGATTTTATTGATATGCAAAATCATATTTTCAAAGCATATAAGTTATTTTTTGCGTGAATATTTCTAACAAAGTTTTATATACAATAAATTAAAATATATATTATTGGTATTGAATTAAAACATGGAATATTAAAAATATAAAATATGTATAAGTTAAAAACATGAAAATGTATTATAATAAAGTAGATTTAGACTTTGTTTATATACATTTTAAAGTTTTTAACTTTTAAAGAAAAATGCATTTAAATAATACAAATATTGTAAAACCTTTTCATAATTATAATTTTATATTATAAATATATATAAATATTTTTTATTTTATTGAAAAGTTGGCTTTATATAGCTTTTTGGAATTGTTAATTTTGGATTATGATTGTATTTTTTGTTTTGTGGTTTAAAGTTTAGGAATAGTACTAAATAATTACAACATTAAATTAATTATTGATAGTAATAAAAATATGTTTTATGTATTACTGTTTAAGTATGTTTACATATGAATATAATTTAACCCTGTTAGTGTTGAACACCTTCTCTCAATATAGTTAGATTTGTGTGTGAATAGTAAATGTCACCCCTTTAGTGTCTAGCACCTTCCCCCAATATGTTTAGTGAGATTAGTAAAGGTCACCCCTTTAGTTTCTAACACCTTCCCCCAATTTGGTTATATTGGATTGGCAATAGTAAATATCATCCTTTAAGTGAACAACAAATCCCCCAAATTGGTTCAGATATGAGTGGCAATAGTAAATGTACACCTTTGCTGTCCAACATCTTCTTCAAATTGGAATAGATTGGAGTGGGACTAGTAAATTTTACCTTTTTAGTGTCCAACACCTTCCCGAAATTAGTGTAGGTTGGAGTGGGAATACTAAATTACACCCTTTCAGTGTCCAACACGTTCTCCAAATTGATATAGATTGGAGTGGGAATAGTAAATGTCACACTTTTATTGTCCAACTCTGTCCCTAAATTGGTTTAGATTAGAGTGGGAATTGAAAATATCACCCCATTAGTGCTGAACACTTTGTTAAAAATACTTAATTTTGGAGTGTGATTATTTAATTTTATAATTTTATTCTAAAATCCTTTGTTTTCATTGTATTTTGTATGTAGTAGACATAGTCTGTGGTATTTAATTAGTATTGTTGGTGTTTAAGAAATACAATAAAAAATGTAGATGTATATTTGTAAGCAAAAATATCCTTATTTACAGTTTTATAGACTAAAGACGAAACACATTTTTCTAATTTCATGTGTTTTTAAAGTTTATTTAATGAGTATTTTTATATTTTTAAACATAAATATTTCAACTTAAAAATAAACATTTACATATAGTTAAATAAATGATTTGTTATGATCTCTGTTTTTTAAATCAGAAACATAAATATGTAAATACTATTGTATGTTATACATTTTCCACTTTTATGTTCTATTGTTGAACACTCTGTAAAGATTTTCTAAATTGTTTTATATTATAAACATATTTAAATATCATTTTAGCATAAGATTTTTCAGTATATATGACAAATTGTATATATTTTATATTGCTATTTAGTTTATACTTTACAATTTTTTAAAACAACTTTTTGACATGTTTTACATGCTTGATATATTTTTTTACATTTATTCAAAATGTTAAAATTATTTCTAATTCATTTCTATAGGGAGATAGTCTTAATTCTTGTTTTATTTGCAGCCTTTTTTGTACTTGAACCTTCTATTTTCCAATTTATTTGTGATACTTATAGTCTATTGTTCCAGAAGCAGGTAGTAGGTCGGAAAAAGGTAATTCATTTTGAAGGATTTTCTAATAGTTCTGGGGTGAGAGGATTAGGGGTAGGTATCGAATGAATCTATACTGTTGTTTGTGTTTTTTTATATTTAGACATATTAACAGTAGAGTTTTTCACTAGTTTGGAGGTCTGGGTCTTGTGCACTATTTTAGTAATGTATCACTATGTTATGTTAAATTGTGTTATTTTACTTATATTTTGATGCTAGACTGTGATGTATATGTATTTGTGGTACTTTGGATTGCTTTGAGGAACCTCTATTGGACTGATTTTATTTCTGCACTTTTTGGACTTTTTGGAAAATATTTTCTCTTTTTTTGGTGGATTACTAGTTTTGACCTCATGGATACAGAGGAAGATCTGAAGCTACACAACAGTAAGGGTCTAATTATGAGTTTAGTAGTCCATTGACCGTCATGTTAGCGGTGTTGGTCCGATTGCTACAACTCTGGCGGTCCAACCGCAATATTACAGTTTGGCATTGGGACTGATAAAAGACCCAGTGGTCGCTGGCCCCGCCTGATTGCAGTCAGTATGGTGGGCACCCCAGTGGTCCTTCACTGTGGGGGTCAATGTTAGAGATCCCGGAATCGGGACCGCCTGGCTATTATGACCTGCTAGACCACCAAGTTTTCATTGAAAATTCTAACATCATGGAAAGATTGGTGGTCTGGCAGGTCAGGGGCCCAAAATGCCCCCCCCCCACGAGGTATAGCCTCATGGAGGAGTAGGCTGGGGCCCATGTGGACCCCCAAACAAATTGGGATTCGGGGGGCACACTGTGTCCTGTGCACAGCATGGTGCATTGGAAACAGACTGCACATTGTGCTGACAAGTAGGAGAGTATGGCTAGCAGTAGCTCCATTGTACTGCCCCATGCCTCTGTCCGCCAGTCCCTTCAGTATTGTTTAGAACTTGTAATACGGCAGTCCTAGGACCGTCGGCCAGGTGCTGTCTGATGGTCGGACCCCCAAACTCGTAATGAGCTCCTAAGTCTTATTTTTTTCTTTCTTTTTGGGTAGGAACATGTATATTTTAAGGGTTATTTAAATATTATGAGATTTTTATTTGGATTTGTGTGGCTTGCATGTTGTTATAATTTTATGTGATGGTTTGAGTTTATTTTTTAGTCTTCTGGTTGGTGATGGTTACATTTTTAGTTTACATAATTTATACATTATTTTCCTATTTTAGTCTTCATTAACGCTGGACTTTTATTTAATTTTTAGACTGATGTACTAAAATGGTAAATTTATTATTTTATAAAAAAAGATTGTTGTTTTAGATTTTGTAATAGTTTTTTTCAAACTTTGGTACGTTACTATTTATTTTATAATATGGTTTTGGCTGTGATTTCTAGGAAAGTATGCCCCCTGGATGCCGGCCTACAAGCCTATGGGACAGCTCATCCCTGCAGCCTTTAACCAAGGTACCTTTTGTGCCTTTGTATCTTATTTTATTAATTTACCTTTACATTCCTTGCATTAACTAGTGTGCAATTCAGGAGGTGCAGGCTCCTGCAACTTGTTCATTTATTGTTTCCTTGTACGCACTTGTGTGTGAACTCAGGAGTTGCCCGACTTCTGCAACAATGCTCAGCACCATTTTAAACTGGCTTTGTGCTGCTTTTAATTGTAATTTCTTTTTATTTTTTACTATTTCTTACTTTCAATGTAGTTAGATTTAATTTGCCCGTAGTTATACACCACAAGGGAGATTGCAGGCGCATATGGGGGTTGCCGGACCCCTGTTTGTATTTTATTTCACCGCTGGTGCTTTTACTCGTACTGACTAGCACTGCACCGTCACACCCTTGACATGGCCCCTGGGTGCCAGCGTACAAAGCCAATGGAACAGTACATCTGCACAGCCTTTACCCAAAGTAAAGTTTTTGCCTTTGTATCTTATTTTATTCATTTATCTTTTAGTTCCTTTTATGCCCTAGTATTCTATTCAGGAGGTGTCCGGCTCCTGCAACTTGTGCGTTTCTGGTTTCCTTGTACACACTGGTGTGTGACCTCAGGGGGTGCCTGGCTTCTGCAACAATGCTCTGTCCAATTATGAAATGACATTATGCCACTTTTAATCATTGCTTCTTTTTATGTTTTACTATTTCTTACTTTTTATTTAGTTAGATTTAAGTTGTAAATAATTATACACCACAAGGGAGCTTGCAGGCATATAAGTGGGGTTGCTGGACCCCCTGTTTGTATTTTATTTCCGCACACTTGTTTTTACTTATGCTGACTAACATTGTGTCATTACGCCCTTGACTTGGCCTCTGGATTCAAGCCTACAAAGTCAACGAGGCACATCAAAAGAGAGGGTGAATAGTGAGTAATAGGCGATTCCCACTCTAACTCTGTGATATTATACTTCACAATATCGCACGGTGCAAATGACTGGGGTCAAACCCTCTACATCCCGTAAAAAGACAACATTATGTTATCTAACTTGAAAATAAATACACTTGCACACGTGATAGTAACGCAAAAACCATTCTAGTTTCAATGATGTATTCAGATCTTATTATGCATCTAGTATGAACAGAAACAAAAATCAGAATAATACAATTCGATCTTCAATCAAACTCTTCCCCAAATATAGGTTCCACAAAAATCGGTCCAAAGTATTTATATCTTCTCCACAGTCCAAAAATAGTATCCACAAGTCCAAATTGCGTATCCTATATGATTAGTTCCAGAGTTACCAGTTCTGTCCAGCAACTTCCTCCTTTGTCCCTTTGTCTGTCCCTTTGTCAGTCCAAAAATAGTATCCACAAGTCCAAATTGTGTATCCTATATGATTAGTTCCAGAGTTACCAGTTCAGTCCAGCAACTTCCTCCTTTGTCCCTTTGTCTGTCCCTTTGTCAACATGTGTTTCATCTGGGGAGTACCCCTGGATTTCATCAGGACCTCCTATAATAACATTATGTACACGATGTTATATAATACAAATATTGTGTATTCTATAAACTTTTCGATTTGTTGCATTGTGGCACAATTTCATGCTTAGCAGTGGAAATCTATGTGTGTCTCTTTTCCTTAGCTGTGACAGGTTTAACATTACTAATCCACATTTACAAATCCAACTACCATGTGTGAAATCAGTGACTGGTTTCTCAAAGTGTACATGCACATCCTTTACATAACAAAACAAAAAGAAGTGTACATCCCATGCACAAGTCACCCTATTTTCCAGTGTATTTGTAGAGGATGCTCCACAAACAAAACCAAATTTCTCAAGCTACATTCCAACTAATCGTACCTTCACAGTGAACTTGATTGTTACATATGCTCCATACTATCCTTTATAGCTGTTTCGTTTATTTTTTATATCCTTCTTGAACACAGGTAAAATATCATAACTCTTCGGCAAATGTTTCTTTTTAAATATCATCTGAGAGTTTACATTATTGCAATATATATGTGTGTTCCACTCACCTAATGCGTCTATATTTTTTCTTTGTAGCTCCAATTGTTATTATAATCTTCTTTGTATCCCTGTGAAGTCATATTGGGAATGCGATATTTTATAAATCCTTGTCCTTACATCCAAATCTCCCACAGTGTAACGTTAAAAATATACTCATAATCCTAATATTCTGTTCTTACCTAATGGTTATGTTGATGCGAGCGAGTACGCTGCAGTTTTGCCGTCTTATTCGGCTCCGGTGTTTGAAACCGAGGCTCCGTAGCCTCCAGCCATTTGTACGTCTCTCCCTGAGATAGAAATAAAGGACGGACTCCATACATTCACATCCCCGTTTCTGGGATGGTAAAAACTAATAGCGGACTTCATTTCTATCTTTCTGTTGTAACCGATGCATTTCCCTGATGCTGTCGACTAGAGCTGTAATGCTCCAATCCACTCTGACGTCTCCCCATTGTGATATTGAGAGAAATTATAATATATATGCAGCTTTTCCCATTTCTCGAATCTAATAAGTAAAATACAAAATAGTACATTATCTGACCTCCCTATAAATTTAATTAAATGTGTCTTACTCCATATGATAAGTGATTATCTATAACTTGTGTCCCATGTATTTCACTATGTTCTGTTATTGTACTATAAATACATTATGTCTGGATAAGTATAAAATATTTTTTCACTAAACAAGATTATTATAAAACAGATATGGTATAACTAAGTTAATGTGTTATATTCTAGAAGACATGTCTCACATAATACTACATAATTCATGAAATAATATCTAGACCCTGCTCTCAACTAAACTATTTATCCCCTAAAAAATATTCCATTTCATAATCTGTATTCAAACCCCGTTCAACTGCTCCCAATCTCATGATCCATTTCGATTCTCTTCTCCGTAATTCCAACTCCCTATTGCCCCCCGTGGATTTATTTCACAATGATCAAAACCTATAAATTTAAACATTTTATGAACATCCTGTGCTGTACATGCTTTCATATGGGATGCTATGGGATACCGTTCATCCCCTTGATTAATTGCCCTCCAGTGTTCTGAAATCCTAACTTTCAAAGGCCGTATCGTACTGCCTATGTATATTTTATCGCAAGCGCATATGAGCATATATACAACAAATTTTGTGTTGCAGTCAATATGCGATCTTATGGGTACTTTTTCACCTCTAATACCCTCCAAATCCTTTTTAGGTTGCCATGCCCATTTACACACTGCACATGATTCACACTTAAAGAAGCCCAAATTCCGCTTCGTAAGCCAATCATTTGTGGTTTCATCTGCCAGATAACTCGGACTAAGAATATTATTGAGGGTGTTTCCTCTTCTATATACCACCTCTGGTCTTTTGCCTATGAATTTCTTGAGTGTCTCATCTCGACATAATAGGGACCAGTGCTTATTCATGATTCGTACTAATTTTAAAGAGTTTTCCGTGTAGTCTAAGATGATTCTAATTTTGTGATCCCTATTCCGTGCATTATCTTTCTTTCGGCTTATACCTAGATCCAATGTCTGCATGCGAGGTATGTTCCACACCTTACGCAGAGATTTGTGTATAAGTGTCTCAGAATAGCCTCTAGCTATAAATCTTTGTCCTATATCTCTAATTTGTTCACCAAACTCTTCAATCTTACTACAAAGTCAACGAGGCAGTGTGTTGGAGCCACTTGCATGCCACTGGCATACCAAAGGCAAGCCTGCCAGAACCCATCTCCACCCAGGCAGCAGCCAGTGAAAGTCCCCCTGCCCATTTTCCACCCATCCACCAATCACCTACCACCTGTAATTATTCCAGAGAGGAGTTTTTAAAGCTCAATACTCTAGATAAGAATCCCTGTTGCACCACTTTGGATACCAGAGACCTTGAGATGTCAGGCCTGTGAGCTAACATTAACCAGTCAGACTATTGGAAACAACAATTTATTAAACATGGTCACGTCTAATGATTTTATTGAACAACGCTGTTTTGCTTGAGCACTAATTAATGCCGCATCACTGATAAAAAACAACGCTGAATTCAGGAAGTTTTTAGAAGCCAACAAACTGGACTTTGCATTTGTAACTGAAACATGGGCTGAATATCTTGTGGCTGTGACCTGGCAGCCACCATTCCATCATACTTTATCATATTTAGATCAGACCAAATTGAGAAAAGAAGTGAAGGTCTCGCAATAATATATGTCAGGACCACAGTCTTCAATAACTCATTCATTTAGCCAGTATATAGAAGCAAGAGTCAGTTTGGTAGACTTTACAATTCCTGGGGATTGTAACTTTCATTTAGAAAATCAATTAGATAGTGATGCTGCACTCCTAACTGATATTTTGGCCAGTATGGGACTTGTATAGCTGATAAATACCCCAATGTATGAGGCTGGCTACATATTGGATGGGCTTTTCAAATAACTCATTAATAAAAAGGTCGACTCTATTACCTTTGACATAGTCAGATCGCAGTGCAGTTAAGTTCAATTTAAATGTCTTAAACAAACCACCATCAGGAATAGGTCCTAATACAGCCAGAAAGTCACATTGATTGCATAAGATTCAACCTTAATCTCTGACTTGGGTTCTTCTGACATCTAAGCCTTGCACCGATAAAGATCTTGACAATGCCGTAGCTGACAACATTGAACCAATTAGCTCTGATGAAAAACCATAATAATAGGGTAACACCATCAGAACCATGGTTCTCAGATAAACTCAGGGCTCAAGAAGCAGACAGGAGTGTAAATTTAGGAGTAATTAGGCCAGCATGAGAGAAATCTATAAACAAACCATTCTAGTCCATAAAGATTTAATTCAAAAAGAAAAATCATCACACTTTATCACTAAAATTGAGAAGACAAACAATTCTACTAAAGCATTATTTAATATGGTAAAACTACTGGCTGAGGTTGCAGATAATAAAAACACTAATGATAACCATTCATTTTGCAATTCACTAGCCACATTCATTTTTTCTAACCAAAGTGGTAGATATATATAACAGCTTCACAGGTAGTTCCACTCTGAGTTCACATCTTTCTGATAAAAATCATTCACCTTTTGAAAAATAAATTTATTTTCTTCTCACCGTTGTCAGCAGAAGCAAAGAAATTAGTTTTATAAATTCCACTAAGTCAGGCTCCCCTATTGAGCCATGCCACCAAAAATAATTCAACTGGCCCTGGACATAATATCAGTTTATCTGGCTAATGTTATTAACAAGATGCTTTGTTCTGGCTATTTTTCCAAGGCAAGGAAAAAAGCATCAATTTCTCCACTAATAAAGTGGCTCACACTGAACCAAGCAATAATAGACCAATCTCATGTTTACCATTCCCAGCCAATCTAGTCGAAAAAGCCATGTCATGAGTCAAGGACTATTAATTTTTAGAAATTCAAACAACTTTCTAGATGCCATCCAGTTTGGCTTTAGAAGTGAGCATGGAACGGAAAACGCACTGGTCGTGGTATCCAAAGAGATTAGAACCACTCAAGAAAAAGGAGGAAATGCAGCACTGATTCTTTTAGATCTCTTGGTTGCATTTGACATGGTCAGTCATGATCTTTTGATTGACCGTCTGCACTCAGTGGGTATCAGAGATATGGCTCTAGCACTACTGAAATCTTTTATGGTAAAGCAAGAACAATTTGTTGCTTTGGACAATTTTGTTTCTGACCCGATTTTTTTTCCATCTGGAGTCCCTCAAGGATTTTCCTTGAGTGTCACTTCATCAATTTATATGTCACCCCCTGGGCCA
The DNA here is from genome assembly GCF_031143425.1 of Pleurodeles waltl. Taxonomy (NCBI): domain Eukaryota; kingdom Metazoa; phylum Chordata; class Amphibia; order Caudata; family Salamandridae; genus Pleurodeles; species Pleurodeles waltl. The sequence continues at coordinate 235,601,322 of NC_090436.1, forward strand.
GACTAATAAAATCATTTGGGTTCTCAGCAATTACGTATGCTGATGATACACAAATAGCAGTGTCAATATCAAGTAGTACAGATAATTCATCAGTCAGGAAAGACAGAAGTACTTCTACTAGGAGATAACACCTCTTTTTGGTATCCAGATCCCTGGCCACAAGAATTAGGCACACTGCCCGCACAGGTTGAGAAGGCGAGGAATTTAGGAGTAATCTTTGACAATCGACTGTCCTTTGAAAAAACCAAATTAATGCAGTTATCTCTTCTGTCTGTCATATTCTGATATTCTCAGAAAAATATTCCCATTCATATAAAGGAAGCTCCAAAAACATTATTTACAGCCTTGGCATTACCAAGATTAGACTATTATAATGCTTTATGCTCTAACCTACAACAAAGACTAGGAAAGAAATTACAAATCTTGAAAAACACAGCAGCCGGTCTTCAGCAACCAATTTCTAAGCGTCACTCAGCCATTACAGCAGTGAAGGAGCTGCATTGGCTACCTATGGGGAAGAGCATTATCTTCAGGACATTTTGTGTCACCTTTAAAGATCTTCACAATTCAGGCCCCAAGTACGTAAAGAGCAACCTTGTGTGGTATGTACCATCTAGGTCTCTTTGCTCTACTTCTGCAAAGCTGCAAAACATCTGGTCATAACCAGATATAAGAATGCTCATTGGGGAAGTAGAAACTTTGTAATCAATGCTGCTAAACACTGGAGCAGCCTCCACATTAGGATTAAAGAAATGACAGAGTTGTGCCAGAGGTGTGCCAGTTTAGGAAGGCTTTAAAATCCTGGCTGTTTAGTCAAAAGGCATATTGTTTGGTGATACTCTTCATCTTAAGTTAAAGGCATTCAAGTGCTTAACAAACAACCATTCATTTCATAATCTACTCCTTTGTTATTTATGAAGAGTTTGACTTTAAATTGTAGCATGTCATGCATTCTCTTGGTTTGTTTGCTAAGTTTAGGGAAAATGTGGCTAATAGATTGCTCCATTCATAGTTTTTGGTAGCTTTGTGCTTTTTGTAATGCTTCTATAAATTTGTAGAGTGTCATTTGAGTTCTGCTAGTGTGAGCTGGAAGTAATTATGCCATCCTTCTACTATGTTGTTTGTTTTGGCTTCCTGTGCCAAAGTGTAGTCATGGACATTTTACTGTGATATTTGGAATTTTGGTTGGCATCTATGTCTGAAGTGATGCAGTCTGCCAACCCAAGTGTCTTTGAAATAATCCAAAAGGGGGCTTAGTTAGTCTTCATGTTGTTGGTAGAAAGGGCTTTCTATTAGTAAAGTGTAGTAATTAGCTACCTCTGTGACAAAGATATAGGCTAGCACATTTTTTATTTCAAAGGCAAATTGGATGTTTGTAGAATATTCTACACTTAGGGCCTGATCACAATCTTGGCGGCACTGCTACTGAGGCTGTCAATATGGCAGGGGTGAGGCTGCTGTCAAGGTGGTGGCCTCACCCCTGTCATATCACAATGTTTCCACCAGGCTGACCGGTGGAAACGTCGTATTACAATGTTTCTGCCAGTCAGCTCATAGGAAATAGTGCAGCAGCATTGGCCTCAGCTCCCTTAGGGGGCTGAGGCCAACGTCGTTGCACATAAGCACTCTCGGTATAGCAGACAGTGCGTATTCCGAGGAAGATAGCGGGGGGCTCCCAGCCCTGGCTTTCTGCCAGCCTTTTCATGGCAGGGACCCAACCATTAAAAGGCTGGCAGAAAGTGAACTCGTGTTCAGAATGGCAGTGCCAAATTCAGTGCGCCGTGGCTGACCATGACTTCGTCCACCGCCAAACCGTTGGGATCCCTGATACTGGTGAAGACAGCAGTCTCCTGGCAGTCGTACCGCCAGGGTCATAATCTGGGAGTTGGACCACCATGAGTGAGGCAGTCTGACCGCCACCACCAAACTGTAATGAGGCCCTTAGTGCAGATTTTTGGAGGTGTCTCCATATGCTTTGATTGAAATGATAGTATCAGTCATTTATGGCTCTGTGATGGTAATGTTTTAAATGGTTTGAATCATGGCTTGTTCAAAATTGGTGATTATTTTTTAGGGCAGTAGTTATTTGTTTCATGTTTAATGTGGTATAAAAGTTTGCAGTTGGTGCTGTTTTGTTTATTTGGTGGTAGGTCATATTTAAAAGGTGCATTTGTGTTTTGATAGTCACCAAATAGGGTTTGTGCAATTACAAACTACCAACAAATTAACATTTAAAAAGAAACTGATATATTTTTTTTTATTCAGCAGAAAACAAAGCACCAGCTTCTAATTAGAACATTCCTAACAGAAAAGCTGCAGAACGGTGTGAAACATCTAAAGAGAACATACATGTAAGTATAAAATATAGAAGTAGTTACAGAATTAACATATAAATAACAAACATACAAATTTTTAGGTATTGTACATGTTTATACTATTACACTGCATTCAGATAGAGTGACAGAGATAGCAAAATACATAACATGGTAGAAAGGAAAGCAGTTACTAAATCACATGGGGCACAACTACAGCCATGAAAGTGCATCAACAGAAAATATAATTTGGAGATGTACCAAATATATTTCTTATGTATGCTATGGGAGGCCACCTACAAAAAGTGATGTTGTAATTCATGTAAGAGAGTACAACCACCCTCTAAATGTGACAGAAAATAGAGGTAAGGGAGGTATTGCAGGATGTAGGAGAGATATGTGCTAGCTCTCAGGAGCCCACAACCAAAATCCTTAAAAATGTACAGCCTAAAGTCCACAAACACATTACAGGCCAACTACCACATATACACACTTTAAAAAATTTCTAACACAAGCTTCTCTAATTAACCCTTTTAGTAGACATTAATTATCAAATTTGTCTACTCATATTTTTATTAATAATGTTTGCCAAAAGAAGCGTACATTCATGAGATAATTCAAAGCTTAATTTGTTTAGTATGTCTTCAATTAGGTTTTCTTAAATTTTCAAACCTTCTCAAATCGCAAGAGTATCTGGTTCTCATCTTTTCCATTTCTATTTTTACCTCTTCTGCTTATTTTTCATCCTTTGTAAATGCAAGAACCTGAACAGTTTGTAAAATCTGAGACACACAAGCACTATTAATAATGGTTTCAGTATCATGCTCATAACACCTTGACCAAGATTTCCAAACCAATTCCTAATTTTAGTAAAACCTATATTTTCCCCATACACATGTTTGTTTCTGGTCCTTTAAATCAGAATTCAAATTTGTAAAAAAATTTATGTACCTTCTAATTTCTTTACTGTTGTACGGAAGAAAAGTGCAACAATGTTGCACCTTAAGCATCCCGTAGACTCCATCTTCATTTTGCTAAAAGGATGGCTAAACCAAGACGGTTCTGAATAACCATCGAACGGACTGCAACCATTTCTGCATCCATGAGAAGCATCACTCCAGAAAGAACTGTTAACATTTTGTCCACAATGGTTGACAATTTCCTAATTTTCATATCATTTCAGACAACACCTACTGAAGGAATAATTGCTCCAAATATATCTCCAATTATTTCTGCATAGATTGCCCTTTTTGATCTTGGTCTTGAATTGTCATGGGTATCATTGTATTGTCAATTTGGTACATTTTAAGGAAAACCACTCCCAGGTAACAAGCCCAATACCATCCATTAGGGAGACGATAATAGACATTTTTTCCAAAAATATAATGCACACCTGGGATTGCAAGATCTTGTCCATTTGACATATAGGGCCTTACTGCGAATTTGGTCATGTTTTGGCAAGACCGCTGCCAAAAGACCGACATGTTGGCAGCAATCTGACTGCCGTATTAAGAGTCACACTATGAGGTCGGTCAAAAAACAAACAATTTTCTGAAACCGCGGGGACATTGAAGGATGCAAAAGAGGCGGTCCCACCACTAGCACCACCAGCCCGACAAAAATCCTCCCATCAGATTACAATCCACAAATCACAACAGTTGTTCTTTCATGGCAGAAAACCATTGGCGCTTCGAACCGTGGTGGTCTTGAGTCACTTCAGTCAGAACACCACACCACAATTGGATAGTTTGAATACTCCACTCCTGATATATAGCCACACACCTGACACACCTTTCCACTGCACTATATAACATGCCCCTACAGAACCCACACTCGCAATCAAAATGCCACACACAGCCACAGACAACCAACATCCCTGAGAGTTTAAAATAGCAAGATTAGGTACCCATTTACACTTCACTATGCACACATCACACACCTGCACAACATACAAAACACACACATTAGTACCACACACAATCTACAGCACCCGTCACCAACTCACATCACAGCACCTACACCTCACCATTTACCTAACTCTGCACCCTTTCACTTTGAACACACTGGGGGTCATTCTGACCTTGGCGGTCCATGACCGCCATGGCGGAGTGCGGCGGAAGCACCGCCAACAGGCTGGCGGTGCTTCCTGGGCGATTCTGACCGCGGTGGTAAAGCCGCGGTCGGAAAAGGGGAGCCGGCGGTTTCCCACCGGTTTCCCGCTGGCCCAGGGAACCCGCCATGGCGGCGCTGCTTGCAGCACCGCCATGGGGATTCCGACCCCCTTACCGCCAGCCTGTTTCTGGCGGTGGCCACCGCCGGAACCAGGATGGCGAGAACGGGTGCCGTGGGTCCCCTGGGGGCCCCACAAAGATTTTCACTGTCTGCTTAGCAGACAGTGAAAATCGCGACGGGTGCCACTGCACCCGTCGCACCCCATCAACTCCACCGGCTCCATTCCGAGCCGGCTTCATCGTTGAAGGGGCTGTCCCGCTGGGCCGGCTGGCAGTCTTCTGGCGGTCGGCCGCCGGCCCAGCGGGAAAGCCGGAATGACCGCCGCAGTCTTTTGACCGCAGTGCGGTCTTTCGGCGGGAACCGCTTGGCGGGCGGCGACCGCCGACCGCCGCGGTCAGAATGACCGCCACTGTCTTCACAACCACTACCATGTCCCCATAAAAACACCCATGTTTCACTGATGAGGATTTGAGGGTCATGGTGGATGAAGTTGTAAGGGTAGAGCCACACCTGTTCACAGCACAGCTCCAACAAACATTTATTGCCAGGAAAATGGAGTTGTGGCAAAGGATAGTCCACAGGGTAAATTTTGTGGGCAGTTATCCACAAACAAGGGAGGACATCAGGACGAGGTGGAATGACCTCAGGAGGAAGGGGAAGGTACGGTCCATGGCATCCAGGCACCAACTGGCAGTACTAAAGACTGGCGGCGGGCCCCCACCAACTCCCCCAAAGTTCACATCTTGGTAAGGAGAAGGTCTTAAACATCCTGCATCCTGAGTGCCTGATAGGAATACCTGGTGAAGTGGAGTCTGGTAAGTACCAACAACATGCATTTTACACACTTGTCTTGTCATGTATGCTCCATCACTACCTCTACCCACCCCAATTTACACACCACCCACTACAACTGTCTCTTAATCAACTAATACCCTTCTCTGGCATGCCACATGTCCACTAAACTCATTTGCCCCACAGTCCTTCAAAATGGCATGTGATGTATTGGCTAATTATAGCACTACAACTCCCAGGATGCAATATCCCAACATTTTGTACACTGCACAAAATATTACTTGTCATGTATGTTAAAACTCATATTCTATCTAACCCATCTTGATTGTTCTAGTGTGGAACAGTACATAGCAATGACAGCAATGCAATGGCTCAATCAAACTAGCATCCCAAGGAAAACACAGCTATAGCTGAGTGCCCATATATAATGGCCACAGCTTAAAGATCCCAAGCTAAAAATATACTCACCTGGTATGGAAAGTCAGGTGGCTGAGTGGATGCAGTAAACCCAGATACAGGTCAATGTATATATATTTTACTCACCTACTGTGCTCTTCGAAGGACACCAATGTGCATTGCACAGCTTCTATTTGTGCCATCTATCATACCAAACAGTTCACTAGATAACAGAGTTGAACAGCCATGTCAATAATCAGACAATATCAGAGGCCATTAGCAGTACAAACACTACCAACAGAGTTTAACTGCATAAAACATGGTGTATGGCATTGAAGTTACAGAGTTTCATGTTGTACTAAGTTAGATTGTGCAGCAGCTGTCATTGTCATTGCTGGGGTTCATGCTAAGACACTGTCTACATCTCACACAATTGTTGTCTAAACACTGAAGAAGAGCCTGGCCTATCTGAGACACCTGGTCAGTCAACAACTGTCAGTCTCACCCTGCTCACATCAACTCCTCTCAGCCCTGTTGCATCTACATCACAGGCAACCATTTGCCCCCTACCTGTGTCCCAAGGACTGTTTCATCCATTGTGTGCCCCACAGTACAGGTACCTGAGTCTCACCTTGCCACCCCTGACAATGATGGGCCTGCCACCACATGGGAGTGGGCAAACTGTGCCAGGCGCACAGGCATGTGGGGGTAGGCTGTGTGGGATGGATGCTGTGGGCCAGAGAATAGGGTCTCAAAGGGACAGTACTGATCAGGAAACCATCTACCAAGTCTTGGGAGCCTAGCAAAGTTCCCAAGGCAACTTGAGCCAAGTTATCACCATGTTGGGGGAAATCCAAAAACTGCAGAGGGACAACCACCAGGAAGTCATGCAGCAGTGGCAGGAACAAAATGCCAACTTGGGTTCCATTGCAGGGGTCCTGAGAGTCATCAACACCACACTGAGTATGTTTTGTACCCAGCGTCTGGCCCCTTCCACTAGCAATGAAGCATTAGGCCCTTCTACATCAGAGGCTGCTAGTGAAATGGAGGCCCTGCCAGGGGAAGGACATGCCTCAGACACCCCACCCTCTGTAGCTGAAGAATCTCCCCCCACAAATGTGGATGTCCACCCAGGCATTTAGCAGGACCAGGTGCCAAGACCAAACCCACTGCGAAGAAGCAAACCTTTTCTTACCTGTTCCCCTTGTGTGCCGCAGATGCACCTTGTTGGCTGTTTTCTAATCAATCTCTATTTTCTTATGGTGCAAGGACACTGGACTTGTGTTTCCAAATGGTGTAGCAGCTACCCTGATGATTTTATCCACCATGACTGAGCATATCACTATTTTGTGTGTGTGTTTTATGTTACCAGTCACATATGTTGTTTTTATTTCCACAATAAATCACAATTAAACACAGGTCCTGTGTATGTCTCATTTATCATCCATGTACAATAATTATGCATGCTAACTCTAGTTTGATCATGTCCCTCTGTATTGTACACCCATTGTTATAGACATCAAACATGGACTCCATCAGCAGGAGACTCATTACAATAGGATTGTAATAGAGCAGATTCCCAAAAAGTTGTGAACTAAAACTGCACACAATCAGTGATAGATATGCTAACAGCACAAACAGCTTGACTGAGAGTAGCATCAGGATGTTTGCTAAGGAGTGGCACAATACAAAACCACACAATAAAGAAGTTAGGGTCATGCTAGTCTACCAAAAGGCAAGAGGCACACAGATTGGTTCTTTGTATCAACTGGTTAAGCCTTATCACATACTCATACCATAACTTCTAAAGATACATATCCTATGGTACAGACAGAGATCAGTACTGATGTATCCAGTCCTGGAACCTTTCACTTACATTGGTCACATACCTGTAGGCTTGTCACTCACCTATGTCATTCCAGAGTGACATGCACATTGGTCTGCAAAGTAGGAACACACTGACAGCTAGGTTCAAGGTAGACTACATAGAACTAAAACCACTGTGATGGGAGAGGATATGGTCCTACATTTACACATGAACCAGCTACATATCCAGACACAAATGACAACATTTGACAACCTCCTGTACCCTATGGGTATACTTGATTGGAAAACACTTTCCAGCCCAGTGTCTTGACAGTCTAACAATGTTAGTTACACTCCACATAATCAAGACTTATAGTACCTGGTTTCAGCCATGTCCACTTCTCATGTGTGCCTGCAATTCCCATCTGCTTCTGACACTGTCTGTCATTTGCCAAGGTTCATGAGCCAAACAGGATCTAGGCAAATCTGTGATTGAAAGAGAAAAGGGATGGGACATAGAAGAATACAGTCCTCAAATCAAAGAAGTAATGTCCGCAAGTGTAACTTTGCATCTGCTATGACGATACATGATACTGTAGACCACTCTGGTCTGTACACAATACATATTTTCAGTTTGCATGCAAAACTCACTCATAGGCATTGGAGCTATCTACAACCCTAGAAATTATGCAAGAAAGGAGGTGACATGCTACCCATCTACTTCAGGTTGCAAAATTATATCACAACATTACGTCTACTTCACATACCTTTTAGTCAGTTGAAGTACTGATTAATGAGATCTGCCCTAGAATCTCCTGCTTCAACTTCCTCTGGCTCTTCATCACTTGGCAAATCTGCATTCCACCCAGAGGTTCTGCTGGGTCCCCCTCATCTGGTAGATATGGTATGGTCTCAGGGCAAGATTGTGGAGCATGCAGCAAGCAACTATTATTTGACATACCTTGTTGGGTGAGTAGAGGAGGGCTTCTCCTGGAATGTCCAAGCACCTAAATCTTGTCTTCTGGAACCAAAAAGTCTGCTCAACGACACACCTTATCCTCCTGTGGGCCTCATTGTAACGGACTTCACCTGGCATGGTTGGGTACCTCACTGGTGTCAACAACAAAGGACGGTTTATATACCCAGAGTCACCTGTGAACAAATTGGTAGAACAACACACACATATATGTGGGACATGCAACATGTTGATGGCAGGATACATTGCAAGTACACATTTCAATTGTAACATACCAACCAGCCAGGCCCTCTCTGTGTGGAGTTGTGTCATTATCAGTGGAACATTGCTGTTCCACATGATGAAGGAATCATGGACTGATCCTTGATACTTTGCACTGACTTGTAAAATGTACTGGTCTGCCAGACACACCACTTGAAAGTTTATGGAGTGGCAGTTGTTACTATACACCTGTCCATTGGCACTGAGGGGAACCAGGCTACATGAGTGCAATCTATGGCTCCAACCACATGTGGAATGTGTCCCATAGCTTACATTTCTGCCTTCACATAGGCCAAATCCGCACGTTGGCGAAACCTGATCTGGTTGTCCAGGTGTTTCAACAATGCACAGAGTAGATCCCTCAAAACCAGACTGAACTTGGGCTGAACCATTCCTGCAGTTAGGGACACTGTATTCTGAAAGGACCCAGTTGGTAGGAAGTGTAGCACTGGTAAGACTTGAACAAAGGAAGGTATTCTATGGGGATCGAGAATGGCAGGCATCAGATCCAGCTCCAATTGATCACAAAGATCCATGATGGTATGACGATTCAGCCGATATATTTTGATACAATGTCTCTCCTCCATGATGTGCAGGTCTACTAGTGGACAGTACACTGGTGGTTGTCGTTCTCTCCTCATGGCAGGATAACTATATGAACAAATGTCAACAGAATATGTGACATGCAGCATGCAGACATCTTGTAAAGTTAAATAAACAACTCACACATTTCTGCTGTCAAGGTCGGTTAAAAACTCGGATATCTACAGTACAGCAGATAGCTATGCACCCGATTACATCCTACTTGGTGAACATTCCCTCTAGTAACTATTGAACGACACATACAAATTCATTTGTAACTGTATATGTTTGTAAGTCCAGCTGACTTGACATATCTTACACATATTGTTGCACATTATCTACATTTTCAAAGCACATAGGAACTTCAGAGTAGGTGTACATTGCTATCACCACATGTCCTCCAGTAAAACAGCATTTACTGCACAGATGCACAAATAGACAACTAAACATGAAGGCTGTACTTACAGATGTACTGCACAATATGGGGTATAGTTTAAGACGCAGATTATGAAACTCTACTATGCATCAAATGTGCTTAAAATGGCGCCCACCTGACCTACTGTACTGGACATGTAACAGTGACCTATTTCTGCCGGGGTAAGTCATCATTGTGGTAGGCGGTCACAACCACGGTGGAAATTGCCATTGCAAGACATTGCTACCTTTGGAGGACTCGGGCCAATGGTGATGTCCACCGGTGGTGACGTTCATGAATGTGGCGGATGTGACCGCCATCTTCTGCAGTATTGCTCACCTGACTCCTGGCACTGCTGCCAGCAAGATCGCTACTACCTAAGCTGCTGTGTACTGCCTCTGGGAGCTATCATGCCATGTCCTGCAGGTGATAGGGGCCCTCACCCCTGATGAGCTGGATAAGCTTGTGGAGGAGTTCTTACCCCGTATGAACATCTATATGGTGCACCAGGGGAGCAGGTGAGTCCAATGCAATACCAATGTGTAATAGGTGTGGTGTATGATGGTGTACCTGAAATGTAAAGTAGTGAAGGTGTTGATGCATGCAGATGATCATTTGTAAAGTGTGAGTGAAGAGGATGGGAATGTTTGCCTACCTCCTGTCACTGACGTGTACTGTTCACTACTATTGGTATGTGCATGTTGACATGACTTTACCCTTTTGTCTGTGTCATCCATGCAGGTCAACGTGCATCAGAAGAAGGGAATTTGGCATGGCATTGCCAAGCAAATGCAGTCTCTGAGGTCCCCAGCCGGCAGACCACCCACTGTAGGAAGCAGTGGGAGGACCTGAGACGCTGGACCCGGAAGACTGCAGAGGCCCAGCTGGGGATGTCCTCCCAATGAGGTAGGGGTGCCCATCAGACCTTGATCCCCTCCTGCAGAGGCCCATATTTTTGCAGTGGATGGTCATTTGAGAGCAGCGCAGCAGCCACAAGGGAGTGAGTACTGACAGAACCCATGTACTTGCCTCTGCAAGTTAAGTGTATGATGTCTAAGTATTTGACAAGACCACGTTCATTCACTTGAAATCCAGGCTCCATGATAGTGAGGAGGAAAGCCCACACCACTAAAAACTACTCTCTCGTATCTGGGGAAGACAGTGGGCGAGCAAATAGTTTTTGGGGGGAGGGGTAGGGAACAGGAGTTTGGAGGGGGGAGAAGCAAACATTGATTCAAGGAGAAGCACCACTGCAGTTCTATGGATGTTACCTCGTGTCTTGTGATTGGGATCTCTGAGTGAAATAAAGAACAGACCGCAGTAAATATAAGTATTATCAAGCCTTACATAAAAAATAACATTGATTATTAACCATCGATTGAGCAACAAGTAAACACACCTGTGTCATTCATGGCTACATAAGTAATCAGTTGTGTAAGTGTTAGTTCTGGACTAAGGTAATAAGAATCACATGTCTGGGCCTTGTTAGTGATGTAGGTGTTTAGATTTTGTTATGTAGAGGTATCTAATCAGCATGTATGGTGGAATGCTCTGAGCCCTTCATGCACATTGTTTGGTGTCGATTGTATTGTTTGTGTTACTATGCTTCCTGTGGCTGTCTGTGGATGGATACTGTGAGCTAAGTAGGCCCCTATTGCAGTACATAGAATTGCTGTCTGTGTGTCAATGAGTTAGATAAGTGGGACCAGATACTCCTAATGAATCTTTTCCTAGTATTTCGATAGATGTTTCAATGACATGCTATGTCATTTTGTGAGGCACACTGTATGGGTATGCCATATGTAGTGTTTTCATCTGATGTATTTGCCATTGTGTAAGTTGTGTACAGAATGATAAGTTAGGCATGTGATTGGAAAGCAGCATGCTGTGTCGTATTTGAAGTGAGATGAGCTTATTTTCATGGAACATGACTACTGATGATGGACTGGGCAGGTGTGGAGTGGGGGATTCATGATATTGTGTTGTCAGTAAACTGCATTTCCCTAGAGTGATTTGTTAATTAACAGTGATGATCTGTATGGGGATAGATTTTAGATGTAGCCAATCCATCTTGTGCATGATGCTTTTGAGTTACTCTGAATCTATGGGATGGTAATGTAGTGGTCAGATGGTTGGCTTATGTTGTGGGTGAGACTGCAGTCATATGGGAATGTTGGAAGCATCTTGTTGTGACATGATGTAGGCTCTGAATGGTTTATACCTGAGGCTTTATTTGACGTAGATGTGTTGTTACTGTTGTGTATGTTGTAATGTATGTATATATTAAGAATGTGATGACTCTCTCTTTCTGTGCATCAGCATCAGCAGTCAAAGCAGATGAAGCACAGCTAAGTGGGGAAGCTGCTGGCTAGAGGACCCGGAGTGCTGAGACCGCTGACACTGACGGACCCAGTGGCCTGGAGGACAAAGGGAGTGCCACCGGGGAGACAGGATCCACATCTTCATCATTAGAATCCTCCTCCAGTGGACACTCCCTGGTGGTGGCGGACCCATCCGGGACCATCCCAGCAGCATCTTAGTCTGCCACCCCACTTGCTACCACCGGTCTCCCTGTAGCTCCCCACCTAGTTGGCCATGCCCGCTTACCCAAAAGGGTGGGTGTCTCCTTTGCTGAAGGCACCTCTGCCCCTGTCAGCTCTGGTGCCCTCAGTGAGGAGGCTATTGACCTCCTGAGGTCGAGCTCTTTGGGTTAGTCGACCATTGTGAATGCCATCCAGGGAGTGGCAAATCAGATACAACAGAGCAATGTGTTCCTGGAGGGCATTCACAGTGCACTGGCTGGCCTACAGAGATCATTTGAAGCTCTCACCTCTACACTGATGGCAGCCAGTCGCCTTTTGTCTTCCGTCCCCCCTTCACCTTCCTCTTCCCAATCCCAAACCCTTCTTGCCTGACCCAGCCAATGCACACAGACAGACAGGCATGCATCCACCTCAAGATGCAAGCATAGCTTAGACAAACACAAGCACCACAAGACACATCACTGACATGCCCACAAGCAACATCCACCTGCCCACACATCAAAGTCACAACCTGCCCTGACACCCCCCCACCCCATCATCACAGACTCAACATCTGACACACCTGCATACACCACACCAACATTTACAGATCAAGCCACTACAACTATCCTACCCACAGACAGCACAACAACAGCACCTCAGACATCCACCCCAGTCACCACATCTGCAGGCACCACAGACATGCCTACATGCAGCACATCCACCATACCTGCAGTCACCATCCCAACAGACACTCACCCTCCCACCACGGCATCTCCCAGCATCTTTACCCCCTCTTCTCCCAAGATACATAAACGCCCACATTCACCCACCCAACAGACACCCACCACCCACAAGCATACCTTGCACAAACATGCACCCAAGACATCCACACCAACACCTCAGACAACCACTCCCTCTCCATCCACACCCAGCCCTTTTGCTATGACTGTCCCTGTGTGTGTTAGAAAGCTTTCCTTTCGGAGTTTGTCCTTTTTCCTACTTCTCTCCCACCCAGTGATACCCCTATATGTTCAATGTCCCTCCCTAAGTCCAGCCCTTCTACCTCTAAGACCTCCACTGGCCCCCTGTACATTTCCATGCCCCTCCCTCTGCCAAGAAGTCTACCCCTCCATCAAAAAGCCAGCCCTCCTCTAAACCTAAGTCCAAATCTGAACCCCTCTCCCAAATCTGATCCCAAAGCCCCCCTCCAAAACCCAAACCCAACCCTCCCCCTCTATCACACCACATAACCCCTGAGGCCCCTATCTACCCCACTGATTCCCCTTTCTGTGGAGGTTACATGGCAGTCAGGAGTCAAGTTTCAGGTACACATTGGTGCACTGTGTGCATGCAGCATGTCTGCATTGTGGACTGGCCTATGGCCTTTGTTATACATATATTGTTTGCCTACAATAATTACTTGAACTAATCAGTGGTTGGTGTCCTGGTTACATCTTTGTCATACATTTCTTTCCCTAGTATGGAGTTGTTCCTGGCTGACACTAGTTGTGTGTATGTACAAGTGTGTGTTCTGCTTGGGTTATGTGTGCTGTTTGGGCAGTATGTGTGGTTGTGCCCAGTGTTTTTGTTCAAAAGTGGTCGGCATGTGGTGTGTCATGGCCATTTGTGTGTTGAAGGGATTAGTTGTGCTGGTATTGTGTGTTGTTGGTGTGGTGATGAGTTTGTTGGTGTGTTGTGAGGCTTTGTGTGCATTGAATGAGTGAGTGTTATGTGCATGAAATATTGGCCACTGAGATCTTTGTAGGCAAATAGTATGATTGTGCATTTGTATGTGTGTTTTGCATATTGGTGTTACATTGTGAAGTCTGTGTGATATGTCCCTGGGTAGTGTCCCCTGTGTGTCCCTGCCAAGTGATTGTAGATGGTGAGGGTGTGTTGTTTTTGTGACATGTTGTGGTGTTGTGTGGTAGTATGTGAGTGTGGGCCTGTGTGTGTTTCCATTCGTACATGTGTGTGTTTGTGACATTTGTGTGTGTATGGTGGGCATGGCGTGTTTGGTGAATGTGAATGTCACCCTCGCACCCCTTGCCCAAATGTATGTTGTGTGTGTGTGTACGAAAATTGCCAATATACAACAATAACAGGTAAGAGTGTGTACTTCTGGTTTCTGTTCTCATCGTCGTTGCAGATTCTGAAGTTGTTGGTCGAGTAGTTCTGGTTCCATGGTGGCTCAAGACGAGTATGGCTTCCTGAAGGTGAGTGTCTCCTTTTATACAGTGTGTTTCCGCCTGGGTTTCCGTGGTGGTGCGGCCATGGCGGAAATCTTGGCGGTGTGCAACCTTGTAATTTGTCAGGTGGAAAAATTATCTCCACCAGCCTGAAGGTGACTACCGTCGTCCATGGGAGCCAGACCGCACTGGTGGTACTGGCTGTACTTTGGCTGTATTCTGTTGATAATACCACCACGGTCAAAAAATGGCGGTCTTATCTGCCAGCCTGTTGGCGGTGCAACCCCCACCACCAGCATGGCGGTTCTGGGACCACCAAACGTGTAATAAGGGCCAAAGGACCATACATTCCTACATAGAAATACATGTCTGAATTCATTCGTTCACACAAACTTAGTATTATTATGGATTTAGGCCTGTATATACAAAACTTCCCTATGTGTTGGTAATCTAAAGCAAGCTTTCATTGTATGTTAGTCACACTATATGCATGATTATTCTTAAAATTGTGTTTTATTAAGCCATTCTTTATTTTCTCCTTCATTGCCTTCCTTCTATCATCAGCCTGATTCAGGAAACCTTTCTTAACTGGTGAAAGCGTACATGTCAAATTATTCCTATGAGCATAAGCCATACCAAATGTCAATGTAGGTTCAAAGAAACCTCCTATAATGTCTATTTTCTACCTAAAACCATACTACTCAGGTGTTTTGTTAAATTGAACAAAAGAAAAGACCAAGTCGGGATTCAAATAAAAATACTGTATGTATTCATGGTTATAGAACCTTGTTAACAAAAGACTACAACTGATCCCATAAGTTAGTGGTAAGCTATGATATGTCTTGTCGCTTCTTGTTCTGAGGAAGGAATTTAGTAAACATTAGAAGAAAGATCTCCTTGTGAGCTGCCTAAGTGTAAGTAACTCTCATCTTTAAGTGTAGTGACTTCTAGTATTGAAGAAGGTGTGTGAGAAGTGTCAGCTTTATCAGAAATACTCATGCTTATAATCAACAACAAACTGAGCAACACACATACAACTGCCAATCCAACACACACTTGCTTGCACGTATTGTTCCTATTGCGCTTGATACTCATGACCTGTAAAGGATCAAAAAGTGGGAAGAAGAAAAATATAAACGTAACTATGCAGCCAGTACAAAAATAAAAAATAATCTTCAGTTTTCTCTGCGATTATATACAGCAACTTTCAGGCCCTTTAGAATTCATCAAAAATTGGTTTAACAGCTTTGTCAAAATCGGTTTCAAATTTATCTTTAGTAGATAACAATCGGCTGTTTGCTAACTATTATTTCAAGTGCATAATGTCTTTCTTGGTCATTTGACAATGTAATTTCAAAACTCAGCTCAAGTACGATTTCAAGTTCCAGAATGTTGAACTGGATTCTCGCAATCAAAACAAAGTGACATAAACTTGAGTTCCCACTTATGAGCTGCAAGGTAGTCCCATTCAGGGTCTGAGTATCTTCGACTTCCAACTCTCTTCCATTTTGATTTTCAATTTATTACTTCTTCACTCCGATCTGTTCCTTCTACTGTTTCTCCTCATTTATACTTGACAACGCATCAGCAACTTTCACAACTGTGCCACTGGCCACTTCAGGAGTCAAATCTGTGTGATTTTGATTCAACTCAACTCCACTTTCAGCTACTTCAGGAAACAATATTTGTTTTATTTCCTGTTCCCTATAGTTTGCTTTTGGGAGAGTCCTCCATCTCAGACTCTACTCCCCTGCTATATCCACTTCTGTTTCTGCTAATAGAGGAATACCAGGATTGTCCTAAATTTCAGCTTTCAGAGGAGAACCTGGGTCCGGATCTTCACCAGTTTGCACTGTCTGCATCTCCAGTCTCTTGCTCTGTTTCTATCACTTGCTCTTCTTGAGACTATATAGTTTCTTCTGGTGCTCTCTGGAACACCGGATCTTCATCATTCAAAGGATATGGCACTTTAGGAGTATGGTTTGCTGAATCCAGTTTGGAATTCCAGCACACTTCACAGCAGGTGTCATCACCAGTATAACCCGAAAAGGACCCTTTCACCTGGGCTCCAAGCAAGACTTCCGCATGTACTTCTTGATCACCACCCAATCACCAGCCCGTAGACTGTGACACTGTTCTTGGGATGGTGGCATGGCTGTTGCTTCCACCTGGTGAGACAAAGAGAGAACCACATCAGCTAGAACCTTGCAGTAATCCAGCCCAAAGTCATCTGTTATGCTTACAAGCGCATTTGCAGGAACAACTGGCAATCTTATGGCTCTGACCATTAATAATTTATGTGGCGAGAGACCAGTCTTTCTGTTGGGCTCATCAGAACCAAAGACAAAGCATCAGGCCATTTCATAGTAGTAGATGCACACACTTTTGCCAACCGAGCTTTCAGAGTACCATTCATTTGGTCCACTAATCTGGAAGCCTCTGGACGATAACTACAGTGCAGCTTCTGCTCAATGAACATAGCATTTTTATCATCTCGTTATTGAAGTGACTTCCTCTATCTGATTGTAAAGGGGCCGGAAACCCGAATCTTGTGATCAGCTCCCTAAGTTACAGCCTTGCTACTGTGAGTCTATCATTTCTACGTGTAGGATAGGCCTCGATCCAATGACTAAATATACAATCACTAACACATACCTCAAAATACCACACAGGCATCTCAATAAAATCCATCTGCATTCTGTTAAATGGACCACCTGATCCTCCAATGTGACTCAAATTGACAATTCTCTTTCCTACGTTAATTTGCTGACGTGTAATGCACCTGTGATAATTGCTACTGCAACCTCTCTACATTTTGGATTGAAGCAGGATTGCTTAAATGTTTGAATCATTGCATCTTTGTCAATGTGAGTTTGACCATGACAGTATCTAGACATTTGCATCAGTAGACAGTTTGACAAGACTACCTGTCCTTCATTTGAAACCCACATTTCATCAATTTCTCTTTGGTTACAACCCAATTTTGTCCAGTTTCTCTTTTCATCTTCTGAGACTTCATCTTGCAATCTTTTAATCTCTTCCCAAGTGTCAACCACCGTCAACAGAAAACTTTGACTTGTCATATTAAGACCTGTTACATTTTTTCACTATTTATTGAAAATGACACAATTAAGTGCACAATATCTGACAATTTGATCAGCATATGCATTACCCATAGAGATAAAACCATATGCTTTGCGATGTGCGGTGCACTAAAACCTCTTTATCACCACAACTGCCTGAAGGCATGTACAACACCAAATCCATATTGGCTGTCTGTCAAAATAGTCATTTTGAGCTGTGATGAAATACAGCATGCTCTAGTAAGAGCAACAAATTCAGCCACTTGTGCAGAAATTCTCCATGAAGCAATGGAGCTTTGAGTACACCTGAGATGGTGCATACAGCATAGCCTGTTCTCAGTGTTCCCACATTGTCTCTTAAACAGGAACCATCAACAAAAATGATTTGGCCATTTTTTTCTAATGGAGTATCATGAATATCAGGTCTGGGTTTGGTGCACAGTTGAGTAACATCTAGGTAGTCATGTTCCACTTCATTTATGTTTTCAGGATCAGCAGTGTCTACAGGTAACAAAGTAGCAGGGATAAGTTCTCTGCACCTTCTCAGGGTAATATTCGGGGAATCCAAAATCAATAATTCATATCTAGTCAATCAAGCATTTGCCAGGTATTGAGTTTTGGTCCTGGTAAGTAAGACCTCAACTGAATGAGGGACCAGAACAGTTAAAGGATGTCCCATCACAATGCTTTCTCTCTGGGAAAGACTAATACCAACCACAGACACCTGCTTTAAACAAACTTGGTAAATCAACAGCAGCTGTATCCAATGCAGCTGAAAAATTTGCTACAGGATGATTTATGCCACCAAGTACCTGCGTCAGGACA
Source organism: Pleurodeles waltl (assembly GCF_031143425.1). NCBI lineage: Eukaryota > Metazoa > Chordata > Amphibia > Caudata > Salamandridae > Pleurodeles > Pleurodeles waltl. Next base: position 235,619,716 of record NC_090436.1, read on the forward strand.
GAAAGAGCACCACAATCACATTCATGACAAAACAACGAAAATGGTTTTGTGTAATCAGGCATTCTCAGAGCTGGTGCTCTGCACAGACTCTCTCTCAGCTCAGCAAAAGCTTTCACACAAACTTCCTCAAAGGGCACTGGACCTGTAATATCTTTATTGGACAATCTCTGCAACGGCTTGGAAATAACAGAAATAGTTGAATTCCCTTGGCGACAGTAACTCACCATTCCCAAAACATCCTGACATCTCAGTAACAGGAGGGATAATTTGCAATATAGCTGTAACCCTTTCTCTGGAAACTTTCCTTGCAACTTTCTCTATTTGATGTCCCAAATACTTAACTTCTTTCTGACAGTATTGTAATTTTGCTGGAGACACTTTGGCCCTCACTATGAATTTGGCGGTCTCAGGACCACCGTGTTGGTGGTGGCGATCTTACGGCCAACGGCCGGCAGTGAAGACCACCAAATTATGACCATAGTGGTGTTCCCAAAAAAACACAGCCAAGCTACCGCCAGTATTGCCAGTGTGGACAGGCCACCGTGGACAGTGATAGGCACCTTCAAACTAGCAGAGAGCATACTACCGCTGGACACATTATGAGACTGCATACCACCAGGCTTCAGGAGCAAATATCTACCCAGAACCGCCATGGAACCAGAACGCGAAGTCCTTTCAGTGCTCCAGCTCGCACACAACTCTAGAACCAGCGACAACGACAAAGTCAGTAGCCACAAGCACACACACCTAGCACACACTGGAGGGAAAGGCATTAGGACACATGCATACACAACACACACATCCGGAACGGGTTGTGATGGACACACACACACACACACACGTAAACATACACCCATATGAACACACACACCTACACATTTACACACATTTACACACACATTTACACACATGCTACACACATGCACTTCTAATCTGCACACACCACGGCCAACACACGTGTCATACACACACCAACTCGCACACACACAGCACTGCCACTATTTAACACAATCATACACAACACCACTGAATCACAAAGTGACATCACAACCGCAACGCCGCAATCGCTACGCCAGGCACTCTGACTGCATACCTCCACATGACAACACATACCTACAACAATACGTAACAACACCACACAACCAAACAACATTCTCACATTGCCATGCAGCAAACCATTTGTCACACCACCCACAATGCATTTGACATGGCCAACACCACACACATGGACGAACACACAACAACCACACAAGGGCACACAACACCACCATTACCCATGCCAACCCAAGCTATACACAATTTGGCTACACACATGCATGTACCAAACACAAACATATCAAACACACAAAACACAGCAATGACAGTGGGACTAATTTCAGGGCCACACACACATGCAGCCCAGGCACAACAGCTAGCACAACCTGCAAACACACACACACACCTCTCACACACACAAACCAAATTAGACAAACACTAAACAGCCATGCAGAACGAAAGGCAGGACAAGTATGTTACCACTGAATCCAACACCAGGTTGGCTCAGATGCATTAAAATATTCCATGAATAAAAAAAACTAATACAAATAGAAGGCCATTGGCCAGTCCAAAGTCTGAGGTGCTCAAGGCACAAATAGCACCTCATTGTGCCCCTACTTGACTCCTGACCTCCACAGGGTAGGAGCATCAAGGGGGCAGACAGGCACCCCAGGGATTGAGGGGTGATTTGGGCTTAGGCTTGGGAGAGGGTGATTTGGTCTTGTGCTTTGGCTTGGAAGGCAGTCCCTGGGCTTGGGTTTGGGAGGGGGTCCTTGGGCCTGGACTTGGGAGGGCTATACTTTTTGGCAGGGGGAGGGGCATGGGCACTAGACGGGGCAGGAGAGGACTTGGAGATGGACGGGCTGGACTTAGAGAGGGAAACAGAATGCTTGGGGGTCTCACTGGGTGAGAAAGGGGTAGGGAACAGAGAAAACTCAAGAGGAAATGCTTCTCAGACACACAGGGCGGTCATGGCAAAAGGGTTTGGTAGTGGAGGGAGAGGGAGAGTTTTTCAGATGTGTAGGTATGGATGTCTTGGGTGCAGGTGTGTGCGTGGAATGCTTGTGGGTGCTGGGTGTCTGTTGAGTGAGTGAGTGCGGGCATTTAGGTGTTTCGGGATGATGCGGGAGGAGGTGCTGGGAGATGCCATGGTGGATGGGTGACTGTCTGTTGGGGTGGTGTCTGCAGGTATGGTACATGTGATGCATGTGGGGTGCCAGTGGTTGTGGTGAGTGTGGATGTGGTGACTGGGGTTGATGTCTGCAGGTCAGCTATTGTTCTGACTGGTGGGTAGATGGGACTGGTGGCTGGATCCGTGCATGGTGGTGTGGTGGTTGCATGTGTTTCTGGTGTAGTGTCTGTGAGGGAGGGCGTGGTAGGAAGTCAGTGCAGGGAATTAATGTTGGTGTGTCTGCAGATGGATGTTGCTTGTTTGCATGCTGGTGGTGGGTCTTGTGATGCTTGTGTTTGTCTGAGCTTCCCTTCTCTGGTGAGGTGTATGCATGCCTGTGTGTATGTGTGCTTTGGATGGGTATGGGCAAGGGTGTCTGGGATTTAGGAGAGGTAGTTGGAGGGGGGACGGGAGACAAAGGGAAGCTGGCTGCTGTCAAAGTGGAGGCCAGAGCCTGAAAGGATCTCTGTAGGCCAGCCATGGCACCGTGAATGCCCTCCAGGAATGCATTGCTCTGTTGGACTTGAGCTGTTAGTCCCTGGATGGCATTCACAATGGTCGACTGACCCACAGAGCAGGACTGACTGAGGCAGGGGCAGAGGTGCCTGTGGCGAAGGAGACGCCCACCCTCCTGGGTGAGTGGGCACAGGTAACTGGGTGGTGAGCTACAGAGACGGCAGTGCTATTAAAGGGGGGTGTCGGACAAAGATGGAGCTGGGTTGATCCCAGATGGATCCGCCACTGCCAGGGAGTGCCCAATGGAGGAGAATCCCAAGGATAAGGTGTTCGATCCAGTCTCCCCGTGGCACTTTCCTCGCCATCCGTCCCACTGGGTCCCTCGATGTCACTGGTGTCAGCTTCCTGATTCCCGTCGGCTGCTGCTTCCCCACTTGTCTGTGCCCTTTCTCCTTCAACAGACGATGCTGATGCACACAATGAAACAGAGAAATGGAGGGAGGGAGAGAGAGAGGGAGAAAGAGAGAGAGGGGCCAAAATGGTCAACATATACCTCCCATTGACACAGCTACACATGTACATCTGTCACAATACATATCATGGCTAGGCCATCGTATTTGCCAAAACACATTACCTACAATCACGTCATGACATGTCACTACTACCCACAGGTGACTGCTAACCCTCTCAACTACAGCAATACCTAGGTAGGGCTGCACTACTAGACTCATCCCAAGATGCCAACCAAAATGCTTTAGCTGACACAGCATGCCCTGGATGCAGTAGCAATAGTAGCAATAGTATTCCTGTATCCACATCTTACCTCTCCATACCCCTTTCACTCACTGGATGTGCAGATGACTAGGCACAACACATCAGGCCTCTACAGTCACAACACCTGATTAGTCCATGTCCTTTATAGCGTGCCCTGTTTAGATGGCTAGCTACACTGGACACGACAACTATGAACCGCACATGTGAGTTATGTGGTACCATGCTTATTATCTTGATGGTAGTCTCTGTCATGGTCTTTTTGCAGGTTGGATAAGAGGACATACTCTGGTTTTTGGTTGTACTAGTAACTCCCTTACGTCTACCCTGGGACATATCTGTTGTGCTGTGTCTCCTGCAGAGGATGCCTCCTTCTGCAGTTCATTATACTGCCTGTTGTATTAGGGGGCCATACCCACATAACATTTTACAGACCAAACATGTGTATAAGTACAAGTAAATACACAAATGCAGTAGCTGTGATCTATAGTGTTTATTGTGCATGCAGTGGCAAACAGGTGATGAGTACAGTCATGGTAGATGGAATCCTTTGAGAAGGTGGCACAGCTGTAGGTAGCACAGGTGAGGTGTTCATGGGCCATTGGAAAATGGAGTAATGTCATTGAACAGTCAACAGGGTGTCTCAGTGGCACACAATGGAGAGTAATCAGGAGTGGGTCACTTTCTGGCAGTTGGTTTGGATTCTTGGCATCTGCTACAGCTGGATGTCTAGGTTGACACCCACGTTTGTGGGGGGGGTTCCTCAGCTACAGACGGAGAAGTGCCTGAGGCCTGTGGTTCCCCTGGCAAGGCCTCCACTTCACTAGCAACTCCAGATGTAGAAGGCTCTGATGTGATGTGGCTAGTGGAAGGGGCTTGATGGTGGGTGGAGGAGGCACGCAGAGTGGTGGTGAGGTCCCTGCCTGAGCACCCCTGCAATGTAGGCCATGGTGGCATTGTGGGCCTGCCACCGCTGCATGACCTCCTGGTTGTATTCCCTCTGCAGCCCCTCATTTTCCCCCAACATGGTTATGATCTGGCCCATCCTGTCCTGGGATTGTTGATATGGACCCAGGCCTTGGGAGATGGCTTCCTGGTCAGATTACTCCCTTGGCTGACCCGTCCTCTGGCCCACAGGTCCCCTCCCACGCCCCCTGCCCCCCATGTGCCTGTGCCCCTGGCACAGTGTGCCCACTCCAATGTCAGCAGGACCTTCATTGTATTGGGTGTGAGGGGGTGTACCATGCTCCAAAGGGGTTGTTGTGTATCAGGCTTGATAACTTTAGCTCAGTGGGTGGGTTCTGTTTCTGTGTGATGGTTCACGTAACAGGTGTGGCCTATTAGCTGGTGGCCAATCTGGCTTGCTGGATGTGAGTGGGAATGGCTGTACATTGCGGCATGATGTCCAGGTGGGAGGAGGGTATGTGTGTATGGAAGGTAGCTCACCCTGTCTGTGCATGATGTGCATGGAGTGTACCTTCTTAGTTTCATGCCCATGATCAGTCCATTTCAGGGTTGTTGAAGTGTATAAGTGTCCCTTAGGTTTGGTGACAGTGATGTGTTTGTGTTTGGCGTTGTTTGGCATTGTGGTGTGCAATTGCATTGCTGTCATTGCCATGTAGTGGTCTTCAGTGAAAGCATCCAGTTGTTGTAGCTCGTGCAATAGTCATACATGCAAGAGATATGATGTGAAGTGCACATTGCAGGTTTTGATGTAGATGGGCTAGTGTATTGTGCGAGTCGTAATGACAGTAATTGGCAGTGCTATCTGTGCACTTGGCAGGGAATGTGTGGGCATTGGGGCAGGGTAGTGGTGTGGCATGCAGGAGAGGGTGGTGTAGTGGGAGATGGGGTGAATTTGGGAGTTTTTGGGGGTGAGGAAGCATGCTGCACAGGTCAAATTAGTGCCAGGGGAGTGGTAGTTACTCACCAGTGTCCAGTCCTCTGGGTATTCCAGTCAGGCCCTCTGGATGCAGGATGTCGAAGAACTTCTCCTCCCATCATGTGAGCTCTGGGGGAGGAGTTAGGGGCCCACCGCCAGTCTTCTGCACGGCTATCTGGTGTTGTCAAGCCATGGAATGCACCTTCCTCCTAAGGTTGTTTCACCTCTTCATGGTTTCCTCCCTTGTACATGGACGGTAGCCCATTTTCCTGGCTATGGAGGTTTGCTGTACCTGAGCTCCTAAGAGTTGTGGCTCTACCCTGATAATTTAATCAACCATGACCCTCAACTCATCATCACTGAAGCGTGGGTGCTTGTGAGATGGTGGTTGTGTTGTGGGTGGGTGTTGTGTGGGTAGGGTGCAGTGTAGGGTGCTTGGTGGGGTGGGGGTGTTTGGTTGTGAGTGCTGGTAGGTTGTGGTGTGTTATGTGTAGATGTGATGTGTGTATAGTGTTCCTCATGCGATTTTGTGGTGTGTGTGAAGTGTAAATGTGCCTATGGTGTATGAGATTGTGGCTTCTCAGTGTACGTGGTGTCCGTTGTTTCTGTCACAAAGGATTGTGGGTTTGTCTGTGGGTGTGTTTTATAGTGCAGTGAGTAAGTATACGTGGTGTGTTTATGAGTGTCAGGTGTGGGGTATTCAAACTTTCCAATGTGGTGTTGTGTTCTGACAGGAGTGAGTTCTGAGTGTGGTGATTCGGACCGGCAATGGCTTCCCACACTGCTGAGGGTTTTGCAGGTCAAAATCTGATGGGTGGAAGGTTGTCGGCGTGCCGGTGCTGGTGGTGGGACCACCTCATTTCCACCCTCCTGAGTCCTGGAGGTGTTGGATTTGTGGCTGTTTTTTGGCAGTCTTCATAATGTGACTCATAATACAGCAGTCGGATTACTGCCAACATGGCGGTCTTCTGGAGGCAGCCACCGCAGTTGCCTTGCCAAAAGACCACCCAAGTCATAATGAGACCCTTTGTGTCCATTTTCACCCAGATGATTCAGTAAGGCAATAGTATCTTGCCTGCATGCTTCTCGTGTCTTTGAATCAAACATTCTCATCAATGTACTGAACCAATGTAGATTGGAAAGGCATTTCCAATGATTCTAGATTCTTTTTCAACACTTGATTAAAAATTGTTGGGGATTCCAAAAATCCTTGTGGGATTGTACACCAAGAACACACACAATTGCAGAATTTAAAACAAAAGAGAAACTGGCTATCCCCATGTTGAGGCACTGAGAAAAATGCTTATGACAACTTAACTACTGTGAACGATTCTGCATCACATGGAATCTGGAACAAAATCACTGCTGGACTGGGTACCACTGGACAACATTTGATCAATATGGGGGTCATTGTGACCCCTGCGGTTAGTGGTTATGTGGCGGCCATACCGCCAACAGGCTGGTGGTACATACCACCACATTATGAGATTGGCGAGTTAGCTGCAGCCAACTTGCCACTTCTCCACTCATACCACGATGTCTATCTCCAGCCTGGCGGGCAGCATAGTACCGGCGGCGGCATTATGAGCCTGCCTACCACTATGGTTTTCGTGGCGTTAGCAACGCCACGAAAACCATGGCAGTAGGCCCTACCGGTGACAGGGAATTCCTTCCCTGTCACTGGTAGGTGGCTCCTACACCCACCCAACACACACTTGACACCCCCACCCCATCCATCCAAACTCCCTCATCCCATCCCATCCTCACACACACCCCCACCCTCTCCGATCCTCACACTCACCACCACCTCCTCCGATCCTCACACACACCCCGAAACCCCTCCGATACTCACACCCTTCCCCTCTGATCCTCACACACACACACCCCTCTGATCCTCACACTTATCCCCCCACCCCCCATACACGCACACACCCGCAGACACGCACCACGCATACACCCAGTCACTCACACTGGCATATGCATTCATTCATACATACTTCTAGACATACTCACACACATTCTTACACATAATCACACTGACATTCAAACGCTCACTTCACCATTCTTACACGCATTCACTCACACACATACATCCACACAAACAACACAACACACACAGACTCATTCACACACACTCACACATTCATTCACACACTCTAACACACACACAAAACAACCCCCACCCTCTCACCGCCTCCCCTGTCGGAAGCCCAACTTACCTTGGTCGAGGAAGTCTTCCGGAAGGGAACAGGAAGGAGCACTGCTACCGCAAGCAGAGCCCCGCCAGCAGAACACCGCCAGGCCATATTACTGTTCATAATAAGGCTGGCGGGGTTCTACTGGTGTGGCGGTGCTGGTGGTAGCAGCACCAGCTTACCACCATCCTCCAGTATGATCACTGCCGGATTCCCACCCTTCTTGTGGCGGAAGTCAGGCAGTGCTCATAATATGGGCGACGGATGGTAGTCGCGATGACGGTATGTTGTCGGCCGTCACCGCAGCAGTAGGCGGCTTTTACCGCCAATGTCATAATGATGGCCTATGTCATTTATTTCTCTCAAATCCTGAACTATATGAAATTTCCCACTAGGTTTCCGCAAACCCATAAGAGGTGAATTACATGGGCTGCTCAGCACTTCTTTCAAACCCCTTGCTCAACAAAACCTGCAATTACAGGAATAACTCATTCAATTTCATCTGGTGCTGTGTGATATTGGAGACATTTTGGGAAAACTCCATTAGGTTTAAATGTGACTTTGACTGGATCTACTCCTTTAATTAGATCAATATCTCATCCGGAATGATCCCATACTGTTAGAATAACGGTATCTTATAGGTCACTTGCCAGATTCTGCAAATGCGGCAAACTGAGTAATCAATGAGAATTCTTCATTAATTAGATTACAGCCAATTGGTATTCATGATTCCTTATCAATTTGCACAATAAGGGCCTCATTACGAGTGTCGCAGTCTATAAATCGCCACACTCGTGGTGGCAGCCTGGACAACTGCCAGGGACCCACCAGCTCTGCCAGATTCTTGGATCCCGGCAATCTGGTGGTGGTAGAGATCCTAATCTGCCAAGGCAGCACTGTGGTAGCACCGCCATGAAAAGGTTGGTGGAGAACAGATGCAGGGGGCCACAGGGGGCCTCCAGTATTGCCCATGCACTTGGCATGGTCAGTGCAGGGGCCCCTCTGCTCAGAAGCATCGCAATGTTCACTGCCTGCTTTGCTGGTGCACCCTGCAGGCGACAGCATTGCCACTGGCTTGATTACAAACCAGAGACAATGCTGTAGCCTGTTTCCTGCTAGGTCAGTGTACAGAAACTTAGATTTCTGCCTGCCGACCTAGCAGGCATCCCATAATAGCTCAGGCCGGGGAGGTCGCCATGTAGGTGGCGGCCACCCTGTCAGGAGTTTGACGGACAGAGTTTTCCATCCGCAAACTCATAATAGGGTCCTAAGGCCCTCATTATGAACACGGCGGTAAACACTGCACCGCCAGCGGTGGTGGTAACAACCACCAACAGACGTGCAGTCCAAACCGCCAAATAATCAACCAACTGAAACACAGGCATCCTGAAAACCACTCACCGTCAGCAGAGGAGTGCCGACAATGACGTAAGAGCCCGCCCACAGGCCGACAGAAAGGCCCTAACCGCCCATCAAATAATGAAGCACTAGACTGCCGTCTGTTCCGGGGCGGGAACCACCACCATGCAAAGCCAGGTGGAAACAAACCAAATATAAGGAAACATTCACCGAGGCTCACACAACACGCCAAAGCAGACATGGAGAGAAAGTTGCAGATAATGCTAGCCCTGCTCCTTGCTATGTACCTCCACGACTGAGACCGCCGACGAAGACGATGACGGTAAGCCCCGCGACCTACTAAACAAGGGAAGAAAGGGCACAGTTACATACCCACCCACTCCACCCACCCTGCAGCACTCCCACAACCCTTCACAGCAGCACAGCCATACACCCCACAGCAAGAGATACTTACCCGACACAGGGCAAACCCAACCTGCCCAAAGTACAAACATGCACCCAACACCCCCAAACAATGAAATGAGAGACCACGGATCCGGAGTGTGCTTTAAACAACACAGGCCACACATTAACCTTTATTTTGCTTATTGAGCAACAGAAGTGAATATAACGCCAATGGCCAGTCCATATTTAAAGAAGTCCGATGGGCTACAATGGCCCCAACTTGACTCCCACAGGTGCAACGTACTCTACCTCACAGCAACTGGGAGGGTGGTGATGGTATGGGGGTGGCGGAAGATGACACAGAAGGGGTGGGCCCACTAGGGTCTGCCACTGCCAGGGAGCTCCCATCGGAGGAGGTATCGGAGTCACTACCTCCAATAGTAGTTGCCTCCCACGTGGTACTCCCCTCGCCCTCCAACCCACTGGTCCTCTTGGCATCGGACGACTCTGCCTTCGAGGATCTGTGGGTCGCTGCCTCCCCACTTGCTGGTGCCCCAGCTCCCTCGCCAGATGATGGTGATGTTCACAGACAAATCAAGAGAACAGGGATGGGGAGACAAAACAGGAGAGACACTTGTAAATAGCTAAATGGGGGTACAGAACTGGTTCACTCATACACCCACCCTGAAGATATTCCACCAGGCATCACTTACCGCTATACACATGGCTATGCCCATGACTAGTGGCCAGAACCCTGCTCTACAGCCATTCCCCACAGCACTTTCGGACCAGACGTACTGCAGACTTGACCCTTACACCCCTACTCCCACGGAGGCCATTATGTAGATGGACATCAGTCAGAGTCCCTGCCACTAGACAGCATAAATACGAACGCACACACACACATCCATCAAGGAGCCAAAATATGATATATGTACTCACCCCCTAGTGACTGCTGTGCAGCCTTCAAGCGCCCATCCAGGTCCGGGTATACCACCGCCAGGATGCGTTGCATAAGGGGGGGTCAGTTCCCGATGGCCATCCCTTCCTCGTTGGGAGGACTTCCCCACCTGGGCCTCACAGATCTTCCTCAGCCAGAGCTGCAGGTCCTCCCACCTCTTCCTGCAGTGGGTGCTCTGCCGGTTGTAGACCCCCAGGGTCCGCACCTCCTTGGCGATGGCATGCCAAAGTCCCTCTTCTGTTGGGCGCTTACCTATAAGGGACACACAGAAAAAGTAACACTGAGGTCAGACAATGGCGAATAATATACAGCTGGCTATATGTCCACTATGGGACGGACATTTCAAACAGCCTAACAGCACACACACACACTCAGCATGTCAGGAACCCTAGACTATACAGTGTCACACGTGCACACATGTATGCAGCCATCTGCCACCATTACACACATCCATGCCCCCCTATCCTCCTGCTCACCTGTTCCCCTGGCCGACCATAGAGATTGGCGTACGGGGCAGGACCCCATCCATGAGCTTCTCCAATTCCTCGTTTTGTGAAGACTGGGGCCCTTTCCCCTGTAACACGTGCCATTTCCATGACCAGAGGCAGGACACAGCAGTACACTCAGTGGAGTACCTACATGCACGAGATCCAGGAGTCAAGTGAAGTTGGGGTGACGATTTCGCATACGCACCGCAGTGGTGTGCACCCTCATCGCCGGCGGCGATCATGATATGCTAAGAATGTCCATTGACAGCCATGTTGACCAATGAATTTGTGCACAGCGGTAAACACCTCCTTATGCTATTACGTCAACCGCTAGCGGTATGCTCACTTCCATCACAACACTTCTGGATTACAGGTGGCAGACATTTTGGCCTTAAATACGCAGTTGTAAAACTCTCATCAGCACAATGCAGGCCCTATTGTCCCCTAAACACCCATAGGCATGAAACAATATACATTACCCCACCTGAACAGTCCTGATATATCATTGTGGTCATGTTGCTGTAATGTCACACATACTTAGCATTTGTGTTGTCGACAATCATGCCAGCAGTGCTGAATGAGAAGCAATGTGTGCAAATGTATGTGTGTTCCTGACACGTTTTTTCAACTCCTCCTAGGTACAGACCATTGTGGCTAGGGAGGGCCCCATCGGTGTACAGGCCACTTGTTGATTTGCGGACCGTGGTGGAGCATCACATCATTATCAATTTCAGACTCACTCGTGCTACTATTCATGAACTTTGTGCATTACTAGATCCAGCACTGAGACCGGCTAATTGGAATCAGCATGCCATCCCTACTGAAGTACAGGTGCTCTCTGCACTCCATTTCCTGGCCACGGGCTCATTTCAAGTGACAGTGGGCATGGGTAATGTTTAGCAATATACTGTCCAGATTCCTGAATGAATTTGTGTGACACCTGCAGTCCTATGTGAGGTTCCCCACAGTGCTGACCTCCCTGCAATCAAGTTGGACTTCTATGCCTTTGCCAACATAGCCATGTGATAGGTGCCATTGATGGCACCCACATAGCTTTCACCCCCCAAGAGTCAGTGAACAGGTTTACAGAAACAGGAAGAACTTTCATTCCATGAACATTCAATTGGTGTGTACTGCAGACCAGTACATCTCACATGTGAATGCCATGTTGCTTGGATCAGTCCATGATTCCTTTGTGCTAAGGAACAGTAGTGTGCCACACGAGATGGAACAACTATAAGAAGACAGAGGATGGATCATAGGTAGGTGTTTCTGACACTTATTGCCACATAGCAGACAGCAGGCTGTCTGCCACTGAGGGTTGTCATTGGCAGTCCTGTTTGCACCATTTTTTAGATGATTCTGGCTACCCCAACATGCGTTGGCTCCTGACACCAGTGAGCAATCCTGGAACAGATGCAGAGAGGAACTACAATGAGGCCAATGGACGTACTAGGAGGGTGATAGAGCTCACAATAGGTCTCCTGAAGGCTAGATTTGGTTGCCTATATACCTCTGGCGCTTCCCTGTCCTATGGGCCTGATAAGGTGTGTAGAATAGAGGTGGCCTGCTGCATGCTGCACAATGTAGCTGTGAGGAATTCTATCCCCCTCTTGTAGGAGGAGGGTGCTGTATAGCCAGACCTGCTTCATCAGAGAGGGGATGAGAGTGATGGTGATGATGAGGAGGGGAAGATGTAAATTCCAGGAACAACTGATACAACTCTACTTCCAGTAACTATGTGGGGCTATTTGATGAGATTGCTGTCTGTGCAGCATATTGTCAGTGTGCCTTTCATCTATGGGGGTGTTGGGTCAATAGTCATTGCCACTGTGACCAGGTCTGCATAGGACAGACAACATTATAGTATAATAGTTCAACACATCTGTAGGCACAACAACATGTTATGCATGTGGTGCATTTCCTGCTACTAAGATAATAATAAATGATTTATAATACAGTTGCTTCCATACTTCACTTTGTTTAAACAGAATGACAGGATACATTGTAATAGGTGAACTGGTGTTTTATTTGGTGCAGGGATTACATCGTGCAGATTACAGTGATGGGAGTGGGCTACTGGTGGTTGTACAATATGGCAACATGGTTGCAGCATTTGTTGGCAGTAGTGGTATGTCCATCTATGTTTACAAGAGTTTGTTGTTGTTTTCACACGGTTTGGTTGTTGATTCAGTGGGACACTTGGAGGACAGTTTTTGCCAGAGTCACTTCTTTGAGGGGGCCTTGGTTCTGGCATGTGTTTCAGTGCCATATCTGTGCCTGAGGGACCGTTTGGGTGCCTGGTGTTGGCCTGTACGGGTTGAGAAGCATATCTCCTGTGTGTCCTGAGAGGGTGGAACATGTCCAGTTGCTGCTGATGCTGTTGTTGTCCGGTCTGTAGCCTGGCCTGAAGTAGGGGCTTCCTGCTCTGTGTGGGCCTCAAGCTGTGCTGGGACAAGGTGCAGCAGCACACCTGCTATGCTGTCCATTGTGGCATTGTGCAGTTTCCACTGCTCCATGGCCTCTTGGTGGTGTGCTAGCTGCATCCTTTGACTCTGCTCCAGGGTGGATACAATCTGGACCAATCTGTCTTGGGAATGGTGATATGCTCCCAGGACCTCAGAGATCACGTCCTGGGCTGCAGCATCAATCCTGTGGCCTCCCTCCTGGGCCACTGCTGCCCTTCCACTGGGCATAGCGCCCTGTGCCTGTGCCCCATGCACACGTCTGGCTGTACCACTTGTACTGGGGCCATCGTCTTCCTGCCTGTTGGTAGGGGGTGACTGTGGCCTCTGTTCATGTGTTCCACCAGTCTGTGGCCTGGATACACAGGTGTGGAGACAGTTACCATGGGCTGATGTTGTTGGCTGGGTGGTAGGGGTGTCAGTGGTGTCCTGGGTGGGGCTGCTGGATAAAGACAGTCCAGGACTGTGTGAGGGGCCAGGGTGATCGTCAATGTCCAGGGTTCCATCCCCAGTGTCCTGGGAGGTGCCTCTGTCTCCCTGTGGGGCACTGCCACTCCTTGTCCTGTCTGTCAGGGTGGCATGGGTGGTGGTGCCTGTTGGGGGGAATGGACATGTCTGTTACAATTGCATGATCGGATGGGGTGCACAAGACTGGGCAGTTTTGTGCAGGTTGTCACACTTTGGGGCCATGCAGGATGCTTTTGTGAGGTTTGCATTGCATTTTGCTTTGGATGTGGGGTTGCATTGTGGGTGCTGTAGGCCATTGTGATTCCTTGCAGGGGTGGATGGCTGTGCACAGGGGGAGGGATGTGGGTCTGTTAGTGAGTTTGTGGGCATGCAGGGGGACTGGATGTATTGATTGTGGCCTGGGTGGGGTAGTAGTCCTGGTGGACGTTGAAAGAGTGTGGTGGTGCATGCATTACAGGTGTGATGGATATGGGGTATATGTAGACGACTTACCAGAGTCCATTCCTCCAGTGAGTCCAGTGAGTCCCTCAGGGTACAGGATGGCCAGTACCTTTTCCTCCAAATCAGTGTAGTCGGGTGGTGTTGGTGGAGGTCCTCTCCCAGTCTTCTGGACTGGAATGTGGTGCCTGGATGCCATTAACCTGACCTTCCCACGCAGGTCATTCCATCTCTTGCAGATGTCGTCCCTGGTGCGTGGATGGTGTCCCACTGCATTTACCTTGTTGACTATTGTCTGCCATAGCTCCATCTTTCTGGCGATGGGTGTGTGCTGGACCTGTGCCCTGAATTATTGTGGCTCGACCATCAGTATCTCGTCCACCATGCTCCTTAGCTCCCTTTCTGTGAAGCGTGGGTGGTTGGGGGGTGCCATGGTGTGAGTTGTGAATGGTGTCTTGTGTGGATCTAGGTGAGGGTGCTGTTGTGTGGTTGGGTGTGCGAGTCGTGTGATGTGGCGTTCAGTGTCTGCCTGTTGTGTTGTCCATCTGGCTTCTCCTATTGGTGATGCAAAGGATTGTGGGGTGTATCTGTGAGTTTTTTATAGTGTCATGGATGTGTGTCAGGTGTGTGGGTTTCAAACTTGCCAATGTATTCATTTTTACTGTTGGGTCCACTTGCCTCCCGTGGCAGTCTGTACCGCCAATGGTTGTTCGGCTTCCACTGACCGCTGCAGTGATTTGTGCTTCATTGTTTGGAGGGTGGGTGTTTGTGTGCTCGACAGAGGCGGGGTGGGAGGTCCAGCATTTCCACCGACAAAGTCCTGGTAGTGACTGGTGCCAGGGAGATTATTCTCAGTTTCTGATTTTTGCATCATTATATGGTGGGTTTCTGTTCACCGCCAATGGTGGTCTTCTGTTTGTCGTCGCCATGGCGGTCGATGGTGTTTACTGCCATGTTCATAATGAGGGCCTAAGGCATTTCCCAGGAGACATACTGGACTTGAGTCACAGACTACAAATTTGTGAATGCCTTTAAAAATACGAATTTTAACAGGGATCATTTCAGTAATTGGATTTTCAGGAGTTTATTCGCTACCCCTACAACCTGTACTGTTCTCCCAGAAAGTGGCACATTGGGAACTTCTGCAGTTCTGACAGTAGAGCGTGTAGCTCCTGTGTCATCCAGGAATGAAACTTCATAACCCATAACTGTTTGATTTACATAGGGATAACTCTGATCCACCTCTAGTGAAGCTGCTAACACACATTCTTCTTCATCCGAACTATCACTCATAATTTCATCACTCAACTCATCCTCACTGCATTGTGCAATCAACTGTTGACTATTTTGACTTAACCTTAGTCCCATGTTCGGCTGAGGCCCCACTACCTGCTGCTGTGTCATTGGAGCTTGAGGTATTTGCATTTGCTGCGGCTCTTTTGAACCCGTTGTTTCATTTGCTGTAGTGGTACCTGAAAAAGTGTCACCTCCTGTTGAACAATTCGCATTTACGGAATCTGCCTTTGATTATTCTTATTCTGGACATTTACATTAGGATTTTTATTTCTCGAACCTCTCTAATCTGGAAAAAGATTATGTTCATTCATCTCTACAACACCTTCCTGCATCATCAAAGGAAATTCCAGCTTCCAGTGTCCAAAATTCCTGCACGTATGACAAGGTAACATTTTCTTCATCCCCTCGATTAACATTAGTATTTGGATCAACATGAGTTTCATTTCCACCACCACCACATCCTCTTCCTCTCATCTGTCTATGACTCTGAACCACTTGCATGTTTCCCTGATGCTGCCTGCATCTCTGATTGTGATGCTCTATTTTACCATTGCCTTCTCCCTGAATCTCTTTTGCTTCATGTCAATTTCATCACTGCAATATTGAGCAAACTGCAATATCTCATCAATTGGTTTTGCTTACCAGGAAATTAAATGACTCTTAATCATTTTACCTACTTCAGGTCTCAACCCCTGAGAAAATCCGAACACAAAGTGAATCATGTCTTTGGGCTCAATTGTCACTGTTCCAATGTAATGATTGAATGCCTGCAGCAACCTTTCATAATATGCATGTATTAACTCTTTTGCTTCCTGAGCTGTCCTATCAAAATTCTGCCAATCAATATCTTTCCGGGAAATTCTTGTTTTAAACTTACTTGTCATTGCTTCAAGAGAGGGCATACCTGTACTTGTCGGCCAATCAACACTTCTTTTGCATTCAATCCATATATCAGCTGGACTACTATTTCTTAAAGACTATTTAAATCCTCCCACAAACGTTTTGCAAGTTTCACAAACCTGTCTGTCTGCTGGTACCATTCCACTGGCTTTTCTCACAATATCGGGTGGTGATTTGTAAATGACAAAACATCCCTCCAGGAATTTCTCTCATTGGTAATATTTTTACTGGACTATCAGTCTGCTGAGTGTCAGTAGAATCTGAAGTTGCAGACTCTCTTTCCTTCTGTTCTCTTTTCTTTAGCCATCTGCCTTCCCATTTGTCTAATGATCCCCATGTTTGAATACTTTGGAACAATTCCCTAATATGAATTTTCATTCCAGGAGATCTTATGTTTGCAATGTCTTTTGAATCAAATTCTAATATGTAATTCCTCTTTAATGGTTTTGACATCTCAATCTCCACTTCATATTTTTCGGCAAGCTCTTATAATTTCTGATGTGCCAGTCCTTCTCTGTTTGTGACATCTTTGCACAAAAAGCAGAACTCATCTTCCTTATATGAGTCAATGCAATTTAATTCAAGTGTTCACTCTATCATTTCATTTCATTCTAATTTTAACCTTGCAAGATTCAGCGTTCTTTCCCCTTCAGCAACTGTTTTCATTGCTGATGCTCCACTCACTTTCTTCAGCCATTCTGTTAATTGCTGGGTTGTCAAGCCTTGCAAGAAAACATTATTATTCACTTTAGGCATGCATTGTGAAGTAGAACATGGTAGATCCATCACTCTATCAGACGAGCCCAGAATCAAAAGTTGAAGACACCAAAGTTTGTGTGATTGTGTGTATTAACCAAATGGACCCTTCTCCTCAATTACTATATATGCAGGTGTACCTTCTGGCGGGACAATTTCTCCCATTCTAACTGGAATGAAAGCATCTCCTCTCATTGCGCTTTTTAATGCTTTGAAGATTTTCATTTTTACCTGAAATAGGGCCTAAACTACAAATTAAATGTAAAACAGGGAGTATCTCAATCCCCAAATCCTTTTCTTTTGCTACTATCCACCAATAGCTATACACGGTTATCCACCAATTCGTTTGCAGTTCCTTTCACCAACCGACCAATCCCAGCGCGGACCCAGTGACGTCACACTCACTCACACAACGGCTGACAAAGCCTTGCGGCTCGAACTTCAAACTTGATTCACACAACTAAAAGCAAATATTGCGAGCACCAAAAGACAACAGAAAACAAGTTGTCTGCTTAGTACAGGTAAGATTTAAGCACTTCAAAAGCTTTTATGGAAATTTCGACTGCAGTCTTTCGCACAAACAGCTACTCTTCTGGATGTGGCTTTCTCACGAATGGAAGTACGTTTTGATCTGCAAACCTCACTCTGTTTAGTAAAGATCCCCCATGTGTTCCAATTATCCTCATTGTTAATTGGCAGCTGGGACCAATTCGTTATGTCCAGTACGCAAACCCAGGGAATTTTAAAAGGGTGCTGGTCGAAAGGCTGCGGTTTGCTTCGCGAACGCTCAGTCTTTTGAAGGCTCACACATGAATGAAGAGTGCATTGGAATTGACTGGTGACCTGGTATATGGGGAGGAATGGCAATTTAGAATCAGACTCGACCTCCTCATAAGTAGACAAGTAAAAAAGTGAAGAAGTCAGAGGATATATTAAGGGACTCCCATCGTACTAGTCCTGAAGAAGACCCATTGTGGAGCTGTGATTTGGCCCAAGATGTAGAGGGGTCGAAACGTCGACGTATATATCATAGTTTGGATTGGTTTCTGCATAGGATCGAAGGAAGTGATTTAGACTCTTTGAGGATTTGGAATGGAGTCATTGCAGCAAAAAAGAACCAACTGACTGTTTTTAATGTTTTTTGTATAGGTTTTTGATCCAGGTGAATATGTATTGTTCTTCTTTCTATCTATCACAAGCACTTTTTCTCACACTGCCTGTCCTTCGGTGTGTTGTTTATTAGATGGGTTGTCCATAAAGGATGAATATATTAAATTGATATTTGTGTATAAGTAAATAAATGAATATATATATTTATATGAATAAATAGTTTCTCTGTTTCACCTAAGTTGTTCTATGATGTATAAATAATTTGTTGGTTTCCCCGTTAGGGCATTGTTGTATGTAATCATCGCTAAAACGAAGCACTGGAAGGAACCGGTCCCAAAAAATGATGCAAAGTCTGATTAGTGTTAAGTTTAATGCCTGGTCAGACCAGGCATTAAAATGAGGCCCACACACCACTACTTAAGGAAAACACACACGAGAATTGGCAACCTCCTGGACAAGATGGAATTGTTAATGCTCCAGCATGCCACACGCTTCAGATGATAGTGATGACAACATGTCCCTCCAGCACCACTGCAGCAACCCTAAACACCAACACAGCAGCCACAAAGGCAGCGTAGAAGGAAGGAGAAAATATTTTGACAGTGTACAACGATCCTTGCACTCAGGGAACTAGATGTCACTAGAACCTACCATCTGAAGCGAGAGACCATTTTACTCCTGCTGCACCACATTGCTCTGTGCAGATGGTGAAAGTGTCTGTGTTAAATCATGTCTTGGAACCTTGGAGATTCCTCTTCACCATTTTTGCAACTCCTCCAGTTGTTTGAATCTCACCCTTGCAAAGGCATAATCTGCCACAAAGGGTCACTAAGTGTCACACTGCATGCATAGTGCCACATGGTAACATGGAGGCCTGATTTTGGCCTTGTAGGGCTACCAGGGTGTTAATACAGATCACACCATTGTGGTGCAAGGAGGCGGTAGGTTCCACTAACATCAGGACACAGCCTCAAATATGGACAAAACAAAGCATATTTGGCATGGTTGAACTGTCCAGATTTAATTTGACAATCACCAGGTCCCTGAACCACAACCCATGATAGTAATGTCCCTGACCACACACCAATGCAACCATTCCACAAAACAGGAACACACACAATACCTGAAGCAAGTCTGAGTCACCACTCCAACTAAAATTAACATCTGCCATGGCACATACAAAACCACAAATATGCATGACCAACACATGTTATCTCATTCCCTTGCAGCCGACCAAAGTTACGGCATCCAGGCATGGGTGATGACTCCTTTTGGCAACCCGACAATGGTGGAAGGGTAGGCATACAATGAAGGACACATAAGGGCACGAAATGTGGTAGAGAGGAAATTTGGGCTTCTGAGGTCAAGAGTCAGGTGCCAGGACCTGATAGGAGGAAGACTGTTGTATGCACCACCCCTGATATGCAAGATGACCCTTGTATGTGCAATCTTGCATAACATATGTACTTGGACTAATGTCCCCTGGGATGAACTGGTAGATATCCCCAGTGATGAGGAGGATGACAATGGTGCGGCACAGGTAGAAGGGAAACAACAAGACACTGCAGCTGGAGTACACAGGAGACAACAAATAGTACAGAACCTCTACACCTAGACACTGTACAACTAATATCACCTTGTAAATATCACCAGTAAACCACTTTGCATCAGAATGTCCATGGTGTACTCATTCTCCACTACATATACCATTGGAATGTTGCTCATACCCCAGAGAGTAGGAAAGAAATGCAACAAAGATGGTTGGATCATAGGCTGTGATGTAAGAGGATCTAGGGTATCCATGTCACACATCAGTGTCACATAACTCACGCTCATGTGGCTCTCGAAGGCCTAGATCCACCCCCCAGAAAAACTAGGAGCCATTAAGTAGGCATAGTGCAAATTCCTACCCCTTTCCCCATATCATACCCATGCCAGACAAGATGTGTCACATCTCAGGCGGGTAGCTGTAACGCCAGCACTGAGCATGTGTGACAAGGGGTAACACCACTGGTATCAATGGACCTTCATGGACTGCTCAGGTTTAGGAACAAAAGTTTGGGCCTAACCCTGCATCGTATATCAATGGCATTACATACTATCACCGTTATTGGACCCAACCCTGCCACATGGTGGGCTGTACCTCAAATAAAGCACACACATGTTGGATGTGAAGTGCGCTAAGGGTTGCTATACAAGTGAAGCAGCAATGGATGGTGGTCCCCTCTCACACAGATGCCCCATTGCCAGCACTTAACATGAAAATGGGAGAATGCACCACCACATGAAGGTGTGGGTGGAATGTAGGCAGAGTGTAGCACTTCCTATATACATTCTAACACAAATGTCCCACGATTATGCTGTCTTGACACATACCTGCAGCTAATCCGGATATACATGTCAAGGCTGACGTACCGGTGTATGGCCTCGGTAGGAAAGGGTTAGCTATTACCTACAATGGTTGATATGTGTCATCAAGGTAACCCAGTATAGCCTGTATGATACTAGCACACACCCCATATGAAAACACACCTCCCATTGACACTCACATGCCTGACCAACAGAAAGTCACCTACTGGGACTAAATCCCTAAAATGTCTAGGTCTCCAACATGCCAATCCGGTTTGGGATGTGCATGAAAGTCTAGAAATGCCCAAACATGTCAGAGACCTATCTTAAATTGCATGGTGAAGAAGGAGACAGATATGTTGCATGTGCAAATCAAAAACAGAGCTGAGATGATTTTACACACTAACAGGATACACTCATGGTGACAGTGACATAGGTTGTGGAATGCAGGTGTGAGTGCATCCTCAGGTACACCAAAGAATGTGGATGAACAGTTGAGAGACTACCATGTACACTTGGAGATACAACATGAGGAGCTCACTTGGAAACTACCCAAGTGCTGTGGCTGGTGTACGGTCATGTGTACGTGGAAGTCATGTAATCTCTCAAAGCCTGGAAATGGAAGGGAAACTATCGCAAAGCCAGTAGTAGAAGATGTGTACATCTTTAGATTGCACAAGCCACACATAGCATCCTGTCCATGTATGACCAGAAAATGTTCCAGTAGAAGATGTGTTCAATTTGTAAGCAACCTAAAGAATGCCTGCAATGTAGGACCGAATCTATTCCACACAAGATATGCTATTAATGTTGGAAAAGGTACACACATAGACCAACACTGACTGTGCAACACAACAATGTTACCATGTGATCACTCCACATATGTTCACAGAGGATGTCTATGTCAGTACATAACTCATTCATGTTTGCTACAATAAAAAAGTTGTAGTTGCCCATCCCATACTATTCTGATGGAAGGCAGTGACATATGACATTATCTGTCCCCTGGGTGGTAAAACATAAACAAGTTACACTAGAGATATTCTGTCACACCATGTCAGATGATGAGACATGTCCTACATGTACAAGCAGATAGTCCCCTGTACATGATAGGGCAAGCCTGACATCAAGTACCCCACAGGAAATATAAAATCAGAGGCCATGTGATCACATTTGTGCAGGTGTCTGTTTTCAAGGGACTGCACTTTGCCCTGCTGAAGAGCTATCATGATGAGGGCAGATCCCCACCCAGAACCCCCTAACTTCCATGCAGAGGCTACATTGGCTCTTGAAACAGTCAGGGGCCTGATGCATATGCACAGTGGACTGAGCTGAGTGGAGCACTGTCAACCAACATGCAACCATGGATCTGTCTGGGCACAAAAAGTCCCACAGTAGCAATGATGACTAGGGTGCCATCATTACCTGGCTGCAACCTTGTAACACAGTCATATGCCATTGTATGTGACAGTCATAACAAGCGTGGTCGATTGTACCTAGTTTGGCCCTTGCACACATATGTCTGATTTCTCACCACACATGTACCACTTCAATGGTATAGGTCTGGTATTGTGTATTGGAGTCTGCACAAAAGTCAGCTTACCAATAATGAAAATTTATTTGTATCACATGAACATTGATAGACCTAAATGACCTTTCCATATAAGCAAAAATAGGTGGCACTGATATGAATACACAGTCATTTAACAATGTCCAACATATGTCCATGCAGGAAGATAGATTTGTAAGGGTTGCATATCCCATGAACACACCACTGTGGCATTCTTTACACATATGACACTACACATGTATTTCCACACACATATCACATACCAACCTTCATTGACACATGTGAGCACACCATCTCCTGCATCATAGATGCATGGGGAACCATATGTTACACGTGTAGCATAGCATTATTAACCATGAAACATACAAAACACTGCAGTGTGGACATACATGCCCTCACATTGTTGAAACATGTATTTGGACAAAGTTTACCAACACATGCGCATATGCAAACAGTATCAGTCATCGCATGCTTCACACACACATACAAACATATTGTACCACATTCCCATTTTACTGTTACGATAAGGACACAAATGCACACACAGGTAGCTATGCCATACTGAATACATACATACATGCATAGCCCCTGTGCCATGGTATGTAAAACTGGGTGCACTGTCAGCCTTTCAAACAAAATCCACGCATTCCCATTATGCATCAAAAATATTGACACAAACTGCCATTTTACACACAACGCTATTCTGAAAAAATGATGCCTGGCCCCTGCGTGTCAATCACAAGTCCACAGGCCTTGTCAGCCTTCATGGGAAGGAATTCCATTCATGACCCTCATGCGTAAAAAAAAAGATGCATATCAGTAAACGTGAAGCACACGCCCAGGAAGTGATGAAATAAGACTTCCTTGCTGCATACATGGTACAGTGATTTCACTTTACAGTCTTTTTGTCTGTGATAGTGAGAGGGTGTGTGGAGCTGGTGCTGGTCGAGGAGTGGTGGTTTTGGAGAGCTTTGTGCTGTGTCCTGTTGCTGTTCTGTGCTTTTTGTCTTTTTCCTTAGTCTTGTGTAGTGTTTTTGTCCTGTGATCGTAATTGTATTGTGGGGTGTTTGTCTTGGAGTAGCGTAGTCAGTTGAGGTATTTTGGGTTAGGTGGTGTAGTTATTTATGATTTTTTTGGGGCTCTTTTGTTTGCACTTAAGTTAAACTGCAAAATGTCTGTGAAAAGGCGAGCAAATAAGATGAGTAGAGAAGACCTGGGAGGGTTCATCTGGCTGGTGAGACATTACCTACCCATGATGTTAACTTTGGGTGGCCAGGTCATACAGGCCTACCCAACAGAGGCAAAGAAGGTGCAGTGGGGCAAGGTGCTCCACCACCTCTGCAGGATTTACAGAGTTGTGGGCACCGACCACCAGATTAAACACCATTGGGCAGACCTCATTGCATGGGAGCAAGATCTTCTCTATCACCTGAGGATTCAGATTGGTGGACCAGTTGGCAAGTACCCCATCTGCATTGCAACATCCTCATTTGCATGTGCATGACAGGCGGACATAAGGTTGACTACAGCATGGTTCATCAAGGGTAGGGACAGGAAGTTTTGGGGCTGGTTTAAGAGGCCCTAGTGCCACCTTAGCCCCACTATAGCGAAACAATTTTTGATGCTAAGGCAGTGCTTAAGTGGCAATTTCCCTGCGTCATATTTACAAAGTGGCGCAATGTATGCATAGTGCCACTTTGTTAACCCTTGTGCAACATTATGCCTGCACGAGACATAGGCCCTCATTATGACAGTGGCGGTAAAAAACGCCTACCGCCACGGCCATGGCTACGGCCGCCATAAGACCGTTGCCGTGGCTACCAGCCAACCGTCATATTATGATTGTAGCCGGAATTCTGCCAGAAGGATGGCGGAATTCCGGCTTCGGTCATGGCGGTGGACGGTGGTAAGGTTGCGCTGCTGGAGTAGACTGCTGCAGACTGTATTATGATCCATGATAAGGCCTGACGGTGTTCTGCTCGCGGACGCTGCTGCTGGCAGCAGCGCCCCATCCCGTCTCCTGCCGGAGGACCCCCTGAAATCAGGTAAGCCGGGTGCTCCGACAGGAGAGGGTGTTGGGGGGTGTTGTGTGTGTGTGTGTGTGTGTGTGGGGGTGTGTGTATGTCTGTGTGTGCGTAAATGTGGGTGTGTGTTGCATGTGGTATGTGTGCATGTGTGGATGTGTGAGTGCGTGTATTGCGTGTTGTGTGCTTGTATGTATGTCAGTGTGTGTGGATGTTTGTGTGAATGGATGTATGCATGCGTGGGTGAATGTTGGTATGAGTGTGTGTATGCGTGTGTAGGATGGTGCGTGAATGTGCGTGTATGTCGTGGGTTGGTCTGGAGTGGGTGGGGCAGGACTGTTGGGAGGGGGAGGGGGCGGGGAAGACCCCTATCAGTGACAGGGAAGGGATTCCCTGTCACTTATAGTGCCTCCCGCCATGGTTTTCGTGGCAGTAAGGAAGCCACAAAAACCATGGCAGTAGGCGGGGTCATAATCCCGCGGGTGGGACAGTGACGGCCTCCTGGCTGGAGACTGTAGTCTTCAGGCCAGCGGCTGTTACTGCCCTGGCGGACGGAGTGGTACATTGACAGTTTGGATTGAGCCAAACTGCCAATGCCCTATTTTGGGGAAAGGTACTGCCAGACTGTTGGCAGTACTTTTCTCCAAAATACTGCCGTCCGCAGGGTCGTAATGACGGCCATAATGTATGCAAGAGGGGCGTTCTACCGTTAGGGAGACCACAAAAATGGGACAAGGAAATATTAAAGATTTCCTGGCACCATTTTTCAGCACTTTTTACACCTGCTCAGAGCAGGCATTAAAAGGGGGCTTACCATTAAATATAATGAGCCCCATGTACTCTGCAGTAGTTGCACCAATACTTTGGTGCTTCTCCTGCAGAGTACATCAATAGTGTCAAAATGATATTACTCCCCTACCCTGCGCCATGCTGCGCCATATTTTGAATACGGCGCACACATGGTGGGGGTAGGAGGTGCTAAGGGCCGCAAGGAAAGTGGTGTTGCACTAGATGCAACTACATTTTTTTTTAAACTGCCCCTTTGTGTCTTTAGGCAACCGCTTTTAAGGGAGCTGAGCTATTTACCGGGTCCAGATTACTTGGATATTCCTCTTTGTGTACATTGTGTATCACGTTCACCCATTAAAGCGTCAAATAGCAGACACACATGTGCTGATTTTGTACCAGAGGCCTGCCCAGTATTACCAAGAGTACGGGACAGGCCTGCATCTGCGCCAGCACTGGCATATTACTCAGCAGCCTGCGCCAACGCAGGCATGCTTGGACCACAGCGCAATTGTGTCTGTGTTGGAGGAGAGTCTATGTGCAGGTTGGTAACCCTTCCTGGACATAAACGGTCTACAGTGGCGACAATGGCTGCCCACATAGTAGTGGCAAGACATCCATATTGTTATTGTTTTATTGTGCAGGAAGGGAAAACTATGTGCACATAAGGAAACATTCATGACATTTTAGCTCTACTGTGTGTGCCTTCAAATGGCGCACACATGTTAGAAGCAAGAAACAAGGATGTATCAATGCATTCTTCAGCACTTTGCTATGCTCACACCACACCTGGGCAGTTGTTGGTCTTTTGGCACTGATCATGAGTAATATGTCTTTAACATCTTGGGCAGTGTTAAAAGCAATGGGTTTTGCAATGGGACGGCCACTGCAACAACCTTAGCATGCCCCTCTGATACAGAACACTCTGTCATGCTGCCCATATGTGCATAGAGGAGTTACGCTACAAAAAAGCTGCATAACAAATCCATCTACATACGGTTCAGTGAAATGCACCATAGGAACGCCAGGGAAAGTGATGTTTTGGTGGTGGCAGGGCCTCCATATTCTGGCCCTTTGTCTTACAGACAGAATTTTAATGTTTGGCAGTTGTTGTGTCCTACCACTAAGTTGACTTGCATACTCAGCTTAACAAGTTGATTGTGTAATAGTTGTCCATGCACAGAAATGTTCAAAAATCACTAAGCTGTGTGTTCCCATCATGTCTTGCAGGTGGGCCTCCACCCTATACCATTGGAGAAGTGTCCCTATTTGAAAGTCCCAATGGTGTCAGTAAGTGTCACCTTGTGCGTCACATGTGTAATTCCAGGGTCTTGTGTGAGAGTGTATGATGTGGGCAATGCAATGATGAAACTTACTGTGTGACCAATGAGAAGACGTCATCTGAGTTGGGATAAGGACATCATGTCTAATGTTATGTTGAGGATGGAGAATGAGTTGACTTTTTGCACAAGTGCCAACATGTGCTGCTAAGGAATTGAGGGTGTTACAAAAAGAAAAGCATGCCCACAAACACAGTGATGTCAGTCAAGACATGTGTCAGAGGTGCTGTTCATCTGAATAACATGCCTGTTGCAAACATATCTGCCACAGCACTTTTAACAGCACTGTGTGCCACACTTAGCTTTCAGTTACTCAGGAAATGGTACAGTTGATATACATGTGTTGAAGTCTCTAGGGGGCTTATGTAGGAGACACGTGCACCAACGGTGCCTCACTACCCTTCAGATTTTAAGTAAGGCAGTGGCCGTGGAAGGAGCCTTATTGTGCTGGCCAACAGTCAGTTGAGTACACAATGAGACTGCAACTCTGCTCCAGATGGATGTGAGACATGTCTACGGATTGTAGCAAACCATGATGTGTGCAGATTTACCAACATGGTCTACCCATCATGTATTTGTGAGTGATCTTGGTCACATCACGTGTGCATAGAATATGAATGCTGAGTGTCTACCTGCACTTAGGAGATGTTTGACATGCATGTGCACAGATAATTCAATAAGTAGGAACAGAGTAGCACCCAGTGCAGTGCCAATCTTCCTGCCCCCTTAGGGCACCCATGCAGCCACCATGTGTGTACCTCATTACTCATTTTGCCCACCATACCACAGGGCAGGGGGCATTGTAAGCAATGGTGTGCCCCCTTATAACAAGTGCTCTCAGCAGCTGTTAACTCAAGGGCACATGAATGATGCATTGACAAACCTTTGAACTGCTGGTGCCAATTTTCCTGTCCCCCTTCCATATGACCTCCACCTTGCGTCCATGATGCCATGAACATTTGAGATAAATTTAGATTAGGATAGATAACTGTAGGGGTAAATTAGATTAGTTAGTATAGGTTAGCATAGTGAAGGGTAGGGTATAGCTTAGATTTTCATAAGGTGTTCTTTTAGTATGAATAAATCCATTTAGTTTTAGAAAATTATGTCTCCATGTTCATTGAGTGTCTGGGTGTTCTCATGTGTGCACTGGCCAAGTTAGAACAATGCCTTAGGCTATGCTTTCTGTATTGATTTACATGTATGACAATGTGTATCCCCTATGACCAAGGAGTTGTCAGATTGGCTGCAATATGACATCAGCTATTACACATTGTGTATGTATACATAATCTTTGACAGGTAAGTATGGAACTTCAACTGTCTTTGCAGAGGTCTGACAGAAATAATGTTGGAAAGTATGGCACATATTACATCAACTAATTTGGGGTATGTATCCTGGCACACTGACAGCTTCCTGTCTCTGATGAAATTTGACTCTTCTGTTCCACAATTATTAGTCGTACCGGTGCTCTAATCTAGGAAAATTCCTGACACTTGTTTCTGACCCATATGCCATATGTCAACTTGCATGGATATCTGTTCAATACATGTTTTGAAGGCTCTGTAAGTTGGTTGGAGCCCACAACACCATCAGTCACCTTCTTAATGTAGCAGTCCTAGTGTGTGGCTTTCTGTCTGACTGTCAGCCACACATGTAAATAGGTTCAGTTCTCATTGACATAGCTTCACACAATGCATACATTTAGCATACATTTAGATGAGTTAATGGATCACAGTAAAAGTTGACATGTTACATGTGATTATGGTGATTTATTTACAAGTGCAAGTGTATATTCCTATGCAATACAATGTTCAGTTAACAGACCCCATGAGAGATCCTGAGCCATTTGTTGTACATTCAGAGTCCAAGGGTGAGGGACATGTCATGAGACATGGGTAGGAGAAGTGTACATTAGTGAGGTGTCCAAATTGACAGTAGGTAGGAATTGAGACAATGACTGTTGACAGCAGAAAAGTCAACAGTGGTCGAGTGAAGAGGGCACATTTCCAGCTGTCACAACACTGGCATGATTGTAAGCGCAGAACTAAGGAATTAGTGTCCTTGTGGCGCAGACTGGTTCTACTGGGTGGTTTTCCGTGTGAATGCTGTTCCTTCCACATCTTCACTGTCTGATGTGTGTCGTGCCTCCTGTGCCATGGGTGGTGCTGTTGGTGAGGCCGAGGGGGCCACACACTCATCAAGGAATAGAGATGTGGAGTCAAAGGTCCCAGCTGCTGGCATAAGTGGGAAAACATAAGGCATCACTGCAGCAAGGAGTAACTGCTGATTTCTCAACACCGCAGCAACATCTCGGTGGTAGGAAGCCATTTTTCCCTGAGAGAGACCACTTCCCATTGTATGGACTCCAGGGTATTTTGTATAGCCCCCAGCCTGTTGCCTATCATGCTGATGCCACTTTGGCAGGGCAGTTGCTGAAGCCTCTGTCTCATGACAGCAACTATGTTGGCCGGGACTGATGGAGTCCACGTAGCGGGGAGTGGGTGCCTCTGATGGCTGCTGAGTTGTCCTTATTTGTACCAAGATATATACATATCAATTCTAGTATATATATATATATATATATATATATATATATATACACACATACATATACATATATATACATACATATAAATATATATATATATATATATATATATATATACTGTATATATATATATATATATATATATGAATTCTAAACAAAGTATAAATATATATATATAAATTTCAAACAACTAATAAACCATTTAAAAAAATGAACAACTTACCTTAAAATTTGTTTTTCAGGCAATCGTTATTCAGGCAAAATCATTGTTTAGACAGTAGTTGTTCAGTACTTCATAGTAGAGACTTTTTAGTTGTTTAGCAGTAGTGGTATAGGCAAGTAGTTGTTTAGGACCTAGTTGTTCAGGATGTTTCCCCACTCTTGCCCATGCCCCTGCCACTGACACCATGGTGGCACGTCATTTGACTTCCTATTCACCATAGTGGACATTTCCACAGTAGTGTAATGTGTGCTGTCATTCTTTTGGTGCTAGAATGCATTGACACCATGAATTATGGCACTAGTGCAGCAGAGCAGAGGTAGGTTGCTTACAATGCTTGTGTTACATTTTCATCTGCCTTTAGCAGGCCCTACTTATGTGCTAATTGGATGGGACGTTGCAACCATTATGGATTGTCTGATGGGACAGTGCAACCATTATGGATTGTCTGACACATTAGTTTGTCCCTCCCTACATTTGGGACATTTTCTTGCATACAGCATATCTGCCACATGCATATGTTGGTATAAGGATGTAGAATGTGGATCAATGCATGTATTTTGAGACTTTGTTGATGTGACACAAGGGGGATTGTGCGGCTTGGATCCACATGTGCACCTATTTGCATGATGGATCAGTTGCATAACGGGCTAGTGACATTGTGCTAGTAGTGCAACTTTTATGCCACTTGTGCCAGTTCTTACGCATGTAGGTGTCCCATTATGCAGAACACCAACCATTCACACAACACAGAAAACTTTGTTAAATGGTGAGATTGTAGCTACTTGTACAGTGACACAAATGGTGGTCACAGACATACCCCATGTGTTGTATGAGTATTCCCAAATGGCGCATGGAGGTGTAATAGAGTTGTTGTTGGTGTACCCTGTGTGGTTTGCGTACCACAAGTTGCAAACTTAGGCCCTGATTTTTTCTCAAGTGGCACAGCTCGGTGCAGCAACAATGTAAGTTGCAGGGCGCTTCGACACTTTTGAAATGCAGGGATGTACCATGTTTACCAGAATACAGCACACCCCGCTTTTCCCCCAGCACATGCACAGATTTGTTCTCCAAACACCTACACAGGCATCCTTGCACCATAGTGAAGGGGTGCCTGCGTTGAGGGGATAGATCTTTATATGCAGGATGGTGTCCCTTCCTGCACATAAACAAGCTATTATGGCAAGGTGGCATTTCTATGTGTACTGCAGGATGCAGCACGCATGAGAAGGACAATGACACTAGGAGGAAGGAAAGCATTTTGCCTTGTTGCACCATCCTGACACCATCCTTGGGGTGGTGTTGACTCCAGACAAAGTCTCAGATGAACATGTTGTGTTGGATCTGGGGCAACAACAATATGCAATATGTGCTGTTGTGGCACAGCCACAGCCACACTAATTGCACGTCCCTTCCAGGCAATGTTTACATATTTAGAAGGTGGAGTAAAGCCACAGTAAGTGGCTTAAGACCATGTTGATTATACAGGGAGTGCAGAATTATTAGGCAAATGAGTATTTTGACCACATCATCCTCTTTATGCATGTTGTCTTACTCCAAGCTGTATAGGCTCGAAAGCCTACTACCAATTAAGCATATTAGGTGATGTGCATCTCTGTAATGAGAAGGGGTGTGGTCTAATGACATCAACACCCTATATCAGGTGTGCATAATTATTAGGCAACTTCCTTTCCTTTGGCAAAATGGGTCAAAAGAAGGACTTGACAGGCTCAGAAAAGTCAAAAATAGTGAGAGATCTTGCAGAGGGATGCAGCACTCTTAAAATTGCAAAGCTTCTGAAGCGTGATCATCGAACAATCAAGCGTTTCATTCAAAATAGTCAACAGGGTCGCAAGAAGCGTGTGGAAAAACCAAGGCGCAAAATAACTGCCCATGAACTGAGAAAAGTCAAGCGTGCAGCTGCCACGATGCCACTTGCCACCAGTTTGGCCATATTTCAGAGCTGCAACATCACTGGAGTGCCCAAAAGCACAAGGTGTGCAATACTCAGAGACATGGCCAAGGTAAGAAAGGCTGAAAGACGACCACCACTGAACAAGACACACAAGCTGAAACGTCAAGACTGGGCCAAGAAATATCTCAAGACTGATTTTTCTAAGGTTTTATGGACTGATGAAATGAGAGTGAGTCTTGATGGGCCAGATGGATGGGCCCGTGGCTGGATTGGTAAAGGGCAGAGAGCTCCAGTCCGACTCAGACGCCAGCAAGGTGGAGGTGGAGTACTGGTTTGGGCTGGTATCATCAAAGATGAGCTTGTGGGGCCTTTTCGGGTTGAGGATGGAGTCAAGCTCAACTTCCAGTCCTACTGCCAGTTCCTGGAAGACACCTTCTCCAAGCAGTGGTACAGGAAGAAGTCTGCATCCTTCAAGAAAAACATGATTTTCATGCAGGATGATGCTCCATCACACGCGTCCAAGTACTCCACAGCGTGGCTGGCAAGAAAGGGTATAAAAGAAGGAAATCTAATGACATGGCCTCCTTGTTCACCTGATCTGAACCCCATTGAGAACCTGTGGTCCATCATCAAATGTGAGATTTACAAGGAGGGAAAACAGTACACCTCTCTGAACAGTGTCTGGGAGGCTGTGGTTGCTGCTGCACGCAATGTTGATGGTGAACAGATCAAAACACTGACAGAATCCATGGATGGCAGGCTTTTGAGTGTCCTTGCAAAGAAAGGTGGCTATATTGGTCACTGATTTGTTTTTGTTTTGTTTTTGAATGTCAGAAATGTATATTTGTGAATGTTGAGATGTTATATTGGTTTCACTGGTAATGATAAATAATTGAAATGGGTATATATTTTTCTTTGTTAAGTTGCCTAATAATTATGCACAGTGATAGTCACCTGCACACACAGATATCCCCCTAACATAGCTAAAACTAAAAACAAACTAAAAACTACTTCCAAAAATATTCAGTTTTGATATTAATGAGTTTTTTGGGTTCATTGAGAACATGGTTGTTGTTCAATAATAAAATTAATCCTCAAAAATACAACTTGCCTAATAATTCTGCACTCCCTGTATGTCAGAGTGCATTGTGCCACCAGAGCGTCACTAGAAATGTGGCTTGAGTGGCGATGGTGCATTTTGATTCTGGCCTTATGTGTCCCGATGCGACCCTTTAGCATGATTTGAGTGTGTTCTATCTGCCTCCCCTACTGTCATTTGTGAGGTTCCAGATAGTCCACCCCTGCAACTTACCCTGCATTTGAGGTGGTTCTTGGTAGTCTTTGCTGTCCTGTCCTGCGATTCCAGTGACTAGGTCCTCTGGAATGACGGCTGGAACCATCTCCTCCAGGTCATTCAGGTCCTCCTGGGGTGCAGGACTTCTACCTCCATTCTGCAGTGCTGCCTTTCAATTTATGGACAGTTTCTTCTTTGTTCTGCACTTGCAATCGTGCCAGTGCTAATTGCAATCAGTGACAGTCCTCTTCACCTCTGCTACGCTGTTGACTTTGTCTACTATTGCCTGCCACATGGTCTCTCTCCTACCTAATGGCAATTTGGAGGTGACGAAGAGCTGGTGTTGCTGCTCCATCACCTCTCTGACCAAGATGTCATGCTCCTCCTCACTAAAGTGACACTTCTGCTCTTCTCCTGGGACTTTTCTGGACCTTCCTGGGTGTTACTTGGCTGGTTGGGATTTCCCTGGGGGTTGCTCCGGACCTCCTTTCTCTGACTTGTCTTCCCAAATGTTTGTTTCTCACCTGCTTGTTTTTTACGGTAATGCGGTTAATTATGGCGCTAACCCATTTTGAGTAAAAAAATGTGCAGCAAAACAATCTAATGCCACTTTTTCAGGATTAGCATAATGTTTTCTTACAGCATGTCGCAATGGTTAGCGTCATTGTTTTATGCTAATCATTCCTTAGTGCCACTGTGCGTCATTTTTTAAACATGGTGCACAGATGGTGCTAGGGAATGGGGTTAGCGTGTGGTAAATTTTTTGATGCACAACGACGCTAGTGCAGTTGTGTTTCATTTTTGTTAAATCTGGGCCTTATTGCCCTTATATTAACAATGCTAAAGTCATGTAAATAATATGCAAAACCAGATGATAGAAATACTGAAACAACTAAGGTTGTCCAAAACATCTGAAGAATCTTAGGGGGTCATTCTGACCCTGGCGGTCATGGACCGCCAGCGCCAACGACCGCGGAAGCACCGGCAACCGGCTGGCAGTGCTTCCATGGGCATTCTGACCGCGGTCAGAAACGGGAAACCGGCGGTGTCCCGCCGGTTTCCCGCTGCCCCTGGGAATCCTCCACGGCAGCGCTGCAAGCAGCGCCGCCATGGGAATTCCGACCCCCTTCCCGCCAGCCTGGTTCTGGCGGTTTCCACCGCCAGAACCTGGCTAGCGGGAACGGGTGTCGTGGGGGCCCCTGGGGGCCGCTGCAGTGCCCATGCCATTGGCATGGGCACTGCACGGGCCCCCTAACAGGGCCCCATTCAGATTTTCAGTGTCTGCGTGGCAGACACTGAAAATCACGACAAGTGCAACTGCACCCGTCGCACCCCTTCCACTCCGCCGGCTCCATTCGGAGCCGGCATCCTCGTGGAAGGGGTTTTCCCGCTGGGCGGGCGGCCTTCTGGCGGTCGCCCGCCAGCCCAGCGGGAAACTCGGCATGACCGCCGCGGTCTTTCGACCGCGGTACGGTCTTCTGGTGGTTCCTGCCAGGCCGGTGGCATCCGCCGCCGGCGGGGGTCAGAATGACCCCCTTAGTCTGACAAGAGCAATTACCATTAAACACGCTAAAAGAATTATACAGAATAACAACAGAAATATTTGAGAAATAGCAATAGATTTCATTAGTTGTGCAGTTGACTTAGTCATAACCAGTTAATAACCAAACATATAATTATGGGGACTGACATCCGTGCTAGTAAATTCTAATTCGAAAAGCACGTGTAGGGCTGGGATTTGTCACGTGCAAAAATAAAAGATAAGGCAAAAACAAATTTTAAAAATATCGAACTATGGCATTCGTAATGCCACAAAAACCATGGCGCTAGTCTCTCCCAGTGACAGGGAATTCGTTCCCTGTCACTGGTAGGAGGATAACACTCTCAGACAACCCCCACAGCCCCCTCCACCTCCCACCCTTCCAATCCTCCCCCATACATGCACACTCGCAGGCACACACCACGTATTCACACACTCACTCACAAAGGCATACACGCATGCATCCATTCATTCACGCACACATTTCTACACACATCCAAACTTACACGCAGACATGCATTCACATTTCCATTCATTCATGCATTCTCGCACATGCTCACACACACGCAAGCAACACTTCACAATCATTCGCATTCAGGCACACACTCACATATTGATGCACCCCCCCACGCACACACACACACAACATCCCCCACCGCCCTCCCCTGTCGGAAACCTGACTTACCTGAATCCAGGGGGTCTTACGGCAGGGGACAGGGTGCTGCTACCGCCAGCAGTGCCCGCCAGCAGAACACCACCAGGCAGTATTATTTTTCATAATACAGCTGGCGGTGGTCTATTGCCTTGGTGCTGCTGGTGGTAACAGCGCCACCTTAACATCGTCCGCCAGCATGGCCACAGACGGATTTCCGTCTTTCTTGTGGCAGAAATCCGGCTGTGGTCATATTATGGCGGATGGATGTTAGCCACGACGACGGTCTTTTGGCGGCCGTCTCCACGCCAGTATGCGGCACTCACCGCCAAATTTATAATGTGGGCCAAAGGCCCTCATTACGACCCTGGCAGTGAGTGATAAAGTGGCGCCAATACCACCAACATGCTGGCGGTAAGTACCACCAAATTATGAAGACGTTAGTAATAACTCCCATAGACAGCCAATGTTCCGCCAGGGGGGAAACAACACTCACCACGGCGGTAGCCATCAACAGCCAGGCAGAAGACAAAGTACCACCCACCATATTAAGACACACAAATCCTCCACCTTTTTGGGCGGTACTAACGACATCAAAAGCCTGGCAGAAACAGAGCTCAGAAGTGAAACGACTCACCATCAGAGACACAGGGAAGAACTATGACATCATGGAACCCGAACTGCCAGTCTTCCCGATTATCTTTGACGTTATGCTCCTCCTGGAACACCAACACCGACAAAAATGACAGTGGTGATTACAGCTGCCTAGCACACAAGGGAGGCAGGGAGGAAAATGAGAGTGACACACACACGCACGACACACGCCCAACACACACACACCATACACACAACCAGCTACACACGTAAATCAATTTGCCTCCTATACAAGGCAGAATAATGCAAGGACAACAGGAATGGATAAAAGTGATTGTATTCAAAACATCATCTAAAAAATTATCGAATTGTCAATAATACAGATATGTACATATGTACACCAAGGGACACTGCCCAGTCCAATGTTCAAAGGGCCCACGTGGCCACAGGGCACAGTCTAGGACCCAACTTGAATCCTGACTTCATCCGGATAGAACACTGCAGGGGCATCAGTTTGCAAGTGGGCAGGCACCTCGGGGGCAGCTCAGCCGGATGCGGGAACAAGCCCACTGGTTCTGGAGGGGGCTCCATGCCCATTGCTCTGTCCTGGGGAGTGCAAGGCCACAGTCTCTGGAGTTGGTGACTTTCCTACTGGTTCTGGATGGGGCAACATGCCCATTGCTCTGTCCTGGGGCGTGCAAGGCCACAGTCTCTCAGGTGGGTGACTTTCCCACTGATTCTGGATGATGCAGCATGCCCATTGCTCTGTCCTGGGCAGTGCAAGGCCACAGTCTCTGGACTGGGTGACTTTCCCACTGGTTCTGGATGGGGCAACATGCCCATTGCTCTGTCCTGGGGAGTGCAAGGCCACAGTCTCTCAGGTGGGTGACTTCCCCACTGTTTCTGGAGGGGGCCCCTCATACAGCAGCCCCTGGAGGCCGGCGGTATTCATGCCTCCCTATTCCGACATTTCTGCTGGGCCAGCGGAAATGGCACATCAACATTGCCGCCGGCTCGTAATAGAGCCGGCGGCAATGTTGATGTGCAGCGGGTGCAGTAGCACCCGTCGCGCATTTCACTGCCCGAAATTCGGGCAGTGAAATGCGCGACGGAGCTACGCCTGGGGGCCCCTGCACTGCCCATGCCAAGTGCATGGGCAGTGCAGGGGCCCCCAGGAGCCCCGTGCGTCCCCTTACCGCAGAGCCTTTCCATGGCGGTGTCTACCGCCATGGACAGGCTGGCGGTCGGGGGCTCATAATCCCCAGGGCAGCGGTGCTTGCACCGCTGCCCTGGGATTATGACCGCCAGTCGGAAACCTGGCGGGACAATGGAGGGGCCGGCGGTATGGCCGTGGCTTTTGCGCCACGGTCATACTTGCTGCCGGGACACCGCCAGCCTGTTGGCGGTGTTCCCGCCAGCAATCCGCAGGCCGCCAGGGTCAGAATGACCCCCTTTGTCTCCTCCATTACATGGGGCGTGGATACCTTACCCTTCCTGGCAGGGGTGGATGGCTTCTTCCCCTTCTTGGATGGAGGTGCAGGCTCCTTCCCCTTCTTGGATGGAGGTGCAGGCTCCTTCCCCTTCTTGCCTGAAGGTGCAAGCTCCTTCCTCTTCTTGCCTGGAGGTGTGCTATCCTTACCACCACGAGTAGGTGGTGCCACCACTGTCCCCGTGGACTGTTTGGCTGAGGTTCTTGGTTGGGTCTTTGGTACCCTGCTCATACGGACAGGATGGGGGGAAGAGGTCAAGTTGGGCAAGGAAAAGCTTTTCAGGGACAGTGGGGCGGGAGGAGGGAGAAGTGATGGGAGTGGAGGTAAACGGATTGGTTGTAGGAGGTGCATGTCTGCTTGATTTGGGTGCAGGTGCATGGGCAGTATACTGATGTGAGGTGGATGGCTGTTGGGTGTGTGAGTTCTTGCATTTGTGTCCTTTAGAAGGGGGCGACAGACAGGGTGGGAGAGGACAGAGGGGACGCATGCATGGCTGTTGTGGAGGTGTCTGCTAATGAGGTGTGTGTGCTGCTTGGTGTGGTGATGCCGGTGGTGGCTGTTGATGTAATGCATGCAGGTGTGAGTGTGGACATGACTGGGAGGGAGGTGAAGGAGGATGAGGAGGGGGAGACAGTGGAGACAGTGGATGTAGTCGTCTCTGCAACTGTATGGTGTTTGCGTGAGTGCTTGTGGAATTAAGTGTAGTGCTTTTGTTTGCCGGTGACACTCTGGGTGTTGTCTCGTCTGTATGTATGCCTGGGATGGGTTGAGTCTGAGGAGAATGGGACTGGGAAGTGGTGGTTGGAGGGAGGACGGTAGTAACAGAGACAATGGCTGCCATCAGAGAGGAAGCCAGAGCCTGAATCGATCTCTGTTGGTCTGCCTATCCACTGTGAATGCCCTCCAGGAATGCATTACATTGCTGCACCTGGAATGCCAGCCCCTGGATGGATCTCAGGAGATCAATAGCCTCCTCACTCAAGGCAGCAGGGCTGACTGGGGCAGGGACTGAGGTGCCTAGAGCGAAGGAGATGCCCACCCTCCTGGGTGAGCGGGCCCGGCAACTCTCTGAGGGGCTACTGGGAGGGTGGTGCTGGTACAGGGGGTGGCGGCTGTACCTGCAGCTGGGGTGGTCACAGAGGTGTCCATCACCACCAGGGAGCTCCCATCAGAGAAGGTATCTGAATCTATGTTGTCACCTCCAGACTCTGCCGTGGTGCTCCCCTCGCCCTCCGTCCCACTGGTTCCCTCGGCATCAGTGGACTCTGCCTCCTGGATCCTATGGGATGCAGCTCCCTCTGTTGCCGGTGCCCCTGCTTCTCCGCCAGGTGATGCTAATGCACACAAGGACAGGATGACAAAACAAGAAAGGGGGAGAGAGACAATGGATACACTGGGTCAGTGACTGCACCAACACCACTATTGGCATAGACATCACCGTCTCACACAAGGAACAGGCTTAAGCACTACGCATTGCACTACCAGTGATATGGCTAGTTACTAAGGCAAGATGAGGACCACACACCGCCAACTGCAGCACTCCTGGGACCCACAATGACCTGCCTGAAATGGACTGCTAACATGCTAGGTTACCTGTATTTGCTATACACCCATTACCCTTCACATGACCCACGCTGCAATGTCTGGCCTGGCCTTAGGGGCACCCACTAACACACATCCACTATCTGGATACCACCCCACCTGCCAAAATATGTAATGATACCCATTGTTCCCTTGTGGCTGCTGTGATTCCCTCAGCGCTCATCCATCTCAGGGTAGGCCACCACCAGTATGTGGGCCACCAGGGGGGTCAGGGTCCGGGTCCAGGGTCCGACGGGCTCCCCTTCCTCATTGGGAGGCCATCCCCAGCCCAGCGTATCAGGTCCTCCCACCATTTCTGACAATGGGTGCTCTGCCTGCCATAGACCCAGGGGGTCCGCACGTCCTTGGTGATGGCACACCATATTCCCTTCTTTTGATGGGCACCGACCTGCAGAGGTAATACAGACAGGACAACAACATTAAACAAACATTCCAGCCTGTCACCCAAATGGCCCACCATACCCGTTTCCATCACCATTGGCATACACATCGCCCAGCGCACAACATGCACACCGCCACAAGACATTCCCCCTGCCTCCCCACATCCCTCACACGATGCTTGCACACACATCCCCATGCATCATTCCCACATGCATCGTGCCCAAAGTGTACTCACCTGTTGGTCTGGAGGCCAATACATCTGTCCATACTGGGGTAGAACCCCATCCACCAGTCGCTCCAGCTCCTCCAAAGTGAAGGCAGGGTCCCTTTCCCCAGTCACACGGGCCATGGTAGGTTCCAGACACAGGTCACAGCAGCACACACAGTGTAGGTGTTGTGTTGAAGGTCAGGAAACAAGTGAGGAATCAGATAGAAAATGGCAGTCACATCTGCGGCGGTGTACACCATCACCCCCGGTGCAGATCCCCATTTGTCATTTTGCGCTGTAGAGCCCCATATTATCCAATGAGGAATTGAGTAGCTGTGTAAGACCGCCTTCCACCACGACAC
Source organism: Pleurodeles waltl (assembly GCF_031143425.1). Classification (NCBI taxonomy): domain Eukaryota; kingdom Metazoa; phylum Chordata; class Amphibia; order Caudata; family Salamandridae; genus Pleurodeles; species Pleurodeles waltl. The sequence continues at coordinate 235,658,729 of NC_090436.1, forward strand.
CCAACGTCGACGGAATTATCTCACTCCCACCTGTCCCTACATACAGGGAAGGCGGTCGCCTTTTCAGGTGGGGGGAACAGTAATATCGACAATAATTGTGTCACAGATTAGATTGGCACATACTTCACCCTTTACACTGTCCCAATACATAAGTGCACCTTGTGGACTGCAGTTGTGGTTTTGCTGTTCCAATTGTGACAGCCTACTCACTCTTGTGTCCCTTTGATAACCTACCGCTGCGGATGAATAGGAGGTGGAGACATAACACCGTGTGCAGACCTCTGATGGACTTGGCTACACTGGAGGACAGGCACATAGTACTGGCCTGTAGACTGGACAGGGCCACAATCACAGAGCTGTGTGCCCAATTGGAGCCAGACCTTGTCTCATCTATCCGTCATACACGTGCAACTCTTGTGCAAGTGTTATCAGTGCTCCATTTCTTGGCAACTGGTTCCTTCAGAGTGACAGTGGGCTTGGCAGCAGGAATGTCACAGCCAATGTTCTCAATCGTGGTGGCAAGAGTGTTGTCTGCCCTGGTAAAACACATGTGCAACTACATTGCTTTCTCCCAGGTGGAAGATTTGGCCTTTGTGAAGGCCGAATTCTATGCAATGGGACATATCCCCAATATTACTAGGACGATTGATGGTACACATATTGCGTTTGTCCCCCCCCCGGCAGCATGAACAGGTGTTCAGGAATCATAAGAGCTTCTACTCCATAAATGTGCAAATGGTGTGCCTGGCGGACCAGTACATCTCCCACGTCAATGCTAAGTATCCTGGGTCGGTGCATGATGCCTTCGTTCTGAGGAATAGCAGCATCCCAAATGTGATGGCCCAACTACAAAGGCACAGGGTGTGGCTAATAGGTGAGCCTTGGTCCCCTCCCACAGTATATTAGTGTATGCCTTCTGGTGTTAACCCCATAGGATTGTGTGAGGCTAAATGTGCTCCCTCAATACTTGCAGGTGACTCTGTCTACCCAAACCTATTGTGGCTGCTAACCCCTGTGAGGAATGCTAGGACTGGGGCAGAGGAACATTATAATGAGGCACATAAGCAAATCAGACAGATCATCGAAAGGACCTTCGGCCTCCTGAGGGCCGGGTGCCTCCATCTGACAGGTAGATCCCTGTGCTACTTACCCGAGAAGGTCTGCCAGATAGTAGTGGCTTGCTGCATGTTGCAAAACCTGACCCTCATGTACATTTTCTGCAGGTGGAGGAGACTGGAGATGCCCCTGTGGCAGCTGTAGACCCTGAGGACAGTGAGGAGGAAGAGGCTGAGGATGAGGACAACAGAACATCAGTTGTCCATCAGTACTTCCAATGACACACAGGTGAGACAGTGCAACTGCTCATTTCTATGACTATCGGTGTATTCTGTGTGGCTGTAGCATGATGGCATTAACGTCCTTTTATCTCAACCTACTATCACCTATGGTTTGTCATTTTACAGATGTTGGTGATGTAACAACTGTGTACTGATGTGCTGACCACAGTCAGCTAATTGTCATTATTTCTATACTCTCACAGTTTCCATTAATACACATTTTCAACACAGAAAATACTAGTAGTGAGTTGTGTTCAAGGGTGTTTATTGTAGTGCTAATAAATTGAGGGTAAAGTGCAATGGAATTGGGGTGATGATGGGGGAAAGTCCAGAGTATTGTTCCAGTCTGTTTGTAGCACAGGTGCAGTGTCCAAGGGGCCACAGGAAGGGGAGCAATGGCAGTACAAAGTGGACAAGGTGACTGAGTGGGACATAAAGGGGACAATCAGGAGAGTCTCCTTTCCTGGCAGGGGTCTTGGCAAGTGTCTCTGGCTTCTGTCTGGGTCGCAGGGAACGTTTGCGGGGTGGTGAACCTTCTGCAGGGCGAGGAACGCTCGTGATCTGTAGGTCCTCTGGCGGGGCCTCCTACCCATTAGCAGCAACAGAAGTGGAGGCCTGGTCAATGGAATGGCTAGTGGTAGGTGCCCGCTGATATGCTGTTGCCTCCCTCATTATGTTTTCCATGTCTGCTAGCACCCCAGCTATGGAGATCAGGGTAGTATTAATGGCCTGCAAGTCCTCCCTGATCCCCTGATACTGTCCCTCATGCAGCCGCCTGTTCTCCTGCACCTTGTCTATGATCTGGCCCATCGTGTCCTGGGGATGTTGGTAGGCTCCCAGGATCACGGAGAGTGCCTCCTGGAGAGTCGGGTCCCTGGTCCTGTCCTCCCCCTGTCCCACAGCAGTCCTCCCAGTGTCCCTGTTGGCCTGTGCCTTTGTCCCCTGAACGGTGTGCCCACTGCCACTGACCCCAGGTCCCTGATTGTCTTGGGGGTGAGGTGTGGTCTGAGGTCCGTGTACAGATGGCCACACTGCTGATTGACATGTCCAGGGGACAGAGGTGTGGGTATGCTGGGTGTGTGCTGTGGTGTTGGATACTGAAGGGGGAGGCTCTGTGGTGGACTGTGAGTGGACTTGGGTAACCGGCTGTCCAGTGGTCCCTGATGTGTCAGGTAGGACATCCAGGTCCAGAGGTCCAGAGTTACTGTCATCACTGGGGCCATCTTCTGTTGGGGGACTAGATAGTCGTGGCACCTCCTCTCTGCTGACATTGGCTGGGGAACCTGTGGGGATGTAAGTGATGTATTATGCTTCATGTGTATGACATATTGTACATCCCTGGCTTACCCTCTATCGTTGGTGTTGCCCTGACATTTTTTGCTTGTGTATGGTGATGTATTGTGGGATTGTTTCCCTATGCTGTGCATGCTATTGTGATGGGTGTCCATGCAGGGCTGGGAGGGCTGTCCATGCATTGATATAGCATGCAGGGCTTGGCATTGGAGTTAGTCATATGTGTAGGTGCCGTATGTGAGATGGGGTGGAGTGATAGGAGTGAGGGTGAGGGTGTGAGATGGCATGCAAGTATGGGGGTTATAAGTAGTAAATGTTGACTTACCAGTGTCCAGTCCCCAGCTACTCTTGCGAGCCCCTCAGGATGCAGTATTGCCAAGACTTGCTCCTCCCATGCTGTGAGTGGGGGGAGGAGGTGGGGGTCCACCGCCAGTCCTCCATTTGGCGAGCTGGTGCCTTGCTGCCACAGAACGTACCTTCCCCTGCAGGTAGTTCCACCTCTTCCTGATGTCGTCTCTTGTTCTTGGGTGCTGTCCCACGGCATTCACCCTGTCCACGATTCTCTGCTATGGCTCCATATTCCTTGCAAATGGGTATCTGCTGTACCTGTGCTTCAAACAGCTGTGGCTCTACCCTGACAATTTCCTCCACCATGAACCTTAACTCCTCATCTGTGAAATGGGGGTGCCTTTGTGGGGACATGGGTGTTGTGTGGTGAGTGTTGGTGAGAGAGTGTTGAGTAATGTGGTGGGGTGTGTGATGTGGGGTGAGTGAGGGTTGTATGGGTGTGAGTGGTGTGTGTGTATGTGTTGCAGTGGTCTTGGTGTCAGTCTGATGGCAATGATTTGTATTCGTAAAGGGTTGTGGGTACTGTGAGTGTGTTTTTTATAGTGGTGTTGGTGTGTATGAGTGTCAGGTGTGTATTTTTCGTATTGTCCAATGTGATGTTATTTTGTATGTGGGTATCCATTCTGAGCGAGGCGGTATGTACCGCCAATGGTTTACCACAGTTTAATGTCCACCATGGTGATTCATGGGTCATAATGTGATGGGTGTTGTTTTGTTGGCGTAACAGTATGGGTGTTTGGACCGCCACTTTTGCACTGACCTTTGGGCTGGCGGATTTGTGTACGTGGCTGTATTCTGTCGGATTGGTGTGTGTGTGTGATAATATGACAAACAGATATTCGCCACTGCGGCGGTATGTTGGCGGCCATCAGTGTGGCAGTAAGCGGAAGAGGGCCTCTGTCTTACATGACCTGGGTACCATATGCTAGGGTCTTTTAAGTAAGTCAGGCCTTGACAATTGCATGTATCTAGTTTGACATGTAATTTGTATGGGGTTAGAACACTGGCACTGTGGTCTGGTTAGCAGACTTCAGTGCATTTTCATAGTTGAAAACCAGTAGCTAATAGTCGAAATGGCAACAAAAGTGTGTCTGGGTGGGGGATCCTGCAAAAAACTGTTTATTTAGCTATAGGCAGCTACAGTATCTGTTAAGCAAATGTATTGCTTTGTTTTCCCCTCAATGTTCGGCCACAGGGCACTCATGACACTATTGAATGGCTGTGCCTTGAAGTACAGGCATATACACACAGTCTTTAGGAAATTATATTTCTTCTGGAAATGTCCTGTTACTTGAACTAGGCAAATCCATTGTTGAATGACTACAGATCATCTACATCTTTTAACTTCTTTATGAAACTGGTTGTTTTCTTGAAGGAAGAAAGCTGGCATTGTCAAAATAAAGTGAGCCTGCCTTTTTCCATTAGACCCATCTGCATTTAGGGAAAGGGCATAGATTTTCCCATGTCAGTTTCCAGGAAATTAAAAGTTCTGTTAAAAACAAAACAAAAAACAAATGACTATCTACCACGTCAAGGATTTGTACATTTCATAGGCCTTTGAAACTGTAGGTTGTTAATATCAGTTCGAATTTATACAAGATGGAATGCTCCTTCCAAATAGTGCCTCCCTTTGCAGAAAGCCTCCCTGACTGCCAGGAGATCTCGAATATATACAGGATAGTTAATGTTGGTCTAAATTCTAATTATGTGTGGGTGTACTTGAATGGGAGAAATTAGGCGCTCTGGGTAATCAGGTAAAGAAATCACAAAAGGGTATATCCTTTGATGGTGCACCCTTGAAAGACCCCACCCCTGGGCCTTAATATGTGCAAAAACACTCGTTAATACCATTGACTACAAGAGCCACTCATAAACAGTATTCTAAAGTCAATACTTATCAATTTGTTATAGATTCAAATAAGGCAGTACTCATAAGCAGATTATCAATCAATCATAACTGAGTTTATATATTGCTACAAGAAAAAAAACAGGAATTATATTCGTCCTGTATGTCATTGTCCTTAATATACAATCAATGTCCAAATTGAAAAAGACCGAGTAATCAAATTTCGTTGCGCTCAGCTTCTTATATATTCCAAGATCAAAGTTCAGATTTCTTCAATCCAAATAAATCATATTCCTTAACGGTATCTTGTGGTTTGTATTAATTCCACTCCTTGTTCAGATTCACAGCCAGCCAACACATGTTTCGTCAGGGAATTTCCCAATGACTTCCTCAGGGCTGCAATCGTACAAGTACCCATTATTATAGTCTTGGTCCATCTATATGAATATAGAGACCACCACCAGTGTGATATAAATGGTGGGATGGAAAGTCATGCAATTTCTTGGAGCATCTTTGTTACGATTTGGAAATATCACAATTGTGTCATCATGCATTATTATCATTAGATCACGTGACACATTATCAAACAAAGAGTCATAAAAATAGTGCTCAAAGAAAGAGGTTAGTGAATATGTGTATCTATAAAAGATAAAAATTACTGAGCCGCCTATCCAACATAGCCTCCATCCCTAGTGATACGTTTGATTGCTAGTATAGTTAAACATAAACCCAGACTCTTACCGATATTATATAGGTGCAAGATACATATCTGAGGTATTCTTTACTATCGTATCCAAGTAGCTCCTATTATGAGATATCTATTGTTAAGAAAACGCAAAAACTTAGGAGAGATCCAGACAGTACAAAAACCTTAAATGTACCCATAGCACTCAACTTACTGAGACCACACCTCATGTTGTCTAACTAAACCAAACCATCTCTAATGACCCGTTCACCCTATGCATGTCTGCATATGCAAAAAAAGGGTTTTACAATTAAATAGACACAATTACATACCGAAGAGCTAAGTATAGTGACCCATATTCCCCCAAACCTATATCAAATGTTCAAAACCCCATGTCCAGGTGAAACTAACTTTTTGTGTTTCTCACTCCCTTCGAAAATATTCATGATCCTCTTATGCCCTCTAACCCGTTAAAAATATATATCTCACTCCCCCCAAGTGACTCACCTTATAAATAAATGTGCAGCGTATCCAGTGTTCTACAACCCAATGCGAGTACGCATAGGGTTGTACATTATCAAACCGCCATATATAGCATCTCCGCGTCCAAACAAACCAGAAGGGTTGGACGCTAGTTAAATTGCCTAAGATCTCGCCTGGATCATCGTGATCCACATAACGAGAGGACACGGGTATCGCCCGCCATCTTGCTAATAGATTAAAGCCATTAACTAACAAGATCAGTCATGATAATAGAAAACGGACTGTAACCTGTCACCATCTTACTAATGGTATAACTGTCAAAGCCCAGCTCACCTGAGTCCTAGTTCAGTTCTGATGGACGTTGAAGACAATCCGACCCCACCCTGAAACTGCTTGTTCCAGCACACTAGTTTTTAAAACAGTGCACTAAGAACAGAAGCTCAAGGGAAGGGGGGAAGTGGATAAAATAAAATAAAGAGACAACACCGTTCTTGCGTTTCCACTGTTGAAGTGCTGCACAAATCTGCGGCCCTCTCTGACTTCTGTAGAAACTAGTGCCTAATGAAACATAAACAAAGAACAGATAAGTACAACCTATTCCTAACTGGGTTCCTGACTATCCCTTTATTTATTAAAAATTTTCTTCTAAAAGTACCTCTTGGATCCTGGTCTCTAGTTTCCAGGTTTGGAATGTGTTACTGCTCTGGGATGTGCTTTCTATTACTCTAAAGCTTCTAAAACATTAAACAAATACCGTTATCAGAATTACCAATATCAAACATTCATCTTAATATAACTAAAGCCTAAATTCCCAATAGCAGACTCACTTTTCCCATATTTCCAGAATCTTTTATAAAACAAATACTGTACTTTTACGTCAAAATACAGCATGTAATTTGTGCAAGTCCTTGATTTACTGTTTGCCTTGCTGTTAATGGTTTCCACGGTTCGATTCTTAAAAGTTCCATAAAAAAAAAATATGTTTGCATCACAATGTTCGTGGAAGGTATCTTGTTTCAAATTGTCTATACACGAATCCAGAAATTGTTGTCAAAGTTCTTTCAGGTAATAAAAGTTTTGCACTTACTTGTTGCTAGCAAGAGATACTGATCAGTCAAACCTTGTGTTCTTTCTCTTTTGCAGGTTGCTTGTAGGAGAGAGGCTGAGGCAAGGAGGAACCGGAAACCGGAAGAAGGAAGAGCCAGCGGCTGCGCCCATTGAAGCCAATGAAAGTCTGTAGAGAGCAGGAGTGCCAGCGCCGAGGGATCTGTCCTCAGGTAAGCGGGAGGTAGACGAGCACAAGCACTGGGTGAGGCTCGGGGGCTGCCTTTTACAGACAGGGCTGGGTGTGGTCCTCACATGCTGCACATGTTCTTGAAAGGTGTGCAGAGCTGGGTGTGGTTTGAAGAGCTGGGTGTGGTCCTCACATGCTGCACATGTTCTTGAAAGGTGTGCAGAGTTTCAGTTATTATGCAAATGAGTTAAATTAACACATGGCCTAGAGAGGAGTGTTTTAAAGAAGCCTTGGTAAAAGCAAGGCCCAATGTGTAAACAAAACAGCACATTAAACAACATACACAGTAGGCTAGGGGGGGGGGAAGGTGAGAGAACAAGAAAGGCTTTCAATGGTAAGTTTAAAAGGGAGCTATTACAGAACCCACTAGTGCAGTGAGAGGGGACATGCTCTTTGCTGTGCACAAACCCTAACAGTTGCCCCCCTCAAAGGCCCTCCTACAGGACGGGTTTTCCTGGATTTTTTAAATAAAACCGTCTAATCAGCTGTGGGGCATGTACATATGATGCTGGTTCCCATGAATTCTCAGATTGATCATATCCTTTCCATTCTACTAAATAAAACAGACGTCCACTAATTCCTTTTGAGTCTTTTATGCTTTTCACTTCATATTCTAGATTTCCCTTAAGTGGTATGGGTGGAGGTGGTGGTTCAGGTCGGGTTTTTGGATTGTACGGCTTAAGCAAGGACACATGGAATGTAGTATGTACTGGATATTCTTTTGGTAAATCTAATTTTACTGTTACCGGGTTTACTATGGCAGTTATACTAAAGGGTCCAATGAAACGTGGTTGCAGCTTTCGGGATCACTCTATGTTTAGGTTCTTTGTGGAGAGCCATACCTTGTCACCGATTTTATACATTGGGGCCTCAGATCTGTGTTTGTCTGCTTGTCTTTTCATGCTTTCCTTGTACTTTAATAAATGTTTCCTGGCTTTGTCTTGTATGTCACCTAACCTCGTTAGTCTATCCGTTACTGTAGGTAACAGAGAATCTTCTAACAAAATGGGTATAGCTCTTGGATGATACCCCTGCAAGAAATAGAATGGTGAGCAAAGTAGAGCTGAATGCTCAGTATTATTATAAACAAACTCCGCTACAGGGAGAGCTTCCAACCATTCACTAGAATAATCAGCCAATAAACAACGTAGCGTTTGAAGTAAGGTTTGGTTCAGTCGTTCAGTCTGTCCATCTGTCTCTGGGTGGAAAGCAGTGGATAATGTCACATCTATTTTCAGTTTTTTACATAATTTTTTCCAAAATTTAGAGTTGAACTGGCTCCCTCGGTCTGACACCACTTTGCTTGGCAAACCATGTAAACGCACAATTTCCCTTGTAAAAATATCGGCAAATTCTGCCGCCGTGGGTAATTTCCGTAATGGTACAAAATGTGCCATTTTAGATAAAAAATCCACTTTAACCAACACTGTTGTGAAAGATTTTACAGGTGGTAAACCTACAATAAAGTCTACGCTCACAGTGTGCCAAGGTTGTTTGGGTGTTGGCATTGGTATTAACAAGCCATCAGGGGCCTAGTGAGAAGATTTATGTCTTGCACAAATTGGACAGGTAGTGACAAATTGCTTAATGTCCTTTCTTATAGTGTCCCACCAAAAGTTTTTTTGCACATTTTCCAGGGTTTTTACCCAACCAGGATGACCTGCCAACGGTGAGGCGTGATGCCAAATTATCACCTGTGTTTGTAATTCAGAGGTGGGCACTAACAGCATGTTGTTGTGATACAATAAACCTCGTTGTATTGTGTTATGGGAATCCTTTAACCAATCCTGAGGTGCTATTTGCATGTGTGCATTATATAGATCTGTGATGAAATCCTTCTGTTGTACTGGTGCCCAAAACTTTTGGGGAGGAATAATGGGTTCTCCTATTTTATCTTGTTTCATGTCTGAGGTATGTCCGTATCTAGATAACACATCAGATTGAATTTGTTGTGCACCTGGTCTATAGGTTATTACAAAGTCAAAGGTGCTAAAAAAATTTAACCAGCGCATCTGACGTGGTGTTAGTGCTTTAAGTGATCCAAAAAACTGTAGGTTCCTATGGTCAGAAAAGATTGTAACTGGGTACTTGGCTCCCATTAAATGGTGCCTCCATTCTGAAAAGGCTACTTTGATAGCTAGTAGTTCCCTTTCAGCCACAGTGTAATTTTGTTCAGCTGGTAATAACTTTTTGGAATAGAAGGCTATAGGATGTAACTGGCCATCTACTGCATCTCGTTGAGAGAGAACTCCTCCTAAAGCTACTTGTGAAGCATCCGCTTCAACAAAAAAAGGCAAGTCAGGATCAGGATGTTTCAGAATTGGGGCTGAAGTGAACTTTTGTTTTAGGAGTTGAAAGGCGTGTGCCGCCTCATCAGTCCAAAGAAATCGTTGCCCTTTCCGCAACAAGGTAGTTATTGGGGCCGCAATGTCTGCAAAATGTGCAATAAAGCTCCTCTAAAAATTGGCGAAACCCAGAAATTTCTGAATATCTTTTACAGAGGATGGTTCTGGCCAATCAGCAATAGCACTGATTTTCTTTACATCCATAGTTATTCCTTGAGGTGACAGGCAGTATCCTAAAAAGTCCACCTTGCTGACATTAAAAGTACACTTTTCTAACTTAGCAAAAAGATGATTTTCTTTTAACTTTGATAATACTGCACGAACATGTTGGGTATGTTCTTCTGAGTTCTTAGAGTAAATGAGGATGTCGTCTATGTATACTATGACACAAACGTCCAGGAATTCGTGTAGGACCTCATTTATAAAGAACTGAAAGGCCGCAGGGGCATTACATAACCCAAAGGGCATTACTGTGTACTCAAATAAACCAAACTTTGTCTTGAAAGCTGTCTTCCACTCATCCCCCTCTTTTACTCGGACCAGGTGGTAAGCTCCCAGCAGATCTAGTTTAGTGTATACAGTAGAATGTCTTAATTGATCCAACAACACAGGTATTAGAGGAAGAGGATATTTATTCTTTATTGTAGCCTTATTTAGTCCTCTATAATCGATACACGCGCGCAGGGATTTATCCGGCTTCGGGATAAAAAAGAGTGGAGATGACACCGGAGATGTGGAATGACGGATGAACCCAGACTGTAGTAGGTCATCTAGGTAGGTTCTTAAGTATTTGGTTTCTTCGTCAGTCAAAGCATATACTCTGTTATTAGGTAAAGGGGCCCCTGGGATAAGATCTATACGACAGTCATAAGACCTATGTGGGGGCAGCACACTAGCCTTTACTGTATCAAAGACGTCTTTAAAGTCAGAATATTCAGGAGGGAGACTTGGTTCATCTTGTGTAACACTAGCACAGTGTAATACTGTGCTCTGTTCTGTACCTGCTTCTTGATAGCAATTGGTTCTACAGAAAGAGGAATCCAAAGTAACAGTTCTATTCACCCAATCAATTTTTGGGTTATGAGTTGCTAACCAGGGTACCCCGAGAATCAAACCAAAATTAGGAGTATCTATCAGATCAAAGCTAATCACCTCTGTGTGCCCGTTCTGACAGACCATAACAAGTGGACTTGTTTGTTTTGTGATTAATCCAGAGGTCAATTCTGACCCATCCACTGCACATACTGCTTCTGGACAAGGCTTTAGGCACATAGGAAGTCCTAAGTTTTCAGCTAACTTATTATCCACAAAATTTCCTGTCGCACCTGAGTCCAGTAGGACAGGGAGAGAATGCCTCACTTGGGTAGTAACAATTAAAACGACTTGAATTATGAAATGTCTAGGTATGTGCGGTACCATGAAGGCTGCAGCATTAGAGGTTTGATTAAGATGTTTTCTCGAACAAGTAACCTCTCCCCTTGTCGAGCTTAATCGTTTCCTGATTCAGTTAAGGAGGTGGAGGAAACAGCACCCTTTCGTGGATTTTTAGGCTTTACTGGACATTCTCTGGCAAAGTGACCCGCCCTTCCACAATATAAACATAATTGAAGTTTTCTCCTTCTTTCTTTTTCCTCTGATGTGAGTGGACCTCTGAGTGTCCCTATTTGCATAGGCTCAGGTTTAGGGAGTTTATTATCTGGGTCTTTCTTCTCGTGTCTAATAAAAGTTACCCGGGATTCCAGTTTGTATTTATCTCCCTTTCTTTCTCCTAGTCTATGTTCTAATTTCACAACTAAATCTACAAAGTCCGAATAGTCTTCTGCCAAATCAACGATATGAGCCAGTGCGTCTTTTAACTCATCTCTCAAACCTTTATAGAAAAGGGAGACACGCTTTTCTTCTGGCCACTGTGTCTCGGTGAGTAAACGATTAAAACTAGTGAGATAGGTCAATAAATCCTTGTTACCTTGTTTAAGATTTAAAAGCTCATTATCACTTGCCTGCATGAAAGTGTGTTTTGCAAAAAGGCTGGTCATGGTACGTTTAAATTGATTCCAATTATGGAGGATGGGATCATCTCTCTCCACGAAAGGAATTGACCAATTGGCTGCTGTGCCACCCAAATAAGACAAGACGAATGCCACTTTCGTAGCATCAGTAGGGAACTGTTGTGGTTTACAAACGAAGTGTAATTGACATTGATTGATAAAAACATGGAATTTGTTACTATCTCCATGAAAACGTTCAGGTGCTGCTAAGGGCACAGCATTAGGAACATTAACAGCGACCTCAACTGGGGTAGGCAAAGTTGTATGTTTTGATGGCGCCCCTGTCTCTGAGGAGGTTTTAAACAAAGGCGTAAAAGCTGTGTTCCACTGAGATACCCTAAATTTATACCTGCTTAAATCCTGTTTTAAAGAGGTATTCTCCATCTTTAATCTCTCTATTTCCTCTTGCATATGTTGCAAGATGCCAGACACTGATTCATTAGGAGCCAAGTCCTCATTTAGGGCCTGCGCCATATCCGTGACGTCAATGCCCTCTATTTCTTCCCCGATATTCATCGTCCACCAGAACTGAATTTTTTTTTTATTTTTTTTTTTAAGGCTTGTGCTTCTGTCAAAGCCCAGCTCACCTGAGTCCTAGTTCAGTTCTGATGGAGGTTGAAGACAATCCGACCCCACCCTGAAACTGCTTGTTCCAGCACACTAGTTTTTAAAACAGTGCACTAAGAACAGAAGCTCAAGGGAAGGGGGGAAGTGGATAAAATAAAATAAAGAGACAACACCGTTCTTGCGTTTCCACTGTTGAAGTGCTGCACAAATCTGCGGCCCTCTCTGACTTCTGTAGAAACTAGTGCCTAATGAAACATAAACAAAGAACAGATAAGTACAACCTATTCCTAACTGGGTTCCTGACTATCCCTTTATTTATTAAAAAATTTCTTCTAAAAGTACCTCTTGGATCCTGGTCTCTAGTTTCCAGGTTTGGAATGTGTTACTGCTCTGGGATGTGCTTTCTATTACTCTAAAGCTTCTAAAACATTAAACAAATACCGTTATCAGAATTACCAATATCAAACATTCATCTTAATATAACTAAAGCCTAAATTCCCAATAGCAGACTCACTTTTCCCATATTTCCAGAATCTTTTATAAAACAAATACTGTACTTTTACGTCAAAATACAGCATGTAATTTGTGCAAGTCCTTGATTTACTGTTTGCCTTGCTGTTAATGGTTTCCACGGTTCGATTCTTAAAAGTTCCATTAAAAAAAAATATGTTTGCTTCGCAAAGTTCCGCAAAGTATTCTTGTAACAAAGAGTTTGAATCACAATGTTCGTGGAAGGTATCTTGTTTCAAATTGTCTATACACGAATCCAGAAATTGTTGTCAAAGTTCTTTCAGGTAATAAAAGTTTTGCACTTACTTGTTGCTAGCAAGAGATACTGATCAGTCAAACCTTGTGTTCTTTCTCTTTTGCAGGTTGCCTGTAGGAGAGAGGCTGAGGCAAGGAGGAACCGGAAACCGGAAGAAGGAAGAGCCAGCAGCTGCGCCCATTGAAGCCAATGAAAGTCTGTAGAGAGCAGGAGTGCCAGCGCCGAGGGATCTGTCCTCAGGTAAGCGGGAGGTAGACGAGCACAAGCACTGGGTGAGGCTCGGGGGCTGCCTTTTATAGACAGGGCTGGGTGTGGTCCTCACATGCTGCACATGTTCTTGAAAGGTGTGCAGAGCTGGGTGTGGTTTGAAGAGCTGGGTGTGGTCCTCACATGCTGCACATGTTCTTGAAAGGTGTGCAGAGTTTCAGTTATTATGCAAATGAGTTAAATTAACACATGGCCTAGAGAGGAGTGTTTTAAAGAAGCCTTGGTAAAAGCAAGGCCCAATGTGTAAACAAAACAGCACATTAAACAACATACACAGAAGAATAGGGGGGTGGGGGAGGTGAGAGAACAAAAAAAAGGCTTTCAATAGTAAGTTTAAAAGGGAGCTATTACAGAACCCACTAGTGCAGTGAGAGGGGACATGCTCTTTGCTGTGCACAAACCCTAACAATAACACCCTTGAATTGGATAATATTGAAGAAGTAGTGGAAGGACTGTTCCGATGGCGGCCATATTGAAAATATAACTATACAGATCTCGGGTTAGAACCTAAAAGGTGTGTCTATCGGGTGCCAGTATAACACTAGAAACGAGAAATAATTAAAGTGTAAACCCCTTAAGTGTAAATAATAAATTCCTAATAGTGCCACCAACCAAACTTACAGAGCTGTGTCATGCAATACTTAATCTAGTGAAAATTAGTTTAAAAAAATTTAAATATACAGAGGTGCAATTGTACATAGAAAAACCTTTGGGTGATAATGCTAGAGTCGATTCACTTATATCTAGACGAAGTAATAATTATTAACCCTCATCAACAAATCGGTAATCCTATCAACAATTAGCAAGACCGAAAATGTAGAGCATGTGCGTCACATACATGATACATAACAATTGTCACATTGTGAACAGAATTGCAGTTCAAAATAAAAAATAAAAAAAGGGGGGGTTTTCCATGTCATATACCAGTATTCAATAAAGACTCAGTACATGTAAATTTACTTGTCACATTTTACCTAATGCGATGTATCCATACAATAATTGATGGTATTTTCTATATAAATCCAAAACCAGTTACTGTAATTTCTGAATATCAACATATTATTTCTGAGATGTTATCATCCTGATGTACAACCCGTACTTCCTAGTCACCAAGAAAATATTCAAGTTCCCTATCCGTATTAAGACCCGTTTCAACTGCTTTTAATCGTAATATCCACATGGCCTCTCTCTTCCTTAGCGTCAATTCCCTATTACCTCCCCTAGGGTCGATACCTATTTGTTCCATGCCAAAGAACGCAAAAGATTTATAGGGTCTTTGCTGTTCGCATGATAAAATATGGGCTACTAGTGGGTATCTACAATCTTCATGTGCAAGTGCCCTTGCATGTTCTCCTATCCTGATTCTTAATGGATGAATTGTGCTCCCAACATAGTACCGATTGCATTTACAAAGCACCATATACACTACAAAAGGGGTACCACAGTTGATGTGTGTTGTAATCTTAAAGATTTTACCCGAAATATCTGTAAATTCTGTTCTCTTACGACTGGTCCATTTGCATAACCCACAATGACCACAGTTATTAAAACCTGCCGTCCGTGATGACAACCAGTCTTCCTTCATGTGTTTTAAGGGGTAGCTTGAACTGAGAATACATTTTAAGGTTTTGCCCCTACTGTATGTGATTTCAGGTTTGATCCCCACTATGTCTTTTTAGGAATCATCTTGTAATAAGATGTGCCAATGTTTATGTACAAACCTACGTAACATTTTTACATTCTGTGTGTAGTCTGTTATTAGTCTGACATTTCCTTGCTCATTTAGAGTATTATACTCCTTGGGTTTCAATGTATGCTCCCTTTGTACATTTTTAAATCGCCGTTTTGCATTATTAATAATGTGCCTATCATATCCCCTTCGTTCAAACCGCTTACACATATCCTCAATGCATACCTCAAAATCCTTATCTTTACTACAATTGCGTTGTGCCCGTATCATTTCACCATATGGTATTGCAGATATTTGGTGGTGTGGATGGGCACTTGCAGCATGCATTATAGAATTGCAGGCAGTTAATTTTCTATATAGCCTGCTTTGAATACTATTCTTGTCAATATATAGTTGTGCATCCAGAAAGTCGATGGAATATTTGCTATACTGATAAGTGAATTTTACATTCATATCATTCACATTGAGATATTCACAAAACTCTGTAAGTTGCTCCATACTTCCTGTCCAAATCATAAGGCAATCGTCAATATAACGACCCCAATATAAAATATCTGAGTGCCTTTTGGCGGCCTTAGGGCCCCAGACCCACCTCTCTTCAAACCAGCCCATAAAGAGGTTGGCGTAAGAAGGGGAGAATCTCGAGCCCATCGCCACTCCCTGTTTTTGTCTGAACCAATCTCTCTTGAACAGAAAAAAGTTATTATTCAGAATTAACTCAATCATGTCTAGCATCATTCTCATGTGTTCCCACAGAGTTACTGATTTTCTACTAAGGAACACCTCAATCGCCTTCAAACCTAAGTCATGTTTTATGCACGTGTATAAAGAAACAACATCCAAAGTGACAAGTGTCATATTGGTATCCCATTCAAAGTCACTTAAGATGCTTAAGATGTGTGTGGTATTCTTAATAAATGATGGTAAATTATTAACCATAGGTTGGAGGAAAACGTCTTCATATTCAGATATTTTTTCTGTTGGTCCCGAAATTCCTGAGATAATGGGTCTCCCCGGAGGGAACGGTAATAGCTTGTGCATTTTCGGTAGAGTGTAAATACATGGATATCTAGGTTTAGCCACTAACAAATACTGATATTCATCTTTATCCAATAGTTTCCGTTCGTTCCAAACGTAAAAATTTTTGTGTATACTGTTGATTAGACCCGGGATGGGGTTATATGTAAGTTTTTCATAACAACATGTGTCCTGTAGTTGAGACATGATTTCTGTCTCATGGTCATGGGTGTTCATTATTACCACGTTTCCCCCTTTGTCTGCTGTAACCAGTAAGGTTAGGTCCTCTAAGTAATAGTGGTCCTACCTGGCCTTTATTGCCCACCTATACACCACATCCTGCAGGTTCAAATTTAGCTGTAGCTGAGGTTCTTCGCTTATATACAGAATTAACAGCGATATATAGACGATTAGTACAGTTCGTAATGCAAACATTAAATACAAACCCAGCACATCCAAAAGCAGTAACACCAGGTATAAACCCTGCGACTGTACATTCAATCATGGGTAAAGCACCCACCAAATGAGAGGAAACTAAAAAAGTAATGAATCCTTTCAAGTAAATGCATTGAAGGCAGTATTTCCCCATATGGGACCTCAGGATGAACACAGAATATTAACGATGTGCTTGCCATTTGGGATGGTCCCTACAGTGGATAACTGTAATACCTGGGGCATGGTATTTGGTGCACTCTATACAACCGCACACGGTACACCAACATTTGCCAATTTACCGGAGGTGTTGAAACAAATTCAAGAAGAATACAGGGCTGCCCCGGCCCTAGATTTGGTGATGCAATTGTTGGGCAATTTTGCCACAGGATCCTCAATCATTTTAAGTAACCTTAGAGGGGAAGCGGTCGCACTGGCAGTGCGCATGCGGCTCTGTGACGTTCCGCAACAGGATCAGGAACGCAAGCTTCCTAAGATAATCGCAGGGACCTATTCTAGCATTGGTTGAGACAGTTTAGGGCCCAGACTATCTAAACCACAATTTCAGGGCAAATCTAGTAAAGATTTTCCCAAGCAAGCTCCTGAGGGTAATAAGAAACGCTGGGATAAAAAACAACAAACTCCTAAAAAAGAGAGGGAGAATCTCCACGAATGGAGACCCCACAAAATAGACATAATCTCAGAAATAGAGATGATATAAAAACGCCTGATAGATATCAATATACTGATAAATGCCAATCTCGTTCCTTTCAGGACTCATTGGAAAAACGAAATGAGAGAGGTGGGCTATCAGAGCTAAGAACAGAGTACGTAAAACCGAGACAAGAATCACAACGCTCATCAGAGGTTTCTGTTAAAAAGGAAGAGAAACCCGCCCAACAAAAACTGCAATTCAAAAAGAAAAAAAGTGCCAGCAGTTGCAATCCGACATGCCACTCAGGAAGAGGGTCCTCTTGAAGAACAAGAAGTGGGCACTAGCACTGCTAGACAGCGTGGCAGAGGTCACAATAGTTCGCTGGAGTCTTCTAGAGCATCTGGAGGTGAAAGCAAACTGATGACTTTATACAAGTAGAAACTGTGGACATGCATGTCTCCCCACCTGATAGGGTGTATAAAGTAATGCTACAGTTAGAAGGAGACATTGAGTGCATAAAAGACGCAATCTTTTGGGATTGTGTAGTAAACATATATGATGTTTTGTTGGCTGAACAAGATTGGCCACCTGAATTTGTCTGTACATGCCCATATGGAGAAGACTTCATTAAGCCTTCCTTCTCTCCCCTTGTTCCAGAGGAGCTTGCTGAATCCTATGCCATTGATTGGGCTTTGGCACAGGCATCTGCGTTATACCGAAATCACGTAGAATGGGATAAAGAATCCCCCTACCGTGTAATTCCAGTCAAAAATGAACCTCAACCCCAACCTCAGTATCCAATAAAACATGAAGCAAAAGCACCTGTGAGAGAAATGCTCACAAAATTACAGTACCAGGGTGTAATTGAACCCTGTGTCTCTCCAATGAATAATCCATTGTTCCCAGTAGCTAATCCAGACCATTCATATAGAATAGTCTTAGACTACAGACACTTAAATAGTCATACACGCACTTATGCTATGCAAAACTCACATAGCACAGCACTAAAAGAACAATATAGTGCATAAAAAATGTAAAACAACACTGGATATTTCCAATGGTTTCTTCTGCCAGAATATAGCGCCTGAGAGTAGAGACTTCACAAGTTTCAGTGCACTAGGCTCCCCAAAAAAATTCTGTTGTTTACCTCAGGGGTATAAGAACAACCCAGGACTGTTCGCAGCTCATGTGACAGCGATTTTGAACGAGATTGATCCTAAAGCATTGTCCTATGTAGATGATATCTATTTTACGGATGATGAATTGCTACAATATTTAAGACGGGTAGCCCACATTGTTGTAGGATTTGCTGAATTTGGCTACAAATTCAATTTAAAAAAACATAAATCGCCTTCCTCAGCGTCCTGTTTCTGGGATATGAGCTGTCAAGTGAAGGAAAGAGCCTAGTGCCACAATTCTTAGAAAAATGCACACAGTTACAACCCTCAAATACGATAAAAAAACTCTCATGTCTATTGGGTTTTCTAAATTATGGCATAACTTCCATTCCCGATTATGCTACACACATAAAACCTTTATATGATTGGATACGTCCTGATTTTTCAAGCAAATTCGGGACAATTGAACATACACTCGTTCTTAGAGAATTACACACAGACATGCTTGCAGCACAACATTTACAAACAAGAGACAACAAAACACATTTGGTCATCAGAGTAATAGCTGGTGCCATCGGTTTCACCTATGTGACATTTAATGAAGGTGAGACAGTCCCAATTTCGTACAAATCACACTTAGATTCAGCGGCAGAACAACGCTTTGCTCTCACTGAGAAAATCCTCACTGCTGTATAGACGGCTGTCATTAAAGAACGACCTCTTGCATCAGGAAAACGCATTATTGTCATTTCTCCGATCCCAGCCCTGGAGGCTGTTACAAAAGCCAGCGTTCCAAATGCAAAAGCATTACATCCGCACTGGATACAATGGGCTACGTCTTTGACAGCCACTGATGCAGACTACATTTTTGACCCAAAATTACAAACTCAAGAATTTTTGCAGTATGAACTAGAATACCCAGTTCCAGCAAATACATTGCCTATCAAACAATATCATAGAGTCATGTACACCAATGGCTCAGCACAACCTGCAATTGGCACAATACACCAATATTCTGCTGCTTGCGCTGTCGTAAGCGGCTACATGGAGGACGATAGATTCTGTCGCCTACATATATTTATGCAAACCCTAGGGGATTGCACAGCACAATTGGCAGAGCTAAAATCACTGTTGATGGCACTGGAACATACAGATCCTGCACAGCCTATGTTGATAGTTTGTTATTCATATTATTGTGTCCAGTCCTTCAATGAATATCTGCATTACTTGCGCCAGAATGGGTTCAGAGATTCCAAAGGCAACACCATTAAACAAAGACTTCTGTGGGAGAAAGTAGCAGATCTGAAAGAGACGCTACCAAATCTCCATGTTGTACATACACTTGGACACCAGCACGTTGGGATACACATTGCTGGAAATACATTGGCTGATGAAGCCACAAAGTCAGCAGTGGCTGTGACTTCTGTAGCTGCAGTGACTTGTTTGAGTTCAAAACCGGATGCAGACCTATGGGCTGCTGTGACAGCTGCGGCTGATGGTACGCCCTATTCAAAAGGATTTCCTGACAAATATTCCTACCGAATGGGAGGTATGCTGAACGCTGAGGTTAAGATACCAGGCGTAGGGGTACGAGACATTCCCTATAGAGATATAAGATCACAATTGATTAAATCAGCATCTGCCCATGCTGGTGTGGTGGCTACAATTTCGATTTTGCAAGCCCGTTATTGGTGACCAGGCCTCTACAAAGAGACCAAGCAGTATGTCCTTTGCTGTGACATATGCCATCAAATTAAAGTTTCCACTGCCAAACGCCCGCTGCAGACACCCCTCTTGATTTCAAATAAACCATTACAATGTGTGTACTTCGACCATTGCAGTCCCCTAACACCGGATAGTGCATACAAGTATATATTAGTCACTGTTGGTACATGCTCCAGATTTTTATGGGTGTGGCCACAATGTTCGGCTGACGCTCGGACTGTTATTAAAGATTTGCGAGTCTTTATCAGTACATATGCGGTTGCAGCTTTCCATTCGGACCAGGGCCCTGCTTTCGCCTCAAAGGCATTCAGGGACGCCATGGCTTAGTTGGGGATCCAACTCCAGTACTCGTCTCCATTTCATCCTGGCGGAAATAGTGTCATGGAGTTATTAAACCGTAATTTAAAGCAATCCTTAACAGCCAGAGTCTTAGGTACGGGTCGTAGTTGGCTTAATCACCTATATAGAGTCCAGAGAGCACTTAATAATCTGCCTCGGAGGTCCCTAGATTCGAGTTAGAGGGAGATTCCAGCCAGGGAACCACAACTGTATGCTGATTGCTGAATGCTGAATGCTTCGCTACAGATGCTAATGCAGACCGCAGGACTTTGCTCAGGTATGGGGGTTGATGTCTTCCCAGGGGAACCTGAAGGGCAGAATTAGAGCTTAACGTGCTGTGTTCTATCATAGCCTAGGTAGGAGCTAGTCCATTGATTATAGTGACAATATGATAGCGTTGTCTTTATGCTTCACTTTTCTCGTCACAATTCTAATACTGTCATGTTGTGTCGTCTTTGTTATTGCAGCTCACGCTTTGCTATCTAAGATGCAGTTGTTTTATTAAACTCGTTATTGAAAGATATAGGGGGTCATTCCGACCCTGGCGGTAAAACCCGCTAGGGCCTTGAACGACGGAAAGCACCGCCAACAGGCTGGCGGTGCTTTCCTGCCCATTCTGACCGCGGCGGTAAAGCCGCAGTCAGAAAAGGGGATCTGGCGGTTTCCCGCCGGATTTCCCCTGTATGGGCTGAATCTCCATGGCGGCGCTGCAAGCAGCGCCGCCATGGAGATTCCGACCCCCTTCCCGCCACCCTGTTTCTGGCGGTTTTTACCGCCAGGAACAGGATGGCGGGAACGGGTGTCGTGGGGCCCCTGGGGGCCCCTGCACTGCCCATGCCACTGGAATGGGCAGTGCAGGGGCCCCCTCACAGGGCCCCAGCATGATTTTCACTGTCTGCATAGCAGACAGTGAAAAGCGCAACGGGTGCAACTGCACCGTCGCACCCCTGCAACACCGCCGGCTCCATTCGGCTTCTGTGTTGCAGGGCCTTTCCCGCTGGGCCGGCGGGTGCTCCCTTGGCGGGCGCCTGCCGGCCCAGCGGGAAAGTCTGAATGGCCCCCGCGGTCTTATGTCCACGGAGCGGTCATTCGGCGGAGTAAGTTTGGCGGGCGGCGACCGCCGCCCGCCAAACTCAGAATGACCCCCATAGTGCTTCTGTTTGTTGTTTAAATATGAGACTGAATAGTAAATGAGAGAAACAGATGAGACCTGAGTGACCACGACTTCCCTGAGAAGCCAAGTATGTCATGTGCTCGGCTGCCCAGTCATCCCTATCCTTTGGTAGAGATAAGTCACTGCTAGTTAGCCGGAGCAAAACCCGGATTGGAGTGGCAGGTGTCACCCTCAGTGGGTTAGACTTAGTCTCCCAGACCGCGGGTGATTCTGCTGCTCAAAATCCAGTAGTCTCATTAGAATAATGAGAGCCTACGCTACAACCCCAAGCCCAAACTCCACAGCTACCCACTTTGGAAAAAGAGACTGTCAGTGTTGCGTTTTGGGCCCTTTTCTCTCCTGGGTGCTGGGTCAATCCACACTAGAGGGGTACCATCTGTATTGGGAGATGTGTGAGAACAAAGAGCATTAGAAAATGTCTTATTACTAATTGGATTTCCCTGTATTTGTGGCATTCAAATGCAAGCAAATGTGAAACAGAAGACATTTTGCAAAAATCCTTTTCAATCGCATAATAGTATGGATACATCAAATCATTGTTAGGAGCAGCTCAGTTGTTGGCTCTGGGTATTACATGTCTTTGGAGTAGCTACAAACCTGTATATCTCCGTGGCCAGCAGGGTCTATCAGATGTAATAATATATTGTGTGGTAAATCATCTATTGTGAAAAGAAGTTACAGATGGGAACGTTGCAAACAGCTGTTTTTTCCAACCCATTTTCATTGTTTTTTGTATTTCAAAAGATATTTTCTTTGGGGAAACTTTAAGGGAGCTTCACACATGAGCCCTTGCTTAGTTTTGAATTTTGTCTACTTTTTTAGACAAATATAGTTTATTGGGATCACCAATGATCACAAACTGCAAATAGGTTGAAACCACAAAAAGTAGAAAAAATGTCCTATCTCTTAGACAAATGGCAAAACTGTGTTAACAAATAATTTTTTCATATGCATCTGCTTTTTTCTGAAAGCTGGGAAAGTGATCTTAGAACACCAAACCTTTTGTTGATGCAATTTTAGAGAAGAAACATAGGGGGTCATTCCAACCCTGGTGGTCGGTGATAAAGTGGCGGCCAACCCGCAAACAGGCCGGCGGTCCAAAAAATGGAATTCTAACCCTGGCGGGAACCACCAACACAAGCCGCCACTTTAACACTCCGACCGCCACGGCGGGACCGTCAAACAGCGCGGCGGTCACCGCCAACAGGCAGGCGGCAGACAATGTACCGCCCACCCTATCACAACTCACCAATACGCCACCTTTTCCGTGGCGGGAGCCCCGCCGATAAAAACACGGTGGAAACAGACTACGAACGGGAAAACGCTCACCTATACACACTCCACGAGGAAGGAGGACAGCATGGAGCCCGAATTACACATCCTACTGGCTATTGTCTACCTGCTCATCTACCAGGAGTACGAACGCCGGCGCAGACGACAACGGTGAGTACTGCACCTACGACACAGGCGAGGGGGGAGGAGGAAAGCTTACGGGCACACACATGTGCCATACACCCACCCCCCCACCACAAATACCTACACCCCAATGCCGAGCAACAAGTCAGAGTGACACCACACAAACCCCCCGGAATAATACAAAGACACAATTTAAATGATCTATAAAATATATGTATAAATAGCTCCATTTAAGGAATGGCAAATATGCCATATAAAAGATACAAAAATAAGGAATGAACATAGGCAACAATATATCCATAGGCAAAAAGTCCGGCACATTCCGTGAAAGTTCCATAGTCCGTGGGCCAATGTGCACAAACACAAGGGCAAAGCCCACACAAGAGACCAGATACCATTGGAGAGAACACTGCAGGGGCATCAGACGATAAAACTACAGGCACCTCAGGGGGAAGGAAAGGGGGGGCACCTCAGCCACATGAGTCTACGACGCCAGATCCACGAGGGGCCTCCATGCCCACTGTCCCATCCTGGGGAGTGCAAAGCCACAGTCTCACAAGTCCCTACAGTGGGAGGCTCGCCCACTGGATCATCCTGGGGAGTGCAAAGCCACAGTCCATCTGATGGATTACCGACTCCACAGTTATTGAAGGAGGCATGGTGCCCAGAGTGCTTCCTGAAGCCCTGCTCGACACAGAACCGGCAATGTCAATGGGCCAGCTGTGCTTGAGATGAAGGGCCCAGCGGAGCGGTGCTTGACAGGAAGGGCCCAGCGGAGCGGTGTTTGAGATGAAGGGCCCAGCGAAGCGGTGCTTGAGATGAAGCGCCCAGCGGAGCGGTGCTTAACAGGAAGGGCCCAGCGGAGTGGTGTTTGAGATGAAGGGCCCTGCGGAGCGGTGTTTGAGATGAAGGGCCCAGCGGAGCGGTGCTTGAGATGAAGGGCCCAGCGGAGCGGTGCTTGAGATGAAGGGCCCACCGAAGCGGTGCTTGACAGGAAGGGCCCAGCGGAGCGGTGTTTGAGATGAAGGGCCCAGCAGAGCGGTGCTTGAGATGAAGGGCCCAGCGGAGCGGTGCTTGAGATGAAGGGCCCAGCGGAGCGGTGCTTGACAGGAAGGGCCCAGCGGAGCGGTGTTTGAGATGAAGGGCCCAGCGGAGCGGTGCTTGAGATGAAGGGCCCAGCGGAGCGGTGCTTGAGATGAAGGGCCCAGCAGAGCGGTGCTTGAGATGAAGGGCCCAGCGGAGCGGTGCTTTACAGGAAGGGCCCAGCGGAGCGGTGCTTGAGACGGCGGGGCCCAGCGGAGCGGTGCTTGAGATGAAGGGCCCAGCGGAGCGGTGCTTGACAGGAAGGGCCCAGTGGAGTGGTGTCTGAGATGAAGGGCCCAGCGGAGCGGTGCTTGAGATGAAGGGCCCAGCGGAGCGGTGCTTGACAGGAAGGGCCCAGCGGAGCGGTGTTTGAGATGAAGGGCCCAGCGGAGCGGTGCTTGAGATGAAGGGGCCAGCAGAGCGGTGCTTGAGATGAAGGGCCCAGCGGAGCGGTGCTTGAGATGAAGGGCCCAGCGGAGCGGTGCTTGACAGGAAGGGCCCAGCGGAGCGGTGTTTGAGATGAAGGGCCCAGCGGTGCGGTTCTTGTCCCGGCGGGGCCCGTTCAGCGGTTCTTGTCCCGGCGGGGCCCTGTTCAGCGGTGCTCCTCCCGGCGGGGCCCGTTCAGCGGTTCTTGTCCCGGCGGGGCCCTGTTCAGCGGTGCTCCTCCCGGCGGGGCCCTGTTCAGCAGTGCTCCTCCCGGCGGGGCCCGTTCAGCGGTTCTTGTCCCGACGGGGCCCGTTCAGCGGTTCTTGTCCCGGCGGGGCCCTGTTCAGCGGTGCTCCTCCCGGCGGGGCCCGTTCAGCGGTTCTTGTCCCGGCGGGGCCTGTTCAGCGGTGCTCCTCCCGGCGGGGCCCGTTCAGCGGTTCTTGTCCCGGCGGGGCCCGTTCAGCGGTGCTCCTCCCGGCGGGGCCCTGTCCAGCGGTGCTTGTCCTGTGTGTCTAGGGAGCCAGACCTGGCCAAGACTTCCCGCTCATTCACCATCCGAACTTGCGGTCGCGGCGCCCTCCTGTGATGGAGTCCTGGGCCCGTGGGTGTCGTCCGTCACACCCGGAATGGGGCTGGTGGGGCCCTCCTGGGCAGCTCGCCTGCTGCCTGACTTCTCCGCCCTGCTGCCCTTGCCCTCCTTCGCTGGAGCTCTGTGGGCCTTGCCTCCCTTGGATGATGTGGCAGGTGACGGGGCAAGGCTACTGTCCTTGGTGGCAGCCGTCTCAGGCTTGTCGCGCCGGCCCTTTTTCTTTTTTGTCATCTTCCCAGGGGGGGGGGCTGGCTGTCCCCTTGCTGCTGGCCGATGTCCCTGCCCTAGGATCTGGTGGACTCCAATAGCCCTGCACTATGGTCACAGTAGATGCAGGGCTGGTGGTGGCTGAGGTGCTTTTTCTAGTCTTACCAGATGGAGGGGGTGGGTCAGTGATTGGAACGAGCTCAAGGTTGGAAAGGAAAAGGACTTTGGAAGGACAGGGACGGGTAGGTGTAGTGGGTTTGGGAGTGGAGGAAGAGGATGTGGTTGTAGGAGAGTCAGGTGTGGTGTCTTTGGGTGCAGGTGCTTGTGACGGAGGCTGTCGTGAGGTGGATGGCTGTTGGGTGGGTGGCTGCCTGCGTTTGTGTGCTTTGGAAGAGGGGGTGACAGACACACTGGGAGAGGACACAGGGGACGTGTAAATGGCAGTGTGGGTGGTGACTGCACGTGTGCGGACTGTAATGGAGGGTGTACTGGTGATGGAAGTACTGGCTGATGGTGGTGTGCATGCAGGTGTGAGTGGAGACGTCACAGGGAGGGAGGAGGGAGATGAGGAGGTGGGGGACACATAGGTGGTAGTGACTGTTGGCATGTCTGCATCTGGATGTTGCTTGGGTGAATGCTTGTGGGATCTGTGGTGCTTATGTCTGGATGAGCTGCCCTTGGGTGTAGAGGTGTGTGCAGGCTGGTCTGATGGTGTGGATGGGATAGGCAGAGGAACAGGAGACTGGGACTGGGTGGAGGGAGTCAGAAGAGGGAGGCTGGAGACAGGGACAATGGCTGCCGTCAGTGCTGAGGCCAGAGCGTTGAACGATCGCTGAAATGCAGCCTGACCCGAATGAATGCCCTCCAGGTATGCATTGCTCCGATGCACCTCCCTTTCTACACCCTGGATGGCATTCAAAATGGTAGACTGCTCAACAATGAGTGTCCTGAGGAGGTCAATGACCTCCTCACTGAGGGCAGCAGGGGTAACTGGGGCAGGGCCTGAGGTACCTGGGGCGAAGGAGATGCCCGCCTTCCTGGGCGAGCGGGGACGTAGCGAAGGCTGAGGGGCTGCTGGGAGGGCGGGGCTGGTGCGCTGGGTGGCGGCTGTACCTGTTGTGGCGGTGGGCACGGATGTTGCCGCCACCGCTAGGGAGCTCCCTTCCGAGGACGTGTCGGTGTCGCTGACGTCTCCACAGGTCCCCGTTGTGGAGCCCCCCTCACCCTCCGTCTCACTGGTGTACTCGGAGTCTGTTGTATGGCCCTCCGGGGCCATGTGAGATGCAGCTCCCTCGTGCGCCGATGTCACTTCTCCTCCGCCTGATGATGCTAATGCACACATGAACAGGAAGACAAAGAAAATGGGGGGGGGGAGAAATGAAGACAGGTTGAGTGCATGCATTGGCAACACCATTGTCGTAGAGGACAGACACAGAAGCCCCCTGAACTAGGCCGCGCAATGGGGGTACACTACTCAGTTATTGTGACTAGGCCTACGGGTCTATGGACGACAAATGCACATATGGGTGAGGGGAGAAATGAAGACAGGTTGAGTGCATGCATTGGCAACACCATTGTCGTAGAGGACAGACACAGAAGCCCCCTGAACTAGGCCGCGCAATGGGGGTACACTACTCAGTTATTGTGACTAGGCCTACGGGTCTATGGACGACAAATGCACATATGGGTGAGGCCGGACCATGGATAGCTGTACTTGGCACCCTACAGAGGTGGGGGGCGGGGGCACAGGGCCGTGTCTAACGGAGGGGCCTAGCCTACAGAATGCGCCCTGGCCTAGAGATAGCCACAGCCCTCCTCCCCCACCCAGACACCTTCACTGCGCGCAAAGATAGCAGAATGTGCTGATACTCACCCCCTTGTGTCTGCTGTGATGTCCTCACGCGCCCATCCAAATCGGGGTAGGCCACCGCCAGGATCCGGGACATCAGGGGGGTCAATTGGCGGCTGGCACCCCTCCTACATTGGGAGGCCATCCCCAGCAGAGACTCAGCGGTCTTTCTGGTCCCGCGGCGGATGTCCTCCCACCTCTTTCGGCACTGGGTGCCCCGTCTGTTTTGGACCCCCAGGGCCCGGACGTCCTTGGCGATGGCACACCAAATGTCGATCTTCTGATGGGCGCTGACCTGTGTGACATGTACAGGGTGGTAAAGGAAATCCCATCAGTTTTCTGCCTGGTCAATGTGAGTGGCCCCCCCCTCCCCAACCTTGCCATGTGGCACAGCACTCCTCATTCGCTCCCCTCCCCACCATCTTACATACACCCCACTCAACACAGGCATAGCCCATTCAACGTGCACCCTGTGTACTAACCTGTTGGTCTGGAGGACCGTAGAGTAGCGCATACTGGGGGAGGACCCCATCAACAAGTTTCTCCAATTCTTCGGAAGTGAAGGCAGGGGCCCTTTCCCCAGTCGCAGCAGCCATTGTATCTCCCAGACCGAGGTCACAGCAGCACTTGCAGTATAGGTCCTCTCCTGTGGATGATCAGGTTTCGAGTGATTAATCAGATAGAAAATGGCGGTCACGCCTGCGGCGGTGCGTACCGCGGCGGTGCGTACCGCGACCGCCGGCGCACATCGTCATTGGCTCCTGAGACCCATAGGGTTCAATGTTAACCAATGCTGCTTTGCGCCGCGGTCTTCGACCGCCTACCGCCACGGTGTGCCACGCCAGCGCAGTGACCTCACATCCCACTGTCACACTTCACAGGTCAGGCAGCCGCCATTTCAAGGGCCCACATGGCATGATTTCTACTGCGTCACACAGGCCTAGGCCTTGCATTGCCACTCATACAAGCCGTTCCATGCATAGCGATTCGTGTACTGTGCAAGCTGTGTGAACGAACCTGTGGGTTGCTTGACTCTGTGCTCCATGTTGTCCTTCCTAGGCACCGTCCGCTGGGACTTGCGAGGAGAAGGATGAATCCTCCCATGTACAGACCGCTGGTGGACCTGTCGACAATGGAAGAACGACATATCATACTTACATACCGGCTTGACAGAGCAACTATACATGAACTATGTGCCCAGCTGGAGCCAGACCTGATGTCCCCCATCCGCCAATCCACAGGGATTCCCCCTCTGGTGCAGGTTCTGTCAGTACTCAATTTTTTGGCAAGTGGGTTGTTTCAGACAACAGTGGCCATATCATCTGGGATGTCTCAGCCTATGTTTTCTAAGGTTTTATCCAGAGTGTTGTCTCCCCTGATGAAATACATGCGGAGCTACATTATTTTCCCTGAGGTGGGCGAATTGGCTACAGTGAAGCGTGATTTCTATGCCCTTGGACATATCCCCAACATCATTGGGGCCATTGATGGGACCCATGTGGCTTTGGTTCCCCCCAAAGACAGTGAGCAGGTGTACCGAAACAGAAAAAGTTATCATTCGATGAATGTCCAGGTGGTCTGTTTGGCTGACCAGTACATCTCCCATGTAAATGCCAAGTTCCCTGGGTCAGTGCATGACGCGTATGTCATGCGAAATAGCAGCATCCCTTATGTGATGGAACAGCTACAGAGACACCGTGTGTGGCTAATTGGTGACTCTGGTTACCCCAACCTGTCGTGGCTACTGACCCCAGTGAGGAATCCCTGGACCAGGGCAGAGGAACGGTACAATGAGGCCCATGGGCGATCTAGGAGGATCATAGAAAGGACCATCGGGGTCCTGAAGGCCAGGTTTAGGTGCCTGCATATGACAGGGGGATCCCTCATGTACTCACCAAAGAAGGTGTGCCAGATCATCGTGGCCTGCTGTATGCTTCACAATCTTGCATTGCGACGCCAGGTGCCTTTTCTGCAGGAGGATGGTCCAGATGGTGGTGTTGTTGCAGCTGTGGAGCCTGTGGAGAGTGAAGAGGAGGAAGACGACGGGGACGACACGGACAACAGGGATACAGTCATACAACAATACTTTCAGTAGCACACTAGTAAGAAACAGCCACCCCAATTTACATTTAATTGAGGCCTCATGCGTATCCACTGTCTGTGTTTACGCCCAGTTCCAGTTAACTGATTTGTGACTTTCCCTTCCCTTTTCAGAGCTGTATGACCCACTGCCTGACTTCAGCTTTGTTTGCCCATGGACAAAAGCTTATTGAAATTGGTATGTTGTCATCACAAAGTAACTGGACATTATTGAACCGTTATGTGTAATACATTTGTTAAGAATACAAGCAGACTCCTGTTTATTTAAGTGGAATAAGTGATTTATTTTAAGTGCTAGATATAGGTAAATGATTGGGAAGTGGGGATGGGTGGGGGTGGAGAAAAGTCCATGGCAGAGTCCAGTTCTCAGTCGCACAGGTGCATTGTCCATATGCCTGTGGAAGGATGGAGCAGGGGCAGTTCAAGGTTGGACAGGGTGACAATGTGGGACAGTGGGATGACATCAGGGGGTATCTTAGGCTGGCGGGGGTCTTGCAATCCTACTCTGTCTTCTTGTGAGATCTCAGGTTCCGCTTGCAGGGTGGTTCTTCTTCTGCAGGAGGTGGGGTTCTGGTGGCCTGTCGTTGTGTGGGGGGCCTCCTGTCCACTAGCGCCGGCGGAGGTGGTAGGCTGTTCCTGGCCTGGGCTAGTGACAGGGGCCCTTTGGGGTGCCACATGGTCCCGCAATGTGGTGACGATCTGGGTAAGGGCCAGGACGATGGTCCCCATTGCGGAACCGATGTTCCTCAGTTCCTCCCTGAACCCCATGTACCGTTCCTCCTGCAGTTCCTGGATCTCCTGGAACCGGGCCAGTACCGTCGCCATCGTCTCCTGGGAGCGGTGGTATGCTCCCATGATGGAGGAGAGGTCCTCTTGGAGAGTCGGTTCCCTGGGCCTGTCCCCCCCCTGTCGCACAGCAGCCCTCCCAGTTCCCCTGTGTTCCTGGGCCTCTGTCCCCTGGCCGGTGTGCCCACTACCACTGCCCCCAGGTCCCTGTTGTTGTTGGGGTGGTGGGTCAACCTGGGTGCCCTGTAGTGGTGGACACACCGCTGATTTACGTGCCCTGGAGACAGAGGCATGGGCCCGCTGGGTGGGAGCTGTGCTGGTGTTCCCAGAGGGGGTTGGGTCTGGTGTAGCCTGTGGCTGTCTGTGGGGAACCGACTGTCCAGAGGTCCCCGATGGGCCGGGCTGGTCGTCTGGCTCCAGGGAGACAGAGCTGCTGTCATCGCTGGGGGCCTCTTCTGGGGGTGGGATGGACATCTCTGGACCCTCCGTGGCGGTGTGGTGGCGTTCTGGTCCTGCAGGGGTATAAAGGTATGGTTATTGCTTCTGTGTGTGGCATTTCGTGTGATGGGTGGGTGTCCGTGTACCCATGTGCAGGCATTTCCTTGTGGGGGCTTTTGTGAGGGTGGCTTGTGGGGGTGATGTGTGTGTGCAGTGGGCATGCTTTGGTGATAGGTGTCCATGCTTTGGGGTCTCATGCAGGGCTTGGTGTTGGGATGGGTGGGTTGTGATGGTGAGGCTTTTGCTAGGGGTTGGTGTGATGGGGGAGGGGGTGAGGGTGGGGGTATGATTTGGCATTCAGGTGGGGTGGGGGTGGGAAGCAGTAGTGAAGATTTGCCTTACCAGAGTCCATTCCTCCGCCTACTCCAGCGAGGCCCTCAGGATGCAGAATGTGCAAGACTTCCTCCTCCCACGTGGTAAATTCTGGGGGAGTAGGTGGGGGTCCGCCGTCAGTCTTCTGCACCGCTATGTTGTGCCTTGATACCATGGAACGCACCTTCACCCGTAGGTCGTTCCATCTCTTCCTGATGTCCTCCCGATTGCGTGGATGCTGTCCCACCGCGTTAACCCTGTCCACTATCCTTTGCCATAGCTCCATCTTCCTGGCAATTGTGGTGTGCTGCACCTGTGCCCCGAAGAGCTGGGGCTCTACACGGACTATTTCCTCCACCATGACCCTGAGTTCGGCGTCACTGAACCTGGGGTGTCTTTGGGGTGCCATGGGGTGGTGTGGTTGAGGTGTGGGGTGGCGTTTGTGGTGATGAGTGTGGTGCGTGTGGTGGTGTGTGGTGTTTGGTGCGTGGATTCTGTGTGGGTGATGGTGTTGTGTGCCTCTGTGTTGTGGGATTCTCTATTCTGTGCTCTGTCTCTAGCCTTCGTCAATGATTTCGGGTGGTAGGGGCTTGTGGGTGATGTGGGTGTGTGTTTTATATTGTGTTGGGTGTGTGGGAGTAGTGTTAGTATGTGTATCAGGTGTGTGTATTTCGAACTGTCCAATGTGGCTGAGTTTTCTATGGGTGTGTGTATTTTGACCGCGGCGGTGTGTACCGCCAATGGAATACCGCGTTTGAAAGACCGCCGCGTGGATTTGTGGGTCGGAATGGTATGGGCGTATTTCTGTTGGCGTGACGGTGGAGGTTTGGTCAGCGCCATTTTTTCGCTGACCTTTGGTGTGGCGGATTATTGAGGATGTCGGGTTTTCGGCAGTTTGGCAGTTGCGGGTCAGAATGACCGTGGTGGTTTACCGCGGCCACGGCGGTGTTATGGCGGCCTTCTGGCCGGCGGTAAGCGCCTTTTACCGCCAAGGTCAGAATGACCCCCATAGTGCTTAATTATGAGTTTGACAGTCCAAGGACCACCAAACCTGTGGTAGCAGTCAGACCAACACACTCCTGGTGGTCCGACTACCAGATTATGACCCGGGTGGTCAGACAACCAGGGGACCACTGCCACCACCAGGATCACGGATCCCGAAGGGGTGGTTGGGGTCAGAGTTGTGGTTAGCCACGGCGGCACTGTGCTGATCACGAGCACTCTTTCCGCCAGCCTTTTCAATGTGGGGTCCACACTATGAAAAGGCTGGCGGAAAGCTAGTGCTGGGTGCCCCTGGCATGGGCATTGCATGGGCCCCACTCCAAGCACCCTCAGAATGCGCACTGTCTGCTCTGCAGTAATTTAATCTAGTGTTTCTAGAGAGCCTTTGTGGGTAGACCGGTATATGTTCCCACTTTCTGTCCTGCAGGTCTCGACCCACTACTGCTTATGCTCAGTGCAGGTGCCTCACCATAAAGTCTCTAATGAGTGTTAAGAATTGCGATTCTGGAAGCCTGTCCTCACACAGAGAGGTCAGCTCTCTCAATAGCTGAACAGTTGCCCACCGTAATGAGCCCCACGTCAGTCCATTCATACATCCTATGGTCTGTGAAATACCCACCTTGTATCATCAGGAAGCCCACAAGGGGAGAGCAGGGACATATGGCATGCAGGGCACCATCCTCCGAGGCAACCTTAACCAGCAGTGAATAGCTAAGGTCATTAGCTTAGTTGGTGTGACGATTCGCAACTTCACAAACAGCAGCAAGGCAACAAGCTCTCCCTTTCATTATCTGTCACTCAGTGGTCCCAGTTCAGCTAAACCACGGCCATCCAATCATCGAGCTATCCACTGCAGCTGGGCGGCAGGCTAGTGTAACTTAAAGTAAGGGGCTCCAAGGCCCCCCAACTGAGTAGGACGCAGCAGGATAGACAGCGATACTCTGTGCCTGCCTCCATACCATATCAGGCCCTTGAGCAGGGTATTCTCAGCCTTGAACGAAGATTGTGGAATCTATACAGCTAGGATTGCAAATTGATCTCAGGAGTACTACCATTGTAATTAAGAAGTAAGTACTGAGTTCTTAAGTTGTGCATGTCCTGGCAGTGAAAGTTTCATAAAGGTTTTTTTCTACTGTGGTGAGGCCTATCTCTCCCATTTGCTAACAATGGGTTACCATTTTACATTTAATAAGTACTACCTGTGAACTGGGAACAGATACAGACATGCTATTTACACTCAAATTAATTGTAATTTAAAATCCTCTTCGATGGTGAAGTTGCATGTTAAGTTAAAGCTCTGAAAATGTCACTTTAGAAAGTAGGCATTTTCTTGTCCCAACCATTTGTTCCTTCTGCCAGTGTCCTCGATCACACTACTGTGTATAGCTCTGCTGTTGGAGTTGCTGTATTGCTCTGTATTGTTCTGGAGAGGGCTTTGTGCCCAGAGTGCTTTATCATGCCAAGGAATGAGGTAGTGGATGCCTTTCTCCACTGGTTCTGGAGGTGGCTTTGTGCCCAGGGTGCTTCATCTTGCCAAGGACAGAGGTAGTGGATGCCTTTCTCCACTGGTTCTGGAGGGGGCTTGGTGCCCAGAGTGCTTCATCCTGCCAAGGACTGAGGTATTGAATGCCTTTCTCCACTGGTTCTGGAGGGGGCTTTGTGCCCAGAGTGCTTCATCCTGCCAAGGACAGAGGTAGTGGATGTGATACTCCACTGGTTCTGGAGGGGGCTTTGTGCCCAGAGTGCTTCATCCTGCCAAGGACAGAGGTAGTGGATGTGACACTCCACTGGTTCTGGAGGGGGCTTTGTGCCCAGAGTGCTTCATCCTGCCAAGGACTGAGGTAGTGGATTTGACCCTCCACTGACGGTGGTGCAACATGCAAGCTGGCCAGGCCCCCGGAACGGACCACCAGCCTCGTACGAATGATCACTGGGGATGGCAGCCATGTCTGCGGTGGTGCCACTGGCTCAGGATGTGGCGTGGCCACTGACGGTGCTGACGGCGGACTCTGTAGCGGCAATACTTGCGGTGCTCATTGGACAGCGGTGCTGGTGGGGGGCTCACTGACCTCGGTGCTGGCGACTGTGTCATGAGCGGCGGTGCTGGTGGGGGGCTCACTGACCTCGGTGCTGGTGGCGGTGTCCTGAGCGGTGGTGCTGGTGGGGGGCTCACTGACCTTGGTGCTGGTGGCGGTGTCATAAGCGGCGGTGCTGGTGGCGGGCTCACTGACCTTGGTGCTGGCGGTGGTGTCATGAGCGGGGATGCTGGTGGCTGGCTCACTGACCTTGGTGCTGGCGGCGGTGTCCTGAGCGGGGGTGCTGGTGGGGGGCTCACTGACCTTGGTGCTGCTGAAGGGCACAGTATCTTGGGTGCTGGCGGCGGTGCTGGTGGCGGCAGTGCATGTGGCAGTGCCGGTGGCGGTCTTGTCCACCGTGCAGGTTGGCGGTGACGTTGACTTGCCTTTCTTTTTCAGGCCCTTCTCCACCTTGGATGGTGGCGCAACTGTCTTGCCACTCCCAACTGTTGTCCTGGCTGAGTCCTTGGTGGCAGGTGTTTTGGCCTTCTCCCTCTGGGATGTGGGCAACTTCTTCTGTTTTGGAGGTGGGGGAATGTCCTTGGCCTGGCTCCTTGGGACACTGGGAGCCCTGCTGCTTGGTGCACTCCAGAATTCGGTTACTGCTGGCACCACTGTGCCGGTGATGTGGTGGCTGAGGTGCTGGGTTGGGACCTGGAAAGGTAGCCCCAGTGGATGTTGTTATGTGTGCATGGGTATGATGCTTGTGTGAGTGCCTGTGGGAGGTGTTGTACTTATGTTTGCCAGAGCAACCCTTCTGTGTTGAGGTGTGTGCATGCTGGTCTGATGGTGTGCTTGGGATAGGCTGAGGTACTGGGTATTGGGTCTGGGTGGAGGAAGTTGGACAGTGAGGTTGGACACAGGGACAATGTCTGCCATCAGTGCTGAGGCCAGAGTCTGAAATGCTCGCTGTTGGGCTGCCTGGTCAGAATGAATGCCCTCCAGGTATGCATTTGTCTGTTGAAACTGCCTCTCTACACCCTGGATGGCATTCAGAATGGTAGATTGCCCAACAGTGAGGGATCTCAGGAGGTCAATGGCCTCCTCACTGAGGGCAGCAGGGCTGACTGGGGCAGGGGCTGAGGTGCCTGGGGCGAAGGAGATGCCCACCCTCCTGGGTGAGCAGCCACAGGGCACACGCTGAGGGGCTGCTGGGAGGGCGGAGCTGGTAGGGGGGTGGCGGCTGTACCTGTAGATGCGGGGGGCACAGAGGGGCCCGCCACCGCAAGGGAGCTCCCATCAGAGGAGGAGTCGGTGTAGCTGGTCTCTGCTCCAGTCCCTGCCATGGAGCTCCCCTCGCCCTCCGTCCCACTGGTGAATTCTGACTCCGTAGTGTCACCCTCCAGGGCTATGTGGGATGCAGCTCCCTCCTTCTCCGGTGGCACAGATCCTCCGCCTGATGATGCTAATGCACACAAGAAGAGGGAGACCACAAAAAGGGGGGGAAAGAAAGTAGAAAGACATGTTCAGTACATGCAATACCGCTACCGTTGGCGGACACTACAGACACAGCAGCCCTCTGCACAATGCCATGCACTTAGAGTTCCCTAATTCCTCATAGGGACATGGGGTACATGGCCTATGCCCGATTGCTGCACACATGAAAGTCACAGGAGCCTGACTAGGTGTAGATGGCTCTTACTACTGGTGGGGCTGAGGTGCCACTTAGCCTGCCTCACAAAGGGTCCTTGCCTACAACGCTCGCCCTAGTCTAGGGGAACCCACAGCCCACCTACCACACCCAGACACCTCCAATGCATGCAGAGTCAGATGGATGTGACTGTACTCACCCCCTTGTGGCTGCTGTGATGCCCTCAAGCGCCCATCCAACTCTGGATACACCACCGCCAGGATCCGGAACTTCAGGTGAGTCATGGTGCAACGGTTACCCCTCCCACGTTAGGAGGCCATCCCCAGCTGGGCCTCCGCCGTCTTCTTGCTCCAGCGGCGAATGTCCTCCCATCTTTTACGGCAGTAGGTGCTCCATCTGTGGTGGACCTCCAGGGCCCGGACGTCTTTGGAGATGGCACACCAAATATCCTTCTTCTGGTGGGCGCTGACCTACAGGAATAGTACAGGGGAAAAGGTACAACATTAATCATCTGGACCGTCACAGTCATTGGCCCACGTTCCCACCCTTGCCCTGACGCACATACACTTACCATCGGATCATGCACGCCTCATCCCCCCGTACCTTCCATCCACACCACTCCAAACAGGCATTGCCCATACAGCATGCTCACAGTGTACTCACCTGTTTGTCTGGAGGACCGTAGAGTAGCGTGAAGGCAGGGGCCCTTTCCCCAGACACATGAGCCATCGTCGCTTCCAGACTGAGGTCACAGCAGCACTTGGAGTGTAGGTCGTCTCCTGTTGAAGATCAGGTATCAAGTGAGTGAACAGAGAGAAAATGGAGGTAACGTCCACCGCGGTGCATACCGTCACCACCGGTGTACATTGTCATTGGCACCTGGAACCCATAGGGTCCAATGTTAACCAATGCAGGATTGGGCTGCGGTCTTCGACCACCTACCGCGGCAGTGTACAACGCCAGCGCAGTTACCTCATATCCCCTTGTCCCACATTACAGGTCAGGCAGCCGCCATTTCATGGTGCCATATGGCATTATTTTTAAATGCGTCACACATATCTAGGCCTTGCATACACACTAAGGAAGGCACATAGCGGATTGACAAATGTGTGCAATAAAGTTGTTGTTTTTAGTAACCTCAGTGTGGGCTGACCCTCTGCTCGCTGTTCTCATCCATAGAGCATGTCCGCTGGGGCAGGTGATGAGATGGCGGCATCCTCCGGTGTACAGACCGCTGGTGGACCTGTCGACAATGGAAGAGCGACATGTAATTGTCACCTACAGACTTGATCATGCCACAATCCAGGAACTGTGTGCCCAGTTGGAGACAGACCTGATGTCAGCTATGCGCCATCCCACAGGAATCCCCCCTCTAGTGCAGGTCCTGTCATTACTCCATTTCCTGGCAAGTGGGTCTTTTCAAACAACAGTGGCCATAGCATCAGGGATGTCCCAGCCTATGTTCTCAAAAGTGTTATCCAGAGTGTTGTCTGCCCTGCTGAAACACATGCGCAGCTACATCGTTTTCCCTCAGGTGGAGGATTTGCCTACAAGGAAAGGTGACTTCTATGAGACATATCCCCAACATCATAGGTGCCATTGATGGGACACATGTGGCCTTGGTACCCCCGGCAGGAGTGAACAGGTGTACAGAAACCGGAAGAACTACCATTCGATGAATGTGCAGATGGTGTGTTTGGCCGACCAGTACATCTCCCATGTGAATGCCAAATTTCCTGGCTCAGTGCATGACGCTTACATTCTGAGGAATAGCAGCATCCCTTATGTGATGGGACAACTCCAGAGGCACGGTGTGTGGCTATTAGGTGAGGACAAGGACCCTATACAGTGTGAATAGTTGTCTGGGTCTGGGGTTGTCCCTAAGGGTTAGTGGGTGTCTAATAGTTGTCCCTGGACAATTGCAGGTGACTCTGGGTACCCCAACCTGTCATGGCTACTGACCCCAGTGAGGAATCTCAGGACAAGGGCAGAGGAACGCTACAATGAGGAGCATGGGTGAACTAGGAGGGTTATAGAGTGGACCTTCGGCCTCCTGAAGGCCAGGTTCCGGTGCCTCCATATGACAGGTGGTTCCCTATACTACTCACCAAAGAAGGTGTGCCAGATCATCGTGGCCTGCTGTATGCTGCACAACTTGGCTTTGTGACGACAGGTGCCTTTTCTACAGGAGGATGGTCCAGAAGGAGGTCTTGTGGCAGCTGTGGAGCATGTGGACAGTGAAGAAGAAGAGGCAGAACAGAAGGACATAGACAACAGAAACACTGTGATCCAGCAATACTTTCAGTGAGACACAGGTAAGAATACATCACTGCCTCCTACATCTGATAAAATTGTTCAAACTATCATCTGTCTGTCACATTCACCCAGTGTATGGACCCTAATTTGTCACTTTCCCTTTCGATTTCACAGATGTGGGTCCCACTCTGTGACCTCTGCTATGTTACCTCATGGACTAGAGCTATGTGACATAGGTATGTTGACAATACAATGGACATTTCTATTTCCTTCAGTTATTGCAAATACACAGATTGTTTTGTGATTCAAGGGTGTTTATTTAAGTGATAAATAGTGGAGGGGGTTGTAAAATGGGCTGGGGTGATGGTGGAGGAATGTCCATGGCAGAGTCCAGTTATTTGTCTCACAGGTGCATTGTCCAAAGGGGCATAGGAAGTGGAGCTAGGGCAGTTTGAGGATGGACAGGGTGACAAAGTGGGACAGAAGGATGACATTCTGGGTGGTCTCATTTCTTGGCAGGGGTCTTAGTATTGTTCTCTTTCTTTGTCCTGGACCTCAGGGACTGCTTGCAGGGTGGTTCTCCATCTGCAGGGGGTGGGGTGCTGGTGTCGTGGTCCTGTGGCAGTGCCTCCTGTCCACTAGCGCCGGCGGGTTCCTCGGGCCTGTCCTCCCCCTGTCGACCAGCAGACCTCCCAGTTCCCCGGTTTTCCTGGGCCTCCGTCCCCTGAACCGTGTGCCCACTGCCACTGCCCCCAGGTCGCTGCTGTTCTTGGGGTGGTGGGTTAGCCTGGGTTCCCTGTAGTGGTGGACACACTGCTGCTTGACGTGTCATGGGGACAGAGGTATGGGCCCACTGGTTGGGTGCTGTGCTGGTGTTTTCTGAGGGGGGAGGCTCTGTGGTGGCCTGTGACTGTGTGAGGGGAACTGACTGTCCCGAGGTCCCAGACGGGCCGGGCTGGTCATCTAGATCCAGTTGGACAGAGCTGCTGTCATCACTGTGGGCCTCTTCTGTGGGGGGAGTGGACAAGTCTGGAACCTCCTGTCCGGTGACGTTGGGTAGGGGTCCTGCAGGGGTGTAAAGGCATGATTATTGCATCGGTGTGTGCCATGGTGTACAATGGGTGGGTGACCCTATACCCCAGTGCTTACATTCTTGTGCACGACCTTGTGTGATAATTGTTTAGGGGTCTGTGTGGGTATCTGTAGTGGACATGCATTGGTGATGGGTGTCCATGCTTTGTTGTTGGATGCAGGGCTTGGTGTTGGGATGTGTGGTTTGTGATAGTGGGACATATGTGAGGAGTTGGAGTGATGGGGGTGAGGGTGGGGGTATGTGATAGCTTGCAGGTAGGGGATGAAGTAGTGAAAGATTTGACTTACCAGAGTCCATTCCCCCAGCTACTCCTGCGAGGCCCTCAGGATGCAGTATAGCCAAGACCTGCTCCTCAAATGTTGTTAGTTGTGGGGTAGGAGGTGGGGGTCTGCAGCCAGTCCTCTGAACGGCAATGTGGTGTCTTGAGACCACGGAACGCACCTTCCCCCGTAGGTCATTCCACCTCTTCCTGATGTCATCCTGTGTTCTTGGGTGCTGTCCACGATTCTGCGCCATAGCTCCATCTTCCTAGCTACGGAGGTGTGCTGCACCTGTGATCCGAATAGCTGTGGCCCTACCCGGCTCTACCCGGATGATTTCCATTTCCGGCAGTGGCTCTACCCGGATGATTTCCTTCACCATGACCCTGAGCTCAGAAAACCTGGGGTGTCTTTGCAGTGCCATGGGGTGGTGTGAGTGATGTGTGAGGTGGTGTGTGTTGTGATGTGTGGGGTGATGTTTAGGGGTGTGTGTTGTTTTGTGCGTGGATGTGTATGAGTGATGGTGTTGCGTTCCTCTGTATGCTGGTGTGGTCTTTGCTTTGCTGTCTCTCTGCTTCTTCCAAATTGTTCGTTGTAAGGGTTTGTGGGAAATGTGGGTATGTGTTTTATATTGTATTGTGTGTGTGGGAGTGGTGTGTGTATGTGTATCAGGTGTGTGTATTTGGAATTGTCCAATGTGGTTGTGTTTTGTAGGAATGTGTGTATTTTGAGCGTGGCGGTGTGTTCCGCCAATGGAATACCGCGGTTGAAAGACCGCCGCGTGGATTTGTGGGTTGTGATAGTGTGGGCGTATTCCAGTTGGCTTGATGGTGGAGGTTTTGTTATCGCCAGTTTATCACTGACCTTTGGTGTGGTGGACTTGTGTGGGTGTCTAGATTTTGGCGGATTCTGAGCTGTGGATTGTAATAGCTGTGGCGGGATTCCGCGGCGGTGTGTTGGCGGTCTTCTGCACGGCAGTAAGCGGATTTACCGCCATTGTTGTAATGAGGGCCTGAATCCTCAGGCTTCGACATGTACTTTGTTTTACTGAATAGGAGCAAGCTTTTTTCACAGTGTGAACAATGAGCTAACTTAAAGGGCAACACAAAATCTCCATTTCAAAGAAACACCTCAGTAATCACTGCAAAGATACTGTGTTGCCCCTGCAGGTTGCAGTAGTTCATTTTGTCTTTATCCTCTGCCTTCAACTGCTTGAAGTTCAACACTTACAGTGAAAAAAAAAACTGCAAATACTAGAATGAACCAAACAAATCCTGACAAGGCGATGAAGCCCTTTATGATGCACAGCACACTATTCTGTACTCTACAATGAGCATCTGCACTTCCTCGGTTTGGGTCAAATACATTTGATGGGAGGCAAAGCAAGGGATTCTCCAAAATGCAAAACTGAACAATTACTTTTTATTCTGACCAATTTAGAAAAAACGTACTCGGTGTCTAAACTTTCCAGTATGTTTTTTGAGTAACAGTTCACTTCTCCGAGAATTCTGTTTCCCTCCAATCAGTAATTGACACTGCATGGGGCTCTGCAGTGGCTAGGATAGGACTACATCTATGATTATAATACCTTTATCAGCTTCATCCCAATTATTTTCAGGGAGAAAAATTAAGTACTCTTAAGGCTGGGTTTACATTCCCCCACTTACTAAACAAAAGTAAAATAATGGAGAGCTGCAGCCAACAAACAACGGCCAATAGGTCAAGGGAGCTGCAGGTTGAAAAAATGTGGAAGCCATTGGTATGCGGACATCCATCACTCCCATTCCCCTGCCGTAGACAGAACAACAATATTTAGCAAATGCTATGCGTGGGGACTTACCCTTCCATATAAAGCAGAAACGTTGCACTGTAATTCCAGTAAACCAAGGCCCAAATGTAAGAAAAGTGGGTCTGCATTATATGTAGCACCACTTTTCTTGTGCCCCTTAGCGCCCCTCTAACTCTACCATGTGTGCACCGTATTTAACATATGGCTCACCATGGCGCAGGTTAGGGACAATAGCGTCAACATTTTTGATGCTATTGTTGTACTTTGCAAGATTAGCGCCAAAAATGTTGGTGCTAATCCTGAAAAGTACATAGAGACCCATTAAGAATAATGGTATGCCACCTTTTAACGCCTGCTTTGTGAAGGCGTTAAAAATAGCTGCTAAAAATGGCTCATAGGTTCCACTGCACCATTTTTAAGGCCCCCCTTATGGGGGAACATTCCCCGTGCATACATTATGCCTGTCGCAGAGGTTACAAAGTGGCACAATGCATGCATTGCACCACTTTCTAAATATGGCACCGCAAATTTGGCCTCATTTAGCCACATTAGCATCATAAGAAATGACACTAATGTTGTGAAAGGAGGTGCTATGCCTTCTTAAATCTGGGCCCAAGCATTTGAGTTAGGGATCGCGAAATTCTGTATAGGAAGCGCGGAGAAGAGTCCTCTTTATGAGTGTGACTCATCAAAGGCTATTGATGGGATTGGAGGACAAAGTGGTGAGTATAGTCTTGGTTATCCGAAGGAGGAGGGTGAGGTTAAGAGAGCCTGTGAGCTCAAGTACTGTAGATATGTGGCCACCGTGGTGTTTAAGACTAAGATGGCAGATTGGAATGCCAGACTGACGCATTAAGAACAGCAGTGTTGCCGTGCAAGGGAACCAGGAGTGACTTGTCTCTATTCACCGGCAGTCTCGAACCATCTTCAAAGAGATTCAGGATCTCAAGCATATGTGGGCCTGAGGGCGAGATGTCAACAAAGAAGAACAGGACATTGTCCACGTAAAAAGTAATTCTATCTTCCGCCGAGTCATTCCATTTCCATCCCCCTAACAGAGAAATGCAACATATTATACGGGCTTGGAGTTCTATTGTGAGGGCAAAAAGGAGAGGAGATAAGGGGCATCCCTGTCCTAGTCCCTCATAGGAGTAGAAAAATCACAGGACAGTACACCATTGACGAGCATCTTTGTCAATGGGCGAGAACCACCATTTGAAAAAAACAAGCAACGCAGCACCTCATCGAGGTAGCCCCAGTCCACAGTGTCAAAGGCTTTTTCAAAGTCTATGAGCAGTAGGGTTGTCACCCTTCAGCACAATGGACCTCACCTAGGGCAGCGTTTACTCTGTGGATACAATGCTGCATGCTGTGAGTAGGCATAAAGCCACTGGTGAACCAATAAGATGAGTATGGGTTGTAGTCTGTTCACCAAGATCTTGGTATAAAGTTTGATATTGGTGTTAAATAATGAGCTAGGGCAATAGGAGACGCATTGGGATGGTGGTTCGTGCACTTTGGGAAGCACCACAATGGTGGCCAAATCCATCTTGGGGCTAAAAGACTTCTATCCCAAGCCTCATTCTACAAGTTAAGCAAATGTGGAGTGACAATTTTGCAGAGTTTGGAGTAATAAGCAAAGGGGAATCCATTTGGAACTGGAGTTTTGCTGAGTTTAAGATCACAAATCGCTGCTAAGATCTTGTCCTCCATGATGGCCGCATCCAAGGTGGATCTTTGGACTTTTGTAAGACGTGCGAGAGGGACATCTGGTAGAAGATGACGAGGGACGCCTAGGGTGATGGTCATATAGTTGTTCATAGTAGTCTTTGTAGATGTTTGCAATTTCTCCTAGGTCATTGGTTTGGGATCTGTCAGGGTCATCAATTGACAGGATAAAACGGGAGCCAGCATCTTTGGCTGTGAGTCTGTAAAGGAGGGTGCTACTCTTATCCCCATGCCCATAGATGGATTGGATGGACGTATGCCAGCATTGGCAAGCTTCATGGAAGGCACATTGGTGTAGGGTGAGCCGAATCTAACACCAATTGATGGCTTAGAGACTCAGTTGTGTGGGAGGCGCTGGCTGTCTCCAAGCGGAGAATTTGGGATTCAAGATCATCTATGTGGCAATAGCGTTCCCGATCAGGATGGGTAAGATATGATTTGGTGATTCTGAGGAGTGTGTCGTTCCTTGCTGCCCACAGGCTGCTCGCAGGGTGAACAGTACTGTTATTGATTTCAAAATAGGAGGACAGTTCCTCAGCTATATGGTCAAGGAGTTTTCATATGTAAGAGCCAGACGTTAAGTCGCAATATGGTCCTTTGGCGTTGCTAAGGTGTGACCGATCAGAGCAGCAGCAGGGAATGGTCTGAGATACTGCAGGGTAGTGCCATGAAGGCTGAAGTGAGGGGAATGTCATTGGCTGTTAGAAATATGTGGTCAATTTGATACATTGTTTTTAGGGCTGCTAAAGTGTGGGAGTGCTCTTGGGGGTGCCAGGTTTGCCGTACATCACACAGGCCAAGAGAGAACATCCCAGAGACAAGGGCTTTAGATAATTTACAGCAACTACGGGAGGGGAGGGGACGGCCGAAACATCTACTTCCGGGTTTGGAGCGACATTAAAATCTCCCCAAATATTGAGCACACCATAAGGGAGATCAGTGACCACTGTTGTTAGATCTTTCAAGGTTTGCTTGTGTAAATGAGGAGGGATGTAAACACTAAGGGACATATTTATACTCCATTTGCACCAAACTTGCATCATTTTTTTTAAGCAAGTTTGGTGCAAAACTAACTACATATTTATATTTTGATGTTAGACACGTCTAACGTCAAAATATTGGCGTTTGCAATTTTTTTTAGATGCGTGAACCTACCTTGCGGCAATGAGATGCAAGGTAGGTATTCCCATCTAAAACATGGTGCTAACCCCATATTTACCCCCATGCTAAAATGACGCACGGGTGGGAGGAGGGGCTAAATAATGGTGCAAAGCTTGCTTTGCACCATTATTTAACACCTTGTTCAGACCAGGCACTAAGGGGCCTGTGGACACATTTCCAAGCCACAGGAACACCCACACCCACACCAGAGGGACACCGGAGGATGAGGGACCGCATACTTGGTAAGTAGGGTAAGTATAGGTAAGTGCTTTTATTTTTGATTAAAGTGCCATTGGGGGGCCAACTTGGGGCCTCCTGCATGCCACAGGGTGCAATGGCCATGCCCAGGGGACACTGGTCCCCTCTGCTGGCCATTGGGGTGGTGGGCATGACTCCTGTCTTTTCTAAGATAGGAGTCATGTGGTATGGATGGTTTTGCATCAGAAGATAATGCTAGGCTGGTTAGAGGCATTCACACCAGCCCAATTGTCAGTCTGACCCAGACAGGGAATCCACAAACAGGCAGAGTCACAGAATGGTTTAAGCAAGAAAATGGCCACTTTCTAAAAGTGGCATGTTCAAACTGACAATTTAAAAAACAAGTTTACCAAAAGATGTATTTTTAAATTGTGAGTTCAGAGACACCAAACTCCATATTTCTATCTGCCCCCAAAGGGAATCTACGCTTAAATATCAATTAAGGGCAGCCCACATGTTAACCTATGAGGGAGATAGGCCTTGCAACAGTGAAAGCTGAGTTTATCAGTATTTCACTGTTAGGACATGTAAAACACACCAGTACATGTCCCACCCTTAACATACACTGCACCCTGCCCAC
This sequence comes from Pleurodeles waltl, assembly GCF_031143425.1. NCBI lineage: Eukaryota > Metazoa > Chordata > Amphibia > Caudata > Salamandridae > Pleurodeles > Pleurodeles waltl. Next base: position 235,703,217 of record NC_090436.1, read on the forward strand.
GGGGCTACCTAGGGCCTACCTTAGGGGTGCCTTGTATGTAGAAAAAGGGAAGGTTCAGGCTTGGCAAGTGGGTGCATTTGCCAGGTCGAATTGGCAGCTTAAAACTGCACACAGACACTGCAGTGGCAGGTCTGAGCCATGTTTACAGGGCTACTTATGTGGGCGACACAACCAGTGCTACAGGCCTACTAGTAGCATTTGATTTACAGGCCCTGGGCACCTCTAGTGCACTTTACTAGGGACTTACCAGTAAATCAAGTATGCCAATCAGGGATAAGCCAATTACACAGATAAATGACACAGGAGCACTTGCACGTTATCACTGTTCAGCAGAGGTAAAGTGCCTGAGTACCAAAAACAGTAAAAACAGAGTCCAGCACACAGTCAAAATATGGGAAGCAGAGACCAAAAAGACAGAGGAGACCAAGCCAATGATGCCAGGTCTAACATGCACCATGGATATTAGTTTACCGACCTTCGCTTTAAAGTCAGATGAGTTGTCCTCAAGAAATTCAATCCTCTACCTCAGCGACCCTTCCAGCCATGTTGCGGTGGCCTGGCGTAGAAGCCCCACATCAGAACCAGCTTCGCCGATCTTAGACTCAAGAGCCTCTTGAGGGGTCTAAATGATTAGCTTGCAGAATTTGTCCTCGTCGGCCTTGGGCATCAGCCTTTGTATGCTTTCAGTAGACCTAGTGGCAAACTTGTCAATTTTGGATTGCGGACCCACATTTGAGGCTTTGTCCTTCCCTCTTGCTGTCATTTATGTGGAAGCCGGAGGTGACTTGGAGGGAGGGTAATCAATAGGCACTGACTGAAGGGGTAGAAGTTGGTGGCAAGTGGTAGGATCTCCACTGAAATGCACTTCATTGCAGAGGAGGAAGGTCGGTGTTGTCAAATCCCAGCCTGCTTGCCCAGTAGATCAACAGGGGTAGCACGTGTGTCCAGGGCGTCCCTCAGGAAAGAAGAGTGTAAGAAAGGTGGGAGGAAGGCCTCAGCCCACAGACAAGGGCTCCACCCTCATGCAGCTCCAAAGTGGTCGGAGAAGATGTAGCAAGAGCACAGCCCCAGCCTGCTTGCCACTTGGCTATCGAGACAGCATGAGCAGCTGGGGGAAGAAGAGGGAGAGGTGTGTCCAATCACAGCAGAGCATCCATGCAGCAAAGGCCCTCCTCAAGAGGCCAGCCCCCACCAGCCCCCCAGTCCTCAGTTCAGGGAGTGCCACTGGAGGGCCGCAATCAGTTCACTATCCTGAAAAAGGCTGCTGGGGAAACTCTACTTAAGACCATAGTCCACACTTCCTAGATCCCCTGCATCCAGGGTGTGTGCACAGGATATAGTGCCTGTGCCCCAGGTGCTCCCATGGTCCACCAGGCTGGGTGTCAGGGCTATCACAGAAAGGAGAGAAAATGGGAGGGAAAAAGTCCAAACCTCCCACCACCAGAAAAGGGCCTGGATTAGGACAGCAGCCACTCCAAGCACGATGGGCATCAAGCTGTCTATTCTGCCAAGGCAAGAATAAGAGGCGGGAAAGCAAGGCAGCAGTGGTGGGTTTCTGCAAATTCCTCACCTGTGGTCCCCAGTGCAGCCGATGTCCCTCATTCTAATGGCACTCCATCTCCCGATTGCCCTGCCGGCTCCACCGACAGTCACAGGGCTGGCTCCATCTTGATACCCACTCGGAAAGGCTGCCACAGTCCAGTGTTCAGCCTCTGCAGTGCCACGGGCTATGTGGCTTAGTATTTATATTCATGTTAAAAGTGTATTTTTTATTTAAATGTTACTTTTTTATATCATTTGTTTAATTGAGTGTGATATTTGTTAATTTCAATTTTGAAAGTTTTTTATTGTTATAAATGTATGTTTTAAAATGAGTTTAAATATCATTTTAATATTTTGTAAATATATATAAATATATATGTATATATATATATATATATATGACATAATCATATATGATTTATAGATTATATATTCATTTAAAAGATTTATTTCAACATTTAAATTGGGTTACATCTAGGTTTTGATTATATGTGTCCATTTTTTCTTTTGAGTTACAGTTAGCATTTTCAAATCATGTCTTTGCAATGATATTATCTTAGAGTTTCATTTTTAAAATAAATTACTTTACTATAGTCACTCAAACTTAAAACTCAATATTTTTCGTAGACAATATTTTGACACGCTATTCCATTATCACAATATTGTTGTTCATGATAGTGTGCCATAGATTTGCCTCCCATTGGATAGATAGACTAGGATAGATGCTTCAGTTCTGAAAATATTTGTTAAGCAATATTTTTACTGGCAGTTTGGTTTGTGCTCTTATAGATAGATGCTTAGCTGTGAAAACATTTGTTAAGCCTTAATTTTACTAACAGTTTGGTTTGTGCTCGTAAAGATAGTGATGTAGCTGAAAGCATTCTTTTTGGAACAGAGACACTGTTGCACTACGTTGCAAGATGATGATTAGTACTGGCAGAAAAAAAAATCAGGTTACAATGTGTCTGCTACAGGTAGAAAAATGTATTCAGTTGGACATCAGAGTTAACCTAACATGTTACATGAAATTCCAAGCAGGCTGCATGACCACTGACCCTGTTTTTCAAGATACTGGGCCTGATTTAGATCTTGGCAGATGGAATACTCTGTCACAAATATTAGGGATATTTTGCCCACCACATTACAATCCCTCCTAGGGAATAATGGGAATGTAATGTGGAGGGGTGCTAGCCCTCGTTATGGTAGGCCGCAAACACAACCCAGGGCCAGCCCCAAAACAAACAGATTGCTTCAATCGTATGCTTGAGTGAAGGACAACGTGCGGTTGCTCATTCGTTTGTTTATAACCTGGGGCCAGGCCCGGCCTCCAGGATGGAAAGTGCAACGAGTGGCTCTCTAAATCTCTCCCTTGTTTTATTTCAATAGACCAAGCAAAAGACTCAAACATTTAAAACAGAAAAACCAAAAGAGAAGAAAGATGAAAGAGAGAGAGATAGAGAAACAGAGCATGGCATCTCAAGTGTTATCTCGCTTTTAGCAGACAAAGGCCCTCATTAAAACATTGGCGGTAAAAGCCACTTACCCCTGTGCAGAAGACCGCCAACAAACTGCTGCGACCGCGGAATTCCGCCACAGCTATCCAAAATTCAGACACCCACACAAGTCCGCCACACCAAAGGTCCGTGATAAACTGGCGAAAACAAAACCTCCACCGTCACGCCAACAGAAAAACGCTCACACTATCACGACACACGAATCCACGCGGCGGTCTTTCAACCGCGGTATTCCATTGGCGGTACACACCGCCGCGCTCAAAATACACACACTCTTACAAAACACAGCCACATTGGACAATTCCAAATACACACACCTGATACACATACACACACCACTCCCACACACCCATTACAATATAAAACAAAATACACACACTCTTACAAAACACAGCCACATTGGACAATTCCAAATACACACACCTGATACACATACACACACCACTCCCACACACCCATTACAATATAAAACACACACCCACATCATCCACAAACCCCTACGACAAAAAATTCCGAAAGAAGGCCAGAGAGACAGAATCAGCAAGAACAACAGCATCCACAGACACACAACACCATCACCCACAGAACTTCCACGCACCTCACACAACACCCCACTTTATATCAGCACACTTATCACCACACACTCCACCCCACACATCACCTACACCACCCCATGGCACGGCAAAGACACCCCAGGTTCTCGGAGGTGGAGCTCAGGGTCATGGTGGAGGAAATCGTCCGGGTAGAGCCACAGCTATTCGGAGCACAGGTGCAGCACACCTCAATTGCTAGGAAGATGGAGCTATGACGAAGAATAGTGGACAGGGTCAACGCAGTGGGGCAGCACCCAAGAAATCGGGAGGACATCAGGAAGAGGTGGAACGACCTACGGGGGAAGGTGCGTTCGGTGGTCTCAAGACAACACCTGGCCGTTCAGCGGACTGCCGGCGGACCCCCACCTCCTCCCCCACAACTAACAACATGGGAGGAGCAGGTCGTGGCGATTCTGCATCCTGAGGGCCTCGCAGGAGTAGGTGGAGGAATGGACTCTGGTAAGACAAATCTGAACTATTACATCCCCCACCCTACCTGCATGCCAGCACATACCCCCACCCTCACCCCCAGCACTCCAACTCCTCACATATGTCCCAACATCACAAACCACCCATCCCAACACCAAGCCCTGCATGCAACAGCAAAGCATGGACACCCATCACTAAAGCATGCCCACTGCACATACCCATACAACCCCCTAAACCATCATCACACAAGGTCCCACACAGGAATGCAAGCACTGGGGTACACGGTCACCCACCCATTGCACACCATGACAGACAGATGTAATAACCATCCTTTTATACCCCTGCAGGACCCCTACCCAATGTCACCAGACAGGAGGGTCCACACATGTCCACACCACCAACAGAAGAGGCCCACAGTGATGACAGCAGCTCTGTCCAACTGGATCTAGATGACCAGCCCGGCCCATCGGGGACCTCGGGACAGTCGGTTCCCCTCACCCAGTCACAGGCCACCACAGACCTTCCCCCCTCTGGAAACACCAGCACAGCACCCAACCAGCGGGCCCATACCTCCGTCCCCAGGACACGTCAATCAGCTGTGTGTCCACCACTACAGGGAACCCAGGCTAACCCACCACCCCAACAACAACAGGGACCTGGGGGCAGTGGCAGTGGGCACACGGTCCAGGGGACGGAGGCCCAGGAACACAGGGGAACTGGGAGGGCTGCTGTGCGACAGGGGGCGGACAGGCCCAGGGAATCCACTCTCCACAAGGCCCTCTCCTCCATCATGGGAGCCTACCACCACTCCCAGGAGACGATGGCAACGGTACTGGCCAAGTTTCAGGAGATCCAGTGCCTGCAGGAGGAACAGTATATGGGCTTCAGGGAAGAACTCAGAACCATCAGCTCCACCCTGGGTGCCATCGTAGGGGTGCTGAAGGAACTTGTGAACACCAGGAGGGACACTGTGGCACTACAAGGGGCCCCTGACACTAGCATGGACGATGAACTGCCCACCACCTCCGCCGGCGCTAGTGGACAGGATGCCCCGCCACAGGACCACCACACCAGCCCCCCAACCCCTGCAGAGGGAGAACCACCCCGCAAACGGTCCCTGAGAGCCAGGACCAAGTCAGAGCATGATGCTGAGACCCTGCCAAGAAATGACACCACCCTGATTGTCATCCTACTGTCCCACTTTGTCACCCTGTCCATACTTAAACTGCTCCAGCTCCACTTCCAATGCCCATATGGGCAATGCACCTGTGAGACTAATAGACTGGACTTTGCCATGGACATTCCTCCGCCATCACCCCTCACCATTTCACTACCCCCTCCAATATTGAGCACTTAAATAAACACACTTAAAGCACAAAATAGTGTATTAGCAATTACAGTGACAAAATGCTCTTTCAATTGTAATGTCAACATACCTATGTCACACAGCTCTAGTCCATGAAGAATCTAAGCAGATGTCACACAGTGGGGCCCACATCTGTGAAATCGTAAGGGAAAGTGACAACTCAGTGACCATACACTGGGTGAAAACGACAGACAGTAGAGAGGTAGTAGTGGCAAAGTACATGTAGTAGGCAGGTCTGTACTCTTACCTGTGTCTCACTGGAAATATTGCTGGATCACTGAGTCCCTGTTGTTCATGTCTTCTTCCTCTGCTTCCTCGTCTTCACTGTCCACAGGCTCCACAGCTGCCACAACACCGCCATCTGGACCATCGTCCTGCAGAAAAGGCACCTGTCGTCGCAAAGCTAAGTTGTGAAGCATACAGCAGGCCAAGATGATCTGGCACACCTGCTTTGGTGAGTAGAATAGGGATCCAACTGTCATATGGAGGCACCGGAACCTGGCCTTCAGGAAGCCAAAGGTCCGCTCGATCACCCTCCTAGTTCACCGGTGGGCCTCATTGTAGCGTTCCTCTGCCCTTTTCCTGGGATTCATCACTGGGGTCAGTAGCCATGACAGGTTGGGGTAACCAGAGTCACCTGCAAATGGCGAGGGATAACTGTTAGACACGCACTAACCTGGAGGGATATCCCCAGACCCAGACAACCATTCCCACTGTCTTGCTCCCAGGTGCTCACCTAATAGCCACACACGGTGCCTCTGGAGTTGACCCATCACATAAGGGATGCTGCTATTCCGCAGGATGTAGGTGTCATGCACTGAGCCAGGAACATGACATTCACATGGGAGATGTACTGGTCTGCCAAACATACCATCTGTACATTCATCGAATGATAACTCTTCCGATTTCTGTACACCTGTTCACTCCTGTGGTGGGGGACCAAAGCCACGTGTCCCATCAATGGCACCTATGATGTTGGGGATGTGTCCCAGGGCATAGAAATCACCTTTCACTGTAGGCAAATCCTCCAGCTGAGGAAAAACGATTTAGCTCCGCATGTGTTTCAGAAGGGCAGACAAAACTCTGGACAATACGTTGGAAAACATAGGCTGGGACATCCCTGATGCTATGGCCACTGTTGTTTGCAAAGACCCATTTGCAAGGAAATGGAGCACTGACAGCACCTGCACTTGAGGGGGGATTCCTGTGGGATGGCGGATTGCTGACATCCGGTCTGGCTCCACCTGGCTACACAGTTCCTGGATTCTGGCACGGCCAAGCCTGTATGTGATAATCACATGTCGCTCCTCCATTGTTGACAGGTCCACCAACGGTCAGAACACCGGAGGATGCCGCCATCTCCTCACATGTCCCTGCGGACGGTGCCTATGAAGGACAACAGCAAGCACAGAGTCAAACAACTCAGAGGTACGTACCCACAGTTTACACAGAACACGATTCATACACAAAAGGTGGCCTGTATGTGTGTTGAGTCTAGGCCTAGATATGTGTGACGCAGTTGAAAATGAAGCCATGTGGGCCCCTGAAATGGCGGCTGCCTGACCTGTAAAGTGGAACAATGGGATGTGAGGTAACTACGCTGGCGTTGTACACCGTCGCGGTAGGCGGTCAAAGACCACAGCGCAATGCTGCATTGCTTAACATTGGACCCTATGGGTCCCAGGAGCCAATGACGATGTACGCTGGCGGTGACGGTACGCACCGCCGCGGACGTGACCGCCATTTTCTATCTGTTCAATCACTCGATACCTGACCTTCGACAGGAGAGGACCTACACTGCAAGTGCTGCTGTGACCTCGGTCTGGAAGAGACAATGACTCAAGTGTCTGGGGAAAGGGCCCCTTCCTTCACATCAGAGGAGTTGCAGAAACTTGTGGATGGGGTCCTCCCCCAGTACATGCTACTCTACGGTCCTCCAGACAAAGAGGTAAGTACACAGGGAACATGTTGTATGGGCTATGCCTGTGTGGAGAGGGCTGGATGTAAGAAGGAAGGGAGAAGAGTGCTGCGTGCATGAAAGACGGTGAATGCATGTGCCACATGGCAAGGGTAGGGAGTAGGGCCCATCAGTTTGACAGTGCAGTTGGTAATTACTTACTCTTCCCCCTGTACATTTCATGTAGGTCAGCGCCCACCAGAAAAAAGATATTTGGTGTGCCATCGCCAAGGACGTCCGGACCCTGGGGGTCTACCACAGACAGAGCACCCACTGCCGGAAAAGATGGGAGGACATTCACCGCTGGAGCAAGAAGACGGCGGAGGCTCAGCTGGGGATGGCCTCCAAACGTGGGAGGTGTGCCCATCGCACCATGACCCCCCTGATGTTCAGGATCCTGGCGGTGGCCTACCCGGAGTTGGATGGGCGCTTGAGGGCATCACAGCAGCCACAAGGGGTTGAGTACACTCTCATTCTGCTGACTGTGTGCGCAGTGGAGGTGGCTGGGTGGTGGAGGTGGGCTGTGGGTTTCCCTAGGCCAGGGCGAGTTCCTAGGCAAGGCCCCTCCGTAAGGCAGACCATGTGGCACCCCACCCCACCTCTGTAGAGTGCCAAGTACATCTAGTCATGCCCCTGTGTCATCTATGTGTGCAGATGTCGTCCATAGCCTTGTAGGCCATTTCCCAGGAATTGAACAGTGGAGCCCAAGAGCGCGGCGTAGTGCAGGGGGCTTCTGTGTCTGTCGTGTCCGCCAACGGTAGCGGTAATGCATGCACTCAACATGTCTTTCTTCTGTCATCCCCCCCTTTTTGTGGTCTCCCTGTTCTTGTGTGCATTTGCATCATCAGCCGGAGGAGCAGTGGCACCGGAGCACCAGGGGGCTGCATCCCACATGGCCATGGAGGGCCACACTACGGACTCTGACTTCACCAGTGGGACGGAGGGCGAGGGGAGCTCCACGGCAGGGACAGGAGCTGAGAACAGTGACACAGACTCGTCCTCTGATGGGAGCTCCCTGGTAGTGGTGGCAACATCTGTGCCACCCCCATCTACAGGTACAGCCACCACCCCCCCTTTCCAGCACCGCCCTCCCAGCAGCCCCTCAGCCATCGCCCCGTGCCCGCTTACCCAGGAGGGTGGGCATCACCTTCGCCCCAGGCACCTCAGGACCTGCCCCAGTCACACATGCTGCCCTCAGTGAGGAGGCCATTGACCTCCTTAGGTCCCTCACTGTTGGGCAGTCTAGCATTTTGAATGCCATCCAGGGTGTAGAAAGGCAGTTGAAACAAACCAATGCATTCATGGAGGGCATTCATTCTGGTCAGGCGGCCCTTCACCGAGCTTTTCAGACTCTGGCCTCAACAGTGATGGCAGCCATTGTCCCTGTGTCTAGCCTCCCCCCTCCAACTTCCTCCACCCAGACCCAATCCCCTGTACCTCAGCCTATCCCAAGCACACCTACAGACCAGCATGCACACACGTCAACACACAAGGGAAGATCAGGCAAACATAAGCACCACTCATCCCACAGGCACTCACGTAAGCATCACACATGTAGACACACCAACATCCACTGCCTCCACTGTGTCCCCCTCCTCCTCGTCTCCCTCCTCCCTCCCAGTTTCGTCTACACTCAGACCTGCATGCACTACCTCTGCAGCCACTAAGTCCCTCTCCAGCACACCCACCACCACACCCCGCTCACGTGAAGTCAGCACCCCCACTACCATTCACACGTCCCATGTGTCCTCTCCCAGTGTGTCTGTGACGCCCCCTCCCAAGATACACAAACGCAGGCACACACCCACCCAACAGCCATCCACCTCACGACAGCCTCCAGCGCATGCACCTTCACCCAAAGTCAGCAAACGCACACCTCCTACAACCACCACCTTTTCCTCCGCTCCCAAACCCCCTCCAGCTACCCGTCCCAGTGTGTCCCAAAAACGTTTCCTTTCCAACCTTGACCTCTTTCCCACACCTCCCACACCCCGTCTGTCTCATAGGTCCCAAACTAGCACCTCAGCCACAACATCTCCGGGATCAGTGGTGCCTGTAGTCACCAGAATCTGGAGTGCACCGGCCACCAGGGCAGCAGTGTGGCATGGAGCCACAGCACAGACAGTCCCCCACCTGTGAAGCATCAGAAGTTGCCCAGTGCCCGGCGGAAGAGGGGGAAGACTCCAGCCCCCAAAGCCACTCCCAGGGGACCCGGTGGGAGTGTGGAGTCAGCTGTGAAACCTTCCAAGGTGGGGAAGGGTCACAAGAAACCCGGCAAGTCTGGGAAGAGCAGCACAGCAGAGAAGACCGCCATCATCCCCGCTGCCCAGGAGGCCACCTCCAGAAACAAGCCCAGCTGCCCAGGAGGCCACCTCCAGCACAAGCCCAGCTGCCCAGGACAGGCCAGCAAGCACAAGCCCAGCTGCCCAGGACAGGACCGCCAGCACAAGCCCAGCTGCCCAGAACAGGCCCGCCAGCACAAGCCCAGCTGCCCAGGACAGGCCCACCAGCACAAGCCCAGCTGCCCAGGACAGGACTGCCAGCACAAGCCCAGCTGCCCAGGACAGGACCGCCAGCACAAGCCCACCTGCCCAGGAGGGGCCCGCTAGCACCAGCCCACCTGCCCAGGAGGCCACCGCCAGCACAAGCCCCGCTGGGCCATGAAGGACCGCCAGCAAAAGCCCTGCTGGGCCATGAAGGACCGCCAGCAAAAGCCCAGCTGGGCCATGAAGGACCGCCAGCAGCTGAGTCCCTGCAATGGAGACCGCCGCCTCAAGCATCGCTGAACAGGGCACCGCCATCTCAAGCACCGCTGAACAGGGCACCGCCGTCTCAAGCACCGCTGAACAGGGCACCGCCATCTCAAGCACCGCTGCACTGGGCACCGCCTTCTCAAGCACCGCTGAACAGGGCACCGCCATCTCAAGCACCGCTAAACAGGGCACTGCCATCTCAAGCACCGCTGAACAGGGCACCGCCATCTCAAGCACCGCTAAACAGGGCACCGCCATCTCAAGCACCGCTGAACAGGGCACCGCCATCTCAAACACCGCTAAACAGGGCACCGCTGTCTCAAGCACTGCTGGCCCATGAGCGGCAAGGGCACTGACGCAACTGAGTTCGTCCCAGGGTGAATGATGCACTCTGGGCACCATGCCCCCTCCAGAACCAGTGGAGATTCACATCCACTACCTTTGTCCTTAGCAGGATGAAGCACTCTGGGCACAATGCCCCCTCCAGAACCAGTGGAGACTGTCATCCACTACCTCTGTCCTTAGCAGGATGTAGCACTCTGGGCACAATGCCCCCTCCAGAACCAGTGGAGACTGTTATCCACTTGAGAGACTGTGGCTTTGCACTCCCCAGGATTGAATAGTGGGCAACACACCCACTGTAGAGACTTGTGAGACTGTGGCTTTGCACTCCCCAGGATTGAACAGTGGGCAAACCACCCACTGTAGAGACTAGAGAGACTGTGGCTTTGCACTCCCCAGGATTGAACAGTGGGCATGTGGCCCCCTCGTGGATTTGGCGTTGTGTACTGAAGCGGCTGAGGTGCCCCCCCTTTCCCTCCCCCCTGAGGTGCCTGGTTAGTAGCTCTCTGATGCCCCTGCAGTGTTCTCTCCGTCATGGTCGGGGATCTTGTGTGGGCCTTGCCCATACCGTGTGGTCCCAGTGTTCCACAGACTTTCTTAGAACACTACCTGGACTACTGTGCTTGGTATTTATTTTGTATATGGTGTATATATATATATATATATATATATATATAAATATATATATATGCTTACTTGCTTTTAATATATTACAATGGTTATACTCATTTTCTATTGTCTTTTCATTCTTCTGGGGGGTTTGGGGTGGTGTAACTGTGATGTATTGATATGCATTAGTGTGTGTGTTGTAGTGGGTGAGGGTGGGGGTGTTGCGTGTGTATGTCCCTGTTTTTTCCCTCCCACCTCTCCTGTGTCGTAGGTGCAGTACTCACCGTGGTCTTCGCCGCCGGCGTTCGAGCTCCTGGTAGAGGAGCAGGAAGATTATTGCAGGTAGAATTTGGAGCTCCGGATCCATGGCATCCTTGTTCCTCATGGGGTGTGTAGAGGTGAGTGTTTTCCCTTCAGTATTCCTGTTTCAGCCGTGTTTTTATCCTCAGTGAATCTGCCCCGGAAAAGGTGGCAAATTGGCCTGTCATAATAGTGTGGGCGGTACATTGTCTCCCACCTGTCTGTTGGCAGTGACCGCCGCACTGTTTGTTTGTACCGCCGTTGCGGTCGGAGTGTTAAAGTGGCTGTTTTTGTTGGCGGTTTCCGCTACGGTCGTAATTGCAATTTTTTTACCGCCGGCCTGTTGGCGGTCTTACTGCCGCTTTAACACCGACTGCCAGGGTTGTAATGACCACCAAAGTGCCTGATTTTGAGTTTGGCAGATGGAAAAATCCATCCGCCAGACTCCCAACATGGGCCTACGCAGCGACTTCCCAGCCAGAGTTATTAAGAGTTTCCCTCTAGGTCAGCAGATGGATACCTGAGTTTTCGCCCACTGTCCTAGCGGGAAACAGGCTACAGCATTGTCTCCGGCTTGTAATTGAGCCGGCTGCAATGCTGTAGCCTGCAGGGTGCACCAGCACCCTTGCAATGTTCACTGTCTGCAAGCAGACAGTGAACAAAGCAATGGTGCTGGCCAGGGGGGGGCTTGTGCTGCCAAGTGCAAGGGCAGTGCAAGGGCCCCCTGGGGCCCCCTGCACCCATTCTCCACCAGCCTTTTCAAGGCAGTGCTACCGCCATGGAAAGGCTGGTGGAGAACAAGGTCATAATCCACAAGCAGCGCTGCCCTGGCTGATTAGGACCGCCACCTACCACCAGACCATCAGGATCCCTAATCCTGGCAGAGCTGGTGACCCGACCGCCAGTGTTGTAATATGGCACTTGGAGATCCGCATTGGCTGCGGTCCGGCCGCCATCCATGAACCTGGTGGTCTAGTGACCGACAGGTTTGTAATGAGGCACTAAGTTGGTCATTACAACCCTGGGGGACGGTGTTAAAGCGGCAGTAAGACCGCCAACAGGTCGGCGGTAAAAAAATTGGAATTACGACAGTGTCAGAAACCGCCAACAAAGACAGCCACTTTAACACTCTGACCACCACGGCGGTACAAACAAACAGCGCAGCGGTCACCGCCAACAGACAGGTGGGAGAAAAAGTACCGCCCACTGTATCACAACCTACCAATCCGCCACCTTTTCCGGGAGGGATTCACCGCGGACAAAAACACAGCGGAAACAGGACTTCGAAGGGAAAGCGCTCACCTCTACACACCCCACGAGGAACTCGGACGCCATGGAACCAGAGCTTCAGATCCTGCCAGCCCTTATCTTCTTGCTCCTCTACCAGGAGCACGAACGCTGGCGGCGAGGACAACGGTGAGTACTGCACCTACGACACAGGGGAGGGGAGGGCAAAAACAGGGACACACACACGTAACACACAACACCCCCACCCTCACCCACTACAACACACACACCAATACAGCATGATACATTACAGTTACACCCCCCAAACCCCCCCCGGAAGAATGCAAAGACAAAAGGAAATGAGTGTAACCATTGTAATATATTAAAATCAAGAACGCAAAAATATATATATACACTATAAACAACATATACACCAAGCTTAGTAGTCAAGGCAGTGCTCCAATGAAGTCCGTGGAACACTGGGCCTACACGGTATGGGCGAGGCCCACACAAGATCCCCGACCATGTTGGAGAGAACACCGCAGGGGCATCAGAGAGCAAGAAAACAGGCACCTCAGGGGGAGGGAAAGGGGGGGACCTCAGCCAGTTGAGTACACAACACCCAAGCCACGAGAGGGCCACATGTCCACTGTTCCATCCTGGGGAGTCCAAAGCCACAGTCTCTCAAGTCTCTCCAGTGGGTGGGTTGCCCACTGTTCCATCCTGGGGAGTGCAAAGCCACAGTCTCTCAAGTCAATACAGTGGGTAGGTTGCCCACTGTTCCATCCTGGGGAGTGCAAAGCTACAGTCTCTCAAGTGGATAGCAGTCTCCACTGGTTCTGGAGGTGGCTTTGTGCCCAGAGTGCTTCATCCTGCTAAGGACAGAGGGAGTGGATGCCTTTCTCCACTGGTTCTGGAGGGGGCTTTGTGCCCAGTGTGCTTCATCCTGCCAAGGACTGAGGTAGTGGATGTATCTCTCCACTGGTTCTGGAGGGGGCTTTGTGCCCAGAGTGCTTCATCCTGCTAATGACAGACTCATTTGTTTCAGTGCCCTTGGCGCTCATGGGCCAGCGGTGCTAGAGGCTGCGGTGCCCTGTTCAGCGGTGCTTGAGGCGGTGGTGCCCTGTTCAGTGGTGCTTGAGGCGGCGGTGTCCTTGGCAGCGGTGCTTGAGGCGCAGTACCCTGTTCATCGGTGCTTGAGGCGGTGGTGTCCTTGGCAGCGGTGGTTGAGGCGGCGGTGCCCTGTTCAGCGGTGCTTGAGGCGGCGGTGCCCTGTTCAGCGGTGCTTGAGGCGGCTGCACCCTGTTCAGCGGTGCTTGAGGCGGTGGTGCCCTGTTCAGCAGTGCTTGAGGCGGTGGTGCCCTGTTCAGCGGTGCTTGAGGTGGCTGTGCCCTGTTCAGCGGTGCTTGTGGTGGCGGGCTCCTTTGCAGTGACTGAACTGCTGGCGGTCCTCTCTAGCCCAGCGGGGCTTGTGCTGGAGGTCCTCTATAGCCCAGCGGGGCTTGTGCTGGCTGTCCTCTCTAGCCCAGCGGGGCTTGTGCTGGAGGTCCTCTATGGCCCTTCCCCACCTTGGAAGGTGTTGCATCTGACTCCAAACTCCCACCGGGATCCCTGGGAGCGGATTTGGAGGCTTGAGCCTTACCCCTCTCCCGCTGGGCGCTGGCCAACTTTTGATGTTTGACAGGTGGGGGACTGTCTGTGCTGTGGCTCAGTGCCACACTGGCTGCCCTTGTGGCTGGTGCACTCCAGATTCCGGTGACTACAGGCACCACTGGTCCTGGAGATGTTGTGGCTGAGGTGCTAGGTTGGGACCTCGAGAGTCGGACCCTAGGAGACGGTCGGGGTGGGGGAGGTGTGGGAAAGAGGTCAAGGTTGGACAGGAAAGGTTTTTTGGAGACACTGGGACGGGTAGCTGGAGGGGGTTTGGGAGTGGAGGAAGAGGTTGTGGTTGTAGGAGGTGTTCGTTTGTGACTTTGGGTGAAGGTCCATATGCTGGAGTCTGTCGTGAGGTGGATGGCTGTTGGGTGGGTGTGTGCCTGCGTTTGTGTATCTTGGGAGGTGGCGTCACAGACACACTGGGAGAGGACACAGGGGACGTGTGAATGGTAGTGGGGGTGGTGACTGCACGTGAGCGGGGTGTGGTGGTGTGTGTGCTTGTGATGGCAGTAGTGGCTGTAGATGTAGTAGATGCAGGTGTGAGTGGAGACGAGACTGGGAGGGAGGAGGGAGACGTGGAGGAGGGGACACAGTGGAGGCAGTGGATGTTGGTGTGTCTCCATGTGTGTGATGCTTACGTGTGTGCCTGTGGGATGTGTGGTGCTTATGTTTGCCAGAGCTTCCATTGTGTGTTGAGGTGTGTGCATGCTGGTCTGATGGTGTGCTTGGGATAGGCTGGGGTACAGGGGATTGGGTCTGGGTGGAGGAAGTTGGAGGGGGGAGGCTAGAGGCGGGGACAATGGCTGCCATCAGTGCTGAGGCCAGAGTCTGAAAAGCTCGGTGAAGGGCCGCCTGACCAGAATGAATGCCCTCCAGGAATACATTTGTTTGTTGCAACTGCCTTTCTACACCCTGGATGGCATTCAAAATGGTAGACTGCCCAACAGTGAGGGACCTGAGGAGGTCAATGGCCTCCTCACTGAGGGCAGCAGGGGTGACTGGGGCAGGGCCTGAGGTGCCTGGGGCGAAGGTGATGCCCACCCTCCTGGGTGAGGGGGCACGAGGCAAAGGCTGAGGGGCTGCTGGGAGGACCGTGCTGGTAGGGGGGGTGGCGGCTGTACCTGTAGATGCGGGGGCACAGATGTTGCCGCCACCACAAGGGAGCTCCCATCAGAGGACAAGTCCGTGTCACTGGTCTCAGCTCCTGTCCCCGCCGTGGAGCTCCCCTCACCCTCTGTCCCACTGGTGAACTCCGAGCCCTCCAGGGCCATGTGGGATGCAGCTCCCTCCTGCTCCGGTGCCACTGCTCCTCCGCCTGATGATGCTAATGCACACAAGAACAGGAAGCCAACAAAAAGGGGGGGGGGGGTGACAGAAGAAAGACATGTTGAGTCCATGCAATACCGCTACCTTTGGCAGACACGACAGACACAGAAGCCCCCCCTGCACTACGCCTCGCTCTTGGGCTCCATTGTTCAATCCCTGGGACATGGCCTACAAGGCTATGGACGACATCTGCACACATGGATGACACAGGGACATGACTAGGTGTACTTGGCACTCTACAGAGTTGGTGTGGGGAGCCACATGGCCTGCCTGAAAGTGGGACCTTGCCTACTAAACTCGCCCTGGCCTAGGGAAACCCACAGCCCACCTCCCCAACCCAGACACCTCCACTGCGCGCAAAATCAGCAGGATGAGAGTGTACTCACCCCCTTGTGGCTGCTGTGATGCCCTCAAGCGCCCATCCAACTCCGGATACGCCACCGCCAGGATCCGGAACATCAGAGGGGTCATGGTACGACAGGCACCCATCCCACGTTGGGAGGCCATCCCCAGCTGAGCCTCCGCCCTCTTCTTGCTCCAGCGGCGAATGTCCTCCCATCTTTTCCGGCAGTGGGTGCTCCGTCTGTGGTAGACCCCCAGGGTCCGGACGTCCTTGGCGATGGCACGCCAAATATCTTTTTTCTGGTGGGCGCTGACCTACATGAATTGTACAGGGGGAAGAGAAATTTTATTACCAACTGCACCGTCACAGTCATTGGCCCCCATCCCTACCCTTGCCATGTGGCAAATGCATTCATCGTCGTTTCATGCACGCCTCATTCTAGCCCCCCCATCTTTCATCCACCCCACTCCACACAGGCATAGCCCATACAGCATGCTCCCAGTGTACTTGCCTGTTTGTCTGTAGAACCGTAGAGTAGCGTGTACTGGGGGGAGGACCCCATCCACGAGTTTCTCCAACTCCTCCAATGTGAAGGCAGTGCATCCTTAATGGCTTGGAGGGCCTTGTCTGCCTCTGGGTTTCAATCACACTTTGTGTCTGTCCGTGTGAGTTGCCAGGTGTAACTAGATGGGGAATGAGCCTCCCGCAGTATTTTGGCATCCTCATGAAGCTTCTTACTTCGGTGGGGTTTTGCGGGATCAGTGCACTCCAAATGGCTTCTGCCTTCCTTGGGTAGACCTGGAGCCCCTCTCGGGAGAATATGTAGCCGAAGAAGTTGACGGAGTTGCGATAAAGGCACACTTCTTCTTGTGAAGTGTGAGGCCAGCTTCAGAGAGTCTTTTGGAGCGTGACCTGCAACCTGAGGTGGTTTCCTCAAGGGTTTCAGAGAAGATGAGGATGTGCATTTCATAGATCGCGCTCTGGAAAGTTTGGTGGCTGACAAGACTCCGAAGCTGAGCTGCTTGTAGCCCCTGAGCCCCACGTTGGTGGAAAATGTGTTGATGTTGCGGCTTTCTAGAGCCAGCACCAGTTGATGGTACATGGAGCTGAGGTCCAGCTTAGAGAACCGCTCTCACTTGATGGCGCTGTTGGGAAGGGTCATGTCGATGCAGAGGAGGATGGTGTCTGGTTGTTTTGGCTTTGGGGCTATCACCAGGAGTGACACCCATTGGGTGGGGCCAGTGACTTTCTCAATTACTCCTTGCTCTTTGAGGGTCTATAATTCTTGTTCCACCAGGGGTCTCAGGTGGAAGGGTTCTCACATGTGTGTCAGGGCAGTTGGTCTAATCACTGGGTTGATGTGAAGCGGAAATTGTTTCCCTTTTAGTTTGCCCTTTAAAGAGCTGCAGGAACTCCTTCAGAATGGCCTCGGCATGCGAGTTGTGTATTTACTATGCAGGGTTCCTTTTTCTCCCTCCGCAATGTGGAACTTTGCCTTTGTCGAGTAGTTTGCACTCACAATGGTCACCTCAATCAACGGTTCTTGGCCTCCATAGATGTAGATCTTGGTGCTCACGGTAGAAGGGGTGGTCGAGGTGACAATTTATTGTACTGTTCAGCGCCATGATGTTCATGGAGGCGGCAGTATCTATGAGCGCCGTCACCTGAGCACCATTGATGCTTACTGTGCACATCAAGGGTGGCCACCTCTTCTGTTTTGGTCCTCCCAGTGAAGGATATAACAAAAATGTCTTTGTCTTCTTCCTCTTACTGGGTGACTCTGGGGCAGACCTCTGGGACTGTTGCCACTGTGCTGTTGTCTAATGAAATCTGCCATACTGTTGCCGCTGCTTTCCTGGCCTAAACTGCATCAGGCCTGGGTTTCCCCTCTCTGCAGACCTTGGCAAAGTGATTTGGCTTTCCACACCTCAAGCAGGTCTTCCCCTTCACTGGGCAGACTACTGGTGTCCTGTGTTCAAGGCCACAGTTCCCACAATCTTTGTTGTCTGGTTTTTGGGAGTGTCTTGGGCACGGAGGATTCTGGCACCCCTGAAAGGCATCCACTTGCTCTTCTTTTACCACAGCCTTCTGCTCATGCTATCTGGCTAGAATCAGGATTTCATCGAGCAAGATGCCAGGCTGGTGCAGGATTAGCTTGCGCAGAAGTTTGGAGCATCATCCCTGAATTATCTGGGCGCGTATTTCTTCATGCTGGTTGAGGCCCACACATGTGCTCACTAGTTTTCTCAGCCACTTGTAGAACATGTCTACTGACTCCGTATCTGTTGGCTTCGCCTGGTGCGGTTTGAATTGCTTGTTGTCTGGGTTGAGTTGGGGGTCAAAATACCATTTGAGTGTGACAACTGCCGCATCTAAGTTGTCATTGCCTGTGTTTGGCAGAGTCTCAAATAGATCGTAGAGTTTGTCACCCCTGAAATGCAACCTCAGCGGCCTTTGAACAGTGCCATTCGTCCACCTTGTGGCATGAAAGTAGTGCCTCAATCTGCCCAGCCACTGGGTACATTGTGATGCAGCTGTGGCTGGGTCCAACAGTTGGCTGAATGGAGGTAGCGCTGAGAAGGATGCATGTGCCCCTGTGTTGGGTGCAGGGCGTGTTTGGTCATGTTGGGGCAATGAGTTCATGGTAATGTGTCTTGTTCTTCCTGTCTTTTTTTTTTGCCTGCAGGTGCGGCGTAGAGTGTTCTGCAGCCCCCGCTTCTGTGGTGCTAACCTTCCACCTCTTTTTCTTTTTTTCAGGCACTGTAGATGGCGCCTGCAGAGAGCCTCGTAAGGAAGACCTCCAGTGGCAGGGGTTTCACTTACCTCTGGGCCAGTACACACACAGCCTTACCCTCTCTGCAGTGGAGGCACACACTGCAGTTCCATCGCCACCAGGGTAAGCTTAAGCATGACTCCCTAAAGTACAGGCCGCTGTATGTGCCTACCACTGGCAACCACACAGCATAGGGCACACTCTGGGGAGACAGTTAGCAGTGCTGAGGGATCTGCGGACAGTGCACAAGGCACGTTGGAGGCATCACGTTCCACTTGTAGTTTGGCCTGGAGGTAGCACATAGCTATGGTGCTTGGGTGCGTTCGCTGCTTGGGGCTTTTCCTGCCGGGTAGTGAGATTGTTCTTGCAGCCTCCCGCAGGCCATTGCTGTCCCTGACGTTCCTCATCTGTGCTCTTTGCTGGAACCGGCGCACCGCACCTCTGGTTCAGCATCAGGTGTGTGTGCAGTATCACAGTGCATGGGGAGGGGAGGCTCCTGAGGCGGGTGTCGGGCAGGAATGTGGGTACTCCTCTCTCGTCACCAGTGTGGAGGGGTGCTAGCCCTCTTTATGGTAGGCTGCAAATGCAACCCAGTGCCAACCCCAAACAGACTGCTCCAGTAGTATGCTTCAGGGAAGGACCACATGGGGCCGCTCGCTCATTTATTTATAACTGGGGCAGAGCCCGGCCTCCAGGATGGAAGATGCAACATAGCATATGAGAGCCCGAGTGGCTGCCTATACATAACAGGGCAGACGGGATATCCGTCACATTTGTGATGGAGTATTCCACTCCACCCAGATCTAAATCAAGCCCACTGTCTTGAGTCTTGGGCCACTATGTGCCTCAATTAAGAAAAGTGGCTCTGAACCCAGTGCAGCACACTTTTCTTGCAGCCCCTTAGCGCCCCCCTAATGCCACTATTTGCCCTTTGTATTTTTGGTGACTCCACTGCTTGTGAGGATGGTGTGCACTGCCATGTCATGGTCCCACACTAGTTTCAAATGTTTTTAGGCTGACCCTCATTGAAAAAGTCAGTCAATATGGCTGCTGTCCTCCTGCCTTATGCTAGTTTGTGCATCCCAGTGGTAATATACTGCCCAGAAATTCTTTAAAATGCATGGACTGAAATAAGCATGCAAACTTCTACATTATGGCGGTCATTACAACATTGGCGGAAAAAGCTCCTTACCGCCGTGCAGAAGACTGCCAACACACCGCCGCGGCCGCGGAATTCCGCCACAGCTATTATGACCCACATTTCGGAATCCGCCAAAATTCAGACACCCACGCAAGTCCGCCACACCAAAGGTCAGTGATAAACTGGCGAAAACAAAACCTCTACTGTCACGCCAACAGGAATACGCCCACACTATCACGACACACAAATCCACGCGGCGATCTTTCAACCGCTGCATTCCATTGGCGATATGCACCGTTGCGCTCAAAATACACACACACATAAAAAAACACATTGGACAATTCGAAATACAGACACCTGCTACACATACACACACCACTCCCACACACCCATTACAATATAAAACACAAACCCACATCACCCACAAACCCCCACAACCAAAAATTCAGAAAGAAGGCCAGAGAGAGACAGCACCAGCAAGAACAATGGCATCCACAGGCACACAACACCATCACCCACAGAACTTCCACGCACCTCACACAACACACCACTACATATCAGCACAATTATCACCCCACACACCACCCCACACATCACCTACACCACCCCATGGCACGGCAAAGACACCCCAGGTTCTCGGAGGAGGAGCTCAGGGTCATGGTGGAGGGAATCGTCCAGGTAGAGCCACAGCTATTCGGAGCACAGGTGCAGCACACCTCAATTGCTAGGAAGATGGAGCTATGGCGAAAATAGTGGACAGGGTCAACGCAGTGGGACAGCACCCAAGAAATCGGGAGGCCATCAGGAAGAGGTGGAACGACCTACGTGGGAAGGTGCGTTCCGTGGTCTCAAGACACCACCTGGCCGCTCAGCGGACTGGCGGCGGACCCCCACCTCCTCACCCACAACTACAACATGGGAGGAGCAGGTCTTGGCGATTCTGCATCCTGAGGGCCTCGCAGGAGTAGGTGGAGGAATGGACTCTGGTAAGACAAATCTTAATTATTACAATCCCCCACTGTACCTGCATGCTATCACATACTCCCACCCTCACCCCCAGCAGCCTAACTCCTCACATATGTCCCAACATCACAAATCACCCATCCCAATACCAAGCCCTGCATGCAGCAGCAAAGCATGGACACCCATCACTAAAGCATGGCCACTGCACAACCCCCTAAACCATCATCACACAAGGTCCCACACAAGAATGCTAACAATGGGGTACACGGTCACCCACCCATTGCACACCATGACACACACAGATGTAATAACCATCATTTTATACCCCTGCAGGACCACTACCCAACGTCACCGGACAGGAGGGTCCACACATGTCCACACCACCAACAGAAGAGGCCCACAGTGATGACAGCAGCTCTGTCCAACTGGATCTAGATGACCAGCCCGGCCCATCGGGGACCTCGGGACAGTCGGTTCCCCTCACCCAGTCACAGGCCACCACAGACCTTCCCCCCTCTGGAAACACCAGCACAGCACCCAGCCAGCGGGCCCATACCTCCGTCCCCAGGACACGTCAATAAGCAGTGTGTCCACCACTACAGGGAACCCAGGATAACCCACCACCCCAACAACAACAGGGACCTGGGGCAGTGGTAGTGGGCACACGGTCCAGGGGACGGAGGCACAGGAACACAGGGGAACTGGGAGGGCTGCTGTGCGTCAGGGGGCGGACAGGCCAAGGGAACCCACTCTCCAGGAGGCCCTCTCATCCATCATGGGAGCCTACCACCACTCCCAGGATCCGATGGCAACGGTACTGGCCAAGTTTCAGGAGACCCAGCGTCTACAGGAGGAACAGTATATGGGCTTCAGGGAGGAACTCAGAACCATCAGCTCCACCCTGGGCACCATCGTAGGGGTGCTGAAGGAAGTACTCAACACCAGTAGGGACACTGTTGCTCTATAAGGGGCCCCTGACACTAGCATGAATGATGAACTGCCCACCACCTCCGCCGGCGCTAGTGGACAGGACGCCCCGCCACAGGACCACCACACCAGCACCCCACCCCCTGCAGAGGGAGAACCACCTCGCAAACGGTCCCTGAGATCCAGGACAAAGACAGAGCATGATGCCAAGACCCCTGCCAAGAAATGTGACCACCCTGATTGTCATCCTACTGTCCCACTTTGTCACCCTGTCCATAGTTAAACTGCCCCAGCTCCATTTCCTATGACCATTTGGGCAATGTACCTGGGAGACTAATAGACTGGACTCTGCCATGGACATTCCTCTGCCATCACCCCTCACCATTTCACTACCCCCTCCAATATTGAGCACTTAAATAAACACACTTAAAGCACAAAACAATCTGGAGTCTGTCTGTGATTTCGAAATAGTGTATTAGCAATTACAGTGACAAAATGCTCTTTCAATTGTAATGTCAACATACCTATGTCACACAGCTCTAGTCCATGAGGAATCTAAGCAGATGTCACACAGTGAGACCCACATCTGTGAAATCGTAAGGGAAAGTGACAACTCAGCGACCATACACTGGGTGAAAACGACACACAGTAGAGAGGTAGTAGTGTTAAAGTACATGTAGTAGGCAGGTCTGTACTCTTACCTGTGTCTCACTGGAAATATTGATGGATCACTGAGTCCCTGTTGTTCATGTCTTCTTCCTCTGCTCCCTCGTCTTCACTGTCCACAGGCTCCACAGCTGCAACAACACCGCCATCTGGATCATCCTCCTGCAGAAAAGGCACCTGTCGTCGCAAAGCCAAGTTATGAAGCATACTGCAGGCCACGATGATCTGGCACACCTTCTTTGGTGAGTAGAATAGGGATCCACCTGTCATATGGAGGCACCGGAACCTGGCCTTCAGGAAGCCGAAGGTCCGCTCGATCACCCTCTTAGTTCAACCATGGGCCTCATTGTAGCGTTCTTCTGCCCTTGTCTTGGGATTCCTCACTGGGGTCAGTAGCCATGAAAAGTTGGGGTAACCAGAGTCACCTGCAAATGGTGAGGGACAACTGTTATACACGCACTAACCTGGAGGGATATCCCCAGACCCAGACAACCATTCCCACTGACTTGCCTCCAGGTGCTCACCTAATAGCCACACACTGTGCCTCTGGAGTTGACCCATCACATAAGGGATGGTGCTATCCAAACATACCATCTGTACATTCATAGAATGATAACTCTTCCGGTTTCTGTACACCTGTTCACTCCTGTGGGGGGGGACCAAAGCCACATGGGTCCCATCAATGGCACCTATGATGTTGGGGATGTGTCCCAGGGCACAGAAATCCCCTTTCACTGTAGGCAAATCCTCCACCTGAGGGAAAATGATGTAGTTCTGCATGTGTTTCAGAAGGGCAGACAACACTCTGGACAATACGTTGGAAAACATAGGCTGGGACATCCCTGATGCTATGGCTACTGTTGTTTGAAAAGACCCACTTGCAAGGAAATGGAGCACTGACAGCACCTGCACTTGAGGAGGGATTCCTGTGGGATGGTGGATTGCTGACATCAGGTCTAGCACCAACTGGGTACACAGTTCCTGGATTGTGGCACTGTCAAGCCTGTATGTGATAATCACATGTCGCTCCTCCATTGTCGACAGGTCCACCAACGGACGGTACACCGGAGGATGTCGCCATCTCCTCACATGTCCCAGCGGACGGTGCCTATGAAGGACAACAGCAAGCACAGAGTCAAACAACTCAGAGGTACGTACCCACAGTTTACCCAGAACACCAATCATACAGAAAAGGTGGCCTGTATGTGTGTTTAGTCTAGGCCTAGGTATGTGTGACGCAGTTGGAAATGAAGCCATGTGGGCCCCTGAAATGGCGGCTGCCTGACCTCTAAAGTGGGACAATGGGATGTGAGGTAACTGCACTGGTGTTGTACACTGTTGCGGTAGGCGGTCGAAGACCGCGGAGCAATGCTGCATTGGTTAACATTGGACCCTATGGGTCTCAGGAGCCAATGACGATGTACGCCGGTGGTGACGGTACACACTGCCGTGGACATGACCGCCATTTTCTATCTGTTCAATCACTCGATACCTGATCTTCAACAGGAGAGGACCTACACTGCAAGTGCTGCTGTGAACTCGGTCAGCAAGAGACAATGGCTCGAGTGTCTGGGGAAAGGGCCCCTGCCTTCACATCGGAGGAGTTGGAGAAGCTTGTGGATGGGGTCCTCCCCCAGTACACTCTACTCTAGGGTCCTCCAGACAAACAAGTAAGAACACAGGGAGCATGTTGTATGGGCTATGCCTGGGTGGAGAGGGCTGGATGTAAGAAGGAAGGGAGGAGAGTGCTGCGTGCATGAAAGACGGTGAATGCATGTGCCACATGGCAAGGGTAGGGATGGGGGCCAATCAGTTTGATGGTGCAGTTGGTAATAACTTCTCTTTTTCCCCTGTACATTTCATGTAGGCCAGCGCCCACCAGAAAAAAGATATTTGGCGTGCCATCGCCAAGGACGTCCGGACCCTGGGGGTCTACCACAGACGGAGCACCCACTGCCGGAAAAGATGGGAGGACATTCACCGCTGGAGCAAGAAGACGGCGGAGGCTCAGCTGAGGATGGCCTCCCAAGGTGGGAGGGGCGCCCGTCGCACCATGACCCCCCTGATTTTCAGGATCCTGGCGGTGGCCTACCCAGAGTTGGATGGGCGCTTGAGGGCATCACAGCAGCCACAAGGGGTTGAGTACACTCTCATTTAGCTGAATTTGCGTGCAGTGAAGGGGTCTGGGTGGGGGAGGTGGGCTGTGGGTTTCCCTAGGCCAGGGCGAGTTCCATAGGCAAGGCCCCTCCATAAGGCAGGCCATGTGGCACCCCACCCCAACTCTGTAGAGTGCCAAGTACACCTAGTCAGGCCCCTGTGTCATCTATGTGTGCAGATGTCATCCATAGCCTTGTAGGCCATTTCCCAGGAATTGAACAGTGGAGCCCAGGAGCATGGCGTAGTGCAGGGGGCTTCTGTGTCTGTCGTGTCCGCCAACGGTAGTGGTAATGCATGCACTCAACATGTCTTTCTTCTGTCTTCCCCCCCCTTTTTGTGGTCTCCCTGTTCTTGTGTGCATTAGCATAATCAGGCGGAGGAACAGTGGCACCGGAGCACGAGAGAGCTGCATCCCACATGGCCCTGGAGGGCGACACTACGGAGTCTGAATTCACCAGTGGGACGGAGGGCGAGGGGAGCTCCACGGCGGGGACAGGAGCTGACACCAGCGACACGGACTCGTCCTCTGATGGGAGCTCCCTTGTGGTGGCGGCAACATCTGCACCCCCCGCATCTACAGGTTCAGCCGCCAGCCCCCCTACCAGCACCGCCCTCCCAGCAGCCCCTCAGCCTTTGCCCCGTGCCCGCTCACCCAGGAGGGTGGGCATCACCTTCGCCCCTGGCACCTCAGGCCCTGCCCCAGTCACCCCTGCAGCTCTCAGTGAGGAGGCCATTGACCTCCTCAGGTCCCTTACTGTTGGGCAGACTACCATTTTGAATGCCATCCAGGGTTTAGAGAGGCAGTTGCAACAAACCAATGAATTCCTGGAGGGCATTCATTCTGGTCCGGCGGCCCTTCAGCTAGCTTTTCAGACTCTGGCCTCAGCACTGATGGCAACCATTGTCCCTGTGTCTAGCATCCCCCCTCCAACTTCCTCCACCCCGACCCAATCCCCTGTACCTCAGCCTATCCCAAGCACACCTACAGACCAACATGCACACACGTCAACACCCAAGGGAAGCTCAGGCAAACATAAGCACCACACATCCAACAGGCACTCACGCAAGCATCAGACACACGCAGACACACCAACATCCACTGCCTCCACTGTGTCCCCCTCCTCCTCGTCTCCCTCCCAGTCTCGTCTACACTCACACCTGCATGCACTACCTCTACAGCCACTACGTCCCTCTCCAGCACACCCACCACCACACCCCGCTCACGTGCAGTCACCACCCCCACTACCATTCACACGTCCCCTGTATCCTCTCCCAGTGTGTCTGTGATGCCCCCTCCCAAGATACACAAACGCAGGCACACACCCACCCAAAAGCCATCCACCTCACGACAGCCTCTAGCGCATGCACCTTCACCCAAAGTCACCAAACGTACACCTCCTACAACCACCACCTCTTCCTCCACTCCCAAACCCCCTCCAGCTACCCGTCCCAGTTTGTCTAAAAAACGTTCCTGTCCAACCTTGACCTCTTTCCCACATCTCCCCCACCCTGTCCGTCTCATAGGTCCCGAACTAGCACCTCAGCCACAACATCTCCAGGACCAGTGGTGCCTGTAGTCACCAGAATCTGGAGTGCACCGGCCACCAGAACAGCCAGTGTGGCACGGAGCCACAGCACAGACAGTCCCCCACCTGTGAAGCATCAGAAGTTGGCCAGTGCCCGGCGGGAGAGGGGGAAGACTCCAGCCACCAAAGCTGCTCCCAGGGGTACAGGTGGGAGTGTGGAGTCAGCTGTGACACCGTCCAAGGTGGGGAAGGACCACAAGAAACCCAGCAAGTCTGGGAAGAGCAGCACGGCGGAGAAGACCGCCATCATCCCGCTGCCCAGCTTGCCAGGAGGCCACCACCGGCACCAGCCCACCTGCCCAGGAGGCCAGCACCAGACCAGCTGGCCAGGAAGCCACCGCCAGCACCAGTCAACCTGCCCAGGAGGCTGCCGCCAGCACCAGCCCAGCTGGCCAGGAGGCCAGCACTAGCCCTGCTGGGCCATGAAGGACCGCCAGCACTAGCCCATGAAGGACCGCCAGCACTAGCCCCGCTAGGCCATGAAGGACCGCCAGCAGCTGAGACTCTGCAAAGGAGACCGCCATCTCAAGCACCGCTGAACAGGGCACCGCCATCTCAAGCACCGCTGGCCCATGAGCGGCAGAGGCACTGACGCAACTGAGTCCGTCACGGGGTGAATGATGCACTCTGGGCACCATGCCCCCTCCAGAACCAGTGGAGACTGTCATCCACTCCCTCTGTCCTTAGCAGGATGAAGCACTCTGGGCACAAAGCCCCCTCCAGAACCAGTGGAGAAAGGCATCCACTCCCTCTGTACTTAGCAGGATGAAGCACTCTGGGCACAAAGCCCCCTCCAGAACTAGTGGAGTAAGGCATCCATTCCCTCTGTCCTTAGCAGGATGAAGCACTCTGGGCACAAAGCCCCCTCCCGAGCCAGTGGAGAGATACATCCACTACCTCAGTCCTTGGCAGAATGAAGCTCTCTGGGCACCATGCCCCCTCCAGAACCAGTGGAGACTGTCATACACTCCCTCTGTCCTTAGCAGGATGAAGCACTCTGGGCACAAAGCCCCCTCCAGAACCAGTGGAGAGATGCATCCACTACCTCAGTCCTTGGCAGGATGAAGCACTCTGGGCACAAATCCTCCTCCAAAACCAGTGGAGAAAGGCATCCACTCCCTCTGTCCTTAGCAGGATGAAGCACTCTGGGCACAAAGCCCCCTCCAGAACCAGTGGAGAGATACATCCACTACCTCAGTCCTTGGCAGGATGAAGCACACTGGGCACAAAGCCCCCTCCAGAACCAGTGGAGAGATACATCCACTACCTCAGTCCTTGGCAGGATGAAGCACTCTGGGCACAAAGCCCCCTCCAGAACCAGTGGAGACTGCTATCCACTTGAGAGACTGTGGCTTTGCACTCCCCAGGATGGAACAGTGGGCAACCCACCCACTGTAGAGATTTGAGAGACTGTGGCTTCGCACTCCCCAGGATTGAACAGTGGGCAAACCACCCCCTGTAGAGACTTGAGAGACTGTGGCTTTGCACTCCCCAGGATGGAACAGTGGGCATGTGGCCCCCTCGTGGATTTGGCGTTGTGCACTCAAGCAGCATAGGTGCCCCCCCTTTCCCTCCCCCTGAGGTGCCTGTTTAGTTGCTGTCTGATGCCCCTGCAGTGTTCTCTCTGTCATGGTCAGGGATCTTGTGTGGGCCTCACCCATACCGTGTGGTCCCAGTGTTCCACGGACTTTCTTAGAGCACTACCTGGACTACTATGCTTGGTGTATATTATGTACATGATGTATATATCTATTTCTGCCTACTTGCTTTTAATATATTACAATGATTACACTCATTTTCTATTGTCTTTGCATTCTTCCAGGGGGCTTGGGAGGTGTAACTGTGATATTGATGTGCATTAGTGTGTGTGTTGTAGTGGCTGAGGGTGGGGGTGGGGGTGTTGCGTGTGTGTGTCACTGTTTTTTCCCTCCCCCCTCCCCTGTGTCGTAGGTGCAGTACTCACTGTGGTCTTCGCTGCCGGCGTTCGTGCTCCTGGTAGAGGAGCAGGAAGACTATTGCAGGGAGAATTTGGAGTTCCGGGTCCACGGCGTCCTCGTTCCTCGTGGGGTGTGTAGAGGTGAGCGTTTTGCCTTCGGGATTCCTGTTTCCGCCGTGTTTTTATCCGCGGTGAATCCGCCCCGGAAAAGGTGGCAACTTGGCCAGTCATAATAGTGTGGGCGGTACATTGTCTCCCGCCTGTCTGTTGGCGGTGACCGCTGCGCTGTTTGTTTGTACCGCCGTGGCAGTCGGAGTGTTAAAGTGGCTGTCTTTGTTGGCGGTTTCCGCCACGGTCGTAATTGCAATTTTTTTACTGCCGGCCTGTTGGCGGTCTTACCGCCGCTTTAACACCGACTGCCAATGTTGTAATGACCACCTATATTTCTAGATGTTTTCGTATCCGCTAAATATTCAAGTTGTTCTTAGGGGAGCACTTTAAAACCTATATTGCATATGTTAAAAAATGCACAGCAGATGTGGTCTCTGGCTCCAAAATAACAGGGACTCGGAGGGAGGGGAGAGTGAGAGAGGACTACATGGCACTCTATAAATGAGTCGGTAATTAAATAATACTAGGTGTCCATATTCCAATAAATGTGTATTTAAATTTGTATAATTCTATTTGTCTCTTTCCTACGTTTCAACTCGTTACAGTCATGCAGTGGTAATGTCTTTCATTGAATCAGGTTTGTTTGAAGCGGTAATTGAGACACAGACGAGGTAGGTCTTTGGCGTATAGTGCTACGTGAGCAACCATTTACCGGTCAACCTATTTGATTGCCAGTAAAACGTGAGTTTATTATTTGAGTTTTCGAATGTAGAGGAGGGGATTATCTAGCTGTGTTTCTTCCTTGTCCGGGAGATTCCAAAACGCCAATCATTTACATAAAATGTTTTCATTCATTGGAAACTCACTTTCCTTCTAGAGCTCATATACTTTTCCATCTTCTTCAAGGGGTTTTCCCATTTGAAGTACTTTGTCCCTTGTTAATTGCGGTTGAGAGTGCTTACTGCTTTTTGTTTTGCAACGTAATTTAAGTGAAAATGGATTGAGCAAGACATTACAATAGCAACATTGTTCTTTAATTCAGGCTGATAGAGTGGCATATGCCGCTAGCCATTGACCCAGAAGCTACCCGGTACCATTGTTCTGAAACACCAGGATAAATGAATGAGATTACATTGCAGGGGTGTGTGTGTGTGTGTGTGTGTGTGTATGTGGGGGGGAGGGGGAGCGACATTAACCACTGAGCTCAGTCAGCTGTGTTTTTTATGTTTACAAAAGATGATTTATGCCTCATTGTGGACTACAAGAAACATTTGCTATATCAGTTACTTAAAACTAAATAAATGCAGCCTTAAAAAGAACTATTAATTCAACTAGCAAGCCTGGCAAAGAAAAAGAAACCCGTCAATCTATAAATCTGTGAGTAACACAGGATATTTGTTTCTATTTGTAGAGGTAAAACCATGACCTACATCACCTGTTTTTCACAGAAGAATAGACATATTTCCAAGTCCTCATGATAGATGTCCCACATGGTAGATGCCCTTTCTTTATTTGTCCACAAATCTTTACCTTTTCAGTGCCTGCTACAATTGTATTCATGCCCTGTAGCTGTCCCTTTGAGATTTCCAGGCCCTGTATGTGGGTGCCATTTCAAGGGAGTCTGTGTACTAGCCCCAGTCTGTGAGCTTGTCCAAGAAGAACGTTTTGAGGAGTCTGTATGCTGTCTTAACTATATCACTTTTGGAGGAGTCTACTCACAAATAGAAAACTATGTAGGGAGTTTATTAATCAGTATCTTTCAATATAATGGTAAACATTGCATTGTCAATATTAATGATGTCAATAAAAAAACTTTTGAAAAAAAATGTGTGTCAGGGTATTCTTTTTATTACAATTAAACTCACACTGCAGCCTTAGGAGCAACCTTAAGGGGTCCCTGCCCTCCAGAGCCCAAGAGCAAATGCTCCAACTCTGTGAGCGCTTGAAATCATGATAACATAATAAGGCCCCCAAAAGGCTTGGGTCTTGGAGCAGAGTTTAGCTCTCAACTGTGCTACAAATCTGCTGTATGCTGACTGCTAACCCATAGATGGTGACATACAGTACAGCAATATCCCTGCTGATAGAAAGCCTCTGGCATCCTTAAAAGTCATCTATGGTCTATCTGGACTCATTCTCACAGCCCTTTTTATTCAGTAAAGTTTATTGGGCTTTTTGCGCTCTCTAAATCATAAAAAAGAGGCACTTCTTGCTTTCCCTCTTGTGTATCATGAATCTACATTCCCTGTGGTGTCCTGCATCACTTCAGAGTCTTTGGGCACACCTCCCACGTCCCCATGGGGGCTGGTCTGGTTCTATCCAAATGCCCTTGGACAACTATGTCCTGTCACTCAAAAACCTGTCCCTACATGTTTCTGCTTCTGGAGAGTCTCAAACTGTCATGTCTCCTCCACAATACTCCCAAGTGTTAGTTCCAGTGCCTGTTCCCAGCACTCTAAGCCAGGCCTCTTAGTTCCTGCTCCCAAGTATTCCCAAACTTCCTGTCAGCTCCTATTCCAAATCTGGTCTCCAAGTTCCGGTTTCCCAATACTTTCAAGTTCTGCCTTGTGAACTATCAATGCATGTGTTTTTGGTTATAAAATAGTGTAGCACATTCTGCCAGTCCTGGCTTTGGATTTTAAATTGACAGCACAATGTGTTCTGGAACTCGTAGTTCATATTTCGCATTGTAGTTGGGGTCCAACACAGCTCAGAACATTAAGTTAGCCAGACACATAGCTTACCTTGATGCAGCAAGTGCACCAGGGCTTAAGGCAGTGAGGAACCTGCTGCAGTCCTATTTTTGACTATATTTTTATTCTGCAGTGGGATTGTGTTTGATCACATTAAGACCTCTGGCATTATTGCTACACTGATGAAGAGAGGGCTAAAATGTCATCAGAGATTTGGGTTGTCTTTCGGCTGTGTACTAGACATGGCATTGTTAATGCACTATGTTTGAAGAGCAGGTCATGGGTGTGATGGTTATTTGTATTATAACCATAGCTATACATTACCTCAGTGTTTTCAAGAGTACTCCTTTGGGAGTGCCTAAAACTTGCAGACTTTTAGCCAATTTCCTTGGCTTAAAGTTGTGTAGAATGTACTATTCTGTAGATCTAGTATTCAGAATTGTTGCACTGAAGAGCCCCACATACCCTTATTTGATCTTGCATACATCACTCACTCACGCCATCATATTTGGGGCGGGTATTTAACCTCATCACTTGCAAATTTCACCAGCTGGCACTGGTTGTAAGGTGTTTGAAAGAGTAGGAGAATCTGAACTGAGTGTCCAGGATAAACAAGAAAAGCACAAGTGCAAATCTCGTTTATACCCTTTTATCTATGTAGGTTAAGTAAGTGAACACTGTGGAATGGATGTGCAGAAGTTTGCAGCTCACCCTGCATGTGGTGCCATGGCTAAAATGGCAGTTTTGGTTGGTGGTAGTTTGCATGCTATTCTGAAATTAAGTGATTAGGCCGGTGATTCTATCTTTAAAAAAGTTTTTTTTTAAAGAAAGTGGCCTGAGAAATGTTATGGCAAACTTAAAAAATAAAGGTTGTCATGCCTTTCTATAAAATGCAGATTTTCCCTAGCCATCGTGGGAAGAAAATCATGGTTTTATAAACACAGAGGCAACTATTATACCTCTCTTTAGTTAGCCAACCCTACATTTGATGTATGTGTTTTTTCTTGACTTGCGGGTCAGGCATAGGAGGATGAAAACTTGTTGTAGGATCCCTTTAGCACTGAGATTGGACTCCATTACATACATTTTTATACATTTTCATGTTTTGTTTAGCAAAGCCAGCTTTTAGTTTGTTATTGTTATATTCCAATTAGCTGCTGCTTTTCTAAGAAGACAGAGTTCAACCTTTACACTTTAGCAGCCATTGTACAACTTGCACTTGGTGCCTTGTTCAAAGCTGCCATGAACAGTACATGATATGCCAACTCATATTGCCAGCCCAGGAGCCAGTTCCTATCCACGAGACACATCATTACGCCAGGCCTGCTCTCCAAACTCTGTATAGGTTATTATATGCTCAACACATAGGTCTAAGGAGGGCAGAGGACATTCAGGTCATGACCATCCTGAGACACGTACAACACCACAGACAGCTTTGCTGATCCTGGCGCTGAATCTTCAGCTTCCCAAGAGGTTTGCCATCCAGACAACAGGCAGACCCCTGTTATTCTACTCAGGTATGGGTTCGGGTTACTCCCTTAGTTCGGAACAGGCAGAAGGTTAACAAACACTTTGCTCTCTGATCTAGACATAGGGTTTAGGCAGGAATTTCTAGAATTCTTTGGATTTCTAGAATCATACAAAATGGTGGCGTTGTTTATCTCCTTTATCTTCTTTACCTTGGTTGAAATGATGATTACTGGTTTATGTTTCATCTGCCTTATTATTGCAGCCCATGCCTTTTACACTAGGATGCAATTTCTTCAATAAAAACATTGAAATCCAGTCTGCACCCCGTGCCCTGCCTTTTCATGTGTGAGTAACTGAGTAACAAAGTGAAAGGGGTATGATCTGCGGTTTAGCTGGGAGTTAGGCTGACATCTTCCATGCAGTGTGAGGTGGATCCTGTCTCCCACATTCAATGGTGCTTAGTACCAAATAGAAACCGCACAAGATGGTGCTACTGTTAGGTCAGGTACTTATTGAACGGATGTCCTGAGAAACTCTCTCTCATTTGTAAAAGGATCTCTATGCACCGTGTTTATATGAAGATGTCCATGGTATAAGGGAAAAATCTTCCTCAGCTAAATAGGTAGTACCTATTTTATTCTTAGGTTGTTCAAGTTTGAACCTTAAAAGGATACCCCATTTAGGCCCATATTTATACTTTTTGACGCTAAACTGCGCTAACGCAGTTTAGCGTCAAAAAGTTTTGCGCCGTCTAACGCCATTCTGAAGCGCCATGCGGGCGCCGTATTTATGGAATGGCGTTAGACGGCGCAATCAGACCGGCGCTGCCTGGTTTGCGTGGGAAAAAACCACGTAGACCAGACAGCGCCGGCGTAGGGGGAAAATGGCGCATGGGCGTCTTAAAATGGGGCAAGTCAGGTTACGTCGAAAAAATCGTCTTAACCCGACTTGCGCCATTTTTTAACGACGCCCATCCCCCATCAACATGACTCCTATCATTGTAAAGATAGGAGTCATGCCCCCTTGCCCAATGGCCATGCCCAGGGGACTTATGTCCTCTGGGCATGGTCATTGGGCATAGTGGCATGTAGGGGGGCACAAATCAGGCCCCCCTATGCCACAAAATATTATTTAAAAAAAAAAAAAAAAAACTTACCTGAACTTACCTGAATGTCCCTGGGGTGGGTCCCTCCAGCCTTGGGTGTCCTCCTGGGGTGGGCAAGGGTGGCAGGGGGGGTCCCTGGGGGCAGGGGAGGGCACTCTGGGCTCATTTTGAGCCCACTTGTCCCTTAACGCCATGCCTGACCCAGGCGTTAAAAAGCGGCGCAAATGCGCCGTTTTTAGCCACGCCCACTCCCGGGCGTCGCTTTTGCCCGGGAGTATAAATCCCACGTAAAGGCCTGGGAGTCATTTTTTAGACGGGAACGCCTCCCTTGCATATCATTAACGCAAGGAAGGGGTTCACGCTAAAAAATGACGCACATTCCGGGAACTTTGGCGCTATTCGCCTCTAACGCCATAGTATAAATATGGCGTTAGTTGGCGTTAGTTTTGCGTCGAAATTGCGTCAAAAAAAACGACGCAATTTCGGCGCAAACGGAGTATAAATATGGCCCTTAGTGTTTCTATCTCTGAATCCTGTCTTTTCAAACATGGCACAACAACAACAGTAGTTATTCCAGTAAATTGTAGACAGGCTATCACACAATGTTTACTTGCTAATGGGCTTGCTAATGGGGGTGGAGATGTTATGTTTGGGGTAGAAGCCCACTAGCATACCAGCAACATTCTATTCCTGGGTCACTTTTCCTGCATTCAAAGCAAATACAAACACTTTTCACATATATACTGCAGCTAATGCACATAAAAAACTTATCAATATCTAGAAATACCACTAACATATGAAGAACACCAAAATTGGTTTCAAGGTGCCCTCCCACTTGTAGTTCAACATGTTAGATTAGGCCCCCAAAGTGAAGATGGACCAGCATGGCCAGCATTGGCTACATATACAGAATATCCAAATGTACAAAATATGCAAGCAGCAGATTTACTTCCCATCCATAATAATTTAGTATGTTTAATACAATTCATAATGTGGACCTTGAACACCACCCCAGGCAGGGCTGCTCCAGCTGCCCAACAACTGGCGACACCAGGGATAAACCCAGTAAATATTAATGTAATTATGGGTAAGGCCCCCACCAGGCATTAAGAAATTCCAGTTTGGATTGCACAAAAAACAAACCATCTGGAAGCAGTGCTTCCCCATACTGGACCCCAAGATAAACACAGAATTCTCACAAATATGCTTGCCATTTGGGATGGTTCCCTCCATAGATGACTGTACCACTTGGGGCACAGTATTTGCTGCAATTCACACCACAATGCATAGTACACCAAGACCTTCGAACCTTCCAGATGTGTTAAAACAAATACAAAATGAACACGGGTATGCCACTGCTCTGGATTTGGGGATGAAACTAATGGACAATTTTGCCACAATGTCCTCAATCATTGTAAGTAACATTAAAGGGAAAGAAGCAGCATAGGCAATACCCCAGTGGCTCAAAGACGTTTCTCAAATTGAACAGGAACATGAGCTACCAAAGAATATTTCTGAAATTTATTCTAGCAGATGTCAGCATATTGTGGGGACTAGACCAAATAAGCCACAGCTTAAAGATAGGGTTCTAAAAAACTCTGGGTCAAACAAAAATCTAATAAAGATAAATCATAACAACAAGGAGAGTTTCCACAGTCGGAGACCTAGGAAAAATGTTACAACTTTAGAAATCTTTATAATTTGAAACCTCCTGCTAGGGCGTATACTGATACAGACCCTTCTCGAACCTTTCAGGACTCGTCCAACAAACAGACTGAGAGAGGTGGGTGGTCAGAACACAGATACGAGTATGTGAAACCAAAAAGGACTTATAATGCTCATCTGATGTCACAATTAAAAAGGAAGAGACATTTCCACAGCAGAAAACCTCAATTTTAAAAGAAGAAGGCTGTGGTGATATTGGCTAAGTATGCCACACATACTGAGAACATTACACCATGCAATTCCTCATTGGATAATATGGGGCTCTATGGAGTACAGTGGTCAATGGGGATCTGCACTGGCGGTGACGGTGTACACAGCCACAGACGTGACCGCCATTTTCTATCTGATTCCTCACTTGTTTCCTGACCTTCAACAGGAGAACACCTACACTACATGTGCTGCTGTGACTTGTGTCTGGAACCTACCATGGCCCATGTGACTGGGGAAAGGGCCCCTGCTTCACTTCGGAGGAGTTGGAGAGATTGGTGGATGGGGTCTGACCGCAGTTAAACTGCTGTATGGGCCTCCAGACAAACAGCTGAGTACACTTTGGGCACAATGCATGTGGGAAGGATGCATGGAGAAGTGTGTGCAAGTATTGTGTAATTGGGGGGGAATGTCTTGTGGTGGTGTGCATGGTGTTTATGTGATGGGACAGTGGCAATGGCGAGGTATGTGCTAACCTATGGTGTGACGTAGTTAAGGTTGATATGATCGTTGTCTGCCACCATGAAATGGCGATTGCCTGTCCTGTATGTAGGGACACATGAAAGTGTGGTGACTCTGCGGACATTAGGCGTTGTGGCAGAAGGCAGTCTTGCACCGCCATGCAATTACTCATTGGATAATATGGGGCTCTATGGAGTACAGTGGCCAATGGAGATCTGCACTGGCAGTGACGGTGTACACCGCCACGGATGTGACCGCCATTTTCTATCTGATTCCTCACTTGTTTCCTGGCCCTCAACAGGAGAACACCTACACTGCATGTGCTGCTGTGACCTGTGTCTGGAACCTACCATGGCTCGTGTGACTGGGGAAAGGGCCCCTACCTTCGCTTCTGAGGAGTTGGAGCGATTAGTGGATGGGGTCCTACCCCAGTACGGACTATTGTATGGGCCTCCAGACAAACAGGTGTGTACACTTTGGGCACAATGCATGTGGGAAGGATGCATGGAGAAGTGTGTGCAAGCATCGTGTAATTGGGGGGGAATGTCTTGTGGTGGTGTACATGGTGTGCGCTGGCCGATGTGTGTGCCAATGGTGAAAGAAACGGGATTGGTGGGCCATATTTGTGACAGGCTGGATTGTATGGTTAATGGTGTTCTTCTGTCTATATTACCTCTGCAGGTCAGCGCCCATCAAAAGAAGGGACTATGGTGTGCAGTGAAACAGTGGGAGGACCTGAGACGCTGGGCACGGAAGATCGCAGAGGCCCAGCTGGGGATGGCCTCCCAATGAGGAAGGGGTGCCCTTCGGAATCTGACCCCACTGATGGCCCGCATACTGGCAGTGAGCTATACAGAGCTGGATGGGCGCTTGAGTGAATCACAGCAGCCACAAGGGGGTGAGTACAGTGGGCATTATTAAAATAATTGGCAGGTGGCATGGGATCCAGGTGGTAGATGTGAGTTAGTGGGTGCCCCTAAGGCTAGGCCAGAAATTGCAGCGTGAGTCAACTCTAGGGTAATTTGTGCATGGCAAATGCAGGTAACGTAGCTTGTTAGCATTCCATGTCAGTCAGGGCTTTGTGGGTCCCAAGAGGGGTGCAGTTGGCAGTGTGTGGCCCTCATTTTACAGTGGCAGCTAACCAAATCACTGGCATTGCAATGCATAGTGCTCAAGCCTGATCCCTATGTGTGATGGTGCTGTGTATGCCAACTGTGGTGTTGGTGCTGTAATTGACCCAGTGTTTCCTTTTTCTCTCCCCCCCTCTTTTTTCTTCTGTCATCCTGTCCATGTGTGCATTAGTATCATCTGGCGGAGGAGCAGGAGCACCGGCAACAGAGGGAGCTGCATCCCACAGGACCCAGGAGGCTGAGTCCACAGACTTTGAGGTAATCAGCGGGATGGAGGGCGAGGGGATCACCATGGTGGAGACAGGAGTTGACAACACAGACTCAGATACCTCCTATGATGGAAGATCTCTGGTGGTAGCGGACACCTCTGTGACCACCCCAGCTGCAGGTACAGCCACCACCCCTCCATACCAGCACCGCCCTCCCTGTAGCCCCTCAACGAGTTACCCGTGCCCGCTTACCCAGGAGGGTGGGCATCTCCTTCACCCCAGGCACCGAAGGCTCTGCCCCAGTGAGCCCTGCTGCCCTGAGTGAGGAGGCTATTGACCTCCTGAGATCCATCTCTGTAGGGCAGTCAACCATTGTGAATGCCATCCAGGGGCTGGCATCCCAGATGCATCAATTCAATGCATTCCTGGAGGGCACCCACGTTGGATTGGCAGCCGAACAGAGATCGATTCAGGCTCTGGCCTCCTCTCTGATAGCAGCCATTGTCCCTTTCCTATCGTACCCCATCCAACTATCACTTCCCAGTCTCCTCAACCCCAACCCATCCCATGCACACATACAGACGAACATGCGCACAAGGCAACACCCAAGAGTGGCACAGTCAAACACAGGCACCACACTTCATCCCACAAGCACTCACGCAAACACCAGAGCGTTGCAGACACAACCACATCCACTGCCTCTGCTGTCTCCCCTCCTCCTCTTCCTCCACCTTCCTCACAATCTCATCCACACTCACACCTGCATGCACTGCATTTACATCCACCACCAGCATCACCACACCAAGCAGCACACACACCTCACTAGCAGACACCTCCACAACATTGATGCATGTGTCCCCGGTGTCCTCTCCCACTCTGTCTGTCCCCCTTCCTAAAGGACACAAATGCAAGCACTCACAAAGGCATCCACCTTACATCAACACACTGCCCATGCACCTGCACCCAAATCCAGCAGACATGCACCTCCTACAACCACTCCCTCAACCTCCACTAACATCCACACTCCCTCCTCCCACCCCACCGTCCATAAGCAGCTTTTCCTTGCCCAACTTGGGCAACACTAGTCCATTTATTTTTTCTATTATATACCATGGGTGAATGACATAAACAGATAACATGGTTTGCCCAGGCATTCTCACCGGCTCGCCACCATTTGTAGGGAATGGGAAGATGACCTAGGAAGGGAGATTGCCATGAAGGATTGGGTAAAGATCAGTGAGTACCCTCATTAAAGTATCCCGGAATGAAAAGCTCCTGTATATCCAAAGTAATATTTCACACAGAGCATACCTTACGTCTGCCTCTCTTTCCCGAATGTTTGGCTCCCTATCCGAATGCCCACTGGGTCATCAATCGGAAGCACATATCAAGCACATGTTTTGGACCTGCCCGGTTGGGGAGAGTACTGGACCGGGATAATAGCTGAAGTAGAACAAGCCTCAGATCGCACCGCCCTACACATGATGAAAGGGGCACTGTTGGAC
This sequence comes from Pleurodeles waltl, assembly GCF_031143425.1. NCBI lineage: Eukaryota > Metazoa > Chordata > Amphibia > Caudata > Salamandridae > Pleurodeles > Pleurodeles waltl. The sequence goes on from NC_090436.1 coordinate 235,741,940, forward strand.
CTCTCTCATAGACCTGTAGCCAATAAAGCTAGTAATAGGTTCATAGATCTGGCACTACTTATAGCCCGTAGACTCTTTGAAATGTACTGGAAATCCTCGCCATTACCCTTAACCGTGCAATGGTGGGTAGTAAAACTTAAATGAGGTCGGGCGGAGGCAGTGGCCTTACTACGGAAAAGATAAGGGGATTTCAGAAGTACCCCATAATCACAGCCTGGGAAACATTGCTCACTAATTTGCACCCTTACTCAGAAACACCCAATAACTCACAGGAAGAAGTATGAGACCCACTCTACACCTCCCATCCTGTTGTAGTCTCATTTCGTCTCACATTTTATCTCATATACTTCACCTCATAGCAAGAACATACACAATACACACTGTGATTTGAGCTAGATGGAACTCACTGCACTGTTTAAATATTGCCCCAAGGATCAGGCCTGCGCCAAATGAGTACACTAATATCAGGAGGACGTAGTAGGTTTGTTACGTTAGTTTTATGACTGGATGCGATTTTATGTTATGATGTAACATAACTGATTATCCTGCCAATATAATTGGAGATTTGTATGATAAAACAGTGAACAATGTGCAAATGATTTTATAGCTTATGTCCCCAGATTGTTCTATTGTATGAAATTGTACTTGTGTACATTAATAAAAATGGTTTCAAAATAATAAAAAAAACTTGCCTTGGGTTAGCAAAAGTAACAGAAATTATTATGCCCAGTATTCCCTCTATAGCTAAATTTACCAATTGACAAAGAATTGTGAATTTTTCAGAAGACCAGCTCAATTGTATGGTTCGGAATGATACTTTTAATTCCTCACTTTCAGGTCCCAACAGCTGGTTATTGTAGTTAGTGGACACAAATGATTGTCATGCAAGTTTTATTACCTCCATGTGAGGTTTTAGAGCAAGCATACCGGGCCCTTGTTACTTCACCACACAACACTCAGGTATCATCACCACATGCAGTGTGGGTAAATTATGTCACCTGTGGTTGCAATCCTTCACATTAGCAACTGTATAAGAACACCTCTACTTCCTTTCCAAAGATGTAGACTTACAAGATTTCATGTAAGTCCCTAAAACCACACTCCAAGATGTTTCTATATGTAATTTATAATGAAATTTGGAAGCTTTCACAAATAGAAGCTGCTGCTCATTTAAGACAACTAAATGAGGAAAACTTAGAGAAAGCTTTAGCCATTGTCAATAATGCTATGAACACACTGTTCACTTGTCTATACACATAAAACAAAATTGGGTCCGCTGCTATTGGCATTATTCAAAGTGACATGTCATTTTTACAACATGGGCAAAGTCAGCTTAGGTTCATTATGCAGTTGAGTTGGAGCTTACAGGTTGAGGATGGTTGCTTGCCAAGAAAGTATGTGAACTCTAAACAACAGATAACGACAAAAAAGGAAGTTAATTACATCATGCTTAGTACAGAGAAGTTAGAAAAGTTGCCTTTCACAGTAGCTGAATCACCGGCATCAGTGTGGTTAATACATGGTGTGATGTCTCTGCCAATATCTGCATTTCAACTTACCTCATGTTTACATCACTTTCCTATTGGCAGGTTTGAACGTTTAGGAGCTATCTACATCCATTAGGTGTGGGAACTGCCCTTTAGTTTCAAATACTTGAGTGGTGAAAAAGAGGAAAACAGTTTTTTTGTAGCGGAAAGAAATGCTAGACGTCTGTAAGCCATTCTATGACTTGCAAATAGGTGGCATTGCACTGCACTTGTAATGAATTGGTGGCTAACTGAGCCAACTACTTGAAGGGTATTACCATCTCTGTGATCTGCCCGGTATTTCAGTTACTCTACAATGGGACTTTCTTAATGCTGAGTGATCAAGGATGTTGTGGAATGAGATCAGGTATCCTCGATTTGATTTCTGTCTCTCAAATAGTGACCTGCGTGGAAATGTACTTTTCCCTCCTACTCTAGAGATAAAAGTAGAAAATTTGTGGAATCACATTGCTACTTATAATGTCAATTTCATCAAGCTGAGCAGCCCAAAGGCACTATTGTTTTAGAAATATGTGGCGCGCGCATATGCTCGCGAGATATATGACCTGCAAGTGGCAAGGTTGTCAGCTAAGATACAGCCCCTTTTAAATACAAACTTTCCAAGAGAGTCTGGTGAATTGGAGAGTCACATTTTTAATGCATCTAACACCACAGGAATTGTACACTTTTTTAAAGCTGATGGGTCGGGATTTGTAAGTACATTCCAGCCTGTTTTTGGAATAATACCTTCAGCCATTGACTCACTTTTTTTTTAGAGTTTTTTTAGGCTTCCCAATTGTCCTGGCATTAATTGGCGATAACTTGCTGTTGCTATTTTTGTTTCACAAACAGACAGTGAACATTGAGATGGTGCTGGGCCTGGGGACCCTGCACTGCCCATGCCAAGTGCATGGGCAGTGCAGGGGCCCCCCTTCTGCCCCCTGCCCCTGTTCTCTGCCAGCCTTTTCATGGCTGTAAACCCACCATGAAAAGTCTGGTGGAGAACGAGGTCGTAATCAGCAGACTGCCAGACTCGTAATGAGAGCCTTAGGGTTCAGGCATGAATTTCTAGACTCCCTACTCTGTCCACAATCAAACAAAATAGTTGGGGTTGTTTAGAATCTTCACCTTGGTTGTAATGATGATTGCTGTAATATGTTTCATCTGTCTTATTATCGCAGCCCATGATTTTAACACTAGGATGCAATTGCTTCAATAAATGCATTGAAATCCAGTCTGCATCTCATGTCCTGCTTTTGCATGTGTGAGTAACTGAGTGAAAGGGGTATGATCTGTTTCCACGACTTCCCTAAGGAGTCACAGTGTCAGGTTTAGGTTGCCTCAAATCACCTCTCCCCTCATTGAGGAGGGTGAGTCACTGCGGGGAAGCCAGGAGTTAGGCAGACAGCTTCCAAGTGGTGTGGGGTGGAGTCAGCGTCCCACGTTCAGGGGTGCTGCCTCCCTAAAAGAGGCAGTCTTATTATCATGATAGGAACCATAGAGTCATGGATGATTCATGAAGCATGCAGAAAAATGAAGCTTAAGGAAATGGAAACCAGTATTCAGAGACAAAGAGCAACTAGTTTCAAATACTGTGCTTTTGTAGAAAAAATAAGGAAGATGGCTACAGGTTCTGAGATTTTATATCTGTTCTAGACTGTTGGAACGTTTAGCATACTAAAGTTCTATCCTTGGTGCTGCTCAGTGAGTTGACAAGACAAGACAATTGTAATATATTAGCCTATGTGTCTTTAATTAAATCATGATTTCTTTCCTGTCAGCTCCGTGAAAAATCTGTATGGTTGATGTACATGTACGTTACCCACCCAGTAATTCAAATAGTAGAGATAACATATCCCCGTGGTATGTATTTGAAAGGTAGGGTGCATGACATGGAGGTAGGTTGAACTCCTTTGAGAAGGATTTAAACCAGGCTAGCACGGTATTATTAATGTCAGGTATACTATTGATTATATATGATTTCCTGATTGACAGTATTAAATGATGTGCAGAAATTAAGTAATATTAGCCTGTTACCCCGTCCTTGAACAGCTTAGTTTATGCAAACATTTTAGATTGCCTAAGACCAATTTATTCACAAACTGGACTAACGGGCAGAACCTATGTCATATAAGAATGTATTAACAATTTGAACAGAACCTAGTGCGTAATAAACTAGCAAAAGAAATCAAGAGGTTCTGTAATAAAGAAGCAGGCTTAAAAGAATAAGTGCTGTCTCTCTGCTAGAGCTCTTGTGCTGCTCCCTTTCCTGGGCTTCTAGCAGTGGCATCACTCAGTACCTGGGACAGCAGTGGATGTGTGAGGTAGAGGTGCTCCAGCTCCATTGTTAGCCTAAATGGGTGCCCCTCAGCCAGAGATACGAGCCCCTAGATTTCTGAGATGGAGGATGCTATGTTGAAGATTCAGTCCTGGGAGGAAGAGACTGAGTGGGATGTTATGAGACTCAAGGGTAAGGTGCCGTCCATAGGTTTGCAGCTGCATGCCCATGAATCTGATGTTCTACAACCAAAAGCGTTAAGAAACGGCGTGGTGACCGTAATCCACACTGGAGACCAAAACAGAACAGTTAGAAAATATGCCTAGAGCACACTAAATGAGAGTTTTTGGCAGTTCCCCTGACCTCGAATAGTGGAAGTGCGAAGTCACTAGTGCTGTTATTCTTTAATAATACAGAGGTCTTTTTGTGGGTTTTCCTCCCATCCAGGTAGAGGTTGAGAAATGATTAGGCTCTCCACTAGTGGTCAATAATTTTTCCCAAATGGGAAGGGAACCGCTATAAAGCACTTTTAAGTAGAGCAGTTGACTAAGGCAGCCATAAAAAGTCAAGGGTTGCTATGAGGAGACCAGATGAAACATATTTTTTGTGATCTGTTGTATGTGACCAACAGAGAGGACTGCAGGTTTTGAAAATGGAGTGGACTGCATTGTGCTTGACAGCCTTGCTCTGGTATTTGGGGAGACTGGGGGCGGTAAAGGACAGTAAGGGTGGGTTTTTATACAAACAGAAGCAGCCGTGAACTTTCTATCATCAGCGCAGCGTAGAGCCACAGGCAACCAAAGTTCTCCTAGTCCACGAGTATAGTGATTAGTTTGGTTGGAGGGCGTTTTTTACTTCTTCTATTAAAAGTAGTTTTATAAGGTTCAGCGACACTGAGCTTATGTGCTTGCGAGGTTCCTCCATTGTTTACACCTTCTCGGAACCAGAAAATGTATAAAACACTTAAGCCAAATTGTTGTAACGAACACACTCTTTAGCACCAACTTCTTGAGACTGATAGAAGAAATAAATGTAGGCTGCTCAAAACGTTGAGAAGAAATCAAGGTTAATTTTTCCAGATAAATAGAAATAGACGACATCAAGGTAGATTTCCCAAAACCCACAGATTTCTACTTATGCTGGTTAGGAAAGGTAGAAATCTTCAAAAACATGTTTTTCTTAGAGTTTAATACGCATCTCATGTATTGTCCTACATTGCCATAAAAATTGCCTATCAAGCTACACTTACATGTGGACCACCTTACAGGGAAATAAATAAATAACCAAATATTTGTAATGGTTTCTTTAGTCTCAGCAAGTGCAGGGAGGAAGCAGGCTAAGGGTGTCATCAGTGTGAAATTGTATAGTACTTCAAATGATGCGAAACAATTTAGGGGAATATTTACAAGCCCCTTGTGTCTCCGTGCGCCACATTAGTGTCATCTGTTTATGCTAATATGCCACGGGAACAACTCTGCAATAACAAAAGCAACAGTATAAAGGAGTGTGACTGCGGTGGAGAGGGAGTAGGCTCCGGCGTTGACATCCTTGAGTTTTGCCCACCCCTAATTCTCGCTGGAGGACCTTGGGTTTGGTAGAGAGGGTTCTTCGTCGCCTTTGCGTTTGGTCGTTGGCAGAGAGTACCTTCTCTGCCAAACTCTAAATCAGCCCCTCAGAGTGTTACCTTCTACCTGACGATGGATAGACATTATAATATTGATGAAGTTCACTTGCTCCAATAATAAAGCAATACTGAGCACCATCTTCAGTGTTGCTACTAATTCCATCATTTAGCAGCTTTAACGCTCTTATGCATAATGGCACGCAAGGAGACAGCAAACTGGGTGAAGTAAAGGGCCTTATTTATACTTTTTGGTGCAAAACTGCACTAAGGCAGTTTTGCCCCAAAAAGTTTTGCACCGGCTTGCACCATTTTTTAGCACCAGCTGGGCACCATATTTATGGAATGGTGCAAGCCGGTGCAAAGGGTAGGCTAGCTTAAAAAAAAATGACGTTAGGCAGTTTTGAGTCAAAATAAATTATTCTGGCCAGATTAGCATCATTTTTTGACGCTAAGGGGCATATTTATACTCTGTTTGCACTGAATTAGCGTCATTTTTTTTTAACTCTAATTCAGTGCAAAACTAACTCCATATTTATACTTTTGTGCTAGACCCGTCTAGCACCAAATTTATGGAGTTAAAGTCATTTTTTGGAAGTGGAAACCTACCTTGCCTTAATGAGATGCAAGGTAGGCGTTCCCGTGCAAAAAAATGACTCTATGGCCTTAACACCATATTTATACTCCCATGTAAAAATGGTGCAAGGGAAGGAGGAGGGGTCAAAAAATGGGGCAAAGCTTGCTTTGCCCCATTTTTTAAGACCTGGGTCAGGGCAGGTGTTAGGGGACCTGTGGCCCTATTTCCATGGTGGAACACCATGGAATAAGCCCAGAGGTGCCCTCCCTAGGCCCTAGGGGCACCCCCACCCACACTAGAGGGACTGCGAGGATGGGGGACCCCATCCCAGGTAAGTACAGGTAAGTGCATTTTATTTTTGAAAGTGCCATAGGGGGCCCTGAAATGGGCCCCCATACAAGGCACCGGGTGCAATGGCCATGCCCAGGGGACCCCTGTCCTCTGTGCTGGCCACTGGGGTGGTGGACATGACTCCTGCCTTTTCTAAGGCAGGACTCATGTGGCATGGTAGGTTTAGCACCATAAAATGACGCTAATCTGGTTAGAGTCATTTTTTTTACTCTAACCTGCCTAAAGCCATTTTTTGGTGCTAAACCCTCTTCTTCTATACTGCCAGCCCTACCTGACTAAAGTAATTTTTTAAAACTCTAGCCTACCCTTTGCACCGGCTTGCACCATTTCATAAATATGGTGCCCGGCTGGTGCACAGAAATGGTGCAAGCCGGTGCTAAACTTTTTGGTGCAAAACTGAGTAAGTGCAGTTTTGCAGCAAAAAGTATAAATAAGGGCCAATATTTTGTAAGTTTGCGCCACTTTTGTTTCATAAAATGCCGTTAATGCGGTGCAAAAAAAGTTTAAATCAGGGCCTTGGTGCTAGATGGGTCTAGCACCAAAGTATAAATATGGAGTTAGTTTTGCACCGAATTAGAGTAAAAAAAAAAGACACTAATTCGGTGCAAACAGAGTATAAATATGCCGCAGAGTATAAATATGCCCCTAAATATGGCGTTAAGGCCATAGAGTCATTTTTTGCACGGGAACGCCTACCTTGCATCTCATTAAGGCAAAGTAGGTCTCCACTTTCAAAAAATGACTTTAACTCCATAAATTTGGTGCTAGAGGGGTCTAGCACCAAAGTATAAATATGGAGTTAGTTTTGCACCGAATTAGAGTTAAAAAAAATGACACTAATTCGGTGCAAACAGAGTATAAATATGGGCCAAAGTGTTTTTAAATGGGAACACAGACGTTCTTTGGCCCATATTTATACTTTTTGACGCTAAACTGCGCTAACGCAGTTTTGCGTCAAAAAATTTTGCGCCGTCTAACGCCATTCTGAAGCGCCATGCGGGCGCCGTATTTATGGAATGGCGTTAGCCGGCGCAAGCAGACCGGCGCTGCCTGGTGTGCGTGGCAAAAAACCACGTAGACCAGGCAGCGCCGGCGTTGGGCAAAAATGACGTTAGGGCGTCTTAAAATGGGGCAAGTCAGGTTGAGGCAAAAAAATCGTCTTAACCCGACTTGCGCCATTTTTTAACGACGCCCATCCCCCATCAACATGACTCCTATCATTGTAAAGATAGGAGTCATGCCCCCTTGCCCAATGGCCATGCCCAGGGGACTTCTGTCCCCTGGGCATGGTCATTGGGCATAGTGGCATGTAGGGGGGCACAAATCAGGCCCCCCTATGCCAAAAAAAATTATTAAAAAAAAATAAAAATAATACTTACCTGAACTTACCTGAATGTCCCTGGGGTGGGTCCCTCCAGCCTTGGGTGTCCTCCTGGGGTGGGCAAGGGTGGCAGGGGGGGTCCCTGGGGGCAGGGGAGGGCACTCTGGGCTCATTTTGAGCCCACTTGTCCCTTAACGCCATGCCTGACCCAGGCGTTAAAAAGCGGCGCAAATGCGCAGTTTTTAGCCACGCCCACTCCCGGGCGTCTCTTTTGCCCGGGAGTATAAATACCACGTAAAGGCCTGGGAGTCATTTTTTAAGACGGGAACGCCTCCCTTGCATATCATTAACGCAAGGAAGGGGTTCACGCTAAAAAATGACGCACATTCCGGGAACTTTGGCGCTAGACGCCTCTAACGCCATAGTATAAATATGGCGTTAGTTGGCGTTAGTTTAGCGTCGAATTTGCGTCGAAAAAAACGACGCAAATTCGGCGCAACCAGAGTATAAATACGGCCCTTTGTGTTCTCAAAACGAATGAAATATTCATGCAAGGCTCGCAGGTGGGCAAAACAGCTTCTGTGGTAGCATTGTCCTCTAGAGAAACGTAGAAACTGCTGTCTCATAACTGGTTATTTCACACACAAGCATTAGGAGCACTTTTTAAAATAATGATAGGCTGTACTGAATATGTCAGCTCCTATTGCACGTTCATTTTGGGGAAGCTTTTCACAGCTGTCTTTAGTGGATACAAGATAGTCTGTCTGACCTTATTCATTGCTGGAAATATACTCACATTCGCCCTGTACAGCACTTCGAAAGGTCTTCACTAACACAAGAGGCCTTAGGATTTAATTAACTATATTTCCGATTTCCCATTAATGGCCTGAGTCACCGCTTAATGCGGCTTTACAGAAAAGTGATTTTGGTTAAATACAATAGGGAGAAAAGGCTGCTCGGCTGAACTTGCAAGACAAATATTCACAGTTCGCAAACAAAGAGTTTTACTGTAAGTGAGAAATGAGCATTGGACTCAGGCCAAACAAAACAAGAAATACACTTTAGGGGAGTTGATTTATCCCATTCCAGTCTCCCGTACCAACAAGCCTGAAGTCAGAACATACCTTGTCAGCTGATAGTCAAGTGTCAGAACTCCTTTCAGAGGGCCACAGGGCATGTAGGGGTTACTTGGCCCAACCGTGGTAGTTGAGGTTTTTTACTCCTGATGTCCCTGGAAGGACCTACTGTGGATCCTACTCAAATGAGCCAAGTTCTCTGGGCTTCTGCTCCTGAATGATGGTGGTAGCTGTGATCAAGCAGTCAAGGGTCCCTTTGGGGCATGTAGCTACAGGTCAGTAAACACAACTCATAACTCAAAATGCAGACAGTCCAAACAATAAATCAGTGTCTAGCCAAACACTTGCTTTTATAGAAAAAGTAGTATTTTATCTCTAACTCTACACTTGTAAATTAATACGACATTCACAAGCAATAATACAATGTCCTTAGGGTCGGGCTGTAGTAGCTGTCAGGCAAATCCCTCTCCCACCCTCCTTCATGTAACATGTGCAGGAATGTTCCACATTCACTGGTGGTCCAGGAAATGCTCACTATTAGGTTGTGCTGAAGAGTTCCCCTTGACTCTTCAGGATTTTAGTCAAAAGTGTCAGTGGGGATACAGCACTGTTAGCAACAACTCTCCCGCAGCCTAATTGGCCCAGTTCACGTCTTACCTGCTCTTGTAGTACGGAAGAGGTCAGCGGTGCAGCAGTTGCCTTCAGTGAGCAACCTTGAGCCCTGCTCAGTTCAGAGAATTTGGGCTTCTTGTGACCTTAAACAGCAGTACCCAGCACTGTAGGCCCTCTCTCCTAACTGGTGGTACCGGAGGTCTCTCATGTGTCAGAGCAGTTCCCAGCCCATGAACAAGCAGTAAGTTGGCTTTTACCCTACAGGCCCTCTGTAGTGAGTCTGGGGAAGTTCCCTCACTGTACAGGTCTAACCTGCCTATCGTAGCCTCAGTCTACCCTTTGGGTGGTGGTCTGAATCCTTTGAAAATGTTGGTACCGGCAGCCCCTCCTGACATACAGATGCACTGATAATATGGGCACAAGCTCTTCCTGCACAAGCACCCCGCTCGAAATTATCACAAGTCTTCGCACTCCTCAAAGTAGTAACTTTACCAATGGCCCACTCTGGCATACCGGGTCACTGTAACATGGCGGTATAGGTTTAACAAGACTCACAAGGTACTCAACACTCAGCTCAGTCTCCAGCAGCCCTCTTCGGGCATACAGGGGTTGCTGAAAACAATCCTGCACATGGGCTACAGCACAATCTGTGCACAGCCAAATCCTCACACCTCACTCAGAGAGTCCTCACCTTAGGGCTCCTTACTGCACCCGTATCATTCTAACTTATTTCTCATCCTTACAGGGCAAACTGGTATAGGTGAAACAGGTAGGCACTGGTGCAGCAGGCTCCAGGGCAGGTGATCTTGGTTTCCCTGGGTAATATCCCGGCACCCAGCAGGTAGACTAGCTGGTCTTTGCCCCCAGTCCTGGTCACAGGCAGAAGTCTTGTACAGCTTCCCCTTTTCACACAGCCCATCTGGATGCTTGGCAGATGACACATTTTTGGGACCTCAACCTCCCCTTCTTATAGTCCTTTTACAAACACCAAATGTGACTTTCAGTCTTAGGCCCTCATTACAACATTGGCGGTAAGTGCCGATTACCACCATGCTGACTGCTGCCAACATACCGTGACCGCGGCGGGATACCACTATGCGTATTATGACCCATGCATAGAAATCCACCACTATACAGACACCCACACAAGTCCACCAGCACAAAGGTCAGTGATAAACTGGCGGTACCAAAACGCACACCGTTACGCCAATAGAAATACGCCCTCAGCATCATGACCCACGAATCACTGCAGCGGACAGTCAACCGCGGTAAACCATCGGTGGTACATACCGCTGCGCTCAAAATACACACACACTAACAAAACAGCACCACATTGGACAATTCAAACTACGCACACCTGACACACATACACACACCACACTGACACACCCACAACACTATAAAACACCCACCCACAATACTCACAATCCTTTAGGACCCAAATATTTTGGCAAGTGAGAGAGACAAGCCAGGAAAATCCACTGAATATAAGCCACAAAACACCATCACCCATACACCACCCACGCACCTCACAGCACACACCCATACACATCACCCAACACCCTCACACATACCACTCACACTACACCCAAGGCACCACAAGGACACCCCAGGTTCTCAGAGAAGGAGCTAAGGCTCATGGTGGAGGGAATCATCCGGGTACAGCCACAGCTATTTGGATCAGCAGACATCTATTGCAAGGAAGATGGAGCTATGGCGGAGAGTCGTGGACAGGGTCAATGCCGTGGGACAGCACCCAAGAACAAGGGATGGCATCAGGTAGAGGTGGAATGACCTACGGGGAAAGGTGTGTTCTTTGGTAGCAAGACACCAGGTAGCTGTAAAGAGGACTAGCGGTGGACCCCCACCTCCTCCCCCACAACTAACAACATAGGAGGAGCAAGTCTTGGCGATCCTGAGGGCCTCGCAGGAGTAGCAGGAGGACTGGACTCTGGTAAGTCAAATCTTTACTACTTTATCCCCACCCTACCTGCATGCCATCACAAACAACAACCCCTAACCTCATCCCCATCACCCCACCACCTCACATATACCCCACCATCACAACCCACCCATCCCAATACCAAGCCCTGCATGCAACACCAATGCATGTACCCCATCACAGACCTGCATGAACACCCACCACCACAGCATGCACGCTAGTGACAATCACTTAGCCAAACCAAGCACAACTCACACATGCCAAAGCTGCCTTGCTAATAACAACCATAGAGGGAAAAATATCCATGCACAAGATAGCACACGCATATACAACAACACTGCATTTACATCCCCACAGGACCCCCACTCAACGTCACCGGAGAGGAGGTGCCAGCCACATCCAGTCCCCCCTTGAAGAGGCCCACAGTGATGACAGCAGTTCTGCACACCTGGATCTGGATGACCAACATGGCCCATCAGGGACCTCTAGACAGTCGGTTACCCAGGCACATTCCCAACCCACCACAGAGCCTCCCCCCTTAGGAAACACCAGCACAGCACCCACTCAGTGGGCGCATCCCTCTGTCCCCAGGACACGTCAAACAGCAGTGTGTCCACCACTACAGGGACCCAAGGCAACCCCACAAACACAGGACAATCAGGGACCTGGGGTCAGTGGCAGTGGGCATACAGTTCAGGGGACAGAGGCAGAGGACAACATGGAAGCTGGGAGGACTGCTGTTCAACAGGGGGAGGACAGGCCCAGGGAACCAACTCTCCACAAGGCACTCACAAACATCCTGGGAGCATACCACCATTACCAGAATACCATGGGCCAAATACTGGCCAAGCTGCAGGAGACCCGGCGGCTGCAGGAGAGTCAGTACCTGGGGATCAGGGTGGACCTGAGGGACATCCACACCACCCTGGTCATCATTGCAGGGGTGCTGGCAGACATGGCCAACACCATGAGGGAGGCAGTGGCACACCAATGGGCCCCTGACACTAGCCAAACCGAAGAACAGCCCTCCACCTCCGCCGGCGCTAGTGGACAGGAGGACCCGCCACAGGACCAACAGGCCACCAGCACTCCACCCCCTTCAGAAGGAGAACCACACCGCAAACGGTCCCTGCGATCCAGGCAGAAGCCAGAGAACATTGCAAAGACCCCCACCAGGAAATAAGACTTTCCTGATTGTCACCCTTCTGTCCCACTCTGTCACCCTGTCCACCTTGATCTGCCATTGCTCCACTTCCTAAGCCCCCTTGGACAATGCACCTGTGATACAATTAGACTGGACTCTACCCTGGTCTTTCCTTCATCAGCAACCCAGCTCATTGCAATACACCCTACACTTATTAGCACATAAATAAACACCCTTGGAACAAATTCAAGTATGGAGTCTGTGAATTCTATGACAAATGTATTAGTATCACAAACTGTAAACATTGAAATTCAAATGTACTGTAATATTTACATAGGTATGACCTGTAGCGGGCAGCAGTAAACACACCAGGAGCCAGAGTCGGGCACAGAGATCTGAAAATAGAGATGCCAAAGGGTACAGTAAGTGACCATAGAAATAGGGAAATCAGGCTGCCATGTTCAATGTCCAACACAAAACTGCGATGTAAGGTGAAGTTACAGTGTCTTACCTGTGTGTCACTGGAAGTACTGTTGAGTTAGTGTACTTCTGTTGTCCACATCTTCTTCCACTGCCTCCTCTTTGTCACTGCACACAGGCTCCACCACTGCCACACGACCATCCCCAGGCTCACCCTCCTGCAGAACAGTCACCTAGCGTCTCAAGGCCAGGTTGTGCAACATGCAATATGCAACAATGACCTGGCACACCTTCACGGGTAAGTAGTACAGGGATCCACCTGTCAGATAGAAGCACCGGAATCTGGCCTTTAGGAGGCCAAAGATTCTCTCAATGATCCTCCTTGTTCGCCCATGTGCCTCATTGTAACATTCCTCTGCCCTTGTCCTGGCATTCCTCTCTGGGGTCATTAGCCATGAGAGGTTGGGGTAACCAGAGTCACCTGCAAATATTCGGGGGATACCTGTTAGCCACACTCTCACCCTTAGGGCCAAACCCACACCCATATACCTACATCAACTGGGTGGGGACCATGGGCTCACTTATTAGCCACACCCTGTGCCTCTGGAGTTGAGACAGGACATATGTAATGCTGCTATTCCTCAAGATAAAGGCAACATGCACAGAGCCAGGATACTTGGCATTGACATGGGAGATGTACTGGTCCGCAAAACACACCATCTGCACATTCAGAGAGTGAAAGCTTTTCCTATTTCTGAACACTTGTTCATTTCTCCGGGAGGGGGACAAATGCAATATGTGTACCATCAATGGCACCAATAATGTTGGGGATATGTCCTAGTGCTTAAAAGTCAGCCTTCACTGGGGCCAAATCCTCCACCTGGGGGAATACGATGTAGCTGTGCATGTGTTTCAGCAGGGCAGACAACACTCTGGTCAGCACGTTTGGGAACATTGGCTGAGACATCCCTGATGCCATGGCCACTGTCGCATGGAAGGAACCACTTGCCAGAAAATGGAGCACTGACAGGACCTGCACTGGAGGGAGGATACCTGTGGGCTGGCGGATAGCTGAAATCAGGTCTGGCTCCAATTGGGCACATAGTTCTTGGATTGTGGCCCTATCAAGTCTGTAGGTCAAGATAATGTGCCTGTCCTCCATTGTCGCCAGGTCCACCAGGGGTCTGTACACAGGAGAATGTTTCAATCTCCTATTCATCCTCAGCGGTTGAACTCCAGGGTGAAAAACGGTGATCAGAAGGTCATATTCACACGTATGTCAATATTAATATGCATTTCTTCCTTTACAGAAACAGTATGTGAACTTGTGAGTCAGTTGATGTGCCAATGTCTGCTGTGATGCAGTTAGGTGCCATGGCCTGTGCCCCCCTGAAATGGCAGCTGCCTGGCCTGTGAGGAGAGACAAGTGGAAATGAGGTAATTCTGCTGGCGTTGTGCACCATTGCAGTCAGCGGTCGATGACCGCCGCACAAGATCACATTGGTTATCATTGGGCCCTATGGGTTCCTGGATCCAATGGGGATGTACGCCGCCGGTGACGGTACGCACCGCCGCGAACATGATCGCCATTTTCTATCTGTTCACTCACTTGCTACCTGACCTTCAACAGGAGAGGACCTACACTGCAAGTGCTGTTGTGACCTGTGTCTGGAAGAGACAATGGCTCGAGTGTCTGGGGAAAGGACCCCTGACTTCACTTACGAGGAGCTGGAGAGACTAGTCAATGGGGTCCTACCTCAGTAAACTTTACTCTATGGTCCTCCAGACAAACAGGTGAGTACACTGTGAGCATGATGCGTGGGCCATGAAGGTATGGATTGCTGTGTGTGTAAGCCTTGTGCAAGGGGGGCCGAGGGGTCCTGGGCAGAGTGCTGCATGTACGGTGGTCAATGTATGTGCGTAAGGGGATGGGAGGGATATGGTGGGCCATGAGTATGACAGCCCGGACAGTATGACTAATCCCTTTTCTGCTGTATTTTTCCTGCAGGTCAGAGCCCATCAGAAAAAGGGTATTTGGCTTGCCATCGGCAAGAAGGTGCGGACCCTGGGGGTCTTTGACAGGCGGAGCACCCACTGCCGCAAACGGTGGGAGGACCTGCGCCTCTGGGCAAGGAAGATGGCGGAGGCCCAGCTGGGGCTGGCCTCCCAACGAGGAAAGGGTGTCCGTCGTACCATGACCCTCCTGGAGGGTCACTACCAACAGCGACTTCTCCTCCGATTGGAAGTCCCTGGCAGTGGGGGACACGTCTGTGCCCACCCAACAACAGGTACAGCTGCCACCCCCGTACCAGCACCGCCCTCCCAGAAGCCCCTCAACGTGTTTCCCGTGCCCGCTCACTCAGGAGGGTGGGCATCTCCATCGCCCCAGGCACCTCAGGACCTGCCCCAGTCAGCCCTGCTGCCCTCAGTGAGGAGGCTATTGACCTTCTGAGATCTCCTTCTGTTGGGCAGCCAACCATACTGAATGCCAATCAGGGTGTAGCAGGGCATTTGCAACAAACAAATGCATACCTGGAGGGCATTCACTCTGGCGTGGCAGCCCAACAGAGAGCATTCCAGGCTCTGGCCTCTGCACTGATGGCAGCCATTGTCCCTGTCTCCAGCCTCCCCCCTCCAGCTTCCTCTACCCAGTCCCAATCCCCTCAACCCCAGCCTATCCCAAGTTTACCAGCAATCATCCAACTCAACACACAGAAGTGGTTCAGGCAAACACAAGCATCACACTTCATCTCACAGGCACTCACACAAGCACCATCCCCATGCAGACACACCAACACCCACTGCCTCCACTGTGTCCCCCTCCTCCTCATCGTCCACCTCCCTCCCAGTAGCATCTCCACTCACACCTACATGCACTACATACTCATCCACTACCTCCATCATCAGGACGCCTATCAATACATGCCCTTTACTGGCAGTCACCACCCCCACATCCATGCACATGTCCCCTATGTCCTCTTCCACTGTGTCTGTGACCCCTCCGCCCAAGGTACACAAATGCAAGCACACACACACCCAACAGCCATCCACCTAACAAAAGCATCCACCCAGCACCTGCACCCTAACACAGTAGACAGACACTTCCTACAACCCCTCCCTCTTCCTCCACTCCCAAACCTTCACCCTCTTCCTGCCCCCGTGTCCCTAAGAAACGCTTCCTTGCAAACATTGACCTATTTCCTACCCCTCCCCCCGGCCTTCACCTCGGGCAGGGTGGCCAGAACCCAGCCCAGCACCTCAGCCACCCAGTCCACAGCCACTGTGGTTTCTACAGCTGTGAGAGGCTCCAAGGAGGCACCCGTCAGCCCAGCCAGTGTGCCTGCACCACCTGCCAAGGCCAAGAAGGGTCGCCACCTGCCAAGGGCAAGAAGGGGACACCAGCCAGCAAGGGGAAGGAGGCAAAACCAGCCAGCAAGACAAAGACTCCAGCTGACAGAAGCAAGGAGGCACACCATCTGCCAAGGGCAGGAAGGGACACGGAACACCAGCCATGGCACTTCAGCCATCTGAGGCTGCAGGTGAAGGCCTGGAGGCTACCATCACCACTGCCTGCACCGCCCTGGCACTGCCGCCAGCACCGCCACCTGCACTGCGGGCATCACCGCCGCCTGCCCTGCCGCCAACAGCACCACTGCCAGCATCAGCAGCCCCAGTGGGCAGCCGTCCGAGGCTGCAGGTGAAGGCCTGGAGGCTACCACCACCACTGCTTGCACCGCCACCTGTACCGTGGCCAGCACCGCCACCTGCACCGCAGCCAGCAATGCCACCTGCCCAGCCACCAGCAGCACCATTGCCAGCAGCAGCAGCCCCAGTGGGCAGCCGTCCGAGGCTGCAGGTGAAGGCCTGGAGGCTACCACCACCACTGCCTGCACCGCTACCTGCAGCGCAACTGACATCCACTGAACAGCCGTCACCGCCGGAGAGCAGTGTGTAGTGGTGACTATATGGGCTGCAGTGAGTCCTGGACCCTGCAACACCTGTCGGTGTGACACACAGGTGAGAGACTGTGACCTTGCCCCATCCAGGATGAAGCACACTGGGCACAGGGCCCCCTCCAGAACCAGTGGAAGAAGGCATCCACTCAGCCCCTCCTTGCCAGGATGAAGCACACTGGGCGCAGGCCCCCTCCAGAACCAGTGGAAGAAGGCATCCACTCAGCCCCTCCTTGCCGGGATGAAGCACACTGGGCACAAGGCCCCCTCCAGAACCAGTGGAAGAAGCCATCCACTCAGCCCCTCCTTGCCAGGATGAAGCACAATGGGCACAAGGCCCCCTCCAGAACCAGTGGAAGAAGGCATCCACTCAGCCCCTCCTAGCCAGGATGAAGCACACTGGGCACAAGGCCCCGTTCAGAACGAGTGGAAGAAGCCATCCACTCAGCCCCTCCTTGCCAGGATGAAGCACACTGGGCACAAGGCTCCCTCCAGAACCAGTGGAAAACTGGCACCCACTTGAGAGACTGTGGCCTTGCATTCCCCAGGAGCAAGCAGTGCGCAAACCATCCACTTGAGAGACTGTGTCTTTGCACTCCCCAGGACCAAGCAGTGGGTAACTAACCCATTTTAGAGACTGTGGCCTTGTACTTCCCAGGACCAAGCAGTGGGCAAACCACCCACTTGAGAGACTGTGGCCTTACACTCCCCAGGACCAAGATGTGGGCAAACCACCCACTTGAGACACTGTGGCTTTGCACTTCCCAGGCCCAAGCAGTGGGCAACCCACCCACTTGAGAGACTGTGGCTTTGCACACCCCAGTACCAAGCAGTGGGCAAACCACCCACTTGAGAGACTGTGGCTTTGCACTTCCCAGGACCAAGCAGTAGGCATGGAGCCCCCTCCAGGCCAGTGGCAGTGTACCGTCTTCCAGCTGAGGTGTCTCCCCATTCCCCGTCCCCCTGAGGTGCCTGTGTGTTTTCGACCTGATGCCCCTGCAGTGTTCTCTCCATATTGAGGCAGGAGTCAAGTGTGGCCTTGGCCTTTGTGTTTTGACCCAGTGGGCCACAGACATTTTGGAGTGGGCATTGTCCCTCCTTTTGTATTTATTGTACATACTGTTTATTTCTTTCCGAACATATTGTCCTTGCGTTATTCCTGAGGGTTACGGAGTGTATATGTAATGTTGTTGCATGTGTTTGTGTGTATGATGTTGGGGGTGAAGGTGGGGGTGTTGCATGTTGCGTGTGTGTGTCACTCTCTTTTTCCTCCCCCCTCCCCTGTGTGCTAGGTGCAGTACTCACCATAGTCGTCTTCACCAGCGCTCATGCTCCTGGTGTATGAGACGGTACACCAGCATGAGGAACACCTGCAGTTCGGGCTCCATGGCATCGTGGTTCTTCCTTGAGTGTCGAGAGGTGAGTCGTTTCCCTTCTGTGTTCTGTTTCCGCCGTGCTTTTGATGGTATTGGTACGGCCCCGGAAAAGCTGGCAGATGGGCGTATTGTAATGCAGTGGATGGTACATTGTCTTCCGTCTGGCTGTTGGTGGTTACCGTCGCAGTGTTTGTTTCTACCGCCGTGGCGGTTGGAGTGTTAAACTGGCTGTTTGTGTTAGCGGTTTCCGCCGTGGTCATGGTACCAATTTTTTTACTGCCTTTCTGTTGGTGGTATTACCGCGGCTTTATCACCGACCACCAGGGTTGTAATGAGGGCCTTAGTCTTTGAAATTTTATGTTGGAGTACTGCTTCTTTTGAAGCGGACACTTCTCCTTTTCTTCTTTCCTCATGAAAGATGTCTGTAACAGCAGGCAAGACTCTGAAGCTGATTCGCCCACAACACAATTTATGGGAGTGACCAGAGTTCACACTTGGATGTCAGCCACAGTAATATCTGCATCAGAAGGATAATCCCAGACAGCCATCCTTACTCTTTATGAACCCATATCAAGCTCATCTTCCTTCCTGAGATGTGTCCAGGCCCCTTTCTTGTGATCTATTACTGAATCAAAGTGTTGGCTTTTGAAGTGCAGAAGTAGTTTCTTCCTTTTTCCCTCCAGTGTGTGCCCCACCCGCCCCACAGGAATGCAACAGTACACAAATCTGCCTGGGGTGATTCTTCTCCTCCTGATATATTTACCAGACAGGCCTGGGCTCCAAAATGGAACCCATGGTCCTCCAATGGTGTACCACTGCAGGCACACTTACTCAGTGCATTGTCACTGCACACTTTCGGTCTGGCACTGTTACCTCTATGCATTGTACCTTTACATGTACAAATGCATTCAGTACAAACATTCAGTCTGCGAGCACTGTTCAGACCTGATGCTTTTCTATCTTTAACCAGGGTGTTTCATTTACAAACACACACACTGTCAGCACACACACTCACCATGTGCACCATGCACATTTCACCCTTCATATATTGTACTTCATGCAAGTACACAAACGCCCAGCACATGTTCTCATTGAGCAGACACTTCACAGCAGTACCTCTTTTATGTCATGCATTTGTCACTGACATACATACATCCAGTACATGCAATAGCCACACACACACTGTACAGTACTGTTCTATCCCTGCACTGTACCCTTCACAGGCACACACACAACCAGTGCAAAGTTGCTACTCCCACACTGTGCAGCACTCCACATCTACCTAATGCAGGCCAAGGGTGAGTTATGCAAACAGCAGCAGCACTTTTAAAAGGTGAGTGAGCCTGTAGGCCTCACTTCTTTGATATTGAATAAAAAGATCCTGTTCATTCCTACTGATCACTACACAGTGTGCTGTCACCACCACACTTGAGCTGCTTAACTCCTGGTGAGAGCAGTAGACTTCCACCGGTACAGGAGTGGTGCTTTGGGCAACCATTCTGGCCCAACCAAACCACAATCCTTGATACAGGTCTATATCATGGTGCACACACATGATTCATTTTTGCCCATGACAAAAAAATCTGCATAAGGGATCCAGGCAACAGTACAGATGGGCACTCATGGCAGTGGTACACATCCTTACCATGCAGAAGACTTTTGCATCCCCACACCGAGTATTACATCCAATAATAACATGTAATTCTATTGCAGCAATTTGGTGTATTTTAAGACTGTGTTTCTGAACACAAGCACAAATGTTGACCTCTTCTCATTGGTTCGATTAATATGGATAATCTTTATATTTCATGATGCATTATTATGATGATCTTACTTGAGTGCTTTACATGTTCGAATTGATACAGAAATATTTTGCAGACGTAACTTACAAGCATATATATATATATATATGTATATATGTATATATATATATATATATATATATACATATATATATATATATATATATATGTACATACATATATGACTAAAAAAACAAAGGAAAACAAAGGTTACAGGGACATTATAGTTAGGTTCAGAAGTTACACATACAAAACCATAGAAATTCAGCTGTTAGAGTTATTTCAAATAACTATAACTCATGCCCTAAGGTAACTATAACTCGTACCGCCGACATGCACAGTTTTCAGATTAATAGTTTTATTGCAAATTTTGCAATGATATTAGCAATTATGTCATACGAGATGCAATTATTGATGCAATATGTGGTGTAATTAGCAGTGCATGTTGAGGAGGTGAGTACCCTAGGGCACAAGCAATAGTTACTTGAAATAAATCTAATTATAAAAGCTGAATTTCCAAGAATTTGTACATGTAAAGTCTGGACCTAACTGTTATCTCCCTGTAACCATTGCTTTTTTAGTGAATTTCTAAGGTTTTTAATTGTTATTTCCTAACTGTAACGTCCCTGTAACCTTTTTTCTGTGAATTTCTATGATTATTTTTAACATAAAGTAATATTTAATTACCAGTTAATGCAACCTCTGCCGCGCACAGTCAGCAGGGCCAGCCCCCTGCATGCCCTCATGCAGCCAATCCCATGACATGCACAGCCGAAGGGATTGGCAAATGTGTGCGCTCCCTCCCAATGGCTGATTTGTGTCCCGGGGACTGACACCTTCCTGTGGCAGGCCAAATATAAATGAGGTGGAAGGGGGTTGTGCATCCCACTCCCAAAGTGTTTATGACTCTGAGGAGTGCCACCTCCATGGGGTTTGCCCATATTTAGAATGGGGGGCATGTGGCCCCCTGGGGTGTTTTTGACCCAGAGACCACCACCTTCCAGGGCAGGCCTTGAAATGACAAATAAGGGGGTCAGAGACGTCCCCTCAAGGAGCCAATAATGGCCCTGGAAAACACCGCCCCCACAGGGAAAGCTTTCTATTTCCCAAGGTGCCCACTCTCAGGAGCCAGTTGCTTGCTGTTGCTTGGCAGGAGTTTGACAGTTCTGACCAAACAAGAGTAAACAGTTAGTCTACCTCCCTCCCTTCATCTCAAAACCCAAAGATATTGTCTGCGATGTCCCCCAGGGATCATCACTCAGCCCTACTCTCTTCAACACCTACATGACCCCTCTGGCCAACATCATCAGAATCCAAAGACTCAATATAATCTCCTACACTGACAAAACACAGCTCATCCTCTCGCACTCCAAGGACACCTCTACAACAAAACCCAACTTCCTCAACTGCATGAACAGCATCGCAAAATGGATGAAGGACAGATACCTCAAACTCAGCATCGACAAGACGTCCCCTTTTTTAGGGTCATCTCCCTCCATCCAGGAGTTCAGAAAAGATCTCCAGACATGGTTGTTTGACTGAGCTACATCAGCGCCTGGGTACTCTCACCGGTGATTAATGAGCTATACGAATACAATGATTGATTGATGTGTGATTTTGTCTTTGTTTGTGATTTATCATCAAGCAGTAAAGCATTTTCTACATGTTGTCTCAGGATGGATTTACAATACTTTTGATGGTCCCTTTTCGAAATGTATGCTGAAACAGGCAAAAAGAACAAATTTAACAAAGTAATACAGAACCAGTCCTTGAATGTGTGACTTTTTTTTTTACTGAAAACAAACAATAGAGAGTAATGAAACCAAAAGGACAAAGGAAACAAAAAATCGTAACATCAATCATTGTGGATGCAATAATTAGTGTAGAGACTAAGGGGGTCATTTTGACCCCAGCATTAAAAAACACGTACCACGGTAAGGAAGCCACGAAAACCATGGCGGTAGGTGTGGTCATAATCACACAGGCAGGCAAGAGATGGCCGCCGGACTGGAGATTCTTGCCTCCAGCCCGACGCCTGTTACCGCCATGGTGGTTGGTGTGGTACATTGGCGGTTTGGCTGAAATATGGAGGAAAGTACCGCCAGCCTGTTGGCAGTACTTTCCTCCATATTACCCCCTCATTAGACTAGCTGATGGATCCACAGTTTCAAGGACTGAGGTGGGTGCAGGTGTTTGTCTATGGCAGGGCCTCTCTGCCTGTGGTTTAGGCAGATGTAGTTTGGCCAGATGTTGAAGGACCACAGGCAGGAGAAGACGGTACTGGAAAAGCCCTGCACATATGGTTATACCAATCCTGCAGCACTCCGATCAAGGATCCCAAATTAGAGTCCAGATTTTCCATCTCATACCTGTTCTCCCTCTGCAACTGCTTGATCTCCCAGAGCTCAGCGAGGACCTGGCCCATCATGTCTTGGGTATGACTGATGACTCCCAAGACTTAGTTGATGGTGGCCTGGATCACAGTGAAGCCAGTGGACTCACATTGCTGGCCCACTGATTCCCTCCCATGGACCCCACCCGCACTACCCTGTGCACTTGACCCAGCCTGTCCTATCTCACTCGGTCCTAACTGCACTGCAGGTGGTAGTGGTGATTTTGGCTCAACAGCAGCCAGGGCTGGACAGCACAAGATTAGTGTCATGGTTGTTTGGGCACAGAAAGTGGAGGTACCCAAGGCCTGTGGTGTAACAGCTGGAGGGGGTGTAGGTGTGGGCCAAGTGAAACTCACTGGAGCTGTCTGCCCAGGCAGACCAGATGGACCAGGATGCTTCTCACCATCTGGACTTGCAGGAGTAGTGTCCCAACTGAAGGCTTGCTCCTGGTCTCGAGTAGATGTTTCCTCTGCTGTTAGCCCAGAAGGTGGTCTACATGCTCTTGGTATTGGACCTATTATTAATTGGACATGAGAAATTATTTAGCAGTCTAGAATGTACATCAAATGTTTTTGAGTAGAAAAATTAAGTAACCTAAAAGGTGGGAGACAATTGATATCATTATTGTGATATCATACCTTTAATAATAAGCTACCTAACAGTTTAATATGCACACATAACCTTTTCAGAATAGCAAGTACAATATAGTTCTGAAATATAGAAAAAAAAAACAATGAAATAGACATGAAATGTTTCAATCTTTCTGCACAACACAATGGAGTGGAGAAATATGAGTTAACCATTCAAAGGACTAACCAGGTAATGAGCTGAGTTGTGAACAACTTTGTGGTAATAATAGCATTAGTCCTCATATGAACAATGCAAGGCTCAATTTATTTACAAAAGATATTTTATTTATACTGCATACTAACATACACTAAACATTTTTAGATACAAAAAAATTGGTTAGTGAGACAGAAAGCATCAAATCAATTAAATATAATGTAAATGTGAGCCTAGAAAATTAAAACACATCACGTTTCACAACATAGCATAATGATTGCAAAAAGCATTACACTTTAAACAACGTGAACATATGTAAGATAAGAGAGATAGATTACAAAAATTGACATAATATTAGCAATCCCCAAAAATAAGGCATCATTGTAGTTGTAGTTATTTAAAATAAAATTTGCCAATACTTGTTACCGTGTAAGTGTAACATGCAGAGTAAAAATATGCAGTAGAAATAAACTGACTTTGCATATATGGAACACATATCAGTAATTTGTTTGGAGGTGTAGAAACGGTTATATGCACTATGACATATTGTAAACATTGTTGGAGATTGAAACCTGGAATGCTAAGTTATATAGAATGCATTCATACAAACAAAGAAAGAAGGGAAAAAGAAATGTGGAAAATGGAGAAAAAAACAATGCTTTGACAAAACATTATCAGTATTAGAGACGAATTATCCAACTGTATTTTGAAATATATATTTGGAAAAGGTGTAAAACAAATTAACAACAGCTAAAGTGGAGGAAAATACCACATTTATTTTTAGTGAGACATTCAAAGCTCTAACTTACCATTCTCTACTTCACGAGAGATTCTTGTCAAGCCTTCAGGATATAGGATCTGGAAGACCTTCTCCCTCCAAGGAAAAAGTTGCAGGTGGTGCTTGGAGGCCAGGGAATACACTTTCCCCTGCAGGTCATTCCACCTGTTCCTAATTTCCTTCTGTGTGAAGAGGTTGTTTGCTACAGCATTCACACTGTCAACTATTCTGGCCCACTTTTGCCTTTTCTGGGTGTATTTTGTATTTGGGCTCAAAATAATTGTGTTTCTACTCAAATGATTTTATCCCCCATGACTGACAATTCTCCCTCTATGAAATGGGAATTTCTCCTCCCTGCCATTCTGAGTATATGAAATTAAATGAAATAGACGACCCACAAGTTAAAGAATGAAAATAGACATATGAAAAATAAGAGAGGAAAAAATAAGAATAAAACCTGAATTCTGTGTGGCAATTGCTGCAGCAAAATTGTGTTGTGCAGTTGGACGGTAAAAGATCGTAGTCTGAAATGAAGTGTGTTTTAGAGTGTGATGTGCAGGTGTTATCAATAAGCCAAAATTCATCAGGAGTGTGCTGTTAGCATCCATCCAATAGCCACAGCCATAGTACAATGTTGAACGTGTCCTGCAATGGAATCCCGCCGTCAGTGGTCTGCCTCTAGAACAACACCAGCACAACTTTGATATCTAAATATGCTCAGCACAATCCTGTCATCCTGCCGGTGACAGATTAATGTTAGCCAGAATAGGAGTCTGCCACGTCAGCAGTGGGAAACTGCTTATGTCACAAAATACACTCTGTCGATATGAGTGGAGATTCAGCCGCCACATATCTAAAACGGCATTCAGAATTCCATCAGCTTGGCGGAATACTTGTAAACTCTGCTGTTGAAGGAGTCCAGACAAAATCTAAATCGGGTCCCATATTTCTAATGTATAAATCTAGTTACATGCCCTAAAATTATGAACAGGCTGATTTTGAGATTGACAGGCCGGGTACACTTTTTCCAAAGTGTTGGGCCCCTGGATCTATTAAGAGCCAGGCCTATCATCAGCTCCCCATCAGAAATCTTGCAATGATAACAGTAGGAGCCGTTGTTGTAAAAACACCAGATTACACGCCCTATTTAGAGTGGATGAGCTGACATTTTGTTTCTGTTTGGGACCACCAGAGAAAAGCTTGTAGTTCTGAACATCGTGGGAGTAAACTAGCAGTGTTGGGGTCATTACTATTTTGTTTTAGACACAAACTATTCCTTTGGTATTTGTTTCTGAAAAACAAAAAATGTTGGTTGAGAGGCCACCTGGAAAATGACAGCCACGCACCAATCGTTCCATGCCTTGACAGGAGCCATCTGTGAAAGTACAGAGATCACTGCAAGGCCAATGGTCATTTCACAATGGTGAAGTGTGGCATTACCTAGGGTGACAGATAAAATGTCCTCCACCACCCTTATGCAAGGTGGGCCACCCACCCAAACCTAAATTAGGTCCCTTTTCTTGAACCTTGCATTTTAAAAGCAGTGTACATTGTGAGGGCAGATTGTGCATATAAATAATTTCATATATATAAATGTATACGTGCCTTCAGCTAAACCAAACATTCTTTCCAGGACACCTTTTTTACAATTTGAATTGATTGTCTATGAATCTCAAAGAGATGACCGGGTTCTCCTTGCAAAAACAACCTAGTCCAAAGCATGCATCTAGGTGAAAATGAGGCAAGTATCTCTTTAAGACAAGGAGACAGTAAACCACGTTAGCAGTGGCAAAACCACCAATAGTTATCCCAAGTATTTCAATTGCCGAAGACTTAGCACTAAAGGTAGCACTTTAACAACATTTAAGATCAGCAACATATACCCAAAGTAGTGAGAACTGAAACTGGCCCCCATTTAATGCCCTCTGACAGCAACTCCATATACTAAATGTACAGTAGTAACATCAGATCTTGTTAATCATTGACATGTAAGCCATTGACACATTCATTTGCACATGCCTAATTAAGAAATTGATTCATTTGATGCAGTGTCATCATTTGTTTTTGATGAGCATTACATCTCTGGTTTGATACCCATTATCGTTGATCTGGAAATCGTTATTTATTTGCAGATGGCACACCCGTAGCAAAACCTAGGTAAATATTTATCTGGAGTGTAAGAGGAGTCTGGAACGTAAGGTGAGCTCATGTTGCTGCTACCCAGGTACTGAGTGTACTGGTGATGTACACAACCCTCAAAGATGATGCTGAAACAAAAACATAATGCAATGGCATAGGAGCAGAAACTTTTTTTTCAACGAAAATTCTGAAAGTAGCTCTTAAGGACAAATGAAGAGAGTTTCAAGCTTTGGCTGTGAAAAAAGAGAAAAAGTATCGACCTATCCGAGCTTCACTTAAATGAGAAACTGAAAGAAGAGCTGAGAAGGAGACAGGATGACGGTGGCTGAAAACTCTACAAATAAAAACAGGACCTATATTTTTGAATGACAGATGTCCACATCTGCCACTTGGTTGCAGCAATCTAATATACAGCTACTGGATGAGAAAATATATGGGATTTTCTACGTCCACCAAAGATGAGTCTTACTCAGATTTCTCAAAAAATTTATTTCATGACTAAGATAATGAGGCAAACCTAAGAATAGTTGTTTGACTTGTCCTTCTCTCCAGGGTCCACCCTCATATGTTTGGCTCTCATCCCCCTTCTGTTTTCCGAAATTCATCTTTTCCTAGCATGAGGACTCTGTGCACTTTACCACTGCTAATCAGTACCAAAGTGCATCTGCTTTCTCCCTAAAACATGGTAAAATTGCCCTACACCTGATTGCCACATTTAATTTATGTCTAAGCAGCCCCTAGTATATGGTACCACATGGTAACTAGGGCCTGTATATCAAATGCTACTATTGGGTCTGCAGCAGTCATTGTGCCACTCACTGACGATTCACTTTGCAAACTTGTCTCAGGCCTGCCACTGCTGCCTGTAGTGCAATTTTAAAAATGCCATTTCAACCTGACAAATTAAACCTTTTGCCAGGCCTAAACCTTTCTTCTTAATGTATCTGAGTCACCCCTATGGTGAGGTAGGCCCTAAAAAGCACATAGGGTAGGGTGCATTTTATTTAAAAGGTAACACATGTGATCAAGTTTTACATATCCTAGTAGTAAAAACTTCATTTTCACTACTGTAAGCCCTTCTCTCCCATTTGCGATCATGTGGTTAACATTTTACATTAAATAAGTGAGAATCTTAGATGGGAGCAGGTAAAAATATTGTGTATGGTCACTAATAAATCATAATTTAATCTCTCTTTAATAATACATTCACACTTTGAGTCAATTCTGAAAATTATGAAAGTTAGCATTTCTTGTCCTAACCATTTGTACCTTCTGTCAGTGTCCTGGTCATATGACTGTGAATGGGTTTGCTGTTGGGATTTGTATATTAATTACAGAGAGTGAGACAAAGAGGACTCTGTGTAAACAGGACGAGCCACCCTGACTGGATTGTTGGGAGCAGAGTTGCTTGCTGCCCCACTTACACTTCATAGAGTTGCCTACAGCATACTTGAAGGAACCTGACACTAACCTTTTGTCACCTTAGACTTCTTGGAGCCTTGCCAGTGGAAGGGAAGACCGAACCAGATGTGGGGATAATATAGGAAGTACCCTAATTCAAAGGCTGGCACCAACTATTAACACTGGCCCTCAGAACACCACTTACGTATACTCCTGGACCTGTGGACACTGCAAAAGAGGGCTGCCATGTTCCCCAGAGGACTTCCCTCCTGCATTGGACCTGCCTTGTTTCTCAAAGGACTGCCCTGGTGCTACCAGAAAACTGTCCTGCTAATTGAGCCCTACCTTGTTCCCCAGAGGACAGCCCTGTTGCTTGATTCCTGCCTGGTTCCCCAGAGGACTTTCCAACTGTTTGTGGCCTGCCGTACTTTGTGAGAAGGAAGACTGGACCGACCTGCTGCCCTTCATCCTAGGCTAACCTGAGTGACTCCAAGGGTGAACTAGCTGACCTCTTGTTCTTAGCTAGGGGCTATAGGGGCTATAGGGGCTATAGGGGCCATAGGGACACAACAAGCTACAGAGGCGTTCCTGCAACTGCCCAACTGACCTGCTGCACTGGACCTACCTGGACCTGCCTGAATATTGCTTCCCTCTGCTGAAGTCAGTCTCTGATTCTCAAAAGGTGCCTCCCTAAGGAACACTCCTCCTTGTTAACTGAAGGGTCCATCAAATCCAGCACGAAGCATCACAAAGTCCCTCAAACCCTTGGCTAACAGGTGAAACCTGATGCAAAACACTTCCAAGTCTCACAAGCCTCTCCCCACAGCTTTATTAGAACCAATGCTGAATGAGGTGAAGCCTTGCAAAGCAACGCTGCACAGACTTCACACCAAGTACATAAGATACAATTCTTGGTGCTGCTATAAGCGGTAGGTTCCCACACTTAAAATGTAATGTTGATAGTAAAATTGCAGATCAGGAAAGAAAGAACAAACTGAGTCTCTTGAGTCCAATTCAGTGCGCTTTAATCAATAGAATGGTGATAGATTCCCAGATTTAGGTGTAAGGGTTCAGCATAACGTCAGCTGGAAAATTGGCGTACTTGGATTAGAGGAGAATAATGTAATCCAGAGAATAAGGTACAAATCCAGAGAGAGTTGCTGCCAAGATTCAGTGGAGTATCAGCCGCTGGGGGTCACGTAATTCTTGGTGCTGTGCCCAGCCTGTGCACCATCATGGTCAACCTGAACCTATGACTTTGTCCTGTTCCAGCATGACCAGATATGCACAGTTAGCACTTTCTTAAACCTTTAAAATGCAATATTTGAAGTTCTGTTGATCAGATCCTTGTTGTTTTAGTATTATTTCATTTATTAAAATGTATTCAAATTTTCTAACTTGGTTTGGGATTTTTCTGGTGTTGTGTTGTCACTCCATTTACTGTTTGTGTGCTGCAGAAATACACATTCCCTCTAAAGTAAACATGATTGCTTTGTCCCAAGCTACCAGATAGTTAAGTGGATGGGGCTTTAAACCCCTTAACAGATATCTTGATTTCTTACATAAGTAAGTTGCTATAGTCCAATCTCGATAGAATTGTACACTTGACAATTGTCTCCCTCAAGGGCCTACATTAAGCCACTCCCAATCAGTGGACCAGGAAAAACCCTGGTTACTAAAAAATAAAAAAATAATTTTTTGGGAAATTCAGAAAGAGTGAGCTCTTTTCTGGCTGCAACAGAATTAAGAAGCACGTTTTTTGTTGGACAACCAAGTAATCAACTGTTTAGGTTCAATGGGTTAGGTAATTTCTTATGCGCTCAGTCAGATTTGTTTTGCTCTGGAACACAGAACTTGCAGCCTACTAGGAAATGCTGTCTTGTGTCCTGGTTACAAATCATATTCCCTAATATAGGTCAAACCTATGTTTAAATGATGGCTCATTGTGGCAACTATCAAAACAACATGGGGCAGATTTAAGAGCCCCTAGCGCCTCCTTGTGCCACATTAGCATAATTTTTTGATGTTAATGTGGCCCAATGAGGCCAAAGTCGCCGGGCCAAATTTATAAAGTGGTGCAATGCATGCATTTATAACCCTTTACGCCATATTATGCCTGCACCAGGCATAATATATGCAAAGGGGGCGAAAAAATGGAGCAAAGAAATCTAAGAGATTTCTTTGCATCATTTTTTTGGCTCTTTTAATCCCTGCTCAGAGCAGGCGTTAAAAGGAGGCTCACCATTGTTTACAATGGGCCTCAATGGGCTTTGCAGGATTAGCATAAAAAATGTTGACGCTAATCCTGCAAAGCGACAAAGAAGCATCAAAATTATGCCTAACTATCGCAATGGTGCATCATATACTAAATATGGTGCATACATGATGATGTTAGGGGGGCAGTAAGGGGTGCTATAAAAGAGGTGCTGCACTAGGTATAGTGCCACTTTTCATAAATCTGCTCACATATGTTTTGTGGATGGAAAAGGAAATCCTCTGGGAGCACATCGAGCTGTGCCTCAGAGATATTCCAATGATGAGCGTAAACATTTTACACACTATAGTAGGTGGCTAGTGTGTACATTCTTGTAGTGACCACTAACTGAACAGAACTAATACATGATGTTGAGACATCTCTCACCCTTTCCCTAAGAATGTACAGGCCTTGTTGAGAGCAGCTGTTGTTCTCTTTGAATGGCACTTTGGGCTGAATTTAGATTTGCTATTGCACATATGGGATACTTTTTATAATCTGACAGAACACCAAGATTAGCAGCTGGTTTGTTTGCATCTTGTGACAAGGAGAACCAGTGTATCAACTTTCAGTTGTTGCAGTCTTAAATCAGTGTTTATTGATAACAAAGTGTCTGTCCTTAGATATAAGGAAGAAAGGCACTCCATAAAGCGTGATGATCTTCAAATCTTTATTCCTCTTAGTGAGGGGGGACAGAAATAAAGATTTGAAGTTTATCTCACTTTAGGGAGTGCCTGTCTTCCTTATACCTAAGGAGGGAAGTGTTTATTTTCTGACGTGGTTGGCGCATGTAATTTTTTGAGCACCACTGGCGGTTAGGCGCAGGGGATTCCTTTAAGAGGAATAAAGTATATATCTATCTGTATATATATCTGCTGTCTCTCTCTATATATATTGATCGTTTTTTCCTATATTTTAAACTATGTGTTCTTACTCCGTACATCTATTTTTAAGGTGTGTGATTGCTCTCGCGGGAGGCTCGCTAGTTATAAAGTTTGTTCTAAACTGTTATACATAGTTCTTTTTCATCTGCTTAGTCATTATTGAATGTTATTCTTTAATAGTAAAGTCAATACAGTATGTATATTATATTAAATATTTTGTTTACAAACTTCCGGTTCCCGCAAGATGATCTCAGCAGCTGAACATATAGGCCCTCATAATAGCATTGGTGGTAAAAACCGCCTACCGCTCGGCAACAGCCGTCAAAAGACCATTGCCGTGGCTACTATCCTTTCGTAATATTATGGCCACAGCCGGATTTCCACCACAAGAAGGGTGGAAATCCAGCTGTGGCCATACTGGCGGATGGTGGTAAGGTGGGGCTGCTACCACCAGCAGCGCCATGCCAGTAGACCACTGGCAGCAGTATTATGACACATAATACGGCCTGGCGGTGTTCTGCTGGCGGGCGCTGCTGGCGGTAGCAGCGCCCCGTCCTGTCTCCTGCTGGAAGACCCCCTTGATCCAGGTAAGTTGGTCTCCAACAGGGGAGTGGGGTCTGGGAGTGTTGTGTGTGTGGGGGGGGTTGTGTGCATGTATGTGTGAGTGTGTGTGTGAATGCAGGTGTGTGCTAAGTGTTGATTGCCTGCTTGAATGTATGGAAGTGTCAGTGCGTGTATGAATGGAAGTGTGAGTGCGTGTAAGTATGTAAATCAGAATGCGTGTCTGCGTGTATGTTTTGAAGTTTGTGCGGATGCGAGTGTGAATGAATGAATGCATGCATGTATGTCTGTGTGAAAGAGTGTGGGTCTGAGTGTGTGTGAATGGGGGCCTGGATGTGGAAGGGTACGGGGTGTTTGGAGAGGTAAGGGGGGTGGGGTAATATTGAGCTCCATAATCCTCTGGTGGACTCCGAGGGGGCTGTAGTTGCTTTCTGGCTTAGCATTCCGCTTATGAGACCGTACATTTAGAATTGAGTTCATAGCAGTGTTTTTTTTGTAGTTCTGAAGAAAGTAGGACATGCAAAGTGTTGTTCAAAGTGGAAAAGCATTTGATGTATTGTTGCATTTGAAATATTATGAAAAGTCTTTGTTTTTTATGATCACACGGTCCTCTCGCGAGATACCTGTGAGACGCTCGGGAGAGGAAATACATCTAAAGGAAGGATTGTCATTGGTTCATGTGGATGTATGTATTTAGCAAACAAAGATTCCTTTATTGTTGCTTCTTTTGTCTATTTGGTTTTCCTTTGGCTACACTTTTTTGGCTAGCTCTCTGAATTTGCTGATTTTCTGTGACCAGAATGTCATCCTCGGATTCAGATGAGAACCCTACTCTTGTTCCTGCAACTCAGCTACCTCAACTGCCCAAGAAGTCATTGGTCTAGGCCTAGGGTCAGCGACCCTTGACCCTAGGGTAGGTCGCTTCCCCTGCCGCTGCAGCTCCACCAGCCCAGGCTCCTGACACCTCCCAGCAAGACCCGCTAAAACAGTAAGTACTCCCCCCACCCAGCCCCTCGCCCATCCCCGCGCTACTCAACTCTCTTTCCCTGAACTTCTGTCTTCTGCCTTCCGCTCTCTCCTCCAACCTTTCTCCGCACCTCTGCTGTGCATTTCCCTTCACTTTCTACTTCTCCTTCTGGTAGCCATCTTCCTCCGCTCTCTGCTCCTCTTCTGCAGCCCACTTTCTGCGTGTTCTGCTCTTCATCTGTGTTCTTCGTTTCTCCTCTTCCTCACCGCGTTCTCTTTCTGCTTTGTTCTTCATCTGTGTTCTTCTTCTTTCCTCTGCACCCCGTCCTGCGTGTTCTTTTCTTCTTTTCTTCATCTGTGTTCTTCTGTGTCCTTCTTTTCTCCTCTGCACCCCGACCTGCGTGTTCTTTCTTCATCTGTGTTCTTCTTCTTTCCTCTGCACCCCGTCCTGCGTGTTCTTCTCTTCTTTTCTTCATCTGTGTTCTTCTGTGTTCTTCTTTTCTCCTCTGCACCCCGACCTGCGTGTTCTTTCTTCATCTGTGTTCTTCTTCTTTCCTCTGCACCCCGTCCTGCGTGTTCTTTTCTTCTTTTCTTCATCTGTGTTCTTCTGTGTTCTTCTTTTCTCCTCTGCACCCTGACCTGCGTGTTCTTTCTTCATCTGTGTTCTTCTTCTTTCCTCTGCACCCCGTCCTGCGTGTTCTTTTCTTCTTTTCTTCATCTGTGTTCTTCTGTGTTCTTCTTTTCTCCTCTGCACCCGACCTGCGTGTTCTTTCTTCATCTGTGTTCTTCTTTTCTCCTCTTTCTCATCGCGTTCTCTTCCTGCTTTGCTCTTCATCTGTTTTCTTCTTTTCTCCTCTGCACCCCGTCCTGCTTGTTCTTCTCTTCTTCTGTACTTTTCTCTACGTGTTCCTTTTCTTCCTCTGTGGCCTTCTCCTCATCTTCTAGACGCTTCCCTCCTCTGCTTCTCTGGTCTCTCCTCTTCTGCCTGACTCTTCTTCTTGACTCCTCTCTCCTCTTCTTCTTGACTCTTCTTCTTGACTCCTCTCTCCTTTTCTTCTTGACTCTTCTTCCTGACTCTTCTCTCTTGACTCTTCTCTCCTCTTCTTCTCTCCTCTTCTTCTTGTCTCTTCTCTCTTCTCTGACTCTTCTCTCCTCTCTCTTGACTCCTCTCTCTCCTCCTCTTCTGTTCTTCCTGACTCCTCTCCTCCTCTGTAATCCCCCCTGCACTATCTTTTCTACCCTCCCCTCTACCTGACCCCACCACCCTCCGCTTTCCCGCCGCCACCTCCTGCTCGGCCCCGCCCCCTGCTCCCATTCGTCGCACCGCCTCCCGCCCACAGCTGACCCCTCCTCCCCCCCTCCTCCCTCTTATGGCGGCTGCTGCGAGGCCGCGCCACTGGCGCGCCAAAGACAAGCCCGTCTGCGCCCGTCCGCGCATGGACCACACACAGCGCCACGACCCCTGGCCCCCAGCACTCCCAATCCCCACAGGACCGCTACGACCCAAACACCCTCCACGCCCTTAACCCGGGGCGCTCCAGAACATGCTTCCAGGCCAACCCTAAACGCACCCATGGACCCTTCGCATGCCTCACCTGCAAACTCACCTCTCACCACGAATCCACCCTGCCCGCCAGCCCACGCGTCAACAACCACCTCAAATGCATCCTGATCAACGCACGCTCCATCCACAAGCACGCCGTTGAACTATGGCACCTCCTGGACTCCACCACACCGGACGTCGCCTTCATCACTGAGACCTGGATGAATGCCTCTTCGGCTCCCGACATCGCCATAGCCATCCCCGACGGCTACAAGATCTCCAGGAGAGACCGCACCAACCAAGTCGGTGGAGGAATCGCCATCGTCTTCAAAGACTCCATCAACGTCACCACCTCCACCGAATACACCCCCCTCGCCGCCGAACACCTGCACTTCCAGATCCACACCGACCCCAGGACCACCCTCAGAGGAACTCTCATCTACAGACCCCCTGGACCACGCACCCTCTTCAGCGAATCCATCACTGACTTCATCGCCCCGCACGCCCTTGCCTCACCGGACTACATCCTCCTCGGTGACCTCAACTTCCACCTGGAACAGAACAACGACCCCAACACCACCACCCTGCTCGACAACCTCGACGACCTCGGTCTCAAGCAACTGGTGAACACCCCCACCCACATCGCCGGACACACGCTCGACCCCATCTTCTCTGCCAGCAACCACGTATCCTTCAGCCACTCCTCCGTAATACACTGGACCGACCACAGATGTGTCCACTTCACCTTCAGATGCAAGACTCTCCACCTCCGCACACAACCCATCCCATGCAGACATTGGAACAAAATCCCCACGGAACAGCTTCTCTCCACTCTCAGCGACAACCAACCCACCTTCTCCACCGACCCCAACGACGCAGCCCTCAGCCTCACGCGTTGGATCACCAACTGCACGGACAACCTCGCACCCCTCAGACGCTTCCCAAGACAGACCAACACCAGGAAACCTCTTTGTTTCACAGACACCCTCAAGGAATCTAAAAAAAACTGCTGCACCCTCGAGAAAGCCTGGCACAAGGACCACACCGCAGAAAACATGTCTGCCCTCAAAAACGCCACCCGCGAACACCACAAACTGATCCGCGCCACCAAAACAACTTCCTTCACAGACAGACTGGACAAGAACACTCACAACAGCAAAAAACTCTTCAACATTGTCAAAGAGCTCTCCAGTCCTAACGCCAACTCCAACGCCATCACGCCCTCACAAGACCTCTGCAACTCCCTCACCACCTTCTTCCATCGTAAGATCACCGACCTACACAACAGCTTCGGACACCAGACCCACCCAACCACCACAGAACCTTCAACCCCAGCCAGCACCCTCAACGCCTGGATTCACATCAGCACGGAGGAGACCAAAGCTACCATGAACTCCATCCACTCCGGTGCCCCCTTGGGCCCCTGCCCACACTTCATCTTCAACAAAGCCGACGACATCATCGCCCCACATCTCCAGACCATCATCAACAGCTCGTTTGCTTCTGCCACCTCCCCCGAGAGCTGGAACACGCTGAAGTCAACGCCCTACTGAAGAAACCTACGGCGGACCCCAGCGACCTGAAGAACTTCCGCCCCATCTCGCTCCTCCCCTTCCCTGCAAAAGTCATAGAGAAGACCGTCAACAAGCAACTTACCAACTTCCTTGAAGACAACAACCTACTCGACCCCTCTCAGTCCGAGCCAATCACAGCACAGAAACCGCCCTCATCTCAGTCACAGACGACATCAGAACTCTAATGGACAACGGAGATACAGTCGCCCTCATCCTCCTCGACCTCTTGGCTGCCTTCGACACCGTCTGCCACTGAACCCTAATATCCCACCTCCGCTCCACCGGTATCCAAGGACAGGCCCTGGAGTGGATCACCTCTTTCCTCTTCAACCGCTCCCAAAGAGTCTACCTCCCACCGTTCTGCTCAGACCCCACCGAGATCATCTGCGGCGTCCCACATGGCTCCTCGCTCAGCCCGACTCTCTTCAATGTCTACATGAGCCCCCTCGCCGACATTGTACGCAAACACAACATCAACATCACCTCCTACGCCGACGACACTCAGCTGATACTCTCCCTCACCAAGGACCCCACCAGCGCCAAGACCAACCTGCAAGTTGGAATGAAAGACGTTGCAGAATGGATGAAACTCAACCGTCTGAAACTGAACTCAGACAAAACGGAGGTCCTCATCCTCGGAAACACCCCGTCCACCTGGGACGACTCCTGGTAGCCCACTGCCCTTGGCTCCGCACCTACCCCCTCAGACCACGCACGCAACATCGGATTCATCCTGGACCCACTTCTCACCATGACCAAACAAGTCAACGCTGTATCATCTTCCTGCTTCCTCACCCTCCGCATGCTCCGAAAGATCTTCCGTTGGATCCCTGCCAACACCAGAAAGACTGTGACCCACGCCCTCGTCACAAGCCGCCTGGACTACGGAAACACCCTATACGCAGGAACCACCGCTAAACTCCAGAAACGTCTGCAGCGAATACAAAACGCCTCCACCCTCCTCATCCTCGACACACCCCGCAACAGCCACATCTCCGCCCACCTGAGACACCTACACTGGGTTCCCGTCAACAAAAGGATCACCTTCCAGCTCCTCACCCACGCACACAAAGCCCTCCACAACAAGGGACCCGAATACCTCAACCGTCGCCTCAGTTTCTACACGCCACCCGTCAACTTTGCTCCGCCAACCTCGCACTCGCCGCCGTCCCTCGCATCCGCCGCACCACGGCAGGTGGGAAATCCTTCTCCTACCTGGCGGCCAAGACATGGAATTCCCTCCCCACCAACCTTAGGACCACCCAGGACCATCTCGCATTCCGGAGGCAACTCAAGACCTGGCTCTTCGAGCAGCAGTAACCACCTCCCCCTAGCGCCTTGAGACCCTCACAGGTGAGTAGCGCGCTTTATAAATGTATTTGATTTGATTTGATTTGATTTGGTCTGGCAATATTTTGAAAGTAGGCCTGGTGGGAAAAGAGTATCTGCCAATTGTGTGATTTGCAAAATATGCAAAAAGGAGTTCAGTAGTGGCAGCCGAAACATTCAATATAACATCAGTACCACTTGGATATGGCAACATTTGAGGGCTATGCACCCTCAATGCCTTTCTCAGGCTGAGTTAGCCCGTGCTGCAGAGCTTGATAACTCATCAGGGGCATCCACATCTTGTCTAGATACTCACTGATCAAAGCTCCTTTTGCTGCTATTTTTTCTTCAGTGGCAAGCAGGGCTGCACAGTATAGGCTTGTACAAGATCATAAATACCCACTCAGGCAGAAGTTCATTTAAACTACTTTTCCTAGTGTTTTTAACTTTTTTTGAAAGCATTGTTGTTTTTCGTTTACTCCCAATGTCTTGTTTTTGTTGTTAACTTTTTTAAAGTAACACATGCTTAAAAAACATTAAAAAAATACAGTTGTTAACATTTTTAGTTAAAAAAGCTATTTTCAGAGCTACCCTTCTTATTCTTATTGACTCTTGTGAGACATTCATGAGAGCCAGGCGTACAGTCCTCCGCGTCCACTGCGAGGAGGCAGTGTTTGCAGCTTTCTGCCCCTGAGCATCTTGCAAGAGTGTACTTTCATAATGGAATTTGCATTTTCACTGAACATATCCTGTTATAATAGATATAATTTATATTCATCAAATTTTCACAATCCCTCCACTTTTTAGGTTGAGTGCAAGTGTACGGCCTCCTGTACACTTTTAGTACACTAGTGGCCAGTCGTGCCGCTTTGTCCCTCTTTTTTCTCTTTGGAGCAGGGACTAGCTACTGTATAATTATGTTTTGTCGTGTATATCTGTTCTTTGGGGGACTTTTTCTTCTTGGTTTCCTGCTCTGGTGATTCAATGTGCTTCCAATACTGAGCTGGGGGCACTGTATATGCACCCTACTGCTTCGTCCATAGTGCTTAAATCGCACTCCCCTACACTCTTATTGCTTGTCCCGCAACCCAATCACAATCCTCCCACTGTCGCTTGTTAACTCCTGTGCCACCGTGGCAGCTTGCCCTATACTCCATTATTTTCTTCTGCCTCACTGCTTCGCGCTCATGGTGGTATGTTCTTTCTTCCTTGTTTTCGGGCATCTTGCTGTTTCTTTGCTATGTCTGCAGGGTCTTTTTTATTTTATTTACTTTGTTTTGCAGTTTTTTTATAGCACAACCTCAATGCAAAGGTATTACAGCTCTTTACATGAGTACCGGTTACATTACACAAGAACACATTAATTTTTTGTAGCGAGGGGAGATTTACCCCCATATTAATACTTGCTTTGCACTGAATTTACGCCATTTTTTTAATGCAAATTAAAGGCTCCAGACTTGTACTTTGGCGCTAGACCTGTCAAGCGCCAAAGTTTTGGAGTTAAAGTCATTTTTTGCTAGTGGGAAACTACCTTGCGTCAATGAGATGCAAGTTAGGCATTCCTGGGCAAAAAATGATGATGTGGCTCCAGCGCCATATCTATCCCCCCATGCTAAAATCAAGTACAGGTGAAAGGGAGCCTTATATAATGGTGCCAAGTTTGCTTAGCGCCATTATTTAACGCCTCGGTCAGGGAAGGCGTTAGGAGACCTGTGAGCCTAGGGCTGGTCAGAGACCATGAAATGGGCCCACAGGTGCCCTTCCCTAGCCCCAGGGACACCCCCACCCACACCAGAGGGATGCCAGATAATGGGGGGACCCTATCCTAGGTAAGTAAGGTAAGTACAAAAAAGTATTGTTTTTTAATTTTAAAAGTGCTATAGGTGGGCCTTACTTGGGTCCCCCTACATGGCACTGGACCCAATTGCCATGCCCTTGCATCGACCTTGCAGAGATGAAGAGGTGAAAAAGCCATGTCAGGATTATAATCTGTGACATTCTCGTTCTGTCAAGACAGTGGGTGCATTAACCAACTGACTTGAGTAGAGCTTAACACTAGGTTATAGCATGTGCTCTTGATAACCCCTGGAGGGTCACCAACCAAGCACATAGGTTAGTTCTAGGCAAGAAAACGGTGAAAGGTGTTGTCTCCCAAATGGTGGAAAAGGAGTTGTGACTCGAGACCCAAGCACTTCGTGGCCTCCAGCTTCATAGGATGCAAATTGGGCAGCTTCAAATAGAGTTCAGTTAGTAGAGGCAGCCACTTTATTAACCCTTTAGCACAAAGACGCTAACACAAGGTGCCATCGTGAGAGGAGCAGCGTATCATAGGGCACAAAAGTGGAGCAAACTCCATCACTTCCTGCTTTCAGAATTCGCTGGTGTCATGGCTTTCATGACAGTCCCCTCAAAGCTACTGCGACCTTACAGATGCCACTTCTGGAAGCGCTGTCTAAAGCAGCACTCTAATAGCACTGCTTCATGTTTGAAGAGGCACCACCTTGAATACCCCCATAGTCATTGTCACAGGCTCTTCCCCATCATCCTCTGGGCTCCTGTGTATAATGATCCATGCATCGTCTGTCACCGTCCAGTAATGTTTAATCTGCTCTCCTCTCTTCCAACCCCAGGCTTCATGGAACCACTAAGTTCCCATGCATCATTTGATGTAAACTCTATGCATTCATTTTGATTGTCATGGTCCACAAGTACATGGAAAATCAATGTCAAGATAATATGTTTCGGACCCTTTTCTCAGTTCTGCTTCTACTGGTGTTCTTCTAAGAGCTTCACTGAACCTCCCCATGTCTATAGGAATATATGTGTGTTTGTTTGTATGGGTACACAGCCCAAGGACTACATCTAAAAGTCAATCCTGGACAGTAAAAGAAAAGATTCCATGGACAGGAGATGTTTTAAACAGGAGAACTGTTGTTTCATAAACTATGTCCACCATGACCAGCCACTCCTTGTACTTATGTAACCCAAATGTGTTGTTGTCTTTTTTGTATCAAACAACAAACAGGCTTGCAGGGTAACCATTCTGTAAATAAGTTCCAAATAAATTATGTTTATATGATTTATCTTATATGGGTATTAAGAATCTCTGACATGGTTCTGTACCTACCTTAGATTCCCAAAAATACATACATTTGAATCATTTTCATAGCCTGAAGAAATGCCAATGAACCAGCCCAGTAGGAACCTCACTGCGTACTACCGCTCTAGGTGAAAAAAACACTCTATCGTCCTAACCCAGACTTCTTGCTCTACTCCAAATGGTAAAGATGGCAAGGCAAAAACTTCAAATCTTTGTAGCCACCCCAACAGAGATAATTCTGACTTCAAACCCATCAGCCAGTGCACAAATCTATGCACCAAAAGGCACAGTCAAGGCCGAGGAGGTTCAGGTACAAGTATCTGTGCTACAGAGTGCAGTCATGAGCTGAGGGCTGTCATAAGACTATTAACCCAAGGCAGTGCTTTATATGAATACATAGTACCAGCCCTTCTGTATTTCCATTTAAAACACTGACCCAAGGTCACAGATGTCGCACCTCTGAAACCAATCCTGTTAGCTCATCTACCACTGAAGTGCTGTTTCACTAATCCGCACACATTTGAAGCCTCCTGTTCAGTTAAACTGCACCTTCTGTTATTCTTTTCGTATACAGCCAATGTTCTTAAACGTTAGGCTGGTATTGCCAATGGGAATGATTCCTTTAAACACACAGAAATGTATGGATGCCCCTTTTCCATTGCTCCTCACTCTTTTGACCCCCCTCACTCTCTGGGTTAAGTGCCCTGAAGGTACCATGTTGTGACTGGTTTGGTACCATAAAAGTTTAGGTAAACACATGAGAAAGGGTTGCATCTCTAGGGTATCACAACCAGTCTGTAGGAATGAGGCAAAAACACTCCCAAGACGGCACCCTGATTGTGTCTCTCCTGAAGTGACAGGCCTGGGAGGGTTGCTGTAGAACCTGGCATACATACACTACATTCCAATCCACTAATTGGGAGAATTTCCGAGCTATAGGTATTAATTAACTCAAGGCACTGCAAGCACATTAAAAGAGGTGCTCCGATCTGCACTAAGCTATCACTACACTCGGTTTGGCGCTAAGCCTTCTGCAAGCTTTCTCTCTTCTTTGCACAGTTTGTAAGTTAATGAAATGTAGGCATCACAAGTAAGAAAAGGTGAGCAGGGACTTACGCTGTCTAAAGTTGGTGCATTTGCTGGGATGATTTCTGAGTTACATATATGACTCCTCAAGTGAAAAAAAACAGGCGGCCAGAGGCCTAATACAAATGCCCCCTCCCCCCAATTTAATGAGAAATTTCATGAGGAACGCTTGAGTCTCCTATAGCTGACAGATATTCATTGGCTTTGAGGTGAATAGAGGCCTCCTGGAGGGTTGCCTACCAGAAGGGTTGGGACCACCATGCTGTTATACCCAGCTCTGTGCAAACCTTCCTGATACAGCGCTTTCTTCATCCACTTTGTAGTTTTCCAATTCCTTAATGCGTATTTATTACTTTATTGGGATTTAGAATATTAGAAAGGTTAGCTTTTTCTGTTAGCCTACAGACCCACATAGGTGCTTAACAGATGTGGCTTTCCGTCACTTATTGCATTACAGACAGCAACCTATTTCTATCTGTTGGCCACAACCACAGGATGGATTGTCTTGTTCAGATCACGTGTTGGCGGTAACTGACTGCCATCTCTTTTTCATCAGATTCTCGCCTGACAGATTGGCGGTCTGCTCGCCCAATTTGGCGGGACAGTCGAGGAAAGACCTCCACAATACTGTTGTCTCTGCCAGGCTTGCGATCCTGCATCAACGGGTAAAGGGAAACAGTGGCTGGTAACTTTAAACTTTTTTATTACAACAAAACAATTTAACAACAATACAAAACTACAAGAATTTCATTAACAAACAATATAAATAGCTATAACATAACAACACACACAACATTAAAATACATAACATTTGTGACGCTCATACCCGCCTCCTAAAAACACCCTCTTTTTTCGGTTTATTTGCCTATTGGATCTTGATATAGGTAGCACTTTTATTAGTATTTTAGCCACCTTAGCCTTTCGTAGAGAATTTAGATGTGTGCTATGTTATGGCAGGCTAAGCGGCAATAAAGTTTCAGAAAAGCAGTATATTTATATATACAGTTCAAAAGGCCTAGCTCATCCAGAGTTAGCTTTCGCTTCTGAAGTACTCAACTGTTCAGGTAGCTCCACATCCTTCCAACCTGAATACACAGTGCCTAAAAAGGTAGTTATTATTGAATAGCACTATAATTCTGCTTATCCTAACAAGGCTCTTCTTTGCTGCTTATGCAGGCAGATAGTTATTTCCGCAGAGACAAGTTTTCATTTTCATCCTAAAGAAAAACCAAATCACAAAAATATCAAATTTGCATTAAGGGCAATAATTGATATCAGTGACGCATCAGAACACATTGAAATAGTTCTACGTTTTTCACCCACAAACACATATTTACATCCAATGCACCAGTAATTTATTTTCCTTTTTGCCTGCAAAATTCCACAATCTCACCCAGTGCACTGTTTCACAAATAAATTATTACACTTCATCAAACCTTATTTCATAAAGGTTTATAAAGTAACACATTCCTTGTGAGACACCTTTGCTAACACTCGTCGCAGCTTTTCACTCGAGAAATAGCAATGTCACCACTCAAGCATTTCATAGGGCTAATTTATACACTCAATGAGGTCTATAACAATAGTACAGCTTGTATTATTACATTCTTTGTTGTATAATTTGAGAAGAATTGCTTCCTTTACTTACAAGTACATACAGTTTGTACATTTAATTTTTGACACAATCTGCAAACCTTGCTCACATCTCTCTACATTGTACCATATCACTCAAAACCTAAATTAACACAGATGCACCTCCCAAACAACGTTTCACTCCGTAAAACCACTGTAGAATAAGTGTACCAACATTAGTACACTTACTAACAGTAGATTGCTAAGCACCTGCACTTGGAGTGCTTTCTTAAATGCAAATCACCACACCAGTGTCTTTCAATTCCACATAAATTAAGTTCTGCTGGGCACACTTCAAAGAATCGTCCTTTTCTTTGAAAGCAGCAAGGGCCCACTGAGCTATCTTTAGTTCTACTCCCAATGACATAACAGCATTTCTCCACTCATGTAATAAGAATGGCAACTACTGGCTGAGCCTGGCCCTTCTTTTTTACTTCTCCCCAATACGACCGCACAAGACTCTTGTGGGATTGTAAAACACCTTGTGGCAGGCGCAGTAATTTTCTATGTGACACCCATAAAAAGTAAGCAAACAAAAGTAAGCAATCACAAATGATGGATGGACTGTGGAACCAATCAAACATTCACCCCCCTAGTCACAGATCTGGGATTAATCCTAAATCATAAAAAGTAACCATCCACTCATCACAGTACTCATCTCTCACACACTTTCACTCAAAAACAAGCACCAGATTATGCATTGAAACTAATGGAGTGTATGGAGAACTCATCCACTACTTTTTGCTATTCACAATCCTGCAAGAGTCCAGCTGGACTGAAAAAAATAGTTAAAAACAATATACATTTATTTTCTTCACAGTACTTATCAATTAAACCCCTTCTCTCTGTAGTCTGTGCGCACACAACAGTCTCAACTAAAACTTTTCTTTTGGGACAGAATTTCTCTACCCCATAACTTTTTTTATTATTTTTACAATCCCGCAAAACTCCCAAGAGCATGGGAGCACCCAAATGCCTGCCTTCAACTGTGTATTTCTCTGTGTCCCATGAAAGTCTGGTGAGCTTGAACATTTAGGTCCTCTTTACGAGTGTGGCGGTCTTAAGACTACCACACTCACGGTGGCGGTCAGACCGCCCCAAAGTGGCAGTCCAACCTCCACATTATGACTGTGACAAAAGTACCATGGTGGGACCACTGGCACCGCCACTTTTATGCCAGCCGATGGCCTGGCGCTGGTCTTAAGACACCAGGGCAGCACTGCAAGCAGCACTGCCCTGGGGATTACAATCCCCATGTCCGCCAGCTTTTGCATAGCGGTTCCACTGCCAAGCAAAGGCTGGTGGAGACGGGGTGCCAGGGGCCCATGGGGGCCCATGCACTGCCCATGCACTTGACATGGGCAGTGTAGGGGCCCCATGGACAGCCCCGTCACGCTTTTCACTGCCTGAATTACAGGCAGTGAAAAGCGTGATGGGTGCTGTCGCACACGACGCACCGCAACATTGCCGCCGGCTCGATTACGAGCCAGCGTCAACGTTGTGGTGAGTTTCCCACTGGGCCGCCGGGCGGAAATGCTGTTTCCACCCTCTGGCCCAGCGGGAAACTTGTAATAGGGCCAGCAAGCGGAAAACCGGATGCATGCTGGTGTCCCGGACACCATCTGCGAGTCTCAAGGGGGTCGCAAAGGCCCACCTCATTAATATTAATGAGGTAGGTTGCAATTTGCATGTCGCAGCACTCACAGGGATGGTGGCCTGCTGGCGACAGCAGACCACTATGTCTGTGACTGCTTTTCAATAAAGCAGTTTTTTTTTTGCAATGCAGCCTGTTTTCCTTAAAGGAAAACGAGTTGCACTACACACGAAAAAATGAAACGTGTCAGTTTAATTTTTTCAG
Organism: Pleurodeles waltl; assembly: GCF_031143425.1. Classification (NCBI taxonomy): domain Eukaryota; kingdom Metazoa; phylum Chordata; class Amphibia; order Caudata; family Salamandridae; genus Pleurodeles; species Pleurodeles waltl. Next base: position 235,786,220 of record NC_090436.1, read on the forward strand.
AGCAGGCAGTGGTCCATAGGAACACTGCCTGCTCTGAAAAAAGATTTTCAGGGCCATTCACAAAGAGGTCCCATGGGGACCCCTTCCCTTTTGCGAATGGGTTACCACCAGTGTGACACTGTTGGTAACTGCGAATTGCTTTGCGACCGCGGTCACAAAGCAATTCTACATCACGATGCGACTCGCAAATAGGAAGGGGAACACCCCTTCCTATTTGTGACTCGCATTCCCATTTTGCGAGTCGGTAACCAGGTTACCGACTCGCAAAATGGGAATTGGCATCGCAATGTGATTTTTGCATTTCGCAAACAGCGAAATTCGCTGTTTGCGCTATGCAAAAAGTTTGCTACATCTGGCCCCTAGTGTATTTCTCGACAGCAGGTCTTTATCCTTCAGTGTAGATAGTAGAGTATTCAAACATATAAGCCTGTGCACTGACATCTTTCTCTATAAACCATTTTCTCTACAACCCTCCTTTTTCCTTGACTCTTGTGATATCGTAAAGTCTTTTTAAATCACATAGTGTACAGACTCCATTCATTACAGTGCTTACAACTTTTACTTCCTTCTTCTACGATTTGAGGAAAAAGTGACCACTCTATTCCCAGCTTTCCACAGTATGTCAGCAGTATATAGTAGGGAGTGAGGATAGACTGGACTTTTTAGAAAAACCTTCACACAGGATAACCTCTCTACATGCTAGGATATAATAGGGACTGGCCATTCCACTGAGACCTCACCCCAGGACAACAAGTATACGCAATGCAGTGTGGCGAAGGACTGGGTTCAACACTAAGGACTCTCTCTTGGATGAGGAGTATGTGTGTATTAGGATGTAGAAAGAGATTGGCTTCTACACTGAGACCTCTCTCAGATCACAGGTGTGCATAGTAGGGTGTGTGGAGGTACTAGACTCTCCACTGAGAGCTCTCTCTGGGATGGCAGGTGCATGTAGTAGGGGTAAGGAGGGACAGGCCTCTATTCTTAGGTCTCTCTTTTGGAAGATGGAAATGCATTGTAGAGGGTTGGGAGGGACTGGCCTCTCTGTCAAGATATCTCTGCTGAGATATCTCTGTTGAATGACAGATGTGCAACTATGGTGACAACAGACATTAAGCTCTAATCAGAGAAGTTTCTCTTGGATGACAAGCATACAGAATACGGTATAGATAGACTGCCAGGTCAGCTCAGACATCTCCTCAGAGTAACACATGTGCAAAATAGGCTGTGGGTAGAGACTGCGCTCCCTGCTTGTCAGGCTACTCAACTTAAGGACTTTTCCACAGAGACGATTGTGGAGCCTCCTCTTTCCCAACAACACCTGAGCAAGGAATAATAACCTCAAACAAGGCGCTGACCTAAGAGGAAAGGGGGTTGGGAGAAAATAATAAAAGAAACAAAGACTTGCACCTTCTGAGTGGTGTCCAGCCCACTTGCATGCTTGGGAATGCCCCATGGGACTTCCTCTTTTGGGGTGTACAGGAGAGTCAACTAAAGGGAAGGAACACACACACAATAATAGCATTGGCATGCATTGACATAGTTAGTTCAAATAACATTTGAGCAATGGAAGTACATACACTCAGAGATGCATAAAATAACACTGAAAATATGCACTCCTGTAGTTCTTGTAGGATAGAAATTCCCACTTCTTTCGTGAGCTTCGAATAACAGTACACAGTTTTTCCCCTGGCAGCATATTATGTCATATGATCTTCTTATGTGACTGTTCTTCTTTTTCTTATTTTTGAATTCTCTTCATCTCTTTAAAAGTTTGAAAATAGTCTCTTTAACTTCCAGCAGATAGCATGGGAGTCTTATGCTGGGATTTTTCACAAGCCTTGAAGTTTTGTTTTGTAGAATTGTTGCGGCTGAGAAACAAAGAATAGTACACTAGCCTTGTTTTCCCTTCTTTTGCTCTTGTTTTCTCTTCTTTTGCTTTTCTTTCCTTTCATTGCAGGTCACACCCCCACATGTCGGAATGACCAACAGTCTGATTTGTGAATGGCTACAACAGTTAAAAAGACTCCCCACCTTTGCTTACAGGTAGGGCTTTCTGGAATCCGGAGATCCGAGAAGTACGATGAACTGCTCAGAGATGATTTGGGAAGCATAGATGTCACTGGGTCATACTAGGACGCTTGGACCAGGGAGAAGAGGGTGTGATGAACCAGGAGAGTGAGAGGGAGGATAAAGGTTCTTTTTTGGGAAATAAAGCCAAGCGCTCAACTGGGGTTTGACCGAGTATTTATAGGTTGATAGTGTTTTCTGGAAGGGCATGTGAATCACTCTGGAAAGTCCCTGACTGGAAAGTCCCTGACTGGAAAGTCCCTGTATTGGTGGTACATAAATCACTCTAGAAAGTACCTGGCTGGAAAGTCCCTGTCTGCAGGCACATGGATAATTATCAAGCACCTGAATAATTATAATAACACAAAAAAGGTCATAATTGTTCCACTTGTACAAACATGGTGAACAAAAATGTGAGGCCTTTTAGTCAAACGTAGTGATAATTACAAGCACATAGAACACTGTAAACGCAAAGATAATTTAATGGTTTGGTATAGGCAACAGTGATACCAAACTCAGCGCAAATACTTATCCTAAGTGAAGTTGAGGAACATCTACATGATTTATAAAGCAGATTGATTTATGATTTATGAGTTGCAGAACATAAGGTACATGCTTGGGTGCAGGAATTAGTGATCATAACACTGCTCAAATCTCTCTTTATGAAAATGAATGTCATTAGGACAGTATAAAATTGAGTATCTTCTTTGCTGACAACTATGTCATAGACATCCAATTTCCATATTTGAAAGCAAGGACACCTTCACCTCTCTCTCAGACACCTCCTTATGGAGACAGGCATGTGTGGTTAAGGTGTACACAGAGACTGAAACATCTCTCCAGAGGGGCAAGAATGTATACTATGATGTGCAAAAGAGCTGTCATCTCCACTAGCTGACAACAGTGTGTAGCATAATATGAGGATGCATTTGCCTCTGTGCTAAAACCTCTCACTTGAATAGAAATCTTTCTACATCAGTAGGAGAAGCACTAATCTCTCATTAGTACCTTATTCATACATGTACATCAAGTAGCAGAGTTGTAGTTTGTGAAGACAGAACTGCCGCTTTAAGTCTACATTGCAAGACTGCAATAATATTAAAGTCTTAAAAAACTATTAAGGAAGGAAATCAGTAGCAACTTCACACTTTTTATTAAATAAAAACAATTTAACAAGATTACAAACAAAAACTGCATTAACAAACTACAACATCAACAACTGTACAACAAACAAAAAAGAAAACTTAATTAATCTATAACATTTTTTTCTAACCAGGCACCAACACCTTCCCCCCCTTTTGCTTCATTTGCCTACTGGATTTTGATGTGTGTAAATCTTCTTTCCCTTTGGTTCAACCCTCCTTAGCCTGACAAACAATATGGGCCTGATTATAACTTTGGCGGAGGGGGTTAATCCGTCCCAAATGTGCCGGATATCCCACCCGCCGTATTACGAGTCCATTATATCCTATTGAACTCGTAATACGGTGGGCCGGATATCTGTCACGTTTGGGACGGATTAAACCCCTCTGCCAAAGTTGTAATCAGGCCCTATGTCCTTTAAAAAGCTTTTTCTGGCTGGCTAGGTGGAGTCAGTTCAAATAAAATAATATTTTCAAAAAGTTCAGCCAGGAAATCAGAAACAACCAGTGTGTTACATCCATTCCAGAAATGTAGAACTATTGTAGATGGAGTCATTCTGAAAGCATAACTAAGACAAACTTAGCTCAAGCAGCCAAACTACACAAATCTTCACATGCCTACACATTCTTTTAACTGGCAGATACAACTTCTCCCCAGGTGCTAACTGATCTAGCAGATAACAACTATCTTTTTATAAATAAAGCACTTTTTGGTGTTTAAGTAAGCAGATCATTTTGTCATTAAAAACAAGTAGAGCTACACAGAACAAGGTTCTCTAAAGGTACAAATGTCACTGTTGGCAGTAACAACATTAGTAGTGTATTTATTATTTTCCTGACTTTCCACACACTTACTGTTCTTACTTTCTTCTGAAGTGAACAGTTTTTGTTTTCCTCCTCCATATATGATGTGACATGATACTTCCACTTTACACTTAAAAAAAGGACAAAATAGCCAACAAATGTAAAGTTACATATTGATTAATAATTGATTACAGTGATACATCACTATGTACATCACTGTATACTCTAATGTTTGTTTGTTACATTTTTCACCCACAATCACATAGCTATATGTCCTGTACAACTAACTTTATACTCCTTCCCTTGAAGAATTCAACACCCTCAACCAGTGTATTTTTTTCAGAATGCAATTATAACATGGAATCAAACATGACATAACAGTTCATAAAGCAACACATTCCTCTAGACACACCTTTCCTAACAATGTTGTAATCTAGAAATAGCAATATCTCCACTCAAACATCTCAAAGGGGTCAAATATGTGTACAGTAAGGTGCATAAAACACTAGGCATTGTATGAACAGATTGCATATTTTTTGGGGCAGATTTATTAAAAGTGGCACATCATGACATGATGGGCCACTTTTCTTTCTCCCCACTTTGCACCGCTAACATCACCATGTGTGTGCCGTATTTATGATACGGTGCACCATGGCACACAATAAGGAAATAGCATAAAAATTGTTGACGCTAGTTTGGTGATCTGCATGGTTAGCGCTAAAAATGTTGATGCTAATTCTGCAGAGTGAAAGGAGGCCCATTGAAAATGATGGGAGCCTCTTTTTAACACCTGCCTTAGGCAGGCATTAAAAATGATGCTAAAAATGGCACAGTGGAATCTCATATATTCCACGCAGCAATTTTCTGGGCCTCATAACACTGAAACACCCCCTTCCATACATTATGCTTGGTGCAGGCATAATTTGGTACAAGGGTTCACAAAGTGCTGCAGTCTGTGCATTGCACCACTTTGGTGCAGCTTTTTCCCCTATCTAATACCACATTTGAATCAGGAATATGACGCTAATATGGAGCAAGGTGGCGCAATGGGCTTCTTAAATCTGGCCCTTTTCTATAATTTCAGAAACCCTGCCTCTTTTACTTACAACTACATGAAGATTGAACAGTCCATATTTTAACACAACATCCAATACTTAGTGATATCCCTCTCCATTCTAAAGTTTACCTCCCAAAACCTATATTAAAAGATGCACCTCTACAAACAGTTTTTGACTTATGAGTTTACCAATAGCAGTGCACTTACTGACACTTATCAACAAAGTTCATAAAGTATATTTTTAATTACCTGAACTTAGAGCAGTTTCTTATATGCAGCTAAAGACACCAGTCTGTCCCTATTCCATATTCACTCACTTCTTTTGAACACAACTCCAACAGATTTGCTTCTCTTCCAAATCACCAAGAACAATGTGAACTATCTCTGGTTCTGCACCCAATCGCATCACAGCATTTCTTCAACAATGTAATAAAAATGCTAACTATTGGTTGAGACTTGGTCCTTTTCTTCTATTTCTCCCCATTATAATTTTGCAAGACTTCCATTGGATTGTAAAACACATCGTGGCAGGCTCAGTCATTTCCACTGGGGTCTCACAAGCTTCTCATGAGCTCACACGTGTCCTTGCAGCAAGCAAGTTGTACTGCAGACATGACATGAGAACAAAATCCATGTGTACTCCAATGTTCCTCCCCATATGCCTTTACCAATGCCTTCACTAACACAGTCTGCAATAGGAGAGGCAGAGATGGGATGATCTTATATAATGCCCTACAGTACACCCAAGGCGCCACACCATTAGACCGCCGCAGACCATATCATGACCCATGATACGGCCTGGGGTGTTCTGCTGGCTGACGTTACTGCTGGCAGCAGCGCCCCCTCCTGAGTCCTGCAGGAGGACCCCCTGAAATCAGGTAAGTCAGCTGCTCCGACAGGGGAGGAGGTGGGGGTGGTGTGTGTGTGTGTGGGGGTGTGTGTGTATGTGTGTGCGTGAATGTGGGTGTGTGTTGCGTGTGGTATGTGTTTGGATGTGTGAGTACATGTATTGTGTGTTGTGTGAATGCATGTGTGCCTGTATTTATGTCAGTGTGTGTGGATGTGTGGATGTGTGTATCTGATGGTGCATGAATGTGTGTGTATGTCGGGGGTTTGGATTGAGTGGGGGAGGGTGGGGAATGGCTCTGGGGAGGAGGGCGGGGAAGACCCTATCAGGGCCAGGGAAGGGATTCCCTGTCGCTGATAGTGCCTACATGGCAGTAAGGAAGCCACGAAAACCATGGCAGTAGTGGGGGTCATAATCCAGCAGGTGGGACAGTGATGGCCGCCTGGCTGGAGACTGAAGTGTCCATCCCGGTGGCTGTTATCGCCCTGGTGGATGGAGTGGTACATTGGCGGTTTGGCTTGAGCCTAACCACGAATGTCATATTTTGGGGAAAGGTACCGCCAGCCTGTTGGCAGTACTTTTCTCCAAAATACCGTCGTCCGCCAGGGTCATTATGAGGGCCTATGTGTTTTTTCCCTTCACAAATGACTCCTAATAATCTCCAATTGGGATTGTGTTAACAAAGGGCAAAATTTATACAATAGGCTTTGCATTCCAATAGGAAAATGTGCCTAATGCATGTGTCCTTTCAAATTAATCTTTCCAAGCTGCTCAACTGGTGGTGCAGTCGACTGATTCATGCATGCACTGTAAAGGCTTGTGTTTAACCATATTGTAATTGGTGCCAAGCTTGGAAAGTTTAAATTAAACCTTTATCCTACTGAAGTCAATGACAGGGCCCCTTTTCAAAATAATAATGATATGTTACTATATAATTTTGTCAACACTGGGGATATGTATGGCTTCTTCTAGTGCAGCACCTGATGGAAGGTGACAGAAATGAGAAAATTATCCCACCAAACAAGGCACTCAGATGAAGTGACAGGCAGATTGGCAGTGTTAGAGAAGATTAGATCCAAAGTATGCCCTGCCTTCTGTGTAAAGGGCTTGGTTAATTGAAAAAAAATGATACTTGCCAATGTAAGATTGAGCTCAGCGTCTAGAGAGCATTTAAGATCATCTACTTGCATGTTGAATTTCCCAAGAATGGTGACATTTTTGTGTGCAGAGAGAGGTAGGTGATAGTGTCAACAGTTGGCAGAAACCACTGTTAGGGCAATTGTGTGGTCCCTATATCAGCAGTCCTGAAAAGGACAAAATGGTAGCCAGTTTTTGTGGTAGCTAGTTTAAAACAAAAAATGAGTCCCACCAGATTTCCTGTTTGGGTAGAGGGGTAGAGGACGCCTTGAAGGGTTCCCTAAAAATAAAAGCAACACTGCCTCCTATTTTATTACCTTTATGGTTAGTGCATAAAATGAGATATTGAGGTGGGATGGAAGGTCTAAATCTGATACTGATGTTTCCTTCAACCAGGTTTCAGTTAAAAATATAAAATCCCAGATATTGTCAGATAATAATTTGAAAATTTCAGTAGAATGTTTTGGGAGTGATCTGCAATCAATAAGACAGGCCTTACTACTAAGGATCCCCCAGTATGCGATGCAATATCAGGCTGCAGGCAGGCCTTCCTACCCGTCCCCTGCAACTCAGGCCCAGGTCTCACCGGTCTCTATGCAGTTCACTTCTGTTGATGCCCGATCTTACTGGCCCCTAGACACTCCCTGCCGGGTGAGCTGCAACCTCATTCACAATCCATACGCTTTGGGGGGAACGCAATCTCCCACCTTACCTCCCCTCCAGGCACAGTAATGCAGCAACTCTGGACAGGGGAGTAATGCGGGGAGGTAGCTCCTGCTCAGCTGCTGGTCCTCTGAGCAGGCTGGAAAGGCCCACACACCCAAAGCAAGCCTCCTTGCCCCTCCTCTCTTCTGCTCCTCAGGGCCTAGACCTCCACAGTCCCAGAACAACACACTGGGCAATTTCAGTCCTCACTAGACCCCTGGCACTCTGGGCCGAGTGAGCCGCAGCCCTCAACAGCATGACAGTGGAGCCTGGGGGGACCTGAATCTTCCATCATGACTCTTCCCCAGGTGCCGTCCCTCAGCGACTCTAGGCCAGGGATCACCACGTGAAGTGGGCCCCAACCTCCGGAGCAGTCTCAGGCCAATTGGTCACCCCTTTTGCCACCTCGATGGTCTGCCCTTCTCACTTCCACAACTAACTCAAATGTGGGAAGGGCAGAGGGAGGAGATTAAATGATGAATGGTGGCTTATGCAGGTGTACAGGCAGGGGAGTCACTTCAGTAAGCAGCCATCTTTCTTGCCATTTGGGCCACACCCCTGACAAGGTCCAGTTATATGCCCAATTATGTCAAAACGCTTGGGCTCATATTTATACTTTTTTGTGCCACATTTGCATCATTTTTAAAATTGTATTTTGTACATTTGCACCACTTTTACGTAAAAAAATGATGCAAATGCGGCTAAAAAATATATAAATATGGGCCTCAGTGAGTAAAGTGCACATGGCAGAAATCTGTCCATCACATGCATGTCACGCTCTGCATAATAGCATGACTGACTCAGCCCTTCATCATTCTGCAGGTGACACAGTGGCTAATAGTAAAATTTGATAGGAATGACTCTAAGACAAATATTATATTACATTTGTTGTTGTACTATTTCAATGTGCCATCAGAAGTAAACATAGAAACAGAGAATAATGGAATCATCCGTCACTCTGACCTAAACCCAAGCCTAAACTTCACTTTTTACTTATATTTATGCTTCATTTGAGCTCTCAAGACCTCTGACAGGCAAAAGATTTGAGTGCACCAGTGTCTCTATGTAGAGTGAGGAGAAAAACACCACTTAATAACATAGTTTTTTCTAGTCTAATCTTGTGCCATGTGCAATAGAGCAACAAATCGGTCTCCATTAGAGTCATCTGAATGTGGTTGGACCAAAAAGATCAACCATTTCGAAAAGAGGGCACATACAACAACCTATTCTTGAGGTTTTCCACTCTATCCACCTTCTCTTAAGTGGAAAGATTTTGTCAGTGCTCTACTGATCCCAATTACTGCCAGGTGGACTAAGAGTGATGACTTTTGTATTACTTCACTGCCCACCACTACCACTGGAGTGGTAAACAAAATAACACCTAACTTTGGTTGCAGTTTTACTGTAGTGAGGCCCAAAATTGTATTTGTTATTATGTGAAAGAACTGACGCAGTTCCACCGACAAGTTTTTAGCATTAGATGAAAATATTCTTGACAGGTATACAGAAAGCAGGCAAAACAACTTAATCCTGTGATTCACACTTTACAACATATGAAGCAATAGTAATTGAAAAGAAATTCAAAAGAAGTCAAGCTGCCCTATGTTATTCAACCAAGCAAAACTGGGATATCTATCAAAGTTCAGTGGTACTGGGTTACTGCAGAGAGTTGAAGAAGTTGGAAGCAGAGGCGAGTTTAGGAAATTAGTATATTACCCAACAGCTGAGATTACTATTCGCCCTTGCAAACATTACATTTTTAGATTCCAACTTGTTAAATATACTAGGACATCTTGGGGTCCCCCATCTTGGACTACAAGTGGTAACTCACAGTCAAAGCACCCAAGTAGAGAAGGGCAGTGTGATCATTCACGGACCAGACCACCTAAGGACTGTCTTCTGGATACTGGCTTCAACATGGAGTGAAAAGTCCTACTTTCAGTACGAGGACTATCTCCCTGCACTTGAGTGGAAGACAGGACACTATAAGTATATAGAGAACATACTCGAAGAGTGCCCCGAAGATACAGCATCTGATAACGTCATATAATGCAAGTTCATGCTGTCATAAAGTGTATCACACAGTGTCCTTTCAAGAAAACACTTTTCTACATATCAGATAACTATTTCCTTGATACAAATGCCCTGCAATGACTCACAATGTTTCTTCATCATTTTAGCATGTTGCCTCTGACCACATGAAGTCAGGTCCCCTCAGCAGTCCTCATGGCTCTTAACCTGCCAGCTATGTGCTGCTAGGCCTGCCTATGTGTCTCCAATCTCCTCATGAGCTGAGTATCTCCCACCATGTCCTCCTGGATTTCCCATGTATTGTCATCAGCTTCCCCATGTCTATGATTCAGCTCCCAAGTATCCTCATCATTTTCTCGTTTTTCACAATTAACATTATATAGCTTTATTTCGGACACCATGACTCCCCAAGCACTACTCACATATTAAGCCCCTGCCCTCACCGTCATGTCTTATCCACCCTGAGATCCCATATCCAAGAACGCCGCAGACACCACCAACTCTCCGAACCGCCAAGAGAACCACCTTCAAAGAATGCATTGACAACAACACACACAGCCAGAAGGACCACTTTAACATTGTGAAGGAGCTCTCCAACCCCAGCTCCAACGTCAACGACATCCTGCCATCACAAGACCTCTGCGACTCCATAGCCACTTTATTCTACCGCAAGATTGCAGACATCCATGGCAGCTTCAGTTCTCAGACCCCCCCGTCAACCACCAACACCACAGCCTCACCACCCACCAGACTCCTGCTCTCCTGGACCCACGTCAACAACAACGACACCATCAAAATCATGAACACCATCGACTCCGGTTCACCATCCTACCCCTGCCCTCACCACATCTTCAACAAAGCAAGCTCCATCATTTTACCCCAACTCCGGAAGATCATCAACAGTTCCTTCGAGATTGCCACCTTCCCGAAGATCTGGAAACACGCCGAGATCAACGCTCTCCTCAAGAAACCCAAGGAGGACCCAAAAGACCTCAAGAACTTCAGGCCCATCTCCCTGTTCCCCTTCCCGGCAAAAGTCATAGAGAAAATTGTCATCAAACAACTGACCCGTTTCCTTGAGGAGAACAGCACTCTGGACCCATCTCAATCGGGATTCCGCTGCAATCACAGCACCGAAACCACCCTCATCCCCACCACCAATGATATCAGGACCACACTGGACAACGGTGAAGCTGCGGCCCTTATCATCCTGGACCTTTCAGCCACATTTGACACCGTGTGCCATCACACCCTATGCACACGCCATCACCTCCTTCCTCACCAGCAGAACTCAGAGAGTCTGCCTCCCTCCATTCTGCTCTGAAGCCACCAAAATCATCTGTGGCATACCCAGGGGTTCATCCCTCAGCCTGACCCTTTTTAACTTCTATATGGCTCCACTCGCTAACATCGCCTGATCTCATAACCTCAACATCATCTCATACGCCAATGACACCCAACTGATCCTCTCCCTCACCAAGGACCCCAAGATCAACCTCCATGAAGGAATGAAGGCAATCACCGAATGGAAGAAGAACAGCTGCCTGAATCTGAATTCTGACAAGACTGAGGTCCTCATCTTTGGCTCCACCCCCTCAGCTTGGGACGACCCCTAGTGGCTGCCACACTGGGAACCGACACCCACCGACCACGTACGCAACCTGGGATTCATCCTGGACTCTTCACTATCAATGACCCAGCAGGTCAACACCATCACCTCCTTTTGCTTCAACAAATTCCACACACTTCGGAGGATCTACAAATGGATCCCGATGAAAACCAGAAGAACGGTCACCCAATCCCTTGTGAGCAGCAAGCTGGACTACGGCAATGTCCTCTACGCAGGACATACGGGCAAACTCAAGAAAAGACTGTAACGCATCCAGAACGCCTCTGCATGCCTCATCCTGGACACACCCCTGCCACTGCCACATCACAGCCCACCTGAGAGACCTACTCTGGCTGCTCGTCAACAAGTGAATCACGTTCAAACTCCTTATCCATGCTCACAAGGCACTCCACAACACCGGACCAGAATACCTCAACAGACGGCTCTCCTTCTATACCCCGACTCAACAGCTTTGCTCTGCCAACCTTGCCCTCACCACCATCCCACGCATCCACAGAACAACCGCTGGTGGCAGGTCGTTCTCCCACCTCACTGTCAAAACGTGGAACACTCTTCCCACCAACCTGCGTCAGACTAAGGACCTACTTACCTTCAGGAGACATTTCAAGACATGGCTGTTCGAGCAGTAGCAGCCACCCCCCTCCCCTCAGTGCCTTCGGACCCTCACAGGTGAGTAATGTGCTTTACAAATTCTCTGATTGATTGATATTACCAAATTAGCCCCATGTCTCAACCATGCCATTTTTCAGTCCCCTCACTGTCCAGTGTCTGCCTACCTATCAGCTCCATTTCACCATCAGGGCTCCCCTTTTCAGTTAGCTACTCTTCTTTCATCCTCTTGTTATCTTCTCTTCAACTGCCATGTGTACCTGTAGAACCCTGACAACTGCCATCCCAACCTCGGGAGGCAGTGTGCTTGGTGCTCAAGATTTATCAAGGAGTTGCATTGTCTTTGCATCATAGCAGCACAATTTCTTAATTCAGATTTACAAAGTCAGGCAAGGAGCGATTTGTGCATCCTTTTGACTCTTTGTAAAGAAATCTGACACAATGAAGAGGCATGCACTGCGTTACGTTGCATTTCAATTTGGTAAATGTTCCATGGGTGGAGCATGGGTGTTTCCAGTGCACTTCCATATTTACATAGGTGTGTAAACCATGGATCATGTAAAATCCGTACACCTACCAGAAGATGGTTTAACAAGGACAAACATATATTTTTCTCCTCATTCTTTTCTCTTTGGATTGTTTTTGTGCAGGAAGGTGTCCCTTCCAGCACAAAACAAACCTGTCCCAAACACAGGCACACTGAGATGGCGTTATGTAGGTCACAGAGCCCTAGTGCTAGGAGGGAGTGGAAGTGCGACGTATGCTAGTAGATCAGATGTATTTCTGCTCTGTCCATTTTACACAATACAACCCAGCAACTTTGCTTGCTACCCTGCGTTGCATGAAATGCTAATAAACATGCCCCTCTGCTTGGTTCCATTTCAACAGTACCCATAGCGCAGAGAAGCTGCAGCAACTTTAAATCTGAGTCTCAAAAAAGTAGTACAGCTGTACAGGTAGTTTTATAACTATTTTGAAATGAAATGTTATTAATTAATGGAACTCAGAAAACATATGTTTATGAAGGAATGTATCTTTGTGAATAGGGTTCACTGCATATAGCTGAGAATATAAGATGCACTCATAATAACCAGGTATCAGTTCAGACTCCACATATGTTGATTTGTGGAGCTGCTGGTATGTGAAAAGTATTTACTAATATCCCCTTTTAATTGCAGGGAAATGGCTATCTCAGATTGCCACCTGTTTAAAGCTCCGGTGAAAATATTTGCTCAACCCTAGAGGTAAACATACTGGGGGTCATTTCAACCCTGGCTGTACAGGACCTCCAGGGCTGAAATGACGGAAGCACCGCCAACAGGCTGGCGGTGCTTCCAGGGTCATTACGACCGCGGCAGAAGTGCTGCAGTCGCACCGCCTGGGCCGGCGGTTTCCCGCCACAATGGCCCCGGTGGTAGTAATCCACCAGGGCAGCGCTGCTAGCAGGGGATTACGAGTCCCACTACCGCCAGCCTTTTCCTGGCGGTTTGAAACGCCAGGAAAAGGCTGGTGGTACGGGGAGTCGTGGGCCTATTTTTCTTTAGGCCCATCTGCCCCCAAGGGGGGCAGAAACCACCAAGATGGCAGGATTTTCTTTTTTCTTCCCCTTTGTTTTTTTTTTGTGGAGGGGTGACCCCTTTGGCAAGGGTCGCCCCGCAAAGGGGGCATGGAACTGTTGGCAATTTATGCTCCCTTGGGCAGATCAGCCTATTTTTTGTAGGCCCATCTGCCCCAATGGGGTCAGAATCCACTTAGGCACCATGGAAAATGTCTAAATGCTTGATGGGGGGGTGTTTGTCAACTGGCAAAGGTTTTTCTTTTGTGATTATAACAGTTTATTTCTTCTTTTTGTTCAAGTTCAAAGCTTTTGCTTCCTTTCCTTAGCAAAATTGTTAAATTTCAGGAGTCAATGATAGAGAGCCTTATTGTGGTGGAACAGGCAAGAGTTCCTAGAGCAGCAGTGGTGGAGGATGTGGCTAGATTGAAAGAGTGACACTTTCCTGATCACATTCCTCCCACTCCCAAAAAATACTTGCCCACTAAGAAATTTAGAGTCTGTGCCTGAAGAAGTACTCGGAGGGAGGGCCGGATGTACTGCCTTTTCCTTGCGGTTTTGGCAGTGGTTGACAGGTGGTTTGCATAGTTGCATGTTTTAGGTAAGTAAAAACAATTTACTCCAAAGGAGTATTGTTGCCATGCATGAATGACATGTTTGTAGGTGGTGTACTAAATGCAGGATTGTGTGCGAAATTGTCCTTAAATTTGTGCACAATTATATTTATGTTGTCTTATGTCTCATTTGTTTTTTTTTTCTTTTTAGTGGGATATCATTGGTGATTGCTGTGTCCATGGAGAGTAGTTGCTGGTGAGGTTAGCTTTTTCAGGCAAGTGAGTGGTATAGTTTTTGAGTACATAACTCTTTGTGATAAAGCCACACTTTGTTTATTACTTATTTTAGACAGTGCTGGTTATTGTTGGTGCTTACACGTCTTAGAAAGGATCATAGCTAGCTCCAGAGTGAGCACACAGCAGGTTGTTGGCATTCTTTTTGAGTCATCTTCTGACCATGATTATAAGACTGACACTGCATCTGAGGCAGAGGAGGAAGTGAGAGATTCTGGCAGTGAGTTTTCTGTCCGAGAGGAATCTTCTGATGGGGAAGCCACTCTCAGTGCAGATGAAGGGCCTGTTTTAGAGGAGGACACTGATGTGCCAATAGTGCAGCAGCTTGGGGCTGAAAGTTTTCCGATTGGGAGACCTGAACTCTGGGTTCCCCCAAACATGGTGCCTGCCTTTACTGGTCTGCCAGGGTGTAGAGTGAATATGGAAAACTTTTTGCCTGTCAATTTCTTTCAGTTGTTTATGGATGATGTATTTTTGGAAGAGATTGTTGAGCAGATTAATTTGTATACGGAGCAGTATTTGAGAGACACACTGCCAGACTTAGGCCTCAGACTAGAGCTACCCTGTGGATTCCCACAAATCTGGAAGAGATGAAAAAGTCCCTAGGTTTGACTTTTTTGACGGGGTTGATAAGGAAGCTGTCACTGACTTTGTATTAGTCTACTAGTCCCTTGATGGCAACGGCTGTATTTCCTGCAACCATGACTCATAATCAGTATTTGCTGCTTCTTCGGATGCTGCATTTTGTGGACAGTTTTTTAGCCTTACCACAAGATCACCCTGATTGTGACTGTCTATTTAAGATTAGGCCTGTCCTTGATCATTTTGTAGATCGTTTTTCAGAGGTGTATGTTCCAGGCAAAGAAATAAGTGTGGAAGAGTCTTTGGTCCTGTTCAAGGGGCGTTTGGTTTTTAAGCAGTACATTCCTAGCAGGAGGGCAAGTATGGAATTATGATGTATATGCTGTCTGGAAGTAGTACAGGATATGTGTGTAATTTCAAGGTCTACACTGGTAGGGGTTCCAGTATTGACCCCCCTGGTTGTCCACTCACTTTTGGAGTTAGTGAAACAATTGTGTGGGAACTTGGTAAACGACTGTTTAACAAAGGTCACCATTTGTATGTAGATAACTTCTACAGTGGAGTGCAGTTGTTCAAGGACACTGTGGATTGAGGCATAATCTGTTCTAACTGGAAAGGCTATCAAAGGGAGCTTGTCTGTAAAAAACTTGCAAGGGGACAGTTCAGTGCCTTGTGTAATAATGAGCTGCTAGCTCTGAAATTTGCAGACAGGAGGGATGTGTACATGCTAACCACCATCTATGATGAGAGTACTTCCCCTATGCCGAAGTGTGCAAACCTGCTTGCATTTTGGACTGCAGTAAGCACATGGGTGGTGTTGACAGAGTAGATCAGATTTTTTACACGTGGTATAAAAAGTTGGCCATCCATTTGTTTCATTTGGCAACCTTTATAGCTTTTATTGTGTTCAAGGTCTGTTCTTCTGAGTCAAGGATGAAATTTGTTAAATTTCAGGAGTCAATGATAGAGAGCCTTATTGTGGTGGAACAGGCAAGAGTTCCTAGAGCAGCAGTGGTGGAGGATGTGGCTAGATTGAAAGAGTGACACTTTCCTGATCACATTCCTCCCACTCCCAAAAAATACTTGCCCACTAAGAAATTTAGAGTCTGTGCCTGAAGAAGTACTTGGAGGGAGGGCCGGATGTCCTTCAAAGCCTAGGCTGTGTGTGGCTGGCTGTTTCAGGAGTTACCACACACAGAAGAATTACTAGGAACTACCGTTAGCGTAAACTGCCCTTTTATATTTTCATATGTTCAGTTTCACATTTGGCATTACTGTCATGTATTCAGTTAAAGTTTTTGTGTTTGTAGTTTTGTATTTATTTATAATTAGTTAGTGGTTTATTTGTTTAAAATCAAAAAAGTGATGGTGGTGTGCATGGAGTGGCGCTTGGCTTGTGGTGTGTGTGGAGTGGCACTTGGCTGGCAGTGTGCGTGGGGTGGCGCTTGGCTTGCGGTGTGCGTGGAGTGGTGCTTGGCTGGCAGTGTGGGTGGGGTGGCGGTTGGCTGGCGGTGTGCATGGAGTGGCGCTTGGCTGGCAGTGTGCATGGAGTGGCACTTGGCTGGCTGTGCCAGCCAAACACCAGTCTACACACTGCCATCATCTGGTATGATTGATCTATTGGGTATGTGGGCATATGAAAGTGAGTGGCCCTTGAATGGTGCTGTCTGTCGATGCAAGTGTTGTAATGTGCTGCGCCCGTGGCTGGCAGCGTGAATGGTCTTGTGCATGTCATGTATGAAAGGTGTGTGAATGGACTGTAAAGTACTTAGGGCCAGATGAACGAAAAAAGCAATTTGCGACTTGCAAATTGCGAGTCCCTGCGACTCGCAATTTGCAAGTCGCAAATTGCTATGCAGTACGGTGTCTCAGACACCGACTGCAACTCGCAATGGGGTCGCAATGACCCACCTCATGAATATTCATGAGGTGGGTCGCAAATTGCAGCCCCATTGCGAGTATGGGCACTCGCTAACATGGAGGCCTGCTGATGTCAGCAGACCTCCATGTTAGCGACCTGCTTGTCAATAAAGCAGTTTTTTTTTTTTGAAGTGTAGCCCGTTTTCCCTAAGGGAAAACGAGCTGCACTACAAAAAAAAACGAAACCTTTAGTTTCGGATTTTTCAGGGCAGGGAGTGGTCCCTTGGACCACTCCCTGCCCTGAAAAAATATTTTTGGGTGCAATCACAAACTGGAAGGGGTCCCATGGGGACCCCTTCCAATTTGCAATTGGGTTACCATCCACTTGAAGTGGATGGTAACTGCGATGCCATTTGTGACCGCATATGCGGTCGCAAATGGTATTGCATCCCAATGCCCCTTCCTATTTGCGAGTCTGAAATGCATTTTGCGAGTCGGTAACGACTCGCAAAATGCATTTCTGCATTGGGATACGCGTTTTGCGACTCGCAAACGGCAAATTTTGCCATTTGCGAGTCGCACAACGTTTCGTACATCTGGCCCTTAGTGCCTTGTCACGGCTGTACAGCTCACGAGCTGTGAGTCATTGGCTCAGTCTTTTGGCCTTTCAGTCATTAACAGTGCCTTTCATTTTTGTGAAATCTTTTGTTTATAAAATTTTATCTACTGAATCATCACTCACCTTCGTGCCAAATCCAACCAGTATGTGTGGCAAAAATGACATAACCTGCTCCTCTGTAGTGAGGTGTTGCAGCACACCCGTGACATGCTAGGTATCTCGGGTGGGACCCCGATGATGAAGCATGCCACCATCTTGGTTGGTGGGTGAGGGGTCTTTTTAACATAACCTAAGTTTCTTTTCACAATTTTATTGTTTGGAACATCACAGAAGTAAGTGGACACATCAAAATTGTCTATTACAAAACTACCTGTGTTTGCTAGGGGGCCTATGTTTTTGGTCCCTGGTGAGGCCTTCATCTAGGAAAACCTACCAAACCCATACATTTTTTTAAACTAGACACCCGGAGGAGTCCAGGAAGGTGTGGATTGCGTGGATCCCCCAAAATTTTCTTATCCAGACTCCTCTGCAAACCTCAAAATGTGCTTTAAAAAGCATATTTTCCTCACTTTTCTTTGTAGGTTCACCGCTCTGGCACAAATTTCCAACCAGCCAGTGTTCCCCTCAGTTCACAAGTAAAATGATACCTCACTTGTGTGGGTCCCCAAAGCAGCCTAAAGATGTATAAAAGGAAAATATGTGCTTATCAACTCATTGTGCTATCCCCTCAATCTCTACAGGTTTTTGGCCTTGTTCTGTTGCAGAAACCAGGGCCACCCACACAAGTAGGTAGCATTTTTATCGGCAAACCAAGGGGAACATTGGGTGGTAGGAAATTTGTACCGGCACAGAGATGCTACAAAGAAAAGTGTGGAAAAATTATTTTTTTTAGCTATAATTGAGGATTGCAGAGGAGTCTGGGTAAGAAAATGTTTGGGGATCCACACAAGCCACACCTCCCTTGACTCCTCCATGCGTCTAGTTTGGTAGGTTTCCCTAGATGAGTACCGCACCTGGGACCAAAAACACAAGTGCCTCCCCTCCCCTGCAAACACAGGTAGTTTTTAATAGATAATTTTGTCCACATTGTGTTTTGGGGCATTTCCTGTCACAGGCACTAGGCCTACCCACACAAGTGAGGTACCATTTTTATTGGGAGACTTGGGGGAACACTGGGTGGAAGGAAAATGTGTGGCTCCACTTAGATTCCAGAACTTTCCGTCACTGAAATGTGCAGATAAAATGTTTTTTTTGCCACATTTTGAGGTTTGCAAAGGATTCTGGGTAACAGAACCTGGTGAGAGCCCCACAAGTCACCCCATTCTAAATTCCCCAAGGTGCCTAGTTTTTAGAAATGTCCAGGTTTGGTAGGTTTTCCTAAATGCTGGCTGAGCTAGAGGCCAAAATCCACAGCTAGGAACTTTGCAAAAAACTGGTCAGTTTTCTTTGGGAAAATGCGATGTGTCCATGTTGCGTTTCCTGTCACGGGCATTAGGCCTACCCACACAAGTGAGGTACAGTTTTTATCAGGAGACATGTGGAAACACAGAATAGGAGAACAAGTGTTATTGTTCCTTGTCTTTCTCTATATTTTTTCCTTCCAAATGTAAGACAGTGTGTAACAACGACATGTGTTTGAGAAATGCCATGTAATTCACATGCTAGTATTGGTACCCTGGAATTCAGAGATGTGCAAATAACCACTGCTTATCAACACTTTATCTAGTGCCCATTTTGGAAATACAAAGGTTCCCTGATACCTATTTTTGACTCCTTATATTTTACCAAATAAATTGCTGTATACCCGGTATTCAATGAAAACCCATTGCAAGGTGCACCTCATTTATTGGCTCTGGATACCTAGGGTGCTTGATAAACCTACAAGCCCTGTATATCCCCGCAACCAGAAGGGTGCAGCAGACGTAAAGGTATATGTTTTGAAAATCTGACATGGCAGAAAAAAGTTACATGGTAAAAATAATGTCGACTCAATTTCAATATTTTTGTATTTCAGCTGTTATTTTCTGTTAGAAAACCTTGTAGCATCTACACAAATGACCCCTTTCTGAATTCAGAATTTTGTCTATTTTTCAGAAATGTTTAGCTGTCCAGGATCTAGCATTGGTTTCACACCCATTTCTCTCACTCACTGGAAGGAGGCTAAAAGCACAAAAAATAGCAAAAATGGGGTATTTCCCAGTAAAATGTCAAAATTGTATTGAAAAATGTGGTTTTCTGATTCAAGTCTGACTGTTCCTGAAAGCTGGGAAGATTGTGATTTTAGCACTGCACACGCTTTGTTGATGACATTTTCAGTGGAAAAAACACAAGCCTTCTTCTGCAGCCCTTTTTTCCACTTTTTTTTTTTTTTTTTTAACGAAACTTTCACTGTATTTTGGCTAATTTCTTAGTCTCCTTCAGGGAAACGCAAAAACTCTGGGTACCTCTAGAATCCAGAGGATCTTGGAAAAAAAGGACGCTAATTTGCCGTGGGTAGCTTATGTGGACAAAAAGTTATGAGGGCCTAAGCGTGAACTTCCCCAAATAGCCAAAAAAAGGCCTGCCACCTGAGGGGGAAAAGGCCTGGCAGCGAAGGGGTTAAGATTGTTGATCACTCCCTCCCACAACACTGTATATCCAAATGACATTGTGGTACCACAATGTTGAATTGCCAAGAGTGTTTCTGACAACCATCTATTTCCTTCAGTGCATATATTTCATCTAACATGCTTTTAATCGAGTGGCCCACAGATATTTACAATCAGCAATATTCACATTAGTGCTTTAGGCAAAAGTTTCACAATAATGTACGATGTTCAATAAAAGACTATTGTTATTAATCTACATTATTCTTTAGCCTTTGTGCATATCTCTTGCTCTAATTGTCAAATCTGATTATATATTGAGGCAAAAATAGTAAAATTCTGTTTGGAATTAGCTTAATTCACTCCGCTTGAAACACCATTCACCATGTCCACTTTAAACTTGAAAGTAATTAGTTACTATTTTTAACATGAATTATTACAAATTCAGATACAAAAAATCAAATGTCAAATTCACATTTTGGGAGTATCCTTTATCGTATAAGCAGCGTTAACCACGATTTACATAGTCCAGCTGCATTTTGAAGTGAGCTCCCAGTGCATATAGATCCAGGCCTGATTCGAACATTATAAAAGGCCTTGAAATAGATGGGCTGCTCATTAATCCTACGTATTTTCCCCTGGCATAAATGTCAATGTTTTTCTTCAATTAAACATGGTTTAAATTATAACTGAGGGCTACAAGGTTTTATGTAAACGACCACAGTATCCTTTGTTACAGTAATGCATTAATATTTATTGTCATTAGTATAACCTTTCCAATCAAATGATCACATTTGTTGCATGAATCACAACGTGATTGCATTTTCCTGAATTTAAAATTACCTTTTGCAAATGCATGATAGGTCAGGCAGGGGATCTCACTACAATGTTCACTCATAACAAACAAGGAATGCATTTGTATTACATTCCTGTTTAATGTATGCATTGGAACAGGTTAATTCAAGTCAAGAAGACAGTATTTTCTATGGGAAATTCAGAAGTCAAACCAGGCACATTTATGTGCATAGTCTGTAACGTTCATTTCATAGTTAAATATTCATACTGTTAAAACATCGTCACGTGCCGTGTTAGAGTTTGCATGGAATGCATCTGAATGCTAAACTTTGGACCTTGCTCATTGAACTAACATTGGGAATCAATCACATAGGTCTTTAAACTAAAGTCCAAACTAGGCTTCAGAAAGTGCATCTACTTCAATAATCTTAACTGATGTCATATTTGTTTATTTCGGTCCAGCATTTCAAAATTAACACGTCCCACAGCAAAATGGCATTTGCTGTCATTCAGCATAGATGTATTACATGAGCATGCATACTGCCCACACCTAGACGACTTACATGCTCTCTGTAAAACATCTAATCCCACAAATCCGCAGTTCCTTTTTGTACTGGTGGCCGTAGTGCCATTGAGCACATATTTGTTTTCCTGAACCGTGCCTTCGTCCACATGTAGGGTGCTAGCACAGGTGTCTTATTGAAAAATTATTAATGAGTGTTCATGTATTTTGAATACTAAGTTTATGTAGAAAATGTAATAACATAGAAAAATAAAGCACGCATTTGAAAATGTGACAACGAAGAATGACCACCAATGTTAACGAAGTGTAATAATCAATGTTTAATACTTACTGAATATCTGTTAGACTAATGCAGTAATATGTCATATTTAGGGTTATTAATTTAGCTTTGACTTTATTAATTGTAGGCCTTAACTTAGCCAGTGTCCTGGCCTACTTGCCAGGCCTCATGTAAAGCTGTATTTCCTAGCATTTAATAAAAATGCTGACCAAGAGAATTTATCTGTGAAATGTCTATTGTATTGTTTAAATGTGCTCATAACGGAAGCTTTTCATGTGAACCAACTGCTAAAAGATGATGTTCCTACTAATGCAATATTTTATGTGTAATGTGTGTGAAAATGACTTTCCCAGGACAAGAACAATGAAGATACTGACTACAGTAGAAGCTGCAACAATATTATTACCTGACAAGCCGGATTATGAGGACATCGCAAGACGAGCCAATCAACAATATGAGAATGGAGAACTATTGGAGTTCATAGATATGAGATGGTACTTTTATTGGAAAGAGTGACAACATGCGATGAACTGACCAATAGGGAATTAGGGGATGGTTTAGGTAACTTTAATTTAACAACGCTGCAGAGGGAGAAGAGGGTCAGACCCTCACTCACTCATTCTGAGAGAAGACAGCTTACTGCCCATATTTTCCTGACCGAAAGGTTATTTCTTTCTTGTGCGTCTTTACTAGAGATGTGCTTAACTTTAATGCTTAATGACTTTGCCCTTTTAAATTCTGATGAAGCCTGATGCTTTGCTGATCGACTGATGTCCTGAGGATGAAGACTGATTCTGCTTTGCTGATCCATACTGAGGATAGGTATATTCTGAAATGTGAATACCATGCATATTTGCTTTTTCTTTCTAGGTACCAACTGCGCTGTTTTGATAGAGCCACAGTTAGATGTTTTTCCAAATTTGTGTTACTCAATTGTTTTCCATAAAGCCCAACGTGCTGATGCTAATCTGACGTTAGTTAAGGATCCCGACTTCTGATAACAGAGACTGATGCTTGATGAACTTCTCTGCTAAACTTCATATACGTCATTTCATTGACGCAGCTGGCTTTGCTATTGATTTGCACCATACCTTTGTGCCATGTCTTTGGTTAAAGCAATGGTGCAAATTAACAGAGTAAGATGGGAACTTAGCGTTTCCTACAAATGGGACGTTCAATTTGAGAGTTTTGGAGCATTTTTCGGATGGCGCTATATGAATCAAAGCCCCTCCCGAGACCAGCACAGTTTGAGGAATTAGCGATTTGGGAGATAGTAGCCAGACAGCAAATGCAATTGAAATTCAAGAGGAGGATGAGAAGGGCAGAAAAGACTCTAGCGGCTAGATCGGATTGTGTTCAGAAGACATGGAGAAGGAAGACTTTGCACAGAAATAAGTTGTTTCCGGCAATAATGCAGCGAATGAAAAGGAAGGAAAGAAAGCTACTAGGAAAACTAATAAGAGTCTGTTCGAGAGTAAGAAGGCTAGAAAGTCCTCAACTGTAGAGAAGGAATTGGACGATGAGTTCATTACACAGTTATTGAGAGATTGACCACCACCATATACAGTACATGAGAGTGGTCCAACTACCAGCGTTGATCCGACAGCTCCGACACAGGTTAATGGGACAGTGAGTCTGGTACAAGTTAATGCTAACCTGACACAGAATGCAGTGCAAAGTAGTCTTAATGTGCCTACTACTCCTGCAGTGCAGACCCAGATGCAAATGCCACAGGTGCAGAGAATATATTCTAATGTGCCCATTATGGAAACGACTTCGAACTTAGTGGTGCCCACAAAGCAGGTGATTCTGAGACCAATATTGGTTCAGACTGAGCCGACTCCGATTCGGTTGCCCCCCAAGTGCAGCCACAGGTAATGCCAAGATTTACTCCAGTGACAGGGACACAGTCAGATATGACTCCGACGATGAATCAGAATATGGGAGTTACTCTCCCACAGAGTGTAGGTGCTATATCGCTACCTATTACTGTTGGTCCAGCGGTACCATTAGAAACCGACTGTAAGTGAGCAGGGAGCAATGTCCCAGAATCTAATGAGGGGTGGACATAATGAACATGTTCAGGTAGTCCCTCCTGTGTGTCAGACTTTTGATGGATCCAGATCATTGTTAGATCTTAGTCCTTTTGTGGCACTTCCAGATACTGTGGCAGGGCCAAACATTAGCCAGAGCTTGAAATTATTGACACCGCAGACCCAGAATTCAGTTACACAGCAGGTGCCCTAGGTCCAACCAAGTAACATTTTGTTACAAGGTTTGATAACTCAGCAATTAACTGAATTGTTAGACAAGCTGAATACCCCGAAGAGTGCCCCCAAAGGAGAGGAGTGTTTGAATTGGGCTAGACTATGCATGGAAGCAGGTGAACTCATTGAGGGAACTATGGGGGTGAATAGGTTAGAATCCTACACAGAGGTGGAATTGAGGTACCTGTGCCCAAAAATTACGAGAGAGGTGAGCAAGGTGCATCAGAGATTAGCAGACTTGGCAGAGAAGTACGGCATAGACATAGAGAAAACAAAGCATTTAAAAAGGAGTTCCAGATTAGATTTTAAGACAAAAGATTTTGAGCACATGAGATCTGCCGGAGTGAAGGCACACCTTAGGGAATTGCTTCAAAGTGCTCAGACTTGGGGAGCACTAGACAAATGGGAAGTCAGATGGGTAAAGAAAAGAGAGAAGAGAAAAAGAAATTCCTTGGAGCTGACTGAAAATGTGCAGCAGGATAAGGATCCGGTAAAGATTTTGCCTATAAGAGAGATTCCAGGGGGAAATTTTGTTCATGTCCCTTGGAGCAGAAGTGACATTCAATCATTTACAAATGATTATCCAAAATTGAGAGAAAAGCTAGTAGAGTGGTATCAGCAGACAGACAGATTTGTGAAACTTGCGAAGTGTTTGTGGGAAGACTTGAACACATTACTAGAGATAGTGGTTCCTGCTGATCTGTGGATTTAGTGTAAGAGGAGTGTAGACTGTCCAACAAGTGAACCAGAGAGAGATAAGAATAAAGGTGCACCGCCACTTGAGGTAATGAAATATTACTATAAAGTGATTGAGTTTCTGAAATCGAGGATTTCACCCAAAAATATTAACTGGCAGAGACTTGACACGACAGCTCAGGAAGCAAAGGAGTCGATTCATGCGTACTATGAGAGATTATGGCAGGCATTCAAGCATTATAGTGGTACAGAGACAATTGAGCCAAAAGACATGCTACATTTTGTGTTCAGATTTGTGGAAAGATTGAGACTGAGATTGGCCAGATGATTAAAAGTCATTTGATTTGCTGGCAAGCAAAGCCGATTGATGAGGTGTTGCAATATGCAAAATATAGTAGTGATGAGACTGAGTTGAAGCAGAAAAAGTTGAAATAGAAGGCGATGGTGATGCAGATTAAAGCAGCTCAAACAGGGGTGCACGTGAATTGTTCACAGCTGTTACCAAAGCAGCAGCAGGAGAATATGTTTCAGCCTCTGGTGAGAGGTAGGGGTCATGGAGGTAATATGAATCGTGATCCAAACTTGAAGACTGCAGTAGTTCAGAATGATGTGCAGAAAATGAAAAGGCTATTGCCATGTCACATTTGCGGAGCCGTGGGACATTGGAAACTGGAGTGTCTGATGATGGTGCAGGAAGGTGTTGTTCAGCAGAGTAATTACATCAATTCATTCCAGAATGTGAGAGGATCGAGAGTAAGGGGTCCAAATCCACATTTTCAGAATAATGTGAATCAAGAGTAAACTTTTCAGCCCATGCAGCAGGTGCAAATACCCCATGCGCAAGTGTCACAGTTGCAGCTGATGCAACAGCAGGTTCCCGTGGTACCTAGACAGCAAATTCAAATACCTCAACCCCCAATGAAGCAGCAACAGATGATGTTTTAGCAACAGGTCACAGGACAGAGGCAAAACAGGAATAGTATCACAGCACCAATTCCTGTTACACAGTGAGCATAGAATAAATAATGAGTGGACGAGTAACAGGTCAGATGAGGAATCATGTGTGCTTGTGACTTCCTTAGAAGTAGATCAGAGAGGACCCTGTGTGAAGGGAAAGGTTATGGGTCACAGAGTTTCAATCTTGGTTGACACAGGAGCTACACACTCTACAGTGAGAAGTGCAGAAGTTCCAAACTTGCCCCTTACAGGTAGAGCAGTCCAGGTTTTGGGGGTTTAAACCAGTATTTGACAAAACCGATTACAGATCCTGTTCAAGTAGAGATTTGCAATTTTCAGGGACTGTATGAATTTGTGGTCTGTGTTTCAAGTCCGGTATCCCTACTGGGAAGAGAGTTGTTATGTAAAACAAGATGTTTGATTTCTTGTTCAAATGATGGAATTGAGATTCAGACGAATAGTGATAATGAAGAAGAACAAGCCCCAGAAATGTGTGAAAAGACAAATGAGTAGTATCATTTGAGTTTTTCCCGATGTTCACAGTGAAAGAGCTCCATCCTGATTTGAGAAAGTGTGGGATTTGACAGGATAGGAAGTAGGTTTGATAAAGGGAGTGGTGCCAGCCAAAGTTACCATAAAACATAATGCAGTTTTCCCTCAACTTCCGCAGTACCACATGCAGCAAGATGTCCTGATGAAAGTAGCCCAGATAAGTGCAGGCTTTGTAAAGCAAGGGGTTCTGAAGAAAGTATTGAGTAGCCCATGTAACTCACCAATAATAGGTTTGAAGAAGCCCTGTGGGAATGTTTGGATTGTTCAGGGTTTGAGAAAAATAAATTAGATTGTGGTCAAATGTTGTCCTGTGGTGCCAAATCCAGCTGTTATAATGTTCCAAATTCCATGTGATGCAGAGTGGTTCACTGTTATTGATTTGTCACAAGCATTCTTTTCTGTGCCTCTTCAAGAGGATAGCCAGTTTCTCTTCTGTTTTAAATTCCTGGATCAAGTCTATTGCCGGTGCAGAATTCCCCAAGGGTATTCAGAGTTACCGTCCATATTCAATCAGATTATGAAAAAGAATTTGGAGTCGTTGGAATTGCCTTTCCAATCGACCTTGGTGCAGTACGTTAATGACTTACTGATTGTGTCCAAAACAAGCGACGAGTGCAAGTATGATACGATTGCCCTGTTAAACCATTTGAGAAAGAATGGTCATGAAGTGTCTCAGCTGAAATTACAATAGTGTCAGAAAGTAGTGAAGTATTTCGGTCACCAGATTGAGAAGGGTTCAAGAAAGATATCCAGAGAAAGGATTACAACCATATTGCAGATAAGTCCCCCAACCACACAGAGAGATGTCTGGGTGTTTTTGGGAATGGTGGGTTACTGAGCGCCAGTGGATTCCAAATTTCTCAGTCATTTTGCAACCATTGCAGAAGCTGACTCAAGGAAGTCACTGATCCCATAGTGTTAGACCAGGATGAGATGAAAGCGTTCACTGAATTTAGAGTTTGTGCAGGGCTCCAGCGTTGGGTATGCCTGACTACACAAAGCCTTTCACTTTGTTTTGTCATGAGTGTGATGCATATTCTTTGTCTGTCTTGATACAGGTCCATGGAGGCATAAACAGCCCAGTAGCATATTTTTCAGCTACATTGGACCCAGTTGCAGCAACCTTATCGGGTTGTTTGCATGCAGTTGCCGCAGTTGGTCAAAGCCTTACACAGTGTGAGGGCATTGTGATGGGCTATCCCCTGACTGTAATGGTCCCTCACTCCATTGAGATTCTACTGATAACGACGAAAACACAATACTTGACTGCTATGAGGTCGACTAAATATGAAACGAGTATTTTGGGGTCAACAAATGTGTCATTGAAAACATGTACAGTGCTGAACCCGGCAACCTTACTTCCGAGTGAAAATGCTGAAATTGAAAAATAGGAAGATGTTGAACATGACTGTCTCGAAGTAACTGATTTGTGCACAAAACCAAGACCTGACATTAGAGAAAACCCGATTGGAAGAAAATGACCAAATTATCTTTGCCGATGGTTCTTGTCTGAGAGACAATACAGGGACACGCAGAGCAAGATATGCTGTGTGCAAAATTACCGGTACCTTGGAAGCTTCTTTGCTTCGAGGAGTATATTCTGCCCAAGTAGCAAAACTGGTAGCCCTTACTAGTGCGTGCCATGTTTCTGCTCAGCTAAAAGTTACCATCTATACGGATAGCCAGTATGGATTTGGAATAGTCCATGATTTTGGTTAAATGTGGTCACAGAGAGGTTTTCTGACCTCTTCTGGTTCACCAGTGAGAAATGGTGAGAGTATTATAGAATTGTTACATGTTATTCAAATGCCTGAGAAGATTGCAGTAGTGAAATGCAGTGCATATCTGAATTTGCAGGAATATGTGTAATTGGAAAAATATATATGTGAATCAAGTCGCAAGGTTTTGCTCATTGTACTGTATTTCGTTCAAAGACAAGTGGGAACTGTTACCTGAAGAAGATGAAATTTGTACAAGCTATGCATTGAAAATAATTGACACTTTGGAAGAATTAAAATCGTCGCCGAATAATGTTGACAATGAGGAAAAACGTTCAGGTAGCAAAATTAAATGTGTACAAAGACAAGATGAATTGTGGGTTTCTGAGGAGGGTCAGTTGGCTTTGCCAAATAGCCTGTTGTCTCAAATGGCGTGGTACTAACACGGTCAAGCACATATTCGGAGGGATGCCATGGTTCGTCTGTTCAAACATGATTGGTTTAATCCAAAGTTTAGACAAGTTGCTGAAGCAGTTTGCCATCGTCGTGTCATTTACCAACAGCTAAATGCAGAGAAATAAACAGTGTTTCATTTGAGCCACATTGGAAGAGCAGGAGGTCCATTCAGCAGAATGCAAATGGATTTTATTGAGATGCCTGTGTGTGGTGGTTTGAGATATGTGTTGGTGATTGTATGCATCTTTAGTCAATGGATTGAAGAGTACCCTACACGAAGAAATGAGAGTCTCACAGTAGCAAAACTGTTGCATAGGGAACTGATACCGGGTTTCTGATTTCTGATCTCTTTAGAATCAGATAGGGGAAGTCACTTCAACAAAGAAGTTATTAAATTACTGTGTGCAGCATTTAACATTGAGCAGAAGTTGCATTGTAGTTACCGCCCTGAAGCATCAGGACTAGTGGAACAGATGAATGGTATCTTGAAGTCAAGGGTTGCAAGGATGTGTGCAGCTACGAATTTGAGATGGCTTGACGGATTGCCTTTAGTGTTGATGTCGATGAGAAACACCCCTGACAGGAAGACAGGACTGTTGCCACATGAGATCCTTATGGGCAGAGCAATGACGTTACCAGCGGTACTGCAAAGGTCTGGCTGATGTGGTCCGCTCTTTTTCTTAACAGGTGGAGGCCACCACACTGCCACAAATCCATGACCCAGGGAACAACCTGAAAGCTGGGGACTGGATTGTCATCTGAAAGCATTTGAGAAAGAAGTGTTTGGAGCCTCGTTAGAAAGGACCATACCAAGGGGTCTTGACAACTACCACAGCTGGGAAGTGTGACAAACAGAGCAATTACCAGACCCAGAAGGAGAAGGAGTTGAGCTGGATCAAAGACAATGTGATCTGACTCTTCCTGAATCGGTTGCAGGTCCATCAAGAGAAAACACCAAAGAACAAGGAGATAAGTGGCTGGAGTCTCAAGTGGAGAAAGGGAAAGAGGTGGTTGTCGAACCAACAATCGAGGAAGAAGTAGATACCACAAGGAAAGAAGATCTAAGTGAAGGAGAGCTGAATGGTGATCAAAAATTGAAAAGAAAAAGAATAGCAAGTCGGAAATACACAGGTCCTGAATGGGCGCATGCAACTACTAATGAATGGCAGCAAAAGTTTTTATCTTTTTGCTTTGATAGAGAAGTTCCGGGTCAGAATTTTGGCGCATGAAGGAGTTTAATGAGCTGAACTGTTGAAACAATCTGAAGTAAATGTTTGATAAAAGAAACTGTTGAAGTAACCGGAAGAGACATTGATAACCTGATTTGATTTTAGAAACCTGATTGTGACAAAGGTGTTAACCGATTTTGACAAGGGTTCCTGGAAGTGAAACTGAACTGCTGAAAGAAGAGGCTATTTTTGATTTTTGCTGTAAGTTTTTCTAAATTTCTTCTACTTTCGGATTCTTTACAGATCATGAGTAACATTAGTCAACAGGATAGAGGTGCTAGGCACTGTAAATATATGAGCATTGGTTTGGCGATTATGTGTGGGAAATTGTTTGTGGTGTTGATTGTGGGTTTGTCTGTTCTTGATAAGAGAGGAGCCAACCATACTTCTGCTTTTGAGACAACTACTGCACTAACGGCATTAGACAGATTTAAGTTAGATGAGAAAGATTTGCATGAGGATACTAATGTGCAAAGAGAACTTTCTTCTAATGTTTTTTATCGCTTATTGAGTGAGTATGTTGAGACAATGGATGCGAAGAATTGTTTTGTGTGTACGCAGATTCCTTCATCAGTTAAGGAAGGAGTTTGCCTCTAACCTACGGGATAAGTTGCAGTCTGTTACCAACAAGATTTTATAACTAGGAGTACATCCAGTATTTCTATTTCAACTATGATGTTGTGCTTTTGTTTGTTCCTATAATCAGATAGAGGAGAGTAGCTAAAGATAATGACATAGAAATAGTTAGAGGTTTCTGTGGACCTACATTGAGGATTGGCACAGCTTATGTGCATAGAAATTACTTAACATGCTTGCTTACACCTTTAGAGAAAAGCTTCTTAGATCACTCAGATCACAGGAGAAAGGCATTAAAAGAGAAATTAGAAAAAGGCTTAGAGATACGGACTTACAAGAATGATTATGTTAATAGTGCAAGTAAAACACAAGGGAAATTAACTTTAGATGCACCACACATAGAGAAACTTTGTATAAATAGGCCTAAATCGCGCACTGACACTTTATTTGTGGGAATGAGTAAATGTAGGCATGTGTTTTTGTTTCAGAATAAATGGACATTTATGTTGAATGGACAGGACCCTGCAATTCCAGGGATTTACTACATCTGTGGAAAGTCCGAGGTTGCGACTCGGAAATTGCTAGTCAGTCCGACTCGCAATTTCCGAGTCGCAATCTCGGATGCAGAACGGTGTCTCAGACACCGTCTGCGACTCACTATGTGGTCGCAATGAACCACCTCATCAATATTCATGAGGTGGGTCGCATTTTGCGACCCCATAGCGAGTCCCTGCACTCACAGGGATGGTGGCCTGCTGAAGTCAGCAGACCTCCATGTCTGTGACTGCTTTTTAAATAAAGCAGTTTTTTTTTTCATTTTGCAGCCCGTTTTCCTTAAAGGAAAACGAGTTGCAAAATGAAAAAAATACCGAAACCATTTGGTTTCGCTTTTTTTCAGAGTAGGCAGTGGTCCATAGGACCACTGCCTGCTCTGAAAAAATATTATTGTCGACATTCACAAAGGGGAAGGGGTCCCATGGGGACCCCTTCCCTTTTGCGAATGAGTTACCACCATTGTGACACTGGTGGTAACTGCGAGTTGCTTTGCGACCGCATTCGCGGTCACAAAGCAATTCTGAATTGCGATGCGAGTCGCAAATAGGAAGGGAACACCCCTTCCTATTTGCGAGTCGCATTCACAAATTGCGAGTCGGTACCGACTCGCAATTTGTGAATGTGCATCGCGTGAGGCCGTTTGCATGGTGCAAACTGCAATTTTCGCAGTTTGCGACATGCAAACGGCTTGCTACATCTGGCCCTTAGACCCTCATTATGACATTGGCGGTAAATTCCACTTACCGCCATGCCGACTGCCACCAACATACCGCCACACCAATCCGTTACTATTCAGCCACACACAGATCCGCCAGCACAAAGGTCAATGATAAACTGGCGGTAGCAAAACCCACACCGTTACACCAACAGAACTACGCCCATCACATTATGATCCACAAATCACCATGGCGGACATTCAATGGCAGTAAACCATTGGCAGTACATACTGCTGTGCTCAAAATACACACACACTAACAAAACAACACCACTTCAATTCAAACTACACACTCCTGACACCCATACATCCACCGCACCCACACCCCCATTACCCACAACCCTTAACGACTATAAACAATTGCCACCAGTGAGAGACAGCAAGAGCACTCACATAACCAGAGCAACATATCACCATCTCCTATATTCCACACATGCACCTTACATCACACACCCCAACACATCACCCTACACACCCTCACCCACACCACTCACACTACACTCTTGGCACCATACCAACACCCCAGGTTCTCTGAGGGGGAACTAAGGGTCATGGTGGAGAAAATCATCCTGGTAGAGCCACAGATATTTGGAACACAGGTGCAGCAGATATCCATTGCTAGGTAGATGGAGCTATGGTGGAAGATCGTGGACAGGGTCAACATCGTAGGACAGCATCCCAGAACAAGGGATGACATCACAAAGAGGTGGAACGACCTACGGGGGAAGGTACGCTCCATTGCAGCAAGACACCAACTCGCTGTACAGAGGACTGGCAGTGGACCCCCACCTCCTCCCCGACAACTAACAACATGGGAGGAGCAAGTCTTGGCAATCATGCATCCTGTGGGCCTGGCAGGAGTAGCAGGAGGGGTGGACTCTGGTAAGAGAACTCTTTAATACTTACACCCCCCTACCTGCATGCAATCACATACCCTCACCCTCACTCCAATCACCCCACCCCCTCCCACACACCCCACCATCACAACCCACTCATCCCAATGCCAAGCCCTGCATGCACTACCAATGCATGGAAACCTATCACTACAGCATACAGACTAAAGAGAATCTGCTAGCCCACCATATAACAACTCACACAAGGCCAAGCTGCCAGGGCAATAGCAACCATACAGGGCAACCCACCCACGCACAAGATGTCACACACAGACATAATAATACTGCATTTACATCCCCACAAGTAACCCAGCAAATGTCACCAGAGAAGAGGTGCCAGCAACATCTAGTCCCCCCACAGACGAGGCCCACAGTAATGACAGCAGCTCTGCTTGCCTTGATCTGGGTGACCAACCTGACCCATCAGGGACCTCCAGACAGTCGGTTACCCAGGCACACTCTCACACCATCACAGAGCCTCCCCACTCAGGAAACACCACCACTGCACCCACCCAGCAGCACGCCAATCAGCAGTGTGTTCACCACAGCAGGGACCCCAGGGCACACCACATCAGTGGTAGTGGACACACGGTTCAGGAGACAGAGTCACAGGACAACAAGGAAGCTGGGAGGACTGCCGTGCGACAAGGGGAGGACAGGCCCAGGGAACCGACCCTCCAGGAGAGACTCACCACGATCCTGGGAGCATACCAAAATTCCCAGGATACGCTGGGCCAGATCCTGGACAAGTTGCAGGAGAACATGCAGCTGCAAGAGGGACAGTACCTGGGCATCAGGGAGGACTTGAAGGCCGTTAACACCACCCATGTCCCCATTGCAGGGGTGCTGGCAGACATGGCCAACAGTACGAAAGAGGCCCCTGACACTAGCCAGACTACTGAACAGATCTCCACCTCTGCTGCCGCAAGAGGACCGGAGGTCCGCCACAGGACCAACAGGCCACCGCCTCCCCTCTCCCCCAGCAGAAGGAGAACCACCCCGCAAATGTTCCCTGCGATCCAGGCAGAAGCCAGAGACTATTGCCAAGACCCCTGCCAGGAAATAAGACTCTACTGATTGTCACGCTTGTGTCCCACTCCGTCACCCTGTCCACCTTGAACTGCCAATGCTCCCCTTCCTATGCCCCCTTGGACAACACACCTGTGATACAAACAGACTGGACACTAACCTGGACTTTCCTCCATCATCACCCCAGCCCATTGCACTACCCCCTCTTCTTCAGAGCACTGCAATAAACACTTTGAAAAAATACAAGTACAGTGTATGTCAAATGATTTCAAAATGTATTCGTTTAACAAGGTTCAAACATTGCAATTCAACTGTACAGTAATGTTTACATATGAAAGACCTGTAGTTGGCTGCACTGAACACACCAGGAGCAATAGT
Organism: Pleurodeles waltl; assembly: GCF_031143425.1. Classification (NCBI taxonomy): domain Eukaryota; kingdom Metazoa; phylum Chordata; class Amphibia; order Caudata; family Salamandridae; genus Pleurodeles; species Pleurodeles waltl. The sequence continues at coordinate 235,819,920 of NC_090436.1, forward strand.
GGGGCACCAACATCTGCAAAAATACATGCAAAAGGGTACAGTGAGTGATCATAGAAGTAGGAATACACAGCCTGCCAGTGACAATGTCACACATCAAACTGTAAATGAAATGTGAAATAACCATGTCTTACCTGTGTGTCATTGGAAGTATTGACGAATGACTGCACTTCTGTTGTCCTCATGCTCATTCCCTGTCTCCTCATCTTGCAGAAAAGGCACATGGTGGCACAAGGCAAGGTTGTGCAACATACAGCATGCCACGATGATCTGGCAGACCTTCTTGGGTGAGTAGCATAGGGATCTACCAGTTAGATGAAGGCAACGAAACCTGGCTTTCAGGAGGCCGAATGTCCTTTCTATTAGCCTTCTTGTTCGCCCATGTGCCTCATTGTAATGTTCCTCTGCCCTTGTCCTGGGATTCCTCACAGGGGTCAGTAGCCATGATAGGTTGTGGTGACCAGAGTCACCTGCAAATATCGAGGGACAACTGTTAGCCACACACTCACCCTTAGGGCCCACAACATACCCATACACAAACATCCACTGGGTGTGAACCAGGTCTCACCAATTAGCCACACCCTGTGCCTCTGGAGTTGGGTCATCACATTTGGGATGCTGCTATTCCTCAGGATAAAGGCATCATGCACAGACCCAGGATACTTTTAATTGACGGGGGAGATGTACTGCTCCGCCAGGCACACCATCTGGACATTCATTGAGTGAAAACCCTTTTGATTTCTGAACACCTGTTCATTCAGACGGGGGGACAAATGCAATATGTGTTCCATCAATTGCCCCAATTATGTTTGTGATATGTCCCATTGCATAGACGTCAGCTATGACTGTGGCAAAATCCTCCAGCTGTGGGAAAACAATGTAGCTGCACATGTGTTTAATCAGTTTAATCAGGGTAGCCAACACTCTGGACAGCACTGTTGAGAACATTGGCTGTGACATTCCTGCTGCCAAGCCCACTGTCACTTGGAAATAACCAGTTGCCAGGCAATGGAGCACAGATAGGACTTGCACAAGATGGGGGATCCCGTTGGGGTGACGGATAGCAGATATTAGATCTGGCTCCAATTGGGCACACAGCTCCGTGATTGTGGCCCTGTCAAGCCTATAGGTGAGGATAATGTCCCTGTCTTCCATTGTTGCTAAGTCCACCAGGGGTCTGTACGTGGGGGATCTCTACATCTCCTATTCATCCACAGCGGTTGCAATCTATGTGGCAAAAGAGTGATCAGATGGTCATTATCTGTACATTGTAACTACTACAGTTCAATGCATATTGTGATTGTTACAATATTTTGGTGTAATAGTTCCAAAATGTGTATTTGTGTACTGTGACGCAGTTAGGATCCATGGCCTGCACTCCCCCTGAAATGGGGTCCGTCTGTCCAGTATGAAGGGACAGGTGGAAGTGAGGTAATTCCGCTGATGTTGTGGGCTGTTGCAGGAGGCGTTCGAGAACCGCTGTGCAACTCCTCATTGGTTATCATTGGGCCCTAGGGGGTACACTGGCCAATGGTGATGCACGCTGGTGGTGACAGTACGCACCGCCACGGACGTGACTGCCATTTTCTATCTGTTCACTCACTTACTACCTGACCTTCAAAAGAAGAGGCCTACACTGCATGTGCTGCTGTGACCTGTGTCTGGAACTGACCATGGCTCATGTGACTGGGGAAAGGGCCCCTGTCTTCACCTAGGTGGAGTTGGAGCGAGTGATGGATGGGTTCCTACCCCAGTACCAACTGCTGTATGGGCCTCCAGACCAACAGATGAGTACACCATGAGTACGATGCATGGGGCATGAATGCATGAAGTGCTGTGTGTGAAGGCCTCATGTGGGGGTGTTGGTGGATGGGCCCTGGGCAGCGTTCAGCATGTATGCCGGGGCATCTCTGTGCTAATGGGGATGGGAAGGGGCATGGTGGGCCATAAGTATAACAGGTAGGATGGTCGCACTAATATCTTTCCCTGTGTGTATTTCCATGCAGGTCAGTGCCATCAAAAGAAGGGTATATGACCCCCCTGATGGCCCACTTACTGGTGGTGGCCTATCCGGAGCTAGATGGGTGCTTGGGGGCATTACAGCAGCAACAAGGGAGTGAGTACAGTGCCCTTCATTACAACTTACACCTGGTGGGGTGGTATCCGGGTGGGGGGTGTGGGCCTTGTGGGTCTCCCTAGGCCAGGCTTGACATTGCAGAGTAGGTCCCATGTTGGCCAGGGTTCTGATGTGAAGGTCCTCCAACTAACCTAGTAGGCATCCACTACTGGGCAGGGGTCTGTGGGTCTCAGGTATGCTGCAATTGGCGTTAGGTGTCCCTATTCATGGGCTGGTGACTAGCATTGTGATTGGTAGTTCATTGCCTAGTGTGTAGTGCTATTCCCTGTGTGTGTTGTTGTCACAGTGTCCTTTCCTCTGGATCTGCACGTCACTGAACAAAAGGCCCACCAACTCAGAAAGCTATTATAGCACAGAGTTATGATGAAGCCAGTTGGGGGGAATGGTAATAAGGGCAGGGAACAGCAGGGAGAGAGATCTGAAAAGAAAACATTAGAACAAATATGCACTTACTCATTCATAGAAATGTAACTCATCAATAGACCCTTGACTAATTGCGTCTCCAAGATAGCAGACGGAGACCCCTTTTGAAATGAGGGCAAAGCCCTTTCTTTGAAACATGGAACAAGAGTAAACTACGACCTAAGAATCAAGAGATGGCAAGAGCTCTGGACTATGATTATACTCAGAATATCAATCCTGTAACATCTATGCATTCAAAACATAAACCTTTGATCATGACCTAGAAAATCTCAAAGAATTAAATATGCTTTTCACATCTTAAGCTTTTCAAAGAACAATGAAAACTATGATTTGCTTATCTCTAAAAATGCTTTCACATTCACAACTATAAAGGCCGAAAAGTTTTTACTCATTGAACTTGAAGCGCTTTACTTATAATACCAGGAAGCGCTTTTACTTGTCTTGCCTTAAAGTGATACGCTCATTATGCTAAGGGGTGCTTTTACTCAAGTGGCCCGAATCACTTTGATTGTTGTTCCAAGAACCTTTTGCGCCTGTGAATTGAAGCGATTTAATTGTCATGCCAAGAACGATTGAATTGCCGTGCCAAGAGCGCTTTACATCTATGAACTGAAGCATTTGAATTGTTGTGCAAAGAGCGCGTTACATCTGTGAACTGAAGCGCTTAAATTGTCGTGCCAAGAGTGCTTTACATCTGTGAACTGAAGCGCTTGAATTGTCGTGCCAAGAGCGCTTTACATCTGTGAACTGAAACGCTTGAATTGCTGTGCAAAAAGCACTTTACACCTGTGAACTAAAACCCCTTTTATCTTTGCGCCAAGGCCGCTGTACTCTGGAAACTGAAAACGCTTTGCTCATTGTGCTAAGGGGTGCTTTACCTTTGGAAGTAACGACTTCCTCCAAAATTGGATTCATTAGGGCCTTACCGCTACGACCTACTCGTTTTTAAAAGCACCATGGAAACAAGGATACTTCGGTTGGATGTCACTCTGCCATTCAGGAACTCTGCTCTTCTTCAGAGAAACCCCCACGAGGTCTGACTGCATCAAAGTCTTCAAAATAGTGAGCAACGTGCTTGGGTGTGGCTGGGCTCTCTAGGCCTGCCACACCCCAAGATGGCTGCTTGCTCTAAAAACATGGGAATTGTAGTCCCTTCATGGAATAGCACTGATAAGTGCATCTTGTCCACCAATGTCCTGAACCTGCAGCTCTATGAGCTTTGCCACAGGGTAGATGACACCGATGGCCACCTTTTGAACAAGAGGGGATGACAAGTGATGCGCATAAAGCACCGCAGAGCCGCGCAGTGGAGTTTCGGGCGAGACCTGGACCGGGCATGGCCTTATTCCTGACATTTGTGTACGCCAATGATGGTGTTGGTGCCGCCATTGACCAAATGTATATTCCCCCTCTTTTTGTTTTGTCACCCTGTCCTTATGTGCATTAGCATCATCTGGCATAGTCACCAGCGATGGAGGGAGCTGCATCCCACAGGACCCAGGAGGCCGAATCCACCGATGGTGAGGGCACCAGTGGGATGGAGGATGAGGGGAGCACATGGCAGAGACAGGAGGGGACAGTTCAGACATGGATACCTCCTCCGATGGAAGCTCACTGGTGGTGGTGGACACCTCTGTGCCCACCCCAGCTACAGGTACAGCCGCCACCCCGTACCAGCACCGCCCTCCCAGCAGCCCTTCAGCGAGTTCCCGTGCCCGCTCACCCTGGAAGGTTCACACGTTCGCCCCATGCACCTCAGGTCCTGCCCCAGTTAGCCCTGCTGCCCTGAGTGAGGAGGCTATTGACCTCCTGCGATCCATCTCTGTTTGGCAGTCAACCATTGTGAATGCCATCCAGGGGCTGGCATCCAAATTCAACAGACCAATGCATTTCTGGAGGGCATTCACACTGCCTTGGCGGCCCAACAGAGATCAATCCAGGCTCTGGCCTCCTCTCTGATGGCAGCCATTGTCCCTGTTTCCACCCTCCAACTTCCTCCACCCAATCCCATTCCCCTCAACCCCAACCTATCCCAGTTATACAGGCAGATGAGCAGTCACCCAGGACAACACACAAGAGTGGACATGGCAAACACAAGCACCACACTTCATTCCACAGGCACTCACAACAACACCATCCAGATGCAGACATAACAACATCCACTGCTTTCACTGTGGCCCCCTCCTCCTTGTCGGCCACCTCCCTCCCAGTAGCATCTCCACTCACACCTTCATGCACTACATTCTCATCCATTACCACCAGCACCAGCACACCTATCAGTACACATCCCTCACTGGCAGTCACCACCCCCACATCCATGCACACGTCCTCCGTGTCCTCTCCCACTATGTCTGTGCCCGCTCCTCCCGAAGTATACAAACGCAAACACCCAGACACCCAACAGCCATCCACCTCACCACAGCTTCTAGCCCATGCATGTGCACCCAAACTCAGCAGACTGACACCTCCTACAACCACTCCTCTTCCTCCACTTACAAACCATCTCCCTCTTCTCACCCCAATGTCCCTAAGAAGCCTTTCCTCTCAACCATTGACCTCTTCCCCACCCCTCCCCCCCGGCCCTCACATCAAGCCAGGGTGGTCAAAACCCAGTCAAGCACCTCAGCCACCCAGTCCACGGGCACAGTAGCGTCCCTAGCAACTCCAAGTGGGAAAGGATCCTGGCCACCAGCCAGCCAGACAGAAAGGGTTCCTGCCCCAGGTGTTTCAAGGAAGGGCAAGGAGCCAGCCCCAGATACAGGAAGGAAGGGCAAGGAGCCAGCCCCAGCTGCTGCAAGGAAGGACAAGGAGCCAGCCCCAGCTGCAGGAAAGAAGGGCAAGGAGCCAGCCCCAGTTGCAGGAAGGAAGGGCAAGGAGCCAGCCCCAGCTGCTGTCAAAAGGGCAAGGAGCCATCCACAGCTGCTGGCAGGAAGGTTCAAGGGCCCTGCACCAGCAAGCAGTAAGGACAAGGGGCCTGGTGCTGGGACTCAGTCGGAGTCCCCACCACCAACCAGGGCGTTGCAGCCGTCCGAGGCTACAGGGGATGGGCCGGAGCCCCCCCCACCACCACAAGCAGCACCACCACCAGCAGCAGCCCCAGTGGGCAGCCGTCCAAGGCTGCAGGGGATGGACTGGAGCCTCCCCCCCACCACCACCAGCAGCACCAGCACCACCACCAGCAGAAGCAGCCCTAGTGGGCAGCCATCCAAGGCTACAGGGGATGGGCTGGAACCTGCTCCCACCACTACGAGCAGCTGCAAAAGCACCATCACAACCACCACTGAACATCTTTCACCGCCGGCGGACAGTGTGGAGTCCTGTGTTCATGGGCTACTGTGCGGCCTGGCCCCTGTAAATCCTGTGGGTATGACACCCAGCTGAGAGACTGTGACCTTGCACTCCCCAAGATCTGCATCGCAGGGCACGATGCCCCCTCCAGAACCGGTGGAGAAGCCATCCACTCACCCCATCCTCCCCAGGATGAAGCTCACTGGGAATGATGCCCCCTCCAGAAACAGTTGAGAAGCCATCCACTCACCCTGTCCTCCTCAGGATGAAGCTCACTGGGCACGATGCCCCCTTCAGAACCAGTGGAAAAGCCATCCACTCACCCCATCCTCCCCAGGATGAAACGCACTGGGCACGATGCCCCCTCCAGAACCAGTGGAGAAGCCATCCACTCACTCCATCCTCCCCAGGATGAAGCTCACTGGGCACAATGCCCCCTCCAGAACCAGTGGAGAAGCCATCCACTCACCCCATCCTCCCCAGGATGAAACGCACTGGGCACGATGCCCCCTCTGGAACCAGTGGAGAAGACATCCACTTGAGAGACTGTGGCCTTGCTCTCCCCAGGACCAAGCACAGGGCATGTAGCCCACTCCAGAGCCTGTGGACAAGTCACCCACTTGAGAAACTGTGGCCTTGCACTCCCCAGGCCAGAGTAATGGGCATGTTGCCCCCTCCAGGACCAGTGGTGTTGTACCATCTTCCGGCTGAGGTGCCCACCATTCCCCATCCCCCTGAGGTGCCTGGCTATATTCGACCTGATGCCCCTGCAGTGTTCTCTCCGTGTTGTTGCAGGAGTGAGGTGGGGCCTTGGACATTGTGATGTGGCCCAGTGACCCACAAACATTGAGGGTTGGGCAGTGTCCCTTGATTTGTAAAATGTTATTTTGGATGCACGTATTCCTACTATATTTATCTTATTACACTCACTTTAATCCATTGTAGTTGTCCTTGCATTATTCCTGAGGGGAATGGGGTCAACATGTTATGTTACTGCATCTGCTTGTGTGTATGTTGTTGGGGGTGGTGGGGTTGCGTGTTGCGTGGGTGTGTCACTCTCTTTTTCCTCCCCTGTGTGCTAGGCAGCTGTGCTCACCGTGGTTGTCTTCGCCGTCGTTGGTGATCATAATGGAGCAGCACATAAAAGAGCATTGGGAAGACATGCAACTTGGGTTCCATGGCGGCATGGCTCTTCCCTGAGTCTCCACAGGTGAGTTGTTTCCCTTCTGTACAGTGTTTCTGCCAGGCTTTTGATGTCGTTGGTACCGCCCCAGAAACGGTGGTGGATTGGTATGTCTTAATACAGTTGACAGACCATTGTCTTCCGCCTGGTTGTAGGTGGTTACCGCCTTGGTACCTGTTGTTTCCACCCTGGCGGTCGGTGTGTTAAAGTGGCTGTCTGCCTGAGCTGTTTTCGACGTTGTCCTAATTTGGCTGTAATTACCGCCGGTCTGTTGGCGGTATTACCGCCACGTTATCACCAACAACCAGGGTTCTAATGAGGGCCTTACTTACTAATCTGACTAATGTAATTGCTGATTTAAACTAATTGAAAGAACAGGGTGTTTGGGAAAAAGTTGGCAAAGAGTTTGCTTCAGTGGGAAATTGGGTCAGCAACATTTGGAATGGGGTTCTATTGAAAATACTACAAGGGATATTAATTGTTGTGGTTTGGCTATTGGGGATATGGGGATTGTGCAAATTATGTAAAAGAATTATATTGAAAAGGTCAAAGATTAATCAGAGGAGGGAAGAAAAGAAAAGGGAAAAATTTCACAGGGAACATTCAAGAGGCAAATGAAAATATGAAGAAATTGAATCGTAAAAGTTTTAGCTGATGTGAAAATTTGTGGGTAATAATTAGTGTGACGACATATTCAGTCATCAGAGGAGGGACTGCTAGCGCAGGTACCTTAATGAAAAATTATTAATGAATGTTTATGTATTTTGAATAAAATGTTTTATGAAGAAAATGTAATGATGTAGAAAAATATTTCACACATTTAGAAATGTGACTACGAGGAATGTCCACCAATGTTAACAAAATGTAATAATCAATGTTTAACACTTATGAAATATTGAATATGTGTTAGACTAATGCAGTAATATGTCATATTAAGGGTAATGAATTTAGCTCTAGCTTTATTAATTGTAGGCCTTAACTTAGCGAGTGTCCTGGCCTGCTTGTCAGGCCTCATGTGATGCTGTATAGTAAAGATGTTGACCAAGAGAATTAAACTGTGAAATGTCTATTATCTTGTTTGAATGTGCTCATAACTGAAGCTTTTTTTCATGTGAACAGATTGCTAAAAGATGATGTTCCTGCTAATGCAACATTTTATGTGTAAGGTGTGTGAGACTGCATTTCCCAGGACAAGAATAATGAAGAAACTGACTAGAGGAGAAGCTGCAACCATATTGTTACCTGACAAGCCGGATGATGAGGACACTGCAAGACAAGCCAATCAACAATATGAGAATGGAGAAATATTACAGTTCATAGATTTTAGGTATTACTTTTATTGGACAGAGTGTGAACATACAATTAACTGACCAATAGGGAATTAGAGGATAGTTTAGGTAACTTTAATATAACAACAACGCAGAGGGAGAAGAGGTTCAGACCCTCACTCACTCATTCTGAGAGAAGACAGCTTACTGCCCATATTTTGCTGACCGAAAGGTTATTGTTTTTTTGTGCGTCTTTACTAGAGATGTGTTTAACTTTAATGCTTAATGACTTTGCCCTTTTTGAATTCTGATGCTGAAGCCTGATGCTTTGCTGATCGACTGATGTCCTGAGGACGAAGACTGATTCTGCTTTGCTGATCCATACCGTGGATAGGTATATTCTGAAATGTGTTTACCATGCATATTTGCTTTTTCTTTCTAGGTACCAACCGCGCTGTTTTGATAGAGCCATAGTTAGATGTTTTTCTAAATTTGTGTTACTAAATTGTTTTGCATGAAGCCCAACATGCTGATGCTAATCTGACGTTAGTTAATGATCCCAACTTATGATAACAGGGACTAATGCTTGATGAACTTCTCTGCTAAACTTCATGTACTTCATTTCATTGACACAGATGACTTAGCTATTTGTTTACACCATAACCTTAGAATGTGTTGTAGTTCAAGCTTTGATTAGATTGCGTTTCTTCCGCCACTTTGGACAACCTGTGTTGTTTCTCTGTGTGTTTCATCTGAGTTTTGAGATTAATCTACATGACCTTATCATTGTTAATATAGGGAAATACATATTCAAATTTTATACTAAAGGTGTATTTATTCATAACTGAAAGGTCATGGTGCATGACAATTACTGACTCCATTGATTATTGATTTTATTGATTACTAATGATTATTGGTTATTGTGTATTGATTATTGATTATGTACTTGATCTATGGTAAGAACATCTTAATTGCGAGTCAAAAGGTTCATGAACCTATTTGTGTCCCCTTGTAAGTTTACTTATTAAGGTCAGACGAGCTAACAAGGGTGAAGTCCTACATTTCATGAAGACTACCTCAAATCCAATAGGCAGTTCAACCTTACCGTTATTCAGAAATCTCCCACCCACATATCGGCTGTTCCTTTCTTCTCAGATCTGGCAGCCATTACATGTCTCATGGGTACACCAGTGTTTCATACATCCCATGAAACTTCAAAGCATAGCACAACCAGTATTAGAACATTGAAATGTTGGGAGTTCCAATGAAGACAATGGAGTGCTCTGGGATTCTAATGGCTAGTAAAAGCCCAGAGCTCCAAAATGTCAAGGGTTTGTTTTACAGGAGCAGCTCTGCACAAAGGCCCCAAGGCTTGAGGCCTTTGTTTCATTTATTGGAAAATTCTGCCTTCTAGGGGCGGAATGTTCTAATATCCTTAAAGCCTGCTGTAGATGGACTCTACCGGCCATTAAAGGCCCACTCCCTTTTAAAGGCTAGGGCCATTATAACTGGTTTGCCTTTAATGGCCGGTATAGCCCGCTAAGGCTTTAATGAGTCTTTGGGTTCACAGACTACTACTCACTGCTCCTGTCTTTCATCATTTGTGCATTATACAAGTTCAAAAGTTAGCAACTATCTGCCACAATATATATTACATTTACTCTGTTTTTATGATGAGGTAAGTCAGGCATCCCAACGCATACATACTAGATTGCACTTGAGATCCTGACGTTGCTTTTTTGGCCCGCACACCCATTTCCTGTCCAACACATCATACACGCTTCATAGATCAGCTTTCATCATACGCATCCTACTGGAACAGCCCTGAGCCTCACAGTATATAGACATCATTGTTCTGTTTCACCATCTCATCAAAGCATGTCCTTCAAAATGCATGTGATGTGCAAAGAAGACTGATATGTGTGATGTAGCATATCTTATATGGGCCTTCCTGCCATCCCAGTTGAGTAAAACGTATGTTTGAGTAGCTGGGGTCAGCCATATTCAGAGCCACTAAATATTGCATAGATAAATATATTTTTCTTTTTTTTAAAATAGGTACTACAATGAGAAGGGATCCACCCACGATGAAATGGGCAATACTCAGGGGGTCCTGGTTGGTACAACATGGGAAATTTGAGGAAGCCAGTGCAGCAAAATAAGGAGGCTGCAAAGTTTCTAAGGGTACCCGGTATTGGATCCTGGATGTTTGATTCAGCAAAGGGTCAAATTAATCTATTAACCTGGTACAATAAACCTCAGAAATAAACTGGCATTTAAAAATGTCTTCATCTTCAAATAAGCTTTATTTCGGTAGCTAGTAACATAAAAGCTCAGTACATACACAAAAAACCATCACATTTCACATACATTAAAATTAAGTGAAGACAAGGAGAAAATCAATACATTAAAAAATACCACTGGGCCCAGGACCGAATCATAAAATGTGCGCACAAATTATTAAAAGTTATAAATCTCTGCAAAATGCAATAGTTTGTTCAGCGATCAATGCCAAATACAGTACTAAGAGAAGAAGCACTTTCATAGATGATTCACAGAGTCGATTGCAAGATTTCACAATGTTAGGCCTCAGATCCAACATAGTCACTACACAGCTTCTTTGGCTCAAAAGCACAGTAGTATAATGAACACACTCACTAATTAATAATTAATTTCACAAAAGTGTGTTGACCCATGTCTGTCATTGGAAGGCAACCTGCAATTATAGATACAAGGCAATTTCACATGAAGAAGATAAAACCTTTGCTCTATTGGTCCACAGAGCTCCAAGAAATTTAGCAACAGCAGTAACTAAAATATAATGAGCATCTGATTTAGGAATTCGTAGAGCTATAGCAGTCAGGTGCAAGCCACTTCCTGAGAGGGATTACATAAGCAGGGCAGACAAAAATACATGGGTCAAATTTTCATTAGGGGTGTTACTAGCTGGGCTGACAGTAGTTCCATCAGATGACCAACTGCTAGTGAATGATCTTAATAGTAGGGATCCTCCACGAAATTGGAAGTACAGCTTACTTTCCTTAGGAGTCAAGATTATGTCCCAAAATGCCTCATAGCAGCGCGTATCCTTCAGATCAGCAAAAGCAAAAGCCAGCTTAGGATGAATTGCTACATCCAGTTCTAAAGAATCTGCCATCTTCCAATACTTATTTTTAAAGTCAAGCTTCGAGGGAAAGGCAGCAGTAGTTCGGCAATCCCAGAGCTTGCACTATCCTAGCGAATACAGTGAAGCCTTAACATATCCAAGCCAGGGGACACTAGGAGAGCGATCAGCTTCAACTAGAGCCTGGAGGGCGTCAGTGTATGAGGCGAACTCTGGAGTAGTCCAGAGCCGTCTCCAGTACAGGAGAGGACATAAACGGACTATAGGGCCTATTCCCTTAGTGCCCAAATCCTTAAAAAGGGGGAACAGTGGGTACTCAATGGTAGAGAAACAAGTTTCCTTAAAAAGGAATTTTGGAATTAACACCCTTGGTCTCATAGATCTGAAGAGCCAGGTGGATTGGTTTGGTATATGAGGTGCTAAAGTTGCTGACTAGAACCCCAGTGTACTGTTTTTTCTTCAACGCCATCTTGGTGATCTTGGATTTCCAAGACAGATTTTCAGATATTGTTAAACCAAGGTAACCAAAAGATTTCACCTTTTCAAGCAGCGTGCCTCCAAGAACTACCTTCCCTTTGTATGATTTATGGGGGTTAAACGCCATCAGTTTAGTTTTGGAGGTATGGATATCCAGTCTCCGAGAGAGACAGAACTCCTCAAATTGATTTAGGAGTTTCTGTAGACCACTAGGGGACTTGGAGATTAGGAGAGTGTCGTCTGCCAACAACAATACAGGAACTTTATGCACACCTATACATGGTTCATCTGCCTCCTCCATAGCTTAAAAGGGGACAATATCATTGAAATAAAATGAAAATAAAGTTGGAGCAAGGATGCATACCTGTCGTACTCCCCTTTGTACTGGGATTTTGTCAGCAAACTGCTCATGATCACCCCACCTGACGCGTGCATAAGTATCCTCCTGGAGGCGTACTTGTAAGGAAAGGAGGTGGGGAGGCATTGGCAAGTCAAAAAGAAATAGCTTGTTGTGAGGTACTAAATCAAACGCAGATTTTAGATCCACAAAAGCAACATAAAGATTTCGTTTGCCAATAAAGACAGTTTTCCAATATAGAAGCAGGAATCTACAAACTTGGTCAATAGTGGAAATGTTTATGTGAAGGGCTGAGAATGTCATGTTCAGTTATCCAATCCTGGATCTTCCCCAAAAGGCAGTGCCAGAATTTGTTTTGCACGCAGTCTAATAAGCTGATAGGCCTATAGTTACAGGGCAAGGATCTATCACCCTTTTTATGGATGGGTACAACAATGGCACCCTTCCAGAAATCAGGGATTGGTGCCCCTGCCCCTATTGCATTAGATAGAATAAGGATGTATCTGGACCAGGCATCTATGTCAGCTAAAAATAAATCTGCCGGGACGCCACCACAGCCAGCTGCCCTACCGCGCTTGAGGGTGCCTAATGAATGCACAACATCATAAAGAGTGAACAAATGTAGAGTTGGAGAGTTGGGCGGTTGATCAATAATGGCGGCAATAGCCCAGTTCTGCTCATGCATCGCACTAAAATAATCCGTATAGTATAGTTCACTGATATGGTTAACCCACTCTTATGGAGCAATATTAGGGCCAGATGTAGGAAGGCATTAGCGCCTCGCAAACGGCGAAAAACGCCGTTTGCGAGGCGCTAATGCCCTCACGCGATGCTGAAACACATATTGCGAGTCGGTACCGACTCGCAAAATGTGTTTCAGACTCGCAAATAGGAAGGGGCGTTCCCTACCTATTTGCGAGTCGCACCGCGATGTAGGGTTGATTTGTTACCGCGAAAGCGGTCGCAAATCAACCCGCAGTTACCATCCACTTGAAGTGGATGATAACGCATTTGTGAATGCTCACAATAATATTTTTTCCTATGGACCACTGCCTACTCTGAAAAAACACGAAACTAAAAGGTTTCGGTATTTTTTCTATTTGCAGCTCGTTTTCCTTTAAGGAAAACGGGCTACAAAGAGAAAGAAAAAACTGCTTTATTGCAAAGCAGTCACGGACATGGAGGTCTGCTGTCTCCAGCAGGCCACCATCCCCGTGAGTGCCTAGACTCGCTATGGGGTCGCAAACTGCGACCAACCTCATAAATATTTATGAGGTGGGTCTTTGCGACCCCATAGCGAGTCGCAGAAGGTTTCTGAGACACCATTCTGCATAACATTTTGCGAGGTGCAAATTGCGAGTCGCTGGGACTCGCAATTTGCACCTCGCAAAATGTATTCTACCTACATCTGGCCCTTAGTCTCTACACACAACACACCATCATCAGTGCCTCACACAGCCAAGGACCAAAAATCTTACACAATCCTTTTCAGATGCAGCTTCATTCAGTGCAGACCACCATTTCTCATCCTGCATACGCTTGGCTTTATGGATAGTAGCCTTGTACGGTTTTCTGGTTGTATGGATAGAGCTATATCCTTCAGTTTGATAGCTTTGATCACTTCTTTATTTAAGGCCCGGCAGTCCTTGTTATACCAAGGATGTTCCCGTTGAGACTTTTGCCACCAAAGATGCCACCAACCATGAAATGGTCTGTAATACTTTCAAAACAAAGAACATGACATACAATCAATTGCACATTATTAGTTGTGGAGCCTGACTCTAGTTGTGCCGGCTAAGACCTCAAAACAGCATTGACAGAACTTGAAATATCAGGCTGGGCTACTAATTGATGCCACTTCAAATGTCTTTTGTCATTGGTCATGCTAATGTCCGTTAGTGGTATAGTGGGAATACTAGACACAGACATTTGGTCACATACAGCAAGTATTTGGACAGAGAGTGGATTGTGGTTACTCTCTATCCTCTCAACAACTATCCACGACCAGAGGCCACAATCTCAAATCAACTAAGCAATAATCAATTCTGCTTGGATAGTTTTGCTATAAGTGTGAAAGCCCTTAGCATCTGATTTAGTTCTACCATTAAGTGCTCTAAGCCCAAATTCCATAGTCAAAGCTTTTAAATGCACAGCTGCTTGCTACCACCTATTTATGGGAGGGATGTCTACGGATGGAACACACCACATTCTCTCTTCCTTATGCGTGGAGCCGAGATCTTCCCAGTCTAAAGGCTCGAAAGTGACATTGAAGTCACCTGCTACAATGATTTTAAAATACCGGGGGCACTGCCCAAGAAACGCTTCCCGCACGAGGAGCATACTGGAGTACAAGCCCCCCTGACATCTCTTGCATAGATATTAATAATAATTACTCCAGACTTCGACCCAAATCAAAACTGAATACCTGATATATCCAGAGAGTCAATGAATAACTGTAATATGCGACAGTTTAATGTTGTTCTAACCCATGTGGTTAGATCGCCAGAGGGTCTACCCCTCTTGCTAGGAAGTGCAGGAATATTAAAATTCAGAAACCCAGATTGAAAGAACGGATCCACTGCCCATGTTTCCTGGAAAAGGCAGATATCATAATTCTCAATAAATTGGTCAAAAGCTGGCGAGAAGGTAGCAGAACGTAAACCTGCCACATTCCAGGAAACAAGATGTACCCCATCATTATGAGATGCCGGGTGCAACATAGATGTGATCGTGGCGCCATTGCTAGGCAATTAACTGCCTGATTTAGCAATGTCTGACAAGAGCTGTCAAAGATAGGAGAACTAATAGAGTCAGGGGTAGGATCAGAGAGAGCACTAATGCCAGGACCGCCTACATTGTGCAAAGCGGGAACCAATGGTGAATGGCCTGGAGCAATCTCAGATGAAGCACTGAGTCACTCATTGTCATTTAAACCTTGTAAACTACCCCCTGAATGAGCATTGTAGTGTGTAGAGAGCCTGAGATATTTGAACTGAATACAGGAGTTCCTTGGTGGACATGTTCTTGTATCTAAAGCCACCAGATCATCTAGCATGCCATTCTCTCTGAGTGTCAGTCTGATCTCATCATAAGGTGTAGCAGGATCTGGTCTCCTAACTGCCCTAAGTATATTCTCATAGATCACAGATTGACAGCCTCTCACATAATGTGACCAATGAATTGCCTTGTTTTTATTGGCTTCTCCGCTCTCTCTAGATGTAGCAGAGTATAGCTTGGGTATATTGACCATCAAAACAGTATTTGTAAATTTGGGCCTATCAAAAACCGAATCTCCCACACAATTAGAGATATCATTGTCTACAGGTCCAAAGGGTTGGCAGTAGTCTCTTGGCTCCTTGAGCATGCCTGTGTCACTACAATTGGAAGCCCAGCAAACATTCCCTAGTCTTTCGCCTGCTGGCCATTTGCCGACACAAGGAGACAAACTAGCACTAGCAGAGCCAGGCACAGGGATAAGACTCTTGTTAGTGAATGGCAAAGGAAAATTAGGGAACACAGATAATGGACCAGGAGAATTGGATACAAGGCCATGAGCACCAACCGGGGGAGTCATCACGGCCGATGGAGTAATCTGCCTAGCCATAGAGATTAATGTGGATACCATAGATTTGAGCTCAGCCACCTCAGCCTTGAAATCTTGTCTATGAGGGAGATGTTGTGACTCAGCTATGTTGGGACGACAGTTGTGACTATGGTCTCACTTGCCATAATATTGGTGACAGTATTGCCATGTGTGTCTAAGATGTCTCTTAGAGGACTGAAATGATTACTGTGAAGCAGGACATTACTGTCATCAAGTGGCGATTTACAGCTACAGATGCAGCATATGAGGCCAATTTAATGATGCAAAATAAATCAAAAATGTTAGAGGGGTGGCCCAGCCCAGCCTCCTTCGCGCTCTGACTGGCATGGATGGGCTTGCCCTTGGCCAGGGCTTTGCCCAGGCACGGACTGTGCCATTCCGCGCAGTGGTGATCTTGGTAGCACTTTATAGTGCTAGTCATTGGTGCAAGTGTGAGCAGCTGGGCAAGTAAGATGGCCACCTCCAGGGGCCAAGAGTAGTCTGGGATGTGGAGTCCCCCAGGGCAAGTTCAGTGCGTCCTGCGCAGCGGTGATCTTGGTAGTGCTTTATAGCGCTCGTCATTGTTGCAAGTGTGAGCAGCTAGGCAAATAAGATGGCCGCCTCCAGGGGCCAAGAGCAGTTTGGGATGTGTAGTCCCCCAGGCGAGGTTCAGTGCGTCCCATTTAAAAGTGAACAAACACAGCAAATAATTGCTTGGTTCTAACAGAAAATGGTCAGATTTTGTCCTTTTGGCTTGAAATGATCACAAATCAGTGGGTGTATGTGTGTGCATGATTCTAATAAACAAGAAATGCTTACCAGCACAAGCTGTACCCTACTAATGAGACCCAAAGAGACCAAAAAAAAAGTGTGGAGTACTTGTGTCAAAGAAGACGTGGCCCAGCAATTTGAGCTGGAATGTTCCTATCAGATCAAGAACAAACCTGATTTGCATATGGCTTGTTCCTGGCTGAGTTTGGATAGGGGACAGATACAATGATGGACTGGATTGCTGGCCACTTGCCGATACTAAATGCAACAATCTACCCATCACTTTATGTTTTCCTTCTCTAAATTAGGACAGTAGTGTATAATGGCCTGCATGAATCTGTACATTTGTTCTTTTTTTGTTAACGTTTTTTTGTTAATGAATGGACAGCTTGAATAATAAATATAAATAAAGAAATCCAGCAGACATAAATCAATAAATAAATATGTAAATAAATAAATACCCCAGCCTCACACATCCACAAGGAAATCCATAAACCGTTTATATTCCCTGCGTGGAGACACTTGAAATATCAGAACGACTATTAAAACTTTCCTTGGAGAGAGCTCCTGAGTTTATATGTCTGAATGGGTTTTCATTGTAAAACATGTTTATTATTTGTCATGTCTCCTCGTATACATGTATCCTATTTCTAGTACAATGTGTCCATTGTTCTTCCAATAATGATCGATTTGGCATTCATTTTCTTACTTTAAGCTGCTTATGTTTTTCCACCAACACCAGCTCTTCGTCACCTCCAAATTTCCAATTGGTAAGAGAGGGGCGATATGGCAGCAAATAGTGGACAAAATCAACAGTGTGGCAGAGGTAAAGAGAACTGTTACAGAGTGCAAGAAGTGCTGGCATGATTGCAAGCGCAGAACTAAGAAAATGGCCAGGAACAGAAAGGCAGCACTGAAGACTGGAGGTGGAAGTCCTGCACCACAGGAGGTCCTGTATGAGCTGGAGGAGATGGTTGCAGCAGTCATCCCGGAAGAATTGGTCACAGGAATCCAAGGACATGACAGCGCAGAATTGCAACAACCACCACAAATGCATGGTAAGTTGCATGGGGGAAATAACTGCAATTTTACAAATGCCAGAAGGGAGGGCCACATAGGATACACTTAATGCATGCGAAAGGATTGTATTCGGACACATTGCCCTGATTCAAGATGCCCCACCCCCACACAAGCAACACATGTACACATGCCTTGGTTGTGCGATGCACTCCAACATATACACAACCTGGACATACACCAATCACCAGGGCTATACCCCAACATGTACATAGGCAGCACATTGGCTGGAAGGGATGTCTAATTACTGAGCCTGTGGCTGTGCCATCACTACACCCCTTCCATATTGTCAAAGCTCCTCTACCTGCACAAGTTAGACATCTGAGACAAGGAAGAAAGTCAATAGCATTCTTGGGGTTGGGTAATAGTGGTATATCTTGCTAAAATGCCCCCCTACCTCTATGTCCCATTGCCTAAACACATGTGTGCTGCATCTTGCAGCACAAATTGAAATGCCACCTTAGCTAAAATTACTTGCACATGTGCAGGAATGGACACCACCCGGCACATATAAAATTAATCCCCTCAAAGTAGCCACTCCTTTATCATGGTGCAACAATGTCTGTCTCGGTGCTGGGAGAACACATCTGTGCAGCCACAGGGGGAATTGCAGGGCAGTCCTGTATCCCAGTAAACATGGCCCCTCCCTGCGTATCTAACCTGGTGCAGTGCTGAGCCATACATATTGATGCTGACCTGAACCGTATCACTAGAGAAACATCTGCACTAAAGCTTGCAACCTGTAGAGCACAACACATACAGAGTGAACCCACAATAACTCTGACACAACCATATTGCCCACATGCAACATATGGAATATGTCTGTGAACATTATGGTGCCCATTATGACATTGGTGGGTGGCGGATGCCGCCCGGGAAAGTCCAACATTGGTAAGACCACCAGTGCAGTCTTCCCTCCACAGTAGGCTTTACGAGTTTCCTGCCAGGATGGCAGGTGGAATCTGTGTTTCCGTTTACCAGCTCTGTGGCAAAGTCACCACAACATTGTCACTGGATTGTAATAGAGCCAGCGCCAATGTTGGGGTGCATTGGGTGTGAGAGCACATGCTGCGCTTTTCACTGCCTGTGAATCCCCATGGGGGCCCCTACACTGCCCATGCCAGGCGCATGGGCACTGCTGGGGCATCCAGGGGCCCACCACACCCTAATACCACCAGAATCTGCATGGCGGTTGGGCCGCCATGCAAAGGCTGATAGAAAAGTCTGATCATAATCTGGAGGGCAGCGCTGATTGCAGTGCTGGCCTGGTGTAATAAGACCGGTGGAATTGCCGGCCGTTTGTTGACTGCAACCTGGCAGTGCCGGACCATTTGACTGTGGGGATTTCACTGTGGTCCTAATGCTCCAGTTTGACTGCCGCTGTTGATGGTGGTCCGAACAGCACTGCAAGTCTGGTGGTCACAGGACCACCAGACTCATAATGAAGGCCCATGTGTGCAGTTGTGCAAGTAGCTGCAGTCTCTCCATCAAACTAGATAGAGGCCCTGATCAAAGTAGAGATGAAGGTGGCAGGTTCTGTACAAAATTAGGTGTGATCACACACTGCAGTTGTCATCAAAAATCATACCCATACTGACCATCCCTGTGTCCAACCCTGTGCCAGTGGTAAAATATCTATCCTGCCCCAACATCACATCCCTTGCACCATAGTGCAAAGATGTCTGCATTGAGGGAAAGATTATTGTGGTGTAGGAAGGAGCACCTTTTAGACAAAGCTAAACATGAGGAGGAATTAAAGTATACTTCATCATTGCGCCTTGGTAATGCCACCACTAGGGTGGTTTTAGTTATTGTCTCTGCCTAGTTGTACAAAAACACCTGGGGCAGCGTCAAAATACAATGGGTGTTGGTGTAGCCCAATAAGTGGCTTAATGTCACCTTGTAAATATGACACAACCATTTTTAGTTCAATTGAACTATAAAGATTTAGGGGGTTATTCTAACTTTGGAGGAGTGTTAATCCGTCCCAAAAGTGACGGTAAAGTGACGGATATACCACCAGCCGTATTACGAGTTCCATAGGATATAATGGACTCGTAATACGGCTGGTGGTAAATCCGCCACTTTTCCGTCACTTTTGGGACGGATTAACACCTCCTCCAAAGTTAGAATAACCCCCTTATTTTCTAGTTGGGGCTAGTTCAGATCCGAACATGTCTACACTATCAGTAAAATGGATCCTCAAACCAAGGTACTATTAGGCTGCATATTCAAAACGTACTACTGATACATGTTTCTTTTAGTCGTAGTGCAAAGGTTTTCTGTGTATTTCTGGACATCAAATTTGTACTTGTCTGTTTTTTATTTTTATCAAGCAAAGAAGTGCATTCGAGAGGATCTCGGAACCAACTCCAGAGTGGAGTTTCAGGTAGTCAGTGTTAACCTTCAGTGGTAGGTCCTGTTTTCCTTTTCAGTTCAGTGGGGGATAATTTTCAAAATGGGGGGTGCGGCCATCAATGTTACGTCACTCAAGTAATAGATGTAAGTAGAGAAGTACAAACATTAAACGAAGAACAAGGACATCAAATGAGCCATACCTATTCAGCAGGAGAATAATGGGGGGTAGTGCGTGCCACTAAATTTGCACCATACATGCATTTCTCATGTTAAACCTGTATGGTGCAGAAATGTTAATGTGTGGGATTTGGATTTACACGCATATTTATCATTTGTGCATGACACAAGTAGCATCTCTTTTGTTTTGATATTTACTTCCATTACATTTGGGAATTACCAGTGGTGGCTACCACAAATCTCCAGGGGAGGTGGGGAACAGGGTGCCGAAAATGGGGAGGTGCAATAAAATAATAATAACTTTTAAAAACGTACTGTTCTCCACCATCTCCACCAGCTGCCTCACTCCTCTCCCGATAGTAATGGTGTCTCAGCAGTCCCTGGGACACCAGCACAGGCTTCCCATGCAATTTTGACACTGCTCTCATACTATACGTACCAGCTGGGTTGGAGAAATCTAAGTCCATATGTCAGTTTTGCCGGCCTAAGATGACTGATCAAACTGACATGCGCACCTAGGTGCGCTGACTCCATTCCTCCTCCCCCATCCCCAGCCCCCCTGCACATGCTGGCTCAGCCAGCAGCTGAAAAGTAAAACAATAGTATAACATTGTTTAATTTCTCAGCTGCTGGCTCTAAGCCAGTGGGAAGATGGTCCTTTGCCATTGTGGAGGAGCAGTCCATGGTTAAAACTAGCAGTAAATGCTGCTTGGGAGTGGGTAGCACACGTCAGTACTGCCTGGTTGGCAAGCTGCAAAAATAGCAAGCAACTAACCTGACAAAATGACAAAGATACAACACTCTCAACTTTTCTTTCTCAGTGGCTGAAAGAAATGGTGCTGACCCACAAGATAGATCAATGAAAATATACAATAATTATAGATTACATTATTTTTAATTTAGATAGATACTCAAGCTGTAATAGTATCAAGTGCCATTGGGAGCGTGTGTTCTGGGCGCGTCTAGCAACTTTAAGAAGATAAGGAAATATTGTATGCTTTTGGGTGGGTGGCAAATTCGCAGTTTAACTACGCAGATGCAGATGATGTTGTTGCACCTTAAATCATGGGGAAATATAAGATGGAGTATTACCCCAAGTGAGATAAAATTACAGACATGCCAAGTACCTGAAGATAAAAAAATAGAGTAACTTCTCCCACAGCTGCAATGACAGCTGGAAACGTTTCCTAGATCTAACAGGCAAGTTAAAGGCTGGGCAGAAGCTGACGGATCACCTGAAAAAGGGGCGCTGAAAGTAGAGAAATGGGAGGTGCTGGAGCACCCTAAAAATAGTTATTCAGAAGATCAGAAGAAGATAGAAAAATTTATGTGTTTCACTTTTTATGTGTATCTTTTCGCATTTGCTGTGAGTTCCAAGTATGGGGTCAAATGACATGCAATATCTTGGGAAAAATTACTGTGTATTTAACAAGGCGACTAGTTTTGTTATTTTTCATTTGGATGACTGCAAAGTAAGATAATTTTGTAATGTGACCCAAACCACATTTGTGTCAAGGTTGAAGGATATCATGTATTTTCTAACACGTAACAACATTTAAATATTTGGGGCCAGATTTAAGAAAAGTGGTAGTTAGGGAACTAGCGTCAACATTTTTGAAGCTAGTTCAGAGCTTTGCAGGATTTGAATAAAAAATGTTGACGCTAATCCTGAAAATCCCATTGAGGCCCATTGTAAACAATGGTGTGCCTCCTTTTAACACCTGCTCTGAGCAGGCATTAAAAATGCCCAAAAGATTTACACAACGAAGTCTCTTAGATTTCTTTGTGCCATTTTTTTGGCCCCCATTATGGGGGAATGCCCCCTTTCCATATAGAATCCTTGGAGCAGGTATAATGTAGGGCAAAGGGTTACAAAATGGAAACTTAGTGCTGCGATTTTGGCATCTTTTGGCACAGTAGCATAAAAAAACCGACCCTAATGTGCCCCTTGGATAGGAAGTTTACAACTATTTCAAAATATATAGGAAGCAATGAAAGTACAAATTAGGCACAGTGTGATTTCTGTTATTCCAAAGTGTAATGGAAGTAAATATCAAAACAAAAGATATGCTACTTGTGTCATGCACAAATGATAAATATGCTTGTAAATCCAAATCCCACACATTAACATTTCTGCACCATACATGCATGTATGGTGCAAATTTAGTGGCACGCACTACCCCCCATTATTCTCCTGCTGAATAGGTAGGAGACACTTTAAAGAGTGCGCTTAAAAATTATATGGAAGCCAGCTTTAAAGCCAAATCTGAGTTTTATACTTCAAGAATTAAAGAGTCCTTGAACGCCCCTAGAGAGCTCTTTAAAGTAATTAATGCTCTATCCTCCCCAACATTTTCAATCGATTTGGAGAATTCTCAGGATTGTTGTAACAAAGTAGCTAGACACTTTGAAGATAAAATCGTACAAATCCACACTAAATTCCACCCTGTGAGGAAAACGTGCACTACTCCCCTATGACTCACCTAGGCCCCAAAGTAAGCCACTCTATTTTATCGCATTTTCAACTTCCCTCTCAGGATAGTATGACCAAGTTGATCTCTGAAATCAGATCAGGCTCCCCTCTGGACCCCTGTCCCCCCTCTATTCTCCAGTTGGCTCCTGAATTGGTTTCCTCTGCTCTAGTTCCCATTTTTCAGGATGCCATTATTACAGGGACATACCCAGATTGCTGGAAGGAGACCACTGTAATTCCGCTTAAAAAAAAGCAAAACAGGGAGAATCAGGATTTTAATAATCTCCAATTTTTGGCGAAGATCTTTGAAAAACGTATCAACAAAGATCTTGTCAACTTTCTATCTGAATCATGAGGGCTAGATGCTTCCCAACACGGTTTCAGAAAAACACTCAGTACTGAATCAGCTCTCATCACCTCCTCGGACTCTATCCGGAGAATGGAGGATGAGGGACAAGGGGCCCTCCTAATTCTATTAGATTTATCTGCGGCCTCTGACACCATCTCTCCGCAAATTCTGTTGGCCCGTCTTCATCAAGCAGGCCTAAGAGAGCAGGCTTTTAAACTTTTGGAATCTTTTTTAACTAACTGGTGGACTACGGTTAGCTGTGGTGAGTTTAGATCTCATGCCTATTTACTACTTTGCGGGGTGCCTCAAGGCTCATCACTCAGTCCGACCTTGTTTAATGTTTATGTCGCCCCATTGGCAGACCTGATTCGATCTTTTGGATTCACTCCCACTTCCTTTTCGGATGATATGCAATTGATCATCCCAGTTAAGAAGAACTGGGAGCAAGTGGCGGATAACTTCAACAACTGTATGTAGACAGTCAACAGTTGGATGAGGGCAAATTGGCTTAAATTAAATGGAGAGAAAACCGAGATTCTTTGCGTTGGAAGTGGCAGCAAGCAGTGGAACCCACGATGGTGGCCGACAGATTGTGGTACCTTTCCAGTTCCTACTACCACCACTAGGAATTTAGGAGTCCTTTTTGATGATCGCCTTTCTTTTAAAAGACTGTTGAATCATATGGTAAAAACATGTTTGTGGACACTAAAAATGTTTTTAAAAGTTTTCCCATATCTCCAAAGAGAAAATTACAGTTACCTTGGCTCTGGTTATCTCCAAATTAGATTATTGTAACGCTCTGTTACTTAATCTGGACAAAGTATCCTTGAACAAGCTACAGTTGATACAGAATACAGATGCCAGAACTATTTTCAACCTTCCACGCTCGGCATCTGCCAGAGAAAGTCTCAAAAAACTACACTGGCCCAGTGTATCACTTTTAAAGCACCATGCATGACTCACAAAGCTGTCCGTGGCATTGGCCCCAACTATCTAGTCTCTAAATTATACTGGTACAGACCTAAGAGGCATCTTCGCTCATCTGGAACTTATAGAATTCAGGCCCCCAAAGCCAAATGGGGCGATAAAGCCTTCACGGTGGCTGCAGCTAAGTGCTGTAACTCGCTCCCTTTGGAAATAAGAAAGGAACACAGCTACTTAAAATTCAGGAAGTCACTTAAAACATGGCTATTTCTGAGATAATTGCTGGTCACGATTCCCCCCTTCTGCTTAGTGTCTCACGTCCCCACCTTTTGTTAGCGTTTCGATGCCTTTTGGCCGGAACGAGCTTTATAAATACTACATACATACACACATACATACACGGATACATACATTTTTATTAAGAAAACATGACCAAAAGAAAAATAACTTAATTAGTAGAATCGAAGATAATCAATATTAAAGATTTTAGTAAAAAATAGTGTAAAAGGGACAGTGCGCGCTCTACGGGCAACATAATGCAAAATGACAAACCTTATACAATGTAATAATTCATGCACTGTGTGTTGATGTTACATATTAACTTTTTGCATTGCAGGTATTGAAATGTCATTAATGATGTTTATAATGTATTGTTTATTTTCAAGCTTGTTCATTTTCAAGCCTTTCCTGCACCCTGGCTGGGTGTGGCAGGTGGGCAGGGCTTTGGTCTATTTAAGGAACCCAGGCCAGCTCCACATGCTCACTATTCAGAGGTCCCGGTGCAGAGCAGCAGCATTTTCTAGGGCTCCTGTTCTGGAGGCCTATTTGGACATTTTCTGGCCCTATCTTGCTGATCTTCAAGCAGGGCGGTAAGGCCGAATTCGGGATAGACTTTGACTCTGTTTTCTAGAAACATTCGAATTTTTGCCTTTGCGATTTATAGTGTGTGCGATTTACTCTTGGCACTTAACCCTTGCAGTTTGGATCGGCAGAGTGCGCAATCATTTCTAGGCATTTGAATCTTGATGTTTGAATCGGCAGCAGTGTGCGCGATTTATTCTTGGCAATTAACCCTTGCGGTTCGGATCGACAGAATGCGTGATCAATTCAAGGCATTTGGAATCTTGATGGTTGAATCGGCAACAGGGTGTGCGATTCATTCGTGGCAATTAACCCTTGCAGTTCAGATCGGCAGAGCGCTCAATCATTCCAGGTACTTGAGTCTTGATGCGCAGTCTGGCAATAAGGTGCGCAATAATTTCTGGGCAATTGAATCTTCAAACTTAGATCAAACAGAGTGTGATCTTTCTAGACAAAACAAGTTTAGTCAGTTTGCCTATTCTACAGTATCATTCATGAATCCTATAGCAGTTAATTCTTTGGGAATGAATGTACTCATTGACTCTTGTTGTGATGTAATTGCTATTCTAAGGATTAACTTGAAAGAGTTCAATGTTCAGATTATATGATTATAAAAAGGTCACGTTATTGAAAAGTTCTTGATCTCTCATGTTATTAGACCATAAAGAATTAAAACAAAGTTCATGAATATTAATGTGAATGATCTTGCTATTGTGTTCTTAACTCTTGCTTCCGCAAGTCTCCTTCCCTGCTGTTCCCAAACTAAACCCCATCCCCGCTTGGCCATTCTTTAACTCTGTGCTATGATAGCTAGTAGAGTTTGGAGCTGCCAAGAGGTGGACATGTTGGGAACAGGCGCAAACCCAGAGAATCTGGTCTTGCTGACATAAAGTACCAACTGTGGAGATCTGGTCGCACTGGACCAGGACACATTCATAAGTTCAGGATGCTGTGGATGCATCATGCAACTGCGGTTCCAATGCAGCAATGGGGTGCAATGCGGGGCTTTGTGGAGGTTCTGATCCACACAGCAGCAGCAATGGATTGGTTCTGCTTGGGGTTGTGCCACACAGAAGAGGAGATGAGTCGGTTCTTCTGGATCCACAGAAACTGGTAGAGCACCTTGTGCCCACTTCCAAAGATCCAGGACTGGGTGGGCACCACCTGATAGGGTAAACTCACAGGTGGCAGAGTCCAGGTGCAGGAACAAGGTTGTTAGAGCCTTCTGTCACTGAGGCTCAGATCAGGAGGTCAGTCATCTAGGCCTTGGAGTTACTCTGGGGTTATGGGTTCAAGAGATGCAGGTCCAGCCTTTCTCGCCCAAGCAAGAGGGCAGCTGGCAGTAGGGTAGCACAGCAAGACAACAGCACAGCAAGGCAGTATTACAGCAGGCCAGCAGTCTGGCAAAGTGGCGGTACTCCAGCAGTTCAGCAGTCCTTCTTCCTGGCAGAGTATCAACAGATCCATTTGTGCACTGAAGTGGTAGTGTCTGATGTCCAGTGTTTATAGCCACTTGTGCCTTTGAAGTAGGGAAGCAGCTTCGAGAGATTTCCCTTTGAAGTCCTCAAGTATCCTGCCTCCCCTGTGCTGACTCCAGAGTAACTACAGGGGTATGCAGCGCTTTGTGTGGAGGGGGGCACATTCTCTTCATGTGTAAGTGGGGATGTGCACAGCTCCCCTGTCCCATCCTGCCAGTGATGGCTCGTCCAGGCACACCCAAGCCCACTATTTTGTGTGGCTGCCTAGGAGGTATACACAAAGCTCAACTGTCAGCTGCACCCAATCATGTGACGCAGGTGCAGGTTAGAGGCACTAAAGAGATAAGGCAGGAAAATGCCAAGTTTCTAAAAGTAGCATTTTGAAAATTGTAAATAAAAATCTGACTTCACCGTAAATTAGTAATTTTCATTACAATTCCAAAGACACCAAACATGTAATCTATTCGTAAATGATAGATTATTAACCGTAATAAGTAACCCCAATGTTAGTCTAAGAGAGAGATGCGCCTTGCAGTAGTGAAAAACAAATGTAGGAGTTTTTTTCACTACCAGGAACCGTAAAACTTAAAAGTGCATGTCCAACTTTTGAAATGCACTGCACCGTGCCCTCTGGGCTGTTTAGGGCCTACCTTAGGGATGACATATTTATTAAAAGGGAAGCTTTGGGCCTGGCAAACCTTGTCAAGTCGAAATGGCACTTTAAAAACTGCACACAGGCTGCAACAGCAGGACTAAGACATGTTTAAAGGGCTACTTAAGTGGGTTGGCACACTCAATGCTTCAGGCCCACTAGCAGAATTTAATTTACAGGCCCTTGCTATATGTAGTACCACTTTAGTTGGGACTTACAGGTAAATTAAATATGCTAAACCAATATTATCATGTTTTAAAGCATGAGCACATGAACTTTAGCCCTGGTTAGCAGTGGTAAAGTGCATAGAGTCCTAAGCCCAACAAAAACAAGATCAGCAAAAACAGAATGGAGCAGGAAGGCAAAACGATTGGGGGAAGCCCACCCTGAGGCTGACAGGTCTAACACTATGGCAAATCTGTTTGATTAAAAACATTCTGAGGAGGAGCAAAAAAAAATGTTTAAAAGCCTCTTCACAGAAGTTGCCTACTCCACGATATACTCTGTTGAAAGGGCACACAGATTACAGATCCCAAATCACAAAAGTCCCATCTGCTTCTGGGATCATCTGGCCATTCAATTATCACTTGCCTTCTCAAGTTTAAAGATCTTGATGTAACTCCGTGACTCTCCAGGAAGCAAATGGACCTTCAATACGATGGTGATTTCATTTCCACTTATCCCAGTTTTATAATTGTGGTGTAGGTGGCTCACAGGGAATTCCAGTTAAGTGCATACTGCAGAAAGCAGAGACTCAGTACAGCCTGCTATATCCAGTAAGGCTCTGTACCATGATGGGAGACACGTTTTCTCAATCACCTCATAAACCAATAGATATTTGAGGCAAAACCTTTGAGGATATCTGTCACAAACTCTGGCTGTCCAGAAGAACAATGGTGACTCATGAGTGACAAGGACTAGAACTTCATGCTGACAGACGAACCTCCATGAATGCAGCACTAAGAACTGATTTGAAGCATTGAGAAGGGTGTCCGGACTCATGCAATTGTACCTCTGTAACACTCATTGCATTGTATCCTTAAATTGATGCCTTCAATGATTGATATAAACGTTAACTCACTGAGAGGGGTTAGGAGTAGCGCTGGGTCTGGAGGGGATGCATCCTGGGCATTCTCTTGGCTGTGCAGGGATGTACCACCCAAAGCAGTCGAAAGGCACAAAATGATGGTCAACTGTTGATGCAGGTACAGATACCCGGCCCTCATTGTGTTTCATTGTGCTTGGCTCAGCTGCCCCATACAGACAATTTATAATTGGAAGAAATGTATCACTCCAACACAATTTAAACTCTGCCAACAACTCTCCATTTGAGCTGTGTGTCTTCCTTGCCCCTCCCCCCTCTGCCAGGGAGTTCCCCTTTCTTTAGAAATTGACTGGCAACCTACCTAGAGCAGTCAGGATGAGGTTATGCAGTCAGGGTAATTTGAATGAAGGCTTGGGTACATACATGTAGGTTTAGGAGGTAGGAAGTGTAAATTCTTCTGGCAAGTTCAAGTGGGCAGAGTGGGAAGGGGACGATTAAGTGGAGAGTGTGATACATGTTTTCATATATCAAAGCAGGGTTACCCTAACTTTGATACTGAATATTGCATATAAAGTCCAATGCAATGCACCACAAACATACTACTTTAGAGACAATACTTACATGCAACAGCACATCTCACAAGGGAAATAGAGGTACTCACTCAGGGCCACACGTACGGACTTCAGGTTTTGCGACTCGCAAAACCTGATGCACAACAGTGTCAATGACATTGTTTGTGATTCCCAAAGGGTTGTCGCAAATGACCTAACTCATGAATATTCATGAGGTAGGTCGCAATTTGCAACCCCATTGGAAATGTCGGCCCCCACAGGGATGGTGGCCTGCTGGAGACAGCAGACCACCATGTCTGTGACTGCTTTTAAATAAAGCAGTTTTTTTTTTTTAAATGCTGCCCGTTTTCCTTAAAGGAAAACGAGATGCATTTAAAAAACAAAAAATGAAAAGTTTTCTTTTCATTTTTTCAGAACAGGCAGTGGTCCACGGGACCACTGCCTGCTCTGAAAAAATATTTTCGCTGCCATTCACAAAGGGGAAGGGGTCCCATGGGGACCCCTTCCTGTATGCAAATGGGTTGGGTTAGCATCAGTTTGAAACTGGTGCTAACTGCGATTGTTTTGCGACCACTTTCGCGGTCACAAAACAATCATACATGGGACTGCGACTCGCAATTAGGAAGGGAACACCCCTTCCTAATTGGGACTCGCAAACCCTTTTTGCGATTCGGTAAATAGATTACCGAATTGCAAGAATGGGTCTGTACATTCCAAATAGCATTTTCCAAGTCGCAAACGGCCTGATTCGCCGTTTGCGACGTGGAAAATGCTTTGTACATCTGGCCCTTAGACTCATGACTTGGAATATGTGAGGGTTTAACACTCCATGTGAAATGCATTAAGTATTGACATATTTATATGGTCAGGAAATCAACATTGGTCTTCTGCAGGAGACAGTTATTATGTGCAACAGAATCCAGACTCAGGGCCAAAAAGCAGGCTGCACATAACCTGCATCCTACTGTTTCTATGCATGTGGCATATTTAAATTAAGCTGGTGTAATTTTTAGAATTGCGTGTCACACTTGTTACCCAAAATTCCTGAAACACACTATTATGTCACTTTGTGTAAATATGTGCTATGCGTGGTAAAAATGGATGGTAATTGCATGGGAACATCACAGTGTGAGTGGGTGTTGTTTGCTGTGCATTGGTTTAAATGCACCCTGATGGCAAAACTTGATTTTGAGCACACATTTTGTGCTCAAATATATCACAAATATATAGATTTGGATTTTGCATATTTAAGCATAATTTAGCATAATATTATCAAAATACTGCATAATTGCATGTAAGCAAATTATGCACATTTTGTACATTCCTGCCAAAGACCCCTTATGATCACTCCCCAGTGCTACTTGAAATAGGACAGTCCCGCAATGTGTTCAACTGGAGGCTCCCAAATGGGGGCAGCAAGATGTAGTATTCTGAAATTAAATGAGCATTCAGTTGATGGCCCATCTGCCCTGTGGGAATCCTTTAATGTGGTAATTACAGGACCATGCATTGCCAGATAAGTAGGGGTAGTAAAATGCATCATGATTAGTCTGATGAGACTGGAAGTTGCTCTATGAAATCTAGAAATGTACTACTATGATAGAAGAAAAGCAGCACCACTCACCAAGCTGAACACAAATTCACAAGACTGCTCACAGTAAACTCAACTTCCTCAGTACAAGTCTAAGGCTCAAACATACACGGAATGGGGCAGACCTAGTAAAACCCTGGCAAATCTGAAAAACTAATTTAAACTAACTTAAAATTAATTTAGACACCATAGAATTGGGGAGAGAAGAATGTTCAAAAGCATCCTTGTACTTTTTTAGATTTCTATGCAAAATTATGGATTTAGATATATTCCTATATGTAGTGGCCCTGGCCTGGTTTGGAATGGTGCACAATTAATACCCAGAAATGCCAATCACAACATTAATCCAGTGTGTGTACAAAGGCCTAGGTAGACCCTTGACTTAGAATGTATTGTGGGCTTGTCGTGGACCTGGAAGGGCACATCGAGTGAGCCCTCATAGTGACTGCAGGAATACTGCCCGTTACAGGTTTCACATTTCTAATGCGGCGGTGACAGCATTCACTCATTTGTGAAAATGATAGTCCCACCAGTCCTGTTTACTTGCATAATGCAAATGGAAGGCTACAGGCCCATTCACTCAAAGGTTCACTGCTAATTGAATGAACTTGGGACTCTAGCACTGAGATCAGATGCATCTGAGCATTTGCATGTGTATAATGTATGCTAGTGGAGTTGGAATGCAGGGCATAGGTGAACCAGAGTGACAAAGCCTGTGGGTTCCAAATATGGTATGTTTTAAAATGCATTCTTCATTATGGAACCCTGTCCAGTCATTGAGTAGATGGAAACTGGATTGCACGACTCAATGAAGGAATGAATAGTTGGATAGGTGAGTAGTGGGTAGATAAATTAATTCCAAAATAGATGACTGTTAGACCTGACAGCCTTAGGGTGGTCATGCCCCAACGTTTTGCCTGCCTGCCTCCCTCCACTTTTCTGTCACAGTTTTTGCTGGTTTTAGGACTCTGCGCACTTTACCACTACTAATCAGTGCTAAAGTGAATATCCTCTCTCCCTTAAACATGGTAACATTTGTTCTTACCAAACTGGCATATTTGATCTACGTAAGTCACTAGTAAAGTGCACTACATGTGTCCAGTGCCTGTATATTGATTGCTACTAGTGGGCCTGCACCACTGGTTGTGTCACCCACATAAGTAGCTCCTTAACCATGTCTCAGGCCTGCCATTGCAAGGCCTGTGTGTGCAGTTTCACTGCCACTTCGACTTGGCATTTAAAAGTACTTGCCAAGCCTTAAAGTTCCTCTTTCTCTACATATAAGTAACCCCTAAGGTAGGCCTTAGGTAACCCATGGGGCAGGGAGCTGTGTAGGTAAAAGGCAGGACACATACCTGTGTGTTTTATATCTCCTGGTGGTGAAAAACTCCTTGTTACAAATGGGATCTTTGGTTTACAGTCAGGTTACCCCCTGTCCAAGCAAGGACCCTAACTCTAGTCAGGGTAACGGAGAATCACCGTCAGTTAACCCCCACTCACCCCCTTGTTAACTTGGCACGAGCAGGCAGGCTTAACTTCAGAGTCTAGGTGTAAAGTGTTTGTACCAACACACACAGTAACTCAGTGAAAACACAACAAAATGACACAACACAGGTTTAGAAAAATAGGAAATATTTATCTAAACAAAACAAGACCAAAATGACAAAAATCCAACATACACAATTCAAGTTATTAATTTTAAAAGCAAAAGAGTCTCCCATCCTTTTGTAAACAGTAAAAACAGCATTGAAAAGTACCTTGGTAGCGTCAAATAACACGCGCGGGCGAGTGTGCATTAAAAAAGGCTAGCGACGCATCAATTTCTCACCCGCAAGCAAGACCGTACGTCGTTTCTCCTTTTCCGGTCGGGTTGGCGTGCATCGTTCTTCCTCCCCACAGGGGAGAAATGCATTGATCCGGGCAGCACTCAGATCCAGGCAGGTGTTGCATCGTTTTTCCATGCCCAGCAAGGTTTGCGTCGAAAATTCTGCTGCACGGTATCAGCAAAACCGTGCAATGTGGGTTGCGATGTTATCAGCCTCCGTCAGCGGGCGTTGCGCTTCATTTCTCTAGCTGCGTGCGTCGATCTTCCAGCTGCAATGCCGGTGGAGCACCAATTTCGGCTTTGAAGACAGCGGCGTGTCAGTTACAGCTGTGTCTCTGAAGGTGGGTTGATATTTTCCCTACATGCCGGTCTGTGCGTGGATTCTCAGTCTTGGTCTGCCAGCATCACCTTCCAAGGCCACAGGAACTGGATAGGGCATCACTTGGCAGGTTAGGGGTCTCAGCAGAGAGTCCAGGTGCTGGCAGGAGAAGTCTTTGATGGCCCTGAGACTTCAACAACAGGAGGCAAGTGCAGGACAAGCCCATGGAGATTTCTTCACAAGCAGGAATGCACAACAAAGTCCAG
The DNA here is from genome assembly GCF_031143425.1 of Pleurodeles waltl. Taxonomy (NCBI): domain Eukaryota; kingdom Metazoa; phylum Chordata; class Amphibia; order Caudata; family Salamandridae; genus Pleurodeles; species Pleurodeles waltl. The sequence continues at coordinate 235,852,496 of NC_090436.1, forward strand.
TCTTTGTCCCTTTGCACAGGCAGAAGCAACAACTGCAGGATAACTCCACGAAGCACAGCCACAGGCAGGCCAGCACTTCTCAGCTCTTCAGCTCTTCTCCAGGCAGAGGTTCCTATTGATGTCCAGAAGTGATGTAAAGGCTGTGGTTTTGGGTGCTCTTTTTATACCCATTTTGGCCTTTGAAGTAGGCTTACTTCTAAGGAAAGTCTCTCTTGTTTGTGAACTCCTGCCTCACCCAGGCCAGGGCCCAGACACACATCAAAGGGTTTGAGTCTGCATTGTGTGAGGGCAGGCACAGCCCTTTCAGGTGTAAGTGACCACTCCTCCCCTACCTCCTATCTCAGGATATGCAGGCTACACCCCAGCTCCCTTTGTGTCACTGTCTAGAGAGAGGTGCAAACAGCCCAACTGTCAAACTGAGCCAGACAAGGAATCCACAAACAGGCAGAGTAATAGAATGGTTTAAGCAAGAACATTCTCACTTTCTAAAAGTGGCACTTTCAAACACACAATCTTAACATCAACTTTACTACAAGATGTATTTTTAAATTGTGAGCTCAGAGACCCCAAACTCCATATGTCTATCCACTCCCAAAGGGAATCTATGCTTTAATCATATTTAAAGGCAGCCCCCATGTTAACCTATGAGAGGGATAGGCCTTGCAACAGTGAAAACCGAATTTAGCAGTATTTCATTGTTAGGACATTTAAAAACACATCAGTATATGCCCTACCTTCAACATAAACTGCACCTTGCCCATGGGGCTACCTAGGGCCTACCTTAGGGGTGTCTTACATGTAGGAAAGGGGAAGGTTTAGGCCTGGCAAGTGGGTACACTTGCCAAGTCAAATTTGCAGTTTAAAACTGCAGACACAGACACTGCAGTGGCAGGTCTGAGACATGATTACAGAGCTACTAATGTGCTGCAGGCCCACTAGTAGCATTTGATTTACATGCCCTGGGCACCTCTAGTGGACTGTACTAGGGACTTACCCAGAAAAAATAAAAAAAATATGCCAATCATGGAAATCCAATCAACAGTACAATTTTCACAGACAGCATATGCACTTTAGCACTTGTTAGCCATAGTAAAGTGCTCAGAGGTCAGAAACAAATAGGAGGAAGGAGGCAAAAAGATTGGGCATGACCCTGCAAAAAGGGCCAGGCCCAAGACAACCCCCCACCAGCCTAAAGCCAGGAGAGACCAATCAATACCTTGATGTACTTTCCTGATAGGGGCGATAGAACAGGGACCCAGGCCCACAAAAGCAGGGGCATGTTCCAGCTCTACGCTGTCCTGACTCCAGTTGGATCCCTCTGTCCATAATCTCAGGACCCACTAAGCTAACCCATGGGGAACCCTTCTCCTCATCTACAGATACCATCTCTGCAAGACCTAACTTTACTTTGCTCATAGATGTATCCCGGGGGGAAGATAGTACCATCAGGGCCAACACAGTGGTGTTGCCCACTCCATCCCCGGGGTGTGACTCTTGTCCCCCCCTCCAGGGAAAACTTGGTCCACCAAGACAGCAAGTCACAGTGGCCACTGACAGCTATCAGGGATGAGAGCCAGGCCCCAGGCCTCCCCAACCACTGTGACTGTGGAGGGTGGGGGGTGGTATCCCCAGGTGCCTGGCACACTTTGACCACTCTCCCTTCTACCAGGTCAGGGATGACAGCCTGACCCTGGTCATCCCCTCTGGGGCTCTGTACCCTCCCTCCAGGCGGGGCACCCCCAGAGTGCAAAATTGTCAGGGTGCATGTAGAAGAATTCCTGCACAATTCTCCCACCAGTGCAGGGATGTTAACCTGCAACTGGTCTTCCAACCTGGGGTTTGTACCTTCAGGTTGAACCAGGGCCAGGAGTGAGGTATCCCTCCCCCTGCCATCCATTCTGGGGTCCTGCACCCCCCAACCAGAAGTGCCCCCCAGAATACAACATGGTAGGGACACTGTTAGCAGTAGCTCCTCCCTCCAGGTAAGGGGGGACACCCTGAACCTGGCCTTCCAATCCAGGGTCTTTACCCTTAGTTTGAACTGGGGTCAGGGGTGAGTCTCTCCCTCCCCTGCCCATACTCCCAAGGTTCTGAACCCCCCTTCAGGAAGGATACACCTATAAATCACACCAAGAGGTGATTGGACAAACCGCCCCCCCTTTCAGGTCAGGGTTTACCCATGCACCTGATCCTCCAGTCCAGGGTCTGTGCCCTCAGACTGGACCACTGCCTGGCAACCCAGGACTTCCTGGTGGGCACACCTACCCCCCACCAGGTCAGAGCTTAACCCCTGAACCTGGTCATCCAACCCAGAGTCACCACCCTGTGGTTGAACCACTGCCTGCCACAGCAGGACTTCCTTGGGAGCACTCATACTCCACATCAGGTCAGAGCTTACCCCCTGAACCTGATCATTCAACCCAGAGTCACCGCCCTGTGGTTGAACCATTGCCAGGACTTCCTGGGGGGCACACCTACCCTGACAGGGGACACACCATCCCCAAAGGCCACACAAGAGTCTGTCTGGCCCAGGTCTCTTAACCCCTGCCCATCTGGTAGAGTCTGGATTTCCCTTAAACCAGAAATGTTCTCACCAAGGTCATTCCTGGTGGGCTCTGCGCTCAGAGCTGACCCCTGACCCTCCAGGTTCTCCACTGGGGTCTGCAACCCCCTCTCAACCCTTTGTCTGGACTTCTGCACCCCCCTTTCTAGGAGTGGTATTGACAGACACCAAAACTGGTGGGACGCTGGCTACAGCAGCTCCCCCCAAGTTCTCCTGACACTGTGGGGTTTCCCTCAGTACACCTACGGTACAGGCTAGGCTTCCCTCCTGTTGTTACCTCATGGAACCCTCCAGACCTGGGACTGGATCTCAGGCACCCTGGGATGCAGCCCATCCCATTCCCTCTCCTCTGGACATGGGGTCCTTCACCCATCTCACTACACAGGGAACTACTTGGGACACTGTAATCCTTCTGTACCTCACCTGGTTGGGAAATACCCAGGCCAATCCCCTCAGGATCACCCCTAAATGCCTCTTCAGACTCTCTGGTACTCACCCAGAGGTCTGCCTCCAGTCAGAGAAGCTTCTGCCCTGTAGTCAGAGAACTCACACTCCACCTGGTGTTGGCGTGGCTCTGGAAAATAGGGACTAGACATATGCTCTCCAGCAATTACATCACACGGCCCCTCACATGAATTAACCAAACTACCCTTCACCCAACCATCCAGTGACTCAGCCTTGAAAAAGTATCCCACATCACCCTCCTGAGAGTGGTGATACAGTACCTGACTGTCCCTGACACTCAACGCACACTCTTCTGGGATGTCTCCCCACTCCATAACCAGGATTTCTACCTGGGGGAACCCCTGGACCTGTCACTCTCACCTAGAGCCAGTAGAGTGTCCCTCCCACTAGTAGGAATATGACTCCCCAATCCACCTCAGGGGCACTGTGCATCATTGGAGCTACCTCATACCTCTGAACCTTGTGATGTGTGTCAACACCCTCCTTTAATTTGGTCACCAAGTCTCTTGGGCATGTGCACTTCTTCATCTGCACTGGATACAAGATTTTTGCTGCTACCATCTGAACTGGACTCAGCCCTCATGGATTCCAGCTTCAGCTGTTCACAGCTTAGCTCTTGAGCTGCCAACATTTATTTTTCCAGGGCTAAGACTCTCTCCTCTTCAGCCCTCTCAAACTCTGCATCTAGCTCTTTCAGCCTCTGGATTTGAGCTAGGAGCCATTCATCATATTCTGTTCTCCTCTTAGGGCCACTGCCCTCCGCTTCCGAGTAGTCCTCTTCCTCGGAGTAGTTCTCCTCCTCAGACTCAACTGTTATGGTTGCTTCCCAGTGTTTCATCTCATACTGAAACAGGGCTGTCTCAAGAACCAACATTTGAGCCCTTCTCTTTACAGCCAGCCCATTTGTAGCTCCCTCTTTGAATAAATCTCTAAGTGCCAGAAGTTTACTTCCATTCTGCAATGGCTTCACTCCCAAAAACCAGTGTCCCAAAATATCAACAATATATCCAGGCGGACATCAGAGAACAAAAGGAACAAACTGTATGTGGCCACGTACTGGTCTGCACTGAAAATAGTAGTGTACACTTAATTAATGTGGCCCTCATTATAACCCTGGCGGTCAGTGATAAAGTGGCAGTAATACCGCCACAGGTCACCGGTAATTACAGCCAAATTATGACCATGGCAGAAAGATCTCCAAAAGACAGCCAATGTTCCACACCGACCACCAGAGCGGAAACAACAGCCACCACGGCGGTAGCCGCCTACAGCCAGGCAGAAGTCAAAGTTCTGTACCAACAACATCAAAAGCCTAGCGGAAACTGAGCTCAGAAGGGAAAGGACTCACCATTGGAGACACAGGGAAGAACCACGCTGCCATGGAACCAGAACTGCTTATATTTCCGATGATATTCTACGTTCTGCTCTACCACAAACACCAATGCCGGCGAAGATGACAACGGTGAGTATAGCCGCCTAGCACACACGCACAACACACACCCCATACACACACCACATACACACAACCAGATGCACAACAAAGCAAGTTAATCCCCCTAAATCGGCTGAATAATACAAGGACAAAATGAATTTACCAAAGTTAGTGTAATAATATCAACACAGTAAAAAAGTAATGTTAGCCAATGCAACAGATATTTACAAATGTACAGAACAAGGGACACTGCCCAGTCCTAAGTTTGCGTGGGCCACATAACCACAGGCCAAAGTCCAAGGGCCCACTTGTCACCTGCATCAACACGGAGAGAACACTGCAGGGGCATCAGTTGGCAATTTGGCAGGCACCTCGGGGGAGGGTGGGGGCACCTCAGCCGGGAGCAGAAACAAGACCACTGGTTCTGGAGGGGGCAACATGCCCTGTGCTTGGTCCTGGGGAGTGGTAGGCCACAGTCTCTCAAGTGGGTGACTTTCCCACTGGTTTTGTAAGGAGCAACATGCCCTGTGCTTGGTCCCGGGGAGTGAAAGGCCACAGTCTCTGGAGTGGGTGACTTTCCCACTGGTTCTGGAGGGGGAAACATACCCTGCGCTTGGTCCTGGGGAGTGATAGGCCACCGTCTTTCAAGTGGGTGTCTTGCCCACTAGTTCTGGAGTGGACAGGCCACACAGAATCCCATGGAGGCAGGATTACATTGCGTCTGCTGGCGGTGACAGCTGCACTATGTTGGTGGTCGTGGGAGGCTCCTGCACATCTCCTGCACCCTCAAATGGATCCACTGTGGTGCTGCTGGTGCTGGTGGGAGGCTCCAGTACATCCCCTGCACCCTCAGATGGATCCACTGTGGTGGTGCTGGTGGTGGTGGGAGTCTCCTGCACATCCTCTGCACTGTGTTGGTGGTGGTGAGAGGCTCCTGCACATCCCCTGCACCCTCAGATGGAAACACTGTGGTGGCGCTGGTGGTGGTGGGAGGCTCCTGCACATCCCCTGCACCCTCGGATGGATGCACAACCATGGTTGGTGGCAGGGGTTCGTGACAGCTGCTGGTGCAGGCTCCTGGCACTTCCTGCTTGCTGGTGCAGGCTCCTTGTGCTTTCGGGTGGCAAGTGCAGGCTCATTGCCCTTCTTGCCTGCTGGGGCAGGATACTTGCCCTTCTTGCCTGCTGGTACAGCCTCCTTGCCCTTTCGGGTGGCAGGTGCAGGCCCCTTGCCCTTCTTGCCTGCCGGTGCAACTCCTTCCCCTTTAGGCCAGCTGGTGCAGGCTCCTTTCCCTTCAGTAAATATGGCCTGGATTCCTTTCTACCACGAATAGGTGCGGATGGACTGGGCCCGTGGACTGTGTGGCTGAGGTGCTTGGCTGGGTTGGTGATACCCTGGCCATACGTGCAGGACGAGGTGGGGAAGGGTAGGGAAGAGGTCAATGGTGGATAGGAAAGGTTTCTTAGGGACATTGGGGCGGAAAGAGGGAGAAGGAATGGGAGTGGAGGATGAGGGAGTGGTTGTTGGAGGTGTCTGTCTGCTGGAATTGGGTGCAGGTGCATGCTCTGTATGCTGTTGTGAGGTGGATGGCTGTTGGGTGTCTGAGGGCTTGCGTTTGTATATTTTAGGATGGGGGACAGACACAGTGGGAGAGGACACAGGAGATGTGTGCATTGATGTTTTGGAGGTGTCTGTCTGTGAAGTGTGTGTTCTGCTTGGTGTGGTGATGATGCTGGTAGTGGATGATGATGTAGTGCATGCAGGTGTGAGTGTGGATGTGGCTGGGAGGGAGGTGGAGGAGGAGGAAGAGGGGAAGACAGTGGAAATACTGGATGTTGGTGTGTCTGCAAATTAATGTTGTTTGTGTGAGTACCTGTGGGATGAAATGTGGTGCTTCTGTTTGCCTGTGTCACTCTTGGGTGTTGTCTTGTGTGCATGCTTATCTGTGTGTGGGCCTGGGATGGGTTGGGGTTAAGGAGAATGGGACTGGGAAGTGGAAGTTGGGGCGGCATGGTAGAAACAGGGACAATGGCTGCCATCAGAGAGGAGGCCAGAGTCTGAATCGATCTCTGTTGGGCAGCCAATCCATTGTGAATGCCCTCCAGGAATGCATTAGATTATTGCATCTGAGCTGCCAGCCCCTGGATGGCATTCACAATGGTTGACTACCCTACAGAGATGGATCTCAGGAGGTCAATAGCCTCCTCTCTCAGGGCAGCAGGGCTCACTGGTGCAGGTCCTGAGGTACCTGGGGTGAAGGACATGCCTACCCTCCTGGGTGAGTGGGCACGGGCAACTCGATGAGGGGCTTCTGGGAGGGCGGTGCTGGTACAGGGGTGGCAGCTGTACCTGTAGCTAGGGTGGTCACAGAAGTGTCCGCCACCACCAGGGAGCTTCCATCGGAGAAGGTATCTGTGTCTGAATTGTCCCCTCCAGTCTCCGCCATGGTGCTCCCCTCGCCCTCCGTTTCACTGGTGCCCTCAGCGTCAGTGGACTCTGCCTCCTGGGTCCTGTAGGATGCAGCTCCCTCCGTTGCTGGTGACTCTGATCTTCTGCCAGATGATGCTAATGCACATAAGGACAGGATGACAAAACAAGAAAGGGGAGAGAGAGACAAAGGGTACACGGGGTCAATGGCTGCACCAACATCACCGTTGGTGTTCACAGCACACTCAAACACAGAGAACAGGCCTACATACTATGCATTGCACCACCACTGATATTGTTAGCCACCAAGGCATGAGGAGGGGCACAAACCGCCAGCTGCAGCACACCTGGGACCCACGCAGCCCTGACCAGTTGTGGATGCTTACTAGCTAGGTAGGCAGGATTATCCCTTCAAACCCCTAGCCACAAGAAGACCTATGCTGCAATGTCAGGCCTGGCCTAGGGACACCCACTGACACACATTCACCACCTGGATACCACCCCACTAGGCGTAAGTTGTAATAATGGGCACTGTACTCCCCCCCTGTTGCTGCTGTGATGCTCTCAAGCTCATCCAACTCTGGATAGGCAACCACCAGTATGCGGGCCATCAGGGGGGTCAGGGTACAACGGGCACCCCTTCCTCATTGGGAGGCCATACCCATCTGGGCCTCCGCCATCTTCCGTGCCCAGCGTTTATGACAGTGGGTGCTCCGCCCAGCGTAGCCCCCCAGGGTCCACACCTCCTTGGCGATGGCACGCCATACACTTTTCTTTTGATGGGCACTGATCTGCAGAGGCAATACACACAGGAAAATACCATTAGACAAGCAGTCCAGCCTGTTACACATATGGCCCACCATACCTGTTCCCATCACCATTGGCACACACATAGCCCAGCACACAAGCTGTACAGTGCTAAGAGGACATCCACCCACCCCCCCTTATACGAGGCCTTCACACACACCACTCCATGCATTCATGCCACATGCATATCATGCCTACAGTGTACTAACCTGTTGGTCTAGAGACCCATAACGCAGTCCGTACTGGGGTATGACCCCATCCATCAGTCTCTCCAACTTCTCCGAAGGGAAGGCTGGGGCCCCTTTCCTGGTCACACAGGCCAAGGTAGGTTCCAGACACAGGTCTCAGCAGCACATGCAGTGTAGGTCCTCTCCTATGGAAGGTCAGGTAGCAAGTGAGGAATCAGATAGAAAATCGCGGTCACGTCCGCAGCGGTGCATACCGTCACCACCAGCGTAGATCACCATTAGCCACTGTACCCCATAGAGGCCAATATTAACCAATGAGTAGTTGCACTGTGGTTCCCGACCGACTCCCGCCGTGACGCACAATATCAGCGGAATTACCTCACTACCACCTGTCCCTCCACACAGGACAGGTGGATGCCATTTCTGGGGGGGGCAGCCCTATGGATTCATGCTGCATCACAGGAGAAATAGGCACATGCTGGACAATTCACAATGACCCATTACAAGTTTACAGATTGCTTGAAAACTCCTGTTGTGGCTCCATTGTTCAGTTTGTGACAGCCTCCTCACTCTTGTGTCCCTTAGATACCTACCGCTGCAGATGAATAGGAGATGGAGACATACCACTGTGTACTGGCAAAACTGGAGGACAGGCACATTATCCTCACCTATAGACTTGACAGGACCACAATCACAGAGCTGTGTGCCCAATTGAAGCCTGACCTGCTATCCGTCACCCCACTGGGATCTCCCCTCTTGTGGAAGTGCTATCTGTACTCCATTTCCTGGCAACTGGTTCTTTCCAAGTGCCCCCCACCCCCGGCAGAATGAACAAATGTTCAGGAATCGTAAGAGTTCCACTCCATGAATGTTCAGATGGTGTGCTTGGTGGACCAGTACATCTCCCATGTCAATGCTAAGTATCCTGGGTTGGTGCATGATGCCTTTGTCCTGAGGAATAGCAGCATCCCAAATGTGATGGGCCGACTACAGAGGCACAGGGTGTGGCCAATAGGTGAGCCCTGATTCCCGCCCAGTAGATGTTGGTGTATGGGTATGGTGTGGGACATATAGGATAGTGTGTTAAATGTTGTCCCTCAATATTTGCAGGTGACTCTGGTTACCCAAACCTATCATGGCTGCTGACACCTATGAGGAATGCCAGGACAAGGGCAGAAGAACGTTATAATGAGACACATGGGTGAACAAGAAGGATAATTGAAAGGACCTTTGGCCTCCTGAAGGCAAGGTTCTGGTGCCTCCATCTAACAGGTGGATCCCTGTGCTACTCACCCAAGAAGGTCCGCCAGATAGTAGTGGCATGCTGCATGTTGCATAACCTGGCCCTCAGACGCTATGTCCCCGTTCTGCAGGAGGAGGAGACTTGAGATGCCCATGTGGAAGCAGTAGACCCTGTGGACAGTGAGGATGAGGAGGCAGAGGATGAGGATGAGGACAACGGAACATCAGTTATTTTACAATACTTCCAATGACACAGGTAGGACAGTGTAACTTTACATTTCAATGACTGGTTGTATTCTGTGTGGCAATGGCATGCTGATATTTCCCACTTCTATGCCCACTTACTGTTCCCTCTGCCAATTCATTTTGCAGATGTTGGTGAAATGACATATACTCCTGGTGCGATCACTACAGCCAGCTACATGTCATTAATCTATGCTCATTCTATGAACAATTCATTTTCAATGTTTGCACCTGTTTCAATCAATACATATTTAAAATACATGAAATACTCCAAATGGAAGTTTTTTTCAAAGGGTGTTTATTAAAGTGCTAACCTATAGGGGGCAAGTGCAATGGGATGGGGAGATGATGGAGGAAAGTCCTGGGTATTGTTCCAGTCTGTTTGTAGCAGAGGTGCATTGTCCAAGGGGACATAGGAAGGGGAGCAATGGCAGTTCAAGGTGGACAGGGTTACTGAGTGGGACATAATGGTGACAGTCAGAAGAATCTCATTTCCTGGCGGGGTCTTGACAAGTGTCTCTGGCTTCTGTCTGGATCGCAGGGAACGTGCTGGTGACCTGTGAGTCCTGTGGCGGGGCCTCCTGGTCACTAGCGGAAGTGGAAGACTGTTCAGATGTCTGGCTAGAGGCAGGGGCCCACTGGTGCGATACTATTGGAAATGGCCCTTTTTGCAGGGTTATCCCCAACTTTTTGCCTTCTTCTCCTATTTTTTGGACTCTGTTTTTGCTGGTTTTATTGGCTCACTTTACCACTGCTAATCAGTGCTAACGTGCAAGTGCTCCCCATGTAAATTGTACTGTGGATTGGTTTATCCATAGTTGGCATATTTGATTTACTAATAAGTCCTAGTAATGTGCCATAGAGGTGCCCATGGCCTGTGAATCAAATAATACTAGTGGGCCTGCAGCACTGGATGTGGCACCCACATTAGTAGCCCTGTAAACGTGACTCAGACCTGCCATTGCAGTCTGTGTGTGCAGTTTCAAACTGCCAATTCGACTTGGCAAGTGTACTCACTTGCCAGGCCTCAACCTACCCTTTTACTACATGTAAGGCATGAGCGAGCGGTGCCATGTCAACAGGTCACAGTGCAGGCAGCGTTGTCGTCATTGCTGAAGCACTGTTGTTGGTAGGCCCAAGCCAATGGCGCGGGATGGGACGGTGCTTCATGGCCCTCACGAATGGTGTCCAGAGGCCACAGTGCAGGTAGGATGCCTGGTGACGACACAGGAGTCGATGGTGCTGGCGTCGATGGACTGAGGCTGACGTGCGGGATGGGATGGTGCTTTGTATACCTCACGAGCGGCGTCCGCAGGCCACGGTGCAGGCAGCAGCGCTGGTGTCAGCAGTAGCGGCGTTGTCGGGGATGCCCAGGCTGCAGTGTGAGCAGGCGATGCCGGAGTGGGGGGCCCACAGGTCGCGGTTCGAGCAGCGGCTCAGTGAAGTCATCCGATGACGGCATACGTAAGCCCAGGGTCGCGGTGCGAAGCAGGGCAATGCGACTCCGTGTGGCGTCAGCAGGCCACGGTGCAGGCCAGCAGCATCATTGGTGGCGTGGCGGTGGTTTCTCCTCTTGAACAGCACAAAACACACAGTTCCCAGTGCTGCAGGTCGAGGAAACTGAAGTCTCTGGTGTCCCTGAGACTTCCAATAGGAGGCAAGCTCTACTCCAAACCCTTGGAGAATTTTCTCAAGCAGGACACACAGCAAAGTTCACCCTTTGCACTCTTTTCAGGCAAAAGCAGCAACTGCAGGCCAGTCCAGCAAAGCAACACAGCAAAGGGACTGTACTCCTCCTGCAGCTATTCAGCTCTTCTCCTGGGCAGAGGTTCCTCTTGACTCCAGAAAGATTATAAAAGTCTGGGGTTTTCGGTCTTCTTCTTATACCCAGTTCTGCCTTTGAACTTGGCAAACTTCAAAGCAAAGTCTCAAGTGTTTGCAAGATCCTTCCTTGTCCAGGCCAGACCCCAGACGCACACCAGGGGGTTGGAGACTGCATTGTGTGAGGGCAGGCACAGGCCTTTCAGGTGTGAATGACCACTCCTCCCTCCTCTCTAACTCAGATGGCTCATCAGGATATGCAGGCTACACCTCCGCCCCCTTTTGTTTCACTGTCTAGAGAGGTGCAAAACAGCCCAACTGTCAAACTGACCCAGACAGACAATCCACAAACAGGCAGAATCACAGAATGGTATAAGCAAGCAAATGCCTACTTTTTAAAAGTGGTATTTTCAAACAGACAATTTAAAAACCAACTTCACTAAAAGATATATTTTTAAATTGTGAGTTCAGAGACCCCAAACTCCACATGTCTATCCGCTCCCAAAGGGAATTTACGCTTTAATCATATTTAAAGGCAGCCCCCATGTTGACCTGTGAGAGGGATAGGCCGTAGAACAGTGAAAACCGAATTTAGCAGTATTTCACTGTTAGGACATATAAAACACATTAGTATATGTCCTACCTGAAACATAAATTGCACTCTGCCCATGGGGCTACCTACGTACTACCTTAGGGGTGTCTTACATGTAGGAAAAGGGAAGGTTTAGGTCTGGCAAGTGGGTACACTTGCCAAGTCAAATTGGCATGTTAAAACTGCAGACACAGACATTGCAGTGGCAGGTCTGAGACATGATTACAGAGCTACTAATGTGGGTGCCGCAACCAGTGCTGCTGGGCCACTAGTAGCATTTGATTTACATGCCCTGGGCACCTCTAGTGCACTGTACTAGGGACTTACCAGTAAATCAAATATGCCAATCATGGAAATCCAATCCACAATACAATTTACACAGAGAGCATATGCACTTTAACACTTGTTAGCAGTGGTAAAGTGCTCAGATTTCTAGAGCCAAAACAACAGGTCTGAAAAAATAGGAGGAAGGAGGCAAAAAGATTGAGAATGGCCCTGCAAAAAAGGCCAGGTCTAACACTCCTAAATTCATTTTCCACTACTGCGAGGCCTGCTCCTTTCATAAGCTAACATTAGGGCTACCCTCATACAGTGTTCGAGTGGTAGATCCTGTTCAGAAAGGGGTAAATAGGTCATTTGTAATATGGCCAGAATGATAATAGAAAATCCTGCTTATTGGTAAGGTTGGATTTTATATTGCTATTTTAGAAATGCCACTTTTTGAAACTGAGCATTTCTCTGTACTTAAAATCCATCTGTGCCTTACAGCCTGTCTCCAGTTCACGTCTGGATTGGGCTGGTTGCCAGCTGCCTTGTGCATTTCACCCAGACACCCACAAACACTCAATACTCACCTGCACTCATCTGCATACTGAATGGGTCTTCCTGGGCTGGAATGGGGAGGACCTGAAACATTTCAAAGGCTAGTGGCCAGCCCACACACAATGGACTGCCAAATCCCCCTACTGGGACCCTGGCAGACAGTCCTGTACTGAAAGAGGACCTTTTGCACTTCAAAACCACTCTTTGAAGTCTCCCCCACTTCAAAGGCATGTATGGGTACATATACTTGGTCCCTGACCCCACCAAATCAGACACTTCCTGGAACAGACACGTCTGGACCTGATCCTGCAACCTGTCAAGAGGGGCTGCTGGGCTGCCGAAAGGACTCACCTGGACTGCTTTGTGTGAAGGACTGCTGCCTTGCTGTTGCCCTGCTGCCTTGCTGACCTCTGGCTTTGCTCTCCAAGTGCTTGGATTGAGCTTGCCTCCTGTTCCTGAAGTCTCAGGGTCAAAAAGACTTCCTCTCTTCAAGGAAAATTTAAGCAAAGCCCTTGCAGCATGGGAAGAAACAACACATCATCTGTGCCGCATCAGAAAGTCTGACACATACTTTCCTTTTTCCACGCATCTCCTCCTCTCTGTGTAATTGTGACGCAAACCAGGTACTTTGTGCACACAAGAGACAATTGTTGATTATTAAAGACTTAAGACTTTTCCTAACATTGCAAAAGTCTTATTTCAACTTGTGCTTATAAAATCTTTATCGTTTTGACCTTAATTAATTCAGATAAATATATTATATTTTTCTAAACCTGTGTGGTGTATTTTTGTGGTGTTTTCATTGTGTTATTGCATGATTTATTGCAGAAATACTTTACACATTGCCCGCTAAGTTAAGCCTGACTGCTCAGTGCCACGCTACCAGAGGGCGGGCACAGGATAATTTGGATTGTGTGTGACTTACCCTGACTAGGATTATAGTCGCTACTTGGACATGGGTCTAAACCTCTGCCAACTAGAGGCCCCATTTCTAACAGTGACAATAAATACAGATTTAATGTACATGGAAAAAACAGTCTCAAAGCACCTACCAAAAATAGGCGCTCTGGTTTTAAATATAGCTACGGCATTAGAACATCTCCCTCCCCCAAAAACTACCACCAACAATCCTTGTGAAACATGCAGAGCAAGGACACATTTAACATTGTGCACCAATTTATCACCACAAAGAATTAAGCAAACAGAATTAGGATTTGAACTAAACTGTTAGAAAGGAAGAGATAACCATGTTGTGGCTGAATGGCACAGCATGCGACTAGGAAACCAGACTTCAATCCTGGCTTCCACCTGACTACATTGGATTATTATAGGAAATTACATTTTCACATTGCCTCCTTTTTCTTCATCATCATAACACCACCTTGAAATACATCAGTAAAGGCTGTGTGCTGACCAAAAGTAAAAAATTATAATGCTACTCCATTGACAGTAACAACCTAGGTCATGGATAGGGGGCATAAGACAAGTGACTTGCCTCTTGGTTTACTAATGACTTCGTTATTAGGGCAGTGGGGTCATGAATATTTCTAGGATCTTGTTTAGAATTCATCACTTCTAACAATTGCCACTAAATACATAGTTGAATCTATTATACTAAACTAAAATGCATTGCAACAGTCTGTCTTCTGTTTTATTTTCCAGCTAGAGCCAGGACACTTCATTCCAGAAGCAGCTGCTTTTGTTTGTGCTGAATATAAATGCCATTTTATTTGTTAGTCTTTATTATGTTCTGGAGTCTCTGAGACAAACAAAGGTAGGAAAGTGGGTTACTGAGTGATTTGCTGAAACCCTACTCAAGCAGAATCCAACATTCTTGTTGGGGTGAAACACAAGCATCCCACAAATTACCTTGCTCTTAACCCTCTGGTAGTTTGGAAGAAAAGCAGTCAGGTTTAACTTGGAGGCAATATGTAAAGTGTTTTGCAGCACTACAAACAGTAATAACATGATAACACAACACAAGAAAAATCTCACACTTATTTAGAATAATACGTATATATATAAATAATAAAAAATATATATATTTGCACTAAAATGAGAAAAATCCAATTGGTAGAACCAATTATATGCAATTTTAAAGATATTGTGAAAATCAAGCGCTAAGAAGCAAAAAGTGCCAACCGCAGTTATCTAGTCATGGTACACCGGGTCCAAGTCATAAGTTTGTGCTGACCACGATAGAGCATGGGCCGGATTGAGGACTGAATTCAGTCTGCTGAGAAAGAACAATTTGGGCTTGGGCATAGAAATGTGATGTCCTTGCGCCAACCTGTGTGGGCTGGCAATGAGATGAGGAGCTACAACATCCAGTGTCAAGAAGCCTCGTGCAGTGGTGGGACGATGAGCCATAGTCAAGGAGATGAGTCAGGCAACAATGAATTAATGAGTAATCAATAGAGAGATGCAATGCAATGTTCTGCATTGGTTTTGAGGGAGCTGCTGGTGCTTGAAAGTACTTGCAAAGAGGTGCATCGGCATCGAGGACAAGCTGCGTTGTGCTGGATTTGAGTTGATGGTAAGCTGTTCCAGGCTGCATCAAGATGCAAAGATATACGTTTATGTTGAAGAAGCCGGTAAGAACAGGGGGCAGCCAACTTACCCTTGGAGATTTACTGGAGTTCTGGCTCCACATAAGCTGGATTTAGCTGGGCATTTCACAGCAGAAGAATCCTGGTGGAGCAACAGCAGGCTATGGGCAGCAAAGCAATCCTTGGTCAGCAAGCAGGTCAGCAGAGCAGACTTCACAGCCGAGCAGTCCTTCTTCCTGCCAGAATCCACAGGTCCAGACGTATTCTGAAGAGTTTGGTTTGAGGGTCCTCTATTTATACTTGGTGCCTGTTTTGAAGTAGACGTTTCTAGGGACTTCCACCCCCAGAGGTGCTTGGAATTTCGTCCTTCCTGCCATGGACCCAGCTTGTATGGGGACCCAAAAGACTAGTGTCAAACCCTGTGTGAGTGTGCTTGTGATCTGCAAGTCTGGTGGGTGGCAGACCCCCACATCAAGCAGATACAACGAATCCTGCCACAACGTATTCTCCCCTTGTTTTACTTTCTGGAAGTAATACACGAAGGCTGACTGCTGGCCACACCTAGTCATGTGACCCACAATGCAGGCTACAGACGAATGGCTAGGACAAGAAAATGCCAACTTTCAAAAGGTGGCATTTTCAGAATTGTGACTTAAAATACAACTTTACCACTAAAGAGAGTTTTAAATTAAAATAAAAGGGAGCGGGAGATTCCAGCCAGAGAACCACAACTATATGCTGATTGCTGAATGCTTCTCTACAGCTGCTTTGCAGACTTCAGGCCTTTGCTCAGGTATGGGGGATGATGTCTTCTTAGAGGACCCAGAAGGGCAGAATTAGAGCTTAACACGCTGTGCTCTATTATAGCCTAGGTAGGAATAAGTCTATTGACTGTAGTGACAATATGGTAGCGTTATTTCTATGCTTCACTCTCCTTGTCACAATTTTAATCTTGTCATGCTGTATTGTCTTGGTTATTGCAGCCCATGCTTTGCTCTCCCTAAAATAACTCAACAATCCTATCTGCTCTCAATTGAAATGTAGCACGTATTAATGTAGTAAGGGAACCCAATGTTATCCTATTGGAGAGGTATAATTTAATTTACCATTAAAGAGAGTTTCAAATTACAGTTTGATAGATACCAAACCCAACATTCCTATCTGCTCTCATTTGAAATTTACAACTTATGAAATGTAATAAGGAAACCCAATGTTATCCTATGGGAGAGGTATCATTTAATTTACCATTAAAGATGGTTTCAAATTACAGTTCTTTAGACAACAACTGGACATTCCTATCTGCTCTTAATTGAACTTTACAGTCATTGAATGTAATAAAGAAACCCAGTGTTGTCATATGGGAGTGGTATGCCTTAGGAGTTTTTCACTACCAGGACATGTAAAAGTTAAAAGTACATGTCTGACATTTTAAATCCACTGCACCCTGCACTCTGTGCTCTGTACGGCCTACCCTAGGTGTGACTTATATGACTTATATGTATTTAAAAGAGAGGTTTGGGTCTGGCAAGAGGTTTATTATGCCAGGTCAAGATGGAAATTTCAAACTGCCCACACAAGCTACAGTGACATGCCTGAGACAGGTTTGAAAGGCTTCTTAAGTGGGTGGCAAAATGGGAGCTGCAGGCTCACTAGTAGCATTTCATTTACAGGCCATGTAGTACCACTTAACTAGGGACTTAACTTGTAAATATGTAAATTGGGTGTGAGCCAATTTTACCATGTTCAAGGGAGAGATCACTAGTACTTTAGTACTGTTTAGAAGTGGCAAAGTATCCTAAGTCCTAAGGCCAGCAAAAATGAAGTCACCAAAAACAGGAGGATTGGAGGTGAAAACATTGCGGGAAAACCAAGCCAACAATGTCAGGTCCAACATCAATGTTGCTTGTGCAGTTCTTCAGGAAACAGGAACCAACCAAATACAGAAAACAATGGTTTTGAAGTGAGCATGGCTGACTGGGCACACCTTAAAACCATTTGTTTCGTATTTTTTTCTAAAGCACCAACGTGCTGCAGGCACAAAACACAGCTGAACTTGCCCCAGCAACAAAAACTGGCCCTCACAAGCCGTAAGACTGTCCACCATCTTCTGAACCACTAGCTGCCCAGTATAGCCAATCAAGGCCTTGGTATTAATTTAAGGAAAAATAAGTTCAGGCAGACAAAGTTTTTTTTGAGAAAACCACTATTTGCAATTTTGAATGGTGTGTTGCTATATACCAATGCTAACTTGCTTTTATTCCACCTCCTGCCTCTTTCCTTCACCACCCTATACTTACTGTTGCTTTATCTTATTCTTGCAGGTTCTTTTTTATCCCCCCTTTCTCACTTTGTCACTGTTTTCTTATCTATCTGGTCCTCGATCTTTTTCCTCTTTGCGCATTTTCTCTTTTGCTCTGGATCAAAGATGGTCACCAAAACTTAGGGCTAGTACTCACCACCTGCAACCACCGGCACAAATGTCGTACTGCTTTCATATTTAAAATGTTTATTTAATTTTCTAAATGAATAACTTTGTAACTGTGGCAGACATGATTTTGCATGTGCATTGGTATCATCAAATGCCATTTGCCCTCAGGAGCTTCAGTGTAAAATTCTCACTGTTCAGAAGTGAGCTTCATCAGCAATAGAAATGGAGTAGAGATCAAACAGCATGATGAAAAATCGACCTAGCAGCAGTGACATAGAGCACCCTTTCATTTACTTGTGTGATTCAACACAGTACATATTTATTTTTTTCTCAATTGCAGTCAACTTGTTCATAGTTAACATCTGTAAAAAACTGCCTCTTTTTGCATGGTCACCCCCAGTTTTTTGCTGATTGATGTTGCTGTTTTTATTTTTATTATTCTGCACACTGGGGCACTTCTATCCGAGCCCCAGTTTATGTACTCATACCCCTGAACTTGGTAAAATTTGCTAATCCCCAATTTACATCTTAAACTTACAGTAAATTAATATTATGTGGTGCTAGAAAAGTACACCAATGGCATTGAAAGTTGAATATCACCTATGGACTTCAGCACTTACTTGGCCATGCACTAGAGTAATACAGAAAACATTACTTCAGGACTACCTGTGTAGCCTAACTCCTTCAGCTTTTCTGTGTAAGTACACACCTGTTAAAATACTAATTTTTTCCAGGAAAGAACCACAATTTTAAACATTAAATATGTCACCCTTTAGTAGGGCTTATAGTCCACAAAGTAGGGTGCCTTGTATTTAAAAGTGGTATATGCAGAAATTTAATGTTAGCACTTACCTACACTGACTAGCCCCCAAATGCTATTTTCACTGTAAAGGGCAGTAGCTGTCCTATGAGAAAACTTTGAGTTCAGAATGAAATCGTTAACCTGCTGACTATGAAGTGGGATAAACTACAGAGGTGATTAAACTGCTATTTTGAATATTTAATATATCATTCTCTATATGTAAAAATGATTCAAATTAAATGGTGAAGTCAGAATTCTACTAAATATATAAAAAATAGGAAAATGTACATTTAAAAATACACTTTACCTGCTTAAGTCTCCAGTAGGTGAATTCGCATAAGCCTGCTGACAGATGGCCTTGCCTGTGCTTACTGTTAGTGAGGTGTGAAAACTGCTACCATAGCAGGGATAATGGCCTAGGTCTTTTCACAGGATGAACTGGGTGTGAGATATGCGGCTATTGTTAGCTCTTTATTAAATTGAAAAGGGTCAGGGGGAGGCCTGCCCATTCACATTTAAGTATAAAGGGAGACTTGGGGAAGATCGCCATTTATTCTGTAGGACCTCTGCAGTAGTTTGGCACCAGCCCAATGGGAGAAGTAGCTGGTCCAGAACAAGTTTTGTGTAGAGGAAGAGTGGAGCGCTCATTTTTCTAAACACAGTCCTGGCTAGCACACATGCTGCCTTCAGGGACAGAAGATTCCGCCATGTTGGATTTACCTCAGAATGTGGGCTACTTTGTAGTAAGTCAAAAAGGATGTACCCCAAAAGTGGAGAAGGTTTGTCTTTGGGATCTTTTTCTTAATTCATTAGGGTGCATCCAGTGTTCAGTGCCTCACCCATTAGCTAATAAATCCCACAAAAGTGGCACCTCACCCACAGCTCATCAGAACACTTTCTGAACCTGTGGAAGAACTGAAATGGACTGGTGCTACTGTCTGAGACCTATGTAGGGACCTGAAGGGCTTGACCTGCTCCCAGAGTTAAGAAGTTGACTTCAACGGTTGGTTGATTGACCTTCTATGTGGCTACAAAGACAGAACAAGCTGCAAGAGACTTTTTTCTTGAAGTGCCCAGCTGACCATTAGCAGCTGGAAGGGGACTGGGCCCTTCTGGTGGTCTCAGCTGGAGTCAGTCCAGGCTTCTAAGTGCTACTACGAGGTTCTGGGAGGTTTAGAAGTGGCCAAGAGAAGCTGCTCCAGTAAGTCTTAAAACTTTAAGCTTACAAACTTTGGGCTTACAAGACTTTTTTTGGATACAGCTCCAGGCGTGCCCCACTCTGCAATGTTGATCTCCATAAAAAAGTGGAAGTCTGAAGGTAGAAATCCTAACTGGGCAAAGGAGTGAAAAGTATCTGCCCAATGAGAGGATTCCGGCTGCTGTGAAAGTTTAATTTCTCCCGCTCAGCATTTTGTCCACCAAAATCCACAACTTCAGCTGGACCTTGCCCAGCAGCTCTGGCTTCAAAAGGACTTTGATAGCTAGAGCTTCCAACTTTTTCCTGAGTGAGGATTTTGACTTCAATTTTAGATACTAAGCCATAATGAAAATGTTATATCAGGATGAACCACTTGGTATATAAACCCTACATTTCATCACGGTCTACCTGAAATCACACTTGGGTCCTGGTCAGTGATGAACAATGAGTACTTACTAGAGCTCTACTTGGTGATTTTTTCATTACGGTCTTAAAAAATCTT
Organism: Pleurodeles waltl; assembly: GCF_031143425.1. Taxonomy (NCBI): domain Eukaryota; kingdom Metazoa; phylum Chordata; class Amphibia; order Caudata; family Salamandridae; genus Pleurodeles; species Pleurodeles waltl. Next base: position 235,872,577 of record NC_090436.1, read on the forward strand.
ATCTCCGGTTCCCCTAATTGAATTTTTGTCATTTTGGTGCCATTTTACTAAGTACATTTTTCCCTACTTTTACAAAGTGGTTGAGGGATTTTATTGTGTTGTGTTTTGATGTTTTCTCTGTTTTGTTTCTGTTAAATTCTTTACACATTTTCCTAAGCTAAGGCGTCTGGCTAAGTTTGTGGTTTTATTTTTTGTGGTAAACTCACATTTACCTCAATTGATAGCTCTCTTTCAGACGATATTAAACGGTACATGTTCTGTTAAAACTGCAGAACAGACATCAACACTTATTAAATATGGAAACTGCCTGGTAAGATGAAATAAATTGTACAGACATTATCAGTTTATCAGTTTATTTTAAGAGAATGCAACGTTCTTATATTAAGTTCCTTCCATTGATACATTGCTTCTACTGATCTATAAAGGCCACAGTCGTCTTCCTGTTTCAACATGTGCCATGATATCTTTAAATTGAATATTGCAGTGTCAATAACAGATAAAGTAGAGGAGAATGTATTATTTAGTGTGTAGTGCAAACAAGGTACAATTCGATGTCTCAAATATAAGATATCAGCACCATGAATAAGCGTTGTCGACATTGATTAGATTATAATGGAAATAAACATTTTCTCATAATGGTTCATAATACTGCTCATTGAGTCAAACGTAATGGGTAAAGGGATTGTACTCTAAGAGAAAAGGTAAAATCATTAAAAGAGGGGAATTAAGAAATCCCAGATAGATCTATTGTGAGTGCCTGTGCGACTATATGTTGTTGATTGTGCCTATCTTGCAAAGTGATTCTATTCCTTTGATCATTGTTAAAACGTGACAAGCAAACCAATAGAAAATAGCACAACGCAATCTACACAGCAGCAAAATACAAAATAATAATGCAAATCATGACACAGTAATCAATCAATCAATCAATCAAAGGCATTTGTATAGCGCACTGCTCACCCGGAGGGTCTCAAGGCGCTGGGGGGGGGGGAAACGCTACTGCTCGAACAGCCAGGTCTTGAGTTGCTTCCTGAAGGCGAGATGGTCTTGCGTTGTCCGGAGGTGGATGGGGAGGGAGTTCCATGTCTTGGCTGCCAGGTAGGAGAAGGATCTTCCTCCGGCGGTGGCTCTGCGGATGCGGGGGACGGTGGCGAGAGCGAGGCTGGCGGAGCGGAGCTGGCGGGTGGGCTTGTGGAAGGTCAGGCGGCTGTTGAGGAACTTGGGGCCCAGGTCGTGGAGGGCCTTGTGTGCGTGGGTGAGGAGTCGGAACGTGATTCTTTTGTTGACGGGGAGCCAGTGCAGGTCTCTCAGGTGTTCGGAGATGTGGCTGTGTCGGGGGATGTCCAGGATGAGTCGTGCTGAGGCGTTCTGGATCCGTTGGAGTTTCTTCTGGAGTTTGGCGGCGGTGCCGGCGTAGAGGGCGTTCCCGTAGTCCAGCCGACTGGTGACGAGGGCCTGGGTGACCGTCTTCCTGGTCTCGGTGGGGATCCACCGGAAGATCTTTCGAAGCATGCGTAGGGTGTTGAAGCATGAAGATGAGACGGCGTTGACTTGTCTGGTCATCGAGAGGGAGGAGTCCAGGATGAAGCCTAGGTTGCGAGCGTGGTCCGTTGGCTTGGGGGTGGCTCCCAGGGCGGGGGGCCACCAGGAGTCGTCCCAGGCGGATGGTGATGATCCCAGGATGAGGACCTCCGTCTTGTCTGAGTTCAGTTTCAGGCGGCTGTTCTTCATCCATTCGGCGACGTCTTTCATCCCTTCGTGTAGGCTGGCTCTGGCGGCGTCCGGGTCGCTGGTGAGGGAGAGGATCAGCTGGGTGTCGTCGGCGTAGGTGATGATCTTGAGGTTGTGTTGACGTGCGATGGTTGCGAGGGGGCTCATATAGACGTTGAAGAGGGTGGGGCTGAGCGATGACCCTTGTGGAACTCCGCAGATGACTTCGGTGGCCGCTGACCGGAACGGGGGGAGGCGGACTCTCTGGGTTCTTCCGGCGAGGAATGAGGCGATCCACTCCAGGGCCTTCCCCTGGATGCCGGTGTTGTTCAGGCGCTGTACCAGGGTGCGGTGGCAGACAGTGTCGAACGCTGCGGAGAGGTCCAGGAGGATGAGGGCCGCAGTTTCCCCATTGTCCATTAGGGATCTGATGTCGTCTGTGGCTGCGATGAGGGCGGTCTCCGTGCTGTGGTTGGCTCGGAAGCCGGATTGCGAGTGGTCGAGGGATCCGTTGGTCTCGAGGAAGGCAGCTAGCTGTCTGTTGACGGTCTTCTCGATGACTTTGGCAGGAAACGGGAGGAGCGAGATGGGGCGGTAGTTCTTGAGGTCGGAGGGGTCTGCAGTTGGTTTCTTCAGCAGGGCACTGATCTCGGCGTGTTTCCAGCACTCCGGGAAGGTGGCGGTGTTGAAGGAGGCGTTGACGATGTCACGGAGGTGGGGTGCGATGATGTGGTCAGCCGTGTTGAAGATGTGGTGTGGGCAGGGGTCCGTAGGGGATCCGGAGTGGATGGTGTTCATTGTGCGTGTTGTGTCTTCGGTGCTGACTGGGGTCCAGGTGCGGAGGGTGGCGGTGGGGGGCATCGGTTCGGTGGTGGGGTTTGTGGTTGGTGGGCCGAAGCTGTTGTGAATGTTGGCGATCTTGTTGTGGAAGAAGGCTGCGAGGGAGTCGCAGAGGTCTTGCGAGGGAGTGATGTCATTGTTTCAAAAAGTTTGAAGCTACTGGTGTAATCACTGCCATTATGCACTGTATTATAAATACAAAGCACACATGGGCCCTCATTCTGATTCTGGCGGGCGGCCAGAATTCAGCCCTCAAATAATATGACCCTAGTGGAGCAAAGCACAAGGAGGCCCACAGGTTAATATTGGTTGTAGATTTCACTGTGCCATTTTTCCGTGTCTCCTAACGCCAGAATGCCCCCCTTGGATACATTATGCCTGACACAGGCATAATGTGGTGCAGATGGGGCACAAAGGTGTGCAATGCATGCATCACCAGCAGGCCCAACAAGTGATATATTTCCTCCAAAACGTCCTGCTGTTTTATGAGAATCACATTTATGTTGCAGTCAGCTTCTCAAAGAAGAGGAATGTCAAGAAGAAAGTGTTCTTTTCCTAAAGCATAATATTCTTTTATTCGGATATGGACTACTAGAACCTGACACAATTCTCAATGCTATTACTGGCGGTTTAGGGAACTCTATGAGTAGAAGGACCATGAAGGATTTCTTGAAACCCTGAAATAAGCAGCAAGGGGTGTATCACAGTCATCAATTGGAGGAGCAGAATTGCCTGTAATGTCTGACGGCAACTCAGCACACTCCACCTTCTCAACAGAGTCTTTGCTGTATGAAAGAGACAGGTTGGAATAGGTTTGAATCAGGTGGGCCGGAGGAGATGGCTTCGAACGGGATGGGGAACAGGTCCTGACTACAATGCAGCCCTTTCCCAAAGCAGTTTGGGTCTATTGTTCTTGAACCCAGAAAGTCCTGGTGTGGGAACATCTGCTAACTTACAATTTTCATACTAGAATACCACACATGGATTCCCCCATGCACAACTTGCACTTGGGGCCTAAGTCTCTCCTTTGTCTTGCTGTGAATCTCGGTTATCGTGTTACTGACGACTTCTGTCCCTAATTGATTTGTAGTTAGATTCATGCTACGTAAATCAGATGCATACATACAAACATTCAGGGTGGTCCCAGATGAAATAGAGCACATGCTAGTGCAAAACAAAAATTAAAGCCAGGGAGCTCCCATTTCTGTTACATAACAGGACAATATCTCTTTCTGAAGCAGCAATACATGCAGTGTACTTTCCATAGTGAAACAGATAGAGCACATTAGCTCGTCATCCTATTCAATATTTACTACCTTCATACATTTCTGGTAAAACATAATTAAGTGTTTCCCTTGAAGAGCATCCTCGGGTTACTCTTAATTTGTGCTGTCCGGCTGATAGTGAGGGCACGGAACCTTTAACAGGAGGCCAGAATATGTGCAATGGGCTAGTGTGGAGTTATGGACTTGTTTCCACTCCAGTGGCATTACCTACCCTTACAATATAGAGTTCACAGCACCTTAGCTTTGTTGCAATTCACCATCATATGAAGAGACTTCTCTTGGGTTAGAAAGTGCACTGTTTGCACTGTGTTTCATATGACATATGAACATTTAAGCAGCAGAGAGTTATTAAGTGAACACACAGACAAGTGCATAAGTTATAGCAATAGTTTTTATGGTCGAGCCTGCGAGTGCATGTGCTAGTGCATGTGTCTCATTTGTGTGGCACTCTTCTTTACAGCTTTGTAATTCATCAAGGAAAGCCTGGCATCATTTCCGTTCCTCTGTGTCGAGCAGGGACCAAGCACTGATTGATTAAACTTAATTAGTACCCGTCCACTGCTCCCGACGTGATCAAGGTACTATTTTGTTCTTTCTAACTTCTAGCGCCCTGAAAACAGAAGGCTCACGACTGACAAAAACATGCCCAGCAGGATAAGCACGATTGCAAAGTTTTATTTTTTAAAGATAACTTTCTTTTATTTTGCCAAGTCATCTTTTCTCACTTTCCACTCATGTTTTCTTTTGTTTTTGCTTGTGGGCTTCCTTCTCAAAAGATGATGATTACTTTGTTTGAAATATTCCAAAGTGACATTGTTTATTTATTATGTGTATTTTCTGAAATTATGTTTTAACACATAATTGTGCAGTGCACCCCAATTCACCCCACTACAATCCACCCCAATCCACCCCACTTTACCCCACACCAATCCATTCCACTCCAATCCAAACCACTCACCCCAATCCAAGCCACTCCAACCTACCTAACCCACTTGAATCCTCCTAACCCACTCCAATCTAATCTGCCTCACTCCAATTCACCCCACTCTAATCATAAAAAATCTACACCACTCCAAAACAACTTGCCACACTCCAATCCAAAACAATCAGCCCCACTCCAATCCAAAACAATCTGCCCCACTCTAATCTGCCTCAATCCACTACAATCTGCCCCACTGCAATCTTCTGCACTCCAATCCAAACCAATTGCCGCACTACAATCTACCCCACTCCAATCCAAAACAATGTGCCCGCACAGTTCACCTGACTCCTGTCTGTCCAAGTAAAAACAATCTGACACACTCCAATCCGCTCCTCTCCCATCTGCCTCACTCAAATCCACCCCACCCCACTCCATCCCAAAACAAACTGCCCCACTGCAATCTGCTGCACTCTGAACCAAAACAATTTGTCCCACTCCAATCTGCCCCACTGCCATCTAAAACAATCCACCCCACTCCAATCCAGTCTACCTCACCCCAATCCACCCCTCAATCCAAATTCACCCCACTCCAATTCACACCACTCCTGTCCAATCCACCCCACACCAACCCAATCCACCCCACTCCAATCTACCTTAATACAATCTGCTCCAATCCAATCTGCCCACTACAATCTGACCCACTCCAATCCAAATCAATCTGCCCTACTCCAATCCAATTCACCTCACCACAATCCAATCCACCCAACTACACCCCAATTCACCCCAGTCCAGTCCAGTCCAGTCCAATCTATCCCACACCAATCCAATACATCTCACCCCAATCCAATCCACCCCAATCCACCCACTCCAGTCCAATCTACCCCACTCCACTGAAACCCACTCTACTACAAGACAACCCACCCTATTCCAATTCAATCCACCCCACTCCAGTCAAGTGCACCACTACCCAATCCACCTCACTCCAATCTAATCCATCCCACTCCAATACAATCCACTTTTATCCACCCCACTCCAGTCCACATTAATCCTCCCCACTCTAGTCCAACCCACCCCACTCCAAACCAACCTAATCTACCCCACTTCAATCCAGTACATCCCTCTCCAATCAATCCGCCCCACAACAATCCAAGTCTTCTCACACCCATACAATCCGCCCCACTCCAATCCACCCCACTCCAAACCAATCCATTCCAGTGCAGCCCACCAACCCCAATCCAACCCAACCTGCCTCATTTAATTCCACACCACTCCAATCTAATCCACCCAACCCAACCCCATCCCACTCCAATCCACACTACTCACTCCAATCCACCACACCTTACTCCGATACACCCACTCTATCCCAATCTACCCCACCTCACACCAGTTCAGTCCACCCCACCCCACTCCAATCCATTCAGCCTGCCTTACTCCATTCCATACAAAACACACCAATCCGCCCAACCCAACTCCAATCCTCCCCACTCCAGTCCTATCTAATTCACCCCACTCCAGTCCAGTCTAAACCACTCACTCCAGCTCACTCCAATCCCATCCAGCCCAATCCACTCCAATCCCACTCCAGCCCTATCACTCCATTCCAAACCACCCACCCCAATCCATTCTAATCCACCCGAATCCCATTCCAGTCCACCCCACACCAATCCACCCCACTCCACTCAATTGGCTACAATTTACCCCAATTCAATCCACCCCACTCCAATCCAATGCACCCCACTACCTTAATCCTCTCCGCTCTATTCCACCACACTCCTCTCCACTTTACAACATTCTCTGCCACTGAACTTTACTCCCCTCTACTCAACGACACTCTACTCCTCCTACTCCACTCTTCACCATTCTAACAAATGCACTCTATGACACTCTACTCCCCCACTCCACTCTGACACTCCACAACACTAACTTTTAGTCATGCTGAACAGCAGCCACACTGGTGCACAACATAGCAAAACACATTGCCAAAGTCAATAGCTCTTCTGTAGGCGGGACCAATTGGCTTTGCCAATGTTTATTTATTTTCCATAGAAATAAACTGTGCTGCTGCCAGACAGTGCAAAAACATTTGCACCAACTGAACAGTGGATAGTGGCCAGTTGCTTCAAATGTCAATTAAATTGGTGATTGACTGTAGCACCAATCTATATAACGTGATGTGCAGACCCAGGGGCAAAATTGCTTTTCCGTTGCTGTAGCCTGTGAAATTTAGGCCCAGGGGTTTTGAAATGAAGTGACAATACTAACTACAATCTTTTTGTGATGTTCACTGTTTGCAATAGGATAGCATTAGGTCTAGCCTTAGACCTTTGATATTTTACAATTATTATTTTTTAGAAATACTGTTCACCGTTTGCATTAGGATAGCATTAGGTCTAGTGGTAGACCAGACCTTTGATTTTTTTGCAAACAAATTCTTAAGGACTACATACATGTAAACATATTATGTACAGGGGCTTACTCAGTCATTCGTCTTTATTCATTGGTCTTGCGTAGTGTCACTCAGGTTTTGTATCCTCCCACCACAGTAAACACTAATGGATAATAGGTCAGCCCACGGAGGCGAGTGACTGCCCTCACTGTGAGTGAATACATTTTCTTTTCTTAATCCTACTATTCAGCTGCCATCCCCTCCCACACTTTGCCCTGTCCTGTGTGGAGCTGGGAGGATTCCCCTTTTCTTTGGTGTGTGTTTGTGTATGGTGATTTTGAGTGAAGATAAAATGTCCCTCCTCTGTGAATGAAAACTTAGGGCCAGATGTAGCAAACTTTTGCGAGTAGCAAATGGCCCGATTCGCAATTTGCGAACCCGCAAAATCGGAAACGGGATGCAAAAATCACATTTCCGACTCGCAAAATGCGATGCAAGCCATTACCGACTCGCAAAATTTGCGACCCCATTTTGCGACCCGCAAATAGGAAGTCGCAATTTGCGAGTCACAAACCATATGCAATAGCCACTCGCAAATTGCGACTAGTCGCAAAAGCCCGTTTTGCACTTCCAATTTACCACTAACTCAGAGCAGGTGGTAACCAGAACCAAAGTATAAAAGGAGACCCAGAAGGCATCTGAGTTACTCAAGATGGTGGAGATATATGTGATAGCAAGGAGGAGGAGAGCCCACGCCGCACAGCAGATGAGGAGGAGGAGCCAGAGACAGGAGAAGATATACAGAACCAGGCAGACACTTTTCCAACAAACTGAGGAGGAGATATATGAGAAATATAGACTTGGCAGTGCAGCAATCCTAGATTTAATAGATCTACTCAATCCACAGCTTCAACGCCAGACTGTGCGCGGCTGTGCCATCCCCACACATGTGCAAGTGCTATGCTCACTGCACCTCTTGGCCTCGGGTAGCTATCAGGGGGTCATTGCTGTGGCAGGTGGGGTATCCCAAAGTGCACTCTCACGGTTCTTCAGAGCATTCCTAGATGTCATACTCACACACATGTCCAGATACATATACCTACCCAGGAATGAGGCAGAAGTCAAAAGCACCAAGTTGGAATTCTACAGGATTGCCAACTTCCCCCATGTCATAGGGTGTGTAGACGGGACACATATACAAATATGCCCTCCTGCAAATCTGGAATATCTGTTCCGCAACCGTAAGTGTACCCACTCACTGAACATCCAGGTGGTATGTGACTCCCATCATGTTATCACTGACATGGTTGCCAAATTTCCAGGGAGCACTCATGACTCCTACATTTTCAGACACAGTGGGATACACCAACGCCTAGAACGTGGGGAGTTTAGAGACGGATACCTCCTAGTTATAGCTGAATACACCATGAAGACATACACACAGGTCACTGTGGAAACCATCAATGCCCAGCTAACATTGTACATTTTGTGCCAAACAGGTGACAGTGCATATGCACTACGACCATGGATACTTACCCCGTACTTAACACCCAGCAATGAGACAGAGAGGCGATACAACAGTGCACATAGGAGGACCCGAAACATCATAGAGAGGACCTTTGGACTGCTGAAGGCAAGATTCAGATGCCTCCACAGAAGTGGAGGTGCCCTCCAGTATACCCCAATAACAGCTTTCAAGATCGTTGGCGCATGCCCTATACTGCACAACATTGCCACCAGACGTGGGCTACCTCTCACCCCAGAAGACCCAGATTCGGAGGAAGACGAGCAAGAGCTACCACATCGCCATCATGGGGATAAAAGCATTGCAGATCAAGGCAGACAGAGACGGGACCACATTGCAAACCAATACTTTGGACGGTACATGCTAACTGTCTCCACACTCACTAATGTCACACACAAAGAGTCCAGGTGTGAAGTGGAACAAACTAGGAATTTAATAATGTGCACCAAAAAAACTATTTACAGAAACTGTAAAAGTCCACCTGGCATGAGGACACATTAACCTCATGTGCCTCTACTCCAAGACAGTGTGTAGCTCACACTCTACGCCGGGCTCGCCCAGCATGGCTGTTTCCTGGTGTGTCAGCAGTGCCCTGCCTTGCGCTACTACTGCGCAACACACTGTTGTCACTGGCTGAGACACTGCTAACGGTGGAGCTCTCCTCGCTGTCCTGCGGCATGTCTGCCGCGCCCCTAGCCACCTGTCGTGCCTCCATTAGATCAACTGCGTGGCTGAGACGTCCCAGCCCACGTGCCACATCACTGGCAAAGTGGCCCATGTCCACCTGGAGGCTGACCGTGCGCCGTGACAGGCCAGTGGTGTTCACAGCCAGCCTGACGATGGAGGCAGACATGCGGTCCAGCCGGTGTATGAGCTGCCTGTCACAGCGCCTTGCACCCTCTCTCTCAGTGATGAGTTCTGACACCAGTTGTCCCATTGAGAGTGCAAAATCGCCAACATGGGTATTTAGCTGTTGCAGCTCCCTGTGTACCAGTTGCATCCCTGTGTTCTGGTTCTGTTCCATGCGCCGCAAGGCCCCTGATATGTTCCTTATCTCCCGTGTCCGCAGGCGCTGACCACGAAGGAGTGCAGCCACAGCGGCCGCCATGGAGGTGTCCCCTGACTCAGCCTGCGGCACTGGAGGGACATTTAGACGTCGCCTGCGACGCAGTGGAGGCTCCGTGTCCTGTACACCGCCACTGTGGCTGGCACCGGGTGCTGGCTCACTCACCAGTATGGCCACTGGTGCATCAGGAGGGGACTGTGTTTGGGTGGTGCAGGTCCCTGTGGTGGCTGATCCTGAGTCCTGTGCAGGCTGGTGGCTGACTTGTGGCCCCTGGACGCTGTGGATGGAGGTGGTGTCGTGTGGGAGACCTGTGGGACATGGGAACACACTGTCAGTATCTACCATCTGTTATCTACTTCCTAATAAACTGTTGCCTATCAACTGCCTACTTGACTACATTGCCCATAATGCACCATGCAGGTGGTTGCTACTCTGAAATTGAGCTATTTTGGTTGTGCATGCTGCTGTGTACAAGGTGGGTGGGGGCATGGCAGATATGGGTGTACATGCATGTCTCATGGTACTCACCGGTTGATGGTCCTGGGTCTGACGTGTCCAGCTCTCCCATCCCGGACACTGCCTCTGGCTCCAAGGTCTCCTCCACTCTTTCCTCCAGGGGTATGGGTGGTGGTATAGTGGATGGTCCCCCTCCAGTGCCCCTCATCTCCCGGAGCTGCTCTGCCACCCTCTCCTTGGTCTGGGAGCGCAGGTCATACCACAGTTTCTTCAATTCTTCGATACTCCGGTGGCTCACACCCATGGAGTTGACCTTGTCCTGTATTTCTGCCCAAATCCTTTTCTTTTCCACCTCTGGCACACTGAGGGCTGCCCTCCCAAAAAGTTGTTCATGGTGCTGGCAGCATTCCTCAGTCAGCACCTCCAGTTCTTTTTCATAAAATTTCTATTTGCGTTTTCTAGGAGTGTCTGCCATGGTAGCTGCTGTTCCTCCTGTTTGTAGTGCAGCAGTTGAAAATGGGTGTGGTCCTCCCTCCTCCCAGGTGTATTTGCAAACTTCCTGGCTGTGATGTCATCATCAAGAGCCAGGAAGTGTTTTCCAGAGTGTTCTGCTGCACCTGCATTCAATTTGCAGCACAGTCGCAATTTGCAACACCCACTCACAATTTGCGTGTTCGTTTTTAGCGCAGTCGCAAAAAGCGACCTCGCAAACAGCGGACTCGCAATCTGCGGTGCAACTTCATTTGCGAGTCACAAAATGAAGTCACTTTTTCTTCTTGGATACCATTTAGCGAGTCGGAATTTCCGACTCGCTTATTTTTTCCTACCTACATCTGGCCCTTAATTCCTTACAGAAATATTCCTATCTTCATTCTTGTTTTGATACAAGCATTTTGAAGCTGCATAGGCCCTCATTACAACCCTGGCGGTCAGTGATAAAGTGGCGGTAATACCGCCAACAGGCTGGCGGTAAAAGAAATTTAATTTTGACCACAGCGGAAACCGCCAACACAGACAGCCACTTTAACACACTGACAGCCACGGAGGTAGCAACAAGCACTGCGGCGGTAACCGCCAACAGCCAGGCGGAAAACAATGTACTGCCCACACTTTTACGACACACCTATCCGCCACCTTTTCCGGAGCGGGACCAACGCCATCAAAAGCACAGCGGAAACAGAACACAGAAGAGAAACGACTCACCTCTCGACACTTAAGGAAGAACCATGATGCCATGGAGCCCGAACTGCAGATCTTCCCCATGCTGGTATACCTCCTCCTACACCAGGAACACGAACGGTGGCAAAGACGACCACGGTGAGTACCGCACCTAGCAAACAAGGGCGAGGGGGAGGAAAAAGAGAGTGACACACACACGCAACATGAAACACGCCCACCCCCAACAACATAAACACAAACAGTTGCAACAACATTACAAATCCACCCGGTACCCCTCAGGAATAATGCAAGGACAAAAGGAAGTGAGCAAAGTCAGTGTAATAAGAGAAAGTTCAAGAAATACGTCCTCAAAGCACAAAACAGTATCTACAATATATAAAAATGAAGGGACAATGCCCAGTCCAAAATGTCTGTGGCCCACAGGGCCATAACACATAGGTAAAGGCCACACTTGTCTCCTGCCTCAATACGGAGAGAACACTGCTGGGGCATCAGGTTGAAAATACACAGGCACCTCAGGGGGAAGGAAAAGGGGGAGCACCTCAGCCATAAGATGGTAAAACGCCACTGCTCCTGGAGGGGACCACATGCCCTCTGCAATGTCCTGGGGAGTGCAAAGCCACAGTCTCTTTAGTGGGTGGTCTGCCCACTGCTTGGTCCTGTGGAGTGCAAAGCCACAGTCCCTCTAGTGGGTGGTCTCCCCACTGCTTGGTCCTGGGGAGTGCAAGGCCACAGTCCCTCCAGTGTGTAGTCTGCCCCCTGCTTGGTCCTGGGGAGTGCAAGGCCACAGTCTCTATAGTGGGTGGTTTGCCCCTTGCTTGGTCCTGGGGAGTGTATGGCCACAGTCTCTTGAGTGGGTGGTTTGCCAACTGCTTGGTCCTGGGGAGTGTAAGGCCACAGTCTCTCGAGTGGGTGGTTTGCCCACTGCTTGGTCCTGGGGAGTGCAAAGCCACAGTCTCTCAAGTGGATGGCTTCTCCACTGGTTCTGGGGGGGGCTTTGTGCCCAGTGTGCTTCATCCTGGCAAGGAGGGGATGAGTGGATGCCTCCTTCCACTGGTTCTGGAGGGGGCTTTGTTCCAAGTGTGCTTCATCCTGGGAAGGTGGGGGTAAGTGGATGCCTTCTTCCACTGGTTCTGGAGGGGGCTTTGTGCCCAGTGTGCTTCATCCTGGCAAGGAGAGGTTGAGTTGATGCCTTCTTCCACTGGTTCTGGAGGGGGCTTCGTGCCAAGTGTGCTTCATCCTGGCAATGAGGGGGTGAGTGGATGCCTTCTTCCACTGGTTCTGGAGGGGGCTTTGTGCCCAGTGATGCAGATCTTGGATGGTGCAAGGTCACAGTCTCTCACCTGGGTGTCACACCTACAGTTGTTGCAGGGGCCAGGACGCACTACAGCCCATGTTGGCACGACTACACACTGCCCACTGGCGGTGACGTCTGCTCATTGGTGCCAGTGGCGGGGCTGGCAGCGGTACTGCCAGTGGTGGGTGGAGGCTCCAGCCCTTCCCCTGCAGCCTCGGACAGCTGCCCACTGGGGCTGCTGCTGCTGGCAGTGGTGCAGGTGGTGGTGCAGGTTACAGTGCTAGCGGCTGTGCAGGTGGCGGTGCTGCCAGTGGTGGGGAGAGGCTCCAGCCATTCCCCCGCAGCCTCAGACGGCTGTCCACTGGGGCTACTGCTGCTGGCAGCGGTCCAGGTGGCGGTGCAGGTGGCGGTGCTGCCAGTGGTGGAGGGAGGCTCCAGCCCTTCCCTTGCAGCTTCGGACGGCTGAAGTGCCATGGTTGGTGTTGTTTGCCCAGATGGTCCGCCAGCACCAGGAACCAGATCCATCCTGCCTGCGGCGTCTGTTCCTTTTTCATTGCCCTTGGCAGCTGGTGTTCCCTTCCTGCCCTTGGCAACTAGTGGTGCCTCCTTGTTTCTGGCAGCTGATGTTCCCTTCCTTGCCCTTGCTAACTGGTGGTGCCTCCTTGCCCTTGGTAGCTGGTGAACCCTTCTTGCCCTTGGCAGCTGGTGCAGGCCCACTGGCAGTGCTAATGGGTGTCTCCTTGGAGCCTCTCACAACTGCAGTAGCTGCAGAAACTACAATGGCCGTGGGCTGGGTGGCTGAGGTGCTGCCCTGGGTTCGGCCCACCCTGGCCAGAAGTGAAGGACGGTGAGGAGGGGTAGGGAATAGGTCAAGGGTGGAGAGGAAAATCCTTTTAGGGACACTGGGGCTGTTGGGTGTCTGAGTGATTACGTTTGTATACCTTGGGAGGAGGGGGCACAGACACAGTAGGAGAGGACACAGGGGACGTGTGCATGGATGTGGGGGTAGTGACTGCCGGGGAGGGGCATGTAGTGATAGGCGTGATGGTGATGGAGGTAGTGGATGAGGATGTAGTGCATGCAGGTGTGAGTGGAGATGCTACTGAGAGGGAGGTGGATGAGGAGGAGGAGGGGGACACAGTGGAGGCAGTGGATGTTGGTGTGTCTGCGTCTGTATGGTGCTTGTGTGAGTGCCTGTGGGATGAAGTGTGGTGCTTGTGTTTGCCTGAGCCACTCTGTGTGTTGATTTGGGTGCATGCTGGTCTGAAGGTGTGCTTGGGATAGGTTGGGATTGAGGGGAATGTGACTGGGTAGAGGATCTTGGAGGGGGGAGGCTAGAGACAGAGACAATGGCTGCCATCAGTGAGTTGGCCAGAGCCTGGAATGATCTCTGTTGGGCCGCGTTGCCAGGGTGAATGCTCTCCAGGAATGCATTTGTTTGTTGCAAATGCCCTGCCATCCCCTTGTTGGCATTCAGTATGGTTGACTACTCAACAGAGATAGATCTCAGGAGGTCAATAGCCTCTTCACTGAGGGCAGTAGGGCTGACTGGGGCAGGGCCTGAGGTGTCTGGGGCGAAGGAGATGCCCACCCTCCTGGGTGAGCGGGCACGGGAAACATGCTGAGGGGCTGCTGGGAGGGCGGTGCTGGTACTAGGGTGGCGGATGTACCTGTAGTTGGGGTGGGCACAGGGGTGTCCGCCACCGCCAGGGATCTTCCATCGGAGGTGGTTTCGCTGTCCGAACTGTCCCCTCCAGTCTCCTCAGTGGTGCTCCCCTCACCCTCCATCCCACTGGTGCCCTCACCGTCAGTGGATTCAGCCACATGGGCCATGTGGGATGAAGCTCCCTCCATCGCTGGTGCCTCTGCTCCTCCACCAGATGATGCTAATGTATACAGGGATATGGTGGCAAAACAAAAAAGGGGGGGAGAGACAGAGGATACACTTGGTCAATGCCAGCAACAACACCACCGTTAGCGTACACAAAATATAGGAAACAGCCCTATGCACTAGGTCATGCACTACCAGTTACAATGCTAGTCACCAGGCCATGGGGTACAATGCCTAATGCCTACAGCAGCACACCTGAAACCCACAGGACCCTGCCCAGTAGTAGATGCCCACTAGCATTTTTGGCGCTGGAGTGCATCTGAGTCTACCCATCATGGAACCTACCCTGCCATGTTCGCCCTGGCCTAGGGGCACCCATAGGACCACATCCCCTACCCAGATAACATCTCAACATGTGCAATTTCATTGCTCTGAAACTGTACTCAGCCCCTTGTGGCTGCTGTGATGCCTTCAATCACTCATCCAACTCCGAAAAGGCCACCGCCAGGATGTGGAACATCAGGGTGTCAGGGAATGACGGGCACCCCTTCCTCGTTGGGAGGCCATCCGCCGTGCAACACCTCATTGGTTATCATTGGGGCCTATATGTTCCATGAGCCAATGCTGATGTTCGCCGGTGGTGACTGTAACTTCACCTTCCATTGCAGTTTTGTGTTGGACATTGTACATGGCAGGTTGATTTTCCAAACTCTATGGCCACTGACTGTACCCTTTGGCATCTCTATTTTCAGATATCTGTGCCCCAATCTGGCCCCTGGTGTGTTTACTGCTGCCCACTACAGGTCATACCTATGTATACATAACTGTAAAGTTGAATTGCAATGTTTACAGCTTGTAAAACAAATGCATATTTCAATCAATTGACAGACTCCATACTTGTATTCATTCCAAGGGTGTTTATTAATGTGCTCATAAGTGGAGAGGGTATTGCAATGGGCTGGGTTGCTGATGGAGGAAAGTCCAGGATAGAGCCCAGTCTATTGGTATCACAGGTGCATTGTCCAAGGGGGCACAGGAAGTGGAGCAATGGCAGTTCAAGGTGGACAGGGTGACAGAGTGACACACAAGGGTGACAACCAGGAGAGTTTCCTGGTGGGGGTCTTGGCAATGTTCTCTGGCTTCTGCCTGGATTGCAGGGACCGTTTGTGTGGTAGTTCTCCTTCTGCAGGGGGTGGGGTGCTGGTGGAGGGTTGTTTTTTGGTTTGGCTAGTGTCAGGGGCCCGTTGGTGTGCCACTGCCTCCATCATGGTGTTGGCCATGTCTGCCAGCACCCCTGCAACGGTGACCAGGGTGGTGTGGATGTCCCTCAGGTCCTCCCTGATCCCCAGGTACTGTCCCTCCTGCAGCCGCTGGGTCTCCTGCAACTTCGCCAGTATCTGGCCCTTGGTCTCCTGGGAAGGATGGTATGCTCCCAGGATGTTGGTGAGTGCCTCGTGGAGAGTCGGTTCCCTGGGCCTGTCCTCCCCCTGTCGCACAGCAGTCCTCCCAGCTTCCCTGTTGTCCTGTGCCTCTGTCCCCTGAACCGTGTGCCCACTGCCACTGACCCCAGGTCTCTGATCGTCCTGTGTTTTTAGAGTTGCCTGGGGTCCCTGTAGTGGTGGACACACTGCTGATTAACGTGTCCTGGGGACAGAGGTATGGGCCTGCTGGGTGGGTGCTGTGGTGGTGTTTCCTGAGGGGGGAGGCTCTGTGGTGGTATGGGACTGTGCCTGGTACCCGACTGTCCCGAGTTCCCTGATGGGCCAGGTTGGTCATCCTGATCCATGCGTGCAGAGCTGCTGTCATCACTGTGGGCCACTTCTTTGGGGGGACTGGATGTTGCTGGCTCCTCCTCTCCGGTGATGTTGTGTGGGGATCCTGTGGGTATGTGAAAGCACTGTTATTGTTACTGCATGTGACATCTTGTGCATGGGTATGTTACCCCCTATGGTTGTTATTACCAAGGCAGCTTTGGCTTGTGTGAGTTGTTATTTTGTGGGCTAGGTGATTCGCTCTAGTGTGCATGTTGTGGTGATGGGTGTCCATGCAGGGCTGTGAGTGGTGTCCATGAATTGGTGGTGCATGCAGTGCTGGTTACTGGGATGGGTAGGTTGTGATGGTGGGGTATATGTGAGGTGGTGGGGTGATGGGGGTGAGGGTAGGGGTTGTTGTTTGTGATGGCATGCAGGTAGGGTGGGGGAGAAAGTAGTAAAGATTTAACTAACCAGAGTCCAGACCTCCTGCTACTCATGACAGGCCCTCGGGATGCATGATCACCAAGACTTGTTCCTCCTATGCTGTTAGTTGTGGGGGAGGAGGTAGGGGTCCACCGCTAGTCCTCTGTACAGCTATCTGGTGTCTTGCAACCACGGAACGCACCTTCCCCTATTGAACGTTCCACCACTTCCTGATGTCATCCCTTGTTTTGGGGTGCTGTCCCGTGGCGTTGACCCTGTCCACGACTCTCCGCCATAGCTCCATCTTCCTAGCAATGGACGTCTGCTGCACCTGTGATCCAAATAGCTGTGGCTCTACCCAGAGGATTTCCTCTACCATGACCCTTAGCTCCTCCTCAGAGAACTTGAGGTGTCTTTGTGGTGCCATGGGTGTAGTGTGAGTGGTGTGTGTGAGGATGTGTGGGGTGATGTGTTGGGGTGTGTGCTGTGAGGTGCGTGATGGTGTTCTGTGGCTCCGGTTCTGTGGGTGCTCCTGGCGTGTCTCTCTTTCTGTTGTAAATTGTTTGTAGTGGTAAAGGGTTGTGGGTATTGTGGGTATGTGTTTTATAGTGTTTGTGGGTGTGGTGTGTGTATGTGTGTCAGGTGTGTGGAGTTTGAATTGTCCAATGTGGTGTTGTTTTGTTAGTGTGTGTGTATTTTGAGCGCGGCGGTATGTACCGCCAATGGTTTACCACGGTTGAATGTCCGCTGTGGTGATTCGTGGGTCATAATGCTGTGGGTGTATTTCTGTTGGTGCAACGGTGTGGGTTTTGGTACCGCCAGTTTATCACTGACCTTTGGGCTGGCGGACTTGTGTGTGTGCCTGCATATTAGCGGATTTTTATGTGTGTGTCATAATACGCATAGCGGTATACCGTCGCGGTATGTTGGCAGCACTTACCGCCAATGTCATAATGAGGGCCATAGTGTTTTACAAACATGACATCTCCTTGCTGACAAAGGAATACACACAGTTCTCAGCACACTTTGGCAATACTGCCTTCATGAGGCTTCTAAATGTCGCTTTGAAATCCAGTGACACTGTCTCATGATGGGAGCGAGAAGGGTCAGACTGGGTCAGAAAATAGGCCCAGGCAGCAAAATAAAAGTGGCCCCCATTAGCGAACCAGATAGTTAAACAAGGATTGGTAAATGCTACAGGTTTCTCATATGTGATTAATATTATTTTTGTTTGTTGTAAGTTTTAGCTTGGAGGGCAGTTGTGCAATATAAGTTACTGAAGATTCTTAAAAGTGTTATGATTTGTTTATTGATAAAGCTAATATATTGTGCAGTAACTAGTGGTAATATAATGTGAGGAGATTAGGTAAAGGACGGAGGACAAAGGAAAAAAAACACACAGCGGCCAAGCACATTTGAAATGCATGCAGCCACAGTGAGATTAGGTAAATGTTGAAGAACAAACCAAGCAAGCATGGCGCAAATGCTGCGCTGTGCAGGCAAAACCTAACAAGAATGTTATATGTTTGAATGTTGAGAGTATTCCTTTGTTTCAAAACGTTCAGAGTTTCAGTTATATTATCTGGAAGTGTATCTGGAATTTTGTGTTTTATATTTGTAAGTGAAACTCGAGTTGTGTTTCGGTCCAGGTCAGGAAGAAGTGAGTCAAAGTTAAGGATCATGAGTGAGCTGCGTTGCAAGAAGAGCTGACAGCTCGTCAAAAACATGTGTATTATAATTCCTCGCAAACTGTAAGACATGAGCATGGCTAACTGTCAGGCCACCCAGAAAGCATGGGCCAACACTTTTCCTCATATTAATTGATAATGGAGTATCAGCGCTGTACTGCGCATGATAAATCTCTCCACAATATTCCTTGCGCTACAGAAGAGTGCACTCACCACGATCACCACGATCTGCGTCAGCATTTGAATAATGTATGCATCACAAGCTTGGGCTGACTCAATCATACTTAAAGAATAAAAGCAAAAAGTGAAAAAATGCAAACAGTGAGGTGAATCAGACTAGGCATGCATATCCCAGAGCAAGGCCTCACCCTATGGTCACAGGATAGACTCCCAGGCCAATATTCATACTTTTTTAGCGCCGCATTTGCGTCATTTTTTTAAGCAAAAGCGGTGCAAACTTACAAAATACAATAGGGTCATATTTATACTCTGTTTGCGCCGAATGTGCGTCAAAAAACTTGACGCACATTCGGCGCAAACACTGCCCAATATTTAAACTTTGACACCCGACCACGCAGATGTCAAAATTCCACCATGTGCGTCACTTTTTGGAAGCGGGAAACTTCCTTGCGTCAATGATATGCAAGGTAGGCGTTCCCTTCCAAAAAATAACTTTAAGGCCTGTGCGCCTTATTTACACCCCAGCGTCATTTTGACGCACAGGAGGGAGTGGGCCTTAAAAATCAGCGCACAGCCTGATGTGCGCTGTTTTTTAACGCCTGGGTCAGGGCAGGAGTTAAGGGATCTGTGGGCTTGGAAGGAGTCCAGAGGTGCCCTCCCCTGCCCCCAGGGACACCCCCTGCCACCCTGGCCCAACCCTGGAGGACACCCATGGATGAGGGGACCCATCCCAGGGGACTAAAGGTAAGTTCAGGTAAGTATTTTTTTAAGTGGCATAGGGGGGCCTGATTTGGGCCCCCCTATGCCACTATGCCCAATGACCATGCCCAGGGGACATAAGTCCCCTGGGCATGGCCATTGGGCAAGGGGGCATGACTCCTGTCTTTACTAAGACAGGAGTCATGTCAATGGGGATTGTGCGTAAAAAAATTGAGCAAGTTCGGTTTGAGGCCTGATTTTTGCCTCAGACCTGACTTGCCCCATTTTTTGATGCATAACCCCCATTTTCCCATTAGCCGGCGCTGCCTGGTGTGAGTCATTTTTTTTTTTACTCAGACCAGTCCGCAGCGCCGGCTAACGTCATTCCATAAATAAGGCGCCCGCATGGCGCGTTGGAATGGCGTTATCAGGCGGTGAAATTTTTGACGCACAACTGCGTTGACGCAGCTTTGCGTGAAAAAGTATAAATATGCCCCAATTGTATTTTGTAAGTTTGCGCCGTTTTTGCATCAAAACGTGGCGCAAATGCGGTGCTCAAAAAGTATAAATATGGGCCCCAGTCCTTATGGGAGGGAGCAAATAGTGGTACTAGAGGGCAAGGATAGACCCGGATAGACATCTGTCTTGTGCTCTTTAAAAACACACACAATCGAGAGTATCCTCCTAGCTTGCAGATGTGGTTACCGTTGTACATGCCTTAAGTACAGCATCATTGAAATGATTGTTGCGGGGTTTGCGGAGTTGAGCGGGGTAATGAAGTGATTAAGGCACTGTTCAACCTGTGTGGCAAGAGAAAAAGACAATGAGGCAATCAAGAAGCAAGTGGGGGCGAGGGGTTTGAAGAATATTTTAGATTAGAACCTAACGCAGGGAAACTCTTTTCGCTAAAAAGCTAATTTTGCAATTTTTGTCCTGTTATTTACTGTAAAAATGTTTTTGTAAAGATGTTTTTTTTAATTTTTTTATTTACTCAAGCAGAACATTAATAATATTAGCCAGTTACAAAATGTATATGATATCGACCACACAGGTCAATAAACATCCCACAATACGTAGTCCAGTCAGAGAAGTGTGCAGTGAATTGTTATTAACAGTTTTGTGTGCTGTTGTCTTGCTTTGTGTTTTGTGTTGATGCTGCATTCATGGTGTGGGAATCTGTATATTTTTTGCACTGCGCCAAGCCTTTGTTTGTGGCTGCATGCCCAAGCAGCCACTCTGACATGATAATGCGTGTCTACTGCTGAAAGCTAACAGAAAACGCAGTGCCCAGGCTGCTGCTTCTAAGAACCCCTTCCAAATATAAATAAAGAAGACCCTGTGCCAGAGGAGCTTCTCTCAAGAACCGTGGCATCCCAAAAAAGTGTGAATTTAACCACCACACATTAAAAGGCACATCTACATGTATATGCATGTATATACATACATTCAAATGTACACACTAAAAATAAGCAAATGAAAATATGTAATGTATTACACTAATCTTGTATATCAGGAGGGGAAGGGGGATGAAATGGCAATGCCGTGCCCAGACAGCCTTGTTAAGATGTACTATAGTGCTATATGGTGACTGTCCATCTGCATCTGGCTTCAGTGTACCTGCTTCTGTCTAGAGGTGAGGTGCCTGCTGTGCAGCACTCCCAACACACCGTATGCTGCACAAACATCTCAGCAAGTGAAGACAGGAAGCAGGGCCAGGCACAAGTCCGTTGGACAAGAGAGCGGTGGGCTGCGCAGGCATCCACATGAAGAGGCAAGCCTGTGCAGTGTGGCTTGTGCTGCCGGCAGCAGTGCAACAGTGGGTGCCTGCAGGAGAACCATAGTGGAGATGGCCAGTAGGACTGCAGATCTACGGTGAATAAGGAAGCAACTGCAACACATGCTGGCTGGCTCGATTTTGAAAGCCTTCCAGAAAACACGAGGCTGGCTCTCGAGCAACTCCTGTGGCCTTTCAGCCAATAGATATAAATGTAGGGCTACAAACAAATGTACACGAAAGGGAGGGGCTTCACATACCAGAGCGAGTGTCATGAAAACATACAGACGACAAGCATGCTTCAAATGCGTGCAGGCAGGGAGAGATTACAAGCACGCTTCTAATGTGTGCAGTGAGGGATAGATTAGGTAAACAGTGGTGCAGATGAAACTGAATAAAAGAATTTCCACCCATCAACGTGGATAAAAAGGAGTACTTGGGCCTCAGGAGACTGATAAGAGCAAACACAGGAGGAACAACAAGAAATAGTGTGCGACAGCCAATAGAAATGAAGGAAAAGTAAGCGGCAAGCACACAAAACAATAAAAAGTGAGGGTGGGATGTAAGCGCCTTTAAAGAATTTTTTAAAAACACAATAGATTTTATAAGCACAGCACAAGCGCTGTGCAGGCGAAACCTAAAAAATTGTCTACGTTTTTAAATCAAACGGTTTTGAACTTGTGAAGAGACTCTGTGTAGGTATTGTACAAGGTGTGTGGTTGTCCATATGCACTTCTGTTTGCTTCAAGCAATATTTGTAATAATATCAGAGAAGCAATAGTAAAAACTGGCCCACCAGACCCTAAAGCAGGCTCTCCAACATCTAAGAACATGGCCCACCAACATCCAAGAAAAATCTCACACACAGATGTCAACCAGCCCTTCCAGCACTGTCTGATTGCCTGACAGGCCAGTCTGACCCTGGGAGAGAGATTAAATAAATGCATCTTGTGAAGAAAGTCAAACTTAGAGGTTCTTGCTGGATGAGGTTTGATTTTTTTAACATTAGTTTTAAATACACTTGAGCAAAGGTGAAATCCTTTGATTATGTGTCAGACATCCTATACTTGACAACAGAGGGTTGACCACCATGTCCCTCTCTGCACAAAAACACTGTTTTGCACACCTTGACACTTCAAGTGCGGGCACACATGTGGCACCAGAAAAACCTGTGCTTCTTCACCTTGATTATTCACAGCACAGTACTTGGGCTCTCTCACATGGTCACCCTTGTGGAACAATAGCCATTGGTACTATGCTTTGTAAATTTAGGAAATCTAGCAGAGGATGCAGAAGATAGATTTATGTTACTGGCAGCCCAACTTTTGAATAGCCTGCCCGGGCAATTGAGAGGCCAAGCAAATCTCCTGGGTATTAGAAAGCTGCTTGAAATCTGGCTTTTCTCCAGTTCAGCCAATGGGCTCTAGGGCCTGGTTGGTTCTGTTCCTTCAGTGTTATGGTTCAGTGGTAGTTTTCTTTACGGGCCAAGACGCCTTTGGGTATTCATGCACTCTGTAAATAATTATCAATATCAATATTAATATGCAAACATATGCTAATATTAGTGCTCCCTTTTAAGTGTCTGGTGATTCCGCACAGCAGCAAGAAGCCTGTGGAGTGTCCAGGGCAGACACATCTCTCACTCCGGGTATGAATAATTTCAAGGTCTGTGGAAAGGCAAAAACTGAAAGTGCCAAATGTGAAGAAAGCACTGTAGGGGAAACAACGTGTGGCATAGTGAAGGGAGGAGTAGATAGAGGTGTTGCTGCAGACAAATCTTTAAAACCTATGGTAAAAACATATTTATCCTTTTTTTCTCTGACCTTTCAATTGTGTATCGAGTTTCTCTTTCCCTCTTGCTCTCTCTCAATATTTCCTCTACTGCTTTTACCCCACTTCTACCGAAGCCGCTAATTCTGTCCTCTGCTATCCTTGAGCTCTCCCTTTTAGTTCCCGTCTCCCTGCTACAAATCAACTGATGATACGAAAGTGGCATTCGTCTTGTCTTATTTGGGTGGCACAGCAGCCAATTGGTCAATTCCTTTCGTGGATAGAGATGATCCCATCCTCCATAATTGGAATCAATTTAAACGTACCATGACCAGCCTTTTTGCAAAACACACTTTCATGCAGGCAAGTGATAATGAGCTTTTAAATCTTAAACAAGGTAACAAGGATTTATTGACCTATCTCACTAGTTTTAATCGTTTACTCACCGAGACACAGTGGCCAGAAGAAAAGCGTGTCTCCCTTTTTTATAAAGGTTTGAGAGACGAGTTAAAAGACGCGCTGGCTCATATCGTTGATTTGCCAAAAGACTATTCGGACTTTGTAGATTTAGTTGTGAAATTAGAACATAGACTAGGAGAAAGAAAGAGAGATAAATACAAACTGGAATCACGGTTAACTTTTATTAGACACGAGAAGAAAGACACAGATAATAAACTCCCTGAACCAGAGCCTATGCAAATAGGGACACTCAGAGGTCCACTCACATCAGAGGAAAAAGAAAGAAGGAGAAAATTTCAATTATGTTTATATTGTGGCAGGGCAGGTCACTTTGCCAGAGAATGTCCAGTAAATTCTAAAACTCCACGAAAGGGTGCTGTTTCCTCCACCTCCTCAACTGAATCGGGAAACGATTAAGCTCGACAAGGGGAGAGGTTACTTGTTCGAGAAAACATCTTAATCAAACCTCTAATGCTGCACCCTTCAGGGTACCGCACATACCTAGACATTTCATAATTCAGGTCGTTTTAATTGTTACTACCCAAGTGAGGCATTCTCTCCCTGTCCTACTGGACTCAGGCGCAACAGGAAATTTTGTGGATAATAAGTTAGCTGAAATCTTAGGACTTCCTATGTGCCTAAAGCCTTGTCCAGAAGCAGTATGTGCAGTGGATGGGTCAGAATTGACCTCTGGATTAATCACAAAACAAACAAGTCCACTTGTTATGGTCTGTCAGAACGGGCACACAGAGGTGATTAGCTTTGATCTAATAGATACTCCTAATTTTGGTTTGATTCTCGGGGTACCCTGGTTAACAACTCATAACCCAAAAATTGATTGGGTGAATAGAACTGTTACTTTGGATTCCTCTTTCTGTAGAACCAATTGCTATCAAGAAGCAGGTACAGAACAGAGCACAGTATTACACTGTGCTAGTGTTACACAAGATGAACCAAGTCTCCCTCCTGAATATTCTGACTTTAAAGACGTCTTTGATCCAGTAAAGGCTAGTGTGCTGCCCCCACATCGGTCTTATGACTGCCGTATAGATCTTATCCCAGGGGCCCCTTTACCTAATAACAGAGTATATGCTTTGACTGACGAAGAAACCAAATACTTAAGAACCTACCTAGATGACCTACTACAGTCTGGGTTCATCCGTCATTCCACATCTCCGGTGTCATCTCCACTCTTTTTTATCCCGAAGCCGGATAAATCCCTGCGCGCGTGTATCGATTATAGAGGACTAAATAAGGCTACAATAAAGAATAAATATCCTCTTCCTCTAATACCTGTGTTGTTGGATCAATTAAGACATTCTACTGTATACACTAAACTAGATCTGCGGGGAGCTTACCACCTGGTCCGAGTAAAAGAGGGGGATGAGTGGAAGACAGCTTTCAAGACAAAGTTTGGTTTATTTGAGTACACAGTAATGCCCTTTGGGTTACGTAATGCCCCTGCAGCCTTTCAGTTCTTTATAAATGAGGTCCTACACGAATTCCTGGACGTTTGTGTCATAGTATACATAGACGACATCCTCATTTACTCTAAGAACTCAGAAGAACATACCCAACATGTTCGTGCAGTATTATCAAAGTTAAAAGAAAATCATCTTTTTGCTAAGTTAGAAAAGTGTACTTTTAATGTCAGCAAGGTGGACTTTTTAGGATACTGCCTGTCACCTCAAGGAATAACTATGGATGTAAAGAAAATCAGTGCTATTGCTGATTGGCCAGAACCATCCTCTGTAAAAGATATTCAGAAATTTCTGGGTTTCGCCAATTTTTATAGGAGGTTTATTGCACATTTTGCAGACATTGCGGCCCCAATAACTACCTTGTTGCGGAAAGGGCAACGATTTCTTTGGACTGATGAGGCGGCACACGCCTTTCAACTCCTAAAACAAAAGTTCACTTCAGCCCCAATTCTGAAACATCCTGATCCTGACTTGCCCTTTTTTGTTGAAGCGGATGCTTCACAAGTAGCTTTAGGAGGAGTTCTCTCTCAACGAGATGCAGTAGATGGCCAGTTACATCCTATAGCCTTCTATTCCAAAAAGTTATTGCCAGCTGAACAAAATTACACTGTGGCTGAAAGGGAACTACTAGCTATCAAAGTAGCCTTTTCAGAATGGAGGCACCATTTAATGGGAGCCAAGTACCCAGTTACAATCTTTTCTGACCATAAGAACCTACAGTTTTTTGGATCACTTAAAGCACTAACACCACGTCAGATGCGCTGGTTAAATTTTTTTAGCACATTTGACTTTGTTATAACCTATAGACCAGGTGCACAACAAATTCAATCTGATGTGTTATCTAGATACGGACATACCTCAGACATGAAACAAGATAAAATAGGAGAACCCATTATTCCTCCCCAAAAGTTGTTGGCACCAGTACAACAGAAGGATTTCATCACAGATCTATATAATGCACACATGCAAATAGCACCTCAGGATTGGTTAAAGGATTCCCATAACACAATACAACGAGGTTTATTGTATCACGACAACATGCTGTTAGTGCCCACCTCTGAATTACAAACACAGGTGATAATTTGGCATCACGCCTCACCGTTGGCAGGTCATCCTGGTTGGGTAAAAACCCTGGAAAATGTGCAAAAACACTTTTGGTGGGACACTATAAGAAAGGACATTAAGCAATTTGTCACTACCTGTCCAATTTGTGCAAGACATAAATCTTCTCATAAGGCTCCTGACGGCTTGTTAATACCAATGCCAACACCCAAACAACCTTGGCACACTGTGAGCGTAGACTTTATTGTAGGTTTACCACCTGTAAAATCCTTCACAACAGTGTTGGTTATAGTGGATTTTTTATCTAAAATGGCACATTTTGTACCATTACGGAAATTACCCTCGGCGGCAGAATTTGCCGATATTTTTATAAGGGAAATTGTGCGTTTACATGGTTTGCCAAGCAAAGTGGTGTCAGACCGAGGGAGCCAGTTCAACTCCAGATTTTGGAAAAAATTATGTGAAAAACTGAAAATAGATGTGGCCTTATCCACTGCTTTCCACCCAGAGACAGATGGACAGACTGAACGACTGAACCAAACCTTACTTCAAACGCTACGTTGTTTATTGGCTGATTATTCTAGTGAATGGTTGGAAGCTCTTCCTGTAGCAGAGTTTGTTTATAATAATACTGAGCATTCAGCTCTACTTTGCTCACCATTCTATTTCTTGCAGGGGTATCATCCAAGAGCTATACCCATTTTGTTAGAAGATTCCCTGTTGCCTACAGTAACGGATAGACTAACGAGGTTAGGTGACATACAAGACAAAGCCAGGAAACATTTATTAAAGTACAAGGAAAGCATGAAAAGACAAGCAGACAAACACAGGTCTGAGGCCCCAATGTATAAAATTGGTGACAAGGTATGGCTCTCCACAAAAAACCTAAACATAGAGGGATCTCGAAAGCTGCAACCACGTTTCATTGGACCCTTTAGTATAACTGCCATAGTAAACCCGGTAACAGTAAAATTAGATTTACCAAAAGAATATCCAGTACATACTACATTCCATGTGTCCTTGCTTAAGCCGTACAACTCAAAAACCCGACCTGAACCACCACCTCCACCCATACCAATTAAGGGAAATCTGGAATATGAAGTGAAAAGCATAAAAGACTCAAAAAGAATTAGTGGACGTCTGTTTTATTTAGTAGAATGGAAAGGATATGATGAATCTGAGAATTCATGGGAACCAGCATCATATGTACATGCCCCACAGCTGATTAGACGGTTTTATTTAAAAAATCCAGGAAAACCCCGTCCTGTAGGAGGGCCTTTGAGGGGGGCAACTGTTAGGGTTTGTACACAGCAAAGAGCATGTCCCCTCTCACTGCACTAGTGGGTTCTGTAATAGCTCCCTTTTAAACTTACTATTAAAAGCCTTTCTTGTTATTTCACCTTCCCCCCCCCCCTAGGCTTCTGTGTATGTTGTTTAATGTGCTGTTTTGTTTACACATTGGGCCTTGCTTTTACCAAGGCTTCTTTAAAACACTCCTCCCTAGGCCATGTGTTAATCCAACTCATTTGCATAATAACTGAAACTTTGCACACCTTTCAAGACCATGTGCAGCATGTGAGGACCACACCCAGCTCTTCAAACCACACCCAGCTCTGCACACCTTCCAAGAACATGTGCAGCATGTGAGGACCACACCCAGCCCTTCAAACCACACCCAGCTGTTTGAGCCACACCCAGCCCTGTCTATAAAAGGCATCCCCCGAGCCTCACCCAGTGCTTGTGCTCGTCTACCTCCAGCTTACCTGAGAACAGATCCCTCGGCGCTAGCACTCCTGCTCTTTACAGACTTTCTTTGACTTCAATGGGCGCAGCTGCTGGCTCTTCCTTCTTCCGGTTTCCGGTTCCTCCTTGCCTCAGCCTCTCTCCTACGAGTAACCTGCAAAAGAGAAAGAAGACAAGGTTAGACTGATCAGTATCTCTTGCCAGCAACAAGTAAGTGCAAAACTTTTTATTACCTGAGGAAGCTTTGACGGCAATTTCTGGATTCGTGTATAGACAGTTTGAGGCGAAGTGCCTTCCACGAGCATTGTGATTCAGGCTCTTTGTTGCAGGAGTATTTTGCGGAACTTTGTGAAGCGGACATTGTTTTTTTTTATGGAACTTTTGGGAATCGAACAGTGAAAACCATTGACAGCAAGGCAAACAGTAAATCAAGGACTTGCACAAATTACATGCTGTATTTTGATGTAAAAGTACAGTATTTGTTTTATAAAAGATTCTGGAAATATGGGAAAAGTGAGTCTACTATTGGGAATTTAGGCTTTAGTTATATTATGATGAATGTTTGATATTGGTAATTCTGATAACGGTATTTGTTTAATGTTTTAGAAGCTTTACAGTAATAGAAAACACATCCCAGAGCAGTAACACATTCCAAACCTGGAAACTAGAGACCAGGATCCAAGAGGTACTTTTAGAAGAGAATTTCTAATAAATAAAGGGATAGTCAGGAACCCATTTAGGAATAGGTTGCACTTATCTGTTCTTTGTTTATGTTTCATTAGGCACCAGTTTCTACAGAAGTCAGAAAGGGCCGCAGATTTGTGCAGCACTTCAACAGTGGAAACGCAAGAACGGTGTTGTCTTTTTATTTTTTATTTTATCCACTTCCCCCCTTCCCTTGAGCTTCTGTTCTTAGTGCACTGTTTTAAAAACTAGTGTGCTGGAACAAGCAGTTTCAGGGTGGGGTCGGATTGTCTTCAACCTCCATCAGAACTGAACAAGAACTCAGGTGAGCTGGGCTTTGACAATCTGGTTGTGTGTGCAACTGTCTGTTGTTTGTGTGAGTGCTTGTGGCCTGAAGTGTGCTGTGTGTTTGACTGTGCTACTCTTGTGTGATGTTTTGTGTGCATGCTTGTCTGTATCTGTGCCTGGAATGGGTTGGTGTTGAGGAGACTGGAACTGGGAATTGGTAGTTGGAGGGGGGACGGTAGGAACAGGGAAACTGGCTGCCATCAGAGAGGAGGCTAGAGCCTGAAACGATCTCTGTAGAGCCATCAACCCACCGTGGATGCCCTCCAGGTATGAATGCATTGCTGCATCTGGGATGTCAGCCCTTAGATGGCTTTCACAATGGTAGACTGCCCTACAGAGATGTATCTCAGGAGGTCAATAACCTCCTCACTGAGGGCAGCAGGGCTGACTGGGGCAGGGCCTCAGGTGCATGGAACAAAGGCGATGCCCACCCTTCTGGGTGAGCGGGCACGGGCCACTCAGTGGGGGGCTACTGGGAGGGCGGTGCTGGTATGGGGGTGGTGGCTGTACCTGTAGCTGAGGTGGTTCCAGAGGTGTCCTCCACCACCAAGGAGCTTCCATCGGAGGAGGAATCAGAGTCAGTGTTGTCACCTCGTGTCTCTGCCGTGGTGCTCCCCTCGCCCTCCGTCCCAATGGTCCCCTCAGCGTCAGTGGACTCTGCTGCCTGGGTCCTGTGGGATGCAGCTCCCTCCATCGCTGGTGACCCTGCTCCTCCGCCAGATGATGGTAGTGCACACATAGACAGGATGGCAAAAGAAAATAGTGGGGGAGAGAGAAAGGGAGAACTGGGTCAATTACAGCACCAACACCACAGTTGGCACACACATTCCCATCACACACAGAAATCAGGATTGTGCACTCTGCATCGCACTGCCATTCCATTAGCTAGGTGCCACAGCACGATGAGAACCAACCACCATCAACTGCACCCCTCCTGGGACCCACTAAGCCCTGTCTGACGTGGAATGCAACCTAGCTAGGTTACTAGATTTTGCTATACACCCATTTACCTTGAGCTGGATCACGCAGCAATTGCTGAACTGGCATTGATGGGCAACCACTAACTGAAACCCACCACCAAGATCCCATGCCACCCAACAATAATTGTTGTCATGCTCACTGTACTCCTCCCCTTGTGGCTGCTGTGCTGCCCTCAAACACCCATCCAGCTCTGGTTAGGCCACTGCCAGTATGGGGGCCATCAGGGGAGTCAGGTTCTGACGGGCAACCCGCCCTCGTTACGAAGCCATCCCCAGCTGGGCCTCCATGATCTTTTGGGCCCAGCGACTCAGGTCCTCCCTCTTTTTCCTACAGTGCGTGTTCCTCCTGCTATAGACCCCCAGGGTGTGCAGATCCTTGGTGGTGGCATGCCACAATCCCTTCTTCTGATCGGCGCTGACCTGCAGTGGTAATACAGACAAGAGGACACCATTAACCATACAATCCAGCCTGTCACACATATGACCCACAAATACCATTTACATCTCCATTGGCACACACATCACCTGTCACCCACCATATACACTACCACCAGACATAGCCCCACCCAAGTGACACGCTGCTAGCACCCACAGCTCCATGCAACCTTGTCACATCCATCATGCCCATGGTGTACTCACCTGTTGGTTTGGAGGCCCATACAGCTGTCCATACAAGGGTAAGACCCTATCCACCAAGAGCTCTAACTCCTCCGAAGTGAAGGCAGGGTCCCTTTCCCTGGTCACATGGGCCATGGCAGGATCCAGACACAGGTCATAGCAGCACAAGCAGTGGAGGTGTTGTCCTGTGGAAAGTTAGGAATCAAGTGAGGTTTTAGACAAAAAATGGTGGTCACCTCTGCGCAGTGTACACTGTCCCCGCCACCGGTGATCCCCATTGGCCACTGTACTCCATAGAGCCCCATTTTAGTCAATGAGGAAAAGCAGAGAGGTGCAAGACCAACTCCTGCCATGACGCCCAATGCCGGCTGAGTTACCTCACTTCCACCTATCCATACTTACAGGACAGGTGGTAGCAAATTTATAGTGGTAGACAACGTTCAGAAATTAGAAACTGCGTCATTGCTGTAAATTGCACATATATTGCCATTCATATTTTCAGATGACATAAATGCTCTATGTACACTGAGGTGATGGTTCCATTGTTCAATTTGTGACACTCTACTCGCTCTTGTGTCCCTTAGATACCTACCACTGCAGAGGAATAGGAGGAGGAGACAAGACCCTGTGTACTTGGCTACACTGGAGGACAGGCATATAATACTCACCTCTAGACTGGACAGGGCCAAAATTCCAGAGCTGTGTGCACAATTGGAGCCTGATCTGATATCAGCTATCCGTCATCCCACTGGGACCCCCCCCTCTTGTGCAAGTTCGATCAGTGGCAACTGGTTCTTTCTAAGTGACAGTGGGCTTGACAGAAGGAATGTCACAGCCAATGTTCTCAATCATGCTGGCAAACGATTTGTCTGCCTGGGTCAAACACATGTGCAGCTACATCGCTTTCCCCCAAGTTGAAGATTTGGCCACTATGAAGGTAGGATTCTATGCAATGGGACATATACTAAATATTATTGGGGTAACTGACAGAACACGTATTGCGTTTATCCCCCCCCAAGCACAATGAACAGGTGCTCAGGAATCGGAAGAGTTTCCACTCACTCAATGTGCAAATGGTGTGCCTTGCAGACCAGTACATCTCCTACGTCACAGCCAAGTATCCTCGATTGGTGCATGACGCCTTCCTCCTGAGGAATAGCAACATCCCAAATGTGATTGCACAACTATAGAGGCACATGGTGTGGCTAATAGGTGAGCCAGAGTCCCCACCCAATGTATGTCAGTGTATGGCATCAGGAGTTCTCCCCCATACCATTGTGTAAGGCTAATGTTTGTCCCTCAATACTTGCAGGTGTCTCTGTCTACCCAAACCTATTGTGGCTCCTGACCCCTGTGAGGAATGCCAGGACAGGGGCTTAGAATCATTGTAATGATGCACATGGGCGAACCAGGCGGATCATAGAATGTACCTTCGGCCTCCTGAAGGCCAGGTTCAGATGTTTCCATCCAACAGGTGGATCCCTGTGCTACTCCCCTGAGAAGGTATGCCAGATAGTTGTAGCATGCTGCATGTTGAACAATCTGGTCCTCAGACGACACATACTTTATCTGCAGGAGGAGGGGATTGGAAATGCCCCTGTGGCAGTAGTGGACCCTGAGGACCGTGTGGATGAGGAGGCAGAGAAAGAGGATGTGGACAACAGACCATCAGTTATACGTCAGTACTTCCAATGACTCACAGGTGAGACAGTGGAACTGACCATTCCTCTGATTATTTATGTTTTTTGTGTGGCTGTGACAGGATGGCATTCCCTTCCTTTGCATCTCAAATGACTGTCACCTATGCCTTCTCATTTTGCAGAAGTTGGTGTTATAACAATTGTGTACTGATGTGATGACTACAGACAGCTACAGGTCATTATTTGTATGCTATCACTGTGTTCAGGTCATTTGCACAAGATGTAACTGTTACCATAATTGCACATTTTCATCACATAAAGCACTATCACTCAAGTTGTGTTCAAGGGTTTTTTTGTAGTGAAATTTCTAGACGGAATAGTGCAATGGAATGGGGTGATGGTAGAGGGAAGTCCAGGGTATTGGTCCAGTCTGTTTGTAGCACAGGTCCAGTGTCCAAGAGGCTATAGGAAGGGTAGCAAAGGCAGTTCAAAGTTGACAAAGTGACAGGGTGGGACACAAGGGGGACATTCAGGAGGGTCTCATTCCCTGGCAGTGGGCTTGGTCTTGGCAAGTCTCTCTGGCATCTGTCTGGGTTGCAGGGAACGTTTGCGGGTTGGTTCACCTTCTGCAGGGGGAGGTGTGCTGGTGGCCTCTGGGTCCTGTGGCTGGGCATCCTGTCCACTAGCTGCAGCAGATGTGGTGGGCTGTTCAGTTGACTGGCTAGTGGAAGGGGCCCGCTGGTTTGCTGTATATTGCCTCATGATGTTCGCCATATCAGCCAGCACCCCTGCTGTGGAGACCATGGTGGTGTTGAGGGCCTGCAAATCTTTCCTGATATCCTGATGGTGTGCCTCCTGCAGCCACTGGTTCTCCTGCATGATGTCAAGAATCTGGCCCATCTTGTCCTGGGATTGTAGGTAGGCCCCAGGACATTAGTGAGTGCCTCCAGGGCAGTCGGTTCCCTGAGCCTGTCCTCCCCTGGGGCACAGCTGTCGTCCAAGTGTCCCTGTCCCCCAGTGCCTCTGTCCCCTGAACGGTGTGCCCTCCACCACTGCCACTGACCCCAGGACCCTGATTGTCTTGGCTGTGAGGTGTGGACTGGGATCCCTGTACATGTGGGCACACTGCTGATTGAGGTGTCCTGGGGGCAGAGGTGTGGGGACTTTGAGTGGGTGCTGTGGTGTTGGATACTGAGTGAGGAGGCTCTGTGGTGGACTGGGAGTGGGCTGGGGTGGCCGACTGACCAGTGGTCCCTGATGGGCCAGGAAGTTCATCCAGATGTCTAGAGTTACTGTCATCACTGAGGGCATCTTCTCTTGGGGGACTTGATAGCCGTGGCACCTCCCCGCCGCTAGGATTGGCTGGGGCACCTGTGGGGATGTCAGTGATGTATTATGAATCCTGTCTGTGACATATTCTACATCCCTATCTTCCCCTATATCGTTGCTGTTGCACTGCCCCCTTTGTTTGCATGTGGTAATGGATTGTGGGATTGTTAGTTCTCCATGCTGTGCATGCACAGGTGGTGGGTGTACATGCAGGGCTTGGAGGGCTGTACATGCAGTGGGTATGGCATGCAGGCTTGGCATTGAGGTTAGTCATATGTTAAGGTGCACTGTGTGGGACCAAGGGGAGAGTTAGGAGTCAGGGTGAGGGGGTGAGACGACTTGCAGGTATGGGGGGGTGAAAGGTAGTAAATATTGACTCACCAGTGCCTAGTCTTCCAGCAACTCCAGTGAGTCCCTCAAGATGCAGTATTGCCAAGACTTGATCCTCCCAGGCTGTTAGCTATGGGAGATGAGGTGGGGGTCCACCGCCAGTCCTCTGGATGGCGAGCTGGTGCCTTGCCGCCATGGAATGTACCTTCCCCCGTAGGTCGTTCCACCTCTTCTTGATGTCGTCCCTTGTTCGTGGGTGCTGTCCTGCAGCATTCACCCAGTCCACAATTCTCCACCATAGCTCCATCTTCCTTGCTATGAATATTTGCTGTACCTGTGCTCCAAACAGCTGTGGTTCTACCATGACTATTTCCTCCGCCATGACGCAAAACTCCTCATCAGTGAAACAGGGGTGCCTTCGTGGGGACTGTGATGTTGTGTGGTGTGTGGTGTGTTGTGCAGTGGGTGTTAACTAATGTGGTGAGTTCTGGGGTGCGTGATGGATGGCTTGGTGTTAGAGGTGTGTGTAGTTGTGTCTGTGATTTGCGTGTCTGTCTCTTGGCTATTTATCATGTTCATGAAGGGTAGAGGGTAATGTGGGTGGGTGTTTTATAGTGCTGTGGGTGGGGTGTGTGTATTAGTGTCAGGTGTGTGTTTTTGGTATTGGCCAATGTTGTGTTGTATTGTTTTTGGATGGCCATTTTGACCGCGCCGGTGTGTACCGCCAATGGTTTACCAGTATTGAATATCCGCCGTGGTGATTCGTGGGTCATAATGTGGAGGGCGTTGTTTTGTTGGCATGACGGTGTGGGTGTTCGTACCAACACTTTACCACTTACCTTTGATCTGGCAGATTTGTGTTTGTGGCAGTATTCTGGTGTGGATGTTCGCCTCCGCAACGGTATGTTGGTGGCAGTCACCACGGCGGTAAGCAGCCTTTACCGCCAATGTCATAATGAGGGCCTATATTTCTGAAGTCAATCGACAACTTATACCTGGATAAGCATATGCACATCTGTCTGGTAACCACTGGCAGAGATCACGTTTGATAGAGAAAAAACTCTCTTTATGGAAAGAACGCTGCCTTATTTTAGACCAGGAGTACAGGTATATGTACATCACTGCGCAAACAACACCCTGCATTTACATACTCCCTAAGGTGCATAAAACAGGTACTTTCCCATCCAGGGAGACCTATCATATTTGGTATTGGTGCACCCACTAAACATATTTCTGAATATATAGATACATTTTTACAACCTATGGTACGTAACCTGCCCTCTTATGTTCAAGACACTAGGGATTTACTATGCCAGCTAGAGGACCTGGATTGGACTGAGGACTGTAAGTTTGTTACGTTCAATGTCAAATCATTATATACATCCATTCCACTAGAAAAGGAATTAGAGGCACTGACATCTACACTTTCCTATAGAAATGCATCTCTGTATGAACATACTGCCATGCTGATAGAACTCACAAGACTGGCTTTGGAGAATAATGTTTTTCTACATGATGGCAGTTGGTACAAATAAGCACTAGGCGTTGCTATGGGGGCAAAATGTTCACCCTCGTATGCCAACCTTAATATGGGGCACTTCGAAAAATACCCTCCTTGGACAGATTGCCCACCAGCCATTTTGCAGCACATCCTATATTGGGGGAGATACATAGATTATATACTAGTCATCTGGACTGGTTCATACTCAGACTTGGACCTTCTTATTCACTACTTGAACAATAACAGCTACAATCTACAATTCACACACCATGTGGGACCTGTGGACTCCGAAAAAACATATCAGAAAAAAGTATGTAAGTTTCTCTATGATCACCAAGTTCAGCCCAGTTAGCTCAGTGGTGTATCGTATTCTCAAATGTCACTGGCACCTACCACTATTGGATACTAATCTTAGTAGGGTACTAATGAAGGGTTCTTCTTTCACTCACAGCAGGGGGACTACCCTGAGGGAGAAAAGTTGCACCAGTTATGTTGCTCTCATCATAGATGACAAACCTAGGATGTGGCTGCCCACTAGACCCATGTATTTTTTTTAATGTGGTGGATGCATCACATGTCGTTTTGCACTTGACAAAACCGTGACCTTTTCTTACAATACTAAGGAAGTTTATCATGTAAAGCAGTTCATTAACTGTAATTCTAAATTCATGGTTTACTGTATCATTTGTGTATGTGAGAAAATTTACATCAGCAGTACCATCCGACCACTTAAAGAACGGGTACAAGAGCACATAAGAGCTATTAGAAACAACAATCTGAACTACCCCATAGCAATATATTACAATTCCACACATAGGAACACATAGGTCTTAAACATCAAGTTACGTGGTGTTACACTGATAACCAGTCATCCTAGAGGAGGGGACAGGAGTAATGAACTTAGGAAATGTGAAGCTAAATGGATCATCAAATTAAGGGCTTTAGACAAAGGACTGAATACGGCTAGAGTACTACATGTATTCTTGGAATAATTTCATCTTAATATACTGTTGTGTAATCTTGACCAATACACTATAATGCATTTGTTGAAAATATGTTTTTTCTCTGCTTATGAATGGTCTATATATACATTCTTAACATCTTGGGTTTATTTTTTAATCCAATGCCGTAGGATACGCCATTTTCCCCTTAGACTATTCACACTGTCTTCTCCTATATGAGAGATACAGGGCCCATACATCAGATAGGTTTGTGGTTTTATATATACGATTCTGTATATATAATTTATTAACTATTGTATCACTGCCATATATTAATTTTAGATAGCGTTACCAGTTTTTGACTTCATTTGATTGTGCTAAATAAAACTTGGAAATTTTGACTCATATAATGTATGTCTATCATTTTTTCAGCTTCCCTACCTTTGGTGTTCTTCACATACTATCTACTTTCTATAGGTCATTCACAACACTAATAAAATTTCTTTGCTTCTGATTTTTCTTACATACTATTGCATGTAATGGATATTTGACTTCTATTGCATTACTCTACTTGGAAGAATTGTGATTTAACTATTATATCATGATATTGTAATAATTACGTCTTTCAAACTCCGCTACTTTTTTGTGTGTATTCTAGACTTATTATAGTTGGACTTTGTTTAGGAGGTATTTTGGGATTGGCTGGCTAATAAATATTACCTATTTGATTTAATGGATTTCAGTGAGGACTTGATCGTTTTCGCAGTTTGCTATTGTGTGGTGGTTCTTCTAATATGGCAGCAGTTTATTGTATTTGGAATTAAACCTTACTGGTCACAGTCCTCTTTCTATGTCCTGGGATGCACGAAATCCACAAAATAGCATACGGACTAAAGAACCATGAAACTTATTAACTTGCCCATACATCTGTAATACGTCCAGGTGTTGTGTGGTTGTGGCTGCGGGATCTTGTCCTACTGTGCATCTCTGCACGCTCCCTCACCGACCCCCATCCAGTGGGAGCCTCTTCATAAGCCACTAGGCAGCCCAGGTTCTCAGTTGGCGGGGGAGGGGCTGGCAGGAAGGGAGGAGGGTCCTCACTTCCCACACAGAGCCCCTGCGGGTCAGTCATTGGTTAGCGCTCATCCATCACTGGCTCACACTAGACTGATGTCCCTTCAGAGGCATCATCCGTGGAGGCATTCTGTGTCTCCCAGTTGTCTACCACTTCTCCTTTACCCTCACCCAGTGTGTAACGTCTGCTACCCACGTGTCCAGCCGAGGTCCATACCTATTTTTCCAGGCCATCACCACTCTCCTGCGTGCCAACAACAATGTCAGATCCGCAAATCTGTTCCCCACTTTTTTAATTAAAGGTCTGTCAAAAAGGCCGAGTAAACCTACTGCCGAGCCAACGTCCAACTGTCTATTTAGGGCAATGTTGAGCCGGGCAACCATGCCCCCCCAGTATTGTCTTAGTGCTGGAAATTCCCAAGTCATGTGACGAAAGTCAGCATCAGCCAACTGACATCGGAGGCATGCTCCTGTCTTTACCCCATATGTCTAGTTAGTTCTGTGTGGGGTGAGGTATGTCTGTGAACGTAGTTATACTGTACATACTTCATTTGTGTATTACGTGAGATCTTGGCGGTCATTCTGACCGCGGCGGGTGACGGTAGCCGCCCGCCATGCGGTCACCGCCATTTGGCCGCTCCACGGTCAAAAGACCGCGGAGGCCATTCTGGCTTTCCCACTGGGCCGGCGGGCGCCCGCCAAAGGAGCGCCCGCCGGCCCAGCGGAAAAGGCCCTGCAACACAGAGGCCGGCTCCGAATGGAGCCGGCGGTGTTGCAGGGGTGCGACGGGTGCAGTTGCACCCATCGCGATTTTCACTGTCTGCTATGCAGACAGTGAAAATCATGCTGGGGCCCTGTTAGGGGGCCCCTGCACTGCCCATGCACTGCCAGTGGCATGGGCAGTGCAGGGGCCCCCAGGGGCCCCACGACACCCGTTACCGCCATCCTGTTCCTGACGGTAAACACCGCCAGAA
This sequence comes from Pleurodeles waltl, assembly GCF_031143425.1. Classification (NCBI taxonomy): domain Eukaryota; kingdom Metazoa; phylum Chordata; class Amphibia; order Caudata; family Salamandridae; genus Pleurodeles; species Pleurodeles waltl. The sequence continues at coordinate 235,910,527 of NC_090436.1, forward strand.
AAAGGATGGCGGGAAGGGGGTCGGAATCTCCATGGCGGCGCTGCAAGCAGCGCCGCCATGGAGATTCAGCCCAGCCAGGGGTAATCCGGCGGGAAACCACCAGATCCCCTTTTCTGACCGCGGCTTTACCGCCGCGGTCAGAATGGGCACTGAAGCACAGCCAGCCTGTTGGCGGTGCTTCCGTGTCCATCCACCCTGGCGGTCCATGACCGCCAGGGTTGGTATGAGGGCCAGTGTGTGCAGAGGCTAAAGTTTTAGCCCATTCGGAGTCTGTCATGTTCCTGCCTATATCCGTGTCCCATTTGAGTCGCAGTATGTCTAGTGGTCATTCTATCATCCCATTCAGTGCCTTATAGATACATGTGATCAGGTGAGATCCCCCTACAGCAACTAGCATACTCTGGAGGGCTGCCGTCGTGGGGGGCTCTTCTCTGCTGTCCCCCCATAACCCCTTCAGGGCTCTTGCAATGGCCTCATAAGTTGAGAATTGGCCAGTATGTAAATCCCTCAGCTCCACCAAGTCACCAAAGGGTAGCAGCATCCCCCCTTGGTAGCAGTCACCCCCTGTAGTAATCCATACTTCAGTCCAAGAGTTTATATGTCTGGGAGTGAAAGGGGTAGTTGGATCGCCATGTGGAATGCCTGTAAGAGGTACCATCGGGGCATAGGGGATAGTTGTGATGGTTCTCTTAAGAGCCCTACGCCACACAACCATGGCTATGCATTCCAATATGGATCTAGGAGGACATTGTCTCCCTCGAAGCAGTCATGCTAAGAAGTCCTCCCTTTGCTTAACTTCATCATCTGGGGTGGTTTCTAATAAGTCTAGTCCATTTAGCCATTGGTCTACCCACTGTAATTGAGCCGCCAGGTAGTATAGCTAGAAGTCAGGGACTACGAGTCTCCCACTCTCGGGTGTCTTACGGAGGGTTCCCAGTACTACCCGACAACGTCCCCTGTCCCACACCAGTTCCCGCAGCAAGGTGTCTAGGGTTCGGAACCATGATACCGATATGTGCCGTTGAAGGCTGGTAAAATAGTAAAGGAGTCTAGGGAGCATCACCATCTTGGAAAGAGTGACCCTGGCCATGACTGGTAACTGTAACGAGTGCCAAAAGGCCACCACAGTTTTCAGTGTGCAGAGTGCCAACCCCAGGTTACCCTTTCTAATGTGCCGTCAATCATGACAAATCTCTATTCCCAGATATCGAAACGTTCAGGGAGCCCATTGTACATCCTTCGGGGACGAGAGTGGGTGCGCCACCCCTTTGAGCATCGGGACACACGTCTTCCTTCTATTGAGTCGTAAGTGTCCACCGAAGTCCTCTAGCATTCGGAGTACCTGGGGTATTGCAGCATTCCTATTTTGTACATAAATAAGGAGATTGTCTGCGTAAAGAGAGATGATGTGTGGGACCCCTCCTCTGTGTACTCCCCACTCCTGTCCCTTGGCCCTGAAGCTCTCCACTAGCAGTTCTATGGCCATAGCAAACAGCAAGGGCGAGAGCGGGTAGCCCTGTCTAGTCCCCCTGTAGATATCATAACTGGTGGATATTGTGCGCCCAGTCTTGACCCTTACTGTAGGACAGGTGTAAAGTAGTTTAACCCATCTCACCAGTCCGGTCCAAGGCCCATGCGCAACATCACAGCCTCCAGATATCCCCAGCATACCTTTTCCAGGTCCACCGACACTATCATTGCTGCTAGGTCAGGTGGGTGTCTTTCATTATACAGTAGCGTGTAGAGCCTTCGCCAGTTGTTTGACATGTTCCGCGCAGGGATGAACCCGTTCTGATCCTCATGTATGAGGTCCCCCATGAATGGGAGCAATTGGTTCGCTAGCACTTTGCTAAGTACCTTAAAGTCAGTGTTTAGCATTGAGAGTGGGTGATAGACAGCCACTGTTGCCTTGTCCTGTTTCCCTTTGGGCGAGGATATCATTAACGCCTCCCTAGTGGAGGGGAGCAGTTCTCCCTTTGCATGGGTTCTACACACAAATCACATATTTGGGCATCAACAATAACAGTAACAACAACAGGACTATGCAATCCCCAACTCCCAGTCCCCAGGGCAGTGCGGTAACGGCCGACCGCCAAAACCTTTGATGTAAATCTGTGACAAGCCATCGTCTTCACCCTACTGGAGTAATCCAAGGGCGAATGGGGGTGCTCTCGCGTGTGCCTTCTCAGTAGTGGCTAATTTCGATGGTGTCTGGACCAGCCCAATTCTGTTTGTGGGTTGCCACTCCCGTATTATGAAGTCCGTACGGTGTTATAAGATATCATCTGCTAAAGAATGTGTTCAGCTGTCTGAGGTGTCACGTGTGAGAGATCATCAAGTAGGCTTGCAACCGAGTCATGGACAGAGGAATCCTCTGTCCCATGGGCATTTGTGTGAGCATTTTTTGTCTTTGTCTGACGAGGGCGACTCTGTCAAGGACCCAGCTGCCCTGATCACTGCGCGTTTTCCCTGGCTTGCTTGCATTTGTGTCAGCCGGACCACTCTGACGTTTGGGACCAATCCCTAGCCCAATGTCTCTTTCTCCGGTGCTGTGACAGAGTCCTGTGGTCCCTGGTCATCTTTTCCTGCTTTGTACGTTTCGAGCCAGGTCCAGGCTTCTTCTGGGTTCAGGCAGAAATGGGTACAGGCCTCCCATATTATCTTTAATTTTGAGGGAAATAACAGTGCGTACTGGATTTCTTCTGTTCTTAGTGCATTCTTCAATTCCATATAGGACCCCTGTTTGGCCTGCACCGATTCTGTATAGTCCGGGAACATATTGACTATGCTGTTCTCCACCTCAAAGGGGCCTGTGTCGCGTGCTCTCTGAAGCAGTAAGTCCCGGTCCTTGGCCACAACCGATCTGGGGGTCTTCCTGGTCCTGGATGTCTGGCCGGGACTCTGTGTGCTCTTTCCAGAGTGAAGAATGGCGCGAGTGGTTCCTTGCCCATAAGCTCTTTCATCCAGGGCTCCAGGTAGGCCATCATGTCCGTGCCTTCTATACATTTTGGAAAGCCTATGATACGTATGTTATTGTGCCTGCTTTGGCCCTCTGTGTCCTCCGCCCTATGTTCCAGTCTCTGCACTGTGTCTATGAGGTGAGCGAGCTGGGTCTACTGCCCCCGCTGCAACGTGCCCAACTCCGTCAGTTGCTCCTCTGTGTTTTCCACCCTGTCCGTCAATTTCCAGTGATCAGTTCTCAGCAGGCCCAACTCGGCTGACACTTTCCCTATCTCCTGCCATAGGGTGTTCTTAGATTCCTCAGTCGCCTCCAAGATCTTCTGTAAGGTGTATTGCATTTGGGGCGGCTGATTTGCCAATTGCGGCATCATTGTTCTAGCACTTTACCCACACTCTGGGCTAAGCGCACGCGACTCCTGAAGTTTAGGGTGTTGTTTCCCCATTGGGATCCCTCTACACTATTTGGCTGGTTCTGGCCTGTGTGTTCCCTCTCAGATTGGGTGGGGGACCTCTTGCCACCAACGTTGGTCCCCTCTCTACTGTTAGGGACTCCTGGTGTCCCAACGGTTCATACAGATCCCCTACAGCATGGGGCCTCTTGTGTTCCTGACCGCCCGCTCATGTGTCTTCACCTCTGCCTCTGGCTGCTGTTGCTGGCCTCATGGTTTCTGGGGCAGACGAGCAGTCCCCGTGTCCTGAATGCCCTTGCCCTTCACAGACCCACCGGGTCCACTATGGGTCCACTCCCCTTCTTTCCAGTAGTGGCCTTGTCCGTCCCTCATTGTGGAGTGCTTGCCCACATCTGGTTGCGCTTTGGCAGGGTAGGGCCCCTCTGTCTGACTCCATCGCCGGGTGTCAGAGTTGCCACGCATGCACAGGTCCAGGGTCCAGGGTCATCAGCAGCGGCTGCAGTGCGAAGCAGGAGCTCTGGGGGCCTCAAACCCCCTGACTGGAGCTGCTGAGGCACAACAGTGTCTTTTTTTTCAGTGGGTAGATGGGTCTGTGGGCCCCTGTTTTCACAGCAGGTGGGGCCATTCATCAGCGTGCAGCCCTCTCGTCCAGCGCCGCCTCCCGCTGCCTCTCTCCTAGTGTCCAGTTCCGAGGGGTGAGCTCGCCACCATCAGCTGCTACCCTCCATGGACCCCTTTCCAAAAAACCCTGTTACTCTTGCACCACTCCCGGCACACCACATCTCCTGCGTTGAGGAACCCTTGCTTCCACACTGCTCGCTTTCTCTGCGGCCTCTGCTGGGGATGAGATGGGGAGGGGCAAGAGGGTCACCGTTTCGCAGCCACGCAGCCGCACCTCTGCTTCAGAGGGTCCCATGGGCTTAATATCTCCTTCCTTCCTTGAGGCTGCAGGCGTTGGGGTACCAGCACTGCGGCCGTATCCCTCCCCTACAGCCGGCTCCAATGTTCGTTTATCTAGCGCTGCTGCACGCTCGCCATTTTAGGCAGCAGAATTGACACCGCTCACGTTGGCTGCAGCACATGACTCGAGTCTCCAGCATCTGTCCACACTCCCGGCACGTTGTTCTGCTGGGAGCGGCACTGGAGGTTAAATGATTCTGGGAAGGCCAGTCCAGAGCTACCCCTCTATCCTGCTGCCATCTTCTGCAGTTAGCTCTGCCCCCCCTTGAGTCGGCCTATGTTATACTTGCCTAGGTGTATGCTGGATCCTATTTGTCACAGAGACAATGTATATGAATATGATTAGGTCAGGTTGGTGGTTGGAAGGATCGCAATAGGATGAAAGAGGTATATATTAAATGATTAATTGTGGATATGGTTTCTCTGGCTGTGTGTTACAGCTTCTCTTTTCACTCCAGTTTATAGTTGGGACTGTGTAGTAACTTACAGTTTCCATTAACAGTATAGAGACTTATCATGCCCACAAACAACCTTTTGTATTATCTGTCTACGAAGTGTAAGAGATTCTCTGGTTGTGTGTTATAGTTTCTCTTTTTACTCTGGTTCATAGTTGGCACTGTGTAGTAACTTACGGTTTCCATTAACAGGACGGAAGCTTGTCATGGTCCCAAAAACAACCTTTTGAATTATCTGATTACGGATTTTTTTTAAACTCATTTGCCTTCTTGATTTAAGTTGAATGTGAATTAAGTGTAAGAGATTCTTTGGGTTTACTTTTTTGTACGCCAGGCACGGGTGGTTTATGTTGGTTCTTTCATTACAATTACCTGTTTTATGCTTTGATTTTGCTACATAATTGATAGCTGGCTTATTTCGGTACAGTGTGCATAGGGTTTGATGATCTATGTCATAAGATGGGTTGCGCCATAAGACTATTCTTCTTGGTAGGTTCTGACTTAGTTGACTGGTAATTTTACTCACTTTTTATGTGTCAGTCCTTTGCGCACCTCTCCTCAGTATCTATAGTTCACCTTCTCTTTCTCTTACATATACAGTATAATTAAACAATACAATTACATTTCGATCATTTGTTCATCTTTTTACTTCACAGCCTTGAAAAAGCCACAGTAGTGACAAAACACGTGTAGGCCGTTTAAGAAGGTATTGTCAACTAAGGACTTCTTAACACAAGTGGTGTTATTACTCACTAAAGAAGAAATTATCTTCCTTGAAGGACTTGCCTGTCACTTCTGCAACTCTGAATATATACAAAGAATACTTATTGGGACTAAGTTTGAGTGCTGTGGCTTGACTTTGGCATATACATTCTCTGAAGAAAAGAGTCTGTTCCAGCTTTGTACACTAACAGTTCCTGTGCAAATCATCCTAACATCATTATTATGTCTGGTGTGTCCCAGTTCACTCCATTTATTTTCATGTCCAAAGTACCTGATTAGACGTGTGTGTCTCATCCAAATAGGTTGATTGTTACTTCCTTTAATGTGAGTCCCTTGGGGCACTGATTCACTAGTTGCAGCAAGAATCACATGCACCATCAGGGACATTCCGGGCAGCAAAAATCACTAAGCGGATACTGGCTGTCACCAGGGTTCACGCCTGCAACCATTTAAGGATATTAATGCCAGTTATCGAAGCCATGCTTGTTACCATCCTGCAGCCTTTATTTTTAGAATTGAGTTCTACTTTCTCAGAGTTTAATGTAGTCACAGTTTTCCTATATTTTATTTATTTCACATAGGTTTGTTTTAGCATGACCGAACCTGATTTTGTGGTACAAAGCAACCGATTGGAACCTAGTTCCACAGTCGACGTCACAACACCAAAGCCACCTTTATCATCGGTACAACCAGTTGGGGTAAAAACTCTGCCAGAAAATGTGGTGGCATAGTTTCTCAATCTGCCAACTCTACTATTTGCCTCTTTAGTAACTATTGCAGAACTGTCAATGCATTTGTTTTTAGAGCTTCATGAACTATTGTTCTAGCAAAAGCTTATTTTAACTCATCTTCTCATAGTTTCTAATATGCCCCTTTTCACCCCCAAACTCACAACCATACTAAAACATGTTTCTCACATTTTTATTTGGAGAACATTGTGACTGCATTTCACTTTAACTACATCCTCTGCCCTCTATCTAATCTCCTCAGTTTATAGTACCACCAGTAACAGCACAACATATTGCTTTTCTCAATAAACAAGCCATAACACTTTCACAGAGTTTCAGTAACTCATACTTCACACCTGCTCACCAAGCTACAGCTTTCAACAAACAAACTGCTTAATAATAATCACATAGGTGAAACCTAAGGCATTTACCAATCCTTGTTTCCTATCTCCCTCTTCTTTTTCCTGTCCCTCTCTCATTCTATGCTCTCCCTTCTCTACTCTTGCAGATTACAGGCTCTCATCCATCCTGTCCTCTCCCATCACTGCATAAACCGCCATTAATATACTATTTCTCATTATCTGATCCCTGGCCCTATACTCTCACCCTCCTGTGCCCTTTCCCAGCCTATATTCTCTTACAGCCTGCGCTCTTTCCTTCTCCCAGTCCCATCTTTTGTTCTCACCCCTCCCTCTGCTTCTCTCTTCCTATACTCTAGCATTTGCTCTTTGTCCCATCCTGCACTCTTTGATTTTACTTTCTTTCTCAGCTTTGCACATTTTATCTACACGTTCTACCTCCCTTCCACTCCTCTGCTATTCTCTCCGAATGGTATGCTTTTCTCCACCCAGTGCTGTTTGTCATTCTGTGTCCTCTCGCATTCTGTGGTCTCTAATTCTGTTCGTTCCTATCATGTGCACTCGCCCATTGCTTTTGCCAATGCGCAGGCTAAAGCAAAGCCCAATGATGTGTCAATGTTTGTTTTTTAAATGTGACATTAATTAAAGCAGGATTTAAAGTATTCAACTCAACTCAGCTCAATAGTCTTTATTTGTTCTTTTCAAAAATATCATAAAATATCCACACATTACAAATAACACAACAAAAAGAGAAACAATAAATATACACAATAGGTGAAATAAATATGATAAAAACATGATAAAAATCATATCATCATACCAGGCCTTTGCTTAAAAAGCTACACATACAAAAAAAGCAACATTCAGACGGCCACTTGAAACACATACAGTGCAAACCACATCATAAGGTGAAATAATAAGTGGTTTGCCATAAGTTAAAATAGCATTCTCTTCCTCTGGGCTATAATGCATTTCAATAAGCAACCAACTGAGTGGCAGGTATTATGATCAATGAGTAGCTGGAGGAAGAACAAAGCAGCTTTACAAAACTTACAAAAGAAGACAAAAATCCAAAAACGACTGAGTTGAATGCTCATCACATGGAGAGATACAAATTTCAGCAGATGAAGATTGCCCTGGTGGAAACCATAGCAACCACTGAATCCTACCTCGTCTGAACCGAGACAATTGTGTTCGCTCATACACGTTCTGCACAAAGAGCAAGTAGGGCGCGATTCCGGTAGACATCTGAATTATGCAATGGTCTCTCAAAGCTGGTTTCACTACCTCTACTGCCTCGTAGAGACCTGCCTGTATTTACAGAAACATTTCTGGACCCACATTCTGTCTGTTTTTGTGATAATATCTGGATTCACAAACAGATATTCACAACCCTAGGCCAGAGTAGTGCCTCTAATGTACTTCAACCATGGGATATTTATTCCAAAATTGCAAATAAGGCAGTCTCTAGTAATGGCCAGTTTGAACTCAGCTTCCTTATTTGCCCATATTGAACACCAAAGGACCATAGGAGCTACACTATTAAGTTATTGGACATACTCTAAGCCTATTTCCTGGTGCAAATGAAAGTGTGGTGCTCAAGGGGGAACCCCCAGCATCACTGTAACCCCAGATACCCATACTGTATGTCACAGTTGGGCGGCATTTCTTTCTAAAAATTTCCAGGCTAGTGGCAACCGGTTTTCTGCTGATACAGGAAGCAAGCAAAAAGGTAGTACAAGCAGACCGAGAAAAATCAACCAGTATATTTCTGATGCAAGAGGATCAAGAACAAGCTTCACCAAAGTCCAAGCCAAGATGCTGAAAAGAATTGGCCCTACCCAACTTCCTTCCACCTATGCATAATGTGCAGGTTTTAGTATTCTCGTAAAGTTAGTCTCCAAATTAAGATCCTTCATCAATGTTACAAAGCTTAAAATAAGGATCTTGAGGTCATTAGCTGTCTTGGCAAGGGGTACCGCATCATTCACGTATAGTAAGGGATGTGCAGTCTTTCCCCCTACACATGGTACATCAGCACCAGCGGACACCAAGATCCTTTCCAGGTCGTGAATATAAAGCAGAAACAGAAGGGGGACGAGTACGCAACCTTGGCAAATACCTCATTTGCTTTAAAAAATGGGATACACTCACCTGCATTCCCAAACCTATTGAAGGCCAAAAGATCCCAGTGAAGTTATCTTAGAAAGGAGACCAGACCCCCTTCTAGCCCAATAGACTGAAGAATGGCTCGTAACTTGGACCTGTTGACACAATCAAAGACAGTTGATAGGTCCATGAATGCCAAGTGGATAGGAGGCTCTTTGCACACTTATATTTAGCCACAATAAGATGTCAATTGAGGCACTGCTCAATTGTCCTGAGACCCTTCTTAATTTGTATTGTACCTGCAAGAGGATATTCCTCTCATTAATCCAGGTGAGAAGTCGTTCCAGAATAACTCTGCCAACTATTTTGGTTGTGGAATCTAGGAGGGAAATCATGCGATATCACCTTGGGTCGTGGGCATTACCGTTTAAAAAAAATAGGAATGATGATTGAGTGGCACCACAAAGATGGGGCCCCCACCTGATAAATGGAGTTAAATACATTGGTGAGCACTGGAGTCCAGAACCCAGCGTCCTCTTGAAAGTGAGGGGGACTCCAGGTGTGCCTGGATCCTTCTTACAAAGACTATGCTGAATAGCTTTAAGAACTTCTTCTTCCCGGAAGAAAAGACTGTCACATTAAAAACTTTTGTTCTGGCTCTCAACTGGGCTACAGCACTAGAGGAATAAACAACAGAGAAATGTTCAATCCAGGTGTTGGAAGTAATATGAACTATAACTTTATCTGGAGATGGCCAGGGGGATAGGCTTCTGTATTCTGGCACATGACAATAGCCTCCCATTTCGTATCCTTGAGAGCTGATTTGCTCATTTCAGAACCAGTGCAGAATCAGTGCAAGGTACAATAACACTATGGTCTCTAGAGGTCTGTTTTAGGGCCCTTTCCAAACAATCATTACCTCTCTACATTCTTTGTCAAATCAGGATTTCTCGTGAGGGGAACCCTACCCATGGGGCCAGTCAGCATAGCTTTAATACATGATAACAGTTCAATAAAGTTACTTAACACAAGGGAGGGTCCCTGGGCATCCTGGATACAAAGATTCTCCAAGGCCATGCTGCTACCAACAACCTGACTCAAAAGTAATTTCATAGGGCAGAATGCCAAACTAACCTGCAGCCAGTGTCTCCGGTGGATAACACCTGAGTGTTCCCAGTGATTACATACTTCTGCTTCGTATGGGCGGCAAACTGCACAGAAAGGGGATTATGATCACTATAAACTAAGACCAACACTTCAGCCCCCCTGATCATAGTAGACAAACTCCGAGAGGTAAATACATAGTCAATTATAGAACCGCTTCGCCTCCCAGTAAAAGTAGGCATTGTGAAAGTGGGAAATTAGAGGCCACATTCACTAAATAACATCTCCTAGTATCCATAAGTTTGGGTTCCTCTTCCAATGCAGTAGGGTCAACAATTGCTGGTGATAAAGAAGGCAGGGTGCCCAGTTTAGCGTTGATGTCACCTGCCAAATTAAGATGAAAGGGTCTGCAGCATGTTCCTCCTTTTCTACTAAAGAGATCAACCCCTGAAAAATTGTGGTACCCTTGCTTGTAAAATCATTATTCCACAAATTTGCCATATAGAGCTTCTAGTTGCTTCCCCAGCAAAGGTTAAAATCCTATACCACATCCATTTCGACCACAATAGGTGATATGGTGTGTCCACTGTTGACATTGAACCAGGCTGCTAATTCCCCTTTGGGATGATCCACGGTGGAGGACAAGGCAGGGAGATTAAATGTGCTTCCCAAGTTTTCCTGCAATAAAACCAATATCATGTTCTTTAATGATGGTTTGTCAACGTACAATGTGAATTTTTGAGGCCAAGCCAGCGATATTCCAGCTAAGGCTCTTTACAGTGGAACTACAGTCAGCTCCCGGTCCGCCTGGCACGACGGTCTTTAGGTCTTCACGGGTCAGTAAAAAATGTTTAAGGGGCATCAAACCAGATGGGGCCAACAACGGAAGAGTCGTTGTGTGGTTGGTCCCACAGCCTCCAAAAACCACCCTATCGACCACACAATCGCTCACTCTGCCAAGATGTCAATCATTATCTCCCAAACCTGTGAGGGCCCCAAACTTTTTTGAAGGGGGTGCAACCTGGCAGAAGGTTGGTTGGTATCTTGATTTCCAGGAACCACAAGAATAGCGGGGGCTGGATGCTTATAGAGAAAGCCCAATGGCAAAATCCTGATTGAACTTGAGTTAACAATACTAGTGCCAGGACTTCGCCTGTGATCAATAGATTGCGAACATTATTACTAGTGTGTCACCTGGGAATTGCTTACCCAAGCGGCCAATGCCCCAGACCTGCCTTGAAAATAGAATTTCATTGCAGAAGTTGAGAACCGAACATCAAATCCATCAATTGCCTCATCCCCGGGAACCAGACTAACATTGGCAAGAGTGGATACCTTGCCATGTATACTAGCACTAGAACTATCCCTCGCAGGTGATTTTAACAGAGCAGTGGTAGGAACTATAGATGTAGAAGGCACATCGCAACATGAGGGATAGAGTGAGTGTACAGAGTCCCAAGTAGCGTGTGAGAGTCGTGATCAGCTAATTTAATTTCCTTGGAAACAAGGCCCACCACCCTTGACAAAAAGCTTCCAATTGTGGCACGGTTTTGTGATTGGAGGGCTTGTAAAGATCCAGTGCCAGCCTTCTGCTTGCCCATATTCACCATAAATGAGCCACTAGTAACAAATAAGAAACAGAAAAAAATATTGAACACTCACAATATCACAGGAAATGATGGGCCTCCAAGAGTCGAAGGATAAATCCAATTGGGTGGGCAAAGCCCAGCCTCTTCCAGGCTTTGATGGGCTGAGACGGGCCAATCTTGTCATGGTCTTGTCATGGTCTTGGCCCGTGCATGCGCCCGGACGCGTCTTCCGTACGTCCCATGCTGCTGGAAGTATCTGGTGCTGTTGAGCACATCTGTGCGACCGGGCCTCTCCTTGACCATAGGGTATGCTGAGGGAGGGACGTAGTCCCGCTCAAGCAGGGCCACAGCAGATGTCACAGCAGGTGTCAGGAGCAATGCAGACGTAGTAGGCAAAACAACCCGACCTTTAAAGTCCCGCACTACGGGAAGTATCTGGTATTTTGAGTGCGTCTGTGTGAAAGGGCTCCTCCTTGACGACAGGGTATGCTGGGCGACGTAATTTCCCACAGCAGGGCCACTGCAGATGTCACAGCAGGTTTCAAGAGCAATGCATTCATAGCAGGCAAAACAACCCAACCTTTCAAAGCAGGACTACATATACATATTTTTGTTTAAAATCTATAACTAAGGTACAGTCACAGATTGGGACAGAATCATGTGCAATCTCTATTTGGATCTCTCCATTAGTGCAAACTAAAATATTTAAAAAATCAGTTATGATTATACAGCTCAAACTAGCTATTTACAGTGATTTCAAACTTTTTGTCTATTGGGCTATGCTCACCATTCATGAGGTCCAAGGCGTAGCACTTCATTGATACCCAGATCACCTTGCCCTACACTGATGCCCATAAAATTATTCAGAACCCTATCTGCTAAGTTTCTTATATTGCTTATTACTGAAAATGATCCATGGAGTAGAGTACCATTTGCCAACACACAAATAACATTGATAATGTGATCCTAGTGAAGCTAGACCTTGGTATTTTTAAACAACAAGGGGCAGATTTAAGAAAAGTGGCACTGCATCGAATGCAGTGCCACATTTCTAGCGCTCTTTAGTGCTCCCCTAACCATGTGTGCGCTTTATTTAAGATATGGTGCACCATGGCAGCAGTTAGGGAACTAGCGGCAAAATATTTTACACTAGTTTGGCATTTTGAAGGATTAGCGTAAAAAATGTTGGCGCTAATCCTGCAAAGCACATTGAAGCCCATCATAAATAATGGTGTGCCTCTTTTGAACTCCTGCAGGCATTAAAAATGGCGCAAAGAAATCTTTTAGATTTCTTTGCGCCATTTTTTCTGCACCCCCTATTGGGGGAACACCCCCTTGCATACATTATGCCTTGCAAAGGCATAATGTGGCACATTGGGTTACAAAGTGGCGCAATACATGCATTGCGCCACTTTGTAAGTCTGGCACAGTGTTTTTTGGACGCTGATGTGGCACTAGACCTTCTTAAATTCGGGCCCAAATGTTCCTTTCTCCTTTATCCACTTCCCAGTTTGTATTCGACAATGGGTCCTGCCATCCTAGCCCTGGCCAAAGCACAAGGGGTGTAAAATTGATATGGCGTGATATCTGACCCGCATGATGTCACCGGAAGGCGAATTATCCAATCCCTAATGGTGACAGTTGAAAACTATTTCCAAGGAAAAGGAAAGAGATCGGCTTTCAATTGCTCCATATTGAGATGTTTTTTTTGAGAAGACAGGAGGATGTTTTCTGTATGGCCATTTTTAAACAACCAGTCTATGAGTATACAGATGTGTAGACATATTATTTATTTAGTTCGTTTAAGCCATTCTTTTTTTTGCTAGGCACGTCCTATTGCAGCGATTTCCTCCGTTTACCAAAGCATACTGAATGTCAAAACGTGTGAATAACGATAAATTAATGCAGAATCAAATGGTGACTGTGAGGCATCTCGCCATGCCGTTTCCCTTTACTATGTAAATATAGAGTGGGCGGATGAGAAGAAAACACATGAGAATGTTTCTTCTAAATATTTAAGGATTCTGCAAAACATGTGAGAGATACAAAAATCAAAAGATAAACAGAAATCTCTAATGACATGATGGTAACTCAAAAGTCAACTCAGGAGGGACAATATTTCTGGAAAATGCAGTCATATTAAAATGCTTTTTCAACAATTTCACTTGAATTACCTGGCACACTTCTGGCTTCAGATAAAGAAAGCAGTGGCAAACTCAATAGTTCTGTCGGTTTTGTCACGCGTAAGTATCTCATCAAAGTTTGTTTTAGGTAAATTAAAGAAGCAGCTTTTCTTGCCTTGTTGCACGGCTTATGCAAGTAAAAAAAAACGTATGGGCCTACATAGAAATATTTCGGGTCAGCACTTTTCATCTGTGGTATTCATACCATTCATGAGGCAGTGGATCAGCCCACTTGGCCATTGTCTTGCCTTTCTTTCACTACGACTGATTGCATTTTACCTGATCATATCTGCACGTGTGTCTAAAACGAAGTGCAGTTTAGCCCCAGGGCTGGTAAGCCAGTACTTTACTTTGCCATTTAGTTGTTTTTATTTTCTTGTCCTATTTTAATTTTTAGTTTAGTTTGTATTTGGGAAGGGGCTATTTACCTGTCGGCCAAATAGGCCCCGCTCTCTGATATTTGCCAGGCACCCATAGTGTGAAGTCAATGGTGAGGAGCGGGTTGGTGTAGATTGCAGTGAGGTAGACTAGGGCAGAGCAGAATGGGGTTGATTGGGGTAGAGTGGAGTGGGGTAGATTGGCATAGAGTGGAGTGGGGTAGATCAAATTGGGGTAGATTGAGGTGGAGTGTGATATAGTGTAAGGGAATGGGGTAGATTGGATTGGGATATATTGGGGTAGTTTGGAATGGAGTGGGGTAGAATGGGGAACAGTGGAGTGCAGTTTAATGTGGTAGATTGGAGTGTGGTAGTGTTGTGTAGCTATTCTAGTCATGTTTTAGACACGTTATTTTAGCAAACTAGGCCTGTTGTTATGCACTTTAGCCCAGTTACATTTTATTCAGTATTGGTTTGTTTTCTAGCATTAGCCACATTTGCTGTGTTATTTTATTTTCTGTATTTGGTTGTTCTTTCACTTAGGAAAGCATTATGGCCCATATTTATACTTTTTTACGCAAGCCGGCGCTGGTTTGCGTAAAAAAATTCACCGCCGGCTAACGCCGTTCCTGCGCGCCATGCGGGCGCCTTATTTAAGGAATGACGTTAGCCGGCGCTGGGGACTGGTCACAGTAAAAAAAATTGACTCAAACCAGGCAGCGCCGGCGTAGGGGAAAATGGAGGTTGTGCGTAAAAAAATGGTGCAAGTCAGGTTTGAGGCAAAAATCATGCCTCAAACCGGACTTGGCCATTTTTTGACGCACAACCCCCATTGAAATGACTCCTGTCTTAGCAAAGACCGGAGTCATGCCCCGTTGCCCAATGACAATGCCCTGGCGACTTCTGTCCCGTGGGCATAATCATTGGGCACAGTGGCATGTAGGGGGCCCAAGATAGGCCCTCATATGCCACTTAAAAAAAATATTTAAAAAATACTTACCTCAACTTACCTAGGATGGGTCCCCCCATCCATGGGTGTCCTCCAGGGGAGGGCGAGGGTGGCAGGGGGTGTCCCGGGAGGCAGGGAAGGGCACCTCTGGACTGCTTCCATGGTCAGAGACCATGGAAGTGAGCCCACAGGTCCCTTAACGCCTGCCCTCACCCAGGCTTTAAAAAATGGCGCACATCAGGCTGTGCACCGTTTTTTAAGGCCCACCCCCTCCTGTGTGTCAAAATGACGCGGGAGTATAAATAATGCACACAGGCCTTAAAGTTATTTTTGGGGCGAGAACGCCTACCTTGCATCTCATTAACGCAAGGCAGTTTCCCGCATCCAAAAAATGATGCACACGGAGGAATTTTGACGTCCGCGGACTCGGGCGTCAAAGTTTAAATATGGTGAATGGTTTGCGCCGAATATGCGTCAAACCTTTTGACGCACATTCAGTGCAAACAGAGTATAAATATGCCCCTATGTTCTTAGCATAGAATCCATTTCACTTTGTGTTTTCCTCAAGGCTGCAGTCAGATTGCTGACATGGTTGCCAGCAAAAGTGGTGTGCTGTGTCTCCAACATTCACGGAAACATACATATCCTTACTTGGGGACATTTTCATAGAATGTTAACTGTTTTATTAGAAAAACACTTCTCAATCCCATCCACATTAGAGGTAGATTCCAGCCAGATGACCACGACTTCATGCTGATCGCTGAGTGTCTTCACTACATCTGCTTGCTGAGACTGCTGAATCCCTGGCCTATATGGGGACAGAGCCTTTTTAGACAACAGGCTTCCTTGCTCAAGTTTGGGGGATGATACCTTCCCTGGGGGAAACCTGAAGGGAGAATTAGGGTTTAT
This sequence comes from Pleurodeles waltl, assembly GCF_031143425.1. Classification (NCBI taxonomy): domain Eukaryota; kingdom Metazoa; phylum Chordata; class Amphibia; order Caudata; family Salamandridae; genus Pleurodeles; species Pleurodeles waltl. The sequence continues at coordinate 235,926,343 of NC_090436.1, forward strand.
CACGCTGTGCTCTAACATAGCTTAGGTAGGAAACAAATGCATTATTACTGGTGACAGTATGGAGGGACTATTTTGGCGTTTCACTCTTCTTGTCACAAGTTTGCTTCAAACGTGTTTTCTCATCCTAGTTATTACAAAACATGCCATTTTATCTAAGATGCAGTTACTTCAATAAACCTTATTGCACTATGCTCTGCTTTTGTTTGTCTTTGTGTGAAACTACTGTAATTGAGAGAAAGGGATGAGATCTGATCCACCATGAGTCCTCTCTGTCATGTGCCCGGTTGCCACATCCCCGCTCTCGGGTAGAGATGAGACATTGATAGTTGGCCAGAAGACCTGGATTGGTCCGACAGGTGTCACATGGTGTAAAATTGTACTCAGCACCCCACAATTCAGGTGATTCTGCCGCCCAAATCCAGAAGTCTCATTAGGATAATGAGAACCTATGTGACAGTAGATTGAAGTGGGGTAGCTTGGAGTGGGGTAGATTAGAGTGGAGTAAATTAGCATGGAGTGGGGTAGATTTGAGTAAAGTGAGGTAGATTAGAGTGGACTAGATAGACTGGAGTGGAGTGGGATATATTAGGGTGGAGTGGGGTAGATTAGGGTGTAATGGTGGTAGATTGGAGTGAGATAGATAGGAGTGGGGTAGATTGCGGGGGATTTGAGTGGCAGATTGAATAAGGATGATTGGAGTAGGGTAATTTGGATTGGGGTAGATTTACATGGGGTAGATTTGGAGTAGGGTTGACTGGGGTGAAATGGGTTAGTTTTGAATAGAGTAGGGTAGATTTGAGTGGAGTGTGGTAGATTGGATCGAAGTGGAGTAGGTTAGATTTGGGTAGATTGGAGTGTGGTATAGTGGAGTAGGATAGACTAGGGTAGTGGTGTGGATTAGAGTGGTGTGGGATAGATTGGAGTTGGGTGGAGCAGGGTAGAGTGGGGTAGTTTGGGGAAAGTGGAGTAGATTAGGGTAGATTAAAGTGGGGTAGACTATAGTGGGATGTGGGGTAGATTAAATTGGGGTGGAGTGGGGTGGAGTAGACTGGGGTCGAGTGGAGTAGAGTTAGGTGGAATGGGGTAGATTGGAGTGGCGTGGGGTAGATGCGGTAGAGTGGAGTGAGATATATTGGGGTAGATTTGAGCAGAGTGGGGTAGATTGGGGTGGAGTGTCGAAGATTGGAATGGGATAAATGGGAGCTGAGTGGGGTAGATTGCGGTGGAGTGGGTTAGATTAGGGTGGAGTGGGCTAGATTTAGGGAGAGTGGAGTGAAATACATTGGGGTAAATTAGAGTGGAGTGGGGTAGATTGGAGTGGGGTGGATTGGTTGAGGTAAATTGGAGTAGGGTAGTTTGGGGTAGGGTAGATTGGAGTGGGTTGAATTGGGGTGGATTGGGTTAAATTGGACTAGTGTGGGGTAGATTTGAGTGGCATTTTGTAGATTAGAGTGAAGTGGAGTGTGGTAAATTGGGGTAGAGTGGAGTGGGATAGATTGGATGGATTGGAGTGAATAGCTTGGAGTAGGCAGATTGGGGCTAAGTGGAGCTGGATAGATTGGAGTGGAGATAGCTAGATTTCTTAAGACTGGACTGGAGTGGGGTGGATCAGAGTGGGGTACAGTGAGGTAGATTGGATGGATAAGAGTTTGGAGTAGGGTAGATTGGAGTGAGTAACATAGGAGTAAATTGGGGTGGAGTAGATTAGGGCAGGGTAGATTGGAGTAGGATAGGTTTGGGGTAGAATGGGGTGGGGAAGATTGGAGTGGGTAGACTGGGGTGGAGTGGGGTAGATTTGAGTGGAGTGGAGTGGAATGGAGTGTGGTAGAGTGGAGTAGATTGGAGTGGGGTAGATTGTGATAGATTGGAGTGTGGTAGATTAGAATGAGGTAGATTTTGGGGGAGTGGGGTAGATTGGAGTTGAGTGGGGTAAAATAGAGTGGAGAAGAGTTGGATAGATTGCAGTAGAGTTTGGAGTGGAGTTGGGTAAATTGGAATGGAGTGGGGGAAATTGGAGTGAGGTAGATTGAAATGGAATAGATGGGAGTGGGGTATATTGGAGTGGATTCAGGTAGACTTAAGTGGAGTCACTTTAACTGAAGAATATTAGAGTGGGGTAGACTGGGGTAAATCGGAGCAGAGTAGGGTAGATTTTAGTGGAACTCAGTAAATTAAGGTAGAGTGTGGTAGACTGGAGTGGGGTGGGATTGACTGAGTTAGTTTGAGTGGAGTAGCGGAGTGTGGTGTATGCATGGTGTTGTAGCGCACTGCCATTACAGAAGCACATTTCAATTGAAATGACCATTACATTTGCACTGCATTACAGTTTTACTGTACATAAAATAATGTGTGCAATTAATATTATCCAATGTACTGAAGTGTTTTGACTGGATTCAAATATTTGGTTCCACCACACTTCAGAGTTACAAAGAAAATGTGCTTCATTCATACTAATTCTGATATATGCTGACACATCAGCACAGTTCATTTATTTCATGGTGTGCTAGAAAAAAAACATCACCCCGTCTCATCCTACATGGGTACTGAGCAAGATTGTCACACAAAATCTCTCCCTTTGAAGTGAGAAAAAGAAGCATAAAAGAGAAGCTCCCTGGATGAGAGTCTGTCATTTAACCTCTGTTTTGTAATGCACAGCAAATGTGACAAGATAGGAACAAGACTTAAAGGCCTGTTTACAGAAGGGGAGTTCATGGAACAGTGCAGTAAACTAGGCCTGAGTGGACCTTGCAGAGTTTCACTTCATGGAAAACTCTACCACATTCTAGTGAGTTCAGTAAGTGGGTGGAGTGTTGGGGAAGTGAGAAAGTGGTGCCATTATGCCACAGGAATGCTAGTGATCGAATGGGAAATGATGCTTTGCTTCAGTTCCATGCAGAGCCAGTTAGCAGTGAGGTTCAAAGACGGAAAAGAGCTGGACATAAAAAGGAGAGCAGGAAAGTAAAAACGCGGGCCAAAATTTTACATGTCTTGGACAAATAAATTCCAAGTTAGCACTTAGAATTAATGCTCTAAAGAGTGAAGTCAGAGTCATAAATGAAGAGGGCATTGGGTTGTTTACCTGCATACATCATTAATCAGTAAACAGCATGAAGCCTACGGGAGAACTCAGCTTTGTCGAGGAGACAATGCAGGGGTAAGCTCACAGCTCAGTTTACCTATCAAGAACACCGCTCACCTGTGCCCTTCACTGCATAATAGGAAGCTTGTGTAGCCAATGGACAGATGCTAAGGAAGTCAAAGGAAGAAAGACAAGCTTATTGGGAAGCACTCATTGCTCCACAGAACGTCACCAGCTCGTCTGTGGTTTGTAAACCCACCCACTGCCTTAAGACAGCCTGGGATGTCACGTAAGAACAAAAGCCTCCCCACCTGTCCCCAACAACAACATTTGCAGTCTATGCTGATATCTTCATCAGTCCCTCAGAATGGAACTCAGTGTGTAGCAAAGCACAGCGCATACCATTGTCTCATTCACAGCTGCCAGGGTTAAACCTCTGTAAATTGATGGCCATTGAAAAAGAAACGTCATGCAAAAAATAAAATACAAACACCTCAATAGCTTAAATCAGCTGGCTCTAGTCGGTAAAATGAAATCTCAAATCCACTTCTGTGGAAAATGCAAGCAACTTTAACCAGCAGAGCTCATCAACTGACCTATGCTGGGGCTTAGGAGGTATGAGTAAGATGTGAACTCTTGTTACTGCAGTATGAACTGTGCGCTACACTCTAGAGAGGTATGAGCAAATCTCAAATCTCATTGCCCCTCCTCTGCTCTCACACACCAGACAGGCACACCTTTATCTGCTCCCAGTCACACACCGCAGAGCAAACAGGTGACACGTTGGCTAATCAAAGACTACAAAACTATAAGCAGCCGTCCGCAGCACATGAAGGGTAGGGTGTGCACAGATGCAGCAGCGACTGATGGTGTGCATGCCTTTGAGTGGCTTTACCTTACGTGTGGCACAGCTGGCTCCACAGAAACAGGTGTTCAGGAAGGATGCAACCCATGGGCGCAAGCTGTGGTACTTGTAAAAAGGAGCTGCCTGTCTCCACTCAGCTCCTTTTTCAACGTACTGCAGGGCCCATGTGCAGTCCCTCCCGCCACCTTCTCTGCACTTCATCTAACTAACCATGACAACCCACAATGAATGTAGCTGTCACAGACGGGTTCAAGTCAGTCTTGGTGTTTTAGCTGAAAACAAGCATGTTGAGACTTGTAGTTTAATGTTTTAGAGGTGGAGGCAGGTAAACTTGTGCCACACTCCGCACTCCAAATGGAGCGTAGAGTGGCAAAAGTCCACAAACTCCACCAGCGGAGTGGAGTTTACCACTCACTCTCACAGTAAACACTGTTTTAGGCAATGGGAGGGACAAACTGAAGTTAGAGAGCCTAAAGCAAATAAAACCAGCTAATAGAAAAACAGAAAATGTGAGTTACAAACCACAAAAACAATTTTAATTAAAGAGTGAAATGCATTCCTAGATCAACTTTCTGAAAGTACCCAAGATGTCTTTATCAAACCAAACATCTGTGCTAATGGTAGGCTGCAACCTAAAAAATGGTTTCCAGACAATGGTAGGGAGGTGTCTATCTTGTGATGAGGATGAAATATGTGTGAAGCATTTAAAAGCCAGGGCCACAATTACGTACGGGTCAAATTGTGATTACCTAATTGTGATTTTTTGTGAATGGCAATTAGTTCATTGCTATTTGGCAAAGTATGTAGTGAAACGTGATTCTGTTTGCTACTCGCAATTCATGTGAGTAGCATTTTTGGAAACCACAATTTTTTAGTACTTAAATAGCGACTGTGGTTGCAAATTGCAAATGTAGTTTTAAAAGGAGAAACACTTCCTGGCCCAAATGCTACATCCCGAAGAATCAAATTTTGGCAGATCCAAGTCAAAGAATACATAGTACTGAAAGAAATTATTTTTCTTAACAAAGCAATGCAACATACTATCTGTCTGGGATTCAGAACAATGAAGGACTTAAAGAACCTTCTATTCCAAAAAGCCAACTTGAATACTTTCAACAATTGGCAGATCCAAATGAATATGACTGAAAAGAATAAGAAATAAATGGTGTGATACAAAAAGGGATAATTCAACTCAATGTGCTATTGAACGCTTCGTCTTAAGGCCTTACGATTTTAACAACTGCATGCAGCATTTGCTTTCCAACATTTCTGGACCTAAAATAAATTATTCTGACCCATGGTGTAAGACACAAACACCTGTAGTATTTTCTACATATAGTGTAGCTAAGCTATGTTAGCAGTGGCTGGAGTATTCTAGTCTCTCAGATGTAAAAGAACACTTTTCCTTAGATAATGAAAACTGATCTTTCTGAATTTTTCTGGGACCACATCCTAAGAGAAATAAATGATTGCTCACCACAGGAATATATGACATTTACGATGAATTGAATAAATATTTAGAGAAAGAAACTGCAGGAAGAATTAGGAAAATAGATCAATAAAACTTTTTAAAAGTTATCGACAATGGAATGCACACGTTTTCTAAAAGAGTGCAATCATTAAATCACATTCTGTCCTCAACCTTAGACCTTATGAAAGTAGACCTGGGTTTGTACAGCATGGGCAGGCTCAATAAGAGCAATCATACAATTAAAATGGGTACTACAAACACTTGGATCAGGTTTCGTGCCTTGGCAACTTCTCATTGAAACAGCCATATTTAACCAAATAATTTGACACACACTCAAAAAACAATGGACAAGAATGAATCTACATGCACACTCTTGAGTATAGGCCAAGTTGAAGTTGCACCATTTACGGTTAGTGACACTCCACCTATTACCTGGTTAACACACAGCAACATTTCCTTGTCCATTACAATGTTTCATTTTCATGATTGCCAAAAATACAGATCCATTGCTGTTATGAAACTATGCACAATTCAAAATTGTTCCATTCATGGAAATTGCCCTTCTCCCACAAATGTTTAAATGGAGATGAAGATTACCTTGTGCACATTAATACAGCAAATTGCAGGAATCCCGTGGTCACTCCCTTTTGTGTGATACTATGTTGTTGCATGGAATGTGTGGTGCTTTGATGCCAGGTTTAAGTTGTGTTTTATCTATTTGCCCATTGCATCCATTCCTACACATCATGAACTCCTAAATAATGGTTCTCATTTATTTTGAACAAATGTTACTTGCTGTTGGTTGGAACCCAGGCAGCTATATCTGATATCAGTTTCAGAAACAATACAGTATTGTGGAATGTTCTTGTACCCGGTACCTCAAAATATCATTAGGAACATCCCTTCACTTAGTATAAACTTGAAATCTATGCATTTGGATGATCTAAACAAGCTATTGTCTGTTCTATTTCAAAAAGAAGTCCCATTGACTTCAGTGGTTGAAATGTATAATCTTCAGTCAGTCAGAACTACTTCAGAGATTCAGAGGCTGTTACAAATATAATTTCTAACACATTTTGCTGATATCATACAGACAATATTTATTTCATCTTTGACGACTAGTGTGGTGCATCTTTTTTTAAGAACATCGGATCAGGACTGGTGACTGGATTTAAAGCAATATTTGGGCTGATTCCATAATTTCTTCACTCTTTGCTCACCAAACTTTCTGGAGAATTTCCAATCATCATACTGTTAATTGGCTGCGGTTTCATGATCTTTCTCCTGTTCTGACAACAAAATCAACAGCAAGGAGTACACCCATCCAGCTGAACAATGATGCTAAGGGCCAGATGTAGGAAGCCTTTTGCGCCTCGCAAACGGCGAAAAACGCAGTTTGCGAGGCGCAAAAGTCTGAACGCGATGCAGAATCACATTTTGCGAATGGGTACCGACTCGCAAAATGTGACCCCTTCCCCTTTGTGAATGCCCACAAAAATATTTTTTCAGAGCGGGCAGTGGTCCTATGGACCACTGCCTACTCTGAAAAAACCGAAACCAAATGGTTTCGGATTTTTTTCTTTTTGCAGCTCGTTTTCCTTTAGGGAAATGGGCCTCAAAGAGAAAAAAAATACTGCTTTATTAAAAAAGCAGTCACGGACATGGTGGTCTGCTGTCTCCAGCAGGTCACCATCCCCGTGAGTGCCTAGACTCGCTATGGGGTCGCAAACTGCGACCCACCTCATGAATATTAATGAGGTGGGTCTTTGCGACCCCATAGCGAGTCGCAGAAGGTGTCTGCGACACCTTTCTGCATCTCGGTTTGCGAGTTGCAATTTGCGAGTCACTATGACTCGCAAATTGCAAGTCGCAATCGGATACCTACCTACATCTGGGCCTAAGAGACTATCAAGCTATATGGGACATGCTTGGCTATCTGAACTCAATGAGCGCTGGATGCTCACATTTCTCAAAATGGTTGCTACACAAGTGAAACCTGGCTAGCCTAAAGCAAATAAAGCACCAACTGTCCTTAGATACAGCGCACACATGGTGGTGGTGATAAAGGGCGCAGGGAAAGTGGCACTGCACTCAGTGCAGCTCCACTTTCCTTAAATCTGCCCCTTAGTGTTTTGCGCCACACATGTACCATGCTGCATGGAGTAAACATGGTGCAAACTTCTCATATATATCCCCCTTAGTGTATAAATGCTGCTGATTGACCACTTGTCAGGAGAGGTCCTTCGACTAGGTAATCGCATGTGATTTTTCCAGAGATGGTCTCACCTCCTGCCAGTTTACTTGGCAGATGCTATATTTCATCTAAAGCCAAAAAAGCTGAAGGAAGTCTGCTACTGTAGCGTGTGTTTGCCCTTTGCAGGGAATACTGTATTCACACTTCTGCCGATAGAGACAGTCTTTGCTGTCTTTGCTGTCAACAAGGTATGCAGTGCTCCTCTTCTCCCTAAGTAACTGTAGACTGCAAGTTGTTCTGCCCTATGTAAGATTTACTGAGAGACAGGTTGATCCTATAGTAAAAAACACATTTTCTTAAAACTGTTCATTCTTCCTAGTGCAGTTGTGTCTGATATTGTAAATAACCAATCAAGTCTGTTACAGTTACTATGATGCCCTGATCTCTTTGAAGGAATTTTTAGTAACCCAAAAGTGATCTTCTATTGAGTAGTGTTCTGCAGAGCTAGAATAATCTGTCTTTCACATTCATCGTTGGTGCATGACACCGCGTTCACCCATTGGTAGGATAGCAAACCTCGTAGAACCACACATAAGTTGTAGTTTATGCAACTTGAACACCCTGCATCGTCAGTTCACATAAAGCTCTGAATATCTCAGAGTTGTGTGATTTATAAATTCATGGCTAGATGTACTAAGCAGTATAACAGTGACAAACATTCCAGTTCAGCATTTGCAACTGTTAAAATGCTTTTTCTCATATATTATCCTCATTTTATAATAAATTTGCAAAATGGAAAGGGTTCCCAGTGGGACCCCTTCCTTTTTATAAATGTAAAGATAAATGTTGATGAGTAAGACACTGCATGAAAGTTTGATAAATGAGACCCTTTGTCTTCATCCATTCCTTGCTTTTTTCTCTATTTGTTTCTCTCTCTTGCACTCTGTCTCATGTTTCCCTCTACCACTCATATACCTCCTCCCTCACCTCCTCCTGAATGCTGCTTCTATAACCATCTTGACCTCCTGGGCCCAGAGCAAGACCTTTTGCCACCCAATGTGAAGGCACATTTTCAGTACCATCACCTATAACAGAGGTGGCACATGTGCTGCTTGTTTTGACAATCTGACACCCCTTTCCTGAGGCAGTGTAAGCCTCTAGTGTTCAGTTCCCTGAAATGTGTCCCACCTTCTGCTGTGTCTCACACCATCTTCCTAATCCCCTGCACAATTTGCTTTATCACTCCTCATCTCCCTTTTTCACATACCTTTCCTTCCAGCCCTTCAACTTCAAGTGTTTAATCAAAACACCATATTTTACACCATCTTCTGTCACCTTGTCCCTCTCTCTCACATTCATCCAGTTCACCCCCGCACACACACACTCACACCACATTTCCTGAATATTAAGTCAATCCTCTGTCATATTTGACTTTCCCCAAAAAATATTTACCATATATTTTAAGCTCATCTCCTTCTCTCACCTTTTTACCTTCTCTCAGTACCACATACTCTAACCATGCGATTGTCACTCACATGCATTCTTACATCCTATACTCTGCCTTCTCTCTTGATGTACCTGTATTTCTCACCACCTTTTTCTCACACACTCATTTTTTTTCTCTCATACAGACATACACATACCAGGATGGCTGTGTTTTTTACACTGTTTTTATCAACAGTGAAAATGTTGAATGATTTTTCATTTTTATGCTGGTTGCACCATTTTGCAAAACCGACTAAGAGGCTATCTGATGGGCTAGAATGAGAAAATCAGTGCAATGCAGTGATCAATCAATCAATCAATTAATCATGGATTTGTAGGAAACACTGCATGGGATGTCAGCTACATGGGATCTAGTCAGGGGACTCAGTCGAAGAGTCAGGTCTTGAGCTGTGTTCTGAAATCCAGGATGGAGGGGGAGGACCTTATGTTGATAGGGAGATTGTTCCAGTATTTTGCTGCCAGGTAGGAGAAGGTGTGTCTTCCGTAGTTGCTCATGCGGATGTGAGGTGTGTACTTGAGGTAGAGAAAGGAGTATTGAAGGTGTCTGGGAAAGTAAAACGTTAGCCATTGTTTGAGATAGGCTGGTCCTTGGTTCTTCAGGGCTTTGGAGGAGAGGGTCAGCCACATGAATTGGCATTGTTTGTGTACGGGGCCCAGCGGAGGTACTTGTAGTGTGGGGATATGTGTGTCCTTTTTGGGAGGTCGAGGATGGGCCTGGCTGCAGTGTTGTGGAGGATTTGGAGTTTTTTCGTGAGGTATGTTGTGAGTCTGGCACAAAGAGTGTTACCATAGTCCAGTAGGCTGTAGCTAAGTGATAATTAGCCTGGTGTCAGAGGGGAGCCATTTGAAGATTGTGCGTAGAAGGCAGAGAGTGTGGAAACAGTCGGAGGATACTTCATTGACCTGGTTCTTTATGTTTAGTTTGTTGTTGATGATGACCACTAGGTTGCTGGCTTGTTCAGTTGGGATCTGGGGGGGTGGGCCTAAGTCCGCTGGTGACCATGAGTTGTCCCAAGGTGAAGTGGAGTTTCTGAGTAGCAGAACTTAGGTTTTACTGGTGTTCGGATTTAGGCAGTTGTCCTTCATCCAGTCAGCGATGGTGTTCATGCAGAGATGAAAATTGGTTTTAGACTTGGAGTGGTCTTTGGATAGAGAGAGGATGAGCTGCATGCCATCTGCATAGGAAACAATGCTTAGTCCGTAGTTTCTTACAATGTTGGCAAGGAGGGTCATGTAGGCATTGAAGAGGGTGGGGCTGTGGGAAGATCTTTGGGGAGCTCTGCAAATAATGAGCTTGAGTTGTGAGGTGTGTGGAGGAAGGAGGATTCTCTGTGTTTGTCCATTTCAGGTTGCCACCTCGGATACTGATCTGGTGGAATCTTCTGAGCAGAGTTTGGTGGGAGACTATGTTGAAGGCCTTCGAAAGGTTGAAGAGGATGAGGGCAGCCAAATCTCCTTGGTCTAGGGGGATTCTGATATTGTCCGTTGCGACAATCAGGGTGGATGCAGTGCTGTGATTGGAGCAGAATCCAGACCTTGTTGAGTCCAGCAGGTCGTTGTCTTCTAGGTATGATGTGAGTTGATGGCTTTCTTGAGTACTTTAGCTGGAAAGGAAAGCATGGAAATTGGTCTGTAGTTTTTGAGGTTGTCAGAGGAGGGCTTTTTGGGAGGGGTTTGACTCTTGAGTGTTTCCAGTGGTTAAGATACATAGCTTGGGGGTATGGTGAATGGTGTCTGGAGGGTGGAGTTGAGGGTGTTGTCAACATCAAAAAATAAAATGATGGATGGAGTGTTGAAACATTTCAACCACACCCCCCAGTCACAGATCTGGACTTGATCCATAGTTATTTTGCTCACCACTTCACCCCAGTTTGGACCCAGCCATATGCAAATCAGTCTTGACCCTGCTCTCCTTGGCAATAGTCCAGCCCAAACTACCAACCAGGTCCTCCTTTTACTGAAAACAAGCATCCTGGGACCCGTTTCAGGGTATCACCCCTCATCAGACAGGCTAGCTTGAATCCAGTGGTGCAGCAAGCAAGGGACCCAAGTCTGGGAATATCCTGACCACTTAGGGTGAACATAGCAGAACCACAAAAAGAAATGATGGGCAGAATGTTGAAACATTTCAAACACTCACCCTCAGTCACAGATCTAGGTTTAATCCATTGTAATTTTGCTCGCCACTTCAACCCAGTATAGACCTAACTATATGCAAATTAGTCTTGAGTATGTTGGACTATTCAGTTTTGGTTACCTTGCTCCAGCTTCGGAGTGAGGTGGAAGGAGTTCTGGGTGTACTGCTCAGTGTGAAGAGGTAGTTGAAATGGAAGATGGAGTGGTCGGTCCAGGTGAGTTCAGTGGTGTGAATGTATTTGATTCTGTTGCTCAAGGTGAACATGGATGCTGGTGTGTGTCCAGCGATGTGCATGGGGTTAGTGGCTATCTGTCAGAGGCCAATGATTGCCATGCTGTGCAGGAGGTTGGAGGTTGGAGGTGTAGGTGTCATTTGTGTCATCTAGGTGGAAGTTTAGGTCCCCATGGAAGATGTTATGTTCAGTATTGATGGCTTGTGGGGTGATGATTTCAAGAAATGGCTTCACAGAAGCCAGAGTAGGGACCCAGGGGTCTGTAGGTGAGTTTTCCTTTGATGGTGGTGTTGTTGTCGATGCTGAGCTGAAAGTTTATGTGCTCCATGATAGGTGTGCTTGTGTCAGCAGTGGTTGTGCAGTGGATGGATTCTTTATGAATAATGGTGATGCCTCCTCCAGGTTTCTTGGTGCAGTCACGGTGGATGATCTTGTATCCATTGGGTGTTGCTGTGGGGAGGTCGGGAGCAGAGGCAATGTTGAGCCTGGTCTGTGTGAGGAAGGTGAGGTCAGGTATGAGAGTGGTGATGGTGTTCCATATCTCGGTTGTATGTTTGCCTAGGGAGCAGACAGCAGACATTCAGTAGCATACAGTGAAACTGGTGAGTGGTAATAATGACTGGGAACAGCGGTTTGGTGGGGTGCACAGATGAGTTGGTGGAGCAGGCAACCCTGCAATTTCGACAGATGAAGGGGCCGGCTGTGGTACATGGAAAGGTGAGGCAGCAAGTCCTGTTGGGTGGTCAGGTGATGAGGGCAGTGAGTTCTGATATGGAGTAGTGGTGAGTGGTAGGAGAGGCAGAGTCCCTGGTGCTGGGTGCAGTTCAGGCATGGACAGACGCAGATGGGTGTGTCTTTGGTGCACCAGTGGTGCACCAGTGACGCACCCGCTGCACGTGCCAACTTCATGTTGTCTCCATAAGTATCCCTGGAAGGAGGGAGGGGTTAGCAGGGAGGCAGTAGGAAGGAGGGCAGGAATAAAGGTGGGAGCAGCAAAATTCAGCATTAACACAGTGTTAACACGAACATGAAACAAATACAAATTACAAAAACTAGCTACTAAGAAGACTACGGCAACAAAAGATTGGAAACGAGAATAGATACACTTACAATGTCACGGGATCAGTAAGAAGGAGGCTTGAGTACCGGGGTGGTGCAAAACAAATTTCTTTTATTAATCCTTTTCTTAAGTCCATGTTTCCTCTCTTTCCACAGAACCGTCCAGTTTGGGGTTCCTGGACTGACGTTCTTCCAATTTTTCCCTGCTGAACCACGTTCTTCCTAGAATGTGCTGAGACAGTGGATCCAAATGGCATCCTTCTCTCTGGTCGGCTGTTTCCTCTGCTTTCTCTTCTATCGCCTCAGGGTTGTAACCACGGCGCTCTTCGGTGACCCGCGTTGGTCGTTTCCCCTCCAAACCCGCCATCTCGCCTTCTTTCGTTCCTTCCACGCTCGACTCTTCCTTATTTACCTCCCTTGGTAACCAATCAGGTTCCTTCTCCTGAAACACCCCCTTAACCCGTAGGGTGCCTTGGACGAGGTCACCTCGTCCAAGGCACCGGTTCCCGGGTGCCTTGGATGAGGTCACCTTGTCCTACACCGAGAACTGGGGGGAGCGTTAGCGCTCCCCCCATGTGCACCCCACCCACCCCCCCAAGGCAGGGATGGAAGGGGAACCCCTCCTCCTAAAACCACCGACCCCTCCACCCCCCCTGTGACGTCAGCGCGCGAGCGCGTGCTGATTTGTCACAGGGCCTCCTCCAATCGCGCTGGAAGCACAGCTTCCAGCGCGATCGGAAGAGAAATGCTTTGCATTTCTCTTCCGATCACGTGGGGGAGGCTGAGAGAGGCTTCAAAGGGAAGGAAAGTTATTTCCTTCCCTTTGAAGTCTCTCTCTGCGTTTTGGCAGCTGGATTGAAAGCAATCCGGCTGTCAAAACGCCCACTAGACACCAGGGATTTTCTTTTTTCTTTTTGTAACTGACACAAGGGAGCGACCACTTGGGCAAGGGTCGCTCCTAGGGGGAGCATTTATCGGCCTATTATTAGGCCGATAGGCACCAGGGATCTTTTTTTTTTTCTTTTTGTGTTGTTTTTTTTTTTTTTAGAGGTGGGGAGCGACCCCTTAGGCAAGGGTCGCTCCCCTAGGTGGCAAATTATATTTAGGCCATTTTGGCCCCCTTGGGGGCAGATTGGCCTATTTTTATGAAAAACTAGGCCAATCTGCCCCCAAGGGGGCCAAAATGGCCTAAATATAATTTGCCACCTAGGGGAGCGACCCTGTGTTTTGGGGCATTTCCTGTCATGGGCGCTAGGTCTACCCACACAAGTGAGGTATCATTTTTGTCGGGAGACTTGGGGGAACATAGAATAGCAAAACAAGTGTTATTGCCCCTTGTCATTCTCTACATTTTGTCCTTCCAAATATAAGAGAGTGTGTAAAAAAGACGTCTCTTTGAGAAATGCCCTGTAATTCACATGCTAGTATGGTCACCCCGGAATTCAGAGATGTGCAAATAACCACTGCTTCTCAACACCTTATCTTGTGCCCATTTTGGAAATACAAAGGTTTTCTTGATAGCTATTTTTCATTCTTTATATTTCAGCAAATAATTGCTGTATACCCGATATAGAATGAAAACGCACTGCAGGGTGCAGCTCATTTATTGGCTCTGGGTACCTAGGGTTCTTGATGAACCTACAAGCCCTATATATCCCCGCAACCAGAAGAGCCCAGCAGAAGTAACGGTATATTGCTTTCAAAAATCTGACATTGAAGGAAAAAGTTACAGAGTAAAACGTAGAGAAAAATTGCAGTGTTTTTCACCTCAATTTCAATATTTTTCTTTTTCAGTTGTTATTTTCTGTAGGAAACCCTTGCAGGATCTACACAAATTACCCCTTGCTGAATTTTAGAATTTTGTCTACTTTTCAGAAATGTTTAGGTTTCTGGGATCCAGCATTGGTTTCACGCCCATTTCTGTCACTGACTGGTAGGAGGCTGAAAGCACAAAAAATCGTAAAAATGGGGTATGTCCCAGTAAAATGCCAAATTTGTGTTGAAAAATTGGGTTTTCTGATTCCAGTCTGCCTGTTCCTGAAAGCTGGGAAGCTGGTGATTTTAGCACCGCAATCCCTTTGTTGATGCCGTTTTCAGGGAAAAAAACACAAGCCTTCTTCTGCAGCCACTTTTTCCCATTTTAAAAACAAAAACGAAATTTTCACTGTATTTTGGCTAATTTCTTGGCCTCCTTCAGGGGAACCAACAAAGTCTGGGTACCTCTAGAATCCCTAGGATGTTGTTAAAAGGGACGGAAATTTGGCTTGGTTAGCTTATGTGGACAAAAAGTTATGAGGGCCTAAGCGCGAACTACCCCAAATAGCCAAAAAAAGGCCTGGCACAGGAGGGGGAAAAGGCCTGGCAGCGAAGGGGTTAAAGGTTCCCAAGCCTCTGGTCTGTTCCTGTGATCGCCATACCAGGAAAGCAATGGGGATTCCAGGGGCTCTTTCCTGCCATGGGCGTTCATAGAGGTCTTCTTTCACAACTGGAGCTGGATTAAAAGAACCGTCCGGCTGGAAGGAGAAAGTAGATGTATCAGTCATGCTATTCCACTATCTGGCATCCTGTATACTGGGGCTATGTCGAGTCCATTGGCAGGGTCATGAACCCCATCTTTGTGACATAAAATAAATACAGAAAAGAGCTATGCACACAGAGGACACAAGGCGGGCAGGGGGGGCCAGAAGACACCCGGCAGTGGGTCCGAAGAGGGAACTTCTCTGACTGAGGCCGAGACAGCAGTGCCTCTGCGCCATTAGCCAGGCAGCTGAGGAGCGCCAACCTTGACCAGGTGGTCAAGGGCGACTACTGGAGCTGCACACCAGCCTCCATAAGTGGTGCTGGGAGAAGGGAGGGGCTAGCAGGGAGGCAGTAGGCAGGAGCTTGAAAATAGTTGGGAGCAGTGAAATCCAGCAATAATGTGGTCAACACATGAATGTGAAAGAAATATAAATTACAAATACTGTCTACAAATAAGACTATGGCAACAAAAGACTGGGAACTAGAACTGATACAATTGCAAGAAACACAGAACAGAGCTATGCACACAGAGGAGACAAAGCAGGCAGGGGGCAGGAAGACACCCAGCAGGAGTTTGGAACATAGGACTTCTCTGGCTGAGGCAGAGACAGCAGTGCCTCTGTGCTATTAGCCAGGCAACTGGGGAATGGCAATCTTGACCAGGCAGTCAAGGGATACTCAATGCAATGCACTCATGATTTCAAGATGAAATTTAGATATGTGTGTATTTTTTAAAAATAAGCTACATTAAGGTTTGGAGCCCTTTACAAACTACTAGGTATTTGTGTGGCTGCTTTGGTGTCTCACTGTCATGGGTTGACTCTGGATTCTTTGTCCAGTGGCTCTGTCTGAGATATGGACAACTCTTTCCAATAGCCACAGCGCAGCTCAGTGTGAGAGGTTCACTATATAAGTGGTGCCTTCCAGAGTGAGCCCCCCAGGAAAGAAAAAGTCACAAGGGCAGACAAACCCTTTGTTGGAGTTACAGCTGTAGAGTCACATTCGAAGGAAATGGCAGAACATTTCCAAGAGGTAGTCCAAGAAACACTGAAAGAAAAATCCTCAAAATAAAGAGAAAAGGAAAGAAACAAACAGAAGAGGTAGTGACCACTATAAAAAATACTTCAAAAGGGTTGCAACACACCTTCCTCCTAGACACTGGTGCTTAAAAACCGTCCAGAGGGGAAACTATGCAAGGACCCTCTCCATCTCCATCTTGGATTGGGAAGAATTGGAAGGAAAATGTAATACAACATCCATCTTGAATAGGTCCATAGAAGAGAGATTCCCCTTCACTTTCTGTATGGCATGCTGGGAACAGGACAACTTGAATGACACAGAAAAGCCATGAGAGAAGGTAAGCAATCAGGTCCTCTTCAGACTAGAAATGACAAGAGTGCTGACAGACGACATGCTGGAAAAAGTCCAGTTTGTAACATATGCAAACAGTACCACAAGAGCACATTGTAATATCAGAGAGTACTAGAAGACCTTCAGGTCTTAATTGTGTGGAGTGGAGCCACCTAAAAGTATCTTTGCTTAAGCCAGGATCCAGCCTGCCAAACCTCTCAAAAAGATTCTGAATGCATTTGTATAGCCACAGGGTGACTTGTGATCCCATACTTGCTATTGTAGCTGTTGAGGAGCCGCCATTGCACACACACACACACACACACACACACAAGCACGAGTAAAGCTTGTAAACAACTATTGCACATGCTTTACGAGTGTATCAGTGTGTTTCTGTGCATGTTCATGTGGATGCAGGCATGGCTAGTGGCTTTACTACCATTATACTTTGTAAGCAAGTGAAGGTTGCATTTCTGTACCTGCCTGTGTATGTGAGGAAGTGTGCACAATCACAACTAGTGTTGTCCTAATGGGGAGAGCTTTCCTTAGAGACACTACAAAGAACAGTGTGATAGATTCTGCATTTTAAGCATAGTGGTCCAGCCAACATTTACAAAAAAATCAATGAATACAACAAGCATGTTTTAGTGGATTTGACAGTATGTATAGGCTACGGACAGAGATCATTAAAAAAGGGAATGAGTGATTTGACAACTAAAAAGTAGCTTCTACAGATTTCAGTAAAAAGCACTTTAGAACAAGTTTTTGTAAATTGATTTCAAGACTTTTTTTGTTTACCAATTCTCCAAAAAACCTCTTTTGGTGAAATGGCAATAAGCTCATGAAATATTTTCAATTCCATTTTCAGAAAGACACTTCTAACTGACTGAAGACCAAAGGTACATTGCAACATATGCTTGTTTGAGGCCACATACATGTACATGTCTCAGGCTACTAAGCTTAGTGGGTTAACACACTTAGGGGGTCATTGTGACCCTGGCGGTAAAATCCGCCAGGGCCAACGACCGCGGGAGCACCGCCAACAGGCTGGCGGTGCTCCTATGGGCATTCTGACCACAGCAGTACAGCCGGTTTCCCGCTGCCCTGGGGAATCCTCCATGGCGGCGCAGCTTGCTGCGCCGCCATGGAGATTCCGACCCCCATACCGCCATCCTGTTCCTGGCGGTTTTGTCCACCAGGAACAGAATGGCGGTATGGGGTGTTGTGGGGCCCCTGGGGGCCCCTGCAGTGCCCATGCCAATGGCATGGGCACTGCAGGGGCCCCCGTAACAGGGCCCCACAAAGATTTTCAGTGTCTGCCATGCAGACACTGAAAATCGCGACGGGTGCAACTGCACCCGTCGCACCCCTTCCACTCCGCCGGCTCCATTCGGAGCCGGCAACCTCATGGAAGGGTGTTTCCCGCTGGGCTGGCGGGTGGCCTTCTGGCGGTAGCCCGCCAGCCCAGCGGGAAACCCAGAATACCTGCGGCGGTCTTTTGACCGTGCAGCGGTATTCTGGCGGTTCCAGCCAGGCCGGCGCCTTCCGCCGCCGGCCGGGGTCAGAATGACCCCCTTAATCTTGGGATGTGTGACTGGTAAGTGTTAGATTTGATTGTTAACACAGCTTTCACTATTGCTGGGCTGAAATAAGTGAGTGCTCTTCAGTTTTAAATAACACTCTCTGTTAAGTACTCTGCCAGCAATGTCTGCTATTCTAAACCAAAATGAAATAACTGTTAGCACCTTAGCTTAAGCATTTCACATATGACATGTCTAAGCTACATCCGTTCAGGAAGCCACCAGGTCTAAAGCACTTGAAAAAAGGTAGTTTCCTTGAAATAACTTTGAAACTAAGGGTATTCTAGCCCACAAATGACACACATATCCCTTCAAGCTCCAGAACAGAAAGAATGTTTGACTGATGGGCAGTGTCATTCAAAGAGATCACTCTAACAGAAACAGAAATAGTGCCTCATAATAACATATGTTCTAATAACAGTCATGCTTTCAATTATGTTGTAAAGCCACCCACCAGCACATAAAGGGCCATATTTATACTTTTCGACGCACAACTGGTCCCTTAACGCCTGCCCTGACCAGGCGCTAAAAAACGACGCAAAAGCGGCTGGACGTCATTTTTTTGATCCGCCCACTCCCGGGCGACATTTTTGCCCGGGAGTGTAAATACGGCGCACATGCCTCGGAGTCACTTTTTTAGACGGGAACGCCTAACTTGCATATCATTAATGCAAAGTAGGTGTCCACGCTAAAAAATGACGCAAACTCCATGGACTTTGGCGCTAGACGCGTCTAACGCCAAAGTATAAATATGGAGTTAGTTTAGCGTCGGAATTGCATTAAAAAAAACGACGCAATTCCGGCGCAAACAGAGTATAAATATGCCACAAAGTGTGAAATCCACTAAAATATCAATATTGATCAATATTGTTTTTAAATTCTAAAAGGGCAGTGTGCCTTATAACATACAAAATAGAAAATAAAAGTAAGAATTTTTTTAATTTTAAATAAAAATAGTGCCAAAAAGCACCAAGTGTGAGACGCCAGCAACTAGTGATGTTAAACGGAGACAAAGGTGCTTTTTAAGGCTAACAGCAATGAAGCACAGGTTGAATACAAGGAACAGAGTGGTCCCAGTCACAGAATTACTTCAAGTCTTAGAAACATTTATGGAGAAAAAGTTCTCGCAGAGTCGTCAGGGTGGCAGGCTGAAAATTTGATCCAAAATGGGGATCTACAACAGCAGGTTGCTGAAGAGCAGAATCCTGGCACAGTTAGTGACAAAGGCATGAAAGCTCTAAATTGGTGAAGTCTGTGCCCAGAAAGGCCATGACGTCAATCAGCTATTGCTCGGCATAAGTCCCGGTGATGTCCTCTGCATTAAGACTTAGAAACTTTTCTGGAAGTCAGATTTCCTTCAGCAGGATGAACCAGCAAACTGAGGCAGACGGGCAATTTGATATTGAGGGCTGCTGCTTTAACAGCAACCCTGGTCTCCATCAGTTCTCCAGGCAGAGAATTGGCAAAATGTTTCTAAGTCCCAGCTTTTGCCATTTTGGACAGGAGGAGTACTGCCCAACACTAACCAAGGAATCCAGGACCTTGGGAGCAGTACTTGGGGGCCAAGACTCACTCCAACAGCATCCACCAGCAGGGTTCAGCGCAGGTCCACTCGAAATTGGTCAGCATGGCTCTTTCAGGAAAGTGGACATCTTGCAGCTTTTGTGTTTCTGGATTTTGACAAGAGGTCAGACAACTGACCTTTGGAGTCAACTTCTTTGTCCTGGGATAAGCGGGAGAAGGTTACTTTACATCTCATAACAGATGGTGCAGTCTTTCTTCTGCCTTTCATAGGTCTGGTGGTGCTCTGAAGAGGGTGACCAGGGTTGCACTTTTTTGCCTGGCACAAGCGTGTGGGTAGGATTGACTCCTGGACCCTCCCTGATCAATAGGAAAAAAGTTCTGCAGCATAATCCTACCTGCTTTTGCAGCACTTCCTGTGTGCTCTACTGCAAACAATCCCACAGTGCCTCTCTCTACCTAATACAGAGATGGCAAGATCTTTCCTTCCTTGTGCAGACCTCCTATGCCCACCTTAGAGGTGTGACAAGGGAAACGAGCAAAGCCTCCCTTGTGGTCCCTAAAAACTAGTTCTAGGGGAAGCTCCTCTTCCACTGGGATTGGTACCTTGCTGGCTAGTTACAAAAAAAAGAAGCAGGCACAGGTGTGAGCTACATCTGTCAGTGACTGGTTAATCATCCTTTGAAGATATGCAAGGGGCTGGGTACAACCCCCGGCCATCCTGTCAGGAGAAGGTCAACTTCTCCCAACACCCAAGGCATTTGCCTCAGCTCTTGGAGCCAATTCTCACTTGAAGGTCAGTTGGAAGAAGAGGGGAATGGGCTTCAAGAGGCTTGAGAAAGGCTAACAATAACTTTTTTAAAGTATCTTATGTAAAGTATTTGTTACAAATTCGACTACCAATTAATTGAATTTGTAACTTTTGATCTCATTCCAAAGTTGACATAACATTATCTCATTTTAACATTAATACTCAATGCTTTCCACCTGTTGTGGCACAACCCCCGAAGTGAACCCCCAACACATTCTGCACTACAGAAATTATTTATTATTGGCCTGAGACGTCAGGTCACCTGGCTATACAGAGGCTTCCAGGCCATGCCCGATTGTTTCTGCAGGCTGTTCGAAGCAATTGGGAGGACAAAGTGAATCTAGTGTTAAATGATAAAGGCCAGCAAGCGGTCCTACAATACTCATCCCTGATCTTGCATAATATTTGATTCCTTTAATTCAGACATTCATACTCCATAAAGCCTACTTTATGTACCAAAGGCTGCAGTCTATATTTCCCAGGACATGCCCAACTGTCCTTATTGTCAGTCAACCCCAGCAGACGTGATGCACATGTTAAGGGGCTGCACGCACTTTATCTATTTTGGGCGTCAGTTCTCTGTCTGCTTATAAGGCTCACGGATAGACTGCTTGACCACTCCCCTCTGGTGGTACTTATTGGGAGTTACAATCGGCCTGATATGGCCAAGATTGCAACCTGATTCCTGGATCTTGCTTTACAGCTTGCACAACGAGTGATTACCTATTGGTGGAAATCTGCGGCTCCCCCCTTGCTGGTGACATGGCACACTGATATCCAGCACTGGGTCCAGGTAGAAGGTACTGCCTTAAGATGGGAAGTACAGCATGGACTGAGACAACTTGGGATAAACTAGTGTACAACCATAAATGACCTCCCATTCTGAACATAAATAGATCAGACAGCATGTACGCCGCCCATATTGACATTTTGGTGCATCTGTCCCCACTCAACCTCTGTTTAGATAACCCCAAGAATACACTAAACTGTGGGGTCTCTTCATCCCAGTTCTCCATATAGAAGGGACCCTATAGGAAGCTGGCCTGGTGTGTGGTGAGCACCTATGGTGTTATCACCTTATACCAGGTTCAGGTATCCCCTGTTAGTGAAGTGTAGGCAGTGTCTAGGAAGCCAGGGCTCTCTAGAGGTAGCTGTGGATGAGCAGCCAAGACTTAACTATGAGACATGCAAAGCTTATGCAATTCCACTACAGTCATACAGCACTTACACACATGAAAAAACACATAGACGCAAAACTGCGCTATCGCAGTTTTGCGCCAAAAAGATTAGCGCCGGCTAACGCCATTCTGAAGCGCCATGCGGGCGCCGTATTTATTGAATGGCGTTAGCCGGCGCTAGCAGACCGGCGCTGCCTGGTGTGCGTGGAAAAAATCCACGTACACCAGGCAGCGCCGGCGTTGGGGAAAATGGCGTTAGGGCGTCTTAAAATGGGGCAAGTCAGGTAGAGGCAAAAAAATCACCTCCACCCGATTTGCGCCATTTTTAACGACGCCCAGACGCCATTTACACGACTCCTGTCTTAGTAAAGACAGGAGTCATGCCCCCTTGCCCAATGGCCATGCCCAGGGGACTTATGTCCCCTGGGCATGGTCATTGGGCATTGTGGCATGTAGGGGGGCACAAATCAGGCCCCCCTATGCCAAAAAAAAAATACAAAATAAAAATAAATTATACTTACCTGAACTTACCTGAATGTCCCTAGGATGGGTCCCTCCATCCTTGGGTGTCCTCCTGGGGTGGGCAAGGGTGGCAGGGGGGGTCCCTGGGGGCATGGGAGGGCAGCTGTGGGCTCATTTTGAGCCCACAGGTCCCTTAACGCCTGCCCTGACCCAGGCGTTAAAAAGAGGCGCAAATGCGGGTTTTTTTGCCCCGCCCACTCCTGGGCGTGATTTTTGCCCGGGAGTATAAATACGACGCATTTGCGTCGCAGTCATTTTTTTAGACGGGAACGCCTACCTTGCATCTCATTAACGCAAGGAAGGCGTTCACGCAAAAAAATGACGCTCATTCCTCATACTTTGGCGCAAGACGCGTCTAACGCCAAAGTATAAATATGGAGTTAGTTTTGCGTCGAATTTGCGTCGAAAAAAACGACGCAAATTCGGCGCAAACGGAGTATAAATATGCCCCCTAGTGTTACAAAAGTAAAGGTACTTTAATATGGTAACATGGATGCTAAAATACTGAATAGGCAATACTCCAATAGGAGGTAAGTAAACATACTATTATGTACACATTAGAAGTCAGTGATTAACATAGAAAGCAATAACAAATAGTAAAAACAATAGAACATAGTGAGGGCCCTAGGGAGAGTCCAAACCATATACTAAGTAAGTAGAATGTGAAAGGTAGTCCCACACCCAAGGAAGTGGAATCAGCAGAAGGGAGCTGGGGGAACTAGGAACCCCAAAAGGTAAGTATCAGGGTGCACATTAGCAACCAGGGGAGAAGAGGTAAATACCCTGTTCTTCCCCAAACCCATAGGAGATCTTTGGAAAAGGACTGTTCAAGACCCAGACAAGACTGGAAGAAACCAAAGGTGGATCCTGACAGAAGAGGACCTGCAAAAGAAGGGGACCATGTCCAGTTTGAGTATGCGTGTTCAGCTGTGGCAGGAGCCCCTACCCATTCTTCTTTGGCTGCAGGACCAGGTCGACAGTGGATGAAGAAAGTCAGCAGTACAGCACATGAGCAGAAGAGGAGTTTCAGAAGTGATACAAACAATGTCCTACGTTGGTGAACATGACGAAGTCAGTCAGTGGTGCTGGAAAACCACCAACAAACCTTAGCAAATGCAAGGCTGAAGAGGACCAGCGAGGCCCAGGGGACTCGCCCCAAGGAGGGGAGTCAGAGTAGACCCTTAGCAGCTGGAAAGTGAAAAGAAGAGGAGACAGCCTTCACGGGCGACCCATAGGCATCAGCACAGGAGTCACAGTGAGGCCCACTCAGCATACCTGAAGAGTCCCATGTCACTGGAGCAGCACACAGGAGACTGTGCTTTGCAGGGAAGAGAGTTGGAGGTCGGGTCTACGCAGGGCCTGAAGATTCCATGGAGGAGGAGGATCAAACAAGCCTTGGTAGCTGCAAGAGTCGTGTTGCACAGGGGGTACTGTCCTGCAAGGAGAAGCAAGGGCTACCATCTACCAGGTTGGACAGCTGGTAGAGAGGACCACCCCAAACCACAATCTGTGACGCAGGATCCACGCAGATCTGGAGAAGAGAGGATCCATTCAGCCAGTTGTAGTTGGTGCCTGCAGGTGCAGGGGAGTGACTCCTTCACTCTAAGGGAGATTCCTTTTTACCTCTTGTGCAGTCTGAAGACTTGTAACCCTCAGAGGATGCACAGCCAGGGAAATGTTGCAGTTGCTGGAAGGAGCCGGAGAAACAATGTTGCAGAGCGGAGTTATCACTGCAGGTGCAGATTGTCAGTTCCTGGAGGGTCCAGTTGCAATCCTGGTGGCCTGCTATGGTGAAAATGGCTTTTTAGGCTTTTTCACTGTATGAATAGGTATTACTTTAAACTTTTACTTGTCCTACTCTTAAATACATAGACATTCTGCCTTATGTGCTCTGAAAGCTAACTTAGGAATGCCCCATTAATATTTAAAAGATGGGTTCAGGCATGTAAAAAGAGATTTAGGAGTATCAAAAGAGGATGAATTTACAGTTTAAAACCTGCACAACCAGGCTACGGGTGGCAGGCCCACAGTTGTGTTTTGCATTGTCACTTTAGCGGTGGCACAATATGTGCTGCAGAACACTAACTCCATTTAGCTTACATGCCCTGGGTACATTTGGTAACCTGTACTAAGGATGTATAGGTATATTAAATATGCTGATTAAGAAAATAGCTAAATTCAACATATTTTAGGGGTCAGTGCACATGCACAGGGGCCCGGTTAGCAGAGACCCAGTGTGGAGCTCAACAAAGAAAACTGCAGCATTAGTCTAAAAATACAGTGGTGGTTTTGCCAAAAAGAGACATTTCTTTACATGGCCGAAAATCTCTTTTACATTCTTTCACAGTAACAGCTCATCCTATTCCTATACTGTGTGTAAGACAATTTCACAACAATTGTTTACATATTCACAGTGTTTTCAGTTGCAGATGGGACTTTGTAGCACTATAAATACAAACGTCACTATTTCTCAGTGCACCAGCCGGGATTCAGTTTTGTGACTGACTTGTTCAACACACATTAAACAATGCGTTACTTTCCCATGGGTGACTTTAACTTGCAATTATTGCTCATTTAAGGTGTGCTCATTATATTTTATTTAAATTTACCTAAAAGTAAAAGGCCAACACAATAGTTGCAGAATACGTGTATTCTTTGTTAGCCATGTTTCTGCCACATCTCCAATACACTCACAAAATTCCCATACTTTTTTATGCACTCCAACTTTGTGATGACCGGTGAAATACAGCAAGCTGTCTTTGAGAAACCTTCTTCGGCGCAGACTAGCACACATCAGCTAAAGAATTGTGGCCCATATTTATACTTTTTGACGCTAAACTGCGCTAACGCAGTTTAGCGTCAAAAAATTTAGCGCCGTCTAACGCCATTCTGAAGCGCCATGCGGGCGCCGTATTTATGGAATGGCGTTAGCCGGCGCTAGCAGACCGGCGCTGCCTGGTGTGCGTGGAAAAAAACCACGTAGACCAGGCAGCGCCGGCGTAGGGGGAAAATGGCGTTAGGGCGTCTTAAAATGGGGCAAGTCAGGTTGAGGCAAAAAAATCGCCTCAACCCGATTTGCGCCATTATTTTCGCCGCCCAGACGCCATTTAAATGACTCCTGTCTTAGTAAAGACAGGAGTCATGCCCCCTTGCCCAATGGCCATGCCCAGGGGACTTATGTACCCTGGGCATGGTCATTGGGCATAGTGGCATGTAGGGGGGCACAAATAAGGCCCCCCTACATGCCACCCAAAAAAAATTAAAAAATATAAAAAATTATACTTACCTGAACTTACCTGAATGTCCCTGGGGTGGGTCCCTCCATCCTTGGGTGTCCTCCTGGGGTGGGCAGGGGTGGCAGGGGGGGTCCCTGGGGGCAGGGGAGGGCACCTGTGGGCTCATTTTGAGCCCACAGGCCCCTTAACGCCTACCCTGACCCAGGCGTTAAATAGTGGCGCAAATGCGGGGTTTTTTGACCCGCCACCTCCCGGGCGTGACTTTTGCCCGGGAGTATAAATACGACGCATTTGCGTCGCCGTCATTTTTTTAGACGGGAACGCCTTCCTTGCATCTCATTAACGCAAGGAAGGCGTTCACGCAAAAAAATGACGCTATTTGCCCATACTTTGGCGCTAGACGCGTCTAACGCCAAAGTATAAATATGGCGTTAGTTTTGCGCCGAATTTGCGTCGAAAAAAACGACGCTAATTCGGCGCAAACGGAGTATAAATACGGGCCGTAGTATTTCTGGGCCCATATTTATACTTTTTGACGCTAAACTGCGCTAACGCAGTTTAGCGTCAAAAAATTTAGCGCCGTCTAACGCCATTCTGAAGCGCCATGCGGGCGCCGTATTTATGGAATGGCGTTAGCCGGCGCTAGCAGACCGGCGCTGCCTGGTGTGCGTGGAAAAAAACCACGTAGACCAGGCAGCGCCGGCGTAGGGGGAAAATGGCGTTAGGGCGTCTTAAAATGGGGCAAGTCAGGTTGAGGCAAAAAAATCGCCTCAACCCGATTTGCGCCATTATTTTCGCCGCCCAGACGCCATTTAAATGACTCCTGTCTTAGTAAAGACAGGAGTCATGCCCCCTTGCCCAATGGCCATGCCCAGGGGACTTGTGTCCCCTGGGCATGGTCATTGGGCATAGTGGCATGTAGGGGGGCACAAATAAGGCCCCCCTATGCCACCCAAAAAAAATTAAAAAATATAAAAAATTATACTTACCTGAACTTACCTGAATGTCCCTGGGGTGGGTCCCTCCATCCTTGGGTGTCCTCCTGGGGTGGGCAGGGGTGGCAGGGGGGGTCCCTGGGGGCAGGGGAGGGCAGCTGTGGGCTCATTTTGAGCCCACAGGCCCCTTAACGCCTACCCTGACCCAGGCGTTAAATAGTGGCGCAAATGCGGGGTTTTTTGACCCGCCACCTCCCGGGCGTGACTTTTGCCCGGGAGTATAAATACGACGCATTTGCGTCGCCGTCATTTTTTTAGACGGGAACGCCTTCCTTGCATCTCATTAACGCAAGGAAGGCGTTCACGCAAAAAAATGACGCTATTTGCCCATACTTTGGCGCTAGAAGCGTCTAACGCCAAAGTATAAATATGGCGTTAGTTTTGCGCCGAATTTGCGTCGAAAAAAACGACGCTAATTCGGCGCAAACGGAGTATAAATACGGGCCTGTATGTGTCCTTGAATCGGCTGCATCCTGGACTACGAAACACGATGGAGGGGGCAGAGGGCTGAAGCCCTTTCATCCGAGTGCACATTGCACGTCTGCCTCTGTGCTATTATAGCACACCAGTGTTGGATGGTGGCATATTACCACTAAAGCCATCACAAGTGCTGTGTAATTCCCGATTCGCCCAGAAATAATTGTATGGTTAATAGGCGAGTTACAAGGAATCTAGGAATGTTACATTTTCAGTATTGTTCTCCCAATCCCTGATGTTTCACCAGCTTTAAAGTGGTGGAATCATTGGATGGGAACAGGCCTACAAGTGGGGGGAAATCGCAGTATTCGGGTGCTGTATTATTTACTCCTTTGGTAATTCCCCTTTCTCTGGGGAATCGCAGGAGACAATTGGAATCCTATGGTATTCTCTGGGCCCGTAGAAATTGGGTGTGGGAATACCGATTCAGCATTCTGGATCTTTCATGATTGGGGGCCTGAATAGCCTGGATAACCACGGCCCTGACATAACCATGAACATGGCTTAAATGACCTTCCAGGCTTTAATACAGCCCATCACATTGATTCAGTCCTATTTATTATCATTGACGACCTCATGACATTGGTGAGCACATAAGGGTTTGCAGTTTTATGTTTTCTTGATATGGATAAATACATTGGTGTTCTAGTGGATAAATCAAGCCATAAATCCAGAGGGTAAGTTCAAATACTGATATGATTCATCTTTCAATGAAACAATTATGCAAATCTAGATAATCGCCTTCAGGTTGACATTGAAGGAAAGACCATGTTTAACAGAGTGAATCTCGTTACCATTTTTATTTCACATTCACATTTACATTCATGAAGCTTTTTAGAAACTGGAACGCAATATCATTGATATCAATGATTTGAGAAAATGGAAAATTGATTTTGAATATAGAAATAATCGCCTAATGAAGCCTCAACCTATTCTTACATTCATATGTAATGAAGTTATGGCAAAATAATCACGAAGGAATCTCATCGTACTGAGAGCCACAAGTCTTCTAGTCTGTTTGCATTTATAAGTTTTCCAAACTCAGAGACCTGTACTTTCATTATTCCAAAAATAATGTGATGCTCCAGTGGTGCTAACCTCTGTTCCATATCTACAAGGAGGTGTAACACCACTTTTTGTGGCTTTAAGCCTCCTTGTAAATATGGCCCCCTCCAATGCAGTGTTCTGTGACAGAGGAGCTTGCAATGGGTGTTGCTAAGGGCATGCCATAGCCACACCCATTGTACTTTGACGCTTCCTCAGACTTATGAGATTTCGTCAACCTGAGGCAGCACCAAAATCAAACACCACCTCAGGGGTGGCGTTAGCAAGGAGCAATGAGGAGAAATACTTTTATTCCTCCTTATTGTTTGCTTTTTCTATGCGTGCTGCATTCTGCAGCATGCATAAAAATAACAAAATGCTAGAAATTATTGTTTATGTGTGGAAGGTGTCCCTTCCTGCACATAGACAATCATTTCAAAATGACGCTTTAACACTTCTGTTTGAGAAGTGCCAAATCATCATTAGTGATTTTTTATGTGCAGGAAGGGACACCTTACAGCACATAAACAATCACACCCTTCAACGCAGACATCTTTGCACGATGGTGCAAGGATGCCTGCGTTGACGCTGGCAGCTCAATTTAAGTGAAATAAGGCGCATCCCTGCATTGTGAAAATGACAGAGCGCGGCGCTGCCAATTTTGACACAGCGTCGCGCTCCGTCATTTTTCTGTAAATATGGGCCATAGTGTGCATAATTTGTGGTATCATAGCACACCTCTCGTTTTCAAACTTCTACACAGGAAACAATTGTTAGGAAAATCTGATATTAATATCAGAAAAACAATTCAATTTCAGAGAATTTGTAATGCAGATGCCTTTTTAAGAAATTAGTCAATGGGGTGAATTTCTAGGCAAGAAAAATACCTTTGAGAGAATATGTATTGAGCTCCAAGAAGGAGCTTTCATAGAGATACCCAAGGGCCTATCCACCATGCCTTGCAGAAAAGCATTACCTGATGAATTCTATGTTAGTTTGCTATATAAATATCGGCCCACTTCCAAATCTGGTACTACAAGCAAAAACCACTCTTATAGTCCACATAACTAAGGTAAACGGTCTTTTTCCTTTGCCTCTCATCGTGGAGCCCTTGCTATTTTAGCAGTTTTCTTTTAGTTCTGAGCTTTAATAAAACACTTTCAAGGTCCGAAGCATCCGCTTACTAATGTTTATTCTATAAAAAAAAACATTTTCCTAAACATGTGATTCGAACTTGATCATATTCATGGTATACAATCACTGCCCAATTTAAAGAGCCATTAAAGAGGAGTCTAGTTAATAATAATTTTCTGTCATAGAAATGTTTGGAAATTCGAAACTAAGAACAGACTACAACCCTGTTGGCTTTAACAATTATTTGTAGGATTTAATCGGTCAAAAGGACTTGTGTAGTTTATTTCCCTCAGTAACTTCAACAACTTTGGCTGACTGGCCAGAGCAGTGCCTCAGCATGACTGCTGTTAACACTTGGTTTCCTGTAAAGGCATATTTAATAACTACTAGGTAAACTCTTTGAAATTGTGCAAGAAAAGACCTGCACATTAACACCACAAACAGCAATAAATCCTTTGAGGAGAACCACTGAGCATTCTTTTGAAGAACAAAACAATAAAAATTAAAACCTCAATCATTGTTTACTCAACTACAATTCAGGAAAGCGGCTCAGACTTGCACCTCCCCCAGTGAATACTATCAATAACCAATGGTGCTCAACTAACATCCATCCCAAAATGACCATAAATTAGGCTTACCTAGCATGAATTAAAAGTTCTTTAGTGAGCATGAGGTCCTACAATTTATAACAGTGATGAACCAAACTTCACATTTCAGAGACTCTATACAGTTGACAATCATAAAGGAATTCAGTCATCTTTTTGCCCCCCTCTGGACGATGATCATACACTCTTCACTAGCCCAAGGCACTACCTCTGACTGCCTGAAGGTCAGGCAAGTGACATCTCTACAGAAAATAAACAGATTTAGACCTGACTGATCTGAATGAATTTTGACCAGTTTAAAACAACTCCTTTATAGTGATCCTACTGGATAAATGTGCACACAACTAAATGCCAGCACGTTATTTACTTCAACCTACTCTGCAAGTTTCAGTCAAGTTTTAGACCAGGACGTCGAACAGAGACAGCTAACATACGTATTATAGATTACATATTCAAAATACTGGGCCAAAGCAATTCATGCCTGCTCATCCTCTTCGATATCTCCTCGGCGGTCAATGCATTCCATCACAGCACCTCCCAGATGTGCTTGAACAAAGAATGGAGATGTCAGGAAATGTTTTAAAATGGTTCATCTCCTATCTACAAAACGGATTACAACTTATCAAGTTGGGTAGCTCATTCTCTATCCCATTTTCGGTCCAACGAGGGGTTCCTCCACGGATCCACAGTCTCCCCCATACTTTTTACCCTTTACATAGAACCGCTGACAGAGATCCTGAATCAAGCTAACCATGCCTATCACATTTATGCATACAGTACTCAAATATACCTAAAGATATCCTCTCTAGAATACATTATCTATCTCAAAGATAACCACAAAGCCAGCTCAACCTAAATTCTCTGAAAACTGAATTCCTACTTATCTAAACCTCACTTTCCATCTTCCCACCTCTATAAGAATGGCTCAATGGGCTGGATGTACTCGACTGGAAACTCCCAATTGGAGAATCAACAAAATTTGTGGGAGTAATGCTCAACAAACATTTCAACATGCAAGCCCACATAACCCCATCCATGCATGGTGCAGTCCTCCAAATTAGGCTCCTAAACAATGTTAAAACACTCATCCCACCAACAGATCTCAAAATTGCATTACAATCCAAAATCATATCTAGGCTAGACAACAGAAATGAGACTCTAACAGGACTATCCAAAATACAACTGGTATCTTTAAAAGCAACCCTCAACAATGCAGCAAGGCTGATAACAGGACTATGGCATTTTGGACTTATACCATCCTCACTTGAAGTCCCTACAATGGCACCTGTCAAAGCTTGGACCCTTATTATGATAACATACTGGCTCACAAAACATTACACTATGATACACCTGAGTGCCTACTGCCTAGCGTACAATCCAGCTTTTTTTAGGTAGTTGTAGCTCTATAAGAAATGTGAGCTGTCTCCTATTGAAGCCAGCAAGACACAGATAATCACTGACCCACGCCTCCACTTTCTCTGGCTTGACCCCTAAAAATGTAATTAAACTCTCTCCCACCGAAGTTTCGGTTGAACCTATCGACCATTACTTTCAAAATAGGGATCAAAGCATTTTTTGGCAAATTCCTCCCTGACTTGACCAGACCTTGGGTCGGCACTGTAACTACACAAATGTATATGGTACTCTCTTCCAACACTGCAACCAACAGGGACATCACTGACTACCCACAAGCAAACCATTTTAACTCATAAAAGTTGTTACAACACATATCTTATATTGTGTAGACGGATACAAGGAAAGATGTCTTGTGTCTAAAATGCATTGGGGTTAAAGGAAGCAGCATTTTCTCAGTACAATGCCAATGTTATGTTCCCTTCTGCTTATGTGTGTGTGTAACAGCAACAGCCTGTTCTCTATACAGCACTCTGGTAACCTTAAATAAATCAATAAATAAATAGAATAAAAGAGGGCCTGACAAAAATGTTCAAACATTTGTCGCTCACTTCCACCCAAAAAAATGACGTAGTGGTGGTGCAAACGGATCGTAAATGAGGCCCTGAGTTTCTGGTTGGCAGAGATATGCACCCTGTGCAGACAGGATCCACGACCCAAGTCAGGGTAAGTCACAAACACACCATAAATTAACCTGTGCTCACCCCCTTATAGCTTGGCACAGAGAAGTCAGGCTTAACTTAAGAGGCTGGATTTAAAGTATTTTTGCAACATTTTCAACAGTAAAGAAGTGCAGATTCCACACCAAGTTAGACAAATAGAGCGTAATTTAATGAGCACAACAAGACCAAAACAACAACAATCCAATAAGAGGAAGTGGAGTTATGAATTAAAAAAAAAAAAAAAAAGATATGTGATGATTAAAAACATAGCGCCAACTGGAGCTATCTGGTCGTGCTAGACCTGGTCAAATCTGAAAGTTCAGGTTGGCTACGATAGAGTGTAGGTTGGATTTAGGTACCAGCCTTTGACCGCTGAAAAAGTACCTTGTTTGCATCGATGTTGAGGGAAATGTGAGGAGCAGAGGAGGTGATGCGTTGTTGTTGATCCTTAGGATGAAGGCAATGCATTGGCTCTAAGCCGCACAAAGTCGGAGATATGTCAGAAATGGACGCAATGCATTGCACAATCAGTAATGCATTGCACTCGATCCATGCAGACGCGGTGATGCATTAGCATAGAAGGAGATGCGCCGGTTCTGAGCACCGCTACAGCATCGATGCAGGGATTTTCTTTTTGGAGAAGCACTTTATACCCATTTCCAAGGACCCAGGAATGGATTGGCATCAGTTGGCAGGGCAAGACCCACAGGTGGCAAGTCCAGGTGCTGTATCAGGGAAGGTGGAAGTCTTTTGTGTCCCTGAGACATCAGAAAACAGATGACCAGTCAGCTGGCCCTTGGAGTCACTTTGGGTGTTGGGTTCAAGTAATGTGGGTCCAGTCCCTCTCACCCAGGCATGGAGGGCAGCAGGTAGCAGGTCATCACAGCAAGAAAGCAGTTCTTCCAGAGCAGCTGTACAGCAGACTAGTAGTCCTTATAGCAGCACAACAGTCCTTCTCCCTGACAGAGTTTCCACAGGACCAGAAGTGTACTGAGTTGGTAAGATCAGAAGTCCAGTTCTTATATCCAATGGTGGCTTTGAAGTGGGGGAGACTTCAAATAAGGGCTTTGAAGTGCACAGAATTCATCCCTTCTTGATGTGACTCCAGCCTCACTGCAGGGGATTAAGCAGCCCTTTGTGTGAGGACAGGAAACAGCCTATTTAGGTGTAAGGGTGAGGCTGTGCCCAACTCTTCTCTCCAGTCCTGCCCAGGATGTCCTATCAGGATGTGAATGGCCCATCAAGTCACACCTAAGCTCCCGCTGTGTGTGGCTGTCAAGAGGGAATGCACAAGGCCCTGCTGTCATCCACCTCAGATGTGTAGTGGAGACAGGCTGCAGACACACATGGCTAAGAGCAGGAAATGGCAACTGTATAAAAGCAGCATTTTCAAAATTGTATGGATAAATTCAAATTTGCCTTTAAAGTAGATTTATCATAATTCCACAGGTACCAAACATGACAGATCCATCCAATTAGGACTTACAGCTTATTAAATGTGATATGGAATCCTCAATGTTATCCTATGAGACGGGTAGGCCTCACAGTAGTGAAAAAGAAATTCAGGAGTTTTTCACGATTATGACATGTAAAACTTATAAGTATATGACCTACCTTTTAATTACATAGCACCCTGCCCTAAACGTTCCCTATGGCCTAACTTAGAAGTGACTTTTATGTAATAAAAGGAGAGTTTAAGGCTTGGGAAGGGGTTTTAAATGCCAAGTCGACATGGTAGTGTAACACTGCATTCAGGCTGCAATGGCAGGCCTGGGGTATACTTTAAAGTGCCTCTTAATTGGTGGCACAAGCAGTGATGCAGACCCACTAGTAGCATTTAATTTACAGGCCCTGGGGACATGTAGTGCACATTACTAGGGACTTATAAGTAAATTAAATATGCCAGTTACATATATATCAATGTGTTTTAGGGAGAGAGCAATAGTTAGCAGTAGTAAAGAGCACAGAGTCCTAAGGCCAACAAAAACAAATTCAGCAAAGAGTGGAGGAGAAAAGGCAAACTGTTTGGGGGTGACCCCGCAGAGAGGGCCATTTTCAGGAGCTGGCAATAACTTTGCTGAAGAAAGGCTTCCTTTTAAAAAGAGAAAAACTAAACTCAAAAATAAAACAAGAGTTATTTGCCAAATTCATGGATATGAAAAGGTATGTTGGTGTTTGCTTGGCATTTCCGCTTCTAATCACCTGATATGTTAGTTATATCTGAATGTTATCATTAAATGATAGCCTTTTGACAGCTCTGACATCATCATAGCAGCATTCACGCCATGGGAAGAGCGCAGGTGGCAGTATTTCATACAGCTTTTTGGTTCAAGGACGTTTGCCCTGCTGTGTACAAGGTTACACAGGTTAATGATTGTTCATCACCTTAAGCTGGGAGTCCTTAACGTACCACAAGATAAAGCACCATTAAATCACTGATGCAAGAGGCAGTGTTGTGGATATGAGTAAGCTGGAGATTAAGAAAAGTGACTATGGAGTGAGTCACACAGAACAGTGCAGTTAACAAAGAGCAGTGGACATTTCCTTGATTCACAGATTGATTTTTTCAGTTTTTAAACAGAAGTCTTTTATGCAAAGTCCACTAAAAGAAAACCACAATTAATGTAATGTATTTAGGAGGTAAATCTAGGGTTGGTGTGAGGATAGTGGAAAAAGAAATGGGTTGTGATTGAAGTTTGGGATAGGCAGGGAAGAAGGGGAAGTAGAATGGAATAATAAACCAGAACTCCTTAGTTCCTACATGTGAGATTTTGTGGAGACCAATCTTGATGTGACCTGGAATAGGACTTTATCATCCTCCATTTGATTGTCATACTAGGATATCCTCTGGATCAGCATTCAGGTGGACTCTACTACTGCTTTAGAATTCACTGATGCTTAGTGTCTTTCTTTTTTAGATCATTCCTATACAGTGAAACTAACTACAAGGAACCGGGCAAAGAACAGCTTGTGAGTGATTAGAAAGATGGGGTGCAAACGTAATTGATAAAGCAGTATACAATACGGTAAAATGTTTTTTAACATTGCACATGTTTGCATATTTATTTTTACTTCAAGTATTACATTATACATATTTAAATTTGATACACAAACATAGTGTTTCATGGGATGAAAAAGGTGGGGGCCCTGATTGGGGCATGCCCTGAGCAGTGTAACTAATAAATACAAGTGGTATGTAACTAAGAGCAGAGTTTAATGCATGTTAAATGAGGTCTTAGTCTGGAGACAGTCTCACACAAACACCTGAATAGGTTGTATCCTGTCTCTACACAAAGGGGTGCTTAATCCCCTGTAGTTAGTCTGGAGCCACAGCAAGAAGGAAGGACCTGTGTGTACTTTAAAGGCAAAAATTGGGTATAAGCACTGGACGTCTGACCCTACCAACTCAGTAAACTCAGTGAAATAAAGTTCATGGTCGAAGGTGTTGTCCCCAATCATATACGTTGTGGCAACAAGAAACCTTGCTAATTGGAGATTGTTTAATTAAAAAGCCAGGTCTTCAGCTCATTCAAGAAGAGAGCGGAGACTCTGATATCGAGTGAGTTGGTCATTCCACACTTTAGGAGCAATGTAAGATAATGGCTGTCCTCCTGATCTGGTTCTGTGTATGTGTGGGATGTGTGCCTTGAATGTGTGTGTGAGGAATTTGAATTTGGCACTTTTGTGTGTTGGGAGCTAGTGTAGTTCCCTGGGGTGTGGTCTTACGTGAGTTCTGTGTGGGAGGTTGAGGATGAGTCTGGCTGCTGAGTTATGGATTGCTTGTAGTCTTCTATAGATCTGGGTGGAACTCACTAAGTTTTACTCAGCGGAGTTACAGAAAAACTCAGCGAGATTCTGCAGAGTTCTGTGAGCAGGAAGAATCAGGCACATCGCTCTACTCACACTGATTTTTGGCACCTGGAGCTTCTTTCAGGCTGTAAAATCAATGCAAACAGCACCACATGGAGTGCCAGAAGGCGCTGCTTCTTTTTGCTGCTCGAGTAGATTTTCAACTCGAGCAGCAGCTTTCCCAGTGCAAATGGTCGTGACATGCCGCCACCACCCACGCTGAGAAATCTTACTGGGAGGCATTGTAGCATTTAGAAAATCGTGCTAGGGGACACAAATTATTACTCTTGCTCAGCAACTTAACGCTGGCAAGTCATGTGCAAGACAAACTCCATCACGCAACAAAGAAGAGTTTTTAACCTACCCCTAGTCTTGTACTGGGTTGCTTGGTGATCCTGGTGTAGAGGGCATTCCCAGAGTCTAACTTGCAGGTGACTAGGGGGTGAGTGACATTTTTCTAGTGTTCCGTGGGAGCCATTTGAATATCTTCCTTAGCATCTTCAGGGTGTGGAAGTAAAATGCCGTGACAGCATTGGCTCGTTTGGTAATATCCAATTTGCGGCTGATGATTATTTTGAGCTTCTGGGTGTGAGCATGGATTCGAATTCAGCCAGCCACCAGTTGAAGACCCATGGGGATGTGTTATTCCAGAAGATCAAAACTTCTGTCTTTTTGGTATTGAGCTTGAGACCAGTTGTCATTCATCCAGTTAGCAACTTTGGACATGTAAGCAGTGAACTTGTTTCTTGTGATGAGAATCTTGTCTGAGAGGGAGAGTATGAGCTGCATGTCGTCTGAGTAGGAGAAGCTGCTGATGTCCTGTGTGCACGTCTTTGGACAGAGGGATCCTGTATGCATTGAAGAGGGTTGGACTGAGCGATGACCCTTGAGGCACACTGCAGATCAGGTAGTTGGCTTCTGTGAAGTACAGTGCCAGGCAGACAGCTTGTGTTCTATCCGGCTTTGCCCAGCCACACAAGTGGTGCAGCATTTTAATTGGTTGAAATGGGGAATGCTGGGTTGGTAGGAATTTCTTGGTTTTCTGTGGATTCCAGAAGTTTCCATCAAAAAACTTTGAGGAAAATGTGTGTTTTTAGATTAAGTTTGAGGTTTGCAAAGGATTCTGGGTAAAGCATCCTGGTGAGATCTCCCATGTCACTCCATCCTGGATTTCCCTAAGTGTCTAATTTTCAGAAATGTACATGTTTGTTAGTTTCCCTCGATGCCAACTGAGCTAGGACCCAAAAACCATAGCAACCCACTTTGCAAAACATTTGTCAGTTTTGTGTAAAAGAAATGTGATGAATCCATGTTGCATTTTGAGCCTACCCACACAAGTGAGGTACCATTTTTATCAGAATACTTAAAAGAATGATGGGTGGAAGGTTGTTTGTGGCTCCCTGCAGATTCCAGAGGTTTCCATCAAAGAATATGAGGAAAATGTGTTTTTTTACTCAAAGTTTGAGGTGTGGAAGGAATCCTGGGTAAAACAACCTAGTGAGGGACATGCAAGTCACCCAGTCCTGGATCTCATCTAGGTGTCTAGTTTTCATAAATGTATAGGTTTGCTAGGTTTCCCTAGGTGCCAGCGGAGCTAGGACCCAAAACCACAGCTACCTGCTTTGCAAAAAAGCAGGTCAGTTTTGTATGGAAAAATATGATGGATCCTTTTATGTTTTGGGCCATTTTCAGTTGCAGCCACTAGGCCTACCCACACAAGTGAGGTACCATTTTTATCAAAAGTCTTAGGGGAATACTGGATGGAAGGATGTGGCTTTTTGGTCAAGGTTTGAGGTTTGCAAGGGATTCTGGGTACCACAACCTGGTGAGTGTCATGTAAGTCACCCCATCCTTGATTCCTCTAGGTGTCTAGTTTTTTAAAATGTGCAGGTTTACTAGGTTTCCCTAAATGATGGCTGAGCTAGGGCCCTAAATCCATAGATAGACAAATTGCAGAAAACAAGTCAATTTTCAGTGGAAAATGTGATTTATCCATATTGCATTTTTGGAAATTTAGGGCCAGATGTAGTAAGCCGTTTGCATGGTGCAAACTGCGAAAATCGCAGTTTGCGCCATGCAAACAGCATTCTGCGATGCACATTCACAATTTGTGAGTCGGTACCGACTCGCAAATTGTGAATGCGACTCGCAAATAGGAAGGGGTGTCCCCTTCCCATTTGCGACTCGCATCGTAATGCAGAATTGCTTTGTGACCGTGAATGCGGTTGCAAAGCAATTCGCAGTTACCACCAGTATCACATTGGTGGTAACTCATTCACAAAAGGGAAGGGGTCCCCATGGGACCCCTTCCCCTTTGTGAATGTTGCCCAAAAGGTGTTTTCAGAGCAGACAGTTGTCCAATGGACCACTGCCTACTCTGAAAAAATGAAACCAAATGGTTTCGTTATTTGTTTATTTTGCAACTCGTTTTCCTTTAAGGAAAACGGGCTGCAAAATAAATTTAAAAAACTGCTTTATTGAAAAAGCAGTCACAGACATGGGGGTCTGCTGACTTCAGCAGGCCACCATCCCTGTGAGTGCAGGGACTCGCTATGGGGTCGCAAAATGCGACCCACCTCATTAATATTTATGAGGTGGGTCTTTGCGACCCCATAGCCAGTCGCAGACGGTGTCTGAGACACCGTTCTGCATCAGGATTTGCGATTCTGAAATTGCGAGTCGCACCGACACGCAATTTCAGAATCGCAAATTCTGACCTTGCTACATCTGGCCCTTACTGTCATAGGCGCTAGGCCTCCCCACACAACTGAGGTTCCATTGTTATCGGGAGACTTAGGGGAACAAAGAATAGTAGAACAAGGTTTATTACCTATTGTATTTCTCTGCATTTGCACCTTCCAAATGTAAGACAATATGTAACCAAGAAGTCATTTTGAGACATACCCTCTAGTTCACATTCTAGTGTGGGCACCCGCAAATTCAGAGATGTGCAAGTAATCCCTGCTCCTAAACTCCAAATTGTGTGCTCATTGAAAAAATACATAGCTTTCCTTGATACCTATTTTTCACTATTTATATTTTAACATATGAATTGCTCTATCCCCGGTACACAATGAAAAACCATTGCAAGGTGCAGTTCAGTTATTGGCTCTGGATACTTTGAGTTCTTGGAAAACCACAAACACTATATATTCCCACAAGTGTCTAGCAGATGTAATGATATATAGCTTTCATAAATCGGCCATCGTGATGGGAAGTTACAAATGAAAACATTGTCAGAAATGCCTGTTTTTCCTACTAACTTTCAATATTTTTTTTTATTTTAGTGCTTGGTTTAATAGTAAAAACATTGAAGGATCTGCACAAATGACCCCTTGCTGAATTAATAATTTTGTCAAGTTTTCAGAAATGCATAGCTGTCTGAGATCCACCATGGGTTTCACATCTGTTTCCACCAGAAACTGGAAGGAGGTTGAAAGTACCAAAAGTGGGAAAAATGGGCTATCTCCCAGTAAAATGGCAAATCTGTGTTAAAAAATCGGTTTTCTGGATCAATTCTGCCTGTTCCTGAAAGCTGGAAAGATGGCAATTGTAGCACATCAAACCTTTCATTGATGTCCTTTGGAGGAAAAAAAACAAACACTTTCTTCTGCAGCACTTTATTTCCATTGCCCCCCCACCCAAAAAAAAAAACATTTGCTATATTTTGCCTAATTTCTCAGTCCCCTCCTGGGCAATCCACAAACTGTGGGTACCTTCAGAATCCCCAGGATGTTTGAAAAACGGACATACATTTGGTGTGGATAGCTTATGTGGATAAAAAGTTATGGAGGCCTAAATGCAAACTGCCCCAATAGCCAAAAAAGGCTGGGGGGGACTTAGCAGCAAAAGGGTTAACAGGATTTCTGATGTTTTTCCTATTAAGTGACACATTCAGCTTCATTTAATGACATAAAGGTTTGCTTAACTCGAAATTCAACCGATTATGAGCTATGCCTACTTAAGTCCAGAGATACGAGGTTGACCCAATTAATGATTCTGGTCAGTATCTGCAACTCATAGGCAATCACCATCTAATAATGGATCCTGAACCCCAGGTCAGGGCTCATAATGAGGCTGAAGGGCAATGAGCTCATGATTACGGTTGCTAAGCAGTGTAGAAGTTAGAAAAATCTTTGTGCCACTTACATTTAACACACTTTGGGGGTCATTCTGACCCTGGCGGCCGGTGGCCGCCAGGGCCACCGACCACGGGAGCACCGCCAACAGGCTGGCGGTGCTCCCACGAGCATTCTGACCGCGGCGGTCCAGCCGCGGTCAGAAGCGGAAAGTCGGCGGGCTCCCGCCGACTTTCCGCTGCTCGGGGGAATCCTCCATGGCGGCGGAGCGCGCTCCGCCGCCATGGGGATTCTGACACCCCCTACCGCCATCCTGTTCATGGCGGGAAACCCGCCATGAACAGGATGGCGGTAGGGGGTGCCGCGGGGCCCCTGGGGGCCCCTGCAGTGCCCATGCCAATGGCATGGGCACTGCAGGGGCCCCCGTAAGAGGGCCCCGCAAAGTATTTCAGTGTCTGCTTTGCAGACACTGAAATACGCGACGGGTGCAACTGCACCCGTCGCACCCCTGCAACTACGCCGGCTCAATTCTGAGCCGGCGTCCTCGTTGCAGGGGCATTTCCTCTGGGCCGGCGGGCGCTCTTTTGGAGAGCGCCCGCCGGCCCAGAGGAAATGTCTGAATGGCCGCCGCGGTCTTCTGACCGCGGTGCGGTCATTTGGCGGCGGTACCTTGGCAGACGGCCTCCGCCGTCCGCCAAGGTCAGGATCAGGGCCCTCATCTTTACTTCTTCAACAGTGCGGTTAACAAGCAGTTTTTTGCAAGATCGTATTAAATGTCTTGAAATGGGCATTAAGAAGTGTGAGAGTCACATTCTGATCGGCTGCAGTATTTCTCATGAGTTAAAGTTGTGCTAAGTGGGTTATTAGTGCAGTCTAGTGTCCTTTGTCTGAAAAAGTTGATTGGCCCCCAAAGCATGAATGTTACACTGCACGTGCTAGTGGAAAACACCAGCACCAGAATTTACCATGTGCCCGAATCCAAACACTAAAAGGTGAAGCGACTCGGCGACAACACTTTCTAAATCACACTACGATTTTATTCCTGAAACTATTTCCGAGTCATTATTTTGTAATATATTTTCCTCAGTGGCTTTTGCCCGCCTCTTTCATCTATAACCTACTGTTTTAAACTAAACCACAGTAAACAGGAAGTACACGAACCACTGCATTCTGTTGGTAACAGGAGAACAAACCTGTAAAAAGAAATACGAACCTTAGTCAAAAGCGCGTCATTCGGCTGCGCTCTTCAGCCTCTTTCCTGTTGTCGGTTCCTAACAACTAGTCACGCAAAGCAAATTAAGCAAAACAAATGTGACATCAGGAAAGCATTTTTTTTTATTTTTTCATGTAATTATCGAGCCGACAGGCACAGCAGATTAATCAATGTACTTTCTGCCCCCTGAAGAAAACTCTCAAAATACAAATGTATACAATTATTTATACAATTATTTCTTCTCGATTTCCAGATGGCAGAATGACATAGGTCCAACACAACCGACACTTAAGAGCTTAGTACATAATTTAATAATGGTTCGGCCACACACCTAGGAAGGCAAGACGCGTCTTTTTTTTTTGTTGATAAAATTAATGTATTTCATCTTAGTACAATTTCCTCTCCCAGTAACCCAATAATATACATCTTAGGAATTCCCTTGCTCGAGTGAGTGACTCTCTCCACCTCTGTTTAACGTTCTAATAGACTATCACATCTGTTCGTTTATGATGCACTGTACGCCACAAATGATACTTGTAGCATCCTACTACAATGAACATTGGCTATAATTTTTTCCAAATTATGTAAGTAGAGGTAGAAAAAAAGATGAAAGTAAACTGTATTTCTTTTATTCTAGGTATTAGATATAGGGCGACCCTACCTATGGTAGGAGGATCTTTACATTTCAGGAGTGTTTGAAACGGATGTATGACATTACCACTCATGCCTTTACCACGCCGATAACTTTATCATGCATATAAGTATTTAACATATATATATATACACATATATGTAGGAATGTATATACATATCTATGTGTGTATATATCTACATCTATATTTATCTAGATAGATTGATTGATTACTGGCAGTCAAGTCACCAGTAAGTAGTTATAGTTAGGACTTAGGACCTCATTACAACCTTGGCGGTTAATGCCGCTTACCGCTGTGCTGACGGCCACCAACAAACCGTGGCCACGGCGGTATACCGCTACGGGCATTATGACCCTCACAGAAATCGCCACTACACAGACACCCACACAAGTCCGTCAGACCAAAGCTCAGTGATAAACTGGTGGTACCAAAACCCACACCGTTACGCCAACAGGAATATGCCCACAGTATCAGTATGCATGAATTACCACAGCAGTCTTTCAACCACGGTAAACCATTGGCGGTACACAGTGTCACGCTCAAAATACACACATACTAACAAAACAACACCATCACCCATACACCATCCACGCACCTCACAGCACACACCACAACACATCACCCCAGACATCACCCCACACATCCTCACACATATCACTCACACCACATCCATGACACCCCAAAGACACCCCAGGTTTTCAGAGGAGGAGCTAAGGTTCATGGTGGAGGAAATCATCCGGGTAGAGCCACAGCTATTCGGATCACAGGTGCAGCAGACGTCCATTGCAAGGAAGATGGAGCTATGGCGGAGAGTCGTGGACAGGGTCAACGCCGTGGGACAGCACCCTAGAACAAGGGATGACATCAGGAAGAGGTGGAACGACCTACGGTGGAAGGTGTGTTCTGTGGTTGCAAGATACCAGGTAGCCGTACAGAGGACTGGCGGTGGTCCCCCACGTCCCCCCCACAACTAACAACATGGGAGGAGCAAGTCTTGGCAATAATGCATCCTGAGGGCCTCACAGGAGTAGCAGGAGTACTGGACTCTGGTAAATCAAATCTTTACTACTATATCCCCCACCCTACCTGCATGCCATCACAAACTCCTACCCCTACCCTCACCCCCATCACTCCACCACCTCACAAATACCCCACTATCACAACCCACCCATCCCAATACCAAGCCCTGCATGCAACACCTATGCATGGACACCCTTCACAGACCTGCATGGACACCCATCACTAAAGCATACCCATTAGAGAGAATCACCTAGCCCACAAAATCAGCACGCACACAAGGCAAAGCTGACAGGGCAATCACAACCATACAGGGAAACACAGCCATGCACAAGATGGCACACGCAGATACAATAACACTGCATTTTCATCCCCACAGGACCCCCACCCAATGTCACCGGAGAGGAGGTGCCACCAACATCCAGTACCCCCACAGAAGAGGCCCACAGTGATGACAGCAGATCTGCACGCCTGGATCACGATGACCAACCTGGCCCATCAGTGACCTCTGGACAGTCGGTTACTCTGCCACAGTCCCATACCACCACAGAGCCTCCTCCCTCAGGAAAAACCAGCACAGCACCTACCCAGCGGGCCCATACCACTGTCCCCAGGACACGTCAATCAGCAGTGTGTCCACCACTACAGGGACCCCAAGCAACCCCACAAACCCAAGAAAATCAGGCACCTGGGGTCAGTGGCAGTGGGCACACGGTTCAGGGGACAGAGGCACAGGGCAACAGGGAAGCTGGGAGGACTGCTGTGTGACAGGGGGAGGACAGGCCCAGGGAACCCACTCTCCACGAGGCACTTGCAGGGATCCTGGGAGCATACCAACATTCCCAGGAGACCTTGGACCAGATACTGGCTAAGTTGCAGGAGACCCAGCGGCTGCAGGAGGGACAGTACCAGGGGATCAGTGAGGACCTCAAACACATCCACACCATCCTGGTCACCATTGCAGGAGTGCTGGTTGACATGGCCAACACCATAAGGGAGGCAGTGGCACAACAACGGGCCCCTGACACTAGCCACACCGATGGATAGCCCTCTATCTCCGCCAATACTAGTGGACAGGAGGCCTCACCAGTGGAACAACAGGCCACTAGCACCCCACCCCCTGTAGAAGAAGAACCACCCTGCAAACGGTCTCTGTGATACAGGCAGAAGCCAGAGAACATTGCCAGGACCCCCGCCAGGAAATAAGACTCTCCTGATTGTCACCCTTCTGTCCTACTCTGTCACCCTGTCTGCCTTGAACTGCCATTGCTCCCCTTCCTATGCCCCATAGGACAATGCACCTGCGATACCAAGAGACTGGACTCCAACTGGACATTCCTCCACCATCACCCCAGCCCATTGCACATCCCCCTCTACGTATTAGCACTTAAATAAATACCCTTGGAACAAATACAATTCTGGAGTCTGTCAATTGATTGAAATATGTATTAGTACAAGATTCTGAAAACATTGCAATTCATATGTACAGTAATTAATACATTGGTATGACCTGTAGTGGGTAGCAGTAAACATACCAGGAGCCAGAGTGGGGCACAGAGATCTGAAAATAGAGATGCCAAAGGGTACAGTAAGTGGCCATAGACATAGGGAA
This sequence comes from Pleurodeles waltl, assembly GCF_031143425.1. Lineage (NCBI taxonomy): Eukaryota > Metazoa > Chordata > Amphibia > Caudata > Salamandridae > Pleurodeles > Pleurodeles waltl. The sequence goes on from NC_090436.1 coordinate 235,970,357, forward strand.
ATCAGGTTGCCATGTACAGTGTCCAACAGAAAACTGAAAAGTAAAGTGAAGTTACAGGGGGTTATTCTAACTTTGGAGGAGGTGTTAATCCGTCCCAAAAGTGACGGAAAAGTGACGGATTTACCACCAGCCGTATTACGAGTCCATTATATCCTATGGAACTCGTAATACGGCTGGTGGTATATCCGTCACTTTACCATCACTTTTGGGACGGATTAACACTCCTCCAAAGTTAGAATAACCCCCACAGTGTCTTACCTGTGTGTCACTGTACTGCTGTATGATATTACTTCTGTCGTCCACATCTTCTTCCTCCCTGTCCACAGGCTCCACCGCTGCCACAAGACCATCTTCAGGCATCCTCCTGCAGAAAAGACACCTGGAGTCTCAAGGCCAGGTTATGCAACATGCAACATGCAACGATGATCTGACACACCTTCTTGGGTGAGTAGTACAGGGATCCACCTGTCAGATGGAGGCACCGGAACCTGGCCTTCAGGAGGTCGAAGGTTCTCTCAATAATCCTCCTTGTTCGCCCATATGCCTCATTATAACGTTCCTCTGCCCTTGTCCTGGGATTCCTCACTGGGGTCAGTATCCATGAGTGGTTGGGGTAACCAGAGTCACCTACAAATATTGTGGGACACCTGTTAGATACACATTAACCCTTAGGGCCAACCCCATAACGAAACACCAACATATACTGGGTGGGGACCTTGGGCTCACCTATTAGCCACACCCGGTGCCTCTGGAGTTGAGCCATCACATATGGATGCTTCTATTCCTCAAGAAAAAGGCGCCATGCACAGAGCCAGGATACATGGGAGATGTACTGGTCAGCGAAACACACCATCTGCACATTCATAGAGTGATAGCTTTTTCTATTCCGGAACACTTGTTCATTTCTCCGGGGGGGGGGGGGAAGATGGGGGCAAATGCTACTTTGTACCATCAATGGGGATATGTCCCAGGGCATAAAAGCCAGCTTTCACTGTGGCCAAATCCTCCACCTGGAGGAATACGATGTAGCTGTGCATGTGTTTCAGCAGGGCAGACAACACTCTGGTCAACACATTGGAGAACATTGGCTAAGACATCCCTGATGCCATGGCCACTGTTGTTTGGAAGGAACCACTCTCCAGGAAATGGAGCACTGACAGGACCTGCACTACAGGGGGGATACCTGTGGGCTGGTGGATAGCTGACATCAGGTCTGGCTCCAGTTGGGCACGCAGTTCTTGGATTGTGGCCCGAATAAGTGTGTATGTTAGGATAATGTGTTTGTCCTCCATTGTCGCAAGGTCCACCAGGGGTCTGTATACTGGAGGATGTCTCCATTTCATATTCATCCTCAGCGGTTGAAGTCTAGGGAGGAAAACGGTGAGCAGAGGGTCATATTCACACATCAATTGCAATAATGATGCATCTCTTCATTTACAAAATTCGAAAGTCAGTTGATGTGCCAATGTCTGCTGTGACACAGTTAGGTGCCATTGCCTGTGCCCCCCTGAAATGGCGGCTGCCTGACCTGTGAGGAGGGACAAGTAGAAATTAGGTAATTCCACTGGGGTGCAATTTTGCAATGGTTATCATTGGGGCCTATGGGTTCCAGGAACCAATGGCAGTGTGCGCCGGCGGTGACGGTACGCAGCGCCGCGGACATGACTGCCATTTTCTATCTCTTCACTCACTTGCTACCTGACCTTCAACAGGAGAGGACCTACACTGCAAGTGCTGCTGTGACCTGTGTCTGGAAGTGACAATGACTCATGTGTCTGGGGAAAGGGCCCCTGAAGTCACTGCAGAGGAGTTGAAGAGACTGGTGGATGGGGTCCTACCCAGTACACTTTACTCTATGGTCCTCCAGACAAACAGGTGAGTACACTGTGAGCATGATGCATGTGCCATGAATGTATGGAGTGCTGTGTGTGTAAGCCACATGTAGGGGGGTGCTGAGGTGTCCTGTTACTAATCCCTTTTCTGCTGTATTTTTCCTGCAGGTCAGTGCCCATCAGAAAAAGGGTATTTGGCGTGCCATCGCCAAGGAGGTATTGACCCTGGGGGTCTTTGACAGGCGGAGCACCCACTGCTGCTAACGGTGGGAGGACCTGCGCCGCTGGGCAAGGAAGATGGCGGAGGCCCAGCTGGGGCTGGCCTCCCAATGAGGAAGGGGTGCCCGTCGGACCCTGACCCCCCGATGTTCTGCATCCTGGCGGTGGCCTATCCAGAGTTGGATGGGTGCTTGAGGGCATCACAGCAGCCAAAAGGGGGTGAGTACAAATTCAGATTCATGAGTTGGCGCGCGTTAAGGTTTTCCCTGGGTGGGGGATGTGGACTGTGGGTGCCCCTAGGCCAGGGCGAACATGGCAGGGTAAGTCCCTTGTGTGCATTAGCATCATCTGGCAGAGGAGCAGAGGCACCGGCGATGGAGGGAGCTGCATCCCACATGGGCCTGGAGGCCGAATCCACTAAGGGTGAGGGCACCAGTGGGAAGGAGGGCGAGGGGAGCACCACGACGGAGACAGGAGGGGATACTATTGACAGCGACTCCTTCTCTGATGGAAGCTCCCTGACGGACACCTCTGTTGCCACCCCAACAACAGGTACAGCCACCCCCCCCCACCAACACTGCCCTTCCAGCAGCCCCTCAGCGTATTTCCCGTGCCCGCTCATCCAGGAGGGTGGGCATCTCCTTCGCCCCAGGCACCTCAGGCCCTGAACCAGTCAGCCCTGCTGCCCTCAGTGAGGAGGCTATTGACCACCTGAGATCCCTCACTGGTGGGCAGTCAACCATTCTGAATGCCATCCAGGGTGTCTAGAGGCATTTGCAACAAACAAATTTATACCTGGAGGGCATTCACTCTGCAGGGCGGCCCAACAGAGAGCATTTCAGGCTCTGGCCTCCACACTGATGGCAGCCATTGTCCCTGTTTCTACCCACCCCCTCAAACTTCCTCTACCCAGTCCCAATCCCCTTAACCCCAGGCTATCCCAAACACACTTTCAGACCAGCATTCATCCAAATCAACACACAAATGTGGCTTAGGCAAACACAAGCACCACACTTCATCTCACAGGCACTCACACAAGCACCATCCCCATGCAGACACACCAACATCCACTGCCTCCACTGTGTACCCCTCCTCCTCGTCCTCCACCTCCCTCCCAATAGCATCTCCACACACACCTGCATGCACTACATCCTCATCCACTACCTCCATCACCAGCACGCCCATCACTACACACCCCTTACTGGCAGTCACCCCCCCCACATCCATGCACACGTCCCCTGTGTCCTCTCCACTGTGTCTGTGACCCCTCCTCCCAAAGTACGCAAGCAAACACCCACCCAACAGCCATACACCTCACAACAGCATCCAGCTCATGCTCCTGCACCCAAACACATCAGACTGACACCTCCTACAACCACTCCCTCTTCCTCCACTCCCAAACCTTCACACTCTTTCCACCCCAATGTCCCTAAGAAGCTTTTGCTAGCCAACATTGACCTGTTCCTTACCCCTCCCTCCCCCATCCTTCCCCTCGGGCCAGGGTGGCCAGAACCCAGCCCAGCACCTCAGCCACCAAGTCCACATCCGCTGTAGTTCCTGCAGCTGTCAGAGGCTCAAAGGGGGCACCTGTCAGGCCAGCCAGTGGCGCACCAACCCCTGCCAAGGCAAAGAACATTCTGCCACCTGGCAAGGTGAAGAAGGGGACAGCATCCAGTAAGGGGAAGAAGCCACCACCAGCCAGCAATGCCACCTCAAAGACTCCAGCTGCCAGACCCAAGGTGACACCACCATCTGCCAAGGGCAGGAAGGGGCACAAAACACCAGCCAAGGCACTTCAGCCATCCAAGCCTGCAGGTGAAGGCCTGGTGGCTACCAGCACTGCCGCAAGCACCGCCTCCTGCACCGCTGGCTGATGCACCACTGTCAGCAGCAGCAGCCCCAGTGGGCAGCCGTCTGAGGCTACAGGAGAAGGGCTGGAGCCTCTCCCCACCACTGGCAGCACCATCACCTCCACCGTAGCCAGCACCTCTACCTGCACTGCTGACAGTAGCACCACTGCCAGCAGCAGCAGCCCCAGTGGGCAGCCGTCCGAGGCTGCAGGAGAAGGGCTGGAGCCTTCTCCCACCACTGGCAGCACCCCCACCAGCATTGGCACTACCACCACTGTGCAGCTGTAGCCGCCGGCGGATGGACTGTAGCCCTGCCTCCATGGACTATCATGCATCCTGACCACTGCAAATTTCTTAGCTCTGACACTCAGGTGAGGGACTGTGACCTGGCACCCCCCAAGTGCTGCATCACTGGGCACAAAGCCCCCTCCAGAACCAGTGGAGAAAGGCATCCACTCACCCTATACTTGGCAGGATGAAGCAGACTGGGCACAAAGCCACCTCCAGAACCAGTGGAGAAAGGCATCCACTCACCCTATCCTTGGCAGGATGAAGCAGACTGGGCGCAAAGCCACCTCCAGAACTAGTGGAGAAAGGCATCCACTCACCCTATCCTTGGCAGGATGAAGCAGACTGGGCTCAAAGGCCACTCCACAACCAGAGGAGAAAGGCATCCACTCACCCTATCCTTGGCAGGATGAAGCAGACTGGGCACAAAGCCCTCTCCAGAACCAGTGGAGAAAGGCATCTACTCACCCTTTCCTTGGCAGGATGAAGGACACTGGGCACACTGCCTCCTCCAGAACCAGTGGAAGAAGCTAGAGACTGTGGCCTTGCACTCCCCAGGACCAAGCAGTGGGCAATCCACCCACTTGAGAGACTGTGGCTTTGCACTTCCCAGGAGCAAGCAGTGGGCAAACCATCCACTTGAGAGACTTGAGAGACTGTGGCTTTGCACTCCCCAGGACCAGGCAGTTGGCAAATCACCCACTGGAGAGACTTGAGATACTGTGGCCTTGCACTCCCCAGGACATCGCTGTGGGCATGGAGCCCCCTCAAGGAGCAGTGGCGTTGTACCATCTTCCGGCTGAGGTGCCCCCCACTTCCCCGTCTCTCTGAGGTGCCTGTGAGTTTTTGACCTGATGCCACTGCAGTGTTCTCTCTGTTTTGAGGCAGGAGTCAGGTGTGGCCTTGGCCTATGTGTTACGGGCCAGTGGTCCATGGACTATTTTTGTGTGGACATTGTCCCTCATTATTTCTATATATTGTATATATTGTACATACTGTTTATTTATTCATGAACGTATTTCTCTAAAGTTCTAATATTACACTTTAACTCAATTCCTTTTGTCCTTGCGTTCTTCCAGAGGGTGAAGTGGTGTATATGTAATGTTGTTGCATATGTTTGTTTTTATGGTGTTGGGGCAGAGGGTGGGGGTGGGGATGTTGCATGTTGCATGTGTGTGTGACTCTCTTTTTCCCTCCCCCCATGTCTGCTAGGTGCTGTATTCACCGTGGTTGTCGTCGCCGCAGTTGGTACTCCTGATATATGAGAAGATACACCAGCATGGGCAGGACGTGCAGCTCGGGCTCCATGGCGTCCTGGTTCTTCCTTGAGTGTCGAGAGGTGAGTGGTTTCCCTTCCAAGTACTGTTTCCGCTGTGCTTTTGATGGCGTTGGTACTGCCCCGGAAAAGCTGGCGGATGGGCGGCTTGTAATGGGGTGGGTGGTACATTGTCATCCGCCTGGCTGTTGGCGGTTACCGCTGCGGTGTTTATTGCTACTGCCGTGGCGGTCGGAGTGTTAAAGTGGCTGTATGTGTTGGCGGTTTCTGCCGTGGTCGTGATTCCATTTTTTTTACCGCTGGCCTGTTGGCGGTATTACCGCCACTTTAACACCGACCACCAGGGTTGTAATGAGTGCCTTAGTTTCCATAGGAAAAGTGTTTTTTATTTTACCAATAACCTTGGTGCCGTTAGACGAATCTTCCAAAGATGTTTGAAACTAATACGACAGTCAATACAGCTGCTGTGTTGAAACTTTTGGGTTGATCCGTCAAGGAGGGGCCAAGAAAAAGGGGGAATCCCAAAGCACCTTTTCCCCATGCATTTTCACACAGGGTCAGTAGACACAACTACAGCCCGATTCCGCTTCACAGAATTACACTATATTTGGCAGGAAGGTAGATCTTGGTGCACAGATCATGCTTTTTGGTATTTGATGTAAGTCTGTTCAGTTATTTTGGAGGTATTAAAGGAAAAAGAAATATAGATATCTGGGCAGAGCCTAAGCTCATGGTGAGATCTGATTGGCTGTCAGCACTTCAACCAGAAAGTGCTGACAGTCGTCTTGGGACCAATATACATAATAGCACCCACTGAAATGCATTGCAGTGAACAGAAGGTTTTGAAGGTCACAAAAATAAGAACATATAAAGGGTGATAATAGATTTTAGTTACAATATAAATAATTTGTTGATGGTACCAGACTCATTTTAGGAATTCTTGTGTGTTCTAAGGTGATTTTACCTTGTGAAAAAGCCTTCTGCTGGGATTTCAAAAATGGTTTTGAATGAAAACTGTTTTCTCATGATTTTCCCATAGAGTTATTGAAGGTGCTCCAGAATCTAAAATGAGCGCATATTTTCTACACATTCACACTGGTATCTCAGCCATGAGAATGAAGTTTGACATTCTTAGTAAAACATGTACTTCCAACAGGAGCATGATTTTAAAGCAGGACCGGAGGCCTAGGATTATGCTTCACCTTCTTTGCTGTTTATTGTCAAAACACACACAGCTGCCAATAAAATTGAATTGAAAATATAATTGAAAATGATATTTCCCAATAATCTAAGTTGACATTATGTCCCATGCGCCAATGGATGCCCTCTGCCATGCATATATAGATCCTCTAGCACCATCTTCTTCCTCTTTCTTTGCTGCTGCAAGACGAGGTAAGTGCTTTAGATTTACTTGCTGTCATTATATCAATATTGATTCCTTCACAGGTTACGTGAGTTTTAACTCGCTTATTGCCATTTTATTGGCACCCAGCAGGGTTGCCAGGTTGGAGGGAGATGAAGCACGTCAGCTTGAGGACTGTCCAGTCCATTTTCTTGCTGGCTGCCCATGCACGCGTGCTTCTCGCATCAGGCACTTTACTTGTATCGGGAAAGCGAGCATTCACACCGTGGCTCAGCAAGTCAGGGCCCGCAGCCATGCTTCTGAGGCCTCATTTTAGTATAGAAGCCTCACGGACAGCAAAAAAAAAGTCTCCCCCACACCCTTTGCCAGGGCAAGTTTAGGCTCTACAGGTTTTATCCTGAGGGGCTTTTTCTGTCATCCTACAGTTCCACTGTAGACTTGAATACTCTTGACTCCTTCAGGCAGCCTCCTTTTCCTCTGGGTTGACCCCCCATTGATTGTCACTCTATCCGAGAGTGAGTTTTTTGGTGCCTACTTACATAGCAACATGGCAGAATATGACCTACATGAAGACCTAACTCTGGACCAAGAAGACGATGACCTTCTACTGGCTTTTGACATTATCCATGTGCTGGATGCTGAATGTGTCCATCACCCAGTCAGTTAAAAGAGGATTGCCAGACACACTACATCCTACAGCCTGCCAATTAAAGAGGTACGCCCTGTCTATATTCCCTTATGGCCCAAAAAACGATGTTACGCCACCTTCAGAACAGGCCCACGAGTCCCCACATCCTTCTGACAGGCCTCACGCACCAGCCATGACCCGCATATCCCATTCCTTGGCAGCAGACCACCCATATTTGGCTCCAAAGCATCCTTTAGCATATATCCCCAAGACTGCTTTCCCCCAGGCAACGACATGGAGGCATCCTCCTCTAATAATTTCGAATCAGACCTACTAAGCACCAAAATGTAGTTGTGAGAGCCAACGCAATTTGTCCTCCTCCCCGTCAGGCACCCTACCGGCCCAAGACTCTATACTGGACCCACTTCTCTGAGTATGTGCATAACAGACTACGCAATGCCTTTGACAAGGAGGTCAACAATAGACTCCTCTTCGAGTGCCCATGTCCCGCCATTCCACACAAGGTTGCAGAAACTCTGGAACTTGAAGCTAATCTTGCCACTTTACTCAGACGATCCTCTAAGGAGGTATGGACAGGTCCTGGAAGGTCTGTCAAGACAAACTCCTTTACTTTTGCGTCCCCTTATGCAAAATTCTTAACTCGGCTGTTGTGACAAAACAATTGTATACCCCTATCGACCCTTACACTTTGGCAGGTTGGGCTCAATGCGCTCCATCCCTCCTAGACAACACAAACTGTGTGTTATCAGTGGAGCGTAGGTGATCAGTGCTCATGCGCATAGATCTTAAGCTCACCAAAGTGGCAAATGCAGAATCCGGTCCCTTGGCAAAAGGACCTTGGAAAATTTGTCAACACATTTACTGTCTTGGACAAGGCCCAGAGTTTTATCTGAAAAGTCTTAAACCAAGGCCGGCTGTTATGGAGGGTGACCATCTGGAGGTTTATCTTCTCACAGCCCCCACCTTCACCTCAACCGGAGGCCATGGCTACACCTCCCAGACCAGAGACACCTTCTACCCGGCCAGAGTGCAAGGCGGCTGACCTCATTCCAACAGAGGCTCCTTCCATGCTCAGTTAGGTTGCAATTCTGCTTCAAACGTTTAAGGTAAGAATGATTCCATCAACTTCAGTGATTTTGGGTGGCAGGACACGTTTTTTCCTAAACAATTGGTCTTTCCTGATGTCAGATCCATGGGCATTGGAGACATTAATGGGGTTCAGACTAGAGTTCTTTGGGGATCCCCTCCAAAATTTTCCTTCTCTCCTCTGCATTTTTCCCGAACAGATCAATCCTTTATTCAACAAGAGATAGACTAACTCCATAAGAAAGAGGCAATCTGCCCTTGTCTCCCAGACCCCTCAGATTTCTGCAACAATATCTTCATAGTAACAAAGAATGGAGGGGGCTCACGTTTGGTCATAAACTTAAAGGAGTTCAATGTTGGATTCTCTACCATCATTTAAAGATGGAAGGAATCCACCTCCTGAGGGATATCGTTTGAAAAGGCAACTGGGTGGTCCCCCCAATCCCGATTTGAAAACCACCCTGGACATTTCTCCAGTTCAGATGGGAAGACCAGTGGTTCAACTTCAATGTTCTTCCCTGCGGACTCTCTTCCACCCCATGGTGTTTTACTAAAGTCATGCGCCCAGAGGTGGAGAGTCAGAACTCCAAGGGTGTTTGTCTGATTATTTACTTAGACAACATAATAATCATGACCCAAGAAACACAACTCCTCCTGATGCAACTGGAATGGACTATCCAGCTCTTACAGGATCTAGGTTTCATCTTCAAACAAAAAGAAACCAGCCCTTTCTCCCCCCGTTGCATAGAATTTCCAGGATTCCAGATCAACTCCTCTTCCTCCCTTCTATCCCTCCCCTCTCAAAAGTTAAAGACAGTTCAGAAGGAGATCAAATCCATCCTTAAAAAAAGATCAATTCTCTCTGAGAACATTGGCCAGGATAGCAGGCCTCCTGGCCTCCTGGATCCAAGCTACCTTTCCAGCCCGCTATACTAAAGGGGGTCTACAGTGCTTGGAGATACAACACCTCCAAAGGGGCATGCAGTACTCAGAACTCATCATGATCAACCCTGAGATCAAAGCCGAACTCCAGTGGAGGTTAGGCCACATGTCGGCATGGAAGAGCAGAGCCATTTTCAGCTCTCAGCATGACATTGTTCTAGAATAAGACGTCAGCCGGTTGGCGGTTGGTGCCAGGTGCATCGACATATCCACTGGGGGCGATGATCTCAATAGGAAGTTCATTCACACATCAATTGCTTAAAACTCTTAGCCGGTTCTTTTGCAATTCAGACTCTAGCTCCCCTCTCCAAGTGCTGCGCCCTGCTGAGGATGGACAACATCTTGGTGGTCCTCTAACTAAACAAACTGGGGGGAATGAGATCCTAAGTCCTGACAGAGATCACAAAAAACTTTTGGCAATATTGCCTTCAACACCGCATCTTAGTGACAGCGGAGTATCTCCCAGGCCAATACTATGTGGTGGTGGATTTGAATGTGAGGTATCTCAGACATTCAAGCGAGGGGAAGAACAACCAATCAGTCTTCCAAGCTCTTCGGGATCAATGGGGACAATGTCACATAGAGCTGTTTGCATGACGCCTGTCCCATCAATTGAATTGTGTTTTTTTCCTGGAGACCAGATATGTTGGCCATTGCCATGGACACCTTCCTTTAGCACTGGAAAGGCCATCTCCACTATACCTTTCCTCCATGAATTCAAGGGCTGCAGCTCAAGCCCTCCACCAGCAAGCAGAACTGATTTTGGTCACACCCCTGTGGAGGGCTCAGCCTTGATTCCCTATTCTGTTGGAGATGTCTCCGGTCAAAATCCCTTCATTTCCAGAACTTCTGAAAGACCCAATGGGTCACATTCATTTCCTTCTCCTGCAGGGCAACATTCAACTTTTGGCGTGGTTGATTTCTGGACACGCTGGTTTGTGCCAAACCTTTCGAAACAGGCTGTCACTTTCATCTCCGCATCCTGGTCTGAATCCACTCATAAACGATACACCTCAGCTTGGCGAAAATGGTTCGGTTGGTGCGACTCTCAGGGTTTGGATCACCTGGAGGCACATGTTACCTATCATCAATTTCTTAGCTGAAATGGCCTCCAGTGGTCTCAGCTATTGTTCAGTCAATAATTACAGCTTCACTATTTCTGCAGGTAACACTTTTCTTGAAGGTAAACCTATCAGGGAACACCCTCTTGTAAGTAGCGTCATGAGAGGTACTCTCCAATCTCCTCTCCCGAAGTATTCAGCTCTATGGGATGTGAACATCGTCCTTAAGTTTCTACAACAATGGCCGTCTAATTCCGACCTAGCTAGGAAACAGCTTTCCCCCAAACTGACTTTCTTACTGGTCTTACTGTCATGCAGGAGGGTGTCAGAAGTCAGGGCCTTAGACATTGCGGATCAAATCTTTTCCCCAGCAGGGGTTACCTTTTCCATATCTCAATAAACGAAAACCTTTTCCAAACTTATCACTTATCCTAGCTTTGCTTAAAACTCAAAGATTTGTATTGTTCATTGCCTGAAGGAATATGAAGATCTTCATAGGGAAGTTAGTCAGTCCAACAGGGGTCAACGCCTAATTGCCCTCCAGAAACCTTTTTCACCCTGTGTCTTCCGCCACCTTTGCTCATTGGATGACATGGATTTTTTTAGAGGCAGGCATAGACCTTCTGAATTCGGTACACATTTAGTGAGAGGAGCCAGTGCTTCTAAATCATTCAGCCTAGGTTCTCACATCCAGGACCTTATGAGGGCAGCAGATTGGTCTGCCGATTCTAAATTTAAAACTTATTACTACAAACCGATTTTTGATGTGGCTTCCTGTGAGAAAGTAGCCTCTTTCTAGCATGGTTACCCCCACTTTTGGCCTGTTTGTCAGTGTGTGTCAGTGTGTTTTGCCTGTCTCACTGGGATCCTGCTAGTCAGGGCCCCAGTGCGCATAGTTTGTGGCCTAATATATCTGTTGCCAGTAGTGCTTGACTGTGTCACTGAGGCTCTGCTAACCAGAACCTCAGTGCTTATGTTCTCTCTGCTTTTAAATTTGTCACTTTAGGCTAGTGACTTCACTTACCAATTTCAATTGGCACACTGGATCCCTCCTATAAGTCCCTAGTATATGGTACCTAGGTACCCAGGGCATTGGGGTTCCAGGAGATCCATATGGGCTACAGCATTTCTTTTGCCACCCATAAGGAGCTCAGACAAATCCTTACACAGGACTGCCATTGCAGCCGTCGTGAAATAGTGCACACAATATTTCACAGCCATTTTCACTGCGCTTAAGTAACTTATAAGTCACCTAGATGTCTAGCCTTCATTTGCTGAAGGTTAGGTGCAAATTTACTAAGTGTGATGGCAACCTTGTACTAGCCAAGGTGCCCCCACATAGTTCAGGGCCATTTCCCTAGAATTTGTGAGTGCGGGAACGCCATTAGACGCGTGCACTACATATAGGTCAATACCTATATGTAGCTTCACAAAGGTAACTCCGAATATGGCCATGTAACATGTCTAAGATCATGGGAGTGCCCCCTATTCCAAATCTGGTATTGGGGAGCCAATTCTATGCATCCTGGGGGCTCCACCATGGACCCCCAGTACTGCCAAACCAGCTCTCTGAGGCTTACACTGCAGCTACAGCTGCTGCCACCTCACAGACAGGGTTCTGCCCTCCTGGGGTCTAGGCAGCCCAGTCCCAGGAAGGCAGAACAAAGCATTTCCTCTGAGAGCAGGGTGTTACACCTGATCTCTTTGGAAGTAGGTGTTACAGGCTGGGGAGGGGTAGCCTCCCCAGCCTCTGGAAATGCATTGAAGGGCACAGATGGTGCTCTCCTTGCATAAACCAGTCTACACTGGTTCAGCGACCCCTTCTCCCCTGCTCTGGCATGAAACTGGACAAAAGAAAGGGGAGTGACTACTCCCCTGTCCATCACCACCGCAGGGGTGGTGCCCAGAGCTCCTTCAGTATGTCCCAGACTTCAGCCATCTTGCTTTGCAAGGTGTGGGGGCACTCTGGAGGGCTCTGAGTGGCCAGTGCCAGCAGATGACGTCAGAGACCCCTCCTGATAGGTCCTTACCTGATAAAGTAGCCAATCCTCCTCTCAAGGCTATTTAGGGTCTCTCCTGTGGGTTCTCTTCAGATTCTGCTTGCAAGTTTCCTTCAGAAATCCTCTGCAACAACTTCTGACTCTTCTGACCTCGGATCAACCGCAGCCTGCTCCAAGAATCACTGTAACTGCAACAAAGTGGCTATTAGAGACATTTTGCTTCAGCAACCTCAGCTCCAAATCAGCAACTGCAACAGTTTCCACAATGTGCATACTCTGGGGACTCCCTGTCTTCATCCTGCACCAGAAGGACCGAAGAAATCTCCAGTGGAGTGACGGAGTCACTCACCTGCTCCAACCAGGCAACTTCCAAAGCGATGATCGCTACCCTGGGACTCCTCTCACAGCAACAAGCATGCTCCTAAGGACACAGAGGGTAGACATCATCGACATAGACTGTCCTGAGGTCCTGCTGACACAATTTGGAGAAGGTAAAACCTTGTCTTTCCTGAGAGCGATGGTACCCTTGTGTACTACGTCTTCGTCACCTTCTGAGGCCTCTATGTACTCTTAGCAAAATTTCTTCATGCACAGCCTGGCCCAGGTCCTCAGCACTCGATCCTACAACGCTCAACTCGCTGAGTTGTTCTCCAGCGGTGTGGGACTTTCTTTTGTTGTGCTGCATCAACCATGTTTTGCACCTCCTTTAAACCCAGATCCTGTGGCTTCTGCGGGTGCTGGCTGGCATCCTGAGAGCTCTCTAAAGTGCTGAGAGACCCCTCTTCTTCCTCACACAGAGTTGAGGCCCCCAGGTCCCTCCTGGGACTTCCAGTGCCATTTTGACACAAAATGCACTTTTGTCGTAGCCAAGGCTTGTTGGAGTCTTTCAACACGAAATCTCATCTGCAACAATCTTCACACGGTTGGACATCTTTTGCATCATGCAGGAATCCTCTGGCATCTTCCTAGGGTGCATTTCTGCAGTCTTCGACTAACCAGGGACTCTTCTTTTGCACCCTCTTCTGGGTTGGCAGAGGCTCCTGTCCTTCCTGGAACTTCGTTTGACTTCTGGACTTGGTCCCCTTCCTTTACAGGTCTTCACGTCCAATAATCCACCAGTTATTCTTTGCAGACTTGGTTGGTTGCTGTAAAATCCCCAAAACGAGGTGTGGTGTGTCCTAAGAAAACTTGCAGTACTCTACTCCTGCTTTTCTTGCCTCTGGGGTGGGGTGATTTACTTATCTTTACTATATTCTTACTCTCCCAGCGATTCTGCACACACTACACTTGTCAAGGGGGAATTCATAATTCTCATTCCACTTTCTTAGTATATGGTTTGTGTTGCCCCTAGACCTATTTTCTCTCATTGCATTCTATAGGATTTCCTACTGTTTGCATTGTTCTATGACTATTTACTTGTCTCATTTTGGAGTCTAGTGTATATATTGTGTATAATACTTACCTCCAGGAGGAGTATTGTCTCCAAGATATATTTGGTACTGTGTCACCCAAATAAATACCTTTATTTTTGGTAACACTGAGGGCCATATTTATACTTTTTGACGCACAACTGCGCCAACGCAGTTGTGCGTCAAAAATTTTAACGCCGGTTAACGCCATTCCAAAGAGCCATGCGGGCACCTTATTTATGGAATGACGTTAGCCGGCGGAGCTGACTGGTTTGCGTAAAAAAAAATGACTTACACCAGGCAACCCCGGCGTAGGGGAAAATGGAGCTTGGGCGTCAAAAAATGGGGCAAGTCAGGCTGAGGCAAAATTTTGGCCTCAACCCGATTTGCGCCATTTTATTTGACTCCCAACCCCCATTGAAATGACTCCTGTCTTAGCACAGACAGGAGTCATGCCCCCTTGCCCAATGGCCATGCCCAGGGGACCTATGTCCCCTGGGCATGGTCATTGGGCATAGTGGCATGTAGGGGGGCACAAATCAGGCCCCCCTATGCCACAAAAAAAAATTTAAAAAATTACTTACCTGAACTTACGTTAAGTTCCCTGGGATGGGTCCCTCCATCCTTGGGTGTCCTCCTGGAGTGGGCAAGGGTGGCAGGGGGTGTCCCTGGGGGCATGGGAGGGCACCTCTGGGCTCCTTCCGAGCCCACAGGTCCCTTAACGCCTGCCCTGACCAGGTGTTAAAAAATGACGCAAAAGCGGCTGGACGTCATTTTTTTTGACCCGCCCACTCCCGTGCGTCATTTTTGCACGGAAGTGTAAATACGGCGCACATGCCTCTGAGTCATTTTTTAGAAGGGAACGCCTACCTTGCATATCATTAACGCAAGGTAGGTGTCCACGCTAAAAAATTACGCAAACTCCAAGATCTTTGGCGCTAGACGGGTCTAACGCCAAAGTATAAATATGGAGTTAGTTTTGGGTCGGATTTGCGTAAAAAAAAAATGACGCAAATCCGGCGCAAACAGAGTATAAATATGCCCCTGAGTATTGTACTTACTTGTGTATACGTACTGTGTAACTATAAGTGGTAATGCATGAGCTTTGCATGCCTCCTAGTTCAGCCTAAGCTGCTCTGCTATAGCTACCTCTATCAGCCTAAGCTGCTAGAACACTACAACCTTTCACTAATACAGTATTACTCGACCTGGCATAAGGTGTAAGTACCCAAGGTACTCAATACAAACCAGGCAGCCTCCTACAATGGTGGTGCAGCGGTGGGATAAGTACTTGCAATTGCTTTACCGCTTTCTTACCTGTGCTTTTCACAAGAAACCCTTGCTCCAGTACTTAGAGCATATATAATATCTACCTAGAAACAATTTTCTAACTTTCTAAAACGTTATATAAACTCTGCAAAGGCTTTTACAAAGTTCTGAAAAGTTTTCTTCTTCTCTCTAAAAAGTTATTCTACTAACTTGTTACTCACTTTCCTAAACTTGTTTCTTCCAACATGTCTTCTGTAGAAGCCACCCCTAGAGCTGTCAAGCCTACCTATGACAATTTAAACTATAAAAGCATGAAGGGGCTCTGCATTGAAAGAAATGTAGGGATTGGGAAAAACCCCAATAAGCAGTACCTCTTAAATCTCCTCCTCCAGGATGACCAGGGAATCAGCACTGAGGAAGAGATAGAGGATAACTCCAACCAGAAAAGCTCAGAGGAGCAAGCTGACAATCCTGGGGAGGGCCTCCCCACAGACCTATCTGTCAACAAGACCCCTAGTATAACTTGTGGTAAGGGTTCGCACACAAGTAGGGCTCCCTTCACCCCTAGAGGCCTGGTCACTAGAGTGGCCCCTGTTAGAGATAGGTCTGCCTCTGCAAACTCTCATGTTACCTCTGGTTCAGAGGCTTCACATAATTCTAACCCTGAGGACCAGTCCCTAGATAGGGAATTCAGAAAGCTGAGGTTAGAGGAGGTCAGACTGAAGCTAATGCAGCAGCAGTTGGCCTTAGACAGGGAATCCCTGGCTGTGGAGAAAGAGAGGCAGGGTTTGGGATTAGTTTCCCATGGTGGCAGCAGCAGTTTATTAAATACAAATGTGAGGGAACCTTCATTTGATTCTCGGAATCTGCACAAAGTTGTGCCTCCTTACAAGGATGGTGATGACATCAACAAGTGGTTTGCTGTACTTGAGAAGGCCTGTAAAGTTCAGAGGGTTCCTCGTGTAAATTGGGCTGCTATCCTTTGGTTATCCTTCTCTAACAAGGGGAGAGACAGACTTCTTATTGTCAGGAGGATGATGCAGATAATTACCAGGTTCTTAAAAATGCACTCTTGGATGGTCTGGGCTTAGCACTGAACAGTACAGACCTAAGTTCAGAGAGACCAGAAAGGAGTCATCACAGGACTGGACAGACTTTGTGGACTGTTCTGTGAAGGCCCTAGAAGATTGGTTACATGGCATTAAGGTGACTGATTATGAAAGCCTATATAACTTGATTCTGAGAGAGCATATCTTAAATAATTGTGTGTCTGATTTGTTACATCAGTATCTTGTGGACTCAGATCTGACCAAGCCCCAAGAATTGGGAAAGAAGGCAGATAAATGGGTCAGAACAAGGGTGAGCAGAAAATCTCATACAGGATGACAAGGATGGCAAGAAGAAAGATGGTGAAAAATCTCAGGTCAAGCATGGGGATAAAAGTAAACACAAAGAACCTTCTTCAGGTCCAAAACACTCCTCTGGAGGTGGGGATAAAACTTCTTCATCTTCTTCAAACTCTTCACACAATCAGAAAAGGCCTTAGTGCTATGTGTGTAGAAATAAAGGCCATTGGCCAGTGGATAAGTCCTGAACAGGTAAAGCTCCTGAGCCTACAACCACTAAGACATCAGACTGCCCATAGCAATAGTGGTAATAGTTGTGGGACTGCTGGCAATAGTCAAACTAAAGGTGTAGTTGAGTTCACTTTTGGGACCATAATAGAAACTGGGGTAGACAGTCCCAAGACAGTTTCTGTCACACCTGGTGGCATTGGCCTTGCCACCTTGGCTGCTTGTCCCCTTAACATGGATAAGTACAGGCAGTCAATCTTAATAAATGGTGTTGAGGCCCAGGCCTACAGGGACACACATGCCAGTATCACTTTGGTGACTGAACACCTGGTGGCACCTGCACAACACCTCCTTGGACAGAAGTACAAAGTTAATGATGTTAATAACTCCACTCAGTCTCTCCCCTTAGCTGTAGTTCAACTTAGTTGGGGAGGAGTTACTGGCCCTAAGCAGGTGGTGGTATCACCTAGCTTACCTGTAGATTGTCTCTTAGGGCTTGACCTACAGGCCTCAGGTTGGGCTGAGGTAGAGTTTAGTACCCATGCATTCATGCTGAGTATCCCTGAGGAATTGCTTCCTCTCATTTCTGATGAAATGAAAAAGCAAAGGAGAGAAAAAGGCTTGGAAACTCAGGATCCCTCTTAACCAACAAGTAAGAAGGAAATCAAAGTATCCCTTCCCACCCTGCCACTAAGGATACCATTCCTGTGGTGGGAAAAACCTCTCCTGGGGTGGAACCTGTACCAAAGGAGCCCTCAGATATCATAGCTGAACTCCCAGAGGTAAAAGTACCTCTCTGTGGAACTACTAATCCAGATGTGCAAAACTGCACTGTTTTAGCAAATGTAGAGCATCCCTCCAACCCTCCCAGAGAAACTTTAGTGTAGCAGCCCTGCATTGCCTCTAAACACTCAGGACAGCAGCCCTGTCCTGGTGTGGAGCTTTTAGGACAGCAGCAAACTACAACCCTGTTCTCTCTTACAGCCAAATGGACAACGTTTTTGCCCAGCTATGGCTTTATTGAGACAGCATCCCTGTCTGCATTTGACATAGGCCCATTGGACCAATCCCACTGCCCAACTTTAAAACATACTCATAGGAACTCTGAGAATTTACACTCACACTGTTGGATAGCTACACATCTCCAAATAGGGTGGTTTACATCCCCACAGGGAAATAACCATACAGTGGATGATAAAGAGTGTAACCACTCTTTTGCAGATCGACTCTCCACTTATCACCACTTAGACAATAAAGTATCAACTGACCAAGGTTAGCCTAAATGTCCTTCATTTGGGGGGGTTGTGTGAGAAAGTAGCCTTTTTCTAACATGGTTACCCCCATTTTTGGCCTGTTTGTGAATGTGTGTCAGTGTGTTTTTACTGTATCACTGGGATCCTGCTAGCCAGGACCCCAGTACTCATAGATAAAAACCTATATTTCAGTGTGTTTTGCCTGGACAAAACTGGACAAAGAAAAAGGGAGTGACCACTGTCCACTAGCGCCACAGGGGTGGTGCCCAGAGCTCCTCCAGTGTGTCCCACACTTCAGCCATCTTGCTTTGCAAGGTGTGGGGGCACTCTGAGGGCTCTGAGCGGCCAGTGTCAGCAGGTGATGTCAGAGACCCTCCTGATAGGTCCATACCTGATAAGGTAGACAATCTCCCTCTCAGGGCTTTTTAGGGTCTCTCCTGTGGGTTCTCTTCAGATTCTGCTTGCAAGTTTCCTTCAGGAATCCTCTGTAACAGCTTCAGACTCTTCTGACCTCGGATCAACCGCAGCGTGCTCCACGAAACGCTGTAACTGCAACAAAGTGTCTACCAGAGACACTTTTCTTCAGCAACCTCAGCTCCAAGTCAGCAACTGCAACAGTTTCCACAGTGTGCATGCTCTGGGGACTCTCTGTCTTCATCCTGCACCAGAAGCATCAAGGAAACCTCCTGTGGAGTGACAGAGTCACTCCCCTACTCCAAACAGGCACCTTCGAAGGCAATGACCGGTACCCTGGTGCTCCTCTCACAGTGAAAAGCTTGCTCATAAGGACACAGAGGGTGGACATCATCGACATAGACTGTCCTGAAGTACTGCTGACGCAATTTGGAGGAGGTAAGACCTTGCCTTCCCTGAGAGCGACCGTACCCCTGTGTACTGCATCTTCTTCACCTCCTGAGGCCTCTGTGCAGTCTTTGCAAAATTCCTCCATGCACAGCCTGGCCCAGGTCCCCAGCACTCCATCCTGTGATGCTCAACTCACTTAGTTGTCCTCCGGCAGTGTGAGACCTTCTTTTGCTGTGCTGCATCAACTGTGTTTTGCACCTCCTTTGAACCCCGATCCTGTGGCTTCTGGGGGTGCTGGCTGGCATCATGAGGGCTCTCTAAAGTGCTGAGAGCCCCCTCTTTCTCCTCACAGAGTTGAGGCCCCCAGGTCCCTCCTGGGATCACCCAGTGCCATTTTGACGCAAAATGTACTTTTCTAGTACCGAAGGCTTGTTGGCACCTTCCAACACAAAATCTCATCTGCAACAATTTTCATACTGTGGACATCTTCTTCATCATGCAGGACTCCTCTGGCATCTCCCTAGGGTGCATTTCTGCAGTCTTCAACTAACCAGGGACCCTTCTTTTGCACCCTCTTCTGGGTTGGCAGGGGCTCCTGCCCTTCCTGGAACTTCTTTTGACTTCTGGACTTGGTCCCCTTCCTTTGCAGGTCTTCAGGTCCAATAATCCAGCAGTTGTTCTTTGCCGACTTGGTTGGTTGCTGCAAAATCCCCAAAACGAGGTGTATTGTCTCTTAAGGAAATCTTCTGTACTTTACTCCTGCTTTTCTGGGCTCTGGGGTGGGGTAATTTACTTATCTTTACTGTATTCTTACTCTCCCTGCACACACTACACTTGTCTAGGGGGGAATTCGTAATTCGCATTCCACTTTCTTAGTATATGGCTTGTGTTGCCCCAGACCTATTTTCTCGACAACGACAACGCGCTCTACGTCAGGATCAACAAGAAGCTCACCCGCAGACTACAGAACATCCAGAATGCCACTGCCAGACTGGTCCTCGATCTGCCCTGACACTGCCACATCTCTCAGCACCTGCAAACACTTCACTGGCTTCCAATAGAAAAAAGAATCACCTTCAGATCCTCATCTATGCCCACAAAGCTCTCCATGACAGCGGACCAGCCTACTTGAACAGCCGACTAAACTTTCACCCCACAGGACCCTCTGATCAGCCCAGCTCTCGCTCGCTGAAGTACCCCGCATCAGGAAATCAAAAACAGGGGGACACTCTTTCTCCCACATCGCAGCCACAGCCTGGAACACCGTCCCGCTTGACCTCAGACAAACTACCTCCTCAACTTCACAAAGGAGTTGAAGACATGTCTTTTTGGAGAACCATATCACTGATGGTAGCTACGCAACCCCCTCACCCCCAGCACCTTCAGACCCTTACTCGTGAGTAGCTTCACCATATAAGAAATGCCTGATTGATTTTCTTTGCCTGATGGTAGGACGTGTTCCATGAATCATCTCACACAACTGGATATGTTCCCCAACTGCTGGATAATGACCTCTCAACTCAGTGGAACAAATATAACAGCAAACTCATTCGAGGGCCAACTGGGTCCGAAACAGGAAAGCGAGAAGGAAGATCCAACATCCATCATCCATTCTTTTGATCAGAACTCACAATAAGATAGAGACAAGGCATCATAACACCCAGAGCTCAATAATAGAGGTCATTATAGGTACAGGTATTACTCATCATAGCTGGGAGGGAAGACATCATCAAAACAATTGCATCTGTTATCATTGCATGTAAAACTTTTATTACTGTATTGAACAATGTTAGGGTGGGATAATCTTTGTCTCTGTGTCCTTAATATAATTGAAAATTCTTGATGCAATAGCTAGAATTTTTTTTATTTTATGGCACGAGCAGAGGCTTCAGATTCTGCTTGTTCAAAGCTGTTGTAGGACTAGGGAATGCCAATGTAGGAGGCTGGCCTGGTTTGTATTGGGTACCTTGGGTACTTACACCTTATACCAGGTCCAGTTATCCCTTATTAGTGAAATGTAGTAGTGTTCTAGCAGCTTAGGCTGATAGTGGTGGCTATAGCAAAGCAGCTTAGGCTGAACTAGGAGACATGCAAAGCTCATGCAATACCACTTATAGTTACACAGTACTTCTACACAAATAAAGACAATACTCAGTATGACCAAAAATAAAGGTATTTATTTGGGTGACACAGTACCAAAAATATCTTAGATACAATACTCCTTCTGGAGGTAAGTATTATACACAATATATACACTAGACACCAAAATGAGACAAGTAAATAGTCATAGAACAATGCAAACAGTAGGAAATCCTATAGAATGCTGGTGAGGAGGGCGTGTGTGACAGTCTTTCTGTGTTGCAAGGGGATCAATTTGAAGGTCTTGTGTAGGAGGCGGAGGGTGTGGAAGCAGGTGAATGTAACTGAGCTGATTTGGTGGTCCATGTTGCGTTTGGCGTCCAATATGATCCTGAGGTTTCGGGCTTGGTTCATGGGGGCGGGCGGGTTTCTGAAGGTGGGTGGACACAATGAGTCATTCCATGCGTTGGGTTGTGGGCCCATGATGAGAACTTCTGTCTTGTTTGCATTGAGTTGGAGGCAGCTGTTTTTCATCTAGTTGGCTACTGCACCCATGCCTTCGCGTAAGTTGTGTCTGACTGTGTTGGGTTAGTTGGCTAGGGAGAGGATGAGTTGGGTGTTGTCGGCGTAGGAGACAATGTTGCTTCCATACCTCCTGATGATGGTGGCCAGTGGAGTCATGTAGATGTTGAACAGAGTAGGGCTGATGAAGGATTCCTGGGGGACTCCACAGGTGGTGGGTGTTGGGTCCGAGATGAAGGTGTGAGCCTCACTCATTGGGTTCTGCTGGAGAGGAAGGAGAGGATCCAGTTGAGTGCCTTGTCTCTGATGCCTGCTTCCTGAAGTCTGTGTATCAGGGTGTGGTGGGAGACTGTGTCGAAGGCTGTCGATAGGTCTAGCAGAATGAGTGCCGCCATCTCTCCCTTGTCCAGCAGGGAGCGGATGTTGTTGGTTGCGGCCAGGAGGGCTGTTTCGCTGCTGTGGGTTTTTCTGAATCCGGATTGGGAGGCGTTGAGGATGTTGTGGACTTCGATGAAAGTGGTGAGTTGGCTGTTGATGGCTTTCTCTATGACTTTCACTGGGAATGGGAGCAGTGAGATGGGCCTGAAGTTTTTAAGGTCGGTGGGGTCTGTCAACGGTTTCTTGGAGCATCAGCTAGGGAGCGGTTGATTGTGAGACGGAGCTTGGGGGCGATGATGTCAGCGTCTCTGTTCAAGATGTGGTGGAGGCATGGGTCCAGGGGAGCCCCGGAGTGTATGGACTTCATAATCTTCAGAGTGGCTTCGGTGGTGAGGGGGGTCCAGTTAGTGAGTGTTGGTTTGGGGTTCCAGTGGAGGGGTTCTGCACGTGAGTTGACCTCGTTGAAGCGGTCATTGATGGTCTTGATTTTGTGGTGGAAGTAGGTGTTGAGTCTGTCGCAGGGGTTTTGTGAGGTTGGGATGTCTGTTGTTTCACTGTTGGGTTGGGCGAACTCCTTGATGATGCTGAAAAGTTCCTTGCTGTTGTGTGCGTGTGAGGAGATTCTGTCTTGTATTGCTTTCCTTTTGGTGCTTCTGATGAGTAGGTGGTGTGTGGTGGTGGCTTTTCTGAAGTTGTTTTGGGCATCTGTGGATTTGGTGTTTCTACAGATTTTCTCTAGCAGATGACAGGTGCGTCTGGATTCCCTGAGTTCTTCGGTGAAGCAGCTGGCTTTCGTGGCATAGGCGCTGTGGTTTTTCTTGAGGGGGGCTATGTTGCTGGTGCAGTCGGTGATCCATTTGTGCGCTGCAGTGCTCAGGGCGTTGGTGTGTGTGAAGGAGGGGGGAGGTTAGCTAGGGTGTTGGTGAGTTGGTCGTCGATGTCTCTTGCCCAGTCTCTGTGAGATGGTTGGTGCTGAGGTTTGAGGATGGATGGTGTGTTAAAGGTGAAGTGGATGCAACGGTGGTCTGGCCATGGAAGTTAGGAGATGTAGCTGATGGTGACTGATGATCCTGTTATGAAAATGGGGTCAAGGAAGTGCCCTGCTGAGTGCGTTGGTTCTGTCACAATCTGTCGGAGTCCTAGGCGGTAGAGGTTGTCTAGGAGGGATGTGGTATTGGGGTCTTGTAGGTTGTTGAGGTGGAAGTTCAGGTCTCCTAGCAGAGTGTAGTTGGTGGCTGCCTTGGCTTGTGCGGTGATGCAGTCAATGATGGATTCGGAAAAGGGTGTGTGGGGTCCCGGTGGGCGGTAGATGAGGGTTCCTCTGAGGGTGGATGTCGGGCTGGTCTGTAGTTTGAAATAGAGGTGTTCGATCAGGCTAGTCGGGTCTTCGAAGTGTGTGCTTGGATGTTGGATTTGGGGGCGATGGCAATAACTCCCCTGGGGCGGGTGGGTGGTCCTTCCGGGTGATCTTGCATCCTTGGGGAATGGTGACGGTAATGGCGATGGCGGTGTTGATCCAGGTCTTTGTGAGGAAAGCAACGTCCTGGTTGGTGCTGTCAAGGAGGTCCCAGATTTCAGTGGTGTGTTTAAGGAGGGAGCTGATGTTAAGGAGGATTTCAGAGTTGGTGTGTTGTTGCGAAAGGGTTGTGCTGGGCCCCAGGTCTTGGTGGATGTGTGGTTTAGGCGGCAGTGGAGGCAGCTGAAAGGTCCGAGGGTGTCTGCTGGTGATGTCTGCTTACAGTTGTTGTTGCATCCTGGGTTGTGTGCGATGAGTTCTGCTGGCGTGTAGCTGAGGCGGGTGGCAAGTTCGGGGGTCCTGGCGCTGGCTGGGGTCAGGTCACAGACAGGGTGCAGACAGGCTTGCCTTAGGCGGGAGCGGAGGGGGGGAGAGGACAGCTGGGAGGCGGGAGCGGAAAACGGCATGAAAAAGGGGGGCGGGCCGCAGGGGCAGCAGTAGTGAGATGAATGAGAGAGAGGAGGGGGTGGGGCCGCGGGTTGAGTGAGAGAGAGGAGAGAGAGAGAGAATCAAAAATGAGAGGAGTGGTGAGAAAAATGAGGAAAAGGCATGGGAAAGTGCAGAAAGCGAGAGGCACAAAAACTGCACACAAAAAAAAAAAACAAGGAGGAAAGAGAAAAGAGGCAGGGGCAGCTCAGTAGAAGAGCAGAACTCTCCCACTAGACAACAGGGATGAGGCACAGGCAGAAGCCTGCGAGTGGAGGAGAGCCTCGCATTTCTGAGGAGGTCAGGGTTCAAGTCAGAGGTGCTTCACTTTCTTGTGGAGCTACGCGAAGGTCCTCACTAGGTCAGTGAGGTTGCTCTTCCTCCCTCACAGCATCGGCCATTAAGTAGGGGGGGGGAGAGAGGGAGGAGAGGACAGCTGGGAGACAGGAGCGGGAAACGTCATTAAAAAGGGGGACGGGCCTCTGGGGCAGCAGCGGCGGGATGAATGAGAGAAAGGAGGGGGGTTGGGGGGCAGCAGTGGCGGGGAGAGTGAGAGAGAGGAGAGAGAGAGAAGCGAGAATGAGAGGAGTGACAAGTAAAAGGCACAAAACCAGCACACTAAAAGAAAAAAACGAGGAGAAAAAAGAAAAGAGGCAGAGGGCAACCCAGTAGAAGAGCAGAGCTCTCCCACTAGACACCAGGGATGACCGCCAGGCAGAAGCCTGCAGGTTGAGGAGGGCCTCGAACTTCTGACCGAGGTCAGAGTTCAAGTCAGAGGGGCTTTGCTTGCTGGTGGAGCTATGCGGTGGCAGAGAATTCACTGACTGGGTCAGTGAGGTTGCTCTTCATCCCGTGCAGTGGCCGCCATTAAGTAGGGAGGAGGGGAGAGGACACCTGGAGGCAGGAGCGGGAAACAGCACAAAAAAGGGGAGTGGGGCCGCAGGGGCAGCAGCATCGAGGTGAATGAGAGAAAGGAGGGGGCGGGCTGTGGGGGCAGCAGGGAGCGTGAGAGGAGAGAGAGAGAGGGAAGCAAGAATGAGAGGCGTGATGAGAAAAACGAGGAAAAGATAGGGGAAAGCGCATAAAACGAGAGGCACAAAAACAGCACAATAAAAGAAAAAAACTAGGAGAAAAGAGAAAAGAGGACGAAGATGGTGCCAGAGGATAAATATATTCACGGCTGAACACCATCAATGGTGCATGGAACATGATGTCAACAGAGACTATTTGGAAAAGTAGCTTTTCCATAAAGTTTAATTTTATTGGCTGCTGTGTGTATTTTGATAATAAACAGCAAAGAAGGAGATTCATAATCCTTGCCTCAATGTCCTTAATATAATTGAAAATTCTGGATGTGATAGCTAGAAATTTGTTTATTCCCCTGTACTCTCCTGCAGCCTCCCAGGGTGTTCTAAAGAAACAACTAGAGCACTAACAGTCTTACTTATGACAAAAGTGTGGTACACCTGAGTCCATCATGAGTGAATCAAACTGGTAAAACTTAAAACATTTACTTTAGAATGGAACAAAATGAGGGGATTCATTGTGTCAAGGAAATTATGATTACTGCTGTGGAAAGAGAATATAGGACATGTTTCAAGTGAGTTCTCAAACATCTTCCTTTTCTATTTCATTAAAACATTATGACATGCAGACTGAAACATGCACTATCAATACAAGGAGCAGACAGCCAGTCAACTCCCTAGAGAACAGCAACTTCACTAGAATGTTCTAATGAGCAACTAGAGTGCTCAGATATGGAATTTATGTCAAAAGTGTGACACCTGTGAACACCATCTTGATGGAAACTAAGTGGAAAACTGGAAGCATTTTCTACTGAGGATACTGCAGTAAATGAGGAAATTAGGGCGCGTCATAACATAGAGTCTCCCAAGATGGCCACCAGCGAAAAAAGAGCCCAAATGTAGCACAAATATCACCCAAATGTAGCCCAAGTGTAGCCCAAAGAGAAAACGTTGCAAAAAGTGAGCATCAGTAACATTACACAAGGACACATTCATTTTGGCTTTAGTGAGGGGGGAGATTAAGAGCCTGATTTATGAAAAGTTAGCGCCGCCTTTACGTAATTTTGTTACGCATACATAATTATATTTTGTAAGTTTGCGTAGCTTTTGGATCAAAAAATGACGTAAAGACAGTGCTAACTTTTCATAAATCAGGCCTAAGTGTTTTGCCCTGAATCACAGGATGTTGAGATGATGCTGAAACTTGAACCTGGTTCTCCATTTGCAGAGTCTGCTGCTCTGGCCGTAATGCCACATCCTTTCCCCTAAGTGTAACATATACTCAAATGATCAACGGGATAAAAACATAAGGATAGCAAATAACTTAAAAGTGCTTTGACGCTATTTGAGCACTCAGACAATATGTCATCATTTTAGTTTTTAGAGCACTAACCATAATTTCCATGGGAATAATACCCTCTTGTTTTTATTATTTCTAAAGGAAATGTTTTAGGTGTTATAGTTTTGATTACATCAAGTTCACATCAGGCCTGCCACACTTTTGTAACAAATAGAGAATTAAACCAATCTTGTTGTTCAGTAGAATACTGTGGAGAGGCAGAGGTCAATGGCCAGACTCTGATAATTAGTGCAGGGAGGAGGGTGCAGAGGCAACATGCAGAACATGCTGGACAGGCAGGAGGGACAGTGGTAGCACAACAGACCATGGAGCACAGGCGAAAAGGGGGGCAGGGACAACAAACCAACCATGCAGGGCAGGCAAGAGAGGCTGTGGCAATATAACAGACTGTCGATGGCAGAAGGGAGAGGCATTGGCAGTACAAGCATACATGTCAACAGACCCAATTCAGGCATGAGACTCCCGATGTTTTTAGGCCCAAAAGGGCTTTATTTTATATGTCTCCTGCATAACAGCTCATCTTTTCCAATGTAATTCAATGGGGAAAATCAATTTCCCAGGTTTTCTTTATCAAAATCGCCCTCTTACCAAGTTCAAAATGTTAGCAAGTATGGTACATTGGATCACGGAGGGCAGGAGGAATGGGGTAGGGACATTGATTCAGAGAACAGATGGCAGGAGGGAGATGGCCATGGTCACCAAGCTGACCTTACAAGGCAAGTCATCAGGGGTTGCAACAGCACAGTACACCACACAAGGCAAGTGGGACAACAGAGCAGCACAGTGGACATGGAAAGCAACAGGGATGGGACAGGGCCATGCACATGAGTAGGGGGAAGTGGCAAGAGCAGCAAGCTAACCATACCGGACAGTCGGATGGGACAGTTGCAGCATAATGGACCATGAAGGGCAGGAGGGATGGTACAGGGACATGGCAATGGACTAGACAATGCAAGAGGGAGAAAAAAGGGGTGAGCTTATGGAAAGTGGAGGGCTGGGAGCAAATGGGGCAGGGCAGCAGCAGCAAGCTGACCATGGAGGGCAGGTGGGATGGGCACTGGAAGCACAACAAACCATGGAGGGCATCAGTGTGACTATAAATGCATACACACAGACAACAGAGGGAAGGGATAAGGGGCAGCATGCTGACCAAACAGGACAGGAGGAAGGGACTTTGGCAGCACAGAAGCCAATGCATGGCAAGCGTGAGGGTTAGTGGCAGCACAAGAGCCATGGTGGGCAAGAGGGAGGGGACAGGGAGATACACAAAGGACCATGGAGAGCAGAAGGGAGGGGTAGCAGCTGGACGCAGACAAGAGAGGGCAGGGGAAGGGGCTTCACCACAGACCATGCAGGGCAAGTAGAAGGAGCAGTTGCAGCACAAAGGAGCATGGATGGCAGAAGGGAGTGGCAGCAAAATGGACCATAGAGGACAGAGTGAAGGGGATAGGGGCATGAAACTCAGAGAGGCAAGGTGGAGGTGGCAGGGAGTGGGGGAAGCCATCTGACCGTGCCAGGCAGGTGAGAGGGGCAGTTGCAGCTCCATAGAATACTCAGTGTAGATAGGAGGGGCAGTGACTGGTCCTTGGAACACGGTGGGCAAAAAGGAAGGAGCAGGGCCTGCATACAGACATTGTAGGGCAGGGTGAAGGAGGTTAGGGACAGCAAGCTAAGCACAGAGGCTAAGCAGAGGGCACTGATGGGGCATATAATTGTGCAACAGAGAGCAGGAGGAGTGGGCAGGGATATGAAGCTAAATGGAGGGAAGTGGCAGCCCATCAGACCATGCAGGGCAGGAGGGCGGGCTGGTACATAGAGTCGGAAAACAGAGGGAAGGGAGGATGTGGATGGAGCAGCAAGCTAACTGTTCCCAGGGCAGACGGGAAGGACAGTGGCATAGCAACAGCCACACAGGACTGTCATGAGGGAGCAGGGGCATGGACGGTCAATGGATGGAGGGAGGGCAGGAGTTGAAATCTTGGGGGGGCAGCACAAATGTCAGGCCACACTGCATCCAACCCTCCCCCCACCTTGCAATGTGATGGGCATCTTACTTAATGTTAAAAAACCCTAGAAATTCACTGAAAAACATGAAGGTTACTGGGATGTTATAGTTAGGAAATAGAATGAAAAAAACCTTAGAAATTCACTAAAAACACAAGTGTTACAGGGATGTTGAAGTTAGGTTCAGATCGTACATGCACAAAATCATAGAAATTCAGCTGTTATAATTAGTTATTTCACGTAACTATATCTCGTGCTCTAAGGTAACCATAACTTGTGCCCTTGCTATGCACTGCTAAAACCCAGATATTACATCACTTGTGACATCTTCTATGACATCATTGATAATATCACTGTAACATTTGCAGTAAAATTATCGATGAGAAAACTGTGCATAGCGAGGGAGATGTAGTTAGGTTATGAATTTACTCTCACAAAACCATAATATTTGAGCGGTTATAGTTATGGTTATCTGAAGTAACTGTAACTCTCACCCTAGGGTAACTATAACTTGTGCCCTCAGACATACACTGCTAATTACCCCACATACTACATCTATCAATCATAGATTTGTAAAGTGCGGCTAATCACCATCAAGCCACTGAATGTAGGCTTGCTGCTCAGTTGAAGAGCCAGGTCTTGAGGTCCTTCCTGAACTGCTTCAGTGATGCGGTCTGCCGGAGCTTGAGGGGGTGTGTGTTCCATGTCCGGGCTGCTAGGTAGGAGAAGGATCTTCTTGCTGCTGAACTTTTCCAGATCTTGGGGATGGCTGCAAGGGCGAGCTCGGAGGAACGGACACGTCTGTTGGGTACGTAGAAGGTGAGGCAGTGTTTGAGATCCTATGTTGTGCAGTGCCCTGAAGGTGTGGATCAGGAGTTTGTGTGTGATGCGCTTGTTAAATGGGAGTCAGTGTAGGTCTCTGAGGTGGGAGGAGATTTGGCTGTGTTGGGGAATGTCCAGGATGAGTCTGGCTGCTGTATTCTGGACTCTTTGTAGTCTTGATTGAAGTTTCTAGGTAATGCCTGCATAGAGTGGGTTGCCTTAGTCCATTTTGCAGGTGATGAGTGCGTGCGTGACTGTCTTACTCGTGTCGGGAGAATCCATTTAAAAATCTGTCACAGGAGACAGAGAGTGTGGAAGCTTGATGAGGAGACTGCGTTAACTTGGCAGGTCGATAGAGAGGAGTCAGGATGATGCCCAGGTTGCACGCATGGTCAGTGGGGGCAAGGGGGTTACACAGAACGAAGGGCCACCAGTAGTCTTTGCCGGCAGAAGGGGTGGAGCTGATCACAAGGATCTCTGTCTTGTACTAGTTGAGCTTGATGCAGCTGACCTCCATCCAGGCAACGACTCCTCTCATCCCGTTGTGAAAATTCCTCTTGGCTTGAGCAGAGTCCTCGGACAGGAAGAGGAGAAGTTGGGTGTTGTCGGCGTGAGAGAATATGTTTAGCTCTTCTTGTTTGGTGATCTAAGCGAGCGGGGCAATATAGACGGTGGTACTCTGACCCTCTGTGTTCTCTGGTGAGGAAGGACCTGATCCAGTTCAGGGCTTTGTCTTGGATGCCGCCATCGTGCAGTCTGTCATAGAGGGTGGAGTGGGAGATGGTGTCAAATGCAGCAGATAGGTATAGGAGGATGAGTGTGGCAGTGCCTCCATGGTCCCGTATGATATGTATGTTGCCGGTGGCTGCTAAAGTGCGGTTTCAGTGCTGTGGTTGCTTCTAAATCCAGACTGGGAAGGGTCTAGGATGTGGTGTGTTTCGAAGAACTCTGTGAGTTGCTGGTTGATCGCTTTCTCCATTACCTTGGCTGAGAAAGGAAGCAGAGAGATGAGTCTGTAGTTCTTCAGCTCCCTAGGGTCCGCAGTGGGTTTCATGAGTAGCAGGCTGATCTCTGCATGTTTCCAGTCTGAGGGGAAAGTGGCGGTCTTGAAGGATAGGTTGATGACTCAGCAGAGCTCCGGTGCTATGGTGGCACTGGCCAGGTTAAGGATATGATGAGGGCATGAATCCAAGGGTGCTCCTAAGTGGATGGAGTTCCTCAGTCTTTGGTTGTCTGCTATGGTGAGAGGTGCTGGCGGGCTTTGTTTCTTGAAGCCTTCATAGATGTTCTGGATCTTACGGTGAAAGAAGGTGGCAAGATTGTTGCGGAGGTCTTGGGAGGGAGGGATTGAATAGATGTCTGCCGCAGAGTTGATGAACTCTTAAATTATGACAAAGAGCTCTTTGCTGTTGTGAGTGCTGGTGTTGAGATGTGCTTGCAAGGCGGCTTTTCTGGTGGCTCTGATGTTCTGGTGGTGCGTGGTGATTGCATTTTGGTAGGCTGTGCGGTCTTCGGTGGGTTTGTTGATCCTCCATTAATGGTCCAATTGCCTGCAGGCACACTTGGATTACTCTAGGTCTGGTGTAAAGCACTTGGGTCTTTTGCTCTTTCGATTTCCTGCTGATTTCCTTAGGGGGGCTACAGTGTTGGTGCAGTTTGAGAGCCGGTGGTGTAGGTTACTTGCGGCTTCATTAGCGTCCATTGCGTCCGGTTGGAGACAGTGGTTGGGAGCGTTGGTGAGCTGTGCTTCTGTGACTTTGCCCCAGCGTCTGCTGGAGCATCAGGGGATGTGGTGGCGTGCGGTGTTCTTTGTGTAGGTAAAGTAGATGCACTTGTAGTTGGTCAAATGATGTTTGGAGGTGTGGGTGATGGTGATGTTGTCCCCTGCTGAGAAAACGGGGACAAGAAAATGTCTGGCTCTGTGGGTGGGGATGTTGACGAGTTGTTTGAGTCCAAACGTTGTGAGAGTTGTCAAGGAAGTTGTCAAGAGAGTTGTCAAGGAGGTTTGAGGTGTTTGTGTCATCGAGGGTATCAAGGTGGAAATTGAGGTCACCGAGAAGGAGGTAGTCGGAGGAGGTGAGTGCTTGGGAGCTGACGAGGTCGGCGATGTCTTTGCAGATCTGGGGTCGGGGTCCAGGTGGCCTGTAGATGAGGGTGACATGTAGGGAGGTGTTTGGGTTGGTCTGGATCTGGAAATGTAGGTGCTTGTGCATTGACTGAGACTGCAACTCGATGGTGGTAGTCAGCAGTGGTTGTTCTTGTAGATTATGGCAATGCCACCTCCAGGCCGGTTGGCTCTTTCCTTGTGGATGAATTTGTAGTTGTCCAGAATGGCCGTGGCGATGTCTCGTGCAGTGGTGGTGGTGATCCAAGTCTAGGTGAGGAAGGCGATGTCTGGAGCTGTTGAGTTGAGGAGGTCCCAGACTTCGACAGCGTGCTTGACAAGGGAACATGTGTTGAGGAGTATGTACTTGAGGTGGCTTTCGAAGCCTGGTGTGGGATCGTGGGCTACTACTTGGAGGGTGCTGGAAGAGGTGCAGCAAGGAAAGGGTCCATGGGTGTTCCTGGGGATGGCTTGGTGGCAGGCTGCTGATCTTCCCGGGTTGAGGGCGTGTAGAGTGCTGACGTCGAACCGGCGGAGGGGGTGAGAACTATGGTCTGTGGTGCTGGGCACGGTCCAGGCGCGGACAGTCGCAGACAGGCTTGCCTTTGGCGTGCCTGCGGTGCACCCGCTGCGCTCGTCCCCTGCCATTAAGAAGGGGAGGGAGGCGGGGGATCTGGTCAGCTGGGACGTGGGAGGACGGAGAAAGCTCTTTGCAGGGTGAGGTGGGGAGGTCCGCAGGGGCAGCAGCAGCACAGGAAAAATAAAAGAGGGAGAAAAAGAAAAACAGAGAGAAAAGAAACAAGTGGAAAAAAGTAGAAGTAAAGGCAGAAGTAAATAGGCAGGAGTAAAGAGAGGTAAAGAGTAAAGAGAGGAATATACTTACTTTCAGATGGCCACTAGGCCACCAGGGATGAGGCGCAGGCAGGAGCCTGTTGGTGGAGGTGGGCCTCGAGGAGTCAGACAGGCTCTCAGTTTGTCTCAAGCAGAGGCAGCAGCAGCAGCTGTAGAAGCTGCACTTGGGAGGGCAACACGCACTGATTACTTCAGTTGTGACATCTTTTATGACATCATTGATAATATTACCACAACATTTGCAATAACATTATTGATGCGAAATCTGTGCATGGGGGGCACAAATTATAGTTATCTTAAGGCGCGAGTTTCTTGATTTACACGCACAAAACCACAGAAATTCAGCTCTTATACTTACAGTTATTTCAAGTAACTCTAACTTGTAAGAACATGCCTGTTTGTTCTAACTTGGTGGGAACTTTGACAGCTCCCCACAAGTCAGAACAAACACTACGTTTCCAGTGGGCGAGAGCTGTCAAAGTGCTCTTGCCTACCGGAAATGGAGGTTTCATCTCTTTCCCTGCTTTCAGAGATGTTGCCAGGGAAAGAGATGAAACTTTGCTATTGCACACAGGGAGCTGCATGTTTAGCAGCTCCCTGTGAGCAACAGCAGTGCTGGCACCCTGTTCCCAGCAAGGAGCTGGCTGGGACCATGGGGGCCTTGAGGCTCCCGCCGCAGTCCCATTGCAAACTGGGTGCCCTGGCTAAGACCAGGGCACCCAGGGACACATAACAAGGCACCAGGGCATGGGGACTAAATTGGTTCAGGGAGGGGGGCTGCGTGCCCCCTCTCCACCATTTGATTGTGGTGGACCCCAGGCAATGGCGTACCCGGGGCCAATATTGGCTGGGGTAAAGGGACCGTGGAGCACCCTCCCACATTTCTATAAATAATAAAAGGTCTTCCCCTTTTTGCCGGGATGATGGACAGCTTACCACAAGGTCCTCCTCTGTGTTTGCCACCGATTTTAGTGGCATGTTTTTGTTGCTGAGGGATATGAGGACATCTCCACAAAACAAAGAAGCACTTACATTATATAGAAAAGAGGAATGTCCCTGGTTTGGTGGAGATATATTTTTTTGAAGACTTGTTGGCTTCTCTAAAGGAGAATTCATATTATAACAAAATTTTGGAGAAAGTCGCACAAGTCACAATCACATTGGTAAATGCACACAAGGTCGCTGGAGACATTTCTTACATGACTCTACTACTGACAGAGCAACTCACTCATCCAAACAATTACTAAGAAAGATACGTATACAAGCAAACAGGCACTCACATACTCACTCACACACCCATACACCAACTCAGACACCCATACACACAAAGATGCACACACTCACACAGCCAGTCACATAATATATGTTATAAATACTATCACTCATTAGTAGTACGGAAAATGTACCATTTTAACTATTATAGTGCCTTCATAAATATATGATTAACACTCATAAACTTTTAGAAAACACTCACACTCAATGGATGATGTCAATGGATGATGTCATCAGTGAAGTCATTAGAGATGCCAACAGTGATGTCACTGACCATGTCATGAGTGATGTAAGATGGGGGGTCATAAGCAGTGCATTGCGGGATTGTTATTATAGTTAGGTAACTATAACTGCCGAATTTTAATGGTTTTGTATGGGTGATATCTGAGACTAACTATAACGTCCCTGTAACCTTTGGTCTTTTCAGTGAATTTCTAAGGCTTTTTAAAATTCTATTTCCTAACTACAATGTCTAAGGAATCTTTGTTTTTTCAATAAAGTTCTAAGGTTTTTCAAATTCTAATTCCTAACTATAACGTCCCTGTAACCTTTGTTGTTTTCAGTGAATTTCTACATGTTTGTAAATTCTATTTCTTAGCTATAATGTTTTGTAACCTTGTTTTTTAGTGAATGTCCAAGATTTTTATTTTTACTTACTAACTGTTTTCTGAGACTTTTGGAAGTTGGTGTGCGAGTGGCTGTATATGTAGGTGAGTGGGTGTATGACTAGCAGTATGGGTCTCGTGGGGTGTGTAATGGGGTTTATGGGTGTGTGAGTGGCTGTATGGGTCTCTGAGTGGGTCTGTGAGTGACACCGTGGGTGGGTACATGGCTATGTAAGAAGGTGTAGGAGTGCCTGTCAGGATCTGTTAGTGTGGATGTGAGTTTGTCACTGGTCTGTGAGTGGGTGTGTAAGTGTCTGAGTTGGTGTGTGAGTAGTTGCTCAAATATCTGTCTGAGACTGTGAGTGGGTGTATCACTGTGTAAGTGAGTGTGTGTGTTATTGTCCAAATACATTTGTGAGTAGGTGTGTGACTGTCAAAGTGGGTCTGTTAGTCGGTGCATGAGTGATTCATTGGTCTGTGACTTGGTGTGTGAGTTTGTTAGTGAGTGGGTGCATGAGTGTGTGAGTGGGTCTGTGAGTTGGTGTGTCAGTCTCTGACTGGGTGTGTGAATGGGCATATGGGTTACTTAGAAAGTGTGTGAGTAGATGGTGAGTTGCAGAGTGGGTGAGTGAGTCGGTATGTGACTGTTAGAGGGTCTGTGAGTGGGTAAATGAGTGTATGCGTGGGTCTGTGAGTTGGTGCGTGATACTCTGAGTGGGTCTGCGAAAGGGTGTGTCAGTGTCTGAGTGGATCTGTGAGTGGGTGCATGAGTGGGTCTGAGAATGCATGCATCTGTTTCTGAGTGTTTATATATATATATATATATATATATAGATTGCCAAATCTTCACAACATTTTCCCCCAAAAAATGTGCAGATGCTTCTTGTTGCACATGGAAAGTTTCAGGGTCATCTGTAAAGCAGGGGTTGAGAAAAAGCAGGAGGATCAAAAAAGTGTGTGACTGTGTTAATTCCCATATGGGTTTGAACACAACTACAGCCTGAACTGCTGTATGGAATTACACCAAATTTGGCAGAAAACTAGATTTTCTTCTGCAGATCGTGCTTTTAGCTATTTGGTGTAAATTTGTTCAGTAGTTTTTGATATAATAAAAGGAAAAGAAAGTTGTATATCTAGGGCCATGGATCTTTCCGAGTGCATTCATGATTATTGTGGCAAATTTGCGAATGCACATGCCAAGAGGAATGCTGTGACTGGCTGATCGCAAAACACATAGAAGGAGCAAATCGCCATTAAAGATTGTTTTCATGCAGGAAGGTGTCCCTTCCTGCACAAAAACAATCTCCCCTGCAACGCAGCCATCCTTGCACCATGACGCAATGGTAGCTGCGTTGGCGCTAGGCAGCTAATTTAGCGCCGGTGCAGGGGGAATCGTAAGGGTGAGCCATATTCTTTTAAATATGGTGCATCCCTGCATTTTGGAAATGACGCAGCTCAGTGCAGCAAGATGGCTTTGGGGCACCACGCACCATTTCCTTGTAGATGAGGCCCTTTCATTTTTGTCTATTTGCCTTGCCCATAGTTGCCTGTCTCTTCCGACATTCTCCCTGTTGGTTAATCCACACCTTCCTCCCTCTGTTCATTGTTTACATTGGAGTGCCACCACCCTCCCTCTATTTGTTATCCACATTGGCTTGTCCCCAGTCAACTAACCCCACCCCCAAGTCTTGATGTCCTGCCAACACTGTTTTTCTCTTTATTCTGCCCTCTATTTGTTGTCGGCTTGCCCCTGCCCTCTCTTCATCCCTCCATTTGTTGCCTGTAGTCTGTGTTGATTATCCCTTACAGCCATCCCATATAGAAAGCTTTATATGGTTCAAAATTGGAAATGTGTTGCAACCTCTTATCCAATATTTCAATATACAGTATTTTCGAAATCAAAATTGTCTCTCAACAGTGCTTCAATATGCCTCCATTAACCCCACTGCATGTTGCTTTGCTTCCCTAGCAAAGTCACATGGGGTCTACAGTGAAGAGGTTTTGTCAAGTCTAACATTAAATTATCTTTGGTAGTTTTGATTGTTCAAAAAAGCAATCACATAGAAATATGTGTGAAGTGCTGAGTGTGAAAATATACAAAAAGAAAACAACGCAGATAAATAACATAAAGCTCCAAAGCAACTTTAAGTGTAAAATCATATCTGTGATTCCCTACCAAGAAATAGAAATGAAAAAGGTATTCAATATTCCAGTCAATCTTCGTACATTTTTATTTAGAAAAAATAGTTTTAATAGAATGAATCAGAAAGTCATGTCTGAGATGGGCTTCAGGACCTCAGATATTGTGAGAAGAGCACTTGGTAAGATTCGTATATCTTGTAAGAAAATATCCGAGCAAGGCAAAGGTTTTTCTAATGACGGATGAGCTTTACATACCATTTGGAACATTCATTTTTGATACATTGTGACATTGAGTAACGATACCGATAATGATAACAGTAGTATCTGTAATTAAGTTGTTGCTCCCCAGGTGACACCGATATTTGGGACAGAGTTCGAGCCAAATGGTGAACCACAATATATGGATTAGTGTTCCAGTACTACAGTGTGAGGCTTGTACCTCTGTCCACTTACTATATAATTTCCATCCATTTCCCCCATATCTTTTCAAATTTCCGAGGGCAGCCTATCGATTCATACACCACTTTTTCTTGGCTGGCACACCAGTCAACTCTCCTCCTCCATTTTTGAAGCGATGGACCTTCAGGAGAGATCCAGGCCGCGACTATGTCCCTTTTGGCTACTAACAATTCTTCCATCACTCCCAGCAGAACTAGTTTTGCCGAGCACTGCGCTTCCTTTCCCAGGACTCCACCTATTTCCCGAAGCACCCCTCCCAGAAGGGTCGTATCATTCGGCAGGACCAGACCATGTGGAAGAAGTCCACTGGTCCATCCGGGCATCTTGGGCACTGGGCAGAGGGGCGCAGGCCTGCTCGGTGTAGCCTGTTCGGCGCCAGGTAGACACTATGTAGATAGTAGAATTGCACTGTGCGGAGTTTGGCCAATATTGCCAGTGACCTGGGTGCCATCAGGGCTTCCCTTCAGTCCGTATCTTCCAATGTGCCGACCCAAGACTCCCATTTAGTTCTAGCGGGTCCTAGTTCACCAGGTGTGTTATTTATCGGTGTTCTATAGATTTGGGAGATAACCTTTCCCCCAGGTTTCCCATTGTTAATTTGGCCTCTAATGGGCTGAATTTCGAAAGGGGGCCCCCCGTTGGAAGGTGAACCCTCAGGGCGTGTCTAATTTGAAGGTATCTAAAGAATTGCGTTGGGGTGAGTTGGAATTCCCTCTGCAAATCTTGGAACGATTTCATGGAATCTCCGGCCCACACATCACCTACTTGAGAGATACCCACTAGGTCCCATTCTGTGAATCCTTTCAGTGTTGCCGTAGCACTTAGCCATTTCCCTTGCCACAGGGGAGTTTGTTGAGTGATAACGGCGTTCCAACAAGTGGTTCTCATGGCAACAAGCCACGCTAGGAAGAACGCTTTTGTTACTTCTCCAGTCTCCTGTGGGAGTGGTGCCCCATACATCACATTTAGGAGGCATGGGAATCCTAGGAGCTCTAGTTCTACCCAGTAGGCTGGGTCTCCCCATCCCCCATTAAACCAGTCATGAATTACTATTAATTGGGTAGCCAGGTAGTATAGGTAGGGGTCTGAGGCACCCAATCCTCCATCGTATATCCCCTTCCTACAATAGTGGGTTGCTACTCGGTGTCTGGTTCCTTTCCAGAGGAATAGCCCTGTAGCCCTGTCTAGTGCCCTAAACCAGGAGCAGGGGATGGGTTGTGGAAAGTTCTGAAAGGTGTGTAAGAGCCTTGGCAGAATAATCATTTAGTATACGGCTACACAGCCCATTACGTTCAGTGGTAGGGAGTGCCATCTCTGGAGATCAGTCTTAATATGTGTCAACAACGGTGATAGATTTTTGTCCCATGTTATTTCAGGCAGTAGGGACACCCATATACCCAGGTATTTGAAGCTGAGTCTGCGCAGAGGTATCCTATCTTGCCAGTCAAAGCAGTCTCTGGAGCTTGCCAGTGGGATCAGTATTGACTTGGTTGGATTCATTTTTAGTCCTGAGGCCTGCTCATAACACTGCAGCAGTTCAAGGCTGCGTGGGCCTGTTATGCTGGGTTCTTCTATATATAGTAGGACAGCGTCAGCGTAGAGTGCTATTCTATCTTCCTGTGTGTGGTCCCAGTTCCATCCTCGGTATATTGAGTCAGACCTGATCATCTAGGCCAGGGGTTCGATGGCTAGGGTAAATAAAAGGGGAGACAGAGGACATCTCTGACACGTGCCCCGGTGAACCTCTAGGATTGGGGACAGGGTCCCGTTAACTTGCACCCGGGCAGTGGGATTGGCGTGTAAAGTTTGTACCAGATGGCAGAACTTCGGGCCCAGGCCTGCGCGGCGAAGCACTAGCAGGAGAAATCCCCAGTCCACTGAGTCAAATGCTTTTTCAAAGTTGATAAGTAAAAGGGCGAGGTCTCTGAGCAGTCGATGGCGTTCGGCTAATGCCACGTGTAGCCGAAGGATACATTGTCTGGTGCTACGGGTGGCCATGAATCCACATTGGTCTGGGTGTATTAGATGGGGTAGGACCCTCTTAAGACGGGCAGTAAGGATGGCGGCAAAGATTTTAACTTCGGTATTAATTAGTGAGATTGGTCTTTAGTCAGCACAATGCAGTGAGGGGGTTGGGTCTTGGGGAGCACCACAATGGTGGCGGCATCTATTTCCTGTGGGTTGTGTGTTCTATTTCCGTAAAAAGTTTTAGTAAATATGGTGCTAGTTCCTCCCTGAAGGCTTTATAATATTCTGAAGGGAATCCATATGGGCCTGGAGTTTTCCCAGCGCCCAGTGTTGAGATAGCTGTTTGTATTTTGTCTGCATTGATGGGGTCTTCCAGGATCCGCACCTCTACCACAGGTAAGCGAGGGAGGGGGACTCTGTTTAGTAGTTGGTGGGCCAGATCTAGGTCCACCTTGTCTGATGGCTGGTATAGTGTTTGATAATATGCAGCAAAGGCGTTTGCTATGTCTGTGTGCCCTGTTACGAGAGCGCTCTTACCATCTTGGATTTCGGGGACGATCCTGGAGGCTTGATGATGGGACACCAGCCAGCATAGCATTTTCCCAGTTTTGTCTCCCCATTCATACATTTTTGCTGTGTTTGCCCTCCACATGTGTTTTGCCGCTTCCAGTGATTGGTCCCTAATTTCTTCTCGGATTAGGAATAGTTGCCGTGTCACTCTTTCACTTGGGTGGGTTTCTTCCTCGCTTTCAAGGTCCCTGGCCCGAGTCTCTAACCTTTCGATATGTTGGGCAAGTGAATGTTCTCGGTTACGTATCAGGTTCTTCGCCAAGCCTCTCAGTACTGCCTTACTTGCAGGCCATAAGGTTCATATGGAGGTCACCGTCCCTTCGTTTAAGTCAAAGTAATCCTGTATTGCCTTACGCAGCTGATCGGTGTAGTTTATGTCCTGGAGATACCAAGCATTCAGCCATCATATAGGACGTGTCTGAGAACGCGTAGGGCCTATTATGAATCTAAGTGGAGCATGGTACGAGATTCCCTGTGTCAGGATTTCGATGTGGGTGAGGGCTATGCAGTCCGAGCTTGGAAGCAGTACCAGGTCTATCCTGGATTGAGAGCCATGGGCTGCTGAAGTTTGGGTAAATTGCCGATGCCTTGGGTGCCACACCAGCCATGCATCACAGAGCCCCGTCGCTGAAAGTCACCCCGTTAGCCTTGCCGCCGCTGTATGTCTGTGTGTGGAAAGTGGACCGGCCACATCCTTAGCTGGGTTTGGGGTAGCGTTAAAATCACCACCCACCATCGTGAGCCCTGGTGGTAAGTCAAGAAGTAGCTGGGAGAGATCTTTGAGGGTTCTAAGGGCTATTGGTGGGGGGGCATAGACACTGATCACATTGATCATGTTACCTTCAATCTTGCCCGAGATGGTTATATAGCGTCCCTGCTGGTCTCTTCGTACTTGAATGTGTGTCATGGGGAATGATCTACGTAATTGTATGGCCACCCCCCTCGAGCCACATGTAAACCCAGCATGGTATACTCTATCAAAGCCTCTAGGCATCAGGAAGGGGCAGTTGTCTCCCAAGAGATGAGTCTCTTGCAGTAGGAGTATCTCCGGTTTGTATTGGTGTATATAGGTGAACATGACTGTGCGTTTAATTTTGTCCACGAGGCCGTTAACATTCCAAGAGATTACTTGTGTCTGGTTCATGGGGATATGTGTGTGGAAAGTTTTTACTGTGACTTTTAGGGCCACTTTTAATAGGGCCATGGGTTGCCGAGGGTCTATTTTTATGTGTCTGATCCTGAGGGACGTATGGTTCTCTAATGTCACTGGAGTCTCTATTTTTTTTACTCTGAGTGCTAGGTATAAAACAAAAATGATATCCTATTATAAACATAATAAATTTCAGCCTTTGGAACTCGGCCTGAACACCCCTTTCCCCCAACACCCTTCCCTCCCCATACTTCCCCCCAGAAGCATCTGTCGCCCTTATTTATCATCCCACTCTGCAACTAGTGAGATGGAACTTCAACTGATGGGGTGGCGGCGGCAGAGGTGATGGTGGACCCCTCCATATTTTCGGATCTAGTCTAAATAACATATAGTGAGTATTAGTAAGTTAATCTTGGTGTATCCCAGGTCCTCCCTGCTTTGTAATGTCCGTCTGCCTGGAAGATGTCGCGCCAGTGAGGTCACAGCACTGGACTGCGAGACAGGTCTGTGTCTTCTGGAGACCCCGAGTGGGCCCCCTCCTCCCTTGGTGTGTCTGAGTCTCTCTCTGTACATCCGGCTTCTTGGCCGGAGACCGGGCTTTGTGAGTCCACTCGGCGGGCTCCCGGTGGTAGCTTCAAGGGGGAGGGATCCCCTGGTGTCCTGCGCCACCTTGAGCTTGTGCGACGGCGCCGATCTGATCGATGGTTCCCCTGTCGCTCTGGTCACAACCCCTACCAGGGCCCGGCTCCATTTGTATGGTGACCCAGGGGAACCTCCTCTGTCAGCCAGGTCCAGGCCGAGTTCAGGTGGTCAAAAAGTGAGTCTTGTTTTAGTAGATTACCCGGAGTCGCGCTGGAAACTAAAGGCGATATTGAACCTCCATAGCTCTTAGTTTTTGTTTCACTTCGGTGAATGAGCGCCTTTGTTGTTGAACTTCCCTCATGTAGTCTGGGAAAAGTAGAACTTTTGTTCCATTGCACGAGAGGTCGCCTTTCACATGTGCCTCTTGTAGCACTGCATCACGGTCTTTAAAGTTAAAAAGGCGGATTATCACCGATCTGGGTGGAGATCCCGGGATGGGCTCGACTGCAGCGCCCTGTGGGCTCGTTCGATCGCGAACCATGGCATGAGACGATCAGTTGGCATCCAGGAGCGGATCCAGTCCTCCAGGTATTGGGCCAGCGAAGATTCTGTTGTGTTTTCGGGAAGGCCTACCACGCAGAGGTTGTTGCGTCTGGATCTGTTCTCTGCATCTTCAGCTCTGAGGTGCGAGCCGTCAGAGCTGCGACTTGGGTCTTGAGAGTGGTCATTTCATCTTCCACTGTGGAGATCCTGGATTCAGCTTCTGTGAGTCGGGCCGTGGCGTTCCGGAGGTGCTGCCGGACCAGAGCCACGTCAACCCTGACCTCCCCTATTTTAGATTCAACGGGCGCCTGGGAAGCCTGGGTCGTTTGGAGTATTGTCGCTAGATCTTCAGATGTTGTTCGTGGTTCGCCATTTTGGCCTGGCGCACGGTCCTCGGCCCGGGACCCAATGGTTCCCGTGGTGAACTGTTCCATACGTGTCTGAGCTGTTGTTTGCCGCGTTGGTTTGTCTTTACCCATGGTGGTGTCAAGGGGGTTCCAGTCCCGCAAGACCCCGGATGTTGATGGTATGCTGCAGGCCGGCAGGATCAGTGGTCAAGAATGTTTCGATTTGGTGACTAGTTTTCCAGTGTCCAACCGTGTCCAGTAGGTCTCTCGGCAGCTCCGAGGTCCCAGGGGACAGCGGCAGCTCCCAGGCCCCGGAGCCAGTTGGGCAGTCAGGGGTACCAGGTCTCAGGTCCACCCCTGGAGGCAGAAGGAGAGCCACTCGCCACCTCCCCGCCCGGGGATACTGCCCCGGCCCGGACGCATTCTCCGGGAAGTTGTAGGTGGGGGGAAGCACACTGGGGAGCGTTTCTTGTTCCACCGGGTCCTGGTGCAATGTTTGGATGGTTGTCTCCGTTTACAGGCCGTTCTTTTGGGAGCTTCTATGGAGTTTCCAGCGATGAGGTGTTGTGCTCTATGCCTGTTGGGGACGTTTTACAGGTGTGCGTTGTTATCTACGCATTTTCCCCCCCTTCCCTACCATGTGTTGTGTCGATTGTCCTGCGGTCTTCTCCCAGCCTTTCCCTCAGA
The DNA here is from genome assembly GCF_031143425.1 of Pleurodeles waltl. Classification (NCBI taxonomy): domain Eukaryota; kingdom Metazoa; phylum Chordata; class Amphibia; order Caudata; family Salamandridae; genus Pleurodeles; species Pleurodeles waltl. The sequence goes on from NC_090436.1 coordinate 236,012,645, forward strand.
AAGAAGGCCCGAGGGGGGGGAGAAAGAGGGGGAGGACCCCCAATGGAGTTTCTTTTTTTTTGCCCCACGTCAGCACGGGCCACCGCTCAGTGTTCGGCAGATGGCCCAGTCTTTTGGGCCCCTCACGGTGCGGCACCCCCCCCTGAGCCTCGTCGGCTCGCCGCCAGGACCCGTTGTCATCTGCGGGGATGCCCCGGGGCGTGTGCTGTTTTCCCGGCGTCTCAGTATTTCTCCGTCGCCCGTTGCATTAGGGCACCGCAAGGTATCTCTGGCCTGCTTTGGGTCGGGTGCCGCCCCGGAGTCTCTCCCCCGGTCCTGCCAATGGAGGGAGAGGGGGAGGAGGGGCCGGAGTGAGGAGGGTACCGAGGCCGCAGCCCGCCACCAGCACCACCAGGTCAGTCGGCTCTCCCCCGTGCGGCGTCCCCCTCACCTGCTCCATTCCTTTTCTTCGGGGCTGCGCGCCACCCCAGGTTGTCCAGGGCGCCATGACCGGCCGGCGCGCTATCCGGGCCGCCACCACGCCACGGGTCGCCAGGCATCTTCACCTGCGGTCCGCCATGTTGGATGTGGCCTCCACGTCTCAGAGTGTGTCCTTCTACAGGCAGGTTAGGGATGAAATTTGGCTATCTTATCTTGTTCTAGGAGGCCGTGGGGTGGTTGGAGTCACTTCCAAAGCTATGTTGGGCTCGGATGAGGTGTTTGTTGGAGGCGGATGACGGAGGGGTCCGGAGCACTACGAAAGTGCGACCGACATCTTGACGCCTCGACCACCCCCCCCCCGAGAAGGGGGCTTCTATAGGAGGTTCTAGGATCTCCCCCTCATTGCACTCTTCTTTCAAGACGCTCCCCAGGGACGTTGAGGGTCTAGCAGATACTTCCTCTTCTCCAGCACCGGGGGTCATTGCCTTAAAAATGCAGGCCTCAGAAAAATCAAATGAGATTTGTCTGCTATCTCAACAAGAAGGTTGTTTGGCAGTCTTAGACCCACATGAGTCCGCAAAAACTCTGCAGCCCTTACTTTTCTCTCAGGATCGATTAGGGCATGCATCTTTGTCCTCGACTCTTCAATCTCCAAGTTTGGAAGCTCAGATGGATATGAAGAATCTTCTGCTTTCTTTAAAAGAGGAAATCAGAGGAAAGTTACTGATTTCTGAGCGCAATCAGGAAAAGATTAAAGAAACTCGTGACATTATAGAAAATAAGATAGGGATATTGATGGAAAGGATGGAGAAAATGGAAATTGCTCTTGAGGAACTTGACAAATAAGTGGTCCTAAACAGACAAGAGATACAGCAATTAAAGACCGGAGAGAAAGTCATGCAAGGGAAGTTAGAGACCCTGGATAGTAACATGAGAAGGAACAATATAAGGCTGCTAAACGTCCCAGAGGGCGCAGAGGGAGATGACATCAAACCCTTTGTTGTAGCCCTAATAAAATAATTCATTCCAGAGGCAGGAATTATGTGTCCTGTACAGTTAAAGGAATTGTGATTTTATTTTACAAATCTATAAGAGCAATCTTGGGCAAGGCTATTGTAGACCATAAAGGGCGATGGTTGGGTATTGAAACAAATGTTTATGGATCTTGGTTAACAGTAGTAGGCTATTGTGGTACTGATACTGATGACCTGGCACCCTTTCAAGCTTTTTATAACCAGATATTAACTTCAACATACCCAGTTCTGTTGGGGGGTTATTTTAATGTCCTGTTAGATCCAGTCTAAATGAACCACTAGAGGCACAGTAAATGCACCTAAAAAAAGAGCCTGGGTGAAACAGGCAATGGAGGATCTGGGCCTAGTAGACATTTAGCGTTGGAAGGGCGGCTTTGGATCAAGATTCACCTTTCATAATAAAGAACACGAGCATTACTCAAGGATTGACTTCTTTTTAGTGGGAAGGAGCCTGCGTGAGAAAGTTAAGTGTGTAGAGCATGCCCAGAGCATTTGTCTGACCACTCTGCCGTGAGACTCCACCTCAATCTTGATTAGCCACTTATAAGTTGTTCTAGGTAGCCGGTAAATCGTGCCTTGTTTTTGGAGGAAGTGGTCATTGAGAATTTAAAGCAGGATACCAAGGACTTTTTTGCCATAAGCTATGGGTCCACCACCTTACGGATGGTTTGGGATACCTATAAGGCCTATATAAGGGGCAGGTTAACCAGCATGGCAATAAAGTACAGAGAAGAGAAGAAGTAGGTAAATGGATTTGAGTCTGTGATACAGAATTTGTAACTCAAGACACACATGATAGATGACCAGCAATCATCAAAGTTGGAAAGTCAGATAAGAAGGGCCAAAACAGACCTAAATATCTTTTTGGAAGCTCAGAACAGAAGAAGATGGGAGAGTAGTAGGTTTGCGCAGTATGAATACAGGGAAGGGTGCGGTAAGCTACTGGCTTGGAAAGCAAAAGTAGACAAACAAGGAACATAATTACATCTATTACGAATGAGGATACAGGTCATAGCTATATGGGGGATAATGAAATAGAATATGCTTTTACTTCTTTTTTTCAAAAAGTATACACCGAAGATTCAAAGGTTACATGGGAGCAAATTAAACATTTTTGGATGAAAGTTCCATCCCTAGCTTAGATGAAGAATCAAGACATGAGTTGGAAGTCAAGATAGATATAAGGGAGAAGGACAAAGCTATAAAGAGTTTAAAAAGGGATAAAGCGCTCAGTCCTGATAGCTCTCCTAATGAATTCTATATCTACTCAAATATGAGCTAGCCCCAATCTTGTTGGAATTAATTAATAATGTCTTTGCTGAGGGTGGAAAGAGTGGGAAGAGTCCATCTCACTGAGAGTCATATATACCCATCTCATTATTGAACTTGGATTATAAAATCTACACCCATATTCTATCAAAAAGGCTTGAAAGGGTGGTTGCTTATTGGTCCATGAGGATCAGAAGGGCTTCATTAAAGGCAGGGAACTGTCTGAGTTGACGCACAATTTCTTAGGTGCTAATGATATGGCACTTCAGGATGATCTACCTTTCACTGTACTTGCCTTTGATGCAGCTAAGGCATTTGATGGGGTGAGCTGGTCTTTTTTATATATGGTCATTTACCGGTATAAGTTTGGAGATTTTTTTTCTAGAGCAATTAGGTCGTTATATAAGAATTTGAATCAGACGGGGGACCCACCAAAGCTGTCCACTTTCCCCCTGTTTAACTTGTATATTGAGCCCTTCCAATGTAGGGGTTGAGAGAAGGGGATGCGGATAACCTAATGATAATACGCTAGGGATCTAGGCGGTTCACTATCAAACATTCTACTTTCTTTGAAAGAGCTCAGAAGAGTGTCAGGCTACTGGGTAAATCAACAAAAGACTGAGATAATGCGCTGGAATACCACCTATTGTAGCCCTTTGATTAAAAGGGAAACAAGGTAAGGATTACAGCCAACTTGGACAATGTTGCTCAGGTTAATTTTAATAAGGCATATGTTGCCACCAAGAAGCTTCTAAGAGTGTGGGTGGGACTCCCACTTTCTTTTATTGAGAGGTTGAATATCTTGAAGATGATTATTTTGCCAAAGTTTACTTTTTTGTTCAATACGATCCATTTAGAGTTTAGGCAGGTCTACTTCAAAAAGCTACAGGGGGAGTTGACTTCCTTTGTGTGGGCATCAAGAGGGGTTTGCATTGCATGGAAGAAACTGTGTAAGAGGAAAAGACAAGCAGGGGTGGCAAGTATTATCTTCCTTTCCAGCTACAAAATGTAAGAAGGTTATTGAATGATAGCCCTAGTTTTACCCCTCTGCTTAGGGTCATGACCAGCTACTTTCAGGGAGCAGGGGAACACTTTTTATTTAAATTCGTCCACCCGAAGTGCTTTAAGAAGATCAGGTGAAAGTGTTTGATGGCGGCTTGCAAGATATGGTTCCAGGTCAGGAAATATTTAAGGATATCTTACTGTAGCAATTTGGCCCCTGTCTGGGACTCACCAGGTACCCCGCAATGTCTCCAAGACAAATTATCTCTTCCCTCAAAGGAGAAGGGGTTGGTGAAGTGGGGTCAAATTTTGGAGGACCATGTCTTCTTGCTTTGGTCTATACTTACTGAACAATTGGGGGACCCCCTCTCTAAATTCAAATTCTACCAACTGGCGAGCTGGGCAAGCGCTCCATCGAAGGAAGGGCAATGGGAGAACACCTGGAAGAAGAAACTGGTAAAGAGATGTATCCTTCAAAAAGAGGTTCCCTTATGGTACTGGATGCTAATTGAAGCTGGGGAAGAACCCACTACTTTGGGGAAAGGATCTGCCATTGCTGGACGTCACCACCGTCTGGCAAGTATCAATGTCTACACTTTGGGGTAGGGTTAAATCTGACTCCTTAAAAAACATTTGTTCACATTGCATAGGGTTTACTGTATGCCGAAGAAGCTGACAGCTTTGTGGAACTCCAAGAAGAATTGTCCTTGTTGTAACGATCTCCATATGTTCTGACAGTGTCCAATGCTATACCAATTTTGGTAGGATGTAGGTAAGATAATTGTGCACGTGATAAGTTCAAAAGTTAAGGTAAGCCTGCCATTAGTAATGTTTGGGGTGGCCAGTGGGGAAGAGCTCAGCCAGAAGATTCAGCGCTATCAGAGATCTTTGTTATTAGTGCTAATTCTCCTGGCTCATCAGGAGATATGTTTAAAGTGGGTTCTCTGTTCGGCTCCCTCATTACGTGAGTGGAAGACATCATTCACAAATTTATACCGGTTGGAACACAGTATTCCTCTAGAGAAAAGGGATAGATTCGAGGCACTTTGAGAAAAGGGCGTTTCATCATAGGGACAGGCTCATGTGCATGTGTTATAGATCGATGATGTCCAAAGATTAAGGCCCATTTTTATACTTTTTGACGCTAAACTGCGCTAACGCAGTTTAGCGTCAAAAAATTTAGCGCCGTCTAACGCCATTCTGAAGCGCCATGCGGGTGCCGTATTTATGGAATGGCGTTAGCCGGCGCTAGCAGACCGGCGCTGCCTGGTGTGCGTGGATAAAAACCACGTAGACCAGGCAGCGCCGTCATTGGGAAAAAATGACGTTAGGGCGTCTTAAAATGGGGCAAGTCAGGTTGAGGCAAAAAAATCGCCTAAACCCGATTTGCGCCATTTTTTTACGACGCCCAGACGCCATTTCATGACTCCTGTCTTAGTAAAGACAGGAGTCATGCCCCCTTGCCCAATGGCCATGCCCAGGGGACTTCTGTCCCCTGGGCATGGTCATTGGGCATAGTGGCATGTAGGGGGGCACAAATAAGGCCCCCCTATGCCACCCAAAAAAAATTAAAAAATATAAAAAATTATACTTACCTGAACTTACCTGAATGTCCCTGGGGTGGGTCCCTCCATCCTTGGGTGTCCTCCTGGGGTGGGCAGGGGTGGCAGGGGGGGTCCCTGGGGGCAGGGGAGGGCACCTGTGGGCTCATTTTGAGCCCACAGGCCCCTTAACGCCTACCCTGACCCAGGCGTTAAATTGTGGCGCAAATGCGGGGTTTTTTGACCCGCCACCTCCCGGGCGTAATTTTTGCCCGGGAGTATAAATACGACGCATTTGCGTCGCCGTCATTTTTTTAGACGGGAACGCCTTCCTTGCATCTCATTAACGCAAGGAAGGCGTTCACGCAAAAAAATGACGCTATTTGCTATACTTTGGCGCTAGACGCGTCTAACGCCAAAGTATAAATATGGCGTTAGTTTTGCGCCGAATTTGCGTCGAAAAAAACGACGCTAATTCGGCGCAAACGGAGTATAAATACGGGCCTAAGAGTTCCCACAAGGCCTACCTCTGCGGGTACGCTGAGTTAGGTGGTTACCTGCATGCTAACAGAGGATACGAAAACCTGGTATGGCCTTGTGCTGCTTGTGAGCAGATGAGGCGGTCACTAAGGTATCTCCCTAAGCTTGAGGTTCGGTCTGGGATTTCACACAGCTGCACCCATAGCCTGTGTGAATTCACTATGAGGAAAAAAAAAAGATTTAAATAACATGATGTTATAATTTAGGCCTTAGACTAACAGAATGTATTGAAACAATGTTGGATTTTTTTAATGATGAATGATTTAAATACATGTGCAAAAATCGTATATAATGAAATGCATCAACAAAGTTCTTTTTTCATATAAAGTGAATGGAGTCCATATTAATGAAGCATTATTAATTGAATTCATAGGTTTGCCTATTATCACTAACTGCATTTATTGCTATAATTCACTTGTGTTAGCCTAAGTGAGGCCTGTTAGTTTTGTCTTTCATGACTGTGCAGGAAATGCCGATTCATTTATTCATAACATGAGCTTTCTTTCAGACTTCATTCCGGTGCAAAGACTAGCTCTGGTAACAGGCCCTATTGTTGAAACATAGAGAGAAGTTGTAACTGTGTCCTTAAAATCGGAACATCCTGAAAAGATGGACTAATAAGCTATACAAATATTTCAATCCTGTGTGGAGCTACAGGAATGAATGAGGTTCCCATGACCAGACCTAGGAATGGAAGTAGATGTCACAACCTGGAGTCGTGTGATCCATACTTTTGGATGATGTCCCTTCAATGTAAGATAGACTGATTTCAGGAGTGAATCAAATTGCTTTATAAACTTTAATATACTGTCGACCAGTTAGACTTTGGTGAGGTGCTTTGTAGATTTTCAGATGTCCTGTGACCAGAACCTTTGCTGATGAAGAGCCCTGCATGCAGAGCCCCTTGGAGAGCTATTTTCCTCTCTGCTTGCCCTTTTGAGATGCTCCACTGACACTGAAGATTTCTTCTTAACAGCTTTCAGAAGACTCTTGATCGAGCTTCTGACATGCTGATGTTTTCCCTTTTTACCCATCGTTTGCCCACGTTATTTAGTACCCTTTTGGCCAAGGTTTCCTTCTTCCAAAGTCTTTTTCCCCCCCTGGGGCGTGGTCTAGCCGCCGAAGGAAATGGCCGCCTGAGAGGAGAGCTCTGCACGCCACGCAGGCCACGCTGATAAACGTAGGGTCTTCCCCTGCTTTCCTGACCTCCAGTGTGGCCCCCCAGATGGTGGAGGGGGCAGGCCTGCGGGGTGGCTGATTTGCGGGATACGAGCGATAGCGGCTGTGACCGGGGGCGCCGGAGTGGATGCGGCCTTCTGACCTCCACGGAGCCGCGGACTAAGGTACGGCGCCGCCCGTAATCGGGAGCACGCCGGGAGAGCGGAGGGGCTGCCGCGGTATAGTGCCCGGGCCAGCCTTCTCCCACTTTGGCTCTCTGGGTGTTGAGACCCTGCACTGACCCCTCGGATGGAGGGGGGGGCAGACCCCGGGAGCAGTGAGACGCTACGACGCCAAGGCCCAAAAACAACTTTGGCGGAACGACTGCGCATTGGCAAGGAGGCGCCGTACTATTAGGACCATGGAACCCCCCGAAAACAAAAACAACAAACCTGAGAAGCGGTGAGGTGTCAAAACTTGAAGCGGCCTCTGCAATCTGCGGTGGGAGACTGAATCATGCCTACTGGGGACTGGTAACAACACACAGAAGCGGATAGCCAAACGAGTGAGATTCCCCAATAAGTAATACCCGGCAAGAAGACCCCCAGTGACAAATAGGGGGCACATACCCCCACCCCCGCTCCCCTAAATGACTCCCCCGGCTCTCCTTGTTACAATGACCGTACACTCAGCCTCAAATTGCAGTTTGTTCTTATGAAACACGGAAGACTGAGGGACCGGGGCCTACCTTAGTACTGCCCCAGAGACCACCACTATGAGCGAGCGTCCCCCAGGACCCCCGATTCCTTGATCTATCACACGGAAGAAGGAGCCAAGAAAAAGACTCCCAACACATCAGTGGCACCCAGAGGGAGAGTGGGGGAGAAGGCGAAAGGAAGAAAGGGGGGGACAGCAAAAGGGCAACAGAGAGAAATGGAGGGAGAAAAAGAGGAACAAGGGATAAACACATGAGGAACAGCAAAGAAGAAAAGAGGGGAGAGGAAGGTCAGAATAAGAAGGAGGAAGGAGAACAGAACGAGACAAGAGGGGAGCAGGACCCCGAACAGCACTCTCTCCGCTAACCAACCCAGCTCCTATCTCAATTGCCCCTAAAGAGACCACCGTACTGGGCAATGATACAGGGGACAAAACAAAGCACAGATGAGATGTTCCCCTCTGGTGCACGCCACAAGTTACCCAAACACGCTGATCCCTCTTTAACCCTTTATCAATGAACATACCTCCCCCCACCACTCTCGGAAACTGAGCGTATTCTAGGTTGCGTGCAATAGCCCACGCTCTGAGGCCTCGTGGGTCACAACAGGCTAAAGAACCAAGTGGGAACCTTACCCACGGACCCTACAACCCAACGACTAATCCATCCTCGACAGACAAAGAAACCACCCGTGGGTCTGAACAGACTCATACAAGTTCACGTGTGCTTCTTAAAAATGTCTCCTATCTAAGTTCCACTCAACGAGAGCAATGCCCAACGACAAGACCGCAAGCAAACATTCTCGCCAATTGCTATTCTCGGAAGCCATTGCACAACTCAAAATCATGGCGGCACAGACGGCTCCACAGGGACACGTATCACCCCTGGTAGACCAACCCTTTCTAGAAGCCACAGATCGCATGCTGCAAGAGATTGCCTCGGTTGAACGGCGCTTGGAGGTAATGGACCTACAAATAACAGATCTTACTCTGGCCTCTTCTTCAATCCACGCTGACATAGCAGGCTTCAGAGAGACAGTAACCAACCTGGACCAACGTATATCGGCAGTGGAAGACCATGTAGCGGCAATCCCTGATCAGGAAGAGGAACTAAGGTCACTTAGAGCGAAACTCACTGACCTAGAGGACCGAAGTCGTAAAGACAATGTACGCTTATCCTGGAACAAAAAGAAGGATCCGATATCAAAGCCTTCCTAAGCTCGCTTCTGACTGACCACTTCGGCATAAAGTTTTCGCCATCTCCAGAATTCCAGAGGGTGCACAGAATTGGTCCCCTGCACAAAGGGTCTTAAAAAAAAATGCACCCTCTCATTGCATGTTTCCTGCGCCATGAACAAGCCCGCCAGGTCATCTCTAACACCAAAACGCGAAGACCGATATCACTGGATGGACATGAAATCAGAGTGGCGGCAGACTTCTCGAGGTTAACGAATGATAGAAGAAGGGCATTTCTTGCTCTCCGCCCACAACTAAGATCCCTGGAAATCAAGTACGGTCTTTTTGAGCCGGCACGTATGTGGATCACACACCACGGCACATCCAGAGACTTCACTGACCCAGAGGACCTCAGCGCTTACATGAACAACATGACCTCACAATCTATGGACACCACCTGCGGACATCTGGAATCTACATCGCCACATACAGAGACTGCTCTCAGCCCACCATCTCCATGGCCTCAGCCTCAGCATCCCTCCTCACAAAAAAGATGCCGAATGTATGACCAACCCCCAAAGACACAAGACGCCCGGGAACACATTCTTCAAGCAGTAATTGATCACACCCAAGATGCAGGCAGAGACAAATCCCGCTCCCCCTTGAAACCCTCACCAGAAGAGCACCATGTTGAACACTAATATCACAGTGGAACAGATGAATCGGGGATCCAAACCTGCTCCTAGACCACCTATCCTCTACCTTGGGACAGCTAAGTGACGTGCTCACCCACTCTATCTGCTGATTGCCTGGAGGAGGGAGGGGGCTTGCCAAAAACACACCCACTAAAGGCTGCTTAATGCAATGTAACGTATAGGACAAGTCACATCCACTGACTGCCAGCCCCACCACAGTAGTCAAGTCAATCCGGATCCCGATGCAGGGCTGGAGAGGGAAGGCAGAGGATGGGGGAGAGCGGAGAGGGGATTTCTCATAGAAACAAAAACAAGAAAAAAATAGAAACAGACTCACTGGGTAACACACAACATGACCCCCAACCTCCTTGACAGGGGGGTCCCCAACATAGCCATAACCAAATCATCTGTGTGCCCCCCCTAAGGCGGGCGCACACAAACAATGAAGACACACATTGCGCCCCGCACCCTATCGTCTTGATCACTATATATTTATCAGACAGGCAACTTATAGGGGAAGTCACTCTACTGCCAACTACTATCTCTTCCTCCACCCCCCCTCCCCATACCAAGAGGGGATGGGCAGAACACTCAGTACCCTCAGCCCAAGCAGTACAAGTGCATCAGTGCTAATAGCACCCTCCAGCAACCTCCCAACCACTACACTAGGAGAGCCTACAGACGATTTTAACAGATAGCATCACGCCCCTAACTCTACTGAAGACGAACCACTGAAGGCGCACCCATCGAACATCACAGCAAATTCCCACTCACATATTAACCATCTTGAAGGGAGTAATAAGATTAACACAGCCCCTCTTTGCGGCGGCTCCGGGACTGCCCCGCGGAACGTATTCACGGGCGATCACACAGAACGCAGCACAATAGATCATAATATACCACAAATTTGTACACTCTACAATAACTTAACAATTAGCAAGCACAGAATATGTATTACAAGATGTCCCGTCACTCGCCGCTCCCGAGCCCCCCCCCCCCACCTTTAGGCCCTAATGTTTACTCCGGGTCCATACCCGGACCCCTCAGCCTTTTATGCACCCACCTACATGCCCACACGATTGGGGGCCGACTAGGAGGTCTCACGAAACCATGAACAAAGCATGTGCTCCCTCATTACGTCCCAATGATATAATACCTTACCAGTGCGCGGGCCTTACAGGTTAGACCCGCAGATTAGAAGGCTTTAAGTAGTAGTGAGTGTTTCCTCACCTCGACCAATTCCCTTTCCCTATTTTCTCTATTCATCTGTTCATTATTATTATTATTTACTCCCTTCTTTTAGTGAGGTTCCTAGACCCACTTCCTTCTTATCCCCATACCCGCTCACATCCACGTAGTAATCACTGTTCGCTTCTCTGAACACCTTATTCTACCTCCTTCCATCCTCCTTCTCTCTTTTTCTTTAACATTCCTCTTATTGTGACCGCGGGGACCCTTCTCTGTATTATTTATACACCACCCCCCTCTCCAACCCCCTTCCAAGACCTATATAAACAGAAACCTTTGTTGCTCGCTTCTCAGGCTTGCCATCACCCACTTCTTGGACCTATCTCACAGACCTTAACACATCCAATACACCATAAACCATGACACACTCGGCACCCATGGGAGCGACGACCCCACTCACAGTCCTGTCCTGGAATGTGCACGGTATGACCCACTATATTAAACAACAAAAGATACTGTCTTATCCCCGCTCCAAACATGCCGACATTGCCCTGCTACAGGAAACACATCTCTCCCCGACGGAATCAGAGAAGATGCGCAAGGACTGGGTGGGAAAAGCAATATACAGCACCTACACTGGAAGGTACACAGGGAACAGGAAGGAGATGTGGAGTGGCAATACTTCTGCGTCGCTCACTACATTCTGATTAATTAAGACATGGCATGACCCAGAGGGACGCTACGTCCTAGCCAAGCTAGTGGTAGGATCCTCCACAATATGTGAAGGTTCAATATACGCCCCTACCGGCTCCAAGCGCTCCTTTTTCCTCTCTCTTAATTGCCTCCTAACACAGAAGGGCGCCTCACAATATATTCTTGGGGGGGATTGGAACATAGTCCAAGATGCTATCCTTGACCGATCAAGTGGTCTTGACACGGGCAACAACGCAGATAGAGCCGTACTAAAAGACATCCTCTCAGATCATGGCCTATTAGACTGCTGGCGCCTCTCTCACCCCTCCAATAGGGAATATACCTTTGTCTTCTTGGTCCACGGGACTCAATCACAGCTAGACTATTTCTCACTTAATCACAGAATTATACAATCGATTAGGTCAGTAGAAATACTGATGGCCGCACTATCAGACCACTCCCCGGTATTAATAACCCTGGAACTCGGGGTGATTACACCCGGCCGCAAACCCTAGCGCCTACCTAACCCCAGGTACTGATCCCCAAAAGGGAAGGAACAACTCAAGACTCATACTGCCACATACCTGAATGATAACAGGGGCTCAGTAACCTCACTGCAACTTCTCTGGGCTGCGGCGAAAGCAACTATTAGAGGGCAACTAATGAGAGATGCAGCCATCTCCAATGCTCATAGAAGTGATCTGCAGCGCACGCTAGAAGATGAAATAACCCAGGCCACGAAGAAATACACAAGACAACCCACCCCCCCAACCGCCGTTCCTTGGAACAGGCCAAAATGGAGCTTAATTCCCTTTATACCTCACAGGCAGAATATGCCCTACAAAGGTTGAAGGGACGACACTACGAGCACGGAGAGAAAGCAGGCTGTTGTTGGCTGCCCTGCTACGTCAATGAGAAACAGCACTAGCCATACCGGCACTGCGCACCCAAGATAATATTCTCATCACGCACCCCCAGGCGATCGCAGAGGAATTCGGTCGGTACTACCATACCCTGCACTCCTCAAAAACATCTGAGGATACTGCTCGCCTAGAAGCATTCTAGCAGAGGACACAAATACCCCGCCTATCAGATGAGGGCAGAGCACTTTTAGAAGGTGGCATTAGTAAGGTAGAGATACAACAGGCAATAGCCAACCTATCAGATCACAAAGCACCAGGTGAAGATGGGTTCACATCTGAATTCTATAAATGGACGGGAACCGACACAGTGGATGCCTTGTACGAGGCGTTCCAAGGGGCAGAGAAGGAGGGTTCCCTACACCCTTTGTCTAATAAAGCCACCATCACAGTCTTGCCGAAACCCGGAAAAGACCCACTTCTCAAGCGGAAGCTATCGTCCTATCTCCCTCTTGAATGGAGATATTAAAATACTAGAGGGAATACTGGCTACCCGCCTCAAAAAAGTTATCCCCTATCTAATCCACCACTCCCAAGTAGGCTTGTACCGGGCCGTTCCTCCAGGAATCACCTTCGCACACTCTTTCATGCTATCTGGACAGTCGTGATACACAAGAGGAAGCCTTGGTTCTCTCGTTGGATGCTGAGAAAGCATTAGACTGAATAGAATGGTGGTACCTCTTTGAAATCTTAAAATGTTTCGGGTTAGGAGACGGTTTCATTAATAAAGTGCGCCTCTTATATGATTCCCCGACAGCCCAGGTACACTGTGGAGGGTTCCTATCGGACACTTTTATGATTCGTAGAGGGACACGTCAGGGATGTCCGTTGTCCCCTCTCCTATTTCTGCTTGCGGTGGAACCATTGGCAGTGGTCATCCGTAGTTCCAACCTCATATCAGGAATCCCGCTACCAGGCGGAAACTCTGACATATACCTATACGCGGACGACATCCTACTTACCCTCACCGACTTACCCAACTCCATTACTGATTTGAGAGAGATTCTAACGGAATTCAAACACATATCAGGATACCTAATCAATTGGGATAAAAGTGAAGCCCTACCACTTTCCCCAGTCACAGTTAGCACATCCATACAAGGACTACCGATCAAATGGAAACACTCCCAACTAAGATACCTATGTATTGATGTAAATACAGGGCTGGTTAACGTAGTAACAGACAATATAGACCCACTGCTCAGTGCTATGAAATGGGATTTTGAGAAGTGGGGTCAACTAGGCCTCTCTATATGGGGCAGGGTACAATCGGTGCGGATGGTGACCTTGCCAAGGTTTCTATATGTCCTAGGTGTGATCCCCCTGCAGGTCCCCTTACCTGTGTTATGAGAGATAGACCGCTGTATCCGTGCCTTTGCCTGGGGATCCATGCGCCCGCGACTACCCAGAACCGCCTTATTACCCCACGAGAGTGCGGCGGACTAAGCCTCCCCTCGGTCGAACATTATGCTTACGCACTACACCTCTCACAAATGGTCCTCCTACTCCCGAATGCAAGAAATCCGCCGTTGTGGGTAGACGTAGAACGAGCTATTACAGGAGCCCCATACGGCCTCCAGATACTATACGATACGAGCCAAAAGCCCCCCCAAACCACTAACCCTATGATAGGAGCCATGAGGAAAACCTGGCAACGGGTACACCGAATCCTTAAAATAGACCCTCATCTACATGACAGAGCCCCACTATGGGGCAACAAAGGGTTCCAGATTGGAGGGAAAACTATTATCTGGAAGGACTGGTGCCAACAAGGTGTCATGCGAGTAGACCAACTTCTATCAGGGGATACCTGGAAAACATTCAGGGATCTCCAGGTGGAATTCAATCTCCCGGACTGTCACTCATGGCGCTACCTTCAACTCCGACATTGTCGTATACAAAGACTAGGTGTCCATCCCCGACAGCTCCCACGTTCTATATTAAATTATCTGGAAACTTGGGGGCAACTGAAAGGAGCGGTATCGGGACTTCAGGCATTGCTGAATCATCATCTTTTCTCACTCCCACTCCTGACTTCCCTCAAGAATAAATGGCAGACGCGCCTACAGACCGAATATGACCTAGAGGACTGGGCAGATCTGATAGAAGCCAGAGACCACGGAACATGCGAGGCTCGCCTAAAATTCTGTCTATTTAAGACCCTACATGAATGGTTCTGAACCCCACAGAAATTACACACGTAAAGACTTCTCCCCCATGCAAACTGCTGGAGATGCCCGCACACGCACTGTGACTTACTCCTCATCCTACACGATTGCACGGACATACCACCTTTTTGGAGGTCAGTAAGAAACACTCTTCAGGAAGTTCTACCTCTCCCACCACTCCTCACCCCATCTCTCCTATTGTTACATGATACTGGAGAACTCTATAAGGTTACACAAACACAAAGTAGACTCCTACACACTGCGCTAGCAACGGCCAAACTATGCGTCCTTAGACATTGGCGTGCATCTACCGTTCCCTCCCATGATGAATGTTGTACCAAGCAGCCACACATGAACGACTTATTTATAGTTTACAGGACAGAACAGAGATGTTTCTCCAGACCTGATCACCCTTCATCTCGGGACACTAGGATCAGATCCCCCCCAAAGAACTTTACAATATATCACGCAATGGGAATATGTCATTCCCGATAACATGCCTACGCAGTCACACCCTCCCATACTTACCACACCTTTCCTCCAGAACTCAGATGAGCTCCCCGGTAGAAAGCTACCACATAACTCACGGTAAACCCATTACTCATTATCCATTACCCACTGGCCTTTCACTATAACCCATAACCCTATTCATATCCCGATCCCTAGCGACAAATTACCATCGTCCATATCGACGCACCGCCCTCTGGCCCTCTTGCCCCAAAATGCCCTGTAACTTGGCCCTATTTCCCTAATATTGACACAGCCACTATAATGATTTGCCTTTGGAATCTGCACGACCCTCCCGTCACTATCACTATTATTATTAATATCATTACTATTACGATTATTATTATTATTATTATTATTATTATTATTATTATTATTATTGTTATTTTATTATTGTTCTTTTATCTATTGGATAGCATAGATATTAATACAATTCATATGTATGGTTTTTCTTTCCTTATCCCTCCCATGTCTTCTTGTATTACTCTCTCTCTTATACCTTTCCTGATTTATACTTTAGACCCCCCCACCTCCCCTCTTCTTTTTTCCATTCTTACACCCCATCCTAACCATGGGCTTTCCTTATACTTCTCAGTGAATTCCTACTGGTTTCTTATCACCCCTGACCGTATCCCATTCTTATTACAAAACATTGCGACTTATATCCCTCAATGACTAGCAGTACATCCTTGAGAGACTCGAGGAGATGATAATTGGGGCATTTGACTAGTATTGAGTTCGACTGCTACTATAATAGAGTTATATAACGAGAACATCATGGAGCGAATGGGTTCTTGTCCTTTTGTTTTTCTTCCTTTTCTTTTACAAGATTGTTATAATGGATCGCCAAACGAACTGTTGTTTGTATTTGCATTGTTATACGAAAACTGTCACGGCTATGGCAAATGACATGGATGAAGACAAGTGAGATTTAAAAATGTAAATACCCATACACAATGTTTAAAGAAAGCAGACATGTATATTAATACTGAATCACAGAATGTATATTTGGGATTGTCACCTAGGCTAAGAGAAGATATGATTAGAAATAGGAATGGAATAGAATAATAGAATATTTTCTGTACACTGTGTAATCTGGTGCAATTAATAATAAAAAAAATGCAACACAAAAAAAATAAGTATTTTTCCCCTTTTTGTTTTTTCCCACATGTGTTCCGCCCCACACATGTTAATCCTTGATTTGGTCATGGGAGGGTTTTCCCTTTGCTCAACTGAAAACTGTAATTTTAATGCTTTGAAACTGACTGATGCTTGCTAAGTCGGTGCAATTTTTACTTCCATCATTACAGTTGAGATTCTTCATGTTTTGTTGTTTTCTTATTGAATGCTTAATTTTATTAATGTTAATTTGCCTGAATTTATTTTGTCGCTTTGGGGAACCCTTGGTGATACTGTATCTTTATAATTTTGTCCTGAGAGTTATTCACCTAACTTTAAGTTTGTAATAAATCCCTTAACTTTATTTCTGACAGGAGCTATCTTTGTGTGGCCAAATAGGCCATACAGTTTAATTTAATTTGCCTGTATTGAGAATGAATTGCATGGACCTGCCACACCCTGTCGCAGGGTCCAAAGATCCTTTGACCTCAGTGAGCATTAATTTCTGTGAAGGATGAAAATGCTCCAGCAGTCCTGGTAGCAGAGTCATGATTTGACCCACAAGGGTAGAGAACCATTCCTGTGTATTGTTAAGGAGATAGAATTGACCTATGTGATTGCCCAGTCCGAAAACTGCCCACCCTGAATTTTATCCAGTGGTCTATTCCGAAGACTGATGAAGTTCCAACATCATGCCTACAAGTGACGTGTATGTGAGATTTAATTGGGTTTTGTGCTTGCATTGCTTTTGGTCTGAAGATTGTGGTGAAGTGTGATGTTGTGAAGTGCTTTGTGGAATCGTCGTACTCAATCAATCAATCAGTTTTTGTGAAATGTGGCTACTCACCAGTGAGGGTTTCATGGCGCTGCAGGAGAGGGAAGGGGTGTCATCTGAAGAGCCATGTCTTGAGGTTCTTTCTGAAGGTGGTGAGCAACGGGCTTTGTCTGAGGTGCAGGGGGAGGTTGTTCCACTTTGCCACGATGTAGGTGAAGGATAGTCCTCCAGTGGTGGTTTTGTGGATGCGAGAGATGGTGGCCAGGGCCATCTAGGTGGAGAGGAGGGATCTGGCGGGGGTGTGGAAGGAGATGGGGTGGTTCAGGTGCTGTGTTGTGTATGGCCTTGTATGTGTAGGTGAATAGCTTGAAGGTGATTCATTTTTTGACGAGGAGCCAGTGGAGGGTCCTCATGTGTTGGAAGTTGCGTCTCGGCGTGGGAGGTCCAGGATGAGTCTGGTGTGGCGTTCTGGATGAGTTGTCGTTTTTTGATGTAGAGGGCGTTGGCGTGGTCGAGCATGCTTGTGACTAAGGCGTGGGTGACTGTCCTGTGACAGTCTGCTGGGATCTATCTGAAGATCTTTCGAAGTTTGCAGAGTGTGTGCCAGCAGAAGGAGGTGACTGAGTTCACCTGGAGGGTCATGGACAGGGAGGAGTCAAGGATGATGCCTAGGTTCCGGGCGTGCTCAGTCAGTGCAGGGGGGGGGGTTGCTGAGGGATGTGTGCCACCAGGAGTCATCCCAAGCTGAGGTGGCGTTTCCGAAGATGATGAGCTCAGAGTTGCTGGAGTTGAGCTTGAGGCAGCTTTCTCTCATCCAGGTGGCAACAGCTTCCATTCCTGAGTGGAGTTCCCTTTGACCGTGTCTGGGTCTTCGGTGAGGGAAATGATGAGTTTTGTGTCATCGACATATGACACGATGTTCACATTGTGGCTTTTGACGATGGTTGGGAGAGGGGCCATGTATACGTTGAACAGTGTGGGACTCAGTGAGGATCCTTGGGGGACTCTGCAGTTGACTCCTGTGGGTCTGTATGGGTAGGGTGGGAGTTTGACCCTTTGCGTCCTCTCGGAGAGGAAGGAATGGATCCATTCCAGGGCTCTCCTGGTGGATTCCTATGTCGTGGAGTATGGTGCTTAGAGTGCTGTGGGAGACTGTGTCGAAGGCTGTTGAGAGGTCAAGGAGAATGAGCGCTGCGGTGTGGCCGCAGTCTAGAGGTAATTGGATGTAGTTGGTGGCTGCCAGGAGGGTTGTCTCCATGCTGTGGTTGCTGGCCTCGATGAAATTCCATAGTTGTGCGTTGATTGCTTTCTCCAGTACTTTGGCAGGGTAGGGTAGCAGCACGATGGGCCGGAAATTTCTTAGTTCTTATGGGTCGACTGAAGGTTTCTTCAGGAGATGGTGTATTTAGTTGTGTTTCCAGTCCTTGGGGAAGGTGCCAGTGTTAATGGAGCAGTTCATTGTGTTCCGGAGCTCTGGCGATGGATGCACTGACTCTGAGGTATATGTGGTGTAGGCAGGGGTCCATGTGGGCTTTGGAGTGGGTGCTGTTAATGATGCTGACTGTTTTCTCCATGGTGAGCGTGGACCAGCTGTGGATGGTCTGGGTGGGTTCTGATGGTCTGGGTTGGTCACAGGTTCCGTTGCCAGGATTTTCCAGGAGGAAGCTGTCGTAAATGTCCTGGATCTTGCTGTGGAAAAAGGTGGCGAGTTTGTTGCAGAGGTCCTTTGCTGGTGGCTTCGGAGAGGGGTTCTGTGAACTCGTTGATGACTGAGAAGAGTTCCTTAGAGTTTTGTGTGTGGAGGAGTTGATGCACTACCAGAGTGCATCCTTTCTTGTGTTCTTGATTTTTTCATCAGTGGGCAGTGGATTCGGCTCTGAAGGAGGTGAGGTCTTCGCTGGTTTGGCTTTTCCTCCATTTTTTCTCTAAACGTCTGTGGGTACGCTTTGATTCTTGGAGTTTGGTGGTGAACCAGCTGGCTTTCTTTGGTACACAATTGGCTGATGTCAGCCGGAGGAGAGGCTAGAGTGTCGGCGCATTTGGTGATCCATGCATTGAGATTGTGCGCTGCTGTGTTGGCGTCATCGGAGGGAGGGATTTGGTGAGAGATGAGGTGAGTTGCTCATTGGTGATTTTGTTCCATTTCCTGTGAGGGGTCCTGTGGGTGCGGGTGTGGCTGCTGGGTACAGGGATTGTGAAGTGTATACAGCAGTGGTCGGTCCATTCTGGGGTGGAAATGGTCTCAATGGTGATCTGGCTGCTTGAGGTGAAGATGGGGTCCAGTGTGTATCCTGCGATGTGTGTGGGTGTGGATACCAGCTGTCTGAGGCTGAAGGTGGCGTGGCTGTCAAGTAGAACAGTGGCGTTTGGATCAGCACGGTCCTCGAGGTGGCGACTGAGGTTGCTGAGGAAGAGGTAATTGTCTGACACCAGTGCCTGGGGGTAGCAATGTCTAAAACATCGTCTATGAAAGCTGGGCGGGGACCGCGTGGCTGGTACACCAGGGTGCCGCGGATGGAGGAGTTGTGGTTGGAGTGGACCAGGAAGTGAAGGTGTTCTATGGTGGTGCATCGTTCTTCTGGGACAGCTTTGACACGTAGTGAGCACTTGTGTACGTTGGCGAGTCCCCCTCCCGAGTGCGAGGGCCATTCCCTACTTAGGATGCTGTATCCATCGGGAATGGTGATGGCGATGTCTGGTACTGATGTGGAGTTGGTCCAGGTCTCGTCAACAAAGGTAATGTCTGGACGGCAGTGTCAATCAAATCCCAGAGTTTGGTGGCGTGTTTGTGGAGGGAGCGGATGTTCAGGAGCAGGCAGTTGATGGGGTTATGGAGGCTGTTGGTATCTCTGAGTGTGGAGAGTACCTTCAGCTTGTTGAGCATGCCGCTGAAGTTGCAGTTCATGCAGGTGGGCTTGCCTTTGGTGAACCTTCGGCGTGTCAAAGGCACGCCCGCTGCTTGTGACCATCCATAAGAAGGGGACGTGGGCAGGGGGAAGCAGTCAACTGGGAGTGCGGGAAAAGTGCTTTGAAGGGGTAGAGGGACGGGGACGCAGGGGCGCAGGAGGAGGGCAGAGGAAAGGAGGGGAGATGGAAAAGAAAAGGAAAAAACAAGTGAAAAAAGGCAGAAAAGCAAGAGTTAAAGAGGGCAGAAAAAACGAGGAGAGATTTGAAAAGAAAAGGAAAAACTTTGTGAAAAAAGGCAGAAAAGCAAGTGCGAAAGAGGGCAGAGGAAGGGAGGAGAGGTGGAAAAGAAAAGGAAAAAGAGTGAGAAAAAGCAAGAGTGAAAGAGCGACAGAGAGAAAAATACTTACTTGTGATGGCCACTAGACCACCAGGGATGAGGCGCAGGGATGAGCCTGCGGGTAGAGGAGGGCCTCGAATTGAGACTCAGGAGACTCTCAGTTCATCCCAGTCAAAAGGCAGAGGCAGCAGCAGCCAGAGGAGCTTGGGAGGGCAACATATGCTGACCAGGAGGTCAGTGCAGTAGCCCTCTCACAGCGCTGCGGCCGCCATTAAGAAAGGGAGGGGGCGGGTGGAGCTGTCAGCTGGGATGCAGGAGGGTGGGAAAGGTGCTTTGCGGGGAGGGAGGGAGGTCGCAGGGCTCGGAGCAGCAAGGGAAGGGGCAGAGTAAAGGAGGGGAGAGGGAAAAGAAAAGGAAAAAGGAGTTAAAAAAGGCAGAAAAGCAAGAGTGAAAGAGGGCAGAGGAAAGGATGAGGGATTGAAAAGAAAAGGAAAAATGTGTGAGAAAAGGCAGAAAAAGCAAGAGGGAAAGAGCGACAGAGAAAAAAATACTTACTTGTGATGGCCACTAAACCACCAGGGTCGAGGCGCAGGGACAAGCCTGCGGGTGGAGGAGGGCCTAGAACTGAGAGTCAGGAGACTCTCTGTTCATCCCAGGCAAAAGGCAGCAGCAGCAGCAGCGAGAGGAGCTGGGGATTGCAGCAGACGCTCAGAGGTCATTTGACTGTGGTGCTTTTTCCTCAAATATGTCCACGGTTGTTGTCGTTGTTGTTGTTGATGTACCCGTTGTAACCTAAGGCCCCAGGACAATACACAAATGTAGAACTTACTTGGCTAATTTATTATCTGCAGTGAGGGACTTGTCATGAGATGTCGTTGACAGTGCAAACAGTTTTTCTCGAGTGAGTGTGAGTTGTGGTTGGTATTAAAATGAATCCTGTGTGCACATGAAGGATCTGTATATACCACAGTCAGAATTGCTGGTCAAGTTTCACTCGTTGTGTAATTGTGAAAGCCACAGCTGGAAAGAGTCTCTCCGTACAGCTTTGAAGTGTTTGAGTTCCTACCCTAATTGCGCAGACAGGTTGTTGATTTTTGCTCGCAATATTTTGCATTAGGTATATGTGAGCGATTGTATGAGAGACAATCGCAAAGGGACTACAGCTGCTGAAAGAAGTGAGTGTAATGTCAATTTGTGCTGCGCTGGTATAGGTCGGATGGTGTTAAGCTGCACTGGTATTGGTGAACAGTATTGTGTTGCTATTGGTTGAGAACATCCTGAGAAAAGGACTGTGGGACTGAAACTACTTCCTGAAATTATCGAAAGTTATTGTGACTCATTGAATTTGAGTAAAAATTAAGTTTTCAAAGCATTGAATAGTGTGTTGTGAGAAGATGTATTCATTCTTGTTAGAGAAGGTGTAAATACCCCACCTGAAGGAACTCAAGACTATTATGTGTCACCTGTAAAAGGATTTTCTGCGTGTGTGTGGCTTGAACAGTTGAGTAAAATGAATGAAAAAGAAGGTGCTTTAGAATTTCTCCATTACAGAACTTTTAATCTGAGAATTTTATTTTAGAATCTTGAGGTGAATAATGTATGAATTAAACCGACTCCAAGACACTGCATGAATTGAAGCCCTAAGCATTTGGGAACTCATAGCAAGAGAGAAAATGGCAACTAAATACGAGATCAGGATGCAGAAAGCAATTAAGACATTTGCAGAGGCTAGATGGGACTCAGAGTATTACATTTGGAGATCAGAAATGCTTGATGAAGTTATAATGTAATATAAACTATTTCGAACAAAGAAGGTGATTGTACAAAACCTAAGACTAAGAAAAAGACAGTAAAGGCAAACCAGACAAGAAAACCTGAGGTTAAAAGGCAGTAACATATGAAAGTAATTCTGATGATGATTTCATAAATCAGCTCTTGATGAATCGTCTGCCTCCTTATCAGTCAGTTGAGACAGGAACAAGAGGGTTAGCACAAAATGTAACCCAAGTGTGCCAACTGCCCCAGTTACACAGACCCCGATTCAGATAGTTCCAGGTACACCTCCAAATTCAGTGATCCAAGTTCCTGCAGCATATCCATCAGTTCCGACTATAGATACAGCTCAGCCTGTAACAAGTCCAGTGGTAAATCAAGTCATGCCAACCTCTAATGTGAATCAAATGGTGCAGACACCCTGTGTGAATCTGCCTGTGCAAATTTGTACCCTGCATCAACCTGTGCCAATATTTAATCCAGTTCAGACAATGCTAAATGTTGCCCTGGGTGAAACAGGACAAAGCTACAGCACTGTCCTGACAGGGCACAGTGTAGGAATTACAATTCCTCAGAACCAGACAAATCTTATGGCTCCAGATGCATTAATAGTTCCAGTGACCATAGGTCCCTTTGTATGCATCAGGTACACATGGAAGCAATGCCCATTTAATGAATGTTCAACAGTTACAGAGACATCAGCTAATTTGATTGGGATATCACCCATTGGTAAACAGCGATCGGTATATTCCAATAATTCAGAGTGGACAGAAGTGCCTCTCTTATTAGACCTTTAACCCCTACAATTGTAGATCCATATCTAATGACAAGCCAGACAGCATTTACTCCTGATGCAAGGTTTCCTCAGGGAAATCTACTTCCTTTTATGCCCAGACTTGATCAGATTCAAAATGTACATTGCAGCACTCCACAAGGAGGTATACCTTTCAACACAACAGAGAGCATGTCACATTTTAATGCTCTGATTCAGCAGAATATGGGATAGCCAAGAGTAGAAGTACCACAGAGAAATAATATCAGTTTGCAAGGTTTTACTGCACAGCAGGTAATAGATAGGTTAAATATTTTGAGTCCTCAAGGTGCAACAGGGGTAAACAATGGCAACAAGGGAACAAAAGAGACTCTAGAGAGTGATAGATCAGAGAATGCATCCAGATTAAAATTAGAATTGAATGATATGATTTTAGGCATTTTCAACACTGTCCAAATAGAAACCTATACAGAAGATGAACTGCGGGTCTTCTGCGAAGACATTACACAACATGCAGGACAGGCATATGAGAGATTAGCAGAAGTAGTGGGGAAATATGATGTGGTTTTAGAGAAATTAAAGCCACTGAAAATAAGTTACAGATTGGTGTTTAGAACTGAAGACATAGTTAACATGAGATCTTCTGGAATGAAATTGTACAATAAAGAATTCATTATGTACATTCAGACATGGGGAGCTGTAGAAAAGTGGGAAGGCATATGGGCAAAGAAACTAGAAGAGAAGAAAGCAAAGGCAAATGTGCCTCCAGAAGAAGCATATCAAGCCAAGGGCAATGTGAAAATGATGCCCATGAGAGAAATACCAAGTGGAAGTTACCCTGGAGAAAGAGTGATATTTTGTCATTCACACATGATTACCCGAGATTGAGAGAGAAACCATTTGAGTAGTACAAGCAGACAGAGAGATTTGTGAACCTTTCAGAATGCCTCTGGTAGGATTTGAATACATTGCTTGACATTGTTGTTCCAACTGAATTGTGGAATGGATGTAAAGTGCATGTTGATTGTCCTGATTGTGAACCTCAGAGAGATACAGTTACAGGCGCTCCGTCTGAAGAAGTGATGAAAAAGTATTATTAAGTAATGGTAATTGAGTTTCTGAAGGATAAAGTGTCCCTTAATGATACTGACTGCAGAAAATTGCAATTGAAGGCTGTACAGAAAGTTTATCAGAGTCCGCATATGATGGTGAATAATAGTGGAATGCAATGTGTGCCACTTCAAGTGACAAATGTTGAAAAGCCCAGAAGTAGAGGACATGATGTTCATGTAGATCAGATTGGAAATGTTGTTGATGTTCAGACTTTGAAGAGAACTACTCCATGTCATGCTTGGGGAAATTCAGGACATTGGCAGAGGGACTATCCCTATAATAATGTGAATAAACAAGTTCAGAATGTTGGAGTTGCTCATGCACAGGAGAGTTCAACAGCGGCGACTACAAAATGTGAATGTGAATCTGTCCCCAGGACAACAGATAGAAGTACCACAAGCCTGATGGCTCAACAGCAAATGGTTGTATCCCAACAGAACATGAACCACATTGCAAATGTGAATCAGATAGTATCACAATTTCCCCTGATACACCTGAGTGAGGAGGAACTTTCAGAATTTCTCCAACCTGATAGCTCAGATGGCGAAGATTGCATGTTAGCCACATCCTTGGAAGTAGATCAACGTAGTCCCTATGTAAATGCCAACGTCTTGGGACATGATATGTTATTCTTGGTTGACATTGGAGCAACAAGTTCTTATGTCAGATCAGCAGAAGTGCCAAATTTGCCACTTTCAGGAAAATGACTCCAGGTTGTAGGAGTTGCAAATAAACAGTTAACTAACCCTGTAACAGAACATGTCTTGTAAAAATAGGTTCATTTGAGGATGAGCACTGTAGAAAAGTAGGATCATTGTGACATAGTTACCCACACTTTTTGCCTGGTGTCATTGTGTTTAGATTGTAGTACACTGGGATCCTGCTAACCTCAGTGTTGTTGCTCTCTCAACTAAAATTGACTTGGTAATTGATTCCTTCACCCACCATTGGTATACCGGGGTCCCCCTGTAAGTCCCTGGTAAATGCTAATCAGGTAACCAAAGGCATTGGTACTCCAGGGATCTCCATGATCTGCAGCATGTATTATGCCATCCAGGGGAGCCCATGCAAACTGTGTCTGCAGGCCTGCCATTGCAGCCTGTGTGAAATGGTGCATGCACCTTTCACTTTAGATGTAAGGCTTGCCTTATATTGCGGTCATTGCACTTGGACACCGTAAGTCACCCCTATGGTAGGCCCTTCAGTCCAAGGGCAGGGTGCATGGTCCTGAGTGTAAACATACCTCTACATGAGCAGTGCCACCCCTACAAACACCAGACTCCATTTTCTGGGCTTTGTAAGTGCGGGGAAGCTATCTTAAGGTATGTAGTGGACACTAGTCAACATGAGATGTCCAACTACATAATGGCTTCTCCGAACCTAGGCATGTTTGGTATCAAACATGTTGGAATCTACACCGATTCCACTGTTAGCTGCATGATACCATGTACTCTGAGGGTTCTTTGGAGGATCCCCCAGTTCTTCCTGTACAGTCTTTCAGGGTCTGCATGCCATCCCGCGGTGCTGCCAACCCTAGGCACTCTTCTGCCCTCCTGCTGATGAGCCTAGCTCGAGCAGGGAAAAGCAGAACAAAGGATTGCCTGTAAGGAAGTGGTGTGACCTCCTCCCCCTTTGAAATAGGTTTCTCTGGGCTGGGGTGGGTGGCCTCTTAGCACTACCAGACTGCTTTGAAGGGCACATTTGGTGCCCTCCTTGCATAAACCAGATTGCACCCTCGGTTCCCAATCTGGTGCAAAACTGGACCCTCTGTCCAGCTCCTCCCCTAGGGAGTGCATAGAGCTCTTCCAGGTGGCTGCTTGATTCTGTTATCTTGGAAGCAAGATGGGCAGAGGCCCCTGGGCGCATCTGACTGGTTAGGCCAGCGAGGTGATGTCTCTTACCCCCTCTCATTGGTGGGTCACCACAGACAGTATCCAACCCCCTTTCTGACATGGGACAGCTCGTGGGTGACTCAAAGGACTTCCTGCATCACCTGGACTCGGCAGCTATACTCCTTCCATCACCGACCTGCAGGAACTTTTCCCCAAGGGGGTGGGCATAGCCTACCTGCACAGCCTGGACATCTCTGAGTGGTCTGGACTATGTTCCCTTCTTTTTCAGGTTCTTCTTGTCAAGAATTCGCCTTTGGGGTCCACCAACCTGTACCACAGGTCATAACAGCAGCTCGGCAAACAAGGCTTCCATTGACTCCAACAAAGGTTTCCGACAACACTTCACTCCTATGCACCCGGGGTTCATGGTGTAGGTACTCCACTTTCCTGGGTATCCATGAGTTGGGGTACTATCAAACCTTCCTTGTACCAACTGGTTTCCTTGAGGGTCCTCTGGGAAAGGTCCTGAATCCTGAAAAATCCAACCACAACAGTCCTGTGTTAGCCTATGGGACAACCAGCTAGAGAACCCCTCTGCACATAGGCACCTGGGGGATTTATATTACTTATCTTGGGTAATTTCATACTTCCCCAGCCCCTGGGGTCCTAACACACTTACCTTGGTTGAACACTTCCATTCTTATACCACTTTCTTAGTATATGGTTTGCCCCCATAGGGCCCTATGTATTTCTATGCTGTTCGTGCTTGTTACTGAGTATACTTGTTGTGTGTAGATATCTCCAAGTGGAGATATACCAAAGTTGGGATAGCACTAGTGTTATAATAAAGACTACTTTATTTTTGTGACACTTGGTGTGGGTCTTTCTTGTGTGAACATCACTGTCAGATTATTGTGATATTGCAAGTGCTTTACACTCCTCCCTGATAAACCTGAGCTGGTCTCCATAGTTACCCACAGATAGTTTTGGCTATCTAGGCACCAGAACACTATCATTAATAGTTGACTCAGTATAGGGTTCCACACCATAGGTGTACATCATAAACTGAGCCAGTCATCTACAAGCACCAATTTGTGGTTTTCGATTCAACCCCTCTTATTTGGTTGCAACCTGTTTTGTAAATTAAACTGCACAATTAGTTGTACATCCCAAGGAATGGGAATCCAAACAGATGAATAAGATGTGCCCTGTAAAATAGTGAAAGACTACTGGAGTGTCACATTGTACCCAATGCTGACATGAAATGATCTACCCAAAGAATTATAAGACACAATGACACCTGAAGTTTGGGATTTTTCAGAAAAAGATATAGGATTCAGTGAAGGAGTTGAGCCTAGTAAAATAACAGTGAAACCAAATGTATTGTATCCAAAGACACCCCATATAATGTGACACCTGAGGCAATTGCTGGAATTACGACCCTAATTAGCAGTTTAATTGAATAGGGTATCCTGGAGGAGATTTTGGGAAGTCTATGTAATTGTTCTTTTCTAGGATTGCGGAAGCCCAAGGGAAAGTACTGCATAGTCCAAGAACTGAGAAAAGGGAACGGGATTGCCATTCCATGATGTCCATGGGGGTTCAATGTGGGTCAGTCAAAGAGCCCGGTCTTGAGGTCCTTCCTGAGCTGAGCCAGCGAGGGGGACTGCCTGAGGTGGAACGGCATCGTGTTCCAGGCCTGCGCAGCGAGGTAGAAGAAAGATCTTCCTCTGGCCGTGTTCTTTCTGATCCTGGGGATAGTGGCGAGGGCCAGTAGAGCTGAGCGGAGTTGCCTGGAGGGTGTGTAGAAGGAG
Source organism: Pleurodeles waltl (assembly GCF_031143425.1). Taxonomy (NCBI): domain Eukaryota; kingdom Metazoa; phylum Chordata; class Amphibia; order Caudata; family Salamandridae; genus Pleurodeles; species Pleurodeles waltl. The sequence continues at coordinate 236,040,112 of NC_090436.1, forward strand.
AGGCGTGGTTCAGGTAGGTAAGTTCGATGCTGTGAAGGGCCTTGTATGCCTGTGTCAGGAGCTTGAAAATGATGTGTTTGTTGATGAGTGTCAGTGTAGGTCTCTCGGTGGGTGGAGATGTGGCTGTGGCGGGGGATTCCTGAATCAGTCTGGCCGCAGAGTTCAGTATCCTCTGAAGTCTAGTTTGGAGTTTTTTGTTGATTCTTGCATAGAGTGCATTGCCATAGTCGAATTTAATGCTGAGGAGTGTGTGCAGTGATTTTATTTCAGATTCCCTATGAAGCACAATGGTTTGCTGTAAATGACCTTTGCCAGGCCTTCTTCTCTATTCCCCTACATGAGAAAAGCCAATTCCTTTTTGCGTTTAAATTCAGCAGTTGTGTCTCGGCATGGTGCCGAACTCTTTAAGAGTATACTGAGTCACCATCCATTTTCAACCTGATCTTGAAGAAGAATCTGGAGTCCCTTAAAATGCCCTATCATTCAGTTTTAGTGCAGTACACAGATGACCTGTTAGTTGCAGCAAACGCCTGTGAAGCATGCAGGAGAGATACAGTAGCTCCCTTGAATCATTTAGGAGAAAATGTACATAAGGTTTCCCTTGCAAAACTACAGTATTGAGAGAAAGAGGTCCTGTATTTGGGTCACCATATTGAGAATAGTGTGAGGAAGGTGTAAAAAGAAAATCTCAGCAATCATGCAAATGAATCCCCCTGTTACACAGAAAGAAGCCTTAATGTTCCTGGGATTGGTTGGCAACTGTCACCAGTGGACTCCAAACATTTCCCTTTTGGCCCAGCCATTACAGAGGCTGACACACAAGGATGGGTCAGATCCGGAACCATTGGATGACAACTGCATTCGTGCATTCACAGAGCTGAGAGAAAGCCTATGCAGAGCTCCAGCTCTGCGAATGCCTGATTATAACAAATGGTTTCCTTTGTTTTGCTGTGAGAGGGATGGATGTGTTCTCTCTGTTTTGACACAGCTGCATTTCAAATGCAAACAAGCCTGTGGCTTATTTTTCTGCTAAACTAGACCCTATAGCATCAGCACTGCCTGGTTTTTTAAAGGCTGTTGCTTCATTTAGCGTCAGCATTGAAGACATTGTTATGGGCCTTTCCCTGAATGTTTGTATTCCCCATTCATTGGAAATAGTGTCAACCTGTACGAGGACACAGTATCTGACTAGTGCATGTTTGTATTGCTAAGAGCAGGTTATTCTTGCCCCCCCCAGTGTTAATATCAAACACTGGAAACGTTTAAATCCAACTACTCTTTTGCCCAATCCAGCTGAAAATGTTGATGACCCCGAGGTTGATCATGACTGTCTCGATGTGTCTGAACTGTGCACCAAACCAAGACCTGACATTAAAGATGTCCCCTTAGATGAAAATGACTTTGTCATGTTTGATGATGGCTCCTGTTTAAGAGTTAAAGATGGTACTTTGAGAGCTGGGTATACAGTTTGCACGGCATCTACTTAATGCATTATAGCTGCCTGCAAAAATTACTGTTGTGAATTTATTGACTATGTAACCTTAGGGGCTTCAAATGCCAATGAGGTGACAAGATATCATACCCTCAGCTGCACCTCCTTTCATGGGGAGTACAGCAATGAAACTCGTCCTACAGCAGTGATAAGACAAGTCAAAATTTCTTATTACCTGCTGTTAATAATTAGGAAGTATTTGAAAGATCACAGGAAGAGGTGACAGAGGAATAATAGCAGAGTTAGATCAGAGCAGGATGTGTCAAAAGAAATGAGGATTATGTTTGGGTTTCACGTGATAAAAGAGTGGTGTTGCCAAATACCTTATTGTCCCCTAAGTTAGACATTATCATGGACAGGCACATATAGATAGTGATGCAATGGTTAGGATTTTCAGATAAACATGGTTAAACCCCAAATTCAGACTGATTGTGAAAGCTGTGTGCCACTGATGTGTCACATGCCAGCAAATGAATGTAAGAACATGCACAGTTGTGACACTGCATCACATAGGCAGATCAGGAGGACCATTCAACAGAATGCAGCTTGACTTATTGACTGTGTGCAATGGACTGAGATACATCATAGTTGTTGTTTTCATTTTTTCACGCTGGGTTGAAGATTACCTGACCAGGAGAAATGATCAGACCAAGGAACTAATTTCAACAGTGAGATCCTTAAATTGTTGTGTGTGGCATTACAAATTGAACAAAGACTGCATTTCACATACAGACCTGAGGCTTCAGGACTTGTAGAACAGATTAATAGAACCCTGAACTCCAGACTGTCAAAAGTATGTGCATCCACCACTTTGAAATGGCCAGACCCATTGCCTCTTGTCCTAATGGGTATGCACAGTACACCCAACAGAAATACTTGGTTATCCCCTCGTAGTATTATAGGGAGAGCCATGAGATTGCCACCAGTGCCTGCAAATGCGCTTGTGAACACTACAGATGACTTGACACTGTATTATTGCAAAAGCCTAGCTGACATGGTTCGTTTTTTGTCTCATAAGGTTGGAGAAGCCACAGCACAGCTGGAGCAGGAGCTTTATCATGACCTATGTCCTGGCGACTGGATCATGATCAAGAAGCATGTGAGGAAAACATGCCTGCAATCATGTTGGAAAGGCCCTCACCATATGGTTCTGGTACCCACTACAGCAGTAAAGTGTGCTGGTCTCCCAAACTGGATGCAGGCAAGCCATACTCACAAAGTTTCAGGTCCTCTTAATGATACAGGACCTGCTCCAGACGGGTCGGTTACAGTGAGTGAGAGGGATCATGTTAGCCAAGCTGTTGGAACTAGACAATTGGCTGCTTCAGCACAGACTTGGTTTGATGGTTCTGAGCAAGTCGACAACAATGGGTTATACAGAAAGATCGAGACAGAATCAGTTGATTCATGCTAGCTTGGATGCTGATGAAGGACCAATCTTGCTAGACAGAAAAGATGTACCTGGAGACAATTGGCCTAAGAAGCATCCAGTGCGAGCTGTACAAGTGTCTCTAATAATTGCTGATGAGACTGAGGAGTCAAGTCAAGTCAGAGTGGCAGTGATACTGAGGGCTAAGTAAACAGATGATCAAAGAGAAAGAGAGTGCCAAGTCGAAGATACTCAGCACCTGAATGGACATATTTTGCTGCCAATGACTGGGAGCAGGACGTTTTTACCTTTTGTGCTAACGATGCGAATCCAGTTCAACATTCTTGAAAGTTAAGTTGAGGTGGAGCTGAATTTTGAAATCTCATTGCTGTTTGATGAAGAGAGGCATTACAATTTGGAAGTAATTATTAGTGATTACAAGCTGTGCCTTTATTAGAGACATTTGAACTTTTTAGAAAAAGCTTTTGAACATTTGAAAGTAAAGAAACTCGATGTACTATCTAGACGATCAAAGAACTTTGTGACCAACTTGCATTTTTTAATAAAAATGCTTTCTTATTATTGCTTTGCTCACAATAAAAAGGACTGTGAAGAGACAGTGAAACATTAAAGCAGCTTTGTATTTTTTTATTTTTTTATTTTTTATTTTTTTGTATGAATTTGGAGAAGTCATGGAGTTGAATTGCAGTAGTTGTAGTGAATGCAAATATATATGTTTAGTAGCAGTGACAGTAATTATGATTATATTGATGTTCAGTGGATTGAGTTTGCCCCTCGAAAGTGATTCAGAGAAAATTACATTCACAAGTGCCCCAAACTTAGAAAATCCCATTGCAAATCAAGATCCCAGTACTAAGATGAGAAAGTCTTACACACTGATGATGATTCTAGAGGTGATTTTTCTGCATATGTGCATTATTAGCTCCTATATGAATATGTAGACACCATGGAAACTAGAGACTGCTACATGTGTACACAGTTGCTTCCTCAGTAAGTAAGAGATTTACATATCATAGTTTACCCCTAACCTATGGAATTTCCCATAGCCTGTTATTAACACTGTTTTATCAGAAGGAGTATTAGCAATACTGCTATTCAAATTATGACCTGATGTTTTCAGTTATCTCCATTATGAAATATTTGAATAACATTGCCAAGATGAAAAAACATTGATAAACAGGGAGGTTTCTTTGAACCTACATTGACATTTGGAACAGTTTATGTCCATAAGAAGAATTTGACGTGTATATTTTGTCACGGTTCCGGGCGATTCTGTCAGGACTCTGGGCGGAGCACCTCTTGAGATCAAAGAATATCTCCCTATGGATGTAGTGCACTGAAGCAGAAAAGCAGCTAAAGCCAAACACCGGGAATGAACAGCTATAGTAAAGCACAGAAACAGTGTAGTGAAGGTCGAGCAACCTTAGTGTGAACAAATAGGGAATGGATCAGTAATGGACAACCACACTGGGGTTACCACTAAGGTTGTACGCAGGTAAGGCTCAGAACTTCCCACAGCAACAGGAAACATCAATGCCTCTGTACAGATTACTCTTACAGATAGTCACCCCGCAAGCCCCACAGAAAAGGAGGCAGCAGAAGTGATTCCGTCTCTGGACGCTTAGGGCACAAACAAGGATTGTACTTAAATACACGAGACAAGCCTTTGTGGTTCTAGCTTGAGACACAGTGGCAATTCCTGGAAAATAGCAATGGCACACTGTCATAGTTAGGCACTTAAGACTACATAGAACACTAGACAAAGAATGGGGCATGAATTGCCTCCTGGAAACCAGAAGCCGACCCCAGTACAAAGGAACACACTTATACACAGGTGAGGACTATTAGTACACTTAACAGACACAACAACCCAAAAGGAAATTACAGAGAAAGAACTAGAAAGGAGCCTAAGAACTGAAGCTCAAAATATAGACAGAGATTCTAGGAAACTCTAACAAGTAAGAGACTAACTACAAAAGTACTAGAGGCTGCAGGAATCACAGAGAAAGAGGCCGGAAACTAGGGGACAAGTCTGAGGCACAGAAGAGACAGAAGAGAGGTTACAGGTGCTAAGGAAGAAGCAAAGGAATAAGTAAAGGGAAAATAATACCAGGAACAGAAGGAACAATCAAGGAAGCAATGCAGGAACAGGACTGGAAAACAGGGAACAAGCTCAGGCAGAAGCAAAGCAGGAACAGGACTGGAAAACAGGGAGAATGCTCAGGCTGAAGCAGGCAGGAACAGAACTGTGAAAAAGGGAGCAGGCTGTGGCTGAGGCAAGCAGGGACAGGACTGGAACACAAGCCAACAAGAGGTCTCGTACACAAAGGAAACAAACTCCAATGCATGACAGGGAGCTTCAGGAAATGGCAGCTTATAATGACAGCAGCAAGCCCAGGGCAGAGTCACATGGCTGGGCTGCACAAGAGTGGTCACAGGTGTGTGCAGTTCCAATCTCTCACAAGGCCTGGAGGAGAGGCTCCAGTACAAAGGAACAGCAGGACTATTCCCATAAGAACTAATTTACAGCAGAATACAGGTCTGACTACCAGGCAGTGCATTATGGGACCTGAAGTCCATGGACCATGGAAGCAGATGTAGTTCTTCAATAGCATACCATATCGCCATGGGAAGCAAGAGGGGTCAGAAAGGGACTCTGGATGGGTGTTAATGGTGATTCCCAGGCTGCAGATAGTCCGTTTACAGCACCCTACAGAGGTGGGATGACAAATTTGTAACATACTTAGCCCGGTAGAGAAGGAGTTCATTGATAAGTTGAGGAGAGAAGACGACCAATAAAATAGAAAATAGAAAATGGAATAGTTTTACAGACTTGGGAAAAAGATTCAACTAATTCAGTGACTTGAAGTCTAAGATTCCTGGCCTTAGATAGGCAGCACATAGGGAAGATATATATATATATATATATATATATATATATATATATATAGGCCTAGATCAAAGACTGGCACCCTTTTTGTAGGAACTAGTGAATGTAGACATGTTTTTTTGTTTGGACTTATGTTGAATGGGCAGCATACTGCCATCCCAGGTGTTTATTTCATATGTGTCAAGCTACAGAAAGGCTGTTATGGTGCCTGTTACCTGGGAGTAGTTTTTCCAAAGATATATCATGTGGGCCATTTTAGTGATCGAGTCTGGGATGAAAAATCCAATTCCAGACTCAAAAGAGGAGCTAGAGCTTCGGAGTTTGAGGGAGATATTTTTGGTGCCATAATTCCATTAAAAAGTGTCACCTTGAACAATATCAAGATTTGAAAGTTGTCAACAACAGTAGATAAGTTATCTACAGACACTGCAGGTGCAATATTGTTAATGGACACTGAAATGGTTGCTATGAGATCAATAGTTTTGCAAAATCACCTTGTGTTAGACATTCTTCTTGCAAAAGAAGGCAGAGTTTATAAAATGTTACATGCATAGCAGTGATGCACTTTCGTACCTAACAATAGTAAAGAGACAAGAAAGTACATTGCAAACATGATTGTCCAGAAAAAGGATCTGAAAGGATTATCAGCTTGTTGCATGGGAAGCTATAGGTAGTGATTTTTCAACCATTGGAAGGTGGTTTGAAAACTTAGGAAGATAAACTGTGGGAAACATTCTGAGACCCCTGTTAATTATAGCTATGTGTGCCCTAGATGTACTTGGCCTCTACAAACTGATCAAACAGCTGAAAAAGAAGAGAGCAAGGAATAGACAGAGAAGGGAAGAGATTGAAATGGAGACTAGGAGAAGTATATACTATTTTAGCCTTAAGCGGTTGGATGATTAAAGAAGACCTTGTCAGAATAAGCGTCAGAAACTTTGAGCTGCCTCATTATGAGTATTTTTGATGGTCAAGGTTGCCATCAAAGTTGAGACTGAAGTAGCCTAAATTTTAGTAGTGTCCTTTGTGTCACAAGAGCCATCAATATGTGACAGTATATACATTATGTTATCCAAAGTATTAATAGTTTGAACATTTACACTGTAGAGTTTGACATAGGTGCCATTTGAATTAAATTAAATATGTGTAAGAGTTAAATGATATGGTGTTATAATGTAGGCCTGCAACTAACAGCATATATTGAACCAATATTGCATTTCTAATGACTAATGGTTTAATTACATATGCAAAAAATAAAAGAAATGTACTTTTCCATCACATCTAATGAAATGCATTAACAAAGTTCTTTTTTCATTCAAAGTGAATGTAATCAATACTAATGAGACATTATAAATGCTGAGTTCATAGGTTTGGCTATTAACTGTTAGTTTTGGTTTTCATGACTATGTAGGAAATGCTGATTTGTTTTTTCATATCATTAGCTTTCTTTCAGACTTTGTTCCCATGATTAGATTAGATCAGAATAATTTTTATAAAGCATGCAATTGCCCAGAAGCATCTAGAAGCTGCCATACATCTCTGAAGGCCACAGCCACCTTGAATAAGTCCGTATTGAAAAGATCCATGTTTTAAGATGTTTCATAAAGTGAGAAGGTTGGATTGATTTCTTAACTGAACAGGTAATTAGTTCTGCACTGGAATGTAGTGTACGGAAAATGTTTCCTGCCCCAGAAATGTAATGAATTTTAGGTAATGATCACCTTCCTTGCTGTGACAGAATGAAGGGATTTGGTAAGGATATACCAAACAATGCTTTTTTCCAGAGGTTTAGGGCCAGCCTGATACAAAATCTTGTGCGCAATGCGGAGGGCTTTTAAGGCTGCTCTCTTTTTGATTGGGAGCCAGTGCAATTAATTCCTGGCCTCTGAGACTGATTCAAATTTCTTAACATTTTTCAGAAGCCTCACTGCTGCATTTTTTAATTTTTTTAATAACTCTCTGCTGTGCCCCCATATATAGGACTTTGCAATAGTCCAATTTGGACAAAACTAACGAGGTGACCACAGTTTTTTGTAGATCAGGAAGAATTAAAGGCAAAACACTCCACATTCACTTTACTGGGAAGAAACAGGAGGATGCTAGCTGGCTCGTCTAATCAACAAAGATTGAGCTTAACATCGATCTGAACTCCAAAGTTTCTAGCTTTGACAACCTGGGTAGGCAGAGCCCCCAGGAATTGAGGCCACCAAGAATGATTCCAGAAGTGTGCATTTCATCCAAATAAAAGAACCTCATTTTTTTCAGAGTTTAGTTTCAAGCAATGACTGCTCATCCATCTAATGATTTCAATCATGCAATTTCTAAAGAGCAAGGCTCTTTTTCCCACTTTAGTTAGTACCCTTTTGCCTGAGATTTACTTCTTTTTTTTGTGCCCTTTTTGTCCATTTTTGTTTTTTCCCTGCATATGTTCCACCAGACACACATGTTAATCCTTAATTTGGTTATACTAGGGTTTTCCCTTTGCTTAGCTAAAAACTGTGATTTTAATTATTTGAAACTGACTAATGCTTGCTAAGCCTGAGCAATGTATATTTTCTAGCCATCAGTTGATATTAATAAGGTTTTGTGTCTTTCTTATTGAATGCTTAGTTTTATTAACTTTAGTTCACCTAAATTTATTTTGTCACCTTGGGCAACCCTTGGTGATACTGTACCTTTATAATTTTGTCCTGAGAGAATTCACATGACTTTGAGTTTGTAATAAATCCCTTAACTTTATTTCGGACTGGAGTTGTCCTAGTATGGCCAAATGGGTCATACTGTTTAAGTTAATTGGTCTCCATTGAGATTGAGTTGCATGGTTCTACTACACCCTGTTGCAGGGTCTAAAGTTCTGTTGGCCTTGATGAGCATTGATTCCTGTGAAGGATAAAAATGCACCAGCACCATTAAAGCCCCTTTGTGACATGAGAGTACAGTATTATGCCTCTTCACATCAATATCAATATCAACTTGGAGCTCAGGATGATTGCTCAGAAGTGGTGAGATATGAAAGAGAAGAAAAAAACAACAGGAGAAACATTTTGGTAAAGTTGTAAGATATTTCCCATGATAGAGGACTCCCTGTAGAAGTAAGGGCCTCATTTACAAGAATCTGAAGCATCAGCCCCATGCATCAAATTTCTTGAGCTGCTCTACGATCCACTAATGACACCATGGATGCACTGTTTTTACAATACTTAGCTACATGGTGCACGTTTTCACAGATGCGTCAGAACTTCTGATGCATCTGTTGGCTTTAAACTCATGCATTGCTGGACTAGAATCAATAAAATGATGCTACTCCAGCAATGTGAGGAAACGTACATAGAGAAAAGCCCTCTGTCAATTTCATGCCTGCTCTGAGCAGGCGGTAAAATTCTGATGCAGTGAAGTTGCAGAATGAGGCAGTGAAATGTACATTTCACGGCATCAGTTCTGCATGGTTTTTCCCATGGGAACGCCTACCCTGCATACATTATACCTGGTGCAGGTAAAATGAGATGCAAGGGTTTACAAACTGACGCATTGGGCCCAATGCATCAGTTTGTTAATCTAGAGCAGTGAAGGCACTGCTTGCACCACCGCTGCGTCAAACATGATGCAACGGTGGTGCGGACGCCTTGAAAATTAGGCCCTAAGTTTAATCAATGGGTATAGGTCTTATAAGAACTACCATGATGAGTCATGCAAGCTCAGCCTAGGGCTTGACCCCTCCTTTTATTGCCCTTCAATGTGTAAAGTGCGTACATTTAAACCAGTGTTTCTCTGAAGTAGCGCTTTAGTTTCAGATAGTAATGCTCGGAAACAAAGAGCACAATTCGCCCCATTCTGTTTCTGAACTGTACTTTCTGAAAATAAAGCACTAACTCAGAGAAATATTAAGGGCCTTATTTATACTTTTTGGTGCAAAACTGCACTAAGGCAGTTTTGCCCCAAAATGTTTTGCACCGGCTTGCACCATTTTTTAGCACCAGCTGGGCACCATATTTATGGAATGGTGCAAGCCGGTGCAAAGGGTAGGCTAGCTTAAAAAAAAATGACGTTAGGCAGTTTTGAGTCAAAATAAATGATTCTGACCAGATTAGCATCATTTTTTGACACTAAGGGGCATATTTATACTCTGTTTGCACTGAATTAGCGTCATTTTTTTTAACTCTAATTTAGTGCAAAACTAACTCCATATTTATACTTTGGTGCTAGACCCGTCTAGCACCAAATTTATGGAGTTAAAGTAATTTTTTGGGAGTGGAAATCTACCTTGCCTTAATGAGATGCAAGGTAGGCGTTCCCGTGCCAAAAAATGACTCTATGGCCTTAACACCATATTTATACTCCCATGTAAAAATGGTGCAAGGGAGGGAGGAGGGGTCTAAAAATGGGGCAAAGCTTGCTTTGCCCCATTTTTTAAGACCTGGGTCAGGGCAGGTGTTAGGGGACCTGTGGCCCTATTTCCATGGTGGAACACCATGGAATAAGCCCAGAGGTGCCCTCCCTAGGCCCTAGGGGCACCCCCACCCACACTAGAGGGACTGCGAGGATGGGGGACCCCATCCCAGGTAAGTACAGGTAAGTGCATTTTATTTTTGAAAGTGCCATAGGGGGCGCTGAAATGGGCCCCCAGACATGGCACTGGGTGCAATGGCCATGCCCAGGGGACCCCTGTCCTCTGTGCTGGCCACTGGTGTGGTGGGCATGACTCCTGCCTTTTCTAAGGCAGGAGTCATGTGGCATGGTAGGTTTAGCACCATAAAATGACGCTGATCTGATTAGAGTCATTTTTTTTTACTCTAACCTGCCTAAAGCCATTTTTTGGTGCTAAACCCTCTTCTTCTATACTGCCAGCCCCACCCGACTAAAGTCATTGTTTAAAACTCTAGCCTACCCTTTGCACCGGTTTGCACCATTCCATAAATATGGTGCCCAGCTGGTGCACAGAAATGGTGCAAGCCGGTGCTAAACTTTTTGGTGCAAAACTGAGTTAGTGCAGTTTTGCAGCAAAAAGTATAAATAAGGGCCAATATTTTGTAAGTTTGCGCCACTTTTGTGTCATAAAATGACGTTAATGCGGTGCAAAAAAAGTTTAAATCGGGGCCTTGGTGCTAGATGGGTCTAGCACCAAAGTATAAATATGGAGTTAGTTTTGCACCGAATTAGAGTAAAAAAAATGACACTAATTTGGTGCAAACAGAGTATAAATATGCCGTAGAGTATAAATATGCCCCTAAATATGGCGTAAAGGCCATAGAGTCATTTTTTGCACGGGAAAGCCTACCTTGCATCTCATTAGGGCAAAGTAGGTCTCCACTTTCAAAAAATGACTTTAACTCCATAAATTTGGTGCTAGAGGGGTCTAGCACCAAAGTATAAATATGGAGTTAGTTTTGCACCTAATTAGAGTTAAAAAAAATGACACTAATTCGGTGCAAACAGAGTATAAATATGCCCCTAAATGATTTCAGTCTGGCTCTGTGAATTGCCAGCAAGGACCATCATGATGTCCAGTGTTTTGTTTGTATGTTTGTAAAGTTTACGAATCCGGCACAAGGCGAAGTACCCTACTACGGAACACTTTCAGAAGTGTTTTCAAGTCGTTTTCAAATTAAAAGGAAAAACAGCCTTTTTCAATTTCAATTCAGCCTAATATGATTTCTTTCCTTTAGCTGCCTACACACTGTACTTTTACTGTCTTGGAAGGAGCTGCCATCCTTAGACTCCCTGGCAGATCACCATAAGATATTTGCCAGATGGCTTAATTGGGAAGCCAGTTATTACAGGAACTTTCCCTCCGGAAAAAATATAATGGGCTTTGCAGACCGCCTGGTATTTTGCCAAAGCAGAATTCTCGTTTATTTTCCCCATTTCACTCTAGCCTTTCACATTGTACAATAACAGCGGGAACAATTATATGAGGCGGATGTGCTGGAAAGGGGAGGAGAGCATCAGTGGGCAGCGCTAATGTGCATGACCCATATTCAGAAACACTTTTTAAGGGCAGCTAATGTGTTACCTGGTTCTCTGCTGAGCTCTAAATGCTGCAGCTGTTTAGAGCCATTCTAAACTGTAATGACTAGACAACTCCACTGTCAAACCTTGGACGCATATTGCTATTTTAATATGCTGGGACAGGAAATTCTAATTTATAAACACATTCTGAAACGTATATTTGATCGAATAGATTTTATTGCAGAATCATTTATGAAGTGGATTTATTCATTTGTTCGTTTTGCTTTCAATAAGATTTCTGAAATGCTTGTGGGAAATGATTGCTCATATTGGAATGTGTGGTCAAAACATGATTATTGTGCATTCTGGTATCTGTATATAAAATCGGTATTCTTAACTGAAAATCGTTAACTCCTTTCAGCATGTGCACAGTACTTTGCAAGTGAATAAGAATGTAAGATAGAACATTTTAAAGAAATCTAATGGGGAGATAGTGTACAACTATAATGAAACAGTTGTGTATCACATCATAGGATTCTGGAAATGAAGGGTTATATTTTATTGAAAAACCTAAATTTGCCCTTTGTGAACATGGTTTAAAAATTAGCAACTTTCAAGTTATAACTAATTGTGTAATATGGTTTTGAAGCACAATTACATATGAAAGACTTGAGTTAGTCATTATTGGCAACACAATTGCATACCTCTGATGACCCTTCTTGATCATTATTCACGGTTCCTTTTACTTCCAAACTAGTCGTACAGTTGCCCCCCTATGATCCTGCCTCTTGTTCTGACAAATCCCTCCAAAGTTATTAAGGCACTCCTACACCCGTGTGTTCATTTCTAGTGCCTTGTAGTGCCTTGTGTTGATGCACTTCATAGTGTTTGCTATACAGGTTTTATCACTAAAATATTAGTGGCAGGGGCAAATCACCAATCTGCATGCATAAATTAATAATAGAACAATTCAGACTCCCATCAAAGCATGCACAGTCTCTGGATACCTACTAATCAAAACATAAGATGCAGCCAAAGACATCGCAGTTTACCAGCTCACTCAAGCTTCTAAGCACTGACTTCAAAGGCATTGGTTGGCTGATCAAAGTGCGTCTTTCACTCTAGATCAGAATTCCAACTCCTTGCACATACCTGTAACACCCAGCCCTGATTGCCACTTCCATTGACAAACGGGGTCACCTATTTTAACTCCATACACAAAAGTGTACCACATAAGGAGACACTTTTACAGAAGATTCCAAATGCACCTGTGCTATACATCAGTGCAGAAAACATGCTAAGAAGTGTAGCTGGCTCTGGGAGCAGCAAGGCCCCCACACTAAATCTGACATCAGCATCCATCCAACATGTATTAACATGTAACATGTAACATGGGTATTGGTATGCCCTACCTACAAAGTTACATTAGGTAAGATTCAGCCACACAGGTCAGGGAGAGTTTCAATCTTCATTAAAGTGCGTTCAAGCATTTAATACTTTTTAGGGAGTCATAATTATCAATCATGTATGTGTGTATATATGTATGTATGTGATATTTCTATAGCACATACCTATCCAAAGGCTGTGGAGTGCTGTAACGGGTCAAAGATAAGCAATAAATGTAATAAGTGATAGTAGAGGCAGCTGCATGGGTGGCGAGGCCTGGCAGGCCAAGATGGCGGCTGACTTTCTTGAGGCTTTTGGTGGGGACCTCTTAATCCACAAGCAGATGGTGGCTACTGCAGACATATGCCTTCCGTGACATGTGTCTGCAGCAGGGAAGACACAGCAGAGCCTGTTCTATTGCTTTTGGCTCTCCTAGGGGCCAAAGGAGGCCATCGGCAGCGGGGTACCAGAGGTCCACTGGCTGAGGGGGAGGCCCACCAGGGCCAACACACGTACCCTACACCCTGCCATATATGCAGCAGTGGCCTGACAGCTGGTCCTTACGTGGGAACTGAGGCCATGGCAAGGAGAGGTGTGTGGCACACAGACAGGGGTGAGCACACGGAGGTGCTTTGCTGCGACCTTGGGATAAAAAGACTGGGGGAGAGCTGACTCTCTACTTTGGACGCTGTGCCCCGTGCTATGCTGAGCAGTGTGGCAGAGCTCACATTGTCATTGGTGACCCTCCTCTATGGAGACTAACACCCTGATTGTGCTGACCGCCTCTGGCACTTTCTCTCCCCTTGCTCCCTGTGGGCTGATAAGTGACCCTTGTCTGTGACTGCTGGGTGTGAACTTGACACTCCTTCACCTGGCAGGACAGCTTTTGTGTGGGCGTGCCTACCCTTTGTATGTCCTGAGGACTGCTGCCCTGGGGGAGCAGTCCCAGCTGGACCCACTGAATCTTCCACATTTGTGGATCCACTGACTCAGCTGCTCTGTGGCTATCCCTTACTTGTGAGAGGGGGAGGCCCATTTGGCTGGTAGCCATGAATGTCTCTGAGACCCACAGGTGCTTTTATTTCCCCTGTCTGCATGGCACTTGAACCCTTTGCGATGGGGCACCTCTGATCTACTGAAACTTCCCATGCTCCACATACTGGAGACCATGCAATTGCGGAGATAGGGACTGTCCCATCTGGTGGTACAGCGGCACCTCAGCTGCTTGCTGAGCATAAGCTGGACATAGTACTGGTGGCAATTGAGAGGTCACTCGTCTCAATGAAGAACAAGATCAATTCCCTGGCGGTGGACTTCAATATTCTTTGTAATGATCACAGGAAACTAGGGGACAGAGTCACTGGTGCTGAGTGCGAGTTCCCTAATCTTCAACTGGTGTCAACGACAACTTACAAAAGGATGCAATTGCTATAAGACCATGTTAAGCAACTGGAGGCTCAAGCAAATGATGTGGAGGAACGTTTGTGCAGGAGCAAAATACACTTTGTGGGCCTTCCCACAATTGCAGAATGACGAAGCACTGTGGCCTACATGGAAGATTGGCTCAGATACTTCAAGCCCTCTTACATCTTATCACCCTTCTTTTTCATTGAGAGAGCACACAGGGCGCTTAGTCGTTGACCTCTACAGGAGTTTCCCCTTGACCTCTGGTCCTCAAGCTCCTGCATTTCTAGAACAGAGATGCTATACTCTGCGTGGGTCATAATGCAGGCCCCCTGATTTTCTTTTTAAAAGGTGTTTATTGAAGTTACATAGAATACAATTGTCATCCACAATAATCAAAAAATATGCACTTCAACAACAGTCAGCGATCTTCAGTCAGACCTAAAAACAAATCCCATCTCCCTTCCAAACACCCATGCTCTAATGCAAGGCCCTAGAACCAATCCAGGTAACCACAGTAGCATAATATTAACACCCTCCGATGACCGGTGATGCCTCTATCTCTGGTGTCAAATCACCCCCCCCCCCGAATCCTCCCAGCAACCTGTTTGTCATTAGGCTTCTCACACATCCTTGTCCCCATTCAAGATCTCCTGTAAAACAGAGAAAATGGCAGCCCAGGCTCTCAAACCATCCTCCAGTTTTTCATTTTGGTGGACATGTTTCATCTGTATTTCCTCAGTAGTCACCCATTCAGAGAAATATCTTAGCCAGTCCACAAATCACTGGGTGATGCTTTTCCTGGACCACACACTAGAGATGCAGCACCAGAGGGCTACATTCCAACATGTCAAGAGTAAACTGCAAGAGCTTCCGCTTCAGTACTATTTTCTCTTCCTTGCACATCTAAGAGTGGTTCTAGATTGAAAATTCTACTTCTTCACTGAGCCAATAGGGGCCTGGGACTGGGAGGAGAGACATGCCAGCAACAATGCTGTTTTCTTGCTGCCCGCCTCCAACACAGCTACTGTATCCTGCAAATGCAGGTGAGCCATGAAGGTAATACCTCCCTGCGGGTACAATCACTGTGTTCTCCTGACCTGGAACATGTGATTCACACAGGAAATGGGACTTGGATGCTGTAGCGTCTGTCCGTGCTACTGATCAGGACACAGACTCAGACATCAGTCTCCAGTGCTCATCTAGAGGAGATAGCGGTTCAACTCTGTCCTGCTTTCCTCTGCAGAGCTTGACCACATCACCAGCAGTTACGCTGCAGACAGCTGATGTTATTCTTTGATTCTTTTGCACCCCTATCCCAGTCCCTCCGCCCTCTATCCTGCCTTTTCTCTTTTTGCCTCTTGTATTACTGAGTTTATCATATTCACTACGCTTCCACAGGCTTTTTATTCGTGTTAGCCAGTGGACTAGTGCCTGTTGTAGCATATGGCTCCTACTCACCTTTCTCTGTGCACCATGTCAATAGACGGACACATTGCTTCCTCAAAAATGGTGATGCTGCAGTGCTTACCTTACTCCTTTGCCACCGTCCCAAAATACCTGCAGAAATTCTTCTTTGTGACATTCAAGCGTATGCTTGTTGACTTTATCTGTTCATTTCTGCCAAGTGGCACTATCAAAACTGTGCTTGCTGACTAATAGTGGTGGGCTGAGGGCTCCCAACTCAAAGCACTACTACCTCACTGCCCAGCTGCAATGGGTTCCGTGGGGTTTGCCTAGCGCAATCTGGATGACATAATGACACTGTCTTCTCCCCCATGGACATTGGAATGCCTGCTGCACTTCTTTCATCTTCTTGTCCACACTTCCACACCTCCCATGCATCTCTTGTTCATGGCGTTGCATTGCTTTTGCCATTGCCAACATCTCACGAAAACATTAGTGCAGTATTCCTCCTTGCTTTCACTGCTCAGTACGCCCAGAATGTGTGTGCATCTCATGATGGCAACTATTACCCCTTGGCAAGAGACAGGCCTCCATACTATGGACGACCTTTTCTCTGATGCTGCACTCATCCTGTTTGCTGACCTGAGAGTCCAAACTGGAGGTACTCACATACAACTTGAATATAAATACGATTCGAGTATACTGGTGGAGACTGCAGCCTGAGCCAAGCACCCATCAGGTGCTTCAACATCTACACCTACTGGGCACGAGATGCCACGTGGTCATATTGTTAACCTGATCTCTGCATCAACACACCTGCTTGCCTCTCCCGACGCTGCATAACCCGTGGAGTGAGGATCTGGGTAGGACGTGCAGTAATGCAGAATGGCCCACAGTCCTGGCGTATCCTACCACTGTCTCGCAGTTCCATATTCTGCACAGGCCATACCTCACCCCTGCAAAGGTCAACCGGTTCATCCACCTTAGGGAGGATTCCTGACCCCATTGCCTGAACAAGGATATAGACTTTGCGCATGTTCTGATCCTGCCCCCAACTTTCTGACTACTAGTCGTCTGTCACTGCCTGCCTCTCCCACACCACTGTGGTCACCTTGTTGTGCTCTTGGGGCATGTGTGCCCTTGGGCTGATTAGGAGTACCAATAAGACAAGGCAGTTGATACATTTCTCGACCTTGAATTTCTTTTGGATAAAAGAGGGATCGAAGGCCGCCCCCTCAGCTGCTTGTTTGGGCTCGGTCAGCAGAGGAGTGGGCAACGGCTGAGGGAACTGACTTACAATTGGAGAAACTACAAGTTCTCCAGATATACCTCATTTTACATCAATGGCATGCCCTACTTGAAGCCTTGAAATCTGGGGTAGACGCCACTGACCCTCGCCCGGCTGACCAGTCACCTGCACCTCTCAGCACAGAGCCATTTTCTTCGACCAGTGCTCTTAATCCATTGTGTGCCATAGATGTTCCACCTGCCGCTCTGCTTGACGTTCTGCAGCTATAGGCATGGCCCTCTGCTTCTGCCTGCACCCTCAATCTCTTTTTCTCCCCCCCCCGGTTCTGTCATTGCCTATCGTATTGGTGCTCAATTTGTACTGTTTTCTCCTTTAGTGATGATAGACACCCATTTATGGGTGGCAAAGGGCCGGATGCCCCTTGTGCATCTGCAGTGTGTGCACTTGTGTTGTACCCCTCGACGTACAGTATTGTCTTACTCCTTTCTGGTCTGTTTGCATGTGCCTGCATACATTGCTCTTATTTACCCTCTGGTAAGAATTAAGTACATCTTGTGCATTATTCCATCAGCATTATTACTGCAATGATTCAGTGCCGACAATTGCAACGACGGTACTGTTTTCAAAGTGTTCACTAAAAATACATTAAAAAAGATGTAACTGGGTTGTGGACGGGTAGTGTAGTGTTCTTGAAAGAGCTGGGCCTTCAACTCTTTTTTAACTGAAGCAGCGTTGGGGCAGTCCTGATGGATATGGGAATGTGGATCCATGACCTGGATTAGGATTTCGAAATGGGAAAGTCCCGCTGCTAACATCTTTATTTGAGGTATCTGCACATACTTTAGGTTCCGTCTGCTAACTGCACTGTTTTCATAGGAGGGTCCATAACATATGTTTTCGTAATCTGCGTTTCCTACATGCTCACTTGCACTGCATAAATTCGACAGCAATGCCTGAAGTGCAATAACCTAATATTATCAGCCATTTGCTGTAATTAAATTCCTATCTAGGCATTCATTTCACCTGTGATTCAAGTCCAGATCTGGAACTAAACCTCTGTGTGCACCTGAGATCAGGCCTCGGATGCAAACTGAGCATCTGAGGATGTTATTCTTCTTGGTTTTTGCAGGGCAAACCTGGGACAAATCTCACAGACAAATTGTGCACATTTTGAATATGAGAACAGGCAAATGTGATCAATTTGCATGTTAACTCCTATTGTGAGAATATTTAGCAAATTGTGTAACTGGTAAATTCCATGCCCCGAACAATCAGTATTTACTTGGCGTGTAATTTGAAACCAAGATGGGAGCAAACTGAGAACGATGGCCTTAACGTTTGTTATGGATTGTACTGTTTTTGTTTTTCACAATAAGCGACCAATAATCCTTTACATACTGAGAATCTAAAGTCGCACTCACAAGAAATTCAGAAACATAATGTCACTGATAAAAGCACTTTATTATTGATACTAAAGAAAATGTGTAATGACTCTCTTAAGTGCCTTCTCTCTCAATCCTCGTAAATAACCGACAGTAAATAGACACACTCTCAAGAACTAATGATTTCTCTAAGAATTCATTTGATTAGCGCACCTACATTTCGTACAATTCAGAGGTTTTACCTTATAATTTACATAATGAGTGAGAAAAACAAATTGTTATAGCAAAGTTGGCAACGATGGGGTTGGTCTGGTTTCCCACCCGACAATGATGTGTTTTTACTTCTCAGGTGTTTATCATTTCTCTTACAGTATTCAGCACTGGTGGAAACTGCTAGTAGATCTGTTTCCTAGCTTGGATATACAGAGGGGTAACCATTTCAATTCACCAGTTTTGCTGATGTCTTAAAGAGCCATACCAAGCTGAAATTCATGCTGTGTGGCTGCCTCCAGTGCGTTAAAGAGTGGTTGTTCTTTTCTCTAAAATGGAATCCCAAAAAGGCCTGATTAAGAGTTGAGCTAAAGTGCCTCATTAGAAGGATGGTAATTTGGAGAAAAATCAACAAATACATTTCCCAGATTCAGCTATTTCTATTGATATCTGTTACCACACTACTCTAAATAGGACAGTAGAGGCCAGTTTACTAAAGCAGGCATAATGTACTTCTCTCATAAGTTGCTCTTCCCAAACAGGTATAACTTACAACTGTGTTAGAGAACAGTTGTTGCTGAATGGAATTTAGTAACAGAAGACACCTACCACGTTTTATGTCTTCTAGCCTAAAGAGTGTTCTACAAATAAGTATAAAATAGACCCGTTTAGGATTAGACGTTTTAAAATATCTTTACTATAAACTTTAACATTATTTTTTTGCTCATTAATTTTTCTCTTAAATGCATTTTTTTCCTCTACCACAATGGAGTAATCACTACCCCTTTCCACACTTTCTGTAGCAGTTTTAACTGGAACTTCCTTCCAGTTCTACCTTAAGACAGAGGCCCAGATTTACCAGACTTTTGTTTCTGATTTGTGTCACAAAGGTGATGCAAACCCAGTGGAATTTTTTTGTGATTCACTTCCCAATGGAAATCCTGATTTGCATTCATAAGTCGCCTAAAGTAAAGCAAACTAGTAAAATGCACTACTTTGCACTAATTTGCTTTCAGGGGAAGTTCCATGGGTGGTAAGTGGGCGTTGCCAGGCAAGCTGCCCTGGATTTTGATACAAATCTAAATCTACTAACATTGGTAGACCTACGACCCCTCCTCCTCTTAATTTACGGATAATGGTGAAACAAGTTTTAAAGCTCTTCACATTTTCCCCACATTGTGAATGTCCTGCACTGCACAGAACATATGCAAAGTGGAAATATAATTAAAACATAGATTTTGTACTGAAAGGGTACCTTTACAGCACAAATACTATGCCTGACAGAAGCACACACCCTTGCACAGCAGAGTGTGTGTATTTGCGCAAGGCAGCCGGAAGCACCCCTTTTCTTATTTGGTAATACTCTGCTTTTCTCTCTCTTCTGAGGCGATGCATAGCTGTGCTGCATTACACCAAAGGTTAGTAACATTTCTCCTACATGTCTGTGCGAATTGCACTTAAATGTGTTTGTAAATACCAAAAATAGCTCAACTGAGTAGTTGTGTACAATATATATTTATTAGTTGATTGTGCGGGTTTTATATGACGCGGATCTAGCAGCAATGTAGCACTTTACAGAATACAAATTAGGATATAAATAACACAAAGTAGTAAAACAAGGGATTGGGGAAGAAGATCCTAGGATAAATATAAAAGAGGGAAAAGTTCATTATAACAGACAGATTAGACCGAACAATATTTTGTGAAAAGATGTGTCTTTCCTGCATGATAAGAGATTAGGGGCCACATGTAGGTAGCTTTTTGCACATCGCTAACAGCGAATTTCGCTGTTTGCGATGTGCAAAAAGCACATCGCGATGCACAAACCCAATTTTGCGATTCGGTAACCTGGTTACCGAATCGCAAAAAGGGTTTGCGACTCGAGATTAGGAAGGGGTGTTCCCTTCCTAATTGGGACACGCAGTGCAATGTAGGATTTTTTTGTGACTGCGAACACGGTCGCAAACCAATCGCAGTTTGCACCCATTTCAAATGGGTGCTAACACATTCGCAAAAGGGAAGGGGTCCCCATGGGACCCCTTCCCCGTTGTGAATGTCACTGTAAACATTTTTTCAGAGCAGGCAGTGGTCCCTAGGACCACTGCCTGCTCTGAAAAAATGAAACGAAACCGTTTCATTTTTTGTTTTTGTAATGCATCTTGTTTTCCTGTAAGGAAAATGGGCTACATTACAAAAAATAAACCTGCTTTATTGAAAAGCAGTCACAGACATGGTGGTCTGCTGTCCGCAGCAGGCCACCATCCCTGTGAGGGCCGCCATTATTCATGAGGTGGGCATTTGCGACCCCCTTGCGAATCGCAGATGGTGTCAGGGACACCATCCTACATTCGGATTTGTGACTCGCAAATTGCGAGTTGCTCTGACTCACAATTTGCGGGTCCCAAATCTGAACCTACCTACATGTGGCCCTAGGTGCGTTCTGAGAACATCAGTGACTCAGTTCCAGGATCTGGGGGCCAAGCAGGAGAAGTTTTGGTCTGCAGTTTTGGTTTTCTTTGATTTAAGAATTTAGTGGGAAAAATGGAAGATCAGTGTGGAGGACTTTGTGGGTAATACAGATGATTTTGAAGTTGGTGTGGCATCCAGAGGCAGTTGCTCTAAGAGGTACAGTTGAAGATTTTGGTAGACTGGCAAGGAGTTTGTTACATCATTGCTATGTATTAGACTTGGCATCATTGGCATGGACTTCTCTAAGTTTTTACCTCTACTTTTTGCCTCTACTTCCCAGGTTGTTTTTGTGTGCTGGACTCTGTTTTTGCTGTTTTGTTTGCTCTGGACACTTTACCACTGCTGACCAGTGCTAAAGTGTAAGTGTTCCTTGTATAAATTATATGTATACATTGGCTTATCCATGATTGGCATATTTGAGTTACTAGTAAGTCCCTAGTACAGTGCACTAGAGGAGCCCAGGCCCTGTAAATCAAATGCCAGTAGTGTGCCTGCAGCACTGGTTGTGGCACCCACATTAGTCGCCCTGTAAACATGGCACAGACCGGCCACTGCAGTGTCTGTGAGTGCAGTTCTAAACTGCCAGTTCTACTTGGCAAGTATACCCACTTGCCAGTCCTAAATCTTCCCTTTTTATAAAGGTAAGGCACCGCTAAGGTAGGCCCTAGGTAGCCCAATGGGCAGGGTGCAGTGTATGTTAAAGGTGGGAGGTATACTTATGTGTTTTACATGTCCTGATAGTGAAATACTGCACAAAATTCAGTTTGCACTGTTGCAAGGCCTATCTCTCTCATAGGTTAACATGGGGCTGCCTTTAAATGTTATCAAAGCACAGATTCCCTTTGTGAGCAGATAGACATGAGTGTGGGGTCTCTGAACCCACAATTTAAAAATACATATTTTAGTGAAATCCCTTAAAAATCAGATTACTTCTGAAACCAAGAGGAACCTCTGCCCAGGAAAGGAGCTGGAGAAGCTGGAGGGGGAGTACTGCCCCTTTGCCTGTGACTGTGCTTTGCTGGATTGGCCTGCAGTAGCTGCTTCTACCTGAGAGAGGACAAAGACTGACATTTGTGTGACTTCCCACTGGTGAAGAATCTATAAGGGCTTGAACTGAGCTTGCCTCCTGTTGTTGAAGTCTCAGTGACAACAAAGACTTCTCTCTGCTGGCACTTGGGCTTTCTGCTGCGAGTCCTGCCTGCCAAGTGGTGCCCTAACCTGTATCTGGGCCCTTGAAAGGTGCAGCTGGTGAAAAAGGACAGAAATCCATGCAAAGACCACCATGCGGGGAACTATTTGACACACCACCCTCTACGCGACTGCTAAATGACACACTGCTGACCACTCCACCTGCATCGCAGCTGGGAGACTTACATGCAACACCTGCAATGGCAGCTGTTAATGACGTAAGCCCCCATGCAGCACTGTTTCCGGACACCGTGCGATGGGATTTCAACACAACATCACTGGACATAGAAAATCAATGCACGCTGACCATACCAGAGAAGGAATGACACACGGTCTCGCTTGTGAGTGAGAAATCGACACATCGCAGGCCTCTTTTCACACCTGGCAGCTTTATTTTTGACACTAACCAGGTACTTTGTGTAACAACATCGTTCTCACTATTTTCTATGGATTAAGACTCTCATTCGATTTAAAATTCATATCTTGACTTTTGTATATTGGATTTTTGTCATTTTGGTCTTGTTTGACTTAGATAAATATTGCCTATTGTTCTAAACTGGTGTGGTGTCAATTTTGTAGTGTTTCGACTGTATTACTGTGTGTGTTGGTACAAATACTTTACACATTGCTTCTGGGGTAAAGTCTTCCTACTCATGCCAAGCTACCCAAGGGGGTGAGCGGGGGTTAACCAGGTGTGTTTCACTTTTTAATCAGACTAGAGTGAGCGTCCCTGCTTGGACAGAGTGCAAACTGACTGCCAACCAGAGACCCTATTTCTAACATTCACATACATGTATGGGTTTAGTTTTGGACACACCAACATCCATGCAGTTATTTTTTAAAGGAAGAACTGAGATGTGATATCTCAATTCTTCTAACTGAGTATATTTGAATGGCAGTTCCCTAATCACCCTCTTTGCACACCGTTCAGGATGCCTAAATCAGACTATTTACTGAAAACGTGTGTGCCTAAGGTACACATAAATGATTAAGTAATGTATTTGAATTTAATTGGTTACCAAGCAGAGCCTCACAGAGCACTTTATCGGCACCAAAGAGTGCCAGATGTTGCTGCTTGGAAAGACGTTCTGCACCAGAGAGAGGAAGTGTGCCCATAGCACGGGCAAAGCAGATAGGCCACAACCTCAGAGACATGCACACCAGGTCCTCTGTCCTCGCTGCTAAATTAAGCTCATCACTTCCATCACCTGCCCAACATGCCAGACTGCAATGAAGACTCCATGGCGCTTACAAGAGCATTTATAGAAACCTTGTTCTACTCCCTTCAAGTGCACTTACAAACAGGGAAGAAGGACCTCATGCAAGAACTGAAGAGAGTACAGCAGGACCTGGGGGTTCTGGGGGACAATGAGACAGTGCATGGTGAGGGACTGAACACTTCAGCAAAAAGTGCTCTGTAACAAATAGACCTACATGTGCATGCTGAGGACCTAGAGAATCACTCACTCTGCAATAATATCAGAATCAGAGGAATCCTAATGGGCTCACAAATAATGACCTCTGCCTTCACACAAAGGACCTTGTCACCACTGTAGCCTGGAGTCAAGGCAGTTGAGTCAGGAAATTCACAAAACTTCATGAAGAAACCTCTAAACATTTCTCCTACTTCAAATAAGGTACCGTGTACTCCACAAGACTGCTTTGCTGCACCTGGAAGGACTACTTGGCTGCTTTAAGCCTGCCTTGAAACCTGAGCCCTGCTTCTTCATCTGAACCCATGGCTTCCAGAGTGACTCCAAGGGCTAGTTTCTTGGCCTCCTGTTCAGTGCCACAGGGACATAACAGGCACCAACCATCCTGGACCTGCAATTGGGCCAAGCCACAGTGAGTCCTAACCACCCCCCCAAGTGGTGCCCCTCCATTCATGGACCCTTGGTGGTGATACTAAAGGTGCACAGATATCCAAAATCCAAAACTTGGTAAAGTTTTTGGCTAATCATTGCTCTGAGGACCGAGTTAAGACTGGGACCAACTTGCTCAGCTATCCACCCAAGGTACATCGCCAGTCAGCCTGACTTCTTTGCAGCTTCCACTACATTCTTCTACACAGCAGCCATTCTGGTTGCGAAGCAGCCTAAACCATGACGGAAGAACAACAAGGGTCATTGTCCACAAAAGTGGTACACTGCTTTCCTGAACAACGACCCTGTTTTTCTCTGCCTTAACCACGCATGTCCAGAACGATGAACATGCGTAGTTAAGGCAGAGGAAAACATATTCCGGATCGGAGAGGACGCGGTCAGGTAAGTGGGGCTGGGGTAGGGTTGGGGGGATAGTTTTAGAGGCTGGAGTAGTTTTAGGTTTTAGGAGTGGGGGTGAGGGGTTGGGGTGGTTTTAGATTTTAGGGGCAGAGTGGGGGGTCACAGTAATTTGAGGGTGGGGTGGGGGTTGGGGTGGTTTTAGGTTTTAGGGGTGGGGGTTGGGGTCGTGGTAATGTTAGGGGCGGAGTGGGGTTTGAGGTAATTTTAGGATTTAGGGGCTGAGGGTGGGGGGTTGAGGTTGTTTTAGGGGTGGGGTGGGGTAGTTTAGGTTTTTGGTGTGGGTTGGGAGGTTGGGATGGTTTTAGGTTTTAGTGGAGGAGGCGGGGACATGCTAATTTTAGGGAGAGGGAGGGGTGCTTTTAGTTTTTAGGGGCGGGGTGGGGGTTGCAGTAATTTTAGGGGCGGGGTGGGGGGTTGGGGTGGTTTTTGGTTTTAGGGGTGGGGTGGGGGGTCGCAGTAATTTTAGGGGTGGAGGTTGGCGTGGTCTTTGGTTTTAGGGGCGGGGTGGGCGGTTTGCGGTAATTTAAGGGGCGGGGTGGGGGTTGAGGTGGTTTTAGGGGCAGGGCTGGGGGGTTGAGGTAGTTTAGGTTTTAGGGGCAGGGTGGAGGGTAGGGTTGGTATTAGGTTTTAGGGGTGGGGTTGGGAAGTCACAATAATTTTAGGATCATGGGTGAGGGATTGGGGTGGTTTTAGGGGCAGGGTTGGCGTCACAGTATTTTAGGGGTGGGGGGTTAGGGTAATTTTAGGTTTTAGGGCAGAGGTGGGGGGTCGTGGTAGGTTTAGGGGCAGGGGTGGGGGATTGGGGTAGTTTAGGTTTTAGGGGTGGGGGGGTCGAGGTACTTTTAGGTTTTAGGATGGGGTGGGGGGTCGCAGTCGTTTCAGGGGCAGGGTGATGGGTTGGGGTAGTTAAGGTTTTAGGGGTGGGATTGGGGCAGTTTAGGTTTTAGGGGCAGGGTGGGGAGTCGGGGTAGTTTTAGGGGTGGGGTTTCGGGGTAGTTGAGGTTTTAGGGGTGGGTTGAGGGATCGGGTAGTTTTAAGTTTTAGGGGCAGGGTGGGAGGTCGCTGTAGTTTTAGGGGGGTACGGAGCCAGGGGCGTCGCATGCTGGAACCATGCATGCCATTCCATGCATGCCTTTACCAATGAATGCCTTTACAACAAAAACTGCGTTGTTCAACAGGCATGATTCCAGAATGCGTTGTTCTGATATACATTCATTCCGATTCAGTGGTCCCTCGCCAAAGTGATATCTAGCCTCCTAGAACTTTCATTGGCTACAGTATCCAGCTTTGTCCCATTTAAGATTTTTGACTTTAAAAAAAAAAGACCAGGTCCGAACATAGAAATCTTCACCGCAACTTCGTCCCTCCTTGGACACCACCTGCGGCCTTGCCCTGCCAAACTTTACCTTTTCAGGGTATTTTATTCAAAATTTCTTCTAACATGGAGGGTAAGCACCGATAGGCCCAGGTGGAAGAGTTAATTCCACTTGCGGAATTGGAGGAATTTGGTGACTCCATGTGCTCTCTTAATGGGGAGTTCCGGCCAAATTCAGAAAACCGTTGAATGGCAGATTTTTTTTCCTGTTCAAGAAATGCAATAACAACAGGAACAACATGAGGCTTGAGTAAGTGAGCTGGTGAGCATGAGTGTGATTTATCATACCATAGTATGATTTCTAATGCGATTGGTCACGGTCAGAAGTCTGCTCCTTGAGTATATTTTCTACTCAAGAAGCAGCAAAATCAACTCAAAATAGTTTATTCAAGTAGGTATTCTACCCATGGGGACAGATGAGAACGTTTTTTAGCACAAAACACATTTATTTTTTAATTCTTTTTTCAACAGGAAAGAAGTGCCACAGACACTACACCTTCCTATTCCTGTTGCGAAGACTCCTTTCACTGCTTTGCCCATCCCTTGGTAATTTTTTATTTGGATTTGGGAGGAAAGGATCACTCTCTTTGTTTGCAATCCCTGCTGCATATGCCATTGGATTTTAAAGATTTTTCTGAGAAATCAAATAAGTTTAAGAATTTTTGGATGTTTATTGTTTGATGGAAGATGTGCGCCAGTATTTTGTTACCTTTTTGCCTTTATTTACATTTTGTAATTTCAGTATATATGGCCTGGAGGTGCATTAGAGCCCTATTTTGCATTCATGTTTTAGGTTTTTTTTTCTATGGGAAATGTTTGCAATTTTTTTGGAAGGGTTGGGGGTCTGGTTGTAAACTGCTTTTTCTCCATTTTCCATTTTCCTTTTTCCTGTTCATTGAGGTAAGCCATATTTGCACTATGGTACTGGAGGTCAAACGTCGAAGGTGGTTATGAGGAAGAAAAGGATGATGGCATTACACAAAAGCAGCCATGTCCCCTGTGGTATGCCAGCGTCACCTGCAACAGCAACCTCTAAATGTTGCAAGACTCAGGTGTAGACACCACCAAGGACAGTGATTCTCGCAAGACGTACATTGAGTCTTTCACCTCCTGGTTCTCTATGGAACTCGCCTGTGTCAGTGGCACTGAAAGAAAAAATCCAATCTACTATTATGGTCATGATTGGGGGGAGGGCTTCAACAAACACAACCACTCAATGGCCTGTTTGTACAATAGGAAGCTGGCTAAAATGTTAGCGCTGAACCTTCTCCCATTTTCTTTTACAGCCGGAGAGAGATTTTTAGAATTTGTGGTGGCCATCTGCCAAAAATGGAAGATTCCCATCCAGACCTATTTTGCCAAAGTTTCTGTTCCAGTGCTCCATTATGATGTGTTGCAACTGGTTGATCCAGCTATGCATCAGAGTGCTGTTCAGACTATCCACCTGAAGACAGACATGTGGACTAGTTTTCAAGAAACTGATTAAATGTGTCTCACTGCATACTGGATCTATTTTGCAGGGGATAGGCAACATATATCTGCAGGTATCAGCAATCGAGAAAGTGTTAAGGGTATTGCAACTGCAGCAGTGATCGACATGGACAAATCCTATACAGCTGCAAACATCTTGGAAGAGTTTAAGAGCAAGGTGTTTGTATGGCCTCGACTAAGAAGTCTCAGCATTGGAGTTGCCACGAACAGGACATGGGAGATGGTGGATATTTCAGGGTCCTGTATTTGGTGCATTGCATCAACCTGATTGGGCAGGACTTTCTAAAAAAACAAGACGTACTGCCATGCACAGTTTTCTCATCAATAATGTTACTGCAAATGTAACAGTGATATTATCATTGATATTTTGAAAGATGTCATGAGTGTTGTAATATCTGGGGTAATTTTCATTACATGGTGAGAGTGTGAGTCATAATTTCCTTAGGGCACAAGTTATAATTACTTGAAATAACCATAACAGCGGAATTTCTATGGTTTTGTACTTTGAAGATGTGAACCTAACTATAACATCCCTGTAACCTTTGCTTTTTTGATCGAATGTCTGTGTTTTTTTTTTTATTCTATTTCCTAACTATAACATCTTTGTAACCTTTTGTTTTTCTCAGTGAATTTCTATGGTTTTTTAACGTAATGTAATTTTAATCACTTTACATTTAACCAATGACTGCCACAAACGGCCTTTGGCCGTGCACACCAGGTATTGACTGCAGGGCATAGCCTGTGGTCAGGCCTGTAGCCAACCCCTTATGATCACCCAACCATGCATGGCCTCTGAACAGCTCACCCCTCACTTTCCATATACAACAAGACCTGACTTCCTGACTTGACATTTTTCTTGGAAAATTTAATGAAGATACATCAAATGGTGCCAAAGATATAGCCAAGTCTGGAAATTAGGTCTTCTATTACCTAGGTTCGGTTTTATATAGGTATATATATATATATATATATATATATATATATATATATATATATATATATATATAGATAGATATAGTCACTTAAAAAATCAAAGGTTTCAGGGGTGTTATAGTTAGGCTCACATTTTAAATATATGAAACCACAGAAATTCACCATTTATAGTTAGAGTTACCTCAAGTAACTATAACCTAAGCCCTAAGGTAACTATAACTCTCGCTTTCGCCATGCACATTTTTTCATCAAACATTGTACTTCAAATAATACATTGATATTATCAATGATGTTACCATGCCCTGAGGCCAACCCCTTATGAGTATCTAAACTTGCATCGTGCACGGCCTTCACCCATGTAAAGGGGAGGATGTCTGCATTACATGGCTTGCAGCTAGACCCTGAGGCCATCCACCATAACCGCCCAACCCTATGCTGTGCACGGCCCTTTGACTGTGCACAGCAGGTGCTGGCCAAGGCCTCTCTGGGTGTGAGAATAGGTGTGAGAGGGTATATCTGGGGATGGTGGTGGCTGTCAGATTGCCTGTCTGGGTGTGAGAGTGTGTTCATCAGTGTTTTAGAGGGTGATTCAGTGTTCACGGGTCTGAGGGTGTCAGTGGGTCTGTGACTGGGTGTGTGACAGTCTGAGCGGATCTCTGAGTGGCTGCGTAACTGACTGGGTCTGTGAGTGGGTGCACGTAGGTCTGACTGGGGCTGCAAGTGGGTGGATGAGGGTCTGAGTAGGTCTGTGAGTGGGTGCATGAGTGTCTAAGTGGATCTGTGAGTGGGTGTCTGAGTTGGTGAATTGATTGAGAGAGAGAGAGATAGAGTGAAAGTGAAAGGGAGAGAGAGAGAGTATTGTAGGCTTTGATGTCTGAAATACTTAGAATGAAATATTTCTATCCAAATTTTTAAAAGAATGAATATTTTTTAAACAAATTATAATTTCTTTTCATTTAAACAAAAAAAGGTAATGAGTCTAGGTGGCCTCAAACCCCCCCCCCCCCAAAGCTCAGTGTGATGGTCTGCGACCTTGACACTGGGCTACAGGGGTTTTGTTTAAAACAATTTTTTTCCCCTTTATGGGCTTTCTGGGACAGCACTCAAGGGCTCCCCCTCAGTCCCTACATATTTTTTATTTACTTAATTTATAAAAAATATTACAAAAATGCCCTTACAGTCTCCCTGGCCCTGCAGGGGAAGCCTTAAAGCTTCCCGTGCAGTGCCATTGCTTCAGCTTTGACAGAAGCTCTGTGCTTGCTGAAGCATTTAATCTCTGCCCCCTGCAAATGTGAAAAGCTCTGCTGTTGGACATTGGAACCTGCTTTATAGGTTCCACTGTCAAACAGTAAAGTGTTTGCTGTGGCTTGGCTTTGTTGCAGCACTGCGGCCAAGCCACAGCAAACAACTATGTTTCCCGGGGGTGTACATCCTAGGACATAGCAGGAGCCAGCCCTGGGGGATGCAAGTCCCCAGGGCCATCAGTGGCTCCACAGGGGGGGCCCCACTCCAATAAGGATTTAGCCCTGGAGAGGTGATGGTCCCTGGTGTGCGGGGATCCCATAGGCACCTCCTTTTTTTAATGATTTGCCCTGGGGGTGGTGGTCCCCCTTTCTGTTTTTAAACATTTTCCTAGGAGGTGGTGTTCCGAGGAGCAGCAGGGGTCCACGCGGCCCCCTGCTCCAAATAAAGTGTGGCCCTGGGGGAGGTGGTACCCGGGGTGCAGGAGACCACAAGCCCCCCTGCATTGGTTAATGCCCCCATTGGGCCTCCCCCACTTACTTAAAACCACTTTTGCCCTGCGGGTGGTGCTCTTATTTGGACATTCACCCCAGGCGGTGGCGGTACCCAGGGCTTATTAAAGCCTAAGGAGGGGGCCCTGTGCACCTCCTCCTCTATGATGCCCCTGAGACCTGGCCCACCCGAGGGCAATTTTTTAAAAAGCACAGGAGACCAAAGTTTTTTTTTCAACATCAGAAAAATCAGCTGATGGACTCTGGGATTTTTACAATGTTTTTAGCCCTGGCAGAGACCCCAGCACCAGGCCTAAGGGGTCAGGGAGACTCTAACCTGGCCCCTTTTCTTTTTTTCTGGGATTCAGCTGAAGCCAAGTCCCAAAATGGCTGCCAACACTTCCTTCCTGAAGTGTTCTGAGCCACTTGGATATCAGCACGGTACAGTTGGATCCGCAGAGAATTAGTGTCCCTACATCTAAATTTTTTGGCCTTAAATTTCTACTGAACGGATTCACACCAAATCACAAAAAGCGTGGTCTGTAGAATAGAATCTAGCTTCATACCAAATTTTATGTATTTCCATTCAGTGGATCGGACTGTGTGCCTGTCTAAAGTTCCTATGGAAAACTGAATGGGGAAAACACATTTCCTGATACCCCTTTTTCTCAACCCCCGCTTGACAGATCACACTAAAACTTCCAAGACAGAAGCTGAACTTAGCAAAGTATACGTTTTGAATATTTCATGAAGATTCCTCAAGCTGCACCAAAGTTATAGGCAAAATTGAAAACACTCTTTCTATGGCAATTAGGTCCTACTAATAACTACCTGGTGGCAACCATATATATATAATACCCTGTGTCCACCTCAGTATAAACACTAAACCCCGTGCCCTGCATGGCCTTTGGCTGTGCATGGCGGGGGTTGCCCAGCCTACCCCTGATGTACCCAACCCTGCACCATGCACAGCCTTCTGCCATATATGCATCCAAGTTCACCATTATGGGATAGAAGAGAGTGAGAGAGAAAGAGTGAGAAATTGGGAGAGTGAAAGAGATTTAAAGAAAGATATTAACAGAGAGAAATTGAGAGACATTTTAGTTCTTAGGCCTTGAAGAATGATATATTCAGAATGAAATATTATTGGACAAATAGAAAAGAAAAATGCATTGTCACATAAATAGAGTGAGATCACCTTTCAGCATGTACTTGAAATATTTAAACTTTGAAAAAAATTAAACAAGCAAATGACAACTGACATACCTGGACATAAACCCTCAGTCTTCAGTGTGAGGGTTTGAGATGTTGGCCACTAGGCCACAGGTGACTCTTTAAGCCTCAGTGTCCACACATAACTATGACATTGAACCCAAAGATTTTGAATAGAGAAAGACTTGAATCTTCTCTCACTATGAAAGTTTAACATTACAAAACTAGTAAATAAACAGACGCCC
The DNA here is from genome assembly GCF_031143425.1 of Pleurodeles waltl. Taxonomy (NCBI): domain Eukaryota; kingdom Metazoa; phylum Chordata; class Amphibia; order Caudata; family Salamandridae; genus Pleurodeles; species Pleurodeles waltl. The sequence continues at coordinate 236,071,796 of NC_090436.1, forward strand.
TACCCTATAATACCAGGATTTGAACTTTCACCCTATGGAGTGACAGTTCATGCACTTTACTAACAGGCCACATGTGACTCTTTAATGCAGTGTAGCAAAACATAACTGTGACATTTGAACCTAACACTACAAGAGAAATATCTCTCTCTCTCTCTCTCTCTCTCTCTTTCTCTCTCTCTTCCATCTCATTATGAAAGGAAGTGAGAGAGAGAGAGAGAGAGAGAGAGAGAGAGAGAGAGAGAGAGAGAGAGAGAGAGAGAGAGAGAGAGAGAGAAAGTGAGAGATTGGGAGAGATAGGGGCATTTACAGAAATAGATTGACAGAGATAAATTGAGAGAGAGAGAGGGGGGAGAGAGTTTTTTTGGCTTTGATGAATGGAATTCTTAGAATGAGATGTTTCCAGACAAAGTGAAAAGGAAAATGTATTTGTCAAGTAAGAAGCGTGAGATCACCTTTCAGTATGTACCTTACATATTTGAAGTTGAAAAGAAATGTAAGCAGGGAGATGTTCACTGACAAACCTATACTGGAACCCTAAAACCTCACTGTGAAGGTCCGAGACCTTAAGCAATACACCACAAGTGCCTCTAACTATGCAGTTTCCAGACATTGCTATAAAATTTGCCACAAATATAGTGGGGGCAATGTGGCACCCCAGCCCCCAGTGAACACCACCTTCCGTGGGCCAAATATTTATTTTTAACTGGCCAATTTTGTCTCAGGGGACCCATCTCCAGGGGCTCTACCACTTCTTCCTGGGTGCCCTGGCCCCACTCAGGGCACCCACTATACTATGATAGGGACCGTGGGAGACGCCTCAAGCTGGCATTGCTTCTGCATACAGTAAGCTGCTGCGAAATGTAGCTCACTGCGCATGGAAACAATACTTTCATCTATTTCCCTGTCTGGATGTCTGCGGGAAGGAAATGAGATGGAAACTCTGCTTCCAGCAAGCAGGAGCAGTGTTTGCTTTGCTTGGCGGGAACTGTGGGTGGTTCCTTTGTAAACATTATTATGTCCCAAGAACTTGTTTTATTGTTCCCCTGCTAGTGGCCTGAATGGCTTCAAGCAGGTGAGGCCTGCCTTGTCACATTTACAATCGTTACCCGTGGGTGTGGTTTTATTAATGTAAACACATTTTTGTGTGCTGCTTCCTCTATTCGGGGTACACTAGAGGGTGTTTTTTAATTGGGTGTTTATACCTTTTTTAAGATTTTTAAATAATGCTATGTATTGTGATGTTTTTATTGCTATTTATTTCTGCTGTTTTTATGGTTACAATTTTTGTAATCAAAATAAAAAAAAGAAAATATATATGTATATATTCACTGAAAACAAACTAGGGTTACAGGGATGTTATAGTTAGGAAATAGAATTTAAAAACATAGAAATTCAATTAAAAAAACAAAGGTTACAGGGACGTTATAGTTAGGTTCTTAATTTACTTGTACAAAACCATAGAGATTCAGCTTTTATAGTTAGAGGTATTTTAAGTAACCATAACTCCAGCTCTAAGATAACTATGACTCACACCCCAGTCACGCACAGCTTTTTATTAAACAAATTTGACTGCTGATGTTCCACTTATAGTTTTAAGGATGCTATAGAAGCTGTCATTATTGCTGTAATATCTTGGGTAATTATCAGTGCATGGCGAGGGCCTGTATTATAGTTACCTAAAGGTACAAGTTTGGCATTTAAGTGAATTTCCTTTGTTTTTTTGTCAATAAATTTCTGTTTTTTTATGCAAAGAAATTTTCATTACTATATGTTAATCCAACCACTACCATGCACGGTCTTCATTCGAAGGGCGCAGCGGCAGTTGGCCACAGATCCTGCAAGCAAACTCAATAAACACCAAACACTGTGCTGCAGCTGTGCACAGCAGGGGTTGGCCCTAGTGCCTGGACTGTCGCCAGTCCCTGAAGCCAACCACTATAAAAGCCAACCCCGCATGACTGGCTGATCTCGGCCTCAGGTACCCTATATCCCTGGGGCACAGCTTTAATATTTAAATTGTTTTTGGAGAAGATGCTGCGCGGGCCTCCCACCCTGGCCGATCTCGCCCCAGGGACCCCATCCCCTGGGGTCCAGCCTAAATGTTTAATTATTTTTGGAGTAGGGGGGCCATCTGGCCCCCTCTCTCCTGGCCGATCCCAGCCCTGGGGACCCCATTACCCAGGGCCAAGCCATGTGACCTGGGTGCTCCCCAGGGCTCCCACTCACAATGTTGGGGACCAGGGGGGGAGCCTGAAGGCCCCCTCTGTCCCAGCTGTCTCCCCACCTCTCGTGGGAGCCAGCATTGTTGTCACAGAGAGTGAGAGCAATTGTTTCCTCTGTCTTACTGCCTCCATCTTTGTAGTCAGGAAGACAGAGATAACATCTGCTCGCAGCAAGGGAAAGCTGTTTGACAACTCTCCCTCGCTGCAAACAGTGTGTTTGCTGTGGCTTGCCTGCAGCTGTCAAAGCTGCAGCCAAGCCACAGCAGACAGCTATGATTGGGGTGGGCACTCCAGAATATAGCAAGAGCCAGCCCTGGGGGTTGCGTGCCCCCTCCAACAAAAAGAGCACTGGGGAGATGGTGGTCCCCGGAGCTGTGGGGGTCTGAAATGGACCCCCTTTCAATTTTTACGGGAATATTTGCCCCAGGGAGGTGATGGTCTCCAGGACTGCAGGGGGTCATGCAGCCCCCCCCTCTACATCATGATACAATAAAGCCCCAAGGAGCTGATGGTCCCTGGGGATGCGGGGCAGGGCTGTGCAGCCCACCCACACCAGATTTAGTGAATGCCCCAGGAGGTGGTGGTCCCAAGAGCTGTGGGGGGCCAGGAAGCCCCCTTATTAACAATGCCCCTGGGACCTGGCCCACCCGGGGGCTTATTAAAAAGCAAAGTGGGAGCCCGCACTTGTTGTTTTTACATTTTCCTGCAAATTTATGATGATGTTGCAATTTTGAGGAAAAATATTGGTACCACCAGCATCAGAGCTAAGGGGGCAGGGTGTCCCCACCCTAGTCCCCTTTCTTTTTTTTAAACTTTTTTAGTGGAACTCAAGGTGGCGGCCAATATTTCCTGGTTTTAAGTGTTGGCAGCCAAATAGAGCGGAGCATTTTCCTGCACGAGCTTGACTTTTGTCACAAAGTCGTCATGGCCAGAGATATACAAATGTATTTTTCCTTTAAAATCTCCAAAACTACTGAATGGATTTACACCAAATAAGCGAATGCACAATCTGTTGTACTAAAAGCTAACTTTCTGCCAAATTTGATGTAATTGGGTCTAGTGGTTCGGGTTGTAGCCTTGTTCAAAGGTCCTATGGGAATTAACATGGGAAACGCTTTTACCCACCTTTTTTCTCAGCACCCGCTTGACAGATCACCCCGAAACTTTCTGTGTGCAGCAAGAATCACCGGGGTACTTTTTGGGAAAATTTTGTGAAAATTTGTCAAAGGATGCCAAAGACATAGCAAGTCAAAAATCACTTTTTCTACGGAAACATGGCACTAACTATAACTATCTAGTGGCGACCTTCACTAGGTTTTATATATATATATATATATATATATATATATATATATATATATATATATATTCATAAACTACTGGTAGTCACCACTAGGTAGTTACGGTTAGGACCTAGTTTCCATAGAAAAATGCATTTTTTGTTTGCCAATAACTTTGGTGCTGTTTGACGAACTGTCACTGGGTTTTCAAAATATGGCAGTCAGTTAAGCTGCTGTCTTGAAAGTTTTGGGCTGATGTTCAAGCGGGGATCGCGAAAAACGCTTGTTCCAAAACGCGTTTTCCCCATGCCTTTTCCCATGGGGTGTTCAGACACGTCTACAGCCTGCAATGCTGAACCGAACTACAACAAATTTGGCAGGAAGCTAGATCTTGGTGAGGAAATCATACTTTTTGGTGTAAATCAGTTCAGGAGTTTTAGAGATTTAAAATGAAAAATAAATTTAGATATTGAGGGACACAGATCCTCTGCGGATCCAACACTTCAGCTGCTCATATCTGATTGGTTGCCAACACTTCAACCAGGAAGTAGCCAAGTCCTCCAAATAATTGCACAAAAAAAGAAAAGAGTTCAGGGTACTAATACCCGAACCCCCTCGCCTTGGTCTTGGGACTCCCCAGGGCAAAAAAGTATGTTTTTTTAAATCCACAGATTTTTGCTAAAACAAAAAAAATCTTGTCTCCCAGTAGGTATCTTTAGTTAGGACCTAGTTTCCATTGAAGATGTGTTTTCTGACTTGCCTATACTTTGATAAATCTTCACAAAATCTTCTAAAAAAAATTCATGTAGGCGATCAGTCACAGATCCCTGGCCCCAAGGACCACATCTTACCAGGGCTAAATTTAAAAGAAAGAGGGCCATGCAGCGTCCCTTGTGGAGACATTTGGGGACTAGGTACAACTCCTGCTACCTCCCAAGGTGCCCACCCTCTGGAGGTAGATGTTTGCTTTTGCTTGGTGGGTGTTGAGAACTGCACTCCCCCAAATGCAGCTGTCGACAACCTAAAAGGAAGTGGCGCATCAGCAAAAAAAACAAATACCTCACCGCCTTGAGGGCCGATTTTAAACAAGTACCACTGCCTCCTGAAAAAAACCAAGAACAACACACTAGCAGACCACATCCCAGCAAGCCAGCACAAACCAGAGCAAAGACCTCTTTGCCATTGTGAAGGAGAATGACATCACTCCTTCCCAGGAACTATGAGACAACTTTGCAGACTTCTTCCACCACAAGATCTTGGCCATCTAGAAAAACTCTGAATGTCAACCCTCAGCCACACAGAGCATTAACCAGCTCACATTCACAAACACAAACCACCTTCTAACCCACTAGGAAGTCCTCACTACACAAGACACTATCCATCATGAACTCTGTAAACGCCGGAGCACCCATGGACCCTTGACCCCACCAAGACAATGAGCAATGAGCTCAGGAAGGCCCTGAATACATCCATCACCATGGCCTCCTTCCTGGAGGTCTGGAAACACGCTGAAGTGAGGCCCCTCCTGAAAAAAACACACACTGACCCAGCTGAATTGAAGAACTACTGGCCCATTTCTCTGTTCGCCTACCCAACAAAGGTCTTCAAGAAAGCTATCAACCAGCATATCACTCAAAAACCTAGAAGACCACAGCCTCCTGGACCCCTCCCAGTCCAGATTACCAGCTAACCACAGCACCAAGACAGTCCTGATTGCAGTCACAGATGACATCAGAGCCCCTCTAACCCATGGGGAAACAGCAGCCCTCATCCTTCTGGACCTGGCTGCAGAATTTGACACCGTCATAGAAGATGTCATCAGTGATGTCAATGACCAGGTCATGAGATATGTGAGGTCATAAGCAGTGCATTACAGGAGCACAAGTTATAGTAAGCTCAGGTAACTGTAACTGCTGAATTTCTACAGTTTTGTATAAGTAAAAACTATAATGTCCATGTAACCTTTGCTTTTTTCAATACATTTCTAAGGTTTTTTTAAATTATATTTCCTAACTATAATGTCCCTGTAACCTTTGTTTTTTTCAGTGAATTTCTAGGTTTAAAAAAAAATGTATTTACTAACTATAACATCCCTGCAACCTTTGTTTTTCTCAGTGAATTTCTATGGTTTTTTCATTCTATTTCTGAACTATAGGATCCCGGTAACTTTAGTTTTTTGCAGTGAATTTCTAAGGTTTTTTTAAATTCTATTTCCTCACTTTAATATCCGTTTAACCTTGTATTTTATGGAACTTCTAAGGTTTGTTTAAGTGTATTTTAAAACTATAACATATATAATGTTTGGGCTTTTTAGGTAATTATATTTTTTTTCCCATACATACTTAGATATTAACCCCAGATGTCTGGGGAAAAAATGATAGGAATCCTTGTATTAAGCTCTCTGCCACTATGAAATACACCAACCCTGTACAGTGTTGCAAATTGAACTGAAGAGGCATAATCCTTCCTATAAAATTGCTGCTGATGCAGTTTTATACTTTATTCAGTATTTACACAGTTCTGAATTAGTATAGTAATATTATTATTTTGTTTTTTTTAACTTAATTTTGGAACTGCAGTGCCATCCGCGGTTCCACAACAGTAGAGCGGCGAAGCTCTATGGTTTCTATTCTAATCATGTGACCGGAATTAATCCGCAGTTCAGATCTGCAGGTTCGTAATAATTTTCTTTTAATTACAATATGCACACCATTCTTTCCCATATAAACAGAAGATTAAACATATTTACAACTCACAACCACATTTTATTTATTTACAATAGAACACAAAACTTATACTACAATTTTCATGGAACTGCGAGTCCAGTTCAGAAACACAGACCCGCTCGATGTGTGAAGAGCAATCTAGCATTCCATTGGTTACTTTTAAACCACACCTAGTTTTGGGTAGGGCCATTCCCTAAAATAGTTATTATTTTGCTAACTCTTGAGGGAAAAGCATTTCAGCTGTGATCCTCCTGCTACAGAACATTTCCAGAATGGCTGAAGGGAGTGCTCCACCACCACCTGCATAGTCTCAAGAAATTCCTGATGAAGATGATTCTTAATAAGTGCTTCTTCATTTAGAAAAGAGAGTGATGTATGCAATGTTTTTACCATACCAAGTGGGGAAAAAAAAGCCAGTGCAAGAATTGTGAAATGCAACCTCTGTGAAAAAAGCTCTCTTGTGGTACATCAAAGAAATACAGCCACTGAGCTTTGAGTATGTGAAAACATCTGCGCACAATCCACAAACAGGCATACCGACGAATGATGAGAGAAACCGAACTGACACATTTTGATGCTGAACCTGGTACATCATCATTTAGCCAAGCTACTGCTCAGAATATCAGTACGCCAGTCGCATGCACAGAATTAGGTCAAATGTGAACATCCTGCAGCATCTGCTATAATCTTGTGGTTGCACAAGTTTAAAATGTCAATGACTTCTTTGGCAGATCTAAAACCACAGTTCCTAAATTCTTTTCACACGGTTTTTCTTCAAACTAGCTGTATTGCACAATGTTGTGCTTTTATACAAAAATATTGCATTTAAGTTTTTCTCGAGTTTCCAATAGATTTTCTGAAAAAAATAAAAATAAAAAACTTGTTCTGTCCAAAACTACAAAAACATGGTTCTTGTTAGAACCACCACTGAATCAAAGAGATGAGTTTGAGTATTTATTGCTCAGTATTTCCATACTTGTGTGAGCACATATATGACTTTTCATTTCCATGTATAAGTTTGTTTATCAGTTTCTATCTCTGTGTCTCAATCTATCCATAATTTTGTCACTGGGTGTGTAAGTGTATGTCTAAATCAATGTATATGATAGTGTCTAACCTGTATGTTTGAATGGAAGCATTACTAGATCACTGGCTTTGTTAGTTTCTGCATTGGTGTCTGCCTGGGCCTCTCTGTGCCCCACTACATGCATTACTGCATACCTAAGTGCCCTAGTAAATATGTCAGTATATCCCTGGATGTGTCAGTGTATGGATCACTGTCATATAGATATTACATCTATGCATTAAAGTGCACCTGGGTGTCTCAGTCAATGCATCGGTTCCACCTGGTTGTCTCAGTGCATACAATAGTGCATGCCAGGGTGTGTCACTCTACTCATTATTACACATCTGGGGATGTTAGTCTATAAATCACAGTGTGCATAGTTGGGTCAGTGTACAGATCAGTGTGTGCATAGGTGTGTCAGTGTATGCATCAGTGCATCTGTGATAGTGTTATTGAATTTATCAGTGTGATCCCTGGTGTATGGCTTGGTATATTAGTATCAGCATTGGTGAATACACAAATTACTTTGACTGTTTCACTAGATACAAGACTGACTGTATCTTTTCCTTAATAGCTATACAACTACCATATGGTCTAGTAGAGTGCATATGTACCTATGCATATTCCAACAACCTTTCATCTCAGTCACTAAAAGTCAGACCAACATATATAATCTTTTAATACAAATACACTCTCTTCTATTGTCTACATGCTTCTCACTTAAAGGGTGACTTTTCTTACAACACACAGTATAAACCTACTTAAACACATTTTCTAAAGTCAAGTGTACTTAAAAATAAAACTATGTACCTATGCTCCCAATTAGTACCGTAAACCTTATTTAAACCACAATTTATATAAATAAGAAACTACACATTGCATTCAGTATAATATATACTAAATTCATCTCTATTACGGCAACCTATGTGCTTGTATTCTCTATGTCTACATCAATATACAAGTGGTTGTGAATGTCTCTAAATGAGTATAAGACTCCCTTTATCTTCGTATTATTTTCTATCTCCTTAAAAGTATACATTAGACATTATACATGTACCTTAAAATAGCAAGTGCATTTTTAACACAATACGCATTAAAACACTTTTTTCTCTTCTATAGACAATGCAACATCCTCTTCAGCTTCCATACAGTAACTCTGGCCCCTTCACCTCCTACAGCAAAAAACAATACAACCTGCTCTCACCCAATCCCTTTTCTTACCTTTTAAAGAAATACACTTCACTCATATCAATGTCTAACTCATAGTGAAATAACCTCTATCATCTCTCAATATGTGTGACTCTCTACATGAATCCAGCATTGCATTTATACACACCCATTTCTATTTAGACAAACACATTACATTTGTAGAACTCAATATAACATTTTTAATCATTAAGTTACTCATTAGTGCACTCTCCATACTAGCTTCACCATACATGAGGGATTACTTGAATATACTGACAGAAACTGGAAACATTCATACAACCCCTTATCCAAGTTCAGCTGAATAGCTTTCTTAGATAATGAATTACTTGCATAATTCCTTTACATAATTCACCATCCTATTATTTCTATCTTTTATAGCATTTTGTGAACACACTGCTAACTTTCTTCAACCTAATATTAATGTATATTAATGTATATGTATATACTAATACTTTCTAAAAATATAATGCATTTCACTACACATACCTGAAAATTATCTTTCTCGTGCTCTATGTTTCTCTTTCAGTTAGACTTTCTTCTCACTGAATAAAGCTCAGAAAACCAACCACGAGAATGAAAGCCCACTCTCACAGCAGGCAGCAAGTAATGGCAAACTCTTCAACTCTTCTTTTAAGGTTACTGAGTCAGTAAACCAAACACAATCTCCTTTTCATGTTAATGAAATGTTCTACAACTTCTCACTGGTTTGTATAGTTAACCCTTTGCAGTGCAACTGAAAAGTTAGCCAATATGATGCGAGTTTCGCTGGATCCGTGGATCCACCAAGGCACTCAGCACTGACCCACTGTGGTAAATTTGTTGGTAGATCCTCAGATTCACAGGGAAGTTTAGGATATTTTTTTGATCTTATAATAAAAAAAAATCCATATAAACACTTTCTTTAGAACACAAAACCAAATCATACCATTAAATAATCATAATGAATCATTACTGCCTCTATAAATACATACATGGTAAAACGAAGTCACATTCTAATCTTTTTGTCTATTTCCTTTCCCCTCATGCTCCTCTAGCTCTGTTACCATGGTTACATAGTCTGCAACATTATGCTGCACCAGGTCACAAGTTTATAACGGTTTCTGATTAGAGAATGCTGAGTTTCAAGCCACATTTAGCAGGTATGGTTGAATTTGTTAGAGTAACCATATTACAGCTATTGTGATTGGCAATTTTTCTAAACCCAATCCAACATATACTTACAATTGAAATAACCTCACTACATACCTTCACCCAAAAAATATCTATAACTTCCAATGGAGTTGATTCTTCCAGACTGTACCTATTCCCCTCCATTTCAACTAATTTTCATTTCATACCAGCCTCATTCAACTACAGCCATCTTCTGTGTGCTTCTCCAGATTACCTCCAAGATGTTTGGAGTGTTGATTGTGGGTCACAGCTTTGTGTTTTAGGCCAGAGAGAGTGCAAAAAGAAGAGGTATTGACAGGGACTTAGGTTTGTCTAATGTTGATATTATTTGGATTGGCCAGAGAGGGTTAATGTGGCATCACTTTCTTCTTTTGGTTGAAACTCTTAAGGATTGCCAACATCCAGACTTTATTATTGCACACTGTGGGAGCAACGACCTAGGTGTAGTCATATGAGTTGGTTTGGAAGTCCTAAAGAAAGAAACAATTGGAAAATGAATGACACTCTTCCCACACACTGCCTTTATTTTTTCAAACATTTACCAAAGGCTGAAGTTGAACTGGTCAACTCAGTTCTGCCGACAAATAGATAAATCAAAGTAACATGTCAATAAAACTGCTTCTGCATTCCTCAGGGACCATAACATGATTTCTATATACCACAAGAACTTACGATTTAATTGGAGGTATATATAGAAATAATGAAGTTCACCTAACAAAAAAAGGCAACATACTTATTCTGCATAACTTGAGAGACTGTATCCACTATCATGTATAGTAATCACATACACATCGTAAACACAAAAGATCTTTTTGGAGCCAATCTATTACCCATATACCTTTATTTCTATTTATATACTTCTTTTTTCAAATCTTGCTCCGATCAGCGAATGGCTCCCCAGATCTCGTAAAAGGAAAAAAACACTTTTTTGGATGTGAGGGTGAATGTGAGAGTTTCTCTCTGAGTGTGAGAGTGAGTGTCAAACTATATCACCCCACGGGGTCAGGCAACCTGTAACCTGACCCCATCAACTCAATTGACCCCCCCACATTTCAGTCCCGGGGACCATTTACAGAGACATGAAAATGGCAGCCACAAAATTTCTCTCAGGTTGCAGGCAGCCAATCAAATTTTTCCAGTGGCGCGGGGATCCAGAGAGAATCCACAGCCCTATATATCTATATATTTTTTGGCCTCAAGGTACTCCGAAACTACTGAACATGTTTTCACCAAATCACAAAAAAGTGTGATCTGTGGAACAGAATCTAGCTTTGTGCCAAATTTGGTGTATTTCCGTACAGTGGTTCGGGCTGGAGGCGTGTCTGAAGGTCCTATGAAAGGATGAATGGGGAAAATGTGTTTTGGAGCCTCCCCTTTTTCTCAGCTCCCACTTGACAGATCACCCCAGAACTTTCCAGACAGAAGCTGAACTAAGCAAAGTATACGTTTTGAAACTTTTGTGGCGATTCATCAAACGGCGTCAAAGTTATTATCAAAATTAAAAATGCTTTTTGTATAGAAACTAGGTCCTCACTATAACTATCTAGTGGCAACCGGTAGCATATATATAAAATCATGCAGCTACTTGTCTGGTATTGTTAGAAAGACTGTTCTCACTTCTCAGCTAATTGCACAGAACTGTACCAGCCTATGCTCTGTCCTCCACAAAGAACTTTACCTTGACTCTACAATATTGTCATTTACTTTTTTGCATTCCACAGGCCTTCTCCTCTTCTGTACAAAAGCTCCATAACACTCCTGCTTGAAATAGTTCATCCCTGCACCCAAAATGGACATTCTGAGAAGAAGAATGAAGATACATCATCCTTTTGGGCATTTTATACAGTATAATTTTTTTCTCAACAATAATAATTTTAAGAACTGTGCATGTCCTCCATATTTCGTATTTTTCAACCACAGGTAACTGAATAATTAGATAACTTGGTACTCTTGGGCTAAAGGACTGTTTACAATTAGTAATTGAACTATCTCCTTTCTTCCAAAATAGATGTAATGATGTTCTGCTACTCATTGACTTGATGAATGCTGTGTTTGTTTTTGTCTTACCTTTCACCAACTTCTCCTTTCCCATCCATTCATGAAACACCTAACCTTCTCCCCCAGGTTGTGTGATCTAAAATGGGTCAAACACTTGGCAGGGTGGATATGGCTAAAGCGATGTCGGCTGGTACAGGATCTTTTTAACTCAGCAATAGCTCACATCACCCCTACTTCCTACCCATGCCTGAAAGGAACATCATCATAGTACAGAACCTTAGACCAATGTGCAAGGATAGTAGGTACTAGTGTGCACTATGGCCTGAGTCACAAAGGAGAAGTTACACTTTTCATGCTTACTCTTGCAGTAACTGTACTACCAGTAACCAGAAATTAACTTTGCAAGTAGTAACTAGCTAGTAGTGACTCCTTCTAAAGTAGTAGGCGCTAAATACTACTCACAAAAGTACTACTTGTAAAGTTACTGATAGAAAGGTTACTAGTCATAAACTTACACTGCAAAAGTAATGTAACATCAAATATATAACTTTACCATTGTGAATCAGACCTTGTGTTTCTTACAAATTATATGAACCATTAAGTGACCTTATCTTGAATCCTGACTCAAGGTTTCTGTAATTTTCGTTTATTTTAATTTCTCTTTATTTTAATTTAGTTTATTTTAGTAAATTAAATGCCAGCCCCCCCAAGGTTTCTTACTAGTTGTTGCTTGCTTGAAATTTTTACCATGGTGGTACAGTAGATTTTCCACTAACTCTGTTTTCTTTCAGTCTAGTTGCCTTTGATATACAATCCTCCTGAACAATCCTACAGTTGGAGTTCACCTCATAAGCATCATTCAGAATAGATGGGACCTCGTGTTGTGATGCCCTCCCTGTTAGCAGCAGCCCAGTACCACCAGCATTAAGAAGGCCCTTTGGGAAACCCTGCAGTAAGGTTTGTGAAGATTTAGAGAGGTAGCGGACATTGCTTAATCTATTCAAGTAAGAACTAGTTAAAAACGCAGGGGCATAATTATGAGTGATTTGTCCCATGCTTGCACCTCGCAATGCGGTACATGCATGGCTCAAACCACTGAATCATAATTTTTGAAGCCAAGCAAAATCACTTTGTGTAGCTTTGAATGGCTACGAAAATATGGAGTAAGGCAAGGCAGCACAAATCACTGCATTTCCTTACTCCCCGCAAGGAAGGCATTCCATGGACATTGCATGGGTGTTCCCACACAACTAACATGACGTTTGATTCATATCCAGATTTATCAAATCTTGGAATACGTCACAAAGATATGCCTCCTCAGGAGAGGTGTAACAAGGAGAAATATCTTTATTTATCTTTGTTTTTTCCTCTTTCTATGTGCGATGCATTTGGCAATGATGTGTTGATAAACATCATGCCTGAGGAGAAATACAATTAACTGTTTCCATTACCGTGGCTGACTTCATTGAAGACTAATGCGTATACATGGTCTGCATCCACACCCCTAAAAAGTCAAGGTTTCTTTGTAGCAACAGTGAAACATAAGAAAATTAAGGTACAAGCACTGATCCATGTGCTTCAGGATAAAGCATCAGGTGGCTGTTTTGTCAGCTTCAATATGGCTGCTGATATGGGACTGATTTCTGTGAATTATAACGTTAATGCTCATCACAAAATAGTAAGTCAATTTCCTTTGTTGTTTCATGGTTTAGTAAAGTTTAAGACTATGAAAGTAAAACTGCATATTAATGAAGATGTCCGTCCTTTTGCTCAGAGACATAGACAAATTGCTTTTCATTTACAAGAAGTATTGAAAAAAAACTTTAATCACTATTTAATTATGACATTATTGAGCGTTCCACTTGTTCAACACCATGGGTTTCTCCCATAATGGCAGTGCTCAAAAAGGACAGTAAACAGACTTTACACATCTGCATTGACAAGCGTCCGGCAAACAAAGCAATTGAATGAAAACAACATCCAGGTCTACACATTGGTGACATGATAATGCAATTGAGTGGTGCAAGGTCTTTTCTCACCTTGATTTAAATAAAGTTTATCATCCTTTGAAACTTGAAGAAAGGTGCAGGTACATTACCACCTGTTCTACAGGTGTTGGATTGTTTTGATACAAAAGACTTATGGTCTGATATAGAGTTTGGAGGACAGATTACTACATCAAGAACGTGATGAATATCCCATCCACCATTTTACAATGTCTATAGGATATAATGAAATCGTAATACAGCAGACGGATATCTATCATCTTTGTGACGAAGAGACCCTATCCACTAAACTCTAAATCAGGCCCTCAATTTTGGTGTGTCATCAGCTGCAGAACTCTTTCAATATGTTATTCAACATATCATACAACCTGTTGCGAATGTGTTCAGTGATAGCAATCACATATTTGTTTTCAGAGCTACACAGAAGGAGCATGATAAAGCTTTCACACAAGAATGTTGTTTTGAGTGTAGACAAGTATGAGTTCAACCAGTCAAAACTAAAATCTTTTGGACATATTTTTTCAGATAGAGGTATGACGTCTGATCCTGCAAAAGTTAACGCTCTGTCAAATGCTGATCCCCCACAAGTTTTTTCAATGGTGCGTTCCTTTCTTGTCATGGCCAGCCTCTGCTCAAGATACATACAAGGCTTTGGCACAGTTAGTGCTCCATTATGAGAAAATTCCTTTTCAATGGATCAAAAATGCCAATGAAGACGCTACTGAAATGGCATACTTCAATAAAACTTCATACAGACGTTGTTGTTGTTGCCAGCTAGGTCGGGTTAGGCGCTGTCCTTGCACAGAATTGTGGAAGCCCAAATGCTCGATGGCATATTGTGGCCTTTGCTAGTAAAAGTTTGTCCCAAACAGACCATGCTCACTCACAACCTGAGAAAGAAATTTTGGCTGTGGTATGGGTTGTGATTGTTTCCATGTATTCCCTTGTGGAAAGCAAAACCTTTCATGCTGGTAACTGATCATCAAGCTCTACTGACCATCTTTGGCAATCCAAAAGCCAAGATGCCTCCTCACATTGAACAAAGGGGACTCCGATTACAAGAATACGATTATACAATTGTACATCATATAGGAAAGGATCAGAATCCTTCTGACTACTTTTCAAGAGTGCCTATACAAGGTCATGGTACTTCATTCCAGACAGCTGAAGCCTACATTCATTTAATTGTCAAGTCAAGTACACAAGCTGCTATTTCGTTAGCCTAGATGATCACTACCATGAGCCATGACAGTGACCTGCTGAAGGACATAGTTACTTATCAGTCATGGAAACAACACGCTCAACCTCTCACCTATGATGGGGAATATCACACATACAAAAATGTTAAGGATGAATTGTCCATGACCCAAGAAGGACTCCCACTACTAGAGTCAAGAATCCTTATTCCGGCGAGTCTGTGACAGAAAGTAATTGAAGTGGATCACGAAGGACATTGTGGTATCATTGTCACAAAAAGAGCTGTCTGAGACCAAATTTGGTTTCCTAACTTAGACGAAAAAGGTGGACAGGAACTCGAGGTCTGTATACATGCAACTTCCTTTCTACCATTGTTGCTCAACATACTCTGAACATGTCAGAACTCCCTAAACATGCATATGAGAGAGGATACCCATGTATTTCTTCAGTTCATTGGACAATAAACATCACCTGATGGTGATTGTTTACGAATACTCATGGTTCCCTTTATTTGAAGATCTCTCATCTACAGCTCACAAATAAGTAATTGAAAAACGTTGTGGCATCAATTCAATTTGGGGCATTCCAGTCATTGTGAAGTCTGATAATGGTCCAGCCTTTAACAGTAAAGCTTTCAAAGAATTTCTGGCGCATCTGACCATAAAGCATGAAAAGAGTGCACCATTGTGGCCTCAGACCAATTAATTTGTTGAGCTTTTTATGAGTACGCTAAAAAAAGCAGTACAACATGCAACTGTTTACAAGCTTATCGTCCAACACCCTACTTGACCACACATGAAAATCCTATGACTTTGATGTTTTGGAGAGCAATGGCAACCAACTTACCTCATGGACCACCAAAAAGACCAGAGTGAGAACATGATTCATACAAGGAACTTGGTTAACAAGGAGAAAATAAAAGCGTACGCTGACAAGAAGCAACATGCAAATGACATCACATTTAAAAAAAGGTAATTGGGTGATTGCCCGGCAGATGCTGAAAAGAACATCTGATACATCATAGATGCTGAACCATTCCAAGTTGTGTCAACCAATGATAATATGGTGACTGCTCAGTGCCTTCAGAAGTCTGTTACCAGAGACTCTTCTCACTTCAGGCCTGTGATTCATCAGTCTTCAGCTCGAAATGGTGAAAGAAAGATTGACCCTAAGAACTCAGTGACTGCTGTTATTTCTTCACCATCCTTAGCAATCTCTGACACTGATATTGACAGCTCACAGTTTCCAGTAACCAGATTGGGTTGAATGATAATAGCGCCAAGAATGTTGATTGAAGAGATATAATTGTGCATTTTCTTCACGTATATTTGGGTGTGTCTACTGATTTTGTAAAACATTGTAATTTTTCATTTAACAGAGGGGGAGATGTAGTGTCTTGCAATTTTTAGGACAGCATCCTTTTGGCTTTGAACAGACTCCAAAGCAGTGTGGCTGAATGATTAGAATAGAATGTGATGAAAATTTGGTTTATAATGTGGGAGGTTCACAGGTATACACAAAGGAATAAATATATGTGATGTGCAGCTCTGTGTGTGGCATCATCATTGGCAGGTACCCAGGCTGAGGAGGACGCTACAGTTGGCACTTGGCAGATCCCATTGGTGGTCAATAGTTACAGAGAGTAGGACAAGGGCAGTAATGAGCTAGTATACAAGTATCACTGATAGGTGGCTAGGGCTGCAAAATTACATCAAGCAATAAAGTGAAACATATATAGTCAGTTTTCTGTGTTCACTCTGGTAGAAAGATATACTGGACTACAGGCAGAGGTACCCACTGAAGAATAAATACATGGCAAGGGACTTCAGGTAGGGAAAGTCTAGAAGGAAAAATGGATGTAAAATATATTGTGTGACAGCATCTTGTATCACTCTCATTACTATACCACAATGCTACACAAATTACTGATGTGAAGACAGATACTAAAGATAAAAGCCACAAACAAACTCCCCAAAATTCCCCTTTCAAAACTTCCCTTCCATCCTCTCCACTCACAACAGGCCCACCCTACTCCCCAAGCAAAACTCAAAAATTTCCCTTTCCCAAACTCCTCTTCCCACTCTCTCCACCCATGACAGGCCCTCCCTCCTAAATAAAAAAAAATGTTTACTAAAAGATGTCTTTGAAGGAATTCAGGTCCCTTTGGACCTCATCCACCACCTGGGCCAAATTCTGCTGATGCCTGATGAACGCCAGCTCATTGAGGATGTGGTGACGGAGGTCGTTGGCTAATAATGTTGCAGAAAGAATGCTTCTGGTGTTTTAGCCTCAGTGACAGTTGGGAACCCCGGCTGCTGATGGCAGCTGTGGCATTGCTGGATTGGTGGCAGGCCTGGCTTGTGGCCCAAAGAAGTAGAGGCCTTTGCCTCCTGCTCCTCCTCCTCCTCCTCTAAAGCCCCCTGCCAGTGGTATCGCTTGCCACACACTCCAACTTTTGGCACCACAGCCAGGCTATCTCCTGCTGAGATGGTTACCTGGCTTTAGCAGTAGGAGTAGCTGTATGAGCAAGAAGGAAAAAAACATGAATTGTGATACTCAGCACAAACAGTTCTTTAAACTGTCTATAGGAGCACAGTAGCAGAACATTGCTGGTTTCCTAAGGCCATTTGAATTGTTAATATGATTAGTCCCAGGGCTAAGTTTTTTCCCACATGTGCATTTTTTATTGTAATAGCACTGACTACACGGAATGAAGCCAGACCACCAACGTAATCAAAAGTGATTTTAGTTTAAAGGATTTCATAGGGTGAAATTGAACAGACACTTTATGTGTTAATAAATCAAATAGCTGCTATTAATGATGAGTAAGGTGTACATTTGTTGCTCAATTTCTCAACTACAAGTGCAACATTAATGGAGCAATGCTTATAGGGCTGCTACTCTGCAGCATGTTTTTGGGACTGATGTAGGCATGCTATTGACTTATGCTCAGTGGTCGAGGCTGTGCTCCTTGCTTGAAGTCCAGGTGATTCTGAGGGGGTGATGCTGGACTCCCTCGCAACCCAAGCACTTACCTCAGCATCAGAGTAGAGCGTCTGCACTGGCGCCAGTGCCCGAGGGGAGGAGGGAATGGGATTAATAAGAGAGAAAGATGTTTCAGTCGGATAATCTTCACCTGATCACTACACTGCTGCTTTAACCCTGATCACTGCTCAGTTGCTTTAGCAACGCGAGAATGCTATAGAGCTATTACACAGGGTATCTATCAAGAGAAAATAAACAAAAGTCTCTTTGTTCATGTGAGAGTTCACATATTACACATTATCCTAGAGTTGCTCTGTAGTCTCACACAAAACACACAGGATAGCGAATAGGAACTACACCCTATTCTTCTCAAGGTTCACATGTGTGGGAAATTCGTGGAAGAATGCACAATTCATTGAGAAATGCCATGATTTACGACAAGAGCAGTTGAGCTGTCTGCTATGGCACCAAACACTTTTTTTTATTATGATTCATAGAATAAGGGAAAAAGGGTTAACATCATGACATTATCACAATTAGAACACTAGTCATTAGTTTAAATATATTCATCAGTATTAATCCTAACACCTGGTATTAGTTCTTTTGTTAGTCAAATGTCTCAATGTCAAAAGTTTGCAGTTTTTAAATCATAGTGCGTTGTCTTTCTTGCTGCGTGCAACATGCCAAATGCCACAGTCTCTGTTTACACATGCGAGTTTATTTTCGAATCTTTGTAATGGTGACAATAGTGATTACATTGCCAACAACCATGGTCTTTTGTTGTAAATCTGAGTCTCTGTAGCAATAGCAATAGCCAAA
This sequence comes from Pleurodeles waltl, assembly GCF_031143425.1. Lineage (NCBI taxonomy): Eukaryota > Metazoa > Chordata > Amphibia > Caudata > Salamandridae > Pleurodeles > Pleurodeles waltl. Next base: position 236,090,474 of record NC_090436.1, read on the forward strand.
GCGATGATAGTGCCAACAACCAAAGCCCTTCTTTGTAAATGCAAGTCCCTGTAGAGCTAACAATAGCAATCGTGTTGTCAGCGCGCCGAACTATGCATTTGCATTAAACCTTAATCTGAGTCTCGTCTCTTGCAAGAAGCGGAAGATAGCAAAGGCAGAACTACGAAGACACAGGTCATTGGGAGGAGGAGCCACTATTGAGCAGTCGTAGTACATACAACTCGTCACAGGAGCCAGCACCAGAGGGAGCCATGAACAGGTATGTGGAGGAGATGTTACAAAGCTTTTCTAACCCCTTGCTCACAAGGGTGCCTATTTGTAAGCACTCATGCAAGCCACGTGGAAACCGGCGCATTGTATGTAAAGCATGCAAAGTTTGGTATTGAAGTTCTACCACTGCCACCAGGGATATTTACATTAACAGTGAACTCAAGAATACATTATAAGCCTACCACTGCCACCAGGGATGTTATGCCAATAAGGTGCATATATGCACATGTAATGATTCCTTGGGCGAAGCGCTTCATAAACCCCGGGGAAGAGGGCACTCTTTTAAAGGAAAAAGGCTCAGTTACTTTAGAGGTCCTAGCCCATGAGTTGGACATTACAGAGACAACCTGTAGTGAGTGAGTAATGCTGAGACTTGCAATTAGTAATTCTAATGGCCCTACTGTTCTCCTACTCCCTCTTCAATTCTACCCTGAGCGCAGACTCCAAAGTTAGAGGCTGTAGGAGGCTGGCCTGGCTTGTAGTGGGTACCAGAGGTACTTACACCTTGTGCCAGGTCCAGTTATCCCTTATTAGCGTAGAAGAGGTGTTTCTAGCAGCTAAAGCTGATAGAAGGTAGCTATGGCAAAGTAGCTTAGGCTGAACTAGGAGACATGTAAAGCTCCTACTATACCATTGGTGTCATATGCACAATATCATAAGAAAACACAATACACAGATATACTAAAAATAAAGGTACTTTATTTTTATGACAATATGCCAAAAGTATCTCAGCGAGTACTCTCAGTATGAGGATGAGAAATATACACAAGATATATGTACACAAACCAAAATTATGCCGATAATAGCAAAAGGAAGTAATGCAAGCAATGTAACGTTACAGCAGATTGCAATAGGAGCACATAGGTATAGGGGCAACACAAACCATATACTCCAAAAGTGGAATACGAACCACGAATGGACCCCAAACCTATGTGAGCTTGTAGAGGGTCGCTGGGACTGTAAGAAAACAGTGATGCTTAGAAAAATAGCCCACCCCAAGACCCTGAAAGGTAGGTGTAACGTGCACCTACTACCCCAAGAGAGCACAGAAGTCATGATAGGGGGAGTCTGCAGGAAGAACAAACACAAGCAAAGCAACAACAGTGGATTTCCGGACCTGAGTACCTGTAAGACAAGGGGACCAAGTCCAAGAGTCGCAACAGTGTCGAGAGTGGGCAGGAGCCCAAGAAATGCCAGCTAAGGGTGCAAGGAAGCTGCCACCTGTTGGAAGAAGCTTGGTGTTCTGCAAGAATGAAGAGGACTAGGAACTTCCCCTTTGGAGGATGGATGCCCCACGTCGTGAAGAAGCTTGCAGAGGTGTTCCCACGCAGAAAGACTGCAAACAAGCCTTGCTAGCTGCAAAGGTTGCAGATAGGGTTTTTGGATCCTGCTGTGGCCCAGGAGGGATCAGGATGTCGCCACTTGGATGAGGAGACAGAGGGGGCGCCCAGCAAGTCAGGGAGCCCTCACAAAAGCAGGCAGAACCCACAGAAGTACCTGAACAGGCACTTAGAAGAAAAGTGAACTGGAGTCCACCCGAAGTCACAAAAGGGAGTCCCACGACGCCGGAGGACAACTGAGAAGGTTGTGCATTGCAGGTTAGAGTGTCGGAGACCCAGGCTTGGCTGTGCACAAAGGAAATCCTGGAAGAGTGCACAGGAGACAGAGCAGCTGCAAATCACGCGATACCCAGCAATGCAGTCTAGCATGGGGAGGCAAGGACTTACCTCCACCAAACTTGGACTGAAGAGTCACTGGACTGTGGAAGCTACTTGGACAGAGTAGCTGAGTTCCGGGGACCATGCTCGTCATGCTGAGAGGGGACCCAGAGGACCGGTGATGCAGTCTTTTGTTGCCTGCGGTTGCAGGGGGAAGATTCCGTCGACTCACAGGAGATTTCTTCAGAGCTCGTGGTGCAGAGAGGAGGCAGGCTACCCCCAGAGCATGCACCACCTGGAAACATTCGAGACAGCCGGCAGGATGAAGCGATACAAGGTTGCTAGTAGTCGTCTGGCTACTTTGTTGCGGTTTTGCAGGCGTCCTGAGCAGTCAGCGGTCGATCCTTTGGCAGAAGGTGAAGTGGGAGATGCAGAGGAACTCTGGTGAGCTCTTGCGTTCGTTATCTGGTGAGATCCCCAAAGCAGAGACCCTAAATAGGCAGAAAAGGAGGTTTGGCTACCTAGGAAGGAGGATTGGCTACCAAGAGAGGAAAGAGCCTATCAGAAGGAGCCTCTGACGTCACCTGCAGGCACTGGCCACTCAGAACAGTCCAGTGTGCCACAAACACCTCTGTTTCCAAGATGGCAGAGGTCTGGGACACACTGGAGGAGCTCTGGGCACCTCCCCTGGGAGGTGCAGGTCAGGGGAGTGGTCACTCCCCTTTCCTTCATCCAGTTTCGCGCCAGAGCAGGGCTGGGGGATCCCTGAACCGGTGTGGACTGGCTTATGCAGAGATGGGCACCATCTGTGCCCATCAAAGCATTTCCAGAGGCTGGGGGAGGCTACTCCTCCCCAGCCTTCACACCTATTTCCAAAGGGAGAGGGTGTTACACCCTCTCTCAGAGAAAGTCCTTTGTTCTGCCTTCCTGGGCCAGGGCTGCCAGGACCCCAGGAGGGCAGAAACCTGTCTGAGGGGTTGGCAGCAGCAGCAGCTGCAGTGGAAACCCTGGAAAGGCAGTTTGGCAGAACCCGGGTTCTGTGCTAGAGACCCGGGGGATCATGGAATTTTCTCCCCAATGCCAGAATGGCATTGGGGTGACAATTCCATGATCTTAGACATGTTACATGGCCATGTTCGGAGTTACCATTGTGACGCTATACATAGGTAGTGACCTATATATAGTGCACGCGTGTAATGGTGTCCCTGCACTCACAAAGTCCGGGGAATTTGCCCTGAACGATGTGGGGGCACCTTGGCTAGTGCCAGGGTGCCCACACACTAAGCAACTTTGCACCCAACCTTCTCCAGGTGAAGGTTAGACATATAGGTGACTTATAAGTTACTTAAGTGCAGTGGTAAATGGCTGTGAAATAACGTGGACATTATTTCACTCAGGCTGCACTGGCAGGCCTGTGTAAGAATTGTCAGAGCTCCCTATGGGTGGCAAAAGAAATGCTGCAGCCAATAGGGATCTCCTGGAACCCCAATACCCTGGGTACCTTAGTACCATATACTAGGGAATTATATGGGTGTACCAGTATGCCAATGTAAATTGGTGAAGTTGGTCACTAGCCTGTTAGTGACAACTTTGGAAAGCAGAGAGAGCATAACCACTGAGGTTCTGGTTAGCAGAGCCTCAGTGAGACAGTTAGTCATCACACAGGGAACACATACAGGGAACATACTTATGAGCACTGGGGCCCTGCCTGGCAGGGTCCCAGTGACACATAGACTAAAACAACATATATACAGTGAAATATGGGGGTAACATGCCAGTCAAGATGGTACTTTCCTACAGAGGCTGATAAAATCTGGCTGATGGGATACTCCGTCACACGTGTGGAAAATGGATATGCTTTCTGCCGTATTAGACAACGTATAGAGTATAAATGATGCACTGTAGTATAGTGGACGGGATATATTATTTTATTTGTCAAGTTTGTCACAGGGTATCCCATCTGCCAAACTCTAAATCAGGCCCTTAGTCCCATATTACACACATGTTCTCAACAATTACCTTCACTTGGCAGTATGGAGTTAGGTTATAGGGATTTGGCTAGGTAGAGGTTTGATTATAGAATGGGTGGGTGTCACACGTCATATACTATACTTTTACTTAGTCAAATTGGTTATCAAAATGAAAAATTGGAGCCGCAAATCTATAATGGAAGCCATGAAATATAAGTCATTTGGGCAGAAAAATGCGGCACACGCAGAGATGGAATTTACATTTTTCAGTAGGCTGGGACAGAAATAATGATTAAGTGTAGTAATAGAAGGTGACCAAGTGTGCTCTGGGAAACACACCTTGTCTAGAGATTGTATTAATTACAGACTTTGCTCAGCGCTGTTAACGAAAGCAGATGCACATTTCACCTCCTACTCTGTAGAGCTGAATTGAACTGTGCTGTAGCTTAGGTGGCAAAATGCTATGGACTGGGAGATGATGGGCTGGATATTTGCCACAGTACATAAAATTAAGGGGCCAGATCTACAGAAACTGGTGCAGCGCGGTGCTGCGTCAAATATAGCAGCGCCACTCTGTGCCAGTTTTAAAAAGCAAGGATGTGCTGTATTTACAAGAATATGGTGCACCCCTGTGTTTTCCCACAGTGCAAGAGTGTCTGCGTTGAGGAGAGTGATTGTTTATATGCAGGAAGGTGCCCCTTCCTGCACATAAACAATCTACAATGGTGATTTGGCACTTCTATGTGTGCTGCAGATTGTCCTTTTTGAATGATTGTTTATGTGCTGGAAGGAACACCTCCCTGCACAACAACCATTTATGCCTTTTTCTCTTTTTATGTGTGCTGCAGGATGCAGCACACATGGAAAAAGCAAAAAATGAGGAGGAATAGAAGTAATCCTCCTTGTTGTGCCATGCTAATGGCATTTTTTTTCTTAGTTTTTGACATTGCCACAGATTTACACACATATTTGGTAAATCTGGGGCGGGGTCAAAAGCAAGGAGTGTTGTGGTGGGACGCCCACAGCTACACCAATTGCATGCCCCTCTGAGGCAGAAAACTGTATCGGAGGGGCCCACTTTTTTCAAGTCAGTGTTAAGACATAAAAAATGGCTTACAGCCAGCTTGTAAATGTGGAGCACTGCTCAGCGCCACTGTAGCGTCGCTAAAAGTGATGCTGAGGTGGCGCTAGGGCCTTGTAAATCTGGCCCATAGTATTCTCAATAATAAAGCAAGGTGGCTTACTACTATTAGAGTTGGGATTGCTTGTCTACAGACATGGTGTTTTTGGTTTGCCAATAATTTTGACACCATTTCACAAATTTCCACAAAACGTTCCCAAAAAATGCAAATTTGCTTCAGCTTCTTCCTGGAAAGTTTCAGTGTGATCTGTCAAGTGGGGGGGGAGGTGAAAAAAGGGGTGCTAAAAGCAAATTTCCCCATGCATTTTCCATTGAATTGGTTAAGCAGTGCTACAGCAAAAACTGCTGAATGTAATTGGGCCATATTTGTTAGAGTCTACATATTGGTTCGTAGACTGTGCTTTTTGTGATTTGGTATGACTCTGTTCAGTATTTTTTGATACAATTTTTGTATATCTGGACCCATAAATCAGAGGAACTCCCATAAGACTCTCATGGGAGAGTCAGTTAAAAAAAGAGCATTCTGATTGGCCAGGAGAGCTGTTTTTCTATTAGGCTATCTTGCCGCAGGGGCATTGAGATGCCTGTTGGAGCAAGCGCTATGTTTGGCAATCAGCAACATGAGAAGAATGTTGCTTGCAGCCATTACAGGACATGGGGACTTAGGCCATTTAAACATGGTGGGATAGCCCACCGCTGACCATTCTGACGGTTGACGGAAGACCGCCAGTGGCAGCGGCAGGCATCCTGCTATATTCTGATGCATGGAGCATGCACCATGCTGGTGGTCAGTGGCGGGGGTGGATTCTGCTCCACCCTCACTGACACGTCAGTCCAGACACCATCACGCCTTTAATGATGCAGTCCTAAATGTGGCAGTGTATGGAAGCACAGCGATGCCGGTGGAGCAGCATCCTAGGAGCCCCCTCCTCCCAGAGCAGTGCCATGGAACAGGTAAGTGCTACCCAAGAGGAAAGGGGAAGAGGGGGGGTGTGAGGGTGTGTGTTGAGTGAGAGAGTGTGTGCATGGGGGTGTGTGTGTGTGTTTGTGAAGGGGGATGTGCGTCTGTGTGTATGAATGCGTGTGTGTATGTCGGAATATGGGTGCATGTGGGGGGGTTGCAAATTGGGGGGACTTGTATGGAGGTGGCGGGTTAGGGATGTTGGGGGGGGTTGGGGAGGGCCTATAGGGAGATTGGAGGGAGGAGGGATGGGGGGCAATTTTCAGGGTTCGGGGTGGGGGCGGATCTAGGGGCTTGGGGGGGTGGGTGGGGGTTGTGGCAAGGGGAGAATTCCTGTCACCCATATGCTTTCCGCCAGGGATTACCTGGAGGGGTATCCCGCCAGGAAATCCCTGGTGGAAATGGGAACATTATCCCACCGTTGGTCTGGCCTCCACCGCTGGGTCGAAAGTGCCTACCATTGGCCCGGCGGTCGAATCCGACCTGGCGGTGGGTAGTAGTGAACTGGCTCCTTTACTACTGTTTTTATTATATAGTGGTCTGAACCACCATGCCATATGCAGTAATCACCACCACCGCTGGTGGATCGGTCATTACCACCATGTTTGAAATGAGGGCCTTAGCCTCTTGCACTGAAGTTAAATAGAAAATAATCTATGGGGACAGAATAGGGATACACTGTCCCTCATGGTCCTCTCACTGGGCCTAGAGGGATGGTGTATCCCCTGGGACAAAATACAAGCAAATTCAGCAGTTTCTGCTGCAATCTCACAGAAGTCCAGTGGGATCGTGGCAAAACGTTTAACAAATTGGAGATGCTATCTATCTAACTATATATATATATATATATATATATATATATATATATATATATATATATATATAAATATAACAGAACTGACCTTTGACCGTCTTGAAGGGTCAAGATGCTTGACTGTTCGAAGGTGGTAACAGGACGCCCAGTCACTGAGTCGGAGCTTGGATACGGCACACCGGTAAAATATTGCACACAAGGATCCACGGCTTAAATTGGTAAACAATGAGCCTTTCCCGACCGACTACTAGTAGGTAGGTATAGTTTCCATAGGAAAAGCGTTTTTTGACTTGGCTATATCTTTGGCAATAATTTTATGAATCTTCATGAAATTTTCCAAAAGAAGTGTCCTCTAAGATCTTGGGGTATTTGGAAAGTTGATTTGTCAAGGTAGGGCCGAGGGAAGGAGGGGGGTAAAAAAAGTATGTTTCCTATGATAATTCTCATAAGGATTTTGAACACAATTACAGCCCTGGCAGCTGGACAGAATACACCAAATTTGGCAGAAAGTTCCTCATGGCAATACCGAGCCTGAAGAAGGAGGTCCACGTGGACCACCTGCCCCAAGGACCACCACCTCCCCAGGCCCGAATACTCATTGTAAAACATGGAGGGGGCCACACAGCCCCCCTACCTGGCTATATACAGCCCCCGGAGACCACCACCTCCCTGAAGACGGCCCATGCAAAAGAAAGGAGGAGTTCCAGCCAAGCAAAACCAAACACGAACTCCGCTTCCAGCAAGTGGAAGCTGCCACAATGATCCTGCTTGCTGGAAGTACCATTTTTATCTGTTTCCCTGCCCGCAGTCATGTCAACAGGGAAACAGATGAAATATTACTCCTGCATGCAGGGAGATGCATATTTAGCAGCTCCCTGAATGTGGGGAACCGGCATGGACCACAAGGGCCTTGAGGCTCCTCCCATGGTCCCGGACATTTTTTGAAAAAAATCATGTCCTCTTTTTGGATAAATGTGCAGGGCAGGAATCATTCTGGCATGATGTTCTCTTCACAGAAATAAACCTCAACGGGAAGCACCTGTAAATATAAACAACGCAGGTGCCCATGTTGAAGCAACGCTTCTGTAAAGGACTAATCATCCTAACTTTTTGCTCTTGACCAAGTTAAATCAAGTCTCTTCTTCAACATTTCCACCTTGAAAAGTTATCGGTAATCCTTGATGGAGGTGTTTGCTTTCTTGCTTTTTTCAAGTGCAATAATCTAGGTGGTGACTGCAACCAGTGGGTTTTATGTTTGTCATCTGCTGCTCAGGCCAGAGATCAAGTTATCCCTTCCAGAAACTACATGTCTGGAAAATAGACTGGATGCCCCTCCCCATACCCCCCCCATATAAATTAGTGGAATACAACGTCTTCCCACCCTTTTCCCAGGATGATGGAAAGCTTACTAAATGGATCCCAGAGCGCATTTCACAACGATTTTGGAGACATATTCTTGATGCAGATGAATATGATCACATCTCCATCAAACAAAGAAACACTTCTGATAAAGTACAAATCTTCCAAGTGTGTTTTCTCTGCAGTTCCACCTTGAAATGTTACGTGATGAACAGGCCTAAGGAAAAATAACATTGGCTAAGATAGAGACACACAAGGTCACTGGAGACATTACCTCAGTGTCCTTTACGGAACTGTAGTGTAGGAGATGAAATATACATTCATCTAATGATGTAGCACTTACCAGTTATTTCCCTGTTGGGTAGACATTCTGCAGACAATGTTGGCCTCTTGCTGGCATTCTAGCATTTGTTACAGAAATTAAACCTCAACGGGAAGTACAGATATAAACAAAGCCGGTGCCCAAGTTGAAGCTCCACTTCTGTAAAGTACTAATCATCCCAATGTCTTGTGCATGGTCAAGGCAAAGCAAGTGTTTTTCTCTATATTTCCACCTGGAAACATTATCTGTAAACCTTGATGGAGGTGTTTGCAACCTTGCTTTTTTCGATTGTAATATCTCATGTAATGACTGTTATGAGTGGGTTCTTTCTTGTCATCTGCTGCTGAGACCAGAGATCTTGTTCTCCCTTTTAAAAACGACAGTTATATAAAATTGCCTACAAGACCTGCTCTTTTGGCCCCACACCATATACATTAGTGGTATGCAACGTCATCATGTCATTTTCCCAGGATGATGGGACTAAAAGGACTTCCCGAGTGCATTTCTTGCCGATTTTGGAGGCATGTTCTTGATGCACAGGAATATGATCACATCTCCACCCAACACAAAAGCACTTAATGAGTTTATTGGGGTTGGTTGGTCAGAGGGGGTAAGCCACAGGGCCTGCCCCAGGCTAGGCTGTGCGGCCAATCCCTGGCACTGGGTTGGGAGGTTGTAGGGAGGGTTGCAGGGCTTGGCATCAATCTCTGTTGTTACGTGCCATGCCGAAGTAATTAACATAAAATTACTTAACGTTAGAAAAAACATAGAGATTGACTGAAAAAAAAGACATATATATATATATATATATATATATATATATATATATTTATATATATATAAATATATATATATATATATATATATTGCTTGACCATTCGAAGGCAGTAGCAGGACGCCCAGAATCTGAGTAGGGACTTGGATACAGCTGCCCCAGTAAAATATTTCATGTAAGAATCCACCACTTAATGAATAAATGAATGAATAACCTTTATATGCATGATTATTTAAAACCATTGCAAAACACAATAAATGTCAATTATTAAGACTGCTGCAAAGCTAAAAATTACACTTCGTCATAAAAAGCTATATCCTTCTCAACATCTATCATCACGCCTTTACCTGATGTTCTCTTAGACTACAATAAACTCAAATCACAAAGCATGGTACTTGTTATAAAATGCTATATGGCATGGAGATCATCTTTAAAAATATAAAATACAAACTCCTTACAGTACATGTTAATAACTCATTTCCTAAAAGTGCCCTGAGTCTACTGAAATTATAAATTCAGGGTACACTGCAAAATGTTTATTAGAAAATGTTATATGGCTGGAAGCTGCTATATATATGAAATGTTGGATGCCTACAGAACATAAGTGAAAACTGATTATTGCATGAATGCTGATAATTATTATCTAAAAAGGAGTGTAATAAATATACTAGAAAGTATAGAGTGAGAAAAATATGTAACAATATATGTAACATTTTTCCAAGACCTTAAGATGGGAATACAGGTGCCCTACAATGCAGTATCTGCCTCTATTCAGCACCGTCCCCTTATACCAGTGCACTGATGTTCAGGCACTACCTTCGGTCTCATGAGTAGGTGCTAGTGCAGCGAGCAGTTGTCCTCCTCGAAACTACTCGGGGTTAACATTTGGGGGGATATGTCAGCCACTTAGTTAACAACGTTGCTTTAGGTGCTGCCTCCCCCTTTTTAAATTCTGTACATTGGTGGACGCATGCTAGCAGTAGATTTTTTCTCATGATGATAAAAAATATCCAGAAGCGGGCCAGCTCCATGGGAGTCTCAGCAGTTAATATGTATTTAACAGCTTCTTTACATGTCCTTAGGCCATATTTCAGAAAAAGAGATTTTAAAAGTCGGTGTCTCTCAGCAGTATATTAAGTGACTAATGGATTCGATATGAGAGTTGCTTAGAATACATTCCTGAGAGTGATCCCCACATTGACTTCCAACTGCATCTAAATTCCCAGGGAGGTAATGTTAGGAGCTGCATATGTAAAATGCTGTGAAAAGTTTGAACTCCCAGAGCTGCTCTCATATACAGCTGGAGGTTGGCAGAGCTATACAACTCAACTAAGCCCTCTACCCCCCTAAATTTCCCTGATTATGGCAATATCCTTTTCTCTGGAGATATGCATGCCATGATCTTTCAATCTTTCCAGGTGGACCTTCAATATTAGGGGATACGATGAATACATGGGGACTAGGTCAAAGAATTGCTCGGTTTGCCTGAGATAGATGGCCCAGCTACTAGAAACATCTTCAAAGATTACTTTCAACGAGCCCCTCAAACTATTGGCATTGGCCCTGGAGACACCATGAAATAGCTTAATTAAGTCCATTTTGTAATTTATATCCATACTTGTTATGTTGAATTCTAGGCGTATCCCTGCATGTCTGGTAAACTTAGGGATTTGAAAAATCCTTTTATAAGCTCTCATTTGACATTTCTCCAGTGTTTTAGTTATCCTACCAGGATATGCTAAATGTCCATAAGTAATGGTGGGTAAAAGTTTTGCTTTTATGACGCTCCTGATTGATTCTGATGTAGGTGCTTGGAGCCGAAGATAGAGTTTGGCTAAAGCATAGGTGGTTCTCCCTGCCTTAATTCTTAGTGCTGTTGCCTGGTGTGCTATTTTACCGGCATTGTATAGCCACAATCCGAGGTACTGATACTTTTCTTCCGTATCTGTTCATAATGCACTACGCTTCCACACTCTTGGATATTTGTGCGTCTGACGTCCAAACACCAGAACCTTGTTTTTTTCTGCATTAATCTTCAGTGTGTTTTTTTTGTTGTAGTCGTGCAAGATGGCCAGGCCCCTTTTCAAACCTAATTGAGTCTGGGCAAGCAGGACTAAATCGTCTGCGTATTGGATTATAGGAAGCACTGTCTTTTCCAGGTTTGGGGGAAATGTATTTCTTCTGAGTAGGTCCTTACCAAGGTCGGTCGTGTACAGATTGAAAAGGGTCAGAGCGATGACATCCTTGTTTTAGTCCTTTATTGGTATATATTCTTTTGGTCACATGCGTATTCAAGATCTTAATTCTCACCCATGTGTCAGAATAAAGTGCCATTATTACCGCCAATAGATTCCCTGGTATTCCCCCAGATGGCCACCTTCTTCCACAGTGTATGACGTACTACGCCATCAAAAGCCACACTGTAGTTGATGAAACACACAAAGAGAGGTTGAGCAGCTGGTTTCAAGGTTTTCTGTCCTAAATATGTGAGTGCCAGCACCTCATCTAGAGTGGATGAACATGGCCTAAATCCTGTTTGGAACGTTGGTATAATATTATTTTCTGTGATCAGGTGTTCCAGTTCTCGAAGCAGGACCTGTGCATAGGCCTTGCCATCCACATCCAATAGAGCTAATAGCCTGTAATTTCCCAGGAGAGTGGAGTGTCCTTTTTTAAAGATTGGATGCAATATTGAGCCTTTCAAGGCTCCTGGGATGCCTGGTTGACGTAGGCAGTTGTTGAAAAGAGTGGTCAAGGGGACGTCCCAGAAGTCTTGGTCATCCTGAAATATGCTCCCGGGTAGGCCATTTGGGCCTGGGGCTCCATCCCGCCAGATGCTGCGTAGGACCATTTTAGTCGATTTGGTTGTGACCGTTAATATAGTATTTTCTAGGCCATCCAGATCAAATTACGTCCCCATAGTGCCCTGAGCTTCAATGCACCCTGAATCCACATAAAGGGAGACCACGTGTTTTAACCAAATGCTGGCAGCCGTGTTCTAATGAGTTAATGTAATCCCAAAACGTTCTACTCTTTTTAGGGGGCAACAAAGCTTGTAGGTGGATCCAGCGTTCTTCAATCTCCTTCTGCTTCAGTTTTCATACCTTTCCCTTGAGGTCTTTACTTGCCTGTCTCTTGAGACTTTCTACTGCCAGGGGTTTATTCCTTCTATATCTTTTTTCTAGCTGCTTACACTATCATTTGTTCTGTAAATATTATCTTGTTGTGGTGGACAACCATGCCTTTTGTCTTTTGTTTTCTGTGAACCCTTGTTGCACTGGGCAGCTTAGTGAAGAACGTAAGTTCTTTATCATATGTGCCCACTGCTTACCAATGTCCCTCTCAAGTTTCGTTATGCCACTGCTCTAACTTGTGCCCTCACCGTGCACTGTGTACTACCCCTTTTTTTACATCACTCATAACATCTTCCATGACATCATTGATAATATAACTGCAATATTTCATATATTAAATTATTGATGAGAAAACTGTGCATGGGGGAGTGCAAGTTATAGTTACCTTAGGGCACAAGCTATAGTTACTTGAAATAACTCTAACTATAACTTCTGAATATCTATAGTTTTCTAGTTTGAAATATGATCCTAACAATAACAACCCTGTAACCTTTGTTTTTTTAAGTGTGTGTATATATGAATGTATATTTGTATATATATACAAATACAAACACTCTTTTAAACTTAACTTACCTGCAATCACTCTGCTTCATAAAAGTAATTAGTAATTAAATTAATAAAATTTGTAGGAAACAAAAATATTAGTCACCAACCTCCTCAACCCTGGCACCTAGCAGGTTCACCAGGTTTAGTTCTGGTTCAGTATGTCCAACCAGGGTTGCGTAAGAGCACTGATTCTCCTGCAGGGCATAAACCTTTCAGGCCTGCCTCCTGCTGTCTATATGCAGGGGATGTGGCAGTACACTCAAAAGATGAGTGTGGTCACCTAGCAAAAAATAGGGCAGGGCTGGCTTCCACCAGTGGGGGTCGCCCACAGGGGCTGGTGGCACTGCCTGCTACTGCCATCAGGACTGGTAGTTGGACTGGACTGGGAAGCAAAACAGGAGGACAGAGAGATCAAGTCAGGAGCGGAAATCAAAAACAAAGTACAAAATTCAAAAGCAAAGTACAAAAAGTGACAAGTACTACACACGAAAATGTAAATAAACACAGGGAAAATCAGTAAGAAATAAAATTAAGTATTAGGCCTCGACTGTATGGAGAAGTGGTCTGCCATGCCACAGTCACCAGCACAAATCCCGGTCACTCTCACCTGGCCCACAGGGATCCTTGCGGGTTCAGCATGTAGCCCAATTGTTGTGAAATAAGTGGTGGGTACCAGTCCAGCTCAGTTGTAGAAGAATGTATGGGCTCACTAAGGAAGCAGCTGTCATCTTGAGGTGCCAAGCCATGTCCCCTTTGGCTAGGAATAGTTAATCCGTCATACATTATTTTCTTTCACAATAGCTAGTATAGAAATTGGTAAAACAGACACTTCTTAGGTAACATTCTCTCTACATCCACGGACATATGGGATATAAAATCTACAGCCAAATTACATTCACAAGAGACATACCTTAACCTAAAGATGTACACTTTATTCTAAGCATCCATTTAACTATGTAGGAAGTAGTGCATTTCAACCATCCGGACATTCGCCCCGAGTGCGGACTTAAAAATACTACTCGTAAATGCCCTTTGTGAATTTCCAAAATCATAAACTTAGACGGTTGGTCTGAGTTTAGAACAAATACTAAATTTACCTTTGTGAATCGGGCCCCTTGTCATCATTGAAGAATATTTATTCATATACTGGCCAATGCCTCCAAAGCTAATCTCTTAGGGGAAAATCAAAATTATCTCCTTATACCAAAATTCTAAATTACCACATTCCAAATGTCTTTAAGAATGACAAAATAACAAAGGGGATAAAGGGAGTAGGATAAACATATGGAGTAATGGGCAAGGAATGATAGGTATACTAAAACACTAGGCATGTTACATCTATTGACTCATAACCCTAGATGTATGTATTTTTCTTGTTTGCTTTAATACACAGTTGTACAGATACCAAAAGTACACATACACAAATTATTTGATTTAATATTTCTTTACCCCATCAGTTAATATACAGATGTCATGTTTCTTATACTTATAGTTACTTTACGGCATGAGTTATAGTTTCTTCAGATAAGTATAACTATACCTGCTTAATTTCTATGGTTTTGTGTGGGTAAAATGTGACGCTAACTACATCGTCCCTGTAACCTTTGTTTTTTCCGTTACTTTTTTTTTTACAAAAAGTAATTTATAAATACCCTACGTTAATACAATAACCGCTGTGTGCTGCATTCAGTCATGCACAGCAGGGGTTGGCCGCAGGGACAGGCTTGTGGCCACCCCCCATGCACCCAACCCCACACCACTGTGCTTGGCCTTGTGCACAGTGTGGGGTACCCGGTACCTGAAGGTCATCCCCCTGAGGCCATCCCTCTGAGTCAGTGACAGCCCCCATGGTGGACAGGGAATCCAAAGCCCAACAGGAAAAAAACAACCTTACAAAGCCCCAACCTAGTTTCCAGGGTAAGGATTCCCAACACCAAGGTGAGAAAAAGCTGTGGATCTCTACAGGGAAGTCTGCAGAGGGGGTCTTTGTAAATGCTATGCATGTGATCATGTGGGTCACTTGAGGTGGGTTCCTAAGTGTCCCAAGCGGGCACCCACTGGTGCACCGTGACAGGGTAGGCCAGTGTAGCGTTTGGAGAGGAGTGGGTCACAGAAGAAGTGTGGGGGCCAGCTGAGGTGACCCTTTTCTCACTAGGGGACAGTGAGATGGTCAAGAGGACTCTTGTGCCTGAGATCACTAAGAAATACAGGCAGTGGGTGGCCATCAATGGACAGAGGATGGAGGCTCTGAGAGACACTGGAGCCAGTGTGACTACTTTCAGGTGTCACCTGGTGTCAGAAGAGTAGGTGGTCCCTAATGTACTTTACCAAGTAGTTGCTGTAGATAACTCAGAGTGCCTATGTAAAGTGGTGCAGGTTCCCTTTGAATGGGGGTTTTTAGGTTCCTTGAGGGTAGCTGTGAGTCCTACCATGCCTGTCGATGGTCTGATAGGTAATGACCTGGAGGATTCCCCTTGGAATGAGGTGAAACTCCGGTCACACTTGGAGATGTTGGGTCTGGCTGGGTGGGCATGCGTGACTACCCAGTCTATGGCAGCCCGTGAGGGTGATCAGGAGGCCCTAGAGCCTGAAAGAGTGGCCCAGGTGCCTGCCAGGAAGAGGATGGGCAAGGGACATTGGAAACCCACCCCAGCAGTTCCCACAGTCTGGGAGGAGGATGAACCTGAGGGGGATGCCCCAGATCCTACACGGGAACAAATGGCTGAACTGGGATTTTGCCCAAGCGGACCCATTGGCAGCATATAGGGGGTACCACCAGGAAAGAGTACTGTGAGGCAGAGAAGTCATGCCCTTCTCATGAGGGTCTGCGACAGCAGGCTGCAGACCAAGCATCTGACAAGGAGTCTTGATTCAGCTGGATTTCCTGGGAGGATGGCCTCCTGCATAGTGAGGTTGCTGAGCCTGGGGCATCACATGTGCTGGTGGTACCTGAGCACTTCAAAACCTTCCTACTTGAGCTGGCATGTGATGTGCCTTTGGCAGGATAATTGGGGCAGGACAAAGTTTTTAAGAGGATTGTCACTTCTTTTACTGGCCCCAAATGTGCAGGCACTCTGACACCTATTGTAGGTCTTGCCAGACCTGCCAGGCAAGTGGCAAGAGTGGAAGGAGATGCCAGGCTCCCCTCCAGCTATTCCCTGTCAGCACCCCTTTTCAGTTGGTAGTAATTGACATTGTTGGGCCCCTGGACCCTAAGACAGCCATCAGCAACCATGCCACCCGGTACCTGGAGGCCATCCCTCTGAGGTCAGTGACAGCCCCCATGGTGGCATTTATGGGGATTTTTACTCGCATTGGGGTTCCCCAAGAAGGTGGTGTCTGACCGGGGTACCAAATTAATATATCTACCTATCTGAACTCTCTGTGGAAAGAGAGTGGGGTAACCTACAAGTTCACCACTACTTATCACCCCCAAGGAAATGGGTTGGTTGAAAGGTTCAATCGCATCCTGAAAGGCATGATTATGGGGGTCATCCCGCCGCTCGCCAAGCGGGAACCGACAGAAGACCGTACCGCGGTCAAAAGACTGCGGCGGTCATTCTGAGTTTCCCGCTGGGCTGGCGGGCGACCGCCAGAAGGCCGCCCGCCCGCCCAGCGGGAAACCCCCTTCCACGGGGATGCCGGCTCTGAATGGAGCCGGCGGAGTGCAGTTGCGACGGGTGCAGTTGCACCTGTCGCGATTTTCAGTGTCTGCTATGCAGACACTGAAAATCTTTGTGGGGCCCTGTTAGGGGGCCCCTGCAGTGCCCATGCCATTGGCATGGGCACTGCAGGGGCCCCCAGGGGCCCCACGACACCCGTTCCCGCCAGCCAGGTTCTGGCGGTCAAAACCTATGACCGCCAGGGTCGGAATGACCGCCTATGTGTCTGTCAGAACCCATGAGGCATAAGTGGGACATCCTCCTGCCATGCCTTCTCTTTGCCTACTGTGAGATACAGCAGACAGGACTTGGGGCCAGATTTACAAGGCCCTTGCGCCCCTCAGCACCACATTTGTGGCCAAAATGTTGCTGCAACTGTGACTCTAATGGGCCACTATCATAACACCATATTTAAAAGGTGATGCAAATTAGGTCTGTGCCACCTTGTAAACCCTTTGCGCCACATTATGTAAAATACATGCTTGATGCATGAAAATAGAGCGTTCCCTTGTAAGAAGGTCGCTAAAAATGGCACAATGGAATCTACAAGATTCCATTGTGCCATTTCTAGCGTGATTTTTAATGCCTGCTTGAAGAAGACATTAAAATGAGGCTCCCATTGATGTTAATGGGCCTCCTAACACTACCTTGGATTAGCGTCTCTTTTTTTACACTAATCAAGTATAGCGTTACAATAGCGAAAACAAAATGACACTATTGCCCCTAACATGTGCCATGGTGCGCCGTATTTTAAATGCAGCGCTACCATGGCGGCAATAGGAGATGTAAGGGGGCCGCAAGAAAAGTGGGGCATCACTAGTGACGTGCCACTTTCTTGTAAATATGCCCTTTTATTTTAGCCCCTTTGAGCTGCTGTATTGCCAACCTGTGAGGGGACTTCTGAGTCTGGTGAAGGAGGACTGGGAGAAAGCTCTGAGTAGCCCCCCAAGACATATTTAGGTATGTCCTGGCCTTTAGGAACCAGACTGCCTGCTTCAGGAAACACGCTCCGGCGAACTTAGAAGCCAGCCAGGAGGACATGAAACGGTGGTATGACCAGAGTGCCACTCTGGCTGAGTTTCAGCCAGTAATGGCATGGCACATGCACAGGGTAGTTTAACATGTGTCATGCATTTGTCAATCATATGTGTACCTTTTTGTCAAAATGTGCACATCTGCATTGACACAATTGTGAAAATGTACCTTGTCTGGCTGACTGCATCCCCTAACAGACCACCACTGTCATTGGCACCATTGTAATACAGCAGCCTGGAGACCATTGACTCAGTGGTCTTTTGAGGACTGCTGCGGATTTGGTGGCAGTCCGACCACCAAACCTGTGATCAGGCCCTTAGAATAAGGGCCTCACTATGAGTGTGGTGGTGCAAGGTGCGTCACACTCGTGGTGATGATCGGACTTCTGCACTCTAGATGGTCTGACTACAGTATTACAACCCTGGAGGGGGACCCAACAGGGGACTGCTGTCCCCGCCAGTAACATAGTTCCTGATGGGTTGACGGCGGTCTGAGTTGTACTCAGCTAGGGCAGCGCTGAACTCAGCGCCTCCTGGCTGATTACAACTCAGCTTTCTGCCAACCTTTTCATGGCAGGGACCCTGCCATGGAAAGTCTTGTGGAAAGGCAGTGCCAACGGCCACAGACGGCCCCTGAACTGCTCATACCCATGGCATGGGAAGTGCGGAGGGCTCACTTTCCAGCACCGTTGGAATGCGCATCTGCAGTGCAGACAGTGAGCATTCTGAGGGTGCTTTGTGCTATGGTATTCACCTTCACTCCCTTAAGGGAGCCAGAACTGATATCATACCACTGTTGAACCACGTACAACAATTTTCTAGCCGGTCAGCCTGGAAGGAACATTATAGTATGATTGGAGGGGCGCCACCGCCAAACTCATAATGAGGCCCTTACTTGACTGTTACCTGATTTTTTATCTAACATTTCTAATATTATCTAATATTTTTGGTTTACAGATTTACTCCGCTCCAGAGTTCTGTATTTGTACCAAGCAAAGGACTTGCTACAGTGTAGCTAAGAGCAGTGTCTACTAATCCTCAACTGAAATTTGTGTTGAAAATGTACAGAACCCTGTCTGTACAGCTCAAATATTACTGTATCCCTTCCAAATCCACAATGTCCATTAGTTGTTTTCTACAGGCACAAACAAGTTCATAAGCACACCTATACTCATGCGCACACACACACACATAACACAATGTTATTACATTCAAAATGACCAGTCATTTAAAAAATAAACACTGACATTATCATTGTGTCCACAACTCTCTAAATATTAAATATTATAGAATGACTTGAAGTTAGTAAAGCATGCACATTGTTAATAATTTTCATTAACTATTAACATTCCTCATTCTGACACCAAGAACCATAAAGTGCTCCTCTGTTCCCTATAAAAGTAATATACTGAGGAACAATGTGGAGGATAATATTGAACACTATGATAGCCATTTTAATATTCATGAATTACTCACTGAATCCATTGTTTTTGCCAAGGGAACAGAGACAGTAAAAAATAGCCCTTATCACCAGGCTAAATACTATGCAACTCTCTAGATGATTTTCAGCCTACTCTAATTGCATGTACAATTAAGGTCACCCATAAATAAGTATTGCAAAATTGCTTCAATTGTTTCTTGATCGGAGCAATATAAATACAACAATCATATGATAAACTGTGGTGGTTAGTGCTACCTGCCTTCATTGTACTATGCATGCCTTTAGGCGTATGTGTCAAGATGCTCAGTGAAATGTTTCATAAATTGGTTTCTAAAGTGATTCAATGTAGACAGTGCACTTCTAGGTCCACAGTGAAAAGTGGCCACATATAAACACTTGTACATGAATAAAAGGTTCTTTATATGGTTTCTGAATCTCATACATGGGTACTGCTGCTATATAAGGCACACTTTCAAGGTCAAAGATACATGTATTTATATACCTAGGACTAAAAGGAACATGTTATATATCAAGAGATTTTTTGGATACCATCGAGTAGATGTCCTGAAACTCAAAAGGACACTATGACCTTTTTGGAGGAAAGGAAAACTGCCAGGTGATTCTCACCTCTCCCACTGGGTTATGTGCATAGGAAACAGGACTGTTAGGAGTCCAAGAGGCATGTTAGAGAATCTCCTTTTGCTGCAATTTATAATGCAGAACTCATAATCGACCCACGTAATTAATTCAACACTCATAGAATGTTAATTTATAATGTATTGCAATGAGCTAAGCTATTAAAGTATAAATCTGGAGAACAAGAATTGCCACCATTATGATGGATAGCTCAGCAACTAAAAACTAAATATGGGAAATGGCTTGACATAACAGAAAAATCGTTCATTGTCATTGCCTAGCCCTAACCTGATAATCAAATGTCATATCTGTAGCATATTAAGCTGGGTTTCAGCTGGATGTATTAATTTAGCATAACATCAGAACTTCGGTTTTTAGCATTTCTCTCCATTAACCTGTTGGCTTCCTACCCTTACCTTACATTAAGGCTAATGACGCAAGGGGGGGCACATTAGGGGTTGGATTTTGCATTTTCTATACAGAATAAAAAACAATGTGTCAGCACAAGGAAGCTGTATCTTTTAATTCCTCCAGTACAGAACATGTACAAGATGAAGCTAAGCTAATCCTTTAGCCACAGCACACAATGTTATGAACAGGGGAAGCTCCTACACTAGGGCAGAGGAGTATCGCCCTCCCCACTAGCTGCATTACAACAATAATAAACTATGTTTATAATTGTTGTATTGTGGGGGGGCACGGGGCTGATGAGCACAGAGAGGGGAGTGCTCAGCACTCCCCCTCAGTGCACATGTATGTTAGCTGGCTTATGATTGGCTGGCCATCTCAGGCCGTCCAAACATACATGCGCTCTAAGCTCTGTCCAACCCAGCACCATAGGTTTAAAAGAGCAGGCAGACTCTCCCAGTCTGCCTGGGAGCACCCTGGCTAGGCACTCAGACCAATTGGAACACTGCTGTCAAGCTGGCAGCAGCATGAAAGCAGCATTCAGATTGGCCACAGGGCAGGGTGGGAGCCTGTGCCTGCGGCAAAGGAAAGAGAAGCTACGTGGTGGTTGTGGCAGCGGCAGATTCAAGTAAGATTTTTTTGTTTTCTTATTAATTGCCCCCCCCCATGCCTGGTTATAAACCCTTCTCTGACTTCAATTAAGCAACATATGCAGCAGAAAATATACACAAAATTATAGAACTGTTGAGCGCACATGAACCTGGGGAGCTACATCAGAAAATTAAGCAGCACAGCACACGCTTTTAAATGCCTGCATTGGACTTGGAAAGCTAATTCACACATTCAAACACTGTCAGTTCTCAAGCTAGACCATCAGAACATGTGCCAGCGCCTGTAACAAATATAGCATTTTCAAATAAATAGTAGAAACTGACACTCATATTGTGAGCACTGATAGTTTCAAGGACAAGTTATACCAAATAACACCTAGTGTAGTATACGATTTAACTCTTACACTGGCATGTTCACTAATCTATGCAATGTAGGTATCTCAATACGTTAAATGAAAGCAACTAAACAGACTTGAAACTGGGTTCCTTATGCTATTAGTACTGTAATAATTTATATATTAATGATTTCCTAGCAGACTGTTTCATTATAGTTCATCATTTAGCAAGAAATATTTTTATAATTTGTCAAAGCGCCCCATTTTTTTCCTTTGTGAACATCCTTCACATTTGAATGTATTTTAATAAAAAGACACCATGCATAAATAATGTATTATTGTTTTTTTTTCAAATGGTGAAAGTGGTGACAATTAAAATTACTAGATTGAGATCAAATTATAGGTGGACTCTCTCCTACTAGCAATCTATTGCCTAGATTTACCTTGCAAGGTTCAAATATAGCTGTGTCCTTAACAAGATATCACAACAGAACCTGTAAGGTACATGTAATGCAACTATAGCTTTTATTGCATTGTTCTCTCTCATACGGCTATAATATTTCTTTCACACACTTAGTCCCTTATTACAACCCTGGAGGTCGGTGATAAAGCGGCGGTCATACCGCCAACATGCCAGCTGTAACAAAAATGGAATTACGACCACGGCGGACACAGCCGAAACAGACAGCCACTTTAACACACCGACTGTCACGGCGTTAGCAACAAGCACCACGGCGGTAACCATGAACAGTCAGGTGGAAGACATTGTTCCGCCCACTGTATTAAGACAGGACTATCCGCCACCTTTTCTGGGGCTCTACCAACAACATCAAAAGCACGTCTGAAACAGAACACAGAAGTCAAAGGTCTCACCTCTGGAGAATCAGAGAACAACCACGAAGCCATGGAGCCCGAGTTGCACATCTTCCCCATGCTTGTATACCTTTGTCTGCATTACGAACATCAACGCCGGCGAAGACGATCACGATGAGTACTGCCACCTAGCACTCAAGGGAGGGGAGGGGGAAAAAGAGAGTGACACACACACGCAACACGCAACACCCCCCACCCCCACCCCCAATACCATACACACAACCAGATGCACTAACATTACATATTCACCCGTACCCCTCAGGAATAATGCAAGGACAAGAGGAATTGATTAAAAGTGAGTGTTATACGATAAAATAGTATAAATACATGCATCCACTTAAAAAAGTATATACATATTTACAAAAGGAGGGACACTTCCCAGTCGTCAATGTCTGTGGGCCACAGGGCCACATCACATTGGCCAAGGCCCCACCTCACTCCTGCAACTACATGGGGAGAACACTGCAGGGGCATCAGGTTGAAAATACACAGGTACCTCAGGGGGATGCGGAATGGGGGGGGCACCTCCGCCGGAAGATGGTACAACACCACTCATCCTGGAGGGGGTCACATGCCCTGTGCGATGTCCTGGGGAGTGCAATGCCACAGTCTCTCAAGTGGGTGGTTTGCTAATTGCTTGGTCCTGGGGAATGCAAGGCCACAGTCTCTCAAGTGGGTGGTTTGCCCACTGCTTGGTCCTGGGGAGTGCAAGGCCACAGTCTCGCAAGTGGGTGGTTTGCCCACTGCTTGGTCCTGGGGAGTGTAAAGCCACAGACTCTCAAGTGGGTGGCTTCTCCACTGGTTCAGGAGGGGGGCTTGTGCCCAGTGTGCTTCATCCTGGCAAAGAGGGTGTGAGTGGATGGCTTCTTCCACTGGTTCTGGATGGGGCCTTGTGCCCAGTGTCCTTCATCCTGGCAAGGAGGGTGTGAGTGGATGGCTTCTTCCACTGGTTCTGGAGGGGCCCTTGTGCCTAGTGTGCTTCATGCTGGCAAGGAGGGTGTGAGTGGATGGCTTCTTCCACTGGTTCTGGAGGGTGGCCTTGTGCCCTGTGTGCTTCATCCTGGCAAGGAGGGTCAAGTGGCAACAATCGGGGACCTTGCGCCCTGTGATGCAGCACTTGGGGAGTGTAAGGTCACAGTCTCTCACCTGGGTGTCACACCCACAGTATTTGTAGGGTCCAGGATGCACTACAGTCCATGGAGGCAGGACTACACACTGCCCGCCGATGGTGACGGCTGCTCTGTGGTAGAGGTGGTGGGTCTGGTATCAGGGCTGGCAGTGGTGGGGGAAGGCTCCAGCCCCTCCCCTGCAGCCTCGGATGGCTGCCCACTGGGGATGCTGCTGCTGGTGGTGGTGCTGGTGGTGGTGCTGTCAGTGGTGGTGGTGGCAGTGCTGGTGGCGGTGCTGGCAGTGGTGCTAGTAGAGGTGCTGGTGGTGGTGTGGGGAGGCTCCTGCCCGTCCCCTGCTGCCTCGGACGGCTGAACTGCCATGGTTGGTGGTGGGGGCTCTGTATTAGTCCCAGCATCAGGCCTCCTGTCCCTCCTGCCTGCTGGTGCAATCCCCTTGCCCTTCACTCTGGCAGCTGGTGGGGCCTCCTTGCCCTTCACTACGGCAGCTGGTGGTGCCTCCTTGACCTTCACTCTGGCAGCTGGTGGTGCCTCCATGCCCTTCCTAGACACAGCTGGTGCAGGTGCACTTCCAGTGATGTTGCCTGGTTCCCTGGAGCCTCTCCCACCTGCAGCAGCTGCCAACACTACTGTGGCAGTGGACTGGATGGCTGAGGTGCTCACCTGGGTTCTGACCACCCTGGCCCGACGTGAAGGACCATGGTGGAGGGGTAGGAAAGAGGTCAACAGTGCAGAGGAAAAGCTTCTTAGGGACATTGGGGCTGGAGGAGGGTGAAGGTTTTGGAGTGGAGGAAGAGGGAGTAGTTGTAGGAGGTGTGCTGAGTTTGGGTGCAGGTGCACAGGCTGGATTCTGTTGTGAAGTGGATGACTGTTGGGTGTCTGAGTGCTTACGTTTGTGTACTTTGGGAGGAGGGGGCACAGACACGTCCCCCTGTGGGAGAGGACACAGGGGACGTGTGCATGGATGTGGGGATGGTGACTGCCAGTGAGGGGTGTGTAGTGATAGGCGTGCTGGTGATGGAGGTAGTGGATGAGGATGTAGTGCATACAGGTGTAAGTGGAGACGCAACTGGGAGGGAGATGGAAGACGAGGAGGAGGGGGACACAGTGGAGGCAGTGGATGTTGGCATGTCTGCATCTGAATGGTGCTTGTGAGAGTGCCTGAGGGATGATGTGTGGTGCCTGAGCCACTCCTGTGTGTTGTCCTGGGTGCCTGCTCATCTGCCTGTGTGCTTGGGATAGGTTGGGGTTGAGGGGAATAGGAATGGGTAGAGGACGTTGGAGGGGGGAGGCTAGAAACAGGGACAATGGCTGCCATCAGAAAGGAGGCCAGACCCGGGTTTGATCTCTGTTGGGCCGCCATGCCAGAGCGAATGAACTCCAGGAATGCATTTGTTTGTTGCAAATGGGCTGTCAGCCCCTGGATGGGATTCACTATGGTTGACTGCCCAACAGAGATGGATCGCAGGAGGTCAATAGCCTCCTCACTCAGGGCAGCTGGGCTCA
This sequence comes from Pleurodeles waltl, assembly GCF_031143425.1. Classification (NCBI taxonomy): domain Eukaryota; kingdom Metazoa; phylum Chordata; class Amphibia; order Caudata; family Salamandridae; genus Pleurodeles; species Pleurodeles waltl. Next base: position 236,115,057 of record NC_090436.1, read on the forward strand.
CTGGTGCAGGGCCTAAGGTGCCTGGGGTGAAGGAGATGCCCACCATCCTGGGAGAGCAGGCACGGGAAACACGCTGAGTGGCTGCTGGGAGGGCAGTGCTGGTACGAGGGTGGCGGCTGTACCTGTAGTTGGGGTGGCCACAGAGGTGCCCGCCACCACCAGTGAGCTTCCATCGGAGCAGGTATCACTCTCAGAACTGTCCCCTCCTGTCTCTGCCGTGGTGCTCCCCACGCCCTCTGTCCCAATGGTGCTCTCACCGTCAGTGGATTCGGCCTCCTGGGCCATGTGGTATGCAGCTCCCTCCGTCACCGGTGGCTCTGCTCCTCCACCATATGATGCTAGTGCACATAAGGACAGGATGACAAAACAAAAAGGGAAAGGAAAAGACAAAGGATACACTTGGTCAATGGCGGCAACAACACTGCTGTTGGCGTACACAACACACACACAGGGAACAGCCCTTCGCACCAGGCAATGCACTAACAGTCACAATGCTAGTCACCAGTCAATGGACAGGAATACCTAACCCCAATAGCAGCATACCTGAGACCCACAGACCCCATCCCTGTAGTGGATGCCTACTAGCTTGGTAGGAGGAGGTGTACATCAGACCCTGCCCAACATTGGACCTACTCTGCAATGTCCGTCCTGGCCTAGGGGTACCCACAGGCCTACATCCCCCACCCAGAGACGACCCCACCATGCGCAAGTAGTATATTGTGAAACTGTACCCACCCCCTTGTGGCTGCTGTGTTGCCCCCAAGTGCCCATCCATCTCCGGATAAGCCACGCCAGTATGCGGGCTATCAGGGGGGTCAGGGTTGGACGGGCACCCCTTCATCATTGGGAGGCCATCCCCAGCTGGACCTCCGCCGTCTTCCGTGCCCAGCGTAGACCACCAGGGTCCGCACGTCCTTGGCGATGGCACACCATATACCCTTTTTCTGATGGGCCCTGACCTGCAGAGAAATACATATATAAAAAGGTATCAGACAGACTGTCCTGCCTGTTACACTCATGTCCCACCATAGCTCTCACATCCCCTTATGCACAGACATTGCCCACCATACATGCAGCACGCTGCCCAGGGCCCTTCCACCAACCCCCCCCCCTACACGAGTCCCTCACACATAGCACTCCATGCATTCATGCCCCATGCATGGTGCCCACAGTGTACTCACCTGTTGGTCTGGAGGCCCATACAGCATTCGGTAATGGGGTAGGACCCCATCCACCAGTCTCTCCACAGCGGTGAAGGGAGGGTCCCTTTCGCCAGTTACTTGGGCCATGGTCGGTTCCAGACACAGGTCACAACAGCACTTGCAGTATAGGTCCTCTCTTGTCGAAGGGCAAGTCAGATAGAAAATGGCGGTCACGTCCGCGGCAATGAGTACCGTCATCACCGGCGTGCATCACCATTGGCCACAGTAACCCATAGGACCTAAAGGCCAGGTTTCGTTGCCTCCATCTAACTGGTGGATCCCTGTACTACTCACCCAAGAAGGTCTGCCACACCATCGTGGCATGCTGCATGTTGCATAACCTCGCCTTGAGATGCCAGGTGCCTTTTCTGCAAGAGGATGAGGCTGGAGATGGCCGAGTGGCAGCAGTGGACCATGTGGACAGTTGTAGGAAAGTACCATCTTGCCTGGCATGTTACCCCCATCTTTACATGTATGTAAGTTTGTTTTTGCCTGTCTCACTGGGATCCTGCTAGCCAGGACCCCAGTGCTCATAGTTTGTGGCCCTGAATGTGTGTATCTGTGTAGTGACTAACTGTGTCACTGAGGCTCTGCTAACCAGAACATCAGGGCTTATGCTCTCTCTGCCTTTAAAATTGTCACTATAGGCTAGTGACCATTTTACCAGTCCTAATTGGCACACTGGAACACCCGTATAATTCCCTAGTATATGGTACCTAGGTATCCAGAGTATTGGGGTTGCAGGAGATCCCTATGGGCTGCAGCATTTCTTTTTCCACCCATCGGGAGCTCAGACAAATCTTACATAGGGGTTTTCTCTGCAGCTACTGCCAACCCACAGACAGAGTTCTGCCCTCCTGGGGTCTGGGCAGCCCAGTCCCAGGAAGGCAGAACAAAGAATTTCCTCTGAGAGAGGGTGTTACACCCTCTCCCTTTGGAAATAGGTGTTAAGGGCTGGGGAGGAGTAGCTTCCCCCAGCCTCTGGAAATGCTTTGAAGGGCACAGATGGTGCCCTCCTTGCAAAAGCCAGTCTACACCGGTTCAGAGAAGCCCCAGTCCCTGCTCTGGCGTGAAACTGGACCAAAGAAAGGGGAGTAACCACTCCCCTGTCCATCACCACCCCAGGGGTGGTGCCCAGAGCTCCTCCAGTGTGTCTCAGACCTCTGCCATCTTGAATCCGGAGGTGGGAGGACACACTGGAGGCCTCTGAGTGGCCAGTGCCATCATGTGATGTCGGAAACCCCTCCTGATAGGTGATTACCTGACAAGGTGGCCAATCCTCCTCTGTGGGCTATTTAGGGTCTCTCCAGTGGGCTTTTCCTCAGATAATGACTTGCAAGAATTCACCAGAGTTCCTCTGCACCTCTCTCTTCGACGTCTGCCAAGGATCGACAGCTGACTGCTCCAGGACGCCTGCAAAACTGCAACAAAGTAGCAAGAAGGCTACCAGCGACATTGTAGCACCTAATCCTGCCAGCTTTCTCGACTGTTTCCTGGTGGTGCATGCTTTGGGGGCTGCCTGCCTTCATCCTGCACTGGAAGCCATGAAGAAATTTCCTGTGGGTTGACAGAATCTTCCCCCTGCTCCAGCAGGCACCAAACTTCAGCATCACCGGTACTCTGGGACCCCTCTCCTCCTGACGAGCGTGGCCCCTGGAACACAGGTAGTGGACCCAAGTGACCGAGACTGTCCAGTGGTCCAACTGTCCAAATTTGGAGGAGGTAAGTCCTTGCCTCCCCTCTCCAGACAGTAATCCTGTGCACAGCGTGAACTGCAGTTGCTAGGGCTTCAGTGCACATTTCCAAGGAATCCTTCGTGCACAGCCAAGCCCAGGTCCCCAGCACTCCGTCCTGCATTGCTCAACTCCCTGAGTTGACCTCCGGCTTCATGGGACCCTCTTTTGCAGTGTTGAGATGACCGCCATGTTCAGTCTTCTTGAACCCATGTTCAAGGACTTCTGTGGGTGCTACCTTCTTGTGCATGGGCTCTCTTTGTTGCTGAGGACCCCCTCTGTCTCCTCTTCCAAGTGGCGACATCCTGGTCCTTCCTGGGCTGGGGCAGCACCCTTTTTCCTCAACTGCGACTCTTGCAGCTAGCAAGGCTTGTTTGCGGTCTTTCTCCAAAGAAACAACTCTGCATCCTCCAGCATCTTCTGCATGAAGGACAAGTTCCTAGCACCTTTCGTTGTTGCAGAATCTTCAGCTTCTTCCATTCGGAGGAACCATTTTGCACCTTCATCCGGGGTTTAGTGGGCTTCTGCCCCCCTTGGACACTTTCACGACTCTTGAACTTGGTCCCCTTCCTTTGCCGGTCCTCATGTCCAGGAATCTGTCTTCAGTGCTCTACAGTCTGTTGTGGTCTTTGCAGAATCCTCTATCACGAGTTTAGTGTGTTTCTGAGAAAATAGTAGTACTTTATTCCTACTTTTCAGGGTCTTGGGGTGGGGTATCTTGGACACCCTTAGTGTTTTCTTACACTCCCAGTGACCCTCTACATGCTACACTAGCCTAGGGATCCATTTGTGTTTTTCATTCCACTTTCTTAGTATACGATTTGTATTGCCCCTAGGCCTATTGCATCCTATTATATTCTACAGTGTTTGCACCACTTTCTGACTGTTTTACTTATCTGATTTTGGTTTGTGTGTATATTTTGTATATTTTACTTACCCCCTAAGGGAGTATATCCTGTGAGATATTTTTGGCACATTGTCACTAAAATAAAGTACCTTTATTTTTAGTAACCCTGAGTATTGTGTTTCTTATGATGTAGTACCTATATGATATAAGAGGTATAGTAGGAGCTTTGCATGTCTCCTAGTTCAGCCTAAGCTGCTCTGCCATAGCTACTTTTATCAGCCTAAGCTGGTAGAACACTACTAATCTACTAATAAGGGATAACTAGCCCTGGCACAAAGTGTAAGTACCATCAGGTACCCACCATAAGCCAGGCCAGCCTCCTACATTGGTGGTGCAGTAGTGGGATAAGTACTTGTAACTGCTGTACCACTTTGTCATTGGTGCTTTTCATAAGAAAACCATATTCGAAATACTTAGAAATATATACAGTTAACCTAAACAGTCTAACTCTCTTTCTAAAAACTTTCTAAAATGTTTTGAAAAGTTTGAAAAAGTTTTTCTCTTCCTTTTAAAAGTTTCTAAACTTTTTTCTCTCTATCCTAAACTCTTTCTTTCAACTATGTCCAGACAACTTATGGCAATTTAAACTTCAAAAGGTTGAGGGGTTTCTGCATAGAAAGACATTTAAGTATTGATAAGAACCCTACCAAAGATCTTCTCCTTAGCTTCTCCTAGAAAGTGACCAGAACCAGTCTGGCCCATCTCAGGATCAGGAGGTAGAGGAGGAGGGCACCCAGGTAGAATCAGGGGAGGGCCCTGAGGACTCTGGGGAGGGTTCCTCCAAACACCTGTCAGCTAACAGGCCATCTAGTGAAGCTGGTAGTGAGAGGGGGGTCACACATCAGTAGGGCACCTTTCACTCCAAAAAGCCAGGTAACTAGAGTTCAGGCAGTTAGAGACAGGTCCACTTCTGCCAATTCCCACATCACCTCGGTGTCAGAGAATTCCCAAGCCTCCCATCCCGAGGATAACACCCTAGACAGGGAACTCAGAAAGCAGAGGTTGGAAGAGGCCAGACTAAAGCTGAGGCAGCAGCAGTTGGCCTTAGATAGGGAGTCTCTAGATGTAGAGAGGGAGAGACAGAAGCTGGGGTTAGTTCCCCATGGTGGTAGCAGCAGTGTTCTTGAAAGTCATCCTTTAAGATAAACAGATTCAAGAAACCTGCACAAAATTGTCCCCCCTTACACTTGAGAGGGCCTGTATGGTACAGTTGGTCCCTCAAAGGCAGTGTGCTGCTATTTTGTGGATATCTTTCACTGATAAGGGTAGAGATAGGCTCCTGACTGCCAGAGAGAGTGATGCCAACAACTACAAAGTTTTGAAAGATGCACTCTTAGATGGATTTGGCTTAACCATTGAATAATACAGGATAAAGTTCAGGGATACCAGAAAAGAGTCCTCTCAAGACTGGACAGACTTTGTAGACTGTTCAGTGAAGGCCTTGGAGGGATGGTTACGTGGCAGTAAGGTGACTGACTATGAAAACCTGTATAATCTTATTTTGAGAGAGCATATTTTGAATAATTGTGTGTCTGATTTGTTGCATCAGTACTTGGTAGACTCAGATCTGACCTCTCCCCAAGAATTGGGAAAGAAGGCAGACAAATGGGTAAGAACAAGAGTGGGCATAAAAGCTCATACAGGTTGTGACAAGGATGGCAAGAAGAAGGATGGTAAGTCTTCTGACAAGGGTGAGGACAAAGATAAAAAGAATTATGAGTCTTCATCAGGCCCACAAAAATCCTCTGGTTGAGGTGGGCACAAATCCTCTTCTAAGAATCAAAAGAAGCCATGGTGTTATATATGTAAAAGTAAAGGCCATTGGGCAAGTGATTCCACTTGTCCTAAGAAAAACACCAAGGCTCTCACTACCACAACCCCACCTGCATCCTCTAGTGCCCCTAGTAATAGCAGTGGTGGTGGGAAGAATCCTACAAATAGCCAATCAAAGGGTGTAGCTGGGCTCACCATTGGTTATGTAGTTGAGGTTGGTCTTGTTAGGGAGACCACAGATGCTGTTTTAGTCTCTGATGGTGGTATTGACTTTGCCACCTTGGAAGCTTGTCCCCTTAATATGGGTAAGTACAAGCAATTGCCCCTAATAAATGGTGTTGAGGTTGTGGCCTACAGGGATACAGGAGCCAGTGTTACTATGGTGATTGAGAATCTGGTCCCCCCTGATCAACACCTACTTGGTCAGCAGTACCAAGTGACTGATGCTCATAACAACAATCTTAGCCACCCCATGGCTGTTGAGAATCTCAACTGGGGGGCCTACTGGTCCAAAGTAAGTTGTGGTAGCCACTCATTTACCTGTAGACTGCTTACTAGACAATGATTTGGAGACATCAGCTTGGGCTGAAGTGGAGTTGGAGGCTCATGCAGCAATGCTGGGCATTCCAGGGCATATCTTTGCTCTCACAAGGGATCATGCCCAGAAGCAAAGAGGACAGGGAAACTTGGATCCTGGAACAATGGACCAAGTGCTCCCAAAAGCTAGGGGTAGAAAGTGTAGAGGATGAGGATGAGGACAACAGAACAGCAATAATACGACAGTTCTTCCAGTGACACACTTGTAAGACAATGTAACTTCACCTTACATTGACAGTTTTGTGTAGGACATTGTACATGCAGGCTGATTTTCCCACTTCTATAGCCACTTAGTGTACCCTTTGGCATCTCTCTTTTCAAATATTTGTGCCCCACTCTGGCTCCTGGTGTGTTGACTGCAGCCAACTATAGGTCATACCGATGTATACATTACTGTGCAGTTTAATTGCAATGTTTATAGCTTGTTAAACAAATACATAGTTCAATCATTTGACAGACTCCATACATTTTTTCCAAGGGTGTTTATTTAAGTGCTAATAAGTGGAGGGGGTATTGCAATGGGCTGGGGTGATGGTGGAGGAAAGTCCAGGCTAGAGTCCAGTCCATTTGAATCACAGGTGCATTGTCCAAGGGGGCATAGGAAGTGGAGCAATGGCAGTTCAAGGTGGACAGGGTGACAGAGTGGAACACAAGGGTGACAATCAGGAGAGTATTATTTCCCAGCGGGGGTCTTGGCAATATTCTCTGGCTTCTGCCTGGATCACAGGGACCGTTTGCGGGGTGGTTCTCCTTCTGCAGGGGGAGGGATGCTGGTGGCCTATTGGTCCTGGGATGGGGTCTCTTGTCCACTAGCGGCAGCCGAGGTGGAGGGCTGTTCATCAGTGTGGCTAGTGTCAGGGGCCCGTGGTGTGCCCCTGCCTCCCTCATGATGTCAGCCATGTCTGCCAGCACCCCTGCAATGGTGACCATGATGGTGTGGAGGTCTCTGAGGTCCTCCCTGATCCCCAGCTACTGTCCCTCCTACAGCCACTGGGTCTCCTGCAACTTGGCCAGTATCTGGCCCATCATCTCCTGGGAATGGTGGCATGCTCCCAGGATGTTGGTGAGTGCCTCCTGGAGAATCGGTTCCCTGGGCCTGTCCTCCCCCTGTCTCACAGCAGACCTCTCAGCTTCCCTGTTGTCCAGTGCCTCTGTCCCCTGAACCGTGTGCCCACTGCCAGTGACCTCAGGCCTCTGATCGTCCTGTGTTTGTGGGGTATCCTGGGGTCCGTGTAGTGGTGGACACACTGCTGATTGATGTGTCCCGGGGATAGAGGTATGGGCCCGCTGGGTGGGTGCTGTGGTGGTGTTTCCTGAGGGGGGAGGTTCTGTGGTGGTATGGGACTGTGCCTGGGTAACCGACTGTCCGGAAGTCCCTGATGGCCCAGGTTTTTTTCCAGATCCAGGCGACCAGAGCTGCTGTCATCATTGTGGGCTTCTTCTAGGGGGAAACTGGATGAAGCTGGCACCTCCTCTCCGGTGACGTTGGATGGGGGGCCTGTGGGGATGTAAATGCAGTGCTATTGTTTCTGCGTGTGCCATCTTGTGTATGGGTGTGTTGCCCTGTATGGTTGTCATTACCCTGGAAGCTTTGCCTTTTGTGAGAAGTGATTTGGTGGGGTAGGTGATTATCTCTAGTGTGCATGCTTTAGTGATAGTTGTCCATGCAGGTCTGTGATGGGTGACCATGCATTGGTTTTGGGAGGGGTGGGTTGTGATGGTGGGGTGTGTGGGAGGTGGTGGAGTGATAGGAGTGAGGGTGGGGTTGAGGGTCAGAGTATGTGATGGCATGCAGGTAGGGGGGTGATGCTGGTTAAGATTTGACTTATTAGAGTCCAGTCCTCCTTCTACTCCTGCCAGGCCCTCAGGATGCATGATTGCCAAGACTTGCTCCTCCCATATTGTTAGTTGTGGGGAGGAGGTGGGGGTCCACCGCCAGTCCTCTGTACTGCTATCTAGTGTCTTACTACCATGGAACGCACCTTCCCCCTTAGGTTGTTCCCCCTCTTCCTGATGTCATCCCTTGTTCTGGGGTGCTGTCCCACGGTGTTGACCCTGTCCACGATCCTCCACCATAGCTCCATCTTCCTAGAGATGGATGTCTGCTGCACCTGTGATCCGAATAGCTGTGGCTCTACCCAGATAATTTCCTCCACCATGACTCTTAGCTCCTCCTCTGAGAACCTGGGGTGTCTTTGTTGTGCCATGGGTGTAGTGTGATTGGTGTGTGTGAGGGTGTATGGGGTGATGTGTTGGGGTGTATGCAGTGAGGTCTGTGGATGGTGTATGGGTGATGGTGTTCTGTGGCTTTGGTTCTGTGGGTGCTCTTGGTGTCTCTCTCTCTCACAGTTGTCAATATTTTTTAGTCGTAAGGGTTTGTTTGTAGTGTGGGTGTGTGTTTTATAGTGGTGTGTGTGTGGGTGTGGGTGTGGTGTGTGAATGTGTGTCAGGTGTGTGTAGTTTGAATTGTCCAATGTAGTGTTGTTTTGTATGTGTGTGTTTATTTTGAGCGCGGGTATGTACCACCAATGGTTTACCGCGGTTGAATGTCCACTGCGGTGATTCGTGGGTCATAATGATGTGGGCGTAGTTCTGTTGGTGTGACGGTGTGGGTTTTGCTACCGCCAGTTTATCACTGATCTTTGGGATGGTCTACTTGTGTGTGTGTCTGTATAGTGACGGATTGCTATGTGTGTGTCATAATACGGGGAGCGGTAATCCGCCTCGCCGGCAGTATGTTGTCGGCAGTCAGCATGGCAGTAAGCAGAACTTACCACCAATGTCATAATGAGGGCCTTAAGGCTGGTGACCTGACATTGTAAACAGAGTATATTATTTCATTCAATATTCTACAGAAAATGGCATGTTTTCAGTGTCCATCACCCTAAGCAATCTAGCTGTTTTTTCACATAACATGATGATTTAATCTATCCTGGCTCAACAAACTCACTGGGAATCCTGATGTAAGCGATTTGCATTTATCTTTTTATTACAAGATTCAAGTTGCTGTGTAAAGTTAGTGTATAAACATTAGTCCACTTTTGACCAGGCTTCCCCACATTGTACGTTGATACATGAATACAACCTAAAGTACCTAGGATTCATTTTGTTGGCAAGTGATGTTGCTACTCCTGTGACAAATAGCTCCTTACTCCTGTCTGTGTAAGTTCCCAATGCATGTCCCTTTCGATTCATCAGTTGCTGTGTGTAACATCCAGGTTCTTAGCAATTCATTCATATCATAAGTGTTTCATTCTACCCCAGTTCCAGTAAGCAAAACAAAATACATTTGTCTGGGTACTATAATCTCTAGTCAATCTTTAACACTAGTGAAGTCAAAACATGTCTGTTTTATGGTGTCATTTAGAAACTCTAAACTTCTTTGATAATAAAATGCTGGAAAACAGTGTCAAACCTCCCCTTGACAGTTTTCAGTTACCTAAATCACTTGTGCAAATCTCAAATCTCTTCTTAACATGTAATAAGCAATTTGGTGGCAATGGTAATGTCAGCAAACCTGTATAAATTCAATACTTATTCAAAATGTCCACTGTTGCAATGGGTTGTCCCCTAATTCAGTCACTCCTGGTGTCTCACTGTCTTTATCCTCCATATTGTACAAGGTGAAGACCCTTTCTTTAGGCCCACTTCCCTCAGGCCTTACCTTGAAGTAAGACCTCAAAGAGAAGGTAATTTTGGGGTGTGGGTCAGTGCCGGGGCTCCTTTTCTGTTTTTTTCCTTACAGTATTGCTGGTTGTGCTCACATTGTTCCCTCCACCCCTAATCATCTTCTCACTTCTAACGCACCTAGTGCCTTCCACCAGGTATCCCTTAGGCTGCTCCACCCTGGCCTCCAGACCCCCCATCATGCTGTCCTCCTTTCTCTGTAATTTCTTCTCCTTCCTCTCTTCTCGTAGGGCACTCCACACTTACCCCTCCTGGATGCCTCACCGCACTTTTGTTCCTCCTGGGGTCTGCCACCTCCACTGCTGATCTCCTTGCTGTGCTGACTCTGCCCTGTTCACCTGTGGAGACACCCGCGCCGCCACTCTTCATAGCTTTCGTAGCTCCAGGGCTGCTCCACTCCAGCCCGAGACACCGGACCCTTTGGGCTCTTCCCGGCAGTGTCCGCCGCCGCTGCGAAATACTCCGGCACATTGGCCCAGGACCACCACAGGATCGCCACCTCCTCATCCCCTTCTGGCCATTTCGCCCCGAGAGCCCAGGTGACCCACTGTAGCATGCTGCTACTCACCACTAGCAGCCTCCATGTTCCCCCTCCAAGAGCAAGTAAGGGGGCCCTGTGGTGCAAGGGGGAGCAGTTCCCTAACAGTTGAATAGCAGAGGGGAACCCTCTTTAGGAGCATTGGCCCAAGTGGAGTCTGTGCAGTTAACTCAGGTTTCAGGAGCAGAGATAGCCAAAAAATAGTTTACCCCAATCCACAACTGGAATCAATATTATTTGCCCTCTCTGATGATATTAAAAAGGGCTTTGCAACCTCTGAATTGAACCAAGGCAAGATAAGAGAAGCGTGTGAGATCCTGGAAAAGAAGTTTGATCTAGCAGCTAGAACTCAGGCTCTTGAAGAGTCTATAGAGCAATAAAGTAAGAGTTGAAGGCATGCAAAGAAGAAATTCAAGTATTAAAGGGTAATGAACAGGATGTACAGATTAAGCAGGAACAGTTGGAGAATAGTTCAAGGAGGAAAAATTTGAGAATCCTAATGTGCCAGAAGGAGTAGAAGGAGCAGACCTTAAATCTTACATGGTGGCTCTTATGAAGTCAGCCGTCTCACTGAATGAAAGCAAGGAATTGATTCCAGGTGATATTCAAAGGATTCATCCCTTTAGAAAAAACACTAACAGTACAAGGCCCTGGAAAATCTTAATAAACTTCCAGACACATGCACTAAAAGAGATTAGGTCGGATATTTCTAGAGCAACTATAACGAAGCAATGGGAATTGGATAGGCAAATGGACTAATTAAAAAATTTAGGCGCAGTAGCACAACTCAAGTTTCTGGCCACACTTAAAGTAATGCACAATAATAGGATGTATAATTTCAGAGATTCCAAAGCCGCTGATGATTTGCTAGAGGATATCAAGATTACATCAGGAGAGAAGAACAAGGATTAGCCATCTATGTGGATAGGGCCCGTAGAACCTAGGGCCCGCCCTAAAATAGGACTTACACCAGTCCATTAAACAGAGGGTTCTCCATGGGGTGGGAAAAAGGCTTGGGTAGGATAAGAGGGCTGACATTGGTGGGGTAGGTTGGGTAAGGGGGGCAAGGAGAGCACTGGGTGGGGAGCATCTGGGGAAAAAAGGGAAAAAAAAGGTGTGCCTCAGATTTTTTTTAGTGACCCTCAGGGTCCTGCAGAGGTACTTGACATAGGAATTTATATATTTGAGCTTTTTGGGAAGCAACATGATAGTTAGAGTGAGAGGGTTCCAGGTTTTATCCTGGAATGTGAATGGTTTCCGTGTAAGGCCTAAGAGAGATAATATTCTTCAATATTTAAGGGGCACTTCAGCCCAGATAATAGTGTTACAGGAGACGCACCTGACCGGCAAAGAATCTTCTGATATTTTCACATTGCAGAGATGGGTGAAACAGTTGGCATGTACAGATTACTCTAGCCATTCCAGGGGGGTCTTGAGCTTGATTAAGAATTAGCTAAACGCTACTATGGTGGATTATGAGTCTGACAAAAAAGGTAGGTGGGTTATAGCAAATATTAAAAGGAGAGGGTCTACACGTTGGCAGGATACTATGGCCCCAACATCGATGGCATAGAATCGTTGCAGGGGCTATGTTGAGAGTTACTGGACAAGTCACATCCCATAAGAATTTCAGAGGATTTTAATGTAGTTTTAGACAACTCTCTGGATAAATCAAATAAAAGTAGAGCTCAAACGTGCCTCAAATCACAGATATATGTTAGGTCTATTATGAAACAGGTTGTGCTTTTGGATAGTTGGCGAGAGAGACATGGCCGGGTGCGAGATTATACTTTCCATAGTAAAAAGTATAAACACCAATCAAGAATAGATTACTTTTTATTAGATAGGTCACTGAAAACAGAAATAGAAGATATTCAGCATATAGCTGCTCACTTATCTAACCATGCAGCAGTTCTTCTGGTGTTGAAATGCAATCAAACAAGGAGGTGGACTTTAGATCGCTCATTTCTGAAAGATCCTGCACTGATAGAAGCCCTAAGGGCAAGAACCTGTGCGTTTTTTCAGATTAACATTAATTCTGCGGTCTTCGTGTGGTTTGGGACTCTTTTAAAGCCTTTATGAGGGGCGTTCTGATTAATCTCTCGGCTCATAAGAGCAGGGAGTATAGGAGGACACTCTAGAAGTCTGAACAGATCATTTCCCTCTTAGAGGGTAAGTTTGGTAGATGAGATCGAAGCTCAAAAGTTATTTTAGCTGCCACTGTAGAAGCAAGGGTTAAGGCAGATTGGAGGCTAGGAAAACAGAGCACTTTGAAAACAGTGATAGTGCAGGGAAACTGCTGGCATGGAAAATAAAGTCAGACTTGATCAGAAATGAGGTGAGGGAAATTAGATGGAATACCACAGGGAGAATATTGGAGACGAATGCAGAGATATAGCAAGCGTTTGTAGAAGAGACAGAGATAATATTAACATTGGAGGAGGTGTCACAGGCTATTAGTAAAGGCAAAATAGGGAAGGCGGCTGGACCAGATGGGCTGCCAAATGAACTATATCAATGTGTGAAGGAAGTTATTAAACCTATACTAACACAATTATTTGACGACATTTTTACAGGCAATATCCCCATCCAAAATTGTGGGATGAGGCCGTGATTACCCTTATCTTAAAACCAGGTAAAGACCCCAGGATGTGTGAATCATATAGATCAATCTCTTTGCTAAATAACAATTATTAATTATTTTTAAATATTTTGGCAAAGTGGTTGGGAAAAGTGGCAGTGAAATTAATTGAGGAAGACCAGAAGGGTTTTCTAAAGGGCAGATATATGCATGAACTATCTCATGAATTAATCGGAACTATTGATTTGGCTACTGCTAATAAGGTCCCTCTGGCTATAATCACTTTGGATGCCACTAAGGTTTTTGACAGGGTTAGCTGGGTGTATTTAAATTTCATCTTGATTAATTACATTTTCGGTGAAAATTTCAGTACGGTCCTTCAGAATATTTATAAACTCCCCTCATCTAGAGTATTCATAAACTGGAACTTAACTACTGCTTTTAGGATCAAAATGGGGACCAGACAGGGCTGCCCACTCTCACCATTATTATTCAACCTATACATTGAGCCGCTTGCAGAGAAAATTAGGAGGGACCCGTCTGTTAACCACTTTAGATATGCTGGTTGGGAAAAAATAGCATTATACGCAGATGATATAATGATTTATATGAGTAGCCTGAGTATTACTTTGTAAAGCTTAGAGCATTTGACCCAAGAGTTTCGGAAGTTCTCAGGATATGCAGTCAATATGTCTAACACAGAAGTTGTGACTAGGAATATATAGAGGAGGAGCACAGTGAAATTAAAAAAGAACTAAAATATTAGTAGCAGCTTGGAAGAGATTGCAGAAATAAACTTTAATGGAGCCATGAAGGAGGTCAATAGGTCCCTTCTAAGTTAGGCTCATCTTCCATTATCTCTCTACGGAAGGACTAATTTAATTAAGATGTCCATTTTGCCAAAGTTTACTTATCTCTTCAATATGATACCCCAGCACTTCAAAAAGGCTTGGATATAAAAGTTGCAAGGGAAAATTGACTCCTTTATCTGGGCATCCAAAGTAGTTAGGATTGCCTGGAAGAAGTTGAAAAAGAAATTTGTTAAAGGGGGAATAGCGCTTCCGGATATTCAATTGTGTGTCTGGTCTTTCCAGTTAAAGAAAATGAAGGACTTACTATCTGAGGTTGACGGGAACCAATTAAGGGACACTATGTTGAAGGACGAAGTTGGAGGGGGTCTGAAGGTAATGTATAAATTTGGGCATCCCTGATTTTACCAAAAATTTAGATTAAAAGTCCTACAGGTGGCTGCTCAGCTATGGGCCCAAATACAGGAAGCAACAAACTTAACATGTTACAGTAAATATGCTCCAGTGTGGGACTGCCCAGGAACACCTGAATGTCTTAAAGATAGCTTAGCACTTCCTTTGAGGGAGGCAAGCATTACGGGATGGGGGCAGCTGTTGCAGGAAAGGAAAAATCCACCCTGGGAGGAACTGGCAGCAAAAACCCAGGGAACTTTGCCAAAATTTAAATATTATCAATTGCAGAGCTGGGCCCGATTTGTCTGAGAGGAGGGTGTGCATATGAATAAGTTGGAGGGGAAGTTGACTAAAACACCAACTTGGAAAAAGGAAGTGGCATTTTACTATGGCTTAATCTTGGAGGCCCTGAACCAAGATAACGACTCTGCAAGTTCCAAGTGGGATGAAGAGTTCCCAAATGAAGACATCTCTCAATTGTGGCTAATGTCTTGGTGCTTATTATATCAAGTCGTAAAACCAGCATACTTAAGAAGGAATCACCTCTTTACTCCTCAATTGGCTTACTATATGCCTAAGAAATTAGCATAATTCAAAGAATTGGAAAGTCCTTGTTGTAGTAAATGTGGTCTCTGTAAGGCAGGTGACCTACATCTGTTTTTTCTCTGTACCCATATCCAGGTCTTTTGGATAGAGGTTAGTAGGGTGATAAAGGAGCTCTTTCACCTGGAGATACATATAGGCTCAGAGTTGATAATTTTGGATGGTCACCTAAGGTCAACAGCCTCATCAGCTACAAATTAAAATAGTTGTTTTACTTGACGCTATTGGGTAGAAGGGAAATATGTAGGCAATGGACATCCTTTAAAGCTCCTACAAAAAACGATTGTTTGAAGGCAGTAAGTTATACTTGTAAGATTGACTGCTGTCGCGTTAATGCAAAAAAGTCAAAACTGATGTGATCCCCATGGATAAGATGGTGGGAAAGAAAGGTGGGACCTAGTCTCAATAGGCCCAGTACAATATAAGGTGTCCGATGATTAGGGCCATAAGGGATCAAGACATGGTACTCAGTCTTGTCCTTCCCTTTGGGCTTCTCATCTTGAGATTGTTCAATCTTCCTAGGGTTCCAGGTTGTCTCATATATCAGCAGGGGAAGATCCTGGATGATCAGCATGGAGGCATAATAACGCAAATGAGGACATCTATAAAAAATATTTTAAAAAAAATGTCCGCTCTCTGTTAAGTATTTAGTGGATGCTTATCTAAGGGGAGAATAGCCACTGTCATGTTGTAGGAGGCTGGCCTGGTTTGTAGCAGGGTACCTTGGGTACTTACACCTTATACCAGGTTCAGTTATCCCTTATTAGGGAAATGTAGTAGTGTTCTAGCAGCTTAGACTGATAGAGGTAGCTGTAGCAGAGCAGCTTAGGCTGAACTTGAAGACATGCAAAGCTCCTGCAATACCACTTATAGTTACACAGTACTTATACACAAGTAAAGACAATGCTCAGTGTTACCAAAAATAAAGGTATTTATTGGGTGACACAGTACCAAAAATATCTTAGAGACAATACTCCTTCTGGAGGTAAGTATTATACACAATATGTAAACTAGACACCGAAATTAGACGAGTAAATAGTCATAGAACAATGCAAACAGTAGGAAATCCTATAGAATGCAATGGAAGAAAATAGGTCTAGGGGCAACACAAACCATATACTAAAAAAGTGGAATACAAATCACAAATTCCCCCCTAGACAAGTGTAGTGTGTGCAGAATCGCTGGGAGTGTAAGAATACAGTAAATTTCCCCACCCCAGAGCCCAGAAAAGCAGAAGTAAAGTACTGCAAGTTTCCTTAGGACACACTACACCTCGTTTTTGCGATTTTGCATCAGCCAGCCAAGTCTGCAAAGAACAAGTGCTGGATTATTGGACCTGAAGACCTGCAAAGGAACGGGACCAAGTCCAGAAGTTGAAAGAAGTTCCAGGAAGGACAGGAGCCCCTGCCAACCCAGAAGAGGGTGCAAAAGAAGAGTCCATGATTAGTCGAATACTGCAGAAATGCACCCTAGGAAGATGCCAGCTGGTTTCTGCATAATGAAAAAGATATCCCACAGCGTGAAGATCGTTGCAGATGAGATTTTGTGTTGAAAGGCACTAACAAGCCTTGCCTATGACAAAAGTGCGTTTTGCATCAAAATGGCACTGGATGGACCCAGGAGTGACATAGGGGCCTCAACTCTGCATGAGGAGGAAGTGGGGGCTCTCAGCTCTTTAGAGAGCCCTCAGGATGCCAGCCAGCACCCCCAGAAACCGCAGGATCTGGGTTCAAAGGAGGTTCAAAACACAGTTGATGCAGCACAACAAAAGAAGGTCCCACACCGCTGGAGAACCACTCAGCAAGCTGTGAGCCACAGGACAGAGTGCTGGGGACCTGGGCCAGGCAGTGCATGAAGGAATTTTGCAAAGAATGCACAGAGGCCTCAGGAGGCGAAGAAGACGCAGTACACAGGGGTACTGTTGTTCTTGGGGAAGACAAGGTCTTACCTCCTACAAATTGCGTCAGCAGGACCTCAGGACCGTCTTTGTTGACGATGTCCACCTTCGGTGTCCTTAGGATCACGCTTGTTGCTGTGAGAGGAGTCCCAGGGTACCGGTCATCACCATGGAAGGTGCCTGATTGGAGCGGGGGAGTCTCTGCATGGGAGATATCTTCAGTGCTTCTGGTGCAGGATGAAGACAGGGAGTCCCCAGAGCATGCACACCATTGAAACTGTTGCAGTTGCTGGCTTGGAGCTGAGGTCACTGAAGAAAAGTGTCTCTTGTAGACACTTTTTTGCAGTTACAGTGTTTCTTGGAGCAGGCTGCGGTTGATCTGAGGTCAGAAGGGTCTGAAGTTGTTGCAGAGGATTCCTGAAGGAAACTTACAAGCAGAATCTGAAGAGAACCCACAGGGGAGACCCTAAATAGCCCTGAGAGGGGGATTGGCTACCTTATCAGCTAAGGAACTATCAGGAGGGGTCTCTGATGTCACCTGCTGGCACTGGCCACTCACAGGCCTCCAGAGCGCACCCACACCTTGCAAAGCAAGATGGCTGAAGTCTGGGACACACTGGAGGAGCTCTGGGCACCACCCCTGGGGTGGTGATGGACAGGGTAGTGGTCACTCCCTTTTCCTTTGTACAGTTTCCCACCAGAGCAGGGGAGAAGGGGTCCCTGAACCGGTGTAGACTGGTTTATGCAAGGAGGGCACCATCTGTGCCCTTCAAAGCATTTCCATAGGTTGGGGGAGGCTACCACTTCCCAGCCTGTAACACCTATTTCCAAACGGAGAGGGTGTAACACCCTGCTCTCAGAGGAAATGCTTTGTTCTGCCTTCCTCGGACTGGGCTGCCCAGACCCCAGGAGGGCAGAACCCTGTCTGTGAGGTGGCTGTAGCTGCAGTGCAAGCCTCAGAGAGCTGGTTTGGCAGTACTGGGGGTCCATGGTGGAGCCCCCAGGATGCATGGAATTGGCTCCCCAATACCAGATTTGGAATGGGGGGACAATTCCATGATCGTAGACATGTTACTTGGCCATATTCGGAGTTACCATTGTGAAGCTACATATAGGTATTGACCTATATGTAGTGCACACGTGTAATGGTGTCCCCGCACTCACAAAGTCCAGGGAAATGGCCCTAAACAATGTGGGGGCACCTTTGCTAGTTCCAGGGTACCCTCACACTTAGTAACTTTGCACCTAACCTTCAGCAAGTGAAGGTTAGACATATGGTTGACTTTTAAGTTACTTAAGTGCAGTGAAAATGGCTGTGAAATAGTGTGTGCACTATTTCACGCAGGTTGAAATGGCAGTCCTGTGAAAGGGATTGTCTGAGCTCCCTATGGGTGGCAAAAGAAATGCTGCAGCCCATATGGATCTCCTGGAACCCCAATGCCATGGGTACCTGGGTACTATATACTAGGACTTATATGTGGGGTCCAGTGTGCCAATTGAAATTGGTAAATTAAGTCACTGGCCTACAGTGACAAATTTAAAAGCAGAGAGAGCATAAGCACTGAGGTTCTGATTAGCAGAGCCTCAGTGACACCGTTAGGCACAACACAGGCATATCCATTAGGCCATAAACTATGAGCACTGGGGTCCTGGCTAGCAGGATCCCAGTGAGACAGGCAAAACATACTGACATATAGGTTTTTATCTATGAGCACTGAGGTCCTGGCTAGCAGGATCCCAGTGACACAGTAAAAACACACTGAAACACACTCACAAAAAGGCCAAATGTGGGGGTAACCAGGCTAGAAAGAGGCTAGTTTCTCACACATGTCCTTTATGTTTGGGAAACAAGCAGCAGAACAATGAACTTTCGAATTTCAAAATGGGTTTGAATGGGTATAGCAAATTGCTATTTGAAAGGGGTGTTTTTAGGGCATCCCTTCCAAACAGAGATACATTTCGGTATGTATCAATGTTTTGTGAAATAAATCAGTTAAAAAAGTATTGAAATTTTACCAACTCCTAACATGAAGTGGTAAGCCATTTGCAGAAGCTATCACGTCCCCTTTGTGAATGTGAAAAAGGTTGCTTGGGAGTAAGCAGTGGTCCCTGCAACCACCATTTACTCTCAAACTTTCAAAAAGTTTATAACTTTTTCAAAATGGAGCCCTGTTTCCTATAAAGGAAAATGAACCGCAAAAAAAAAGCAACTGCACTCATGGTGGTCTGCTGACTGCTGAGCCCGGTGGGCTGCCATACCTGTGAAGGCTCCCTGTTGTGATGAGTCACAATTTGCAACCTACCTTATGAAAATTGATGACTTATTTGGATTGGGAATCACTACGATTTAGAATTTTGTGAACTGACCTGTTTATCACATAGGTCACAATTTGGGATTAAAAATACTGCAAGAGTGCACCAAAGGACACATTTAGCCCTGGTGGCACCTGGGGCAACAGTCTTTGTGGCACCTTCCCAATGACTGCCCTCTCCATGAATTCTCTCACTACCACTCTCCAAAAGTACACCTCATCTTTCCATAGTGTCTCTCTAACATACGTTTCACTTTTTTTATAGCACTACTCATACTTCACTCACACTCAGTTCTGTGATCTGCATTCTTTGCTGCAAGCACATTAACCCTCCAAGGTACTTTATGATGAGTCAAATCTGCTACTGGACAAAATTCCCACCTCTCACCACTAGGAACATTAATCACTGGAGGTATGTGAATTGTTTTTGTTGCTTGAAAACTTCTGGACGCACAAGGAAGTTCACATGTTTTTAAACCATTAGTTATTTTTAAGCACAGCGTTTCCTACCCCCAAAGTCAGGTACGCTTCTCATCGCTCTAAAGCGGTACTCAGTACACCCCACCTTTTCAAAGGAAACCCTTTTGTGAACCAGCTTTTGAATGTTTACTCATTCTGAATGGCTTCACCACAGCTAACTAGATTTGCCTGAATTGCAATTCGTCAAAAGACATCTGATTAGAACAACAACTTGAAATATGGTCAAAATGGTATCTTACCTGTTGCGCTTAAAATCAAACTGTTTGGTTGCACAAGAGCTAGTCAGAAAGGTTGAAACACAAGGGTGGTCATTACAACCCTGGCGGTCGGTGTTAAAGCGGCGGTAAAACCGCCAACAGGCCGGCAGTAAAAAAAATGGAATTACGACCGTGGCGGAAACCGCCAACATAGACAGCCACTTTAACACTCCGACCGCCACGGCGGTACAAACAAACACCACGGCGGTAACCGCCAACAGACAGGCAGAGGACAATGTACCGCCCACACTATTACAACCCACCAATCCGCCACCTTTTCCGGGGTGGATTCACCGCGAACAAAAACACAGCAGAAACAGGACTTCGAAGGGAAAACGCTCACCTCTACACACCCCACGAGGAACCAGGACGCCATGGAACCAGAGCTCCTAATTCTGCCAGCCTTTATCTTCCTGCTCCTCTACCAGGAGCACGAACGCCTGCGATGAAGACAACGGTGAGTACTGCACCTATGACACAGGGGAGGGGGAGGGAAAAATCAGTGACACTCACACACAACACGCAACACTCCCACCCCCACCCTCACCCACTACAACACACACAAGTACATGTTGATACATTACAGTTACACCCCGCAACCCCCCGGAAGAATGCAAGGACAAAAGGAAAAGAGTTGAATAATTGTGATATAATCAATTACACACATCAAAAATATTTACAAATATATACATTTATACAACATACAATTATATACACCAAGAACACAAGTCCAAGGGACTCCACCATCATAGTCCGTGGATCACTGGGCCCAAAAGGCATGGGCGAGGCCCACACAAGATACCCGAACAAGACAGAGAGAACACTATAGGGGCATTAGTTGGAAATAAAACAGGCACCTCAGGGGGAAGGGAAGGGGGGCACCTCAGCCGGTTGAGTGCACAACGCCAGATCCACGAGGGGGCTCCATGCCCACAGTGCAATCCTGGGGAGTGTAAAGCCACAGTCTCTCAAGTCTCTACAGTGGATGGTTTGCCCACTGTTCAATCCTGGGGAGTGCAAAACCACAGTCTCTCAAGTCTATACAGTGGGTCGTTTGCCCACTGTTCAATCCTGGGGAGTGCAAAGCCACAGTCTCTCAAGTCTCTACAGTGGGTGGTGTGCCCACTGTTCAATCCTGGGGAGTGCAAAGCCACAGTCTCTCAAGTCTCTACAGTGGGTGGGTTGCCCACTGCTGCATCCTGGGGAGTGCAAAGCCACAGTCTCTCAAGTCTCTACAGTGGGTGGTTAGCCCACTGTTCAATCCTGGGGAGTGCAAAGCCACAGTCTCTCAAGTCTCTACAGTGGGTGGGTTGCCCACTGCTGCATCCTGGGGAGTGCAAAGCCACAGTCTCTCAAGTGGATGTCAATCTCCACTGGTTCTGGAGGGGCTTTGTGCCCAGAGTGCTTCATCCTGCCAAGGACTGAGGTAGTGGATGTAAATCTCCACTGTTTCTGGAGGGGGCTTTGTGCCCAGAGTGCTTCATCCTGCAAGGACTGAGGTAGTGGATGTAAATCTCCACTGGTTCTGGAGGTGGCTTTGTGCCCAGAGTGCTTCATCCTGCCAAGGACAGAGGTAGTGGATGTCAATCTCCACTGGTTCTGGAGGGGGCTTTGTGCCCAGAGTGCTTCATCCTGCTCGTGGCTGTCTCAGTAGCGTCGGAGCTTTTTAGGCGCTCATTGGCCTGCGGTGCTGGTGGCGGCGGTGTCCTGTTCAGCGGTGCTTGTGGCGGTCTTGTCCTTGGCAGCGGTGCTTGTGGCGGCGGTGTCCTTGGCAGCGGTTCAGCTGCTGGCGGTCTTGTCCTGGCCTGCGGGGCTGCTGGCGGTCTGCTCCTGGGCAGCGGGGCTGCTGCTGGCAGTCCTGTCTGTGGCAACGGGGCTGCTGGCGGTCGCCTCCTGGGCAGTGTGGCTGCTGCTGGCAGTCCTGTCTGTGGCAGCGGGGGTGCTGCTGGCGGTCCTGTCTGTGACAGCGGGGCTGCTGGCGGTCTCCTCTAGGGCAGCAGGGCTGCTGCTGGTGGTCCTGTCTGTGGCAGCAGGGCTGCTGGCGGTCGCCTCCTGGGCAGTGTAGCTGCTGCTGGCGGTCCTGTCTGTGGTAGGGGGGCTGCTGGCGGTCTTCTCCTGGGCAGCGGGGCTGCTGCTGGCAGTCCTGTCTGTGCAGCGGGCTGCTGGCGGTCTGCTCCTGGGCAGTGGGGCTGCTGCTGGCGGTCCTGTCTGTGGCAGCAGGGCTGCTGGCAGTTGCCTCCTGGGCAGCGGGGCTGCTGCTGGCGGTCCTGTCTGTGGCAGCTGGGCTGCTGGCGGTCTGCTCTTGGGCAGTGGGGCTGCTGCTGGCGGTCCTGTCTGTGGCAGCCGGGCTGCTGGCGGACTTCTCCGCCGTGCTGATCTTCCCAGACTTGCCGGTTTTACTGTTTCCCTTCCCCACCTTGGATGGAGTTGCAGCTGTCTCCACACTCCCAACTGGACCCCTCGGAGCGGCTTTGGTGGCTGATTTCTTTCCCCTCTCCCGCTGGGCACTGGCCAACTTTTGATGCTTGACAGGTGGGGGACTGTCTGTGCTGTGGCTCCTTGCCACACTGGCTGCCCTGCTGCCTGGTGCACTCCATAATCCGGTGACTACTGGCACCACTGGTCCCACCGATGTTGTGGCTGAGGTGCTAGTTTGGGACCTGGAGAGTCGGGCCCTAGGAGACTGAAATGGTGGGGGAGGTGAGGGAAAGAGGTCAAGGATGGACAGGAAACGTTTTTTGGACACACTGGGATGAGTAGCTGGAGGGGGTTTGGGAGTGGAGGAAGAGGTTGTGGTTGTAGGCGGTGTACGTTTGGTGACTTTGGGTGAAGGTTCATGGTCTGGAGGCTGTCTTGAGGTGGATGGCTGTTGGGTGGGTGTGTGGCTGCGTTTGTATACCTTGGGAGGTGGCCTCACAGACACACTGGGAGAGGACACAGGGGATGTGTGAATGGTAGTGGGGGTGGTGACTGGACGTGAGCGGGGTGTGGTGTTGTGTGTGCTGGTGATGGACGTAGTGGCTGAGGATGTAGTGCATGCAGGTGTGAGTGTAGACGAGACAGGGAGGGAGGAGGGAGACGAGGAGGAGGGGAACACAGTGGAGGCAGTGGATGTTGGTGTGTCTGCATGTGTGTGATGCTTGCGTGAGTGCTGTGGGATGTGTGGTGCTTATGATTGCCAGAGCTTCGCTTGTGTGTTGAGGTGTGTGCATGCTGGTCTGATGGTGTGCTTGGGATAGGCTGAGGTACAGGGGTGTGGGTCTGGGTGGAGGAAGTTGGAGGGGGTAGGCTAGAGACAGGGACAATGGCTGCCATCAGTGCTGAGTCTGAAAAGCTTGCTGAAGGGCTGCCTGACCAGAGTGAATGCCCTCCAGGAATGCATTGGTTTGTTGCAACTGCCTGTCTACACCCTGGATGGCATTCAAAATGGTAGACTGCCCAACAGTGAGGGACCTGAGGAGGTGAATGGCCTCCTCACTGAGGGCAGCAGAGGTGACTGGGGCAGGGCCTGAGGTGCCTGGGGCGAAGGTGATGCCCACTCTCCTGGGTGAGCGGGCACGGGGCAAAAGCTGAGGGGCTGCTGGGAGGGCTTTGCTGGTGGGTGGGTGGCGGCTGTACCTGTAGATGCGGGGGGTACAGATGGGTCCACCACCGCAAGGGAGCTCCCATCAGAGGAGGAGTCGGTTTTGCTGGTGTCAGCTCCTGTCCCCGCCGTGGAGCTCCCCTCGCCCTCCGTGCCACTGGTGAATTCGGAGTCCGTAGTCTCGCCCTCCAGGTCCATGTGGGATGCAGCTCCCTCCTGCTCCGGTGCCACTGCTCCTCCGCCTGATGGTGCCAATGCACACAAGAACAGGGACACCACAAAAAGGGGGGGAAAACAGAAGAAAGACATGTTCAGTGCATGGAATACCGCTACCATTGGCGGACACGACAGACACAGAAGCCCCCTGCACTACGCCGCGCACTTGGGGTCCACTATTCAATCCCTGGGACATGGCTTACAAGGCTATAGCCGATTTCTGCACACATGGATGTCACAGGAGCCTGACTAGGTGTAGTTGGCACCGTACACAGGTGGGGTGGGGTGCCACAGGGCCTGCCTGAAGAAGGGAACTTAACTACCAAACTCGCCCTGGCCTAAGGGAACCCACAGCCCACCTCCCCCATCCAGACACCTATAATGCACGCTGAATCAGCAGAATGAGAGTGTACTCACCCCCTTGTGGCTGCTGTGATGCCCTCAAGCGCCCATCCAACTCCGGGTACGCCACCTCCAGTATCCTGAACATCAGGGGGGTCATGGTGCGACGGGCACCCCTCCCACATTGGGAGGCCATCCCCAGCTGGGCCTCCCCTGTGCTCCAGTGGCGAATGTCCTCCCATCTTTCCTGGCAGTGGGTGCTCCATCTGTGGTAGACCCCCAGTGTCCAGACTTCCTTGGCGATGGCATGCCAGATGTCCTTCTTCTGGTGGGCGCTGACCTACAGGAATTGTACAGGTGAAAAAGAGTAGTAATTAACAACTGCACCATCACAGTCATTGGCCTGCATCCCTACCCTTGCCATGACGCACATGCACTCACTGTTGTTTCATGCACGCCTCATTCTCACCCCCCCTATCTTTCATCCACCCCACTCCACACAGGCATTGCCCATACAGCATGCTCACAGTGTACTTACCTGTTTGTCTGGAGGACCGTAGAGTAGCGTGTACTGGGGGAGGACCCCATCCACGAATTTCTCCAACTCCTCTGTGCTGAAAGCAGGGGCCCTTTCCCCAGACACAGGAGCCATTGTCTCTTCCAGACTGAGGTCACAGCAGCACCTGCAGTGTAGGTCCTCTCCTGTCGAAGATCAGGTATCCAGTGATTGAACAGAGAGAAAATGGCGGTCACGTCCGCGGCGGTGCGTACCATCACCGCCGGCGTACATCGTCATTGGCTCCTGGGACCCATAGGGTCCAATGTTAACCAATACAGAATTGTGCTGCAGTCTTCGATCGCCTACCGCGATGGTGTACAACGCCAGTGCAGTTACCTCATATCCCCTTGTCCCACCTTACAAGTCAGGCAGCCGTCATTTCAGGGGCCCATATGGCTTTATTTTTGACTGCGTCACACATACCTAGGCCTTGCCTAGCCACTCATACAGGCAAATTTCAATTTATGAATATGTTCAGAGTAAGCTGTGTTTACGTACCTCAGAGTTGGTTGACTCTGTGCTCGCTGTTCGCCTCCATAGGCACGGCCGCTGGGGCATGTGAGGAGATGGCGGCATCCTCCTGTGTACAGACCGCTGGTGGACCTATTGACAATGGAGGAAAGACATGTGATCATCACCTACAGGCTTGATCGTGCCACAATCCAGGAACTGTGTGCGCAGTTGGAGCCAGACCTGATGTCAGCTATCCGACATCCCACAGGAATCCCCCCTCTAGTGCAGGTGCTGTCAGTACTCCATTTCCTGGCAAGTGGGTCTTTTCAAACAACAGTGGCCATAGCATCAGGGATGTCCCAGCCTATGTTCTCAAACGTGTTGTCGAGAGTGTTGTCTGCCCTGCTGAAACACATGCGGAGCTACATCGTTTTCCCTCAGGTGGAGGAATTGCCTACAGTGAAAGGTGACTTCTATGCCCTGGGACATATCCCCAACATCATAAGTGCAATTAATGGGACATGAGGCCTTGGTACCCCCCGCAGGAGTGAACAGGTGTACAGAAACCGGAAGAGTTACCATTCGATGAATGTGCAGATGGTGTGTTTGGCAGACCAGTACATTGCCCATGTTATTGCAAAATTCCCTGGCTCAGTGCATGACGCTTACATCCAGCGGAATAGCAGCATCACTTATGTGATGGGGCAACTACAGAGGCACCGGGTTTGGCTAATAGGTGAGCACCTGGACCCAAATCAGTGGGAATAGTTGTCTGGGTCTGTGGATGTCCCTATGAGTTAGTGCGTGTCTAACAGTTGTCCCTCTCCATTTGCAGGTGACTCTGGTTACCCCAACCTGTCATGGCTACTGACTTCAGTGAGGAATCCCAGGACAAGGGCAGAGGAACGCTACAATGAGGCCCAGGGGCAGACTAGGAGGATTATAGAGTGGACCTTCGGCCTCCTGAAGGCCAGGTTCCGGTACCTCCATATGACAGGTGGTTCCCTAATCTACTCACCAAAGAAGGTGTGCCAGATCATTGTGCCCTGCTGTATGCTTCACAACTTGGCTTTGCAACGACAGGTGCCTTTTCTGCAGGAGGATGGTCCGAATGGAGGTGTTGTGACAGCTGTGGAGCCTGTGGACAGTGAAGACGAGGAAGCAGAAGAAGAGGACATCGACAACAGGAATACGGTGATCCTGCAATACTTCTAGTGAGACACAGGTAAGAAGACAAATCTGCCTGCTACATCCAATTTAAATATACTACCTCTCTACTGTCTGTCATTTTCACCCAGTGTATGGTCACAGAGTTGACACTTTCCCTTACGATTTCACAGATGTGGGTCCCACTGTTTGACATCTGCTTTGTTTCCTCATGGACTAGAGCTGTGTGACATAGGTATGTTGACATTACATTTGAAAGAGCATTTCGTCACTGTAATTGCTAATACACTATTTCGAAATCACAGACAGACTCCAGATTGTTTTGTGCTTTAAGGGAGTTTTATTAAGTGCTCACTATTGGAGGGGGTTGTAAAATGGTGAGGGGTGATGGTGGAGGAAGTCTCACAGGTGCATTGTCCAAAGGGGCATAGGAAGTGGAGCTGGAGCAGTTTAAGTATGGACAGGGTGACAAGGTGGGACAAATGGATGACAATCAGGGTGGTCTCATTTCTTGGCGGGGGTCTTGGCATCGTTCTCTGTCTTTGTCCTGGATCTCAGGGACCGCTTGCGGGGTGGTTCTCCCTCTGCAGGGGGTGGGGTGCTGGTGTGGTGGTCCTGTGGCGGTGCCTCCTGTCCACTAGCGCCGGTGGAGGTGGTGGGCAGTTCATCGTCCAAGCCAGTGTCAGGGAACCCTTGTAGTGCCACAGTGTCCCTCCTGGTGTTGAGGAGTTCCTTCAGCACCCCTACAGTGGTGCCCAGGGTGGAATTTATGTATTTGAGTTCCTCCTTGAAGCCCAAATACTGTTCCTCCTGCAGCCGCTGGGTCTCCTGAAACTTGGCCAGTACCGTTGCCATCGTCTCCTGGGAATGGTGGTAGGCTCCCATGATGTTGGGGAGGGCCTCGTGGAGAGTGGGTTCCCTGGGCCTGTCCTCCCTCTGTCGCACAGCCACTCTCCCAGTTCCCCTGTGTTCCTGGGCCTCTGTCCCCTGAACGGTGTGCCCACTGCCACTGCCCCCAGGTCCCTAGTGTTGTTGGGGTGGTGGGTTAGCTTGGCTTCTCTGTAGTGGTGGACACACTGCTGATTGATGTGTCCTGAGGACAGAGGTATGGGCCCGCTGGGTGGGTGCTGTGCTGGTGTTTCCAGAGGGGGGAAGGTCTGTAGTGGCCTGTGCCAGTGTGAGGGGAACCGTCTGTCCCGAGTGTCCAGATGGGCCGGGCTGGTCGTCTAGATCCAGTTGGACAGAGCTGCTGTCATCACTGTGGGCCTCTTCTGTGGATGGAGTGGACATGTCTGGACCTTCCTGTCCGGTGACGTTGGGTAAGGGTCCTGCAGCGGTGTAAAAGCATGATTATTGCATCTGTGTGTGCCATGGTGTGCAATGGGTGGGTGACCGTGTACCCCAGTGCTTGCATTCCTGTGTAGGACCTTGTGTGATGATGGTTTAGGGGGGTGTATGGGTATGTGCAGTGACCATGCTTTGGTGATGGGTGTCCATGCTTTGGTGTTACATGCAGGGCTTGGTGTTGGGATGGGTGGTTTGTGATATTGGGACATGTGTGAGGAGTTGGAGTGATGGGGGTGAGGGGGAGGGTAGGGGTGTGTGATGGCATGCAGGTAGGGTTGGGGATGTAATAATAAAGATTTGACTTACCAGAGTCCATTCCTCCAGATACTCCAGCGAGGCCCTCAGGATGCAGAATCGCCAAGACCTGCTCCTCCCATGTTGTTAGTTGTGGGGGAGGAGGTGGGGGTCTGCTGCCAGTCCTCTGTACTGCGATGTGGTGTCTTGAGACCACGGAATGCAACTTCCCCCGTAGGTCGTTCCACCTCTTCCTGATGTCATCCCTATTTCTTGGGTGCTGTCCCACTGCGTTGACCCTGTCTACGATTCTTTGCCATAGCTCCATCTTCCTAGCTATGGAGGTGTGCTGCACCTGTGATCCAAATAGCTGGGGCTCTACCCGGATGATTTCCTCCACCATGACCCTGAGCTCCTCCTCAGAAAACCCGGGGTGTCTTTGCCGTGCCATGGGGTGGTGTGGGTGATGTGTGGGGTGGGGTGTGTTGTGATGTGTGGGGTGATATTTAGTGGTGTTTTGTGTGAGGTGTGTGGATGTTATGTGGGTGATGGTGTTGAGTGCCTGTGGATGCTTGTTTGTAGATGGTGGTGTCTCTCTCTGGCCTTCAGTCGCAATTGTGGTCGTAGGGGTTTGTGGGTGATGTGGGTGTGTATTTTATATTGTATTGGATGTGTGGGAGTGGTGTGTGTATGTGTATCAGGTGTGTGTATTTCGAATTGTCCAATGTGGATGTGTTTTGTAAGAGTGTGTGTATTTTGAGCGCGGCAGTGTGTACTGCCAATGGAATACCGCGGTTGAAAGTCCGCCATGTGGATTCGTGGGTCGTGATAGTGTGGGCGTATTCCTGTTGGTGTGACAGTGGAGGTTTTGTTATCGCAAGTTTATCACTGACCTTTGGTGTGGCAGACTTGTGTGGGTGTCTAGATCTTGGCAGATTCTGGCCTTTGGGTCATAATGGCTGCGGCGGTGTGTTGGCGGTCTTCAGCACGGCGGTAAGCGGCTTTTACTGCCAATGTTGTAATGACACCCAAGGTACCTTCTCTGACTGTCATTACTGGCCAGGGCGGCGATGGATACTGTAGGATACTCTGTGCAGATAGGAAGAAGATTGTTTCTGGAGCAACAGAATTGAAGTAAGTAAATATCTTGTTTTTTGTCCAACTCGTTCACTGCTTTAATAGCAGGTTCTGCCAATTTATATTTTTACATCAATTTTCGGTCAGCACACCAGGTAAAGAATAGCAAATAATGCGAGCCCCTCATCCCCAGATGTATTTAATGAATCAGAGGAACTGGTCAACATTAGTGTTTGTTTGAATCAAAGGCAATTTGGTGATCAGTTTAACATGTACCTTCCTGACGTCCGTTTAGTATATATCACATAAACCCGTAAATTCAGTCTGTCTAACATTCTGCTACAGCATGTGTAAATGGTTGTTACAGTAGCATTGTGTTTTCATTTGTTTTTATTGCCAGGTTTAATAAATAACGTTATGACCCCAAGAGCTGAGAGGTTGCATTTAATTCTGCTGATACATTCTCCCTCCAACATAATGAGCAAAACATGTCTTTCTAATTTGAGTTACAATTGCAATTCTTCTTTGTGCGGTTGTGTTTATTGAGAACATTTCTAGATTGAAAACTTTTGAAGCCTCCTTTCTTGGAAGCCATGTTACAGCTAAGAGCACACATATTTTACATGAATTTGTTCATTGCATTGCTCAGGGGCGTGCGTTTGTTGGAACGTCTTCACAGGATTAGGATCATTCTGACGTTATACAGAAAGTTTTATTAGCAGCAGAGGTTTTGTGAACTATACGAGGCAGGGAGTACATGTTTAAGGAAGTAACATGTTTCTAAGTGTTATACCAAAGACACCTATTCACATAAAGAAGTATGGCAAAGACTTTTAAAGTCCCGCACTATGGAAGTCACAGGACTCCAGCTGCGGTGAAATCTACAATTAAATCAGAGTACTAAAGGGCGAGGTCATTTCTGGCTGCAGCAAGACCATATTACGACGTGGAATAACCATTAGAATTTATGTTTTTGTATTGAGTACTATCTTATTCCCACGCTTTAGAAGCGTTCACATTTTGTTCGATTTTTCTGGTAAAATATGCTTAGGAAAAAAAATAATGTGCGGTGATCCAGGACCCTACTCATCTGTTTACACTCACTACCATCTGATTTAGGAGTTTCTTCTAACTGAGAATGAGGGCCTAAGCACCTGCGGCAGTATCAGGACAGGGAAGAAAGGCAAAACCTTTCTCCGAAAAGAAGAACTTTTTTGGGTACGCACAGCTAGCCAATGCCATGGAGTCACCTCCCTCAAGTTCCCTTCTTCATATCTAAACGACAACCCACCGATGGACCGATTGTGCAGTGTTACCACTTGGTAGAAGCAGGCTGTTCTGTTCAATTATTTAACGTCATTTCCTGTTTGAGCTATAAGGTTGAATTTAGACTAAAATGAGTGGTCATCTATTTGCCTACAAATACTAACTACAGCGTTATGACAAGCTATATCTAGAGGGCCCCCATATTTCTGAAATACGCTCGAATGGTAAAAAAGAAGTATACGCTTGTCACATGAGAGGCATTACGATTACAAGTAAGGGACATTGATGTGGGTAATCAAATATTATATTTATTGTCAGTGACTTTTTCTCTGTCTGCTTCCTTACTTTTCATCCCTCATCTTGGCTCCCTGAATAAGGATCCATGCTTCTCCAGTCAGTCGCCTTAGGTGCACCTGCTTCCACATTGAGGTAAATAGCAGTCTCATTGTTTTAGGTGCCCATGCTGGCACTTGCACAGTCTCAGGAAGATAATTTCATTAAGATGGTCTTTCCAGGGAGTAATTGGATAAACTGAACATTTCTTACCATCCCCTAAAGCTGATACAGGTATTTCATAACATACATTACCCTGCGGGTCCGCTTCTCCTTCTAGGCTCAAATTAAGCAAGGGTAGCTCTTCAGTCTCTGGTATTCCCACATTGGCAACAATACTTACTCTTTAAAAGAAAGTCCATGCCCGGTGCTGTTAAACATCGGCGGACCGAATTCTCAAGACTGCAATGTCTTGAATCTCCCTCGTGCCCCTTTAATCCACTACCATAATTTGTAGATTCCTGATTTCCCCCTTTGTGAGAGGTTTTCCATATTTCGTTGTCTTTCCATTTTGTGTGTTTTTCCCAGTCTTGTTCTCTGTAAATGTCTGATGTAAAAAAAAAGTGTTGGTACCCAAAAAATGAGTGTCTGAAAACCCCACCAGCAAGCACTGACTCAAATTAAGCACTAGATGGCAACAGTTGGAAGCCTCAGAGACAATATCATTCATCCCTCAGGTGCTCTGCAAGGTCCTCTTTAAAAGTGACTTGGTAAACCTCCTGGTTGCTCTGCACCCGAGTTATCGATCCTGAGGGAACCAGTTACTTTGGGGCAAAGTTACTACAGGATTACAAGTGGGACCATTTGGGTCTCTCTGGAAATGAAGGAATATCAAGGGAATCTGTAATTCCAGGAAAGTTTCCCTATGTAATTTTGTATTTCTCCCATGAGTTTCACCTGGACATTTAACAGTTTCCAAAGTCTGAAGTCTCCCTTTCAAACTTAACTGATCTGTAGTGTTCTTGCAGATCTCATAATTCCAATGTCGTGGGTAAATGATGTTACCAGCCCCAATGAGAATTAAGAGGCCAGTCATAATAACATCCCACGTGTAAATCCGTATCTCATTGATGAGTAGCCACTTCTTCAGCTCCCTTTTCCAGTTATGAGTTCTCATACTTTATTTAAACTCAGACATATTAGAGGATAAACCAGTATGTGCATCTATTAAACTTCCTTTCTGAAACTGTGTTAATCTCTAATAGAGACATAAAGTGTAGCTAGCCGCTTTCCATTGCCTGCTTGAGAAAACCTTTTATGAAGTTCTGGCTGCATTATCCTTAAGAATGCCAGATCATTCAGATGTTTGCTTTCCCTCATATTGCCTACAAAGACCACCTGTTATCTACTGATTGATGTAAACTTCTGATTCCAATTCTAGGTGGCCAGAACCACTTAAGTAACCACCAGTGACTCACCTATATGTGTGCATGAATATTTGGTACACTGCAATGATGTATCCAAAAAAAGGCATAGGTCCTGGCTTCCTACATGTTCAGGACAGTAGCAAATCTATCTACATTGGTAGGAAGGCATATTAACTACACAAGGAACTAAATGTGAGCCTGTACACTCCTATACTTACTCCTCTTGAGTAACAGGGTCAACAGCTGGAATTACTCTGCTCTATGACTTGAATTGAGGGCAGCAAGCCACTCAAGTGTGGTTGACTAATAGTCTGCCTTGACCCTTCATTTTGGCATGACTGCCCCATTTCCTTTAGTCAATAATGACAGTCTAGACATATAGAAGCATATTCAACCACCTATTTAACTGACACCAACATCTTTTATATGAATTTGAAATGACATGCCCCTTTGCTTGTTCACCTCTGTGTGCAGCCCAAAGGTTCCTGCTAGCTATTTAGGGGCATATTTATACTCCGTTTGCGCCGAATTTGCGTCTTTTCTTTCGACGCAAATTCGGCGCAAAACTAACGCCATATTTATACTTTGGCGTTAGACGCGTCTAGCGCCAAAGTATGAGGAAAGAGCGTAATTTTTTTGCGTGAACGCCTTCCTTGCGTTAATGAGATGCAAGGTAGGCGTTCCCGTCCAAAAAAATGACTGCGACACAAATGCGTCGTATTTATACTTCCGGGCAAAAATCACGCCCGGGAGTGGGCGGGGCAAAAAACCCTGCATTTGCGCCTCTTTTTAACGCCTGGGTCAGGGCAGGCGTTAAGGGACCTGTGGGCTCAAAATGAGCCCACAGCTGCCCTCCCATGCCCCCAGGGACCCCCCTGCCACCCTTGCCCACCCCAGGAGGACACCCAAGGATGGAGGGACCCATCCCAGGGACATTCAGGTAAGCTCAGGTAAGTATACATTTTTATTTTTTTTATATTTTTTTTGGGCATAGGGGGGCCTGATTTGTGTTCAAGGTAAGTATACATTTTTTTTTGGTTTTTTTTTTTGGGTGGCATAGGGGGGCCTTATTTGTGCCCCCCTACATGCCACTATGCCCAATGACCATGCCCAGGGGACATAAGTCCCCTGGGCATGGCCATTGGGCAAGGGGGCATGACTCCTGTCTTTACTAAGACAGGAGTCATGTAAATGGCGTCTGGGCGTCGTTAAAAATGGCGCAAATCGGGTGGAGGCGATTTTTTGCGTCAACCTGACTTGCACCATTTTTAAGACGCCCTAGCGCCACTTTTCCCAATGCCGGCGCTGCCTGGTGTACGTGTTTTTTTTCCACGCATACCAGGCAGCGCCGGTCTGCTTGCGCCGGCTAACGCCATTCAATTAACACAGGCCCCTTAACGCCTACCCTGACCCAGGCGTTAAAAAGTGGCGCAAATGCGGGGTTTTTTGACCCGACCATTCCCGGGCGTGATTTTTGCCGGGAGTATAAATACGACGCATTTGCATCGCCGTCATTTTTTTAGACGGGAACGCCTTCCTTGCATCTCATTAACGCAAGGAAGGCGTTCACGCAAAAAAATGACGCTATTTGCCCATACTTTGCCCATACTTTGGCGCTAGACGCGTCTAACGCCAAAGTATAAATATGGCGTTAGTTTTGCGCCGAATTTGCGTCGAAAAAAACGACGCTAATTCGGCGCAAACGGAGTATAAATATGCCCCTTCGTATTTATACTTTTCTAGTGCCGGATTTGTGCCACCTTTTGACGCAAAAGCGTCCCAAACTTACAAAATCCAATTGGATTTTGTGAGTTTGCGCCGCTTATGCGTCAAAAGGTGGCGCAAATGCGGCGCTAAAAAAAGTATAAATACGGGGCTTGGTCTGTTGAGACTATTGTGACTGTTCTACGGAGCTATTTAAAACATATGTGAGTTTTAAAGGAGAGTGGGACATAATGTTTTAAGATACTCCAAACAAATTGTTTTACTTACTTAATTCCAAGAGAACAATACAAATGCTCAAAAGAGGGGAAAATATCCACTTTAAATGAGTGGAAATTTATTTCATATTCATCCCTGTGGGGAAAAAGCCTGTTTTATTGATGAGACGTACCTTTAAAGTTGTATGAAGAATTTTCACAAACAACATTTGAGAGACACGATTTAGTATAGTTCACATAGTCCCAAAAGTGCTCGTGTGCACCAGTGCAACCCCAGAGGTCATGCACCTTTTATTGGGAGTCAGCAGGAACTCACTTTTAAAAGTACACAGCTGAGGATAAACATTAATCCCAAATTTCAATAATTCATAAATGTGTGCAAAGGTACTGTGACCAAGAAAGCTTTTTTGCTTACCAATTTATTGTCTTAAACAGTTCCTGCTCGACCTAAAGTTCTCAGGCCTGTGTGTATATTATGCCTTCTGTGATTCCTAAATTGGTTTCGTCTTGAAAGTTATCTAATTCTTTACCAACTACTAAAAGATTGAAACAGGACTACCTATCTCAAAATGAATCATCTTCAACTATTTTCATGGAGTTATTAGAGAAAATAGGAGTACTTCATCCTCATGTTCAAGAAACAAATAGACACCTACAAACACTGGACTGGATGCAAGGGTCACAGATGTAGACCAGAAAATAAGTGGCATTCGGGATATTACTGTAAAGATTGAATCTATGCAGAAGGAAATATTTATTCTTAACAGAATTACAGAGGATTTGGAGAACTGGAGTTGAGGGAACATTTGCTTATTTGTGGTCTGCCCAATGGAAATTGGAGGAAATGAACCAACAGCTTTTGTTGTGTCTTTTCTTCCTAAATTTGAATATATGTCAGAAGCGACAAAGTTCAATGTTCAGCAAGTTCACAGATTAGGTAAAAAGAAACAAACATTCTACCTTCTCTACTAAGCCAACAGGGACTGTATTTTCTAGAATTCACTGAGCTCATCACAGTTCTTAATACACGAAAAAATAAAAATGCCTTTCTTTGTATGGTAATCCAGTGTTTCTCTACAGATTGTAGCTAAGGAAATAGCTAATTGACAGATGAAATCTTTAAATCATCGACCACCTGTTTATCACTTGCAAGCTAATTTGATACATCTGTGTTACCATAAAGTACCATATCAGAATCAAACAAATACATCCGATGATTAAGCTAAAGGTAAAAAATCATATCTAATCCAAGAGAAGAGACAATGAACATGTAAAATCCTTTTTCATTTTAGGCAATTGAAGAATGAAACAATTGCTGGTTATATTTTTTCTTCTTAGATACTGATGATGCTTAGGTGTAGTACTTTTCATTACAGGTTTCACTCAGTCATCTTATTTCTATGATGCTCTACCTTCTAACATGTTACTCCGTCTATGTACCTGGATTAATTCCCTAGTTGTGCCATCTTCATAAAGTGCTGTCTAAACTCCTTGTTCTCATATTTCCCTAATTCCCCATTCTTTCATTACACAACATTGTAACTTTTTTCCGTGTGTTTCTAGCATGTAGTATGTAGACTTTGTTCTCTATTTTTTCATTTGTTTAATTAAAGGTTATTTCTTAAAGATTTGAATCATCTGATCGAGAGACAGAGTTTTTTTCAGTAGGCAAAGTTTAAAACTGACATTGTTTTACTACAAGAGGCTAATTTATCTGAAACTTAGGAGAGGTTGGGTGGAAAAAGTTGTAGTATTTCCTACCTTAAAAAATAAATATTTATTTTTAGATATCACTAGATTGCATTGAACAGCAAATGAGGGTAGGTGAATCACTGAATTGAATATTAATAACATTCTGATTTTGCTATGTAATATTTATGGACCTCCAAAGAAAAATTATACAATTTGGCCAGACATAACTAAAAAATGTTTCAAATTTGATATCCAGTATTTCCTGTCGAAGGTGGTGTTATCAAGTGCTGATTCCCAAATTCCAATGTTAAGTTTTCACCTAATAAAATGCACAAACAATTTGGTTTATTCATTAAACAAAAATCTTTAGTAATCTTAGAGAATTAGAAATCCAACACTTTTATTATTTGGTGCAGCATTCCCAATCCCAAATGAATAATATTTTTATTATAAGCCCTTGATCCACCATCTAGTAAATTCTGATCAATTTTGGCATCCAATCATGTCCCTTTAATCACAGATATTGACTCTGGGCCTGATTTAGAGTTTGACGGACGGTTTACTCCGTCACAAACATGACGGATATCCTGGCCGCTGTATTACAATGTCCATAAAATATAATGGAATCGTAATATGGCAGACAGGATATCCATCACATTTGTGACAGAGTAACCACATCTACCAAACTCTAAATTGGGCTCTTATTCCTTGTTGCACATATATCCAATAAATGGCTAATCGAGCTTTCACTACTGCCATCCAAGATTTTGTTAATTCGTTTTTTGACATAACTAAAGCATGCCCATCATCTATTAATGATAATTCAGATGCTTTCAAGGCCACTGCTTATGGTTCTAGTTAGATTTTGTTTTTAAGACAAAAAAAGTATACTTTTGTGAAAATAATTTTACTTTGGACAAAATAAAAGCACTAGAACATCAATTTTACACATCAAATTGAAAGCAAGATTCAATGTTAATAAACATCCACAGTTAATGCTTCGACCATTCTTCTCAAAAGGAGTGCAAGATTAGTTTAGGGCTTGCAACAAAGTGTCCAAGTTATAGGCAAATTAGAGCCAATATTAAATGTTATTGGTATTTTTTATATAAGTATAAAGATGATTGAAGAAGAATCAGCTAATATTTTTGAAAAATCTGTATTCACCAGAATCTCCTTCTAATGTTTCCAAATTTAGATCCTACTTAGATCACTTCCAAGTCCTCTTAAAGATTGTTTGGACTTTGCAACTTTAGAACAAAGCTATTTTAATTTCGAAACATGGCAAGGCCCCTGGGTTTGGTGGATTTTCCATAGAGTTTTACTACTCTTACTTTTCTAATAGTTTACATTGCAAATTATTAGACTTGTTTACATAATTCATTTGGTTAGGCCAATAGTAAAGCATTTCAAGATGCCACTACTTGCATTATCCCAAAAGATGGTAAGGATCCCACATTATGTAAATGTTAGAGATGTATTTTACTCGCAAAAAATAAAACATAAATTGCAAACATTTTGGCTCTCTGTCTCGAGCACTTTTTATTTCAATTGATTGGTAGGGTTTTATTAACAGGCGCTTGTTTGTAAATAATACAGGATTTGTTTTTGATGCTTTGAGTAAAGCAAATAACTTTATTATTTCTTTAGTTGCCATTAAAACTGATGGCGAATAAGCAGCGTTTTTTATATAGACACTGAAATTGTGTGGACATGGTCCTCAATTATTTCTATGATATCTATAATTTAAAGTTCCCTGAAGGCCTTTATTTGTATTAATGAGCTGTTATAAAATTATTTTTCTTTAAAAAGATATGTTTGTCAAGGGTTCTTTGCACTTTCTTCATTTTTATTTATTTTGTTGTTAAAACTCTTCCTTTAAAAAATCAGCAACAATCCCAACATTTCTTGTTTCAAATGTGGTTCTAAGCAATTCAAATTGGCTGTTTACAAAGATGATGTTCTCCTTTTGTATCTAATCCTAACACATATTTGCCTAATATTTTACAGCTGATATGTTCCTTTACAGAGGTTTCAGGTTTTAAAATTTTGTAGGTAAGACAGGGATTCTCCCTTTAAATAAATGTTGCACCCAACAAATGTCTGAGATTACTGTTTTTTTTGTTGTGCTCCATCTAAAAGAACATATTTGGGTATATTTTTTACTATTTCAGTTTGGGATACCACCAATCTTAATCTCAAGGAATTACTATTAAAATATCTATAAAACTTTTAAAGTTAAATGGAATCTGCCATATTTGTCCGGGTGGGGTAGATTGGACCCAATTAAATGATATTTCCTCTAATTTTGGATACCATTTCCATGATAGTACTCAATATCCCTTCTTCAATTTTGAAGAACATTTTCTCACTTCTTTCCAAATAACTTCGACATCCTCTATACTTAAATCGGATTTTGAATTAATTTGGAAACAAATCTTTAATATCTGTTGGTCTGTTCCTTCATGAGATAAACTCTGGACTAGATTACCAACAATTTCAAGGGTTTCAGTTATAACAAAATCATCTTATTTTGTATGTGGTGCTTTAAGAGGGAGAGAAGCATGGCTGTCCAACTCTTAACAAGCCCACATGGGTCCAAAATACAACTGTATTCCTAAAGCACGCAGTCATATGTTGAAATCAATTTCTCAAAACAGCACAAAGTACATTAGTTATTCAAAGTCTTCTTTTTTATGGTATTGCTCTTTGCTATACAGTAGTTTCATTGCAGTCAAGCATGTTCCAACCAACGAATGTTTCTTCTACTGACATCATCAAAAGCTCCTAGTGTGTGCAACATAGTCTATCCAGCACTCCAAAACAATCAAGTTCTCCAATATTTGAGCCATTAGTCCAAAAAAAAGTGTCAGTCTCATCACAAGTATTCTTTACTTGTCTGGAAGAGTTACAGATTCAGAGCAAGCTCAAACTTTCCCCTACTGCCAAGTTTACCCCTTACATGTCCCAGAGTTCGTACATGTGTATTCAGCATGCAGTGCTTGTATTTAGCATCCTGCATCTAAGATGTTGTCATTCAACAAACACATCAATAAGCATGCACTTCTGTCTATTCCTACCTGTTGGTAAATAGCACTAAATGACATGCACAAACTACAATATATATCATAACTTCTTGGCCTACAGACAGTAGTGTTTTGAAATATAAATGAACCACTGGTGTTCAGGTTTGTTGTTGTCAGTTCCTGCACTAATCTGGAGACATTCCAAGTTAACTGTGCATACTTCAGGCAGTACATTCACATAAAAACAGGTGTGTAGTTTCCTTAGTTCATGAAATGGTCTTTTATAAATATGCAAGTCAGTTGACAAGGTATTACCTTTTGAGAAGGCTATCAAAATACTTTGCGATGCAACAGAAAACATATTAAGTGAAAGCAGTCAAGAACTGTGATATTGAGCAAAGCAGATACTAGCAGCAGATGTGACGCAATGAGGCAAATACAAGAATTAGAGAATGCAGTATTAGGAATCACATATGATATATATCAAGAAGTTATTAAAGACAATTTGGGTTTGAACAATTAAGGAAATGCACTGACCAAGTTCAAACCAAAACCCAACTTCAAACTTAACCCCAATGTAAAGTGACAGAAGAGATGTCTACTTGGAACTGGTAGTGGAAGAAATAAAACATCTTTTTGTCAATTTGTGTAACAAAGACCACTGAATGTCAAGTACACACAGAGAGTGTAACACTGATTAGGAAACTGAAAACTAGAACAGATTGTGTTATAAGAATTTCTGAGAAAAGGTCAGAATATTGTTCTGTGGCCTTTAGAGAAGTACAAGGCTAAGGCATACAGGCAATTGAATGAAGAGTCTTGCTATGAGAAAATCAGAAAGCAAGAGACCAGTCAGGTCAAAAGAGTGTATATGAAGAATTGTTACACTGTTTTGTAGCCATTTTAGTTAAAGCTCCATGTACATTATTTTAACACACTAGGCCGCTGTGCACTTTAACCTAGATATGTTTTATTCAGCTTCGCATTATTATTGTTACAATAACCATTTTTACGGTCTTGTTTTATTTTCATCTATCTAACTGTTTTGCCTAGGCCAGCACTCTGTTCTCAAGCAAGACATTCTTGATCACTTTGTGCTTCATTCAAGGCTACAGTTCGGTGCATTGCCGGTGAACGTGGTAGAAGTTTAGTCTCCAACATTCATTGAATATACACATCCTTACATAGGGACATTTTTTCAGAACATCAGCTGTGTTATTATATAAACACTTCCTTGTCCCTTACACGTTAGAGGGAGATTCCAGCAGGGAACCACGACTGTATGCTGTATCAGATGCTAATGCAGACCACAGGCCTTTGCTCAGGTATGAGGGTTGATGTCTTCCCAGGGGAACCTGAAAGGCAGAACTAGAGCTTAACATGCTATGCTCAAATCATAACTTAGATAAGAAATAGTCCATCGATCATAGTGACAATATGATAGCATTGTTTTTATGCTTCACTCTTCTCGTCACAGTTTTAATACTGTCATGTTGTGTCGTCCTGGTTATTGCAGCTCACGCTTTGCTCTCTAAGATGCAGTTGTTTTATTAAACTTATCATTGAAACATATACTGCCTCTGTTTGGCGTTTATATATGAGACTGAATTGTGAATGAGAGAACCGGATGTGACCTGAATGACCACGACTTCCCTGAGAAGCCTAGTATGTCATGCGCTCTGCTGCCCCATCATCACTATTCTTTGGTAGTGATGAGGCACTGCTAGTTAGCTGGAGCAAAACCCGGATTAGAGTGACAGGTGTCACCCGCAGTGGGTTAGACTCAGTCTCCCATACCGCGGATGATTCTGCTGCTCAAAATCCAGTAGTCTCATTAGAATAATGAGAGCCTATGCGACAACACTGGAGTAATGACGGTTTTTTGACACAAGATGAATATTTATTTCTAAGAATGGATAATCCTAGGACACTACTTACTGCAAAAAATACATAAGAGCTATGAGAATTCTTCAGGCCGACTGATAATTTCAGCGCTTGACAGTCTGTTTGAAAGCACTTCAAGATATGTAGATCACAATTTCCCATCTCATATTCAATATACTGGTGATTTACCACAAAAAATATTTGAAGTCATATGGGAAAGTGACTATGCATTAATGACATTAGATGTGATGGGATCATATATCAGTTTATACCAGTATCCAACATCAAGATGAGCTAAAGGTTATTGAGCATTTTTTAGGTACTAGCCCATTGAAGTTGTCCAAACACACAGAAATCTTGTTAGGAATGATACACTGGTGTCTGTACAACAATATTTGTTTATTTGATAATGAACACTTCAATTAAATATGAGATACAGCGAGTAACTGCTGCAGCTATGCTGATTTGCATATGGGCTCATGGGAGGGGCAGGTGCTCCTCGAACAACATGAAAAGGTTTGGGAGGAGCATGTGGTTCTTTCGTCCATAGATTACCTCTTCATTATTTGGAGCAGCACTATGAAAGCAGCAGAGGACTTTGTGGAGAGCTTTAACAACAAGGGGCTTATTTATAAGCCCTGTGTTCCGCGGTGCATCACTTCGTGTGATGCACAAATGGTGCATAGTGCAGGCCCATATCTAAAAGGCAATGGCAAAGCCACTTTGCATGACATATCATGGCCTTGCAGATATGGTGTGAAGCAATGCAGCACAAGTCACTGTGTTGCTTTACACTGCTTCAGGCAGTCATTCTCTGGCCACTGCAGTAAGTTTTCCCATGCAACACCCAATGGGTTTTGATCTCTTCCCAGAATTACAATAATCTGCAAACCTGGGAATAGGTCAAAATCTCATGCATTTCTTGGGGAGGCACAACCAGGAGAAATATCGTTATTTCTCCTCTTTCATTCCTCATTCAATATGTGGCTGCATTCTGCAGCACACAGAAGAAAGAGGAAAAAGCCTCCATTTGTTGTTTTTTTGCAGGAAGGTGTCCATTCCTGCACAAAAACAATCCTGTCTGTGATGCAGGCATCCTTACACCATGGTGCTAGGGTGCGTGCATCAGCGATAGGCAGTCCATTGTGAACCAGCACAGAGAGAGAGGACAGAAATGTGATGTATCTTGTAGATTCGAATAATTTCTGCCCTTTCCGGGTGGTACATGGCAGCGCAGCAAGGTCACTTGCTGTGCTTTCCAGTGCCACAGGCTGGTAAGTAAGCTCCACAGAGTTTACATTTAACGTTTGCAAGTGATATTAATAAAAATCAAATCACTTTTTTGGCTATAACTGTATATGTGGAAAACAACAAATTGGAAACAGAAATATATAAAAACAAACTGCAGGTACTATGCCAACAGTTGCCACCTCAGGAACTTTAAAAAGGAGCATTTGAGAGCAGTGAGGATTTGCAGTGAACCAAAACAAACAAGATTGGCCAAAGTCTAGTTGGAAAATATTTTAGAGGAAGAGAATATTTAAAACAAGCAACAACATATGCACAGTCAAAGGTCAATCAGAGGCAAAGGGACACAGTCCTGTTTAGAGGCAATAGCAACAAGGAAAGGCAAGTTTCAGAATTTAGATTAGTTACCACTTTCTCGAGCCAGGAGGTTACAATCAGAAAGATTATGCAGAAAGACATTTGTTGAGAAGTGATCCAGTGCTGGAGAAGCTAGGGTTTACTTTTAGAGGAGCCAAGTCCATGAGAGACATTTTAGTAAAAACAGCCCAGAGAGGTCACAGAAAAGGAGTTGGTTACAAAACTGTGCATGTTTTAAAAAATGTGACTGATGCAAAGCCTGAAGTTATGGGATCAATAAGAATGATTCTCTCTCCCCATTTGACTGGAAGCCGCACAAGATTAGAGACCCGGCCTTCTTACTGTAAAAGTGAATTTGCAGTTGATGTGCTAACATGTCCATGTAGGCTGTCACATGTAGGGAGCATCCCACTGCAAGTGCATAAAAGAGTATTACAACATGTGAGAGCTATAAAGAACAAATATAAAACACCCTGCGGTCAGATATTTTCAAGAAGTGCATAACAGTAATGACAAATGTTGAACTATTAGGTGATAGATTCTGGCCCCAGAAAGGTGGAAGGGGAGGTGACAGGGAACAGCAGTTAAGGAGACTTGAATCTCAGTACAAAAACAACAGATGATGGATGGAATGCAGAGCAAATCAAACATTCACCCCCAGTCACAGATCTGGGTTTAATCCATTGTTTTTTTGCTCACCACGCCATCCCAGTTTGGACCCAACCATATGCAAATCAGTCTTGACCCTGTTCCCCATGGTAAAAGTCCAATCCAAACTGCCAGGCCAGGTCTTCCCTGAACCAGAACCAGAAACAAGCATCCTGGGACTGTTCGGACTG
This sequence comes from Pleurodeles waltl, assembly GCF_031143425.1. Taxonomy (NCBI): domain Eukaryota; kingdom Metazoa; phylum Chordata; class Amphibia; order Caudata; family Salamandridae; genus Pleurodeles; species Pleurodeles waltl. Next base: position 236,157,756 of record NC_090436.1, read on the forward strand.
GACTGTTCCCACAAGGTCAAGACTGATTTGCATATGGCTGGGTCCCAACTGGGGTGGCATGGTGAGCAAAAAAACGATGGATTAAGCCCAGATCGTTGTGACTGGGGGTGTATGTCTGCATTGTTCAGCATTCCATCCATCATCTGTTCTTTTTGTGTTTCAATAGCAGTACATCATAGAACTCATTCCATTTGGCCTCAACGCAGAAGAGGATTTACATATACATCTCAGATAGATGATTAAATAAATGTAGTAGTTTAGCAACTTTCTCAGAGCATGAGGAGCAGACTGTTGTAAAAACTATAAAAGATGTGTGAACAGAAAGATACATAGAAGAAAGGAAGCACTTTTAAATATATTGACTGATAGTAATAAAACACTGTGTTAAAGATTACAGCTCATGACATATTAGCGAAGATTGCCTCTTTATAGCAGATATGATAGAAGATAAAGTGACACTGTGAGGATTCAATTAATTGAAATTTGTTGTAGAATGCAGCAAAGCCAGCGACATACAGAGAATTCTTTTGCATTTACATTTATCGAGGCCTCACGTGTTTCAGACATCTTCGTCCTTGTTCACAAACCGAGTGCGTGGCTGATCAGCAGATTTAATTCCAGGCACCTGATCACACAGTTAAATACCAATTCTGCCCCAGTGGGCCTCTGAAGTGAGTTGCGTGGGATTTGTAGTTTTTTGAACACCCACTTGGGTAATGTTCAGTTATCTACTTATTCATCCACATGTTTAGTTATATATTTATCTATATTTTTACGTGCATATTCACAAGCAGAATTTGGTATAGTAAAGTGCATTGTGACAAGAATGGGCCGATCTCACATATGTGAGGTTTAGCACAGATTCAAGAATTGGATATATGTGTAAATAATAGGTTGATTTTGTGTGGTTTTAAAAATTATCAGCTAGACGCCCAAATGGGAGAAAAATTTGAGAATATGGAGCTTTATGGCAATACAGACACTAAAATGAGCCCACTGAGGCGTGATGCTGCTTTTTCATATAAATAACAAATTTGACGTATAAACAAAATAATAATATTTTTAATACTATTTATACAATTCCAAATTTATGGTGACACAATATAATATGAATGCAGTTTCAATTGATACATCATAATATGAATGCAATTTTGAATGATTTGCGCGTAATTTTGACTTACATGTTAATCCATTATTGCCAAATGAATCTGCAAATCTGTGATAATTATTACACTTCAAAATGTCCACCACATTAGTTTACTATCAAGCACTAGTTTTAGGATTGGTCGGTCATTTGTGTCTGTTATTTGAATATAGATGTCTATCAGATGTTTTCAGTTTTACTGCGAACAAGGCTACAGCTGAAATGCGTTGGTGTGGATGCCTGTAATTCTGTTTTTGTAATAAACAACACTTTGCAGTGCCATGGGGTCCCAAGGACAGCCTCCATACTGTGGTTCGTTGTGCAGTATATATATATATATATATATATATATATATATATATATATATATATATATATATATATATATATATATATTTCAAACACAAATCCCGGAATGCAGGTGCTCAACACAGCGGTCCTGGGTGGGCTCCGAGAGGCCCTAATATAACCTTCAACGCTCCTTTCAATGTCAGGAGAACCAGGACACCTCCAAGATGAAAATTCAATTTATTTCAGCACAAAAAATCCAACGCGTTTCGGCAACAGCCTTACTCATGAGTATATATATATATATATGTATTCACTGAAAAAGAACAAAAGTTATAAGGACGTTATAGCTTGTTCTGAATTTACTCATACAAAAGCATACAAATTCAACAGTCTTAGTTATAGTTCTTTCAATTAACTGTAACTCATGCCCTAAGGTAACTATAACTCACACCCCCACCATGCACAGTTTTGTCTTTAATAATGTGGAGTAAGTTGGGGTAATTAGCAGTGCATGGGGAGTTACCTGAGGGTGTGAGTTATAGTTGCTTGACAGAACTCTAACTATAACTGCAGAATTTCTATGGTTTTGTGTGTGCAAAATCTGAACCTAACTATAACGTCCCTGTAGCCTTTGTTTTTTTAGTGAATTTCTAGGTTTTTATTTAATGTTAAGTAAGATGCCCATCTGAATGCACGGTGGGGGGGTGTTGGATGCAGGACGTGACCTGACATTGTGCTGCACCCAACCAAACTTGCTACTCCTGCCCCCCTCCTCCTTGTCATCCATTATCCAAGCCCATGTCCCTGCTCCCTTATTACAACCCTGTCTGGCCATTGTTCTGCCACTGGCCTTCCCATCTGCCCTTAACAATTAGCTTCCTGTCTCATCTACCCCTTCCAACCCCTATGAGTCCATGCATTAGCCCTCTCCCTCCTGTCTTTTATGGTCCGATGTGCTGCAACTGACCTCCGTTTAGTGTGATGTTCCTGCCCACTCCTCAGACCCTCTGTTGCCCAATTCTATGCCCCATCATTGCCCTCCTGCTTAGTCTCTGTGCATAGCTTGCTTCCTATATCCTCTTTCCCCCTCCCCTCTGATGTCTGTGTGCATACCACTGCTCCCTCCTTTTTGCCACCACATTCCATGGACCTACCACTGCCCCTCCTACCTACTCTGAGTGTTCTGTGAACAGCCACTGCCCCTCCTGCCTGCCTAGCATGGTCAGATTACTGCCATCTGTCCCTCCCAACTCTACATTGCCTATCCAAATTCTATGCCCCTACCTCTTCCCTCCTGACATCTGTGGTCCATTTTGCTACCACTCCCTTCTGCCTTCCATGCTCTGTTGTGCTACAACTTCTTCCCCTACCTGTTCTGCGTGGCCTGTTATGAAGCCCCTTCCACTGCCCTCTCTTGTCTGTTTCCAGCCCCTATCCCTCCATTCTGTCCACCATGGGCCTTTGTGCATGCCCCTGCCACCTCCTCTTGCCCACCATGGCTGTTCTGTTGCCCCTAACCTTTTCAGCTGCCATGCATGGTCTTCTGTGCTGCCACAGACTCTCCCACCTGCCCAGCATTGTCTGTCAGCTTGCTGCCCCTGACCCCTTCCCACCTTCACTCCATTGTATGTGTGTGCCATTATAGTCTCACTGTTGCCCTCCATGTCTTCCATGCCCTCTATCCCGCCTGCCCTCCATGGTCAGCTTGCTGCTCCTGCCTTTTCCTCTCTGCTTTCTACTGCCCATGTGCATGGCCCTGTCCCCGCCCTATTGCTTTCCATGGTCCGTTGTGCTGCACTTCCATTCCGCTTGCCATGTGTGGTGTATTGTGCTGCTACAGCACCTGATGCCTGAGCTATAAGGTAAGTTTGGTGCACCTCCCCATCCCCCTCCTGTTCTTTGTTATCCAAGTCCATTCCCTATCCCATTTCTCCTGCCCTCTGTGATCCAATGTACCATGCCTGCCAACATTTTGAACGTGATAATAAGGAGATTTTGAAACCAAACCTTGGGAATTGATTTTCACCACTGTCTTTTTGAAAAAGAGGAGATTTCAGGCAGGATACAGATGAAAAAATCCCTTTTGGGTTTAAAAACATTGGAATTCTCCTGCCTGAATTGGGTCTGTTGGCATTTAAGGTTGTACTACCACTGCCTCTTCTTTCTGCCCTCAATGGCATGTTATGTTGCCACAGCCTCTCTTGTCTGTCCTTCATGGTTGGTTTATTGCTCTTGTCCCCTTTTCCCTTGCCCTCCATGATATGTTTTGCTGCCACTACCCCTTCTGCCTGCCCAGCGTAGTCAACATGTCCCCCCTACACAATCCTCCCTGCCCTCCATTCTCTGAGTCTGTGCCCCCGACATTTGCCTCCCCACAATATTTTAATGAACAACTAGATTGCTAACATTAAATATTTATTACAAATGTGTGGAATGCCTGACGTCATCTTGATGTATTCCGAACTGTAACACCTAAAGCATTTCCTTTTGAAATTATAAAAATTAGAAGTTCTTATTCCACAGCACTTATGGTTACTACTCTAAAAAACCTTTGCCTCAAAGTACTTTTGCTATCTTTATGTCTTTCTTATCCAGTTGATCACTCACTTTTATGTTACACTTAGGTGAGAGGATGTGGTGCTATGGCCAGAGCTGTAAATTGTGCAACTCGGGAAACAGATTTGAGTTTTAGAGTCAGCTCAATATCCTGTAATGCTGAGCAAATCACTTCATCTCCACTTGCCTAAAATCAAAATGAATGTGCCCTTGTGGCACTCCAATACCATCGGGTCAAGTCTGCTCTATAAAAAACTGCACACTTTTGTCATTGGGCTATACTTGGGCTACATTTGGGTGATCGTTATGCTACATTTGGGCTCTTTTTTTTCTGGTGGTCAACTTGGGAGACTTATTTGTTATGTAGCTCCCTAATTTCCTCATTTACTGTAGCATCCTCGGGAAAAAATGCTTTCAGTTTTCCACTTGGATTCCATCAAGATGGCTTTCAGATGTGCCACACTTTTGGCATTCATTCAGATTGTTAACATACTAGTTGCTCATTAGAACACTGTAGTAAAGCTGCTGATTAACAGGGAGTTAACTGGCAGTCTGTTGCTTGTATTGAGAGTGCATGTTTCAGTCTGCATGTCAGAATGTTTTAATGAAACAGAAGAGGAAGATATTTGAGAACTCACTTAAAATGTGTCCTAATTTTTCTTTCTACAGCACTAACCATAATTTCTGTGACAACATTTTTCCACTTCATTTTGTTCCTTTCTAAATTAAATCATTTATGTTTACCAATTTGATTCAATAAAGATGGCTTCAGGTGTGCCACACTTTTGTCATAAGTAAGACTGGCAGCTCTCTGGGAGGCTACAGTAGAACACCAAAGAATCACCTGACAGGCTGCTCCTGTTGGAAGTACATGTTTTATTGAGAACGTCAGACTTCATTCTCATATGGCTGAGAAAGATAGTTTGAATTTACAGAAAATATGCTCTCATTTTAGCTTCTGGAGCACCTTCCATAACCTGTGTGGGAAAATCATGAGAAAACTATTTTCTCTCAAACATGATTCATGAATTCCCAGCAGAAGGTTACTTCACAGTGTAAAATCACCTTAGAACACAGCACAGTTCCTAAAATGAGTATGGTACCATCAACAAATGATTTATATTGTAACTGAAATCTGTTATGAGCCTTTATGCGTTCTCCTTTTTGTGACCCTCAAAACCTGCCTTTTACTACAGTGTATTTCAATGTGGACCATTCCTCAGAATCCAGTAAGAGCTGCCACAGCATGTTGTCCATGTTGGGGCCAATCAATAAAGGGAGAGATCCAGTTGGGACCCCCATATATGCTCCTTGGGGTCTTGGGGGGCTCACACTTCCCACTTACTTTTTTTAAAATTAGTTTTCAGGACACAGGGACCAAGTCCCCGAGTCATGTAATGGCTGTCAAAAGTTGTTGTTCAGGTTGTCACCAATCAATTAAGATTGACTAGTCCACTCCTTTAAATTGGTCAATGAGAGCATATTAAACACCAATTGTTCACATATCTATGTTTGTTTTTCCTTTAACATCTCAAAAACTACTTAACTGATTGACATCAAATAACAAAAAGCATGATCCGGCTGTAGGCATTTCTAAAGGTTTTACTTTTGGGAACCCCTTTTTTTCAGCCTCTGCTTGATGGACCACCTGGAACTTTCAAGACAGCATCTATCTATCTATCTATCAATCTATCTATCTATCTATCTATCTATCTATCTATCTATCTATCTATCTATCTATCTATCTATCTATCTATCTATCTATCTATCTATCTATCTATCTATCTATCGGTTCAGGCCATCTCTGGGGTTGATCATTTTCATACCTAGGGATCCTATAGGGTTCCAAGCTTTCTTGGCAACCATTGCTTGAGAAACATACTAGTCAGCAATTAGTGGAGTTAGGGGGTTATTCCAACTTTGGAGGAGGACGGATTACCACTTCCTCCAAAGTTGGAATAACCCCCTTAGTGTTTTGTGTAGGCGCAAAGGATACACACACATGGAGACCATGCTTAACCCCTTAGCTGCTGGGCCTTACCCTCCCCAGTGCTGAGCCCTTTTTTGTCTACTTGGGGTAGTTTGTGCTTAGGTCCCCATAACGTTTTGTCCACATAAGCTATCCACACCAAATTTGCATCCTTTTTTTCCAACATTCTGGGGATTGTAAAGGCAACCAGATATTGTGGACTCCCGTGGAGGAGACCAAGTAATTAGCCAAAATAAAGCTAAAATGTTTTTTTTTTTTATTGAAAATCTGCTGCAGAAGTAAACATCTGATTTTTTCCCTGCAAATGGCATCAAAAAAGAGTTTGTGGAGCTACAATAACACCTTTCCAGCTTTCAGAAACATACAGACTTGAATCAGAAAACCTAACTTTTCAACACAGTTTTGTCATTTACTAGGACATACCTCATTTTTACTATTTTTTGTGCTTTCAGCCTCCTTCCAGTTAGTGACAGAAATGGCTGTGCAACCAATAGTGGATCACAGACAAATAAACATTTCTGAAAAGTAGACAAAATTATGGATTCAGCAAGGGGCAATTTGTGTAGATCCTTCAAGGTTTTCCAACAGAAAGTAACAGGTGAAATAAAAATATATTGACTTTGAGTTGAAAAAAACAAACATTTGTGTCTACGTTTTCTTCTGTAACTTTTTCCATCTATGGTAGATTTTTTAAACTAATATACCATTGCATTTGCTTGGTTCTTCTGTTTGTGGGGATATATAAGGCTTGTAGATTCATCAAGAACCGTAGGTATCCAGAGCCAATTAATGAGCTGCACCTTGCAATTGGGTTTCATTGTATACCTGGTGTAGAGCAATTCATTTGATAAAATATCAGAGAGAAAAATAGGTATCAAGGAAACCTTTGTATTTCCAAAATAGGCACAAGACAAGGTGTTGAGAAGCAGTGGTTATTTGCACATCTCTGAATTCGGGGGTCCCTATACTAGCATGGGAATTACATGGCATTTCTCAAATAGACTTCTTTTTTTACACAGTCTTACATTTGGAAAGTAAAAATGTAGAGAAAGACAACGGGCAATAACACTTGTTCTTCCATTCTGTGTTCCCCCAAGTCTCTTGATAAAAATGGTACGTCACTTGTGGGGGTAGGCCTAGTACCTATGACAAGAAACAGCACAAAACTCAACATGCAAACATCACATTTTTACATTGAAATCTGACATGTTTTTTGGAAAGTGCCTAGCTGTGGATTTTGGCCTCTATCTCAGCCGGCACCTAGGGAAACCTAGCATACCTGTGCATTTTTCAAGACTAGACACCTAGGGGAACCCAAGATGGGGTGACTTGTGGGGCTCTCACCAAGTTCTATTACCTAGAATCCTTTGCAAACCTCAAAATATGGCAAAAAACACTTTTTCCTCACATTTCGGTGATGTAAATTTCTGGAATCTGAGGGGAGACACAAACTTCCTTCCACCAAGAATTTCCCCAAGTCTCCTGATAGAAATGGTACCTCACTTGTGTAGGTAGGCCTAGTCCCCGCTACAGGAAACATCCCAAAATACAACATGAACACAACACATTTTTCTAATGAAAACTGACCTTTTGTTTGTGAAGTGACTAGCTCTGGATTCTGGGCTGTAGCTCAGCCAGCACTTAGGGAAACCTACCAAACCTATGCATTTTTTAAAACTAGACACCTAGGGCAACCCAGGATGGGTTGACTTCTGTGGCTCTCATCGGGTTCTATGACCCGGAATCCTTTGCAAACCTAAAAATTTGGCAAAAAATAACTTTTTCCTCACATTTCGGTGGTGCAAAGTTCTGGAATCAGAGGGGAGCCACAGAATTCCTTCCACCCAGATGTCCCCAAGTCTCCCAATAGAAATGGTACCTCACTTTTGTGTGTAGGCCTAGACAGGAAACACCCCTAAACGCAACATGGACACATCACATTTTTACATGGAAAACCGTCAGCTTTTTTTGGAAAGTACCTAGCTGTGGATTTTGGGCTGTATCTCAGCAGGCACTTAAGGAAACCTACCAAACCCACTTATTTTTCAAAACTAGACACCTAGGGAAACCCAAGATGGGGTGACTTCTGGGGCTCTCACCAGGTTTTATTACCCAGAATCCTTTGCAAACCTCAACATTTGACAAAAAATACACTTTTTTCCTCACATTTCGGTGATGGAAAGTTCTGGAATCTGAGGGGAGCCACAAACTTCCTTCCATCCAGCATTCCCCCAAGTCTCCCAATAAAAATGGTACCTCACTTGTGTAAGTAGACCTTTCACTCGCACCAGGAAATGCCTCAAAATACAACATGAACTCCACATTTTTCTAATGAAACCTGACCTGATTTTTGCGAAGTGCCTAACTGTAGATTAAGGGCTGTAGCTCAGCCAGCACTTAGAGAAACCCACCAAACCTAGGCATTTTTTAAGACTAGACACATAGGAGAACACAGGATGGGGTGACTTGTGGGGCTCTCACCAGGTTCTATTACCCAGAATCCTTTGCAAACCTCAGAATTTGGCAAAAAACACTTTTTCCTCATATTTCAGTGATAGAAAGTTCTGGAATTTGAGAGGAGCTCCAAATATCCTTCCACCCAGCATTTCTCCAAGTCTCCTGATAAAAATGGTACCTCACTTGTGTGGGTAGGCCTAGTGGCCACCACAAGAAACGACCCTAAACACAACATGAATACCACATTTTTACAGTGAAAACTGGCGTGTTTTTTGGAAAGTACCCAGCTGTGGATTTTGGGCTGTAGTTCAGCAGGCACTTAGGGAAACATACCAAACCTACACATTTTACAAACCTAGGCACCTAGGGGAACTCAAAATAGGGTTACTTGTGGGGCTCTCACCAGGTTCTGTTACCCAGAATCCTTTGCAAACCTCAAAATTCAGTGATAGAAGGATCTGGAATCTGAGGGGAGCCACAAACTTTCTTCCACCCAGCATTCCCCCAAGTCTCCTGACAAAAATGGTACCTCAATTGTGTGGGTAGGTCTAGTGCCCACAGCAGGAAACGCCCCTAAACGCAACATGGGCACATCACATTTTTACATTGAAAACTGAAGTTTTTTTTTTTTTAAAGTGCCTAGCTGTTGATTTTGGGTTGTAGCTCAGCAGGCACTTCTGGAAACCTATCAAACCTACACATTTTTCAAACCTATACACCTAGGGCAACCCAAGATGTGGTTATTTGTGGGGCTCTCACCAGGTTCTGTTACCCAGAATCCTTTGCAAACCTCAAAATTTGGCAAAAAAAATAAAAATCCCCATATTTCTGTGATAGAAAGTTCTGGAATCTGAGGGAATCCACAAACTTCTTTCCACCCAGCATTCCCCCAAGTCTCCTGATAAAAATGGTACCTCACTTGTGTGGATAGGCTAGTGCTCACGGCAGGAATGGATCCACAAGTGTCAATGGTAGTCCTCGCATGAGGGCTATTGTTAAACCTGGAGTGATCCATTCCTGACGCAGGCACTAGGCACAGGCACACAAGTGGGGTTGGCTTTTTATCAGGACAAGTGGGAAAACACTGGGTTTAAGGAATGTCATGGATGCTTGCACATTCCTGTAGTTCCAGTGACGAAAAAGCAAGGGAAAATAGTGTTTTTAATCAACGTTTCACTTTTGCAAGGTATTCTGGGTAAGAAAACTTTGTGAAGTCCAAATACGCCACACTTCTGTGCTTGGTTTTTCAGAAATGTCTGGGTTTGGTGGGTTTCCCTATATGGCCGCCGAGCTCAGGACCAAATAGACTGACTGTCTTACAAAACCAGGCTGTTTTGTGGTAGGTAATTTTGATGTCTCCACAATCTAATTTGGGTACTTTCCTGTCGCGGTCACTTGCCCACCAACCCAAGTGAGGCAATATTTTTCTCTGGAGACTTAGTGGAACAATGGGTGGTAGAAAATCTGTGGCTGCCTGCAGATTGTAGGACTTCCCCTCACTGAGATGCAAGAAAAAAGTGTTTCTTAAGCAAAGTTTGTGATTTCAAGGGGATTCTGGGCGAAGGAAAACTGATGAGAGCCACACAAGTCCTGAACCCATGGACTTCCCTGGTAATAGTATGTTAAAGTAAATCCACCATGCACACTGTTTGGTTTTATCACCTCCACAAATTATGGTTTTCAAAGCATGAATAAGTATCTGAATATTGAAACCAAGCCTTCTGAAGGTAGGCCATAAAGCCACAGCAAGGCACCAACCACTTTATGGTCCATTCACAAGCATTTCAGGCACAAAAACAACCCTTTCATACCACCAGACACGGGGCTAATCCAACCAATCACTGCACACACATTAACTTACCGCTGACAGACAAGGGCCCATCACATTCATACTCCACACAACGGAATAAGTTTGACTACATTATACCATCTGTCAAGTAGCAGCTTCCTTCTTCCTGACCATTTCTGAAGGCATCCATAATGAACCTTTACTAATGACTCCTATGACAGCCACCGGAGGCTCAGGAAGACATGTTTTTTCTGTGCCTTTAGTGCACTCACCGTGCTAAATCCAACTCCTTCCAGTTTGTGGATGCAAGTTGGGGGTGTCCGAATATGCCATACGATGCCCATTCCTCGAAATGATTGAGAATATCTATCTTTGAAACTAAAGCACATATGCTCTGGAATTATTGCGATGTTCCCTAAAGAGAAGATCATAGGGTATGAAAAAGGGTAGTGTTTGGCACACAGGGTAGTCCATGAGAACATAGCATATGTCCCAACCAACGTTATCTGCAGTGCTGTGACTGTAATGCACTTATCATACAGCAAATTGAACATCTACTAAGTTCTGATGGAGGATGAACATGAAAAGCAGGTCAAACACTGACCCATACATGTCATTGTCCTTCACTGCTGGGATGGCACCAATGGGTTTGAATCCATAGTTGTAGATTATGTACATCTGTACTACCTTTACTATCTGCCTTCTACCTGTGCGATATCCTTGTGAAAGCACACCTAGCATAAGCTTTCCTTACCCATTCATGTCTTTGTCCTCATCAGAGTCCTGACTAATAATGTATAGTTGCCAAGTGAACCTATATTAGTTTGTGGATGCAAGTTGGGGCTGTCCAAGTATGCCTTAGGAGGCCTTTTCCTCAAACTGAGCAAGCATATTGACCGTTGAAACTAAGGCAGACATGCTGGTGAAGAAATCCTAAGGTCTCTAAAGTAAAAAGTCAAACAAATACCCAGTGGGACTCATTCACCAACACTTCTACTTTTGCATTGAAAGTGAAGCTACAAATTGATTTTGCACACTTTCAAACAAGTAGAAATGTTGGTGAATGTGTCTGACAGGACATTTGTTTGACTTATTACACTTACTCATTGGAAATCATGGTGGTCCTTGTGTAGCATGCATAAGCTCCCTAACAAGCGCTTCGTTCATGCCTTTAACATTTTGCCACACATGGTACTCTGTGACAATATGGCATCTATTCTGTCCACTAGTATGTGCAGTATGGGTACTATCATGCATGTTAATTGAACAGAACACCTACCACGTTCTGACAATGGATAAAGGTGTCAAGCAGGCCATAAGGAAGTCCATGATTTCCTGAAGTAGATAAAGTAAAATTCTGTGGCTGCTTGCCTAACAAAGCAGTTGCCCATGGACGTTTGGTGCACCTCCACTGAAAGGATTACCCAACAGCAACCCGACAGCAGCTCCACCTCACTCTAATTCCCAGAACTTTGCTTTAGTATGATACAATGTAAAGCAAGTAAGAACACAGAGGCTTGGTTAAGATGGGCACTGGAGACAGTAATACCAACTATCCTGCTGCTTTCCATGCTTCGAGCACACTTTACAGCGATGACATGGACGATCCTTTTTTGGGTGTTAGAGGAATGTGATCAGCAAAGTGTCGCTCCTGCAGCCTTGCCACATCCTCCAGAACATATGAGGTGGAGGCTGCTGTTTCTGTAACAGCAGTGAGGCTTTCAATTGCAGATAAGTGGAAGTCAAGGAAAGTCATGAGTCTTCCTGTGGTTGTCAGACAATAAATAACATACACATTGTATGTTGCCATCTGGATCATCTGGGTAAACAGTTTCTTGTACCAAGAGTGAGTTTTACAACACACAATGTATGGTTGAAGAACCTGGTCGTTCTTGTCCACTCCGTCCATGTACTTATTGTAATCAAGTATACAAATGGGCTTGTGGACTTTGGCCATTTCACCACAAAACATGATGGGGGAAGTGCTCTCATCATGAATTGTAGTGAGTACGTATACATCATGCTTATCCAAGAACTTGACTGTGAGCAGTTCGTTGGGACGCACCGCAGTACTCTGGGATTTCTGGAGCGTCTTGCAAACAAGCTTCTGTGGCAATCCTTTGCGGTTACAACAAACTGTACCACAGGCCACATTGCCAGCTTTGTACAGCTCACTAAACAGCTCTACTCCTGTATTTAAATTGTCCATTTAAAGGTTATACTCTTTGTGAAGTTGTGGCTGGACAAGTTCCCATACAATCCTACCTGTGACCTCTAACATGGGAGGGCAACCTACAGGGTAGAGTCCTTCCCTGTATTCACTCTCAAGCTGTACACATGGCCAGATGAGCTGTCACACAGCATGTACAGCTTTATGCCATAGCAAGCTCTTTGCTCGCAATGTACTGTTTAAACAGCAGCCATCCGTTGCACAGGATCAAGGACTCATCAACTGCCATATTCTTTCCAGGAGTATAGATCTCTGGAAACCTGGCAGAAAAATGTTCCACGACAGGCTGAAATTTGAACAACCTGTCATGGTCTGGATGGTCCCGGGCAATGCAACAGAATTGTAATTGAAATGCAGCATGGGCTGCAGTAGCAAAAAATGATCTCTGCTCAAGTATGGTGAGAAGATGGGCGTTACCCAAACCGTGCGAGTCGTCCAGTAGGACTGCAAGGTGGGTTTCTGCATTAACCCCATTTTGAGCATTTGGCCCAAAAATAACTCCACCAGCAAGGTGGGAGTCCAATGGCGTGCCCTAAAACGGGGCCCTAGAGCGCCTACATGCGCCCTCAGAAATTGGTCTGCACGCAAATTTGTTTGCTGCACAACTTTCTGAAGGAAGTCAACATCCAAAAATAGATGGACGTAGTTGACTGGCAAAAGCTGTCCGTATCGACTTTACATCCAGCGTCACAAGTAAAGGGTGTAACTTGGGGCTGAACTAAATCGAGTGGCCACCAAAAGAGCACTCTCTTTGTGCTTGTCGCCGCACGCACCTGCTCTCTGGGTTAGGTTAACCCACTGTTGTCCCGCTGAACTGACTTTGCTTGCGAAGGGAGAACACAACTGTCCTCATTGTCTCCCTCAGAATCACTGGAAGAGGTCTTGTTAGATTCTGCCCCATTGTCCTCTCCCTCAGATGCTGTCTAAGTCTCTGATCCTGCCTCAGAGCTATCCTCCATAACCTGAGTTAGGGCTTGAGTAGCAGTCATTCAACAAGATGCCATCTCTGCTACTGGCTAAGCTGTGCCTCTAAAGTACTAGCCTATGTAGAAGGCAGATAGATTCACCAAATTGCTTGTGGGTGTGTGTGATGTTTGCCAACGTAACTGTCATCACTTTACCTTTGCTTCTTCTCTGATTCAGCAGATTCTCTGAAGTCACTGAAAAAAACAAAAAAGACACACTATTACTTCACCTTACCACATACCCATCATCACAGCCTTTAGCGCTAATCGCACACAGTGCGACAGTCATTTTTGGTGTTGTGCCTCCCATCCCTCAGTACCACCAATCAAAAGTGCCACTCATATCTCCATAGACCCCATCCACATACATATCATTTGTTTTGAAGTACAGGTATGGCCTGGCTTTACTAATCCACGCAGCTAAATACATGTATATCCTTTGCAGCAGGCATATAAACCATCTGTGCTACTTTATGACATCAAAACTGCCACTAGACAAAATACAGATCTGTTTCTATCTACTCTCTCTCTCTCTATATATATATCACTTTTTTTATATGTGTGGTTTCTCTGGGGGGTGACCGTGGCTCCTGAAAACAATATATGTAAAAAAGTGATATATATATATATATTTATCATACATACCTATAGAGAGATGTGTCTCCCGCTATATATACATATATATCACTATATATATATATATATATATATATATATGATCCTTACTAGAGCAGCTCTCCACCTAAAATTGGGAACTTCCCAGAGTTCTCCTTTGTTTTTTGCATAATGTATGCGTCACTCTATCCCTGAAAGGGCCTTGGTTTGACTTATACTGGGGGCTCCCTTGTGTCTCGACAAAGCTATACCCCTCTGAAGAGCTCTAATGAGAGCGAAACACGTGTCAGGGATTGCTTTACTCATTCCAGGTTGGCTTGGACGGTATTTGACCAGTCCAAAGCTGTAATACTGTGCCTGGAGTGGTAAATGGCTTTTTTCATTTCACAGCTCGGCAAGGATGACACTACGTCAATCCTATGCTTAAAGATTTTGCTGTACAAATGGCAAAAGACTTTGTCATTACCTAGCTTGGCAAGGATAGCACTGTGCTAATCCTATGCTTAAAGACTTTGCTAGATAAGTAGACATTTGAGGTGAGCAAATCTAGAGTGTTGTTGGTGTTGCAGGATGCTCCTTACTAGAGCAGCTCTCCACCTAAAATTGGGAACTTCCCAGACTTCTCCTTTGTTTTTTGCATAATGTATGCGTCACTCTATCCCTGAAAGGGCCTTGGTTTGACTTATACTGGGTGCTCCCTTGTGTCTGGACAAAGCTATACCCCTCTGAAAAGCTCTAATGAGGGTGAAACACGTGTCAGGGGTTGCTTTACTCATTCCAGGTTGGCTTGGACGGTATTTGACCAGTCCAAAGCTGTAATACTGTGCCTGGAGTGGTAAATGGCTTTTCTCATTTCACAGCTCGGCAAGGATGACACTACGTCAGTCCTATGCTTAAAGATTTTACTGTACAAATGGCAAAAGACTTTGTCATTATCTAGCTTGGCGAGGATAGCACTGTGCTAATCCTATGCTTAAAGACTTTGCTAGATAAGCAGACATTTGAGATGAGCAAATCTAGAGTGTCGTTGGTGTTGCAGGATGCTCCTTACTAGAGCAGCTCTCCACCTAAAATTGGGAACTTCCCAGAGTTCTCCTTTGTTTTTTGCATAATGTATGCGTCACTCTATCCCTGAAAGGGCCTTGGTTTGACTTATACTGGGTGCTCCCTTGTGTCTGGGCAAGCTATACCCCTCTGAAGAGCTCTAATGAGAGCGAAACACGTGTCAGGGGTTGCTTTACTCATTCCAGGTTGGCTTGGACGGTATTTGACCAGTCCAAAGCTGTAATACTGTGACTGGAGTGGTAAATGGCTTTTCTCATTTCACAGCTCGGCAAGGATGACACTACGTCAATCCTATGCTTAAAGATTTTGCTGTACAAATGGCAAAAGACTTTGTCATTATCTAGCTTCGCGAGGATAGCGCTGTGCTAATCCTATGCTTAAAGACTTTGCTAGATAAGCAGACATTTGAGGTGAGCAAATCTAGAGTGTTGTTGGTGTTGCAGGATGCTCCTTACTAGAGCAGCTCTCCACCTAAAATTGGGAACTTCCCAGAGTTCTCCTTTGTTTTTTGCATAATGTATGCGTCACTCTATCCCTGAAAGGGCCTTGGTTTGACTTACACTGGGTGCTCCCTTGTATCTGGACAAAGCTATACCCCTCTGAAGAGCTCTAATGAGAGCGAAACACATGTCAGTGGTTGCTTTACTCATTCCAGGTTGGCTTGGACGGTATTTGACCAGTCCAAAGCTGTAATACTGTGCCTGGAGTGGTAAATGCCTTTTCTCTTTTCACAGCTCAGCAAGGATGACACTACGTCAATCCTATGCTTAAAGATTTTGCTGTACAAATGGCAAAAGACTTTGGGGGTTATTCCAACTTTGGAGGAGGTGTTAATCCGTCCGAAAAGTGACGGTAAAGTGACGGATATACCACAAGCCGTATTACGAGTTCCATAGGATATAATGGACTCGTAATACGGCTGGTGGTATATCGTCACTTTACTGTCACTTTTGGGACCGATTAACACCTCCTCCAAAGTTGGAATAACCCCCTTTGTCATTATCTAGCTTGGCGAGGATAGCACTGTGCTAATCCTATGCTTAAAGACTTTGCTAGATAAGCAGACATTTGAGGTGAGCAAATCTAGAGTGTCGTTGGTGTTGCAGGATGCTCCTTACTAGAGCAGTTCTCCACCTAAAATTGGGAACTTCCCAGAGTTCTCTTTTGTTTTTTGCATAATGCATGTGTCATTCTATCCCTGAAAGGGCCTTGGTTTGACTTATACTGGGTGCTCCCTTGTGTCTGGACAAAGCTATACCCCTCTGAAGAGCTCTAATGAGAGCGAAACACGTGTCAGGGGTTGCTATACTCATTCCAGGTTGGCTTGGATGGTATTTGACCAGTCCAAAGCTGTAATACTGTGCCTGGAGTGGTAAATGGCTTTTCTCATTTCACAGCTCGGCAAGGATGACACTACGTCAATCCTATGCTTAAAGAGTTTGCTGTACAAATGGCAAAAGACTTTGTCATTATCTAGCTTGGCGAGGATAGCACTGTGCTAATCCTATGCTTAAAGACTTTGCTAGATAAGCAGACATTTGAGGTGAGCAAATCTAGAGTGTCGTTGGTGTTGCAGGATGCTCCTTACTAGAGCAGCTCTCCACCTAAAATTGGGAACTTCCTAGAGTTCTCCTTTGTTTTTTGCATAATGTATGCGTCACTCTATCCCTGAAAGGGCCTTGGATTGACTTATACTGGGTGCTCCCTTGTGTCTGGACAAAGCTATACCCCTCTGAAGAGCTCTAATGAGAGCGAAACACGTGTCAGGAGTTGCTTTACTCATTCCAGGTTGGCTTGGACGGTATTTGACCAGTCCAAAGCTGTAATACTGTGCCTGGAGTGGTAAATGGCTTTTCTCATTTCACAGCTCGGCAAGGATGACACTACGTCAATCCTATGCTTAAAGATTTTGCTGTACAAATGGCAATATATATGAGAGAGAGAGACTTGGTACCTCACTTGTGTAGGTAGGCCTAGTCCCCGCATGTGTGCTTTTCCTAGGGCCGATTGTGACCCCATGGCAAAGCACACATGTTTAAAAAAAAGCCCCAGTAGGGGGTCAGGCCAAGAGCTGACCCGAACATTTTCATTTTTTTTAAATATTCCCTAGGTGGAAAGGATCACCCTCCTAGGGGAAGCCATTTTTTAAAATATAATATATTTGCCCCTTAAGGGTCAGCCCATGTAGGAAGGGCCCACCCTGCCATTTTTTTCAAACATTAATTTTTGTCTCTGGGGAGCGCGATTGTCCCCAGGAGAGCCCCAACATTTTTTCCTTTTTAATTATGCCCCCACGGTTAGGGGGGTGGCCCACTTACACGGAAGCCAACCCAACAAGATCCTTGGTGCCTAGTGCCGTTTCTTGGCCATGGATCGCAGCCGCGCTGCGATCCATGGCAGGAAATGGTGCATGGATAGCATTGATGGAAAGAAGAGACCCTCCCCTTTCAATCGATTCCTCCCCTGCATCTGGGGAGGATGTTTTGGCCTTTTTTCCCCCAAAAAAAGAGTGGCAAGAGGATGCTAACCTGCTCCTCCGCTGCTCCGGTGGGGAAAATTTTGATGTCAGCGTGCATCATGGCGTGCTGATATCACAGATGGGCAGGAGGGGTGGTGGAGGAGAGCAGGAGTTCTTCTGCTTCTCCCAGGATAAATTATTTTTAAAAATCGCTCCCTTGCATCGGCCACTGGTAGTGACCGGCACGGGGGTTAAGGTATTTAGGCCCATATTTATACTTTTTGACGCAAAACTGCGCTAATGCAGTTTTGCGCCAAAACAATTAGCGCCGGCTAGCACCATTCTGAAGCGCCATGCGGGCGCCGTATTTATTGAATGGCGTTAGCCGACCGGCGCTGCCTGGTGTGCGTGAAAAAAAAACACGTACACCAGGCAGCGCCGGAGTAGGGAAAAATGGCGTTTGGGCGTCTAAAAATGGGGCAAGTCAGGCTGAGGCAAAAAAATCGTCTTAACCCGAATTGCGCCATTTTTTTTTGGCGCCCAGACGCCATTAACATGACTCCTGTCTTAGCAAAGACAGGAGTCATGCCCCCTTGCCCAATGGCCATGCCCAGGGGACTTCTGTCCCCTGGGCATGGTCATTGGGCATAGTGGCATGTAGGGGGGCACAAATCAGGCCCCCCTATGCCACAAAAAAAAATTTCAAAAAATACTTACCACAACTTACCTTTTCTTCCCTGGGATGGGTCCCTCCATCCTTGGGTGTCCTCCTGGGGTGAGCAAGGGTGGCAGGGGGTGTCCCTGGGGGCAGGGGAGGGCACCTCTGGGCTCATTCTGAGCCCACAGGTCCCTTAACGCCTGCCCTGACCCAGGCGTTAAAAAGAGGCGGAAATGCGGGGCTTTTTGCCCCGCCCACTCCCGGGCTTCATTTTTGCCCGGGAGTATAAATACCACGCACATGCCTGGGAGTCATTTTTTAAGACGGGAACGCCTACCTTGCATCTCATTAACGCAAGGAAGGTGTTCACGCCAAAAAATGACGCTAACTCCATGAACTTTGGCGCTAGACGCGTCTAACGCCAAAGTATAAATATGGAGTTAGTTTTGCGTCGAATTTGCGTAAAAAAAAACGACGCAAATTCGGCGCAAACGGAGTATAAATATGCCCCTTAGTGTGAAGTGTATTGTGATGGCTTGTTATGGATGCAACCTTTGGGGTCTTAGGCCATCTTCCAAATTGCAGGTCATTGAAAACTTTTTTTTGAAAGGTCTCCTCAGAGTTCTCCTGAGTATATTTACCAAAATGATTCATGAGAAAGTTGGCGTGGGGTATATTTCTGACCTTATTAGGTTGTATTGCTTGCAGGCCGATGAAGGTAGTTGTGCCGAAACGCATTCCTGTTGGGATCGTATATTAAATTTGTGAATACCCGCTCTAGAGTGCTGCTTCTTCTTAATATTATTGGAGGAAAGTGTGGATAATAGAACGCTGTGGCACGCGTTCATGCAGTAGCACCACTGGCGATTACTTTCCATGTCGCTGGCCCAATTCCACAGCCTCACAGAACCCACAGATGAAGACGGCACATTCAGGTTAAATTACAGTACTTTTATTTACTTCTACAAAACAATGCGCGGGTGACCCTTTTTCATGCAGCATGGCAACGTTTTTTGGTCATAGCCTTCAACTGGCCATAAAAAGAAACAAAGTGCAGTTTAAAAAGAGGCTGAGAGCCCCTCCCATCCATAAATTAATAGGAAACAATAGGGATATATATATTCTTATGATTACATCAACATCACAAATTGCTTAGTTTACAAGGTTCTCTTAAAACGTTCTCTTAAAAACTGCACCAGTTAATTTGAATAAGTACCACCTCATTCCACAAACAGAGCAGTGTACATTATAAATAATTATTAGAACACTAATTACATTTTATTAATAAGTATAAGGGAGAGGTCCCAGGGCTGAAAATAGCAATGATAAGTGATATAAGGGGTCAGAGTGGAGGTACCGTGACACCAGCAGTTTGATATAGAGGTGTGTGAGGGTCAGATTATGGGTTTAAGATGATTTTTCTTCACCATGTGCCATTCCATGAATATTCTCAAATATTCAAGGATATTTAAGAATATTTGAGAATATGCACAAAAAAAAACAAATTCAGAGACTCATTCATACACTAATACATTGACTCATACATGCCCTCAGAGACTCATGCGCACATTCACACAACCACTCTGACACTCATGCACCCACTAAAAGATCTACTGACATAGACAGGAACTGTGGCCAACCCCTGCTGTGCACAGCCAAAGGATGTGCAAGGCACAGAGTTGGGTGGTTGTAAGACCTTGGCTGCAGGGCCTGGCTGCAAGCGAGGCCCTGCGCCAACACCCTCCATGCACAGCCAAAGGCTATGAGCGGCGGTGGTTGGATTAACATATAGTAATTAAAATTACTTTACATTAAAAAACCTAGAAATTCACCAAATAAACAAAGCTTACAGGGACTTTATAGTTAGGTTCTCAATTTACTCGTGCAAAACCATAGAAGTTCACCAGTTATAGTTAACGTTATTTCAATTAACTATAAATTGCGGCCTAAGGTAACTGTAACTCACGCCTTCGCCATGCACAACTAATTACTCCACATATTATATAATTGATGACATCTTCTATGGCCTCTTTGATATTATCACATCAACATTTTCAATAAAATTATCAATAAGAAAACAGTGCATGGTGTGGGCGTCAGTTATAGTTACCTTAGGGCACAAGTTGTAGTAACTTGAAATAACTTCCACTATAACTGCTGAATTTCTATGGTTTTGTATGAGTAAATTCAAACCTAACGATGCACAAATTTAGACCTCATTGTGACAAGAAAATATGCACTCAGGCCTCTGCATTGAGGGCCATATTTATACTTTTTGGTGCAAAACTGCACTAAGGCAGTTTTGCCCCAAAAAGTTTTGCACCGGCTTGCACCATTTTTTAGCACCAGCTGGGCACCATATTTATGGAATGGTGCAAGCCGGTGCAAAGGGTAGGCTAGCTTAAAAAAAATGACGTTAGGCAGTTTTGAGTCAAAATAAATGATTCTGACCAGATTAACATCATTTTTTGACGCTAAGGGGCATATTTACACTCTGTTTGCACTGAATTAGCGTCATTTTTTTTTAACTCTAATTCAGTGCAAAACTAACTCCATATTTATACTAGCACCAAATTTATGGAGTTAAAGTCATTTTTTGGAAGTGGAAACCTACCTTGCCTCAATGAGATGCAAGGTAGGCGTTCCCGTGCAAAAAAATGACTCTATGGCCTTAACACCATATTTATACTCCCATGTAAAAATGGTGCAAGGGAGGGAGGATGGGTAAAAAAATGTGGCAAAGCTTGCTTTGCCCCATTTTTTAAGACCTGGGTCAGGGCAGGTGTTAGGGGACCTGTGGCCCTATTTCCATGGTGGAACACCATGGAATAAGCCCAGAGGTGCCCTCCCTAGGCCCTAGGGGCACCCCCACCCACACTAGAGGGACTGCGAAGATGGGGGACCCCATCCCAGGTAAGTACAGGTAAGTGCATTTTATTTTTGAAAGTGCCATAGGGGGCCCTGAAATGGGCCCCAATACATGGCGCTGGGTGCAATGGCAATGCCCAGGGGACCCCTGTCCTCTGTGCTGGCCACTGGGGTGGTGGGCATGACTCCTGCCTTTTCTAAGGCAGGAGTCATGTGGCATGGTAGGTTTAGCACCATAAAATGACGCTAATCTAGTTAGAGTCATTTTTATTACTCTAACCTGCCTAAAGCCATTTTTTGGTGCTAAACCCTCTTCTTCCATACTGCCAGCCCCACCCGACTAAAGTCATTTTTTAAAACTCTAGCCTACCCTTTGCACCGGCTTGCACCATTCCATAAATATGGTGCCCGGCTGGTGCACAGAAATGGTGCAAGCCGGTGCTAAACGTTTTGGTGCAAAACTGAGTTAGTGCAGTTTTGCAGCAAAAAGTATAAATAAGGGCCAATATTTTGTAAGTTTGCGCCACTTTTGTGTCATAAAATGACGTTAATGCGGTGCAAAAAAAGTTTAAATCAGGGCCTTGGTGCTAGATGGGTCTAGCACCAAAGTATAAATATGGAGTTAGTTTTGCACCGAATTAGAGTAAAACAAAATGACACTAATTCGGTGCAAACAGAGTATAAATATGCCGCAGAATATAAATATGCCCCTAAATATGGCGTTAAGGCCATAGAGTCATTTTTGGCACGGGAACGCCTACCTTGCATCTCATTAAGGCAAAGTAGGTCTCCACTTTCAAAAAATGACATTAACTCCATAAATTTGGTGCTAGAGGGGTCTAGCACCAAAGTATAAATATGGAGTTAGTTTTGCACCGAATTAGAGTTAAAAAAAATGACACTAATTCGGTGCAAACAGAGTATAAATATGCCCCTGAATTCTTTATTTGTGCAGCGAACACCAACTGATGAGGCTCAGTTCGGCACAACAGCCTTGATCACGCTAATATGTTCAACCATTGGGCAACCATTTAAAACCAACAACGTGATAGAAAAAGGACTTTAATTGAGATGTGTTGGTAATTTCTTGTGCCATCTTCTGCCATTTTCAAGTGGAGCAAAGACATCTATAATCATTACGTTTTACAGCAATAAGGACTGTGTAACACATATAATGAAATTTCAGTGAGACAATAATGCAGATAAACTTCCAGAGATGTCAGTACAATACTAAATTAATACTGCCCAAGTGGGCTCTCATAACATTCAAGTAGGAAAAAATAGTGATAAATAATTCCTTCTATGTAAAAAAAAAAAGGTGCACTGGGATACAGTGATGTAATCTGTCATGCCCCCCGAGTAACTGAAGGCTTCAACAAATACTCACAGAGAGAAAAAATAAAAAAGCATCAGATTAGTAACAATACAGCTCCAGTGGGCTATTTCAACAGTTTATCTTATAGTTCCCTTTATTTAAAGATATGCTATACTACCATCATGTCAGACCATCATTAGGTCCAGGTAGGTGAAACACTCAATCTTAGTCATGGAAAATAATGCTAACAGAGTGTGAATAACATATGTCAAATTAATAAGCAAACCATTCAGATAGTCATTGTCAATAGAAGAGCTAGGTAGGGCGCCTTAGCTGAGACAACCTCTCTTCACCCTTTGAGGGTTAGAGAGTCTCTTTGGCTCCTCCTAAGAAAGAAAAAGGAAGGGAAAGAAAAAACAATGATTAAAATCATTCCAATGGAATTACATTAAAAACAGAACTCATTTGAAACAAAGGGCAAAACAGTATTTTCTTGCAACTAGCTTACTCCAAGTGCACATGTAGTCCCTTGTCTACATTCAAACCATTTAGTACCTTAGTATCCAATTTTCTGTATGAAAGGAGTATGATTCTCTCCTTCGTAGTTGTGGCACCCTGTCACCTCCCCTATGGTTGTTTCCTGCTCTTTCAATACCGCAGTATTTCAAAAGTGTCCAATTACTGTAATGTATTTGTTCAAAATGTCTAACTACCGGGTAGTGTGGATCCTTATTGTTCTAGGCTCATTTGCATTTAAGTATGCTTATTCATACCAGATGTATTGTGCTCCCCTCAAATTTGAGACAACAATGACATTCCACTACATATACAACAAATTTAGTAGCACATGTAATGAACTGTGAAATCCGTCTCTGGAGAGTATGTACTGTGGTGAATTAATTGCAGCTGCATGAATTGGAAAAGACTTTCTCACAAACATGAAAACCCTCAAAGATTTTTTTACCCACATCTCCCTGTGTGGTCACAAAGGTGATGTCCCCATGCATGACCAGAAATCTTAGGGATTTGCTCTTCCTGTAGGTGACTTCTGGCCTGCCATTGGTCAGGTTGCAAATAATAGCATCACATTTCGCCATCTTCCAATTTCTGTTCAGTATCTTTCTTATCAACGTACTCTCACTATTGTACATAATAATCAGACAAATAGTGTTTTCATTCCCTGCTTTGAGGTTTCCTCTCTTGGCACACTTAGGGGGTCATTATGGGGGACATTATGACCCTGGCGGAAGGGGGAGAAGCGGCGGTAAGACCGCCAACAGGTTGCCGGTCTTTTTTTTTGTATTATGACCATGGCGGTTACCGCCATGGTCATCCGCTGGTTCTCCGTTCCGTCTGCCAGGGTGGAGACGACTGCCAGGCTGGAGACCAGGGTCTCCAGCCCGGCAGCCGTCACTATACCGCCGGCGGTATTTGGACCCGGCTGACCTTCATGGATTTCATGCGGTTTGAATCCGCCATGAAATTCATGGCGGTAAGCACTATCAGTGCCAGGGAATTCCTTCCCTGGCACTGATAGGGGTCTCCCCCACCCCCTACACCCACACCCACTCCCTCCCCTACCCCCCCACCACCCCTGCCACCCCCCAAAGGCGGTAGGACCCCCTCCCCACCCCGACCCCCAACATAACATCACTCATACACACACAACACGCACGCAGGCACCACCAACACACATACACGCACACACACCGACATACATGCAAACATCCACACACACAGCCAGACACGCACATCCACATTCAAACATACACGCACACATCAAGCCAGACATACCTACAGACATACACGCACCCATTCCCAAACACACAACACCCCGCAAGCATACACGCACTCACACACCCCCTCTACATACACAGATGCACACCCCCATGCATGCATACAACACACAACACACCCCCACCCACCTCCCCTCACGGACGATTGACTTACCTGGTCCGACGATTCTCCGGGAGGGGATGGGGGCTGCTCCGCCGACACCACACCGCGAACAGAACACCGCCACGCCGAATCACAGGATGTGATTCGCTGGGTGGGGTTCTGTTGGCGTGGCGGTGAAGGTGGAGCAACCTCCACTTCCCCGCCGCCCGCCAGTATGGCTGTTGGTGGCTCTCCATCCGTAAAAGGACGGAGAGCTGCCAACAGTCATAATAGGCTGAGCAGCAAACCACCACCACTGGCGGTCTTCCGCACGGCGGTCCCTCAGCGGTCTTGGAAAAAGACCGCCAATGTCAAAATGACCCCCTTAATCTCTTAACAAATCCAAGAGCTTGTTCCTTGGTTCCTTGCTAAATCAAAAAGAGGTCATCTCCATGTCTGCTTCAAACTCAGGGCTGGTGGACACATGCTCTCAGTTATAGTAATATACACAATCTGTAATAATAATAATGCCCTTTTCCTTTTATTTGCTGAGGACTAAAAGCCCAACAATGATGGATGCCATACCAACCACAAGTGGGGGACATCATTACATCCCAGAACAAAACCTTATTCGTCTCCATGCTCCCTGTGTCGCTTCCATAGTTCCATATGAGAAGAAGGAGGATAATGAGCAGGAGGAGCTTTTTTGTCCCACCCAGGTTAACTTCTTGCAAAAATACCCCAGGGCTGGCAATACATAAGGATTGTAAATCCCCAGCCAGCAGCTACTAATTCATAGCTATTCAAACAAGCTGGGTATAACTCTCCCAATCCACTCCTAGGTATACAGGTAGTCCAACTACCCCCATCCTCCATCCTCCTAGTACAAGGGCAAATTCAGTCTTCTCTTTTTCAACTGAGAGAAAAGAAAGCTATAATGCATTTCGTCCTGTTCAAG
Source organism: Pleurodeles waltl (assembly GCF_031143425.1). Lineage (NCBI taxonomy): Eukaryota > Metazoa > Chordata > Amphibia > Caudata > Salamandridae > Pleurodeles > Pleurodeles waltl. Next base: position 236,182,993 of record NC_090436.1, read on the forward strand.
AAACATGCTCCAACAACCTCAATTGATCAATACTATAAACTAGAAAGTTGTTGCAGTAACCTTCACCTATCCAACTCTGCAATTATGTTACCTAATTAAAAAGTCAAAACACTTAAGAGCAATAGAAAGTCTGTCACCCAGTGATCTCAGATCAGCATTAAGACCTGGCATTACTGGCATTGCAGTTCTATTTCCAGTGTCCAGAATAGACCCATGTCATACTAAAGGTAATACAGTGAGAATTTGTGCTATCTTCTACATGCCTCTGGGATTCACTCTGGTCTTGCATGTAAAGTTAAGTGTTTGTGGGAGCAGAGAAAAGAAACTGAAAGTAACTGTCCAACACCGGGCTGTTCCAGTACAAAGGAGCCCTGGAAAATTGGTTGCTAGGTGACTGCTGAGCTGGTACTGGCTGATATTCAAAATTGAAACATTTTCTAATAGTTTACTGCTCCATTGAGCTCATCCAGCCTGAATTAAAGATGCTTCCTTTTTAATTTTGCACAGATATCAGAGTGCCATGGTTTCTGGTGCTGCATTTCCATTTGCAACATCAGATACTAGGGATAGCACAAGCAATAGTGCACTGTCAGGGACAGGGATCACAAGTATTAAGCCTGGAGTGACACTTAAATGATGCCCCTGAGTAGGGTCATTAAAGGGGGCGTGGCTAGCCAGCCAAAATGGCGGACTGGTAGTTGCACTGCTCTACTAGGCCTTGAATATTAACCTGCATAATCACCAGGAAGGGGGCCCATCTAACCCCGAAATAGACAGGCATGCATCAGCATTAATGTGAATTAGCAGGCTGGGAGACGAAGAGCAGCTCTGGTTGAGACCTGCTAACTGGGCCAGAGAATACATACTTATGAGCAATGGCACGGTCAGTGTGGCCTGGATGCCCTGCCACTCTTTCCCAACTGGTGGAGCAACCCACTGAGCCCCAGCAGGTCCCCAACACATGGTGTCAGTGGCCAGAGAGTGGAGGTGGACATCTGCAGCTGACAGCTGAAACCGAGGTGAGAGACGCAGCCCTAGCAGCCTCACCCTGTTTGTTACACATCTTGGAAGTCATCTGCTAATCCCTCTGCGGCAAAGGAAGGAAGGCGGTTGTCGCATTGAACAGCACACATAGACCCGCTAAACTTCTGGCCTTCCATCGGCCTAACTTATGACCGTGGATCTCAGTGGGTCAGGGCAACCGCTCAGGAGATTCCTAAGCATGGAGGCTGCAGGTGTGTGCTGCTGCCCTGCCCTACAGAGACTATTGAATGTCCCCAGCACAGTGCTGAAAAACTGCAAAGAGTAGAGGAGACTGAACACTGCGGGAAGCCCACGCCTTTGACTTCATTACCAATCCTTTCATAGTAGTTACCCCTCCATAGATCACAGAAAACTGTGCCCTGCTCACTGGATGCAAAAGTGGGGCAGGCTGCACCCATCCTTCAAGTCCCTAGTCCCTGTGGCCCGGGGTAGAATTGACAGCCCATGCCCCTCAATGGCCAACTCCTGAGGATCATTTGCCTGCTGTCCTGTGGGAGGGACTCTGACAGTGACTGCATGTTCCCTGCAGCCTGGAACAGAGGGGCAACAACCAATGTGTAGGTGCACAGAGGAAGCACAATCTGAGAAACCAGGTTCGCACAAGGGGGAGCCTGCAATACTGATGTGACTGCAAGGATTCGCCCCTTACAACTCACTGGTCTTTGGAATTCTGGGTTCGATGTGCCCTGGGAAAGGAGACTATAATCTACCCACGAGCTGGCCTGAGGTGTGTACTTGACTGTCAGAACAGAATATACAGACATTATCCACCCTGTGACTCAGCCTGCTCCCACTGATACCCCCACAAGGCCGGCCATGGGGTAACCTAGAGCTAAACAGCCACTGATGGAACCAACAGAAACTATACCAGCTACACAAGGGGAGACAGTGGACCTCAAGAGCATAGCTCTGCCATTGCAGGTCCAGTTTGACAGGATTCTAGCCACCATAGCTGACACAAAGATTACACTCCAACAGGTCATTAGCGCAGTCTCAGTCGGATTGGGCCTGCTAAGGGATGAACACCACAAACATGCAGGCAAGGTGAAGGGCGTAGAGGCTTGGCTTGAGAAAATAATCCCATTGCAGCAGGACCTAAAACAGTAAGTGATGGCCCTGGTGATAGGGTGCGCACACAGGAGCACAGGGCCAATGACAGAGAGGGATGCAATTGGCAGAATAATGTTTGCATAGTGGGCCTTCCAGAGGGAACTGAAGGAAGTGACAGAGGCCACTTACCGCCAAGCTGACTGCCACCAACATACCACTCCGGTGGCGGATATCCGCTAACCATATTATGACACACACACAGCAATCCATCACTATTCAGTCACACAAACAAATCTGCCAGCCCAAAGGTCAGTGATAAACTGGCGGTATCCAAACCCACACCGTTATGCTAACAGAACTACACCCACAACATTATGACCCACGAATCATCACTGTGGACATTCAATGGCGGTAAACCATTGGCGGTACATACTATCGCGCTCAAAATAAACACATACATACATACAAAACAACGCCACATTGGACAATTCAAACTACACACACCGGATACCCATACACACACCACACGCATCCAACCACACCACTATAAAACACACACCCACACTACCCACAACCCCTTATGACTACAACAATGGCCAGGCAGAGAGAGACAGCAAGAGCACTCACACAACCAGAGCCACATACCACCATCACCTATACACCACTCATGCACCTCACATCACACACCCCAACACATCACCCTAAACACCCTCACCCACACCACTCACACTACACCCATGGCACCACAACAACACCCCAGATTCTCTGAGGAGGAGCTAAGGGTCATGGTGGAGGAAATTATCTGGGTAGAGCCAAAGCTATTTGGATCACAGGTGCAGCAGATATCAATGGCTAGGAAGATGGAGCCATGGTGGTGGATCGTGGACTGGGTCAACGCCATGGGACAGCACCCCAGAACAAGGGATGATATCAGGAAGAGGTGGAACGACCTATGGGGGAAGGTGCGTTCCATTGCAGCAAGACATCAGCTCGCTGTACAGAGGACCGGCGGTGGACTCCCACCTCCTCCGCCACAACTAACAACATGGGAGGAGCAGGTCTTGGCAATCATGCATCCTGAGGGTCTGGCAGGAGTAGCAGGAGGACTGGACTCTGGTAAGCCAACTCTATACTACTGCTACCCCCCTACCTGCATGCTATCACATACCCCCACCCTCGCTCCCATCACCCCACCACCTCCCACACACCCCACCATCACAACCCACCCATCCCAATGCCAAGCCCTGCATGCACCACCAATGCATGAACACCACTCACAGACCTGCATCGACCCCTATCACCACAGCATGCACACTAGAGAGAATCACCTAGCCCACTAAATAACAACTCACATAAGGCAAAGCTGCCAGGGCAATAACAACCATAGAGAGCAACCCACCAATGCACAATATGTCACACGCAGAAACAATAACACTGCATTTACATCCCCACAGGTACCCCACCCAATGTCACCGGAGAAGAGGTGCCAGCAACAACCAGTCCCCCCACAGAAGAGGGCCACAGTGATGACAGCAGCTCTGGTTGCTGAATCAGGATGACCAACCTGGTCCATCAGGGACCTCCAGACAGTCAGTTACCCAGCCACAGTCTCACATGACTACATTGCCTCCCCCTCAGGAAACACCACCAAAGCAACCACCCAGCGGGCCCATACCTCTGTCCCCAGGACACGTCAATCAGCAGTGTGTCCACCACTACAGGGACCCCAGGTCACCCCGCAATCAGGGACCTGGGGTCATTGAGCACACGGTTCAGGGGACAGAGGCACAGGACAACAGGGAAGCTGGGAGGACTGCTGTGCGACAAGGGAAGGACAGGCCCAGGGAACTGACCCTCCAGGTGGCACTTACCGTGATCCTAGGAGCATACCAACATTCCCAGGATATACTTTGCCAGATCCTGGACAAGATTCAGGACAACATGCGGCTGCAGGAGGGACAGTACCTGGGGATCAGGGAGGACTTGAAGTCCTTTAACACCACCCTGGTCTCCATTGCAGGTGTGCTGGCAGACATGGCAAGCAGTATGAGGGAGTCAGTGGCACAACAGCGGGCCCCTGACACTAGCCAGACTACTGAACAGCCCTCCACCTCTGCTGCCGCTAGTGGACAGGAGGCACCGCCACAGGACCAACAGGTCACCAGCACCCCTCCCCCTCCAGAAGGAGAACCCTCCCACAAATGTTCCCTGTGATCCCGGCAGAAGCTAGAGACTATTGCAAAGACCACCGCCAGGAAACAAGACTCTCCTGATTGTCGCCCATGTGTCCCACTCTATCACAAAGTCCACCCTGAACTGCCATTGCTCCCCTTCCTATGCCCCCTTGGAAACTGAACCTGTCCTATAAATATACTAGACTCTAACTTGGACTTTCCTCCATCATCACCGCAGACCATTACACTCCCCCTTTGTCATCAGAGCACTGCAATAAACACACTTTGAAAAAATACAAGTATGAAGTATGTCAAATCATTTCAAAATGTATTTGTTTTACAAGGTTCAAACATTGCAATTCAACTGTACAGTAATGGTTACATAGGAAAGACCTGTAGTTGGCTGCAGTGAACACACCAGGAGCAATAGTGGGGCACCAACATCTGCAAAAAGAGAAGCCAATGGGTACAGTGAGTGGGCACGGAAGTAGAAATTTACAGCCTACCAGAGACAATGTCACACATCAAACTGTCAATGAAATGTGAAATAACACTATCTTACCTGTGTGTCATTGGAAGTATTGACGAATAACTGCACTTCTGTTGTCCTCATCCTCATCCTCTGCCTTCTCATCTTCACTGCCCACAGGGTCCACTGCTGCGACACGCTCATCTCCAGCCTCCTCCTCCTGCAGAAAAGGCACATGGTGTTGCACGATGATCTGGCAGACCTTCTTGAGTGAGTAGCACAGCGATCCACCTGTTAGATGGAGGCAACAAAACCTGGCCTTCAGGAGGCCGAAGGTCCTTTCTATTTTCCTTCTTGTTCACCATGTGCCTCATTGTAACGTTTGTCTGCCCTTGTCCTGGGATTCCTCACAGGGGTAAGTAGCCATGAGAAGTTGGGGTAACCAGAGACACCTGCAAATATCGAGGGACAATGGTTAGCTCACACTAACCCTTTTGGCCCACACCAACATCCACTGGGTGGGAACCAGGGCTCACCTATTAGCCATACCATGTGCCTCTGGAGTTGGGCCATCACATTTGGGATGCTGCTATTCCTCAGGATGAAAGCATCATGCACCAATCCTGGGTACTTAGCATTGACATGGGAGATGTACTGGTCTGCCAAACACACAATCTGCACATTCATCGAGTGATAACCTTTACGGTTTCTGAAGATCTGTTCATTTTGCTGGGGGGATGGGGGACAAATGCAATATGTGTCCCATCAATCGTACCTATGTTGATGGGGATATGTCCCATAGCATTCAAGTCAGCCTTCACTGTGGCCAAATCCTCCACCTGGGGAAAAAAGGTTGTGGCGGCACATGTGTTTCATCAGGGCAGACAACTGTCTGGTCAGCACTGTTGAGAACATTGACTGTGACATTCCTGCTGCCAAGCCCACTGTCACTTGGAAAGAACCAGTTGCCAAGAAATGGAGCACAGATAAGACTTGCACAAGAGGGGGGATCTCAGTGGGGTGATGGATAGCAGATATTAGGTCAGGCTCCAATTAGGTACACAGCTCTGTTATTGTGGCCCTGTCCAGTCTATAGGTGAGGATAATGTGCTTGTGCTCCATTATTGCCAAGTCCACCAGGGGTCTGTACACGAGGGGATGTCACCATCTCCTATTCATCCGCAGCGGTTGCATTCTATGGGGTAAAACAGTGAGCAGCTGGACATTATCTGTACATTGTAACCACTGCAGTTCGATGCATATTGTGATTGTTACAATATTTTGGTGGCATATGTCCAGAATGTGAAATTGTAAACTGTGCCGCAGTTAGGATCCATGGTCTGCCCCCACCCCCTCTGAAATGGCGACCGCCTGTCCAGTTTGGAGGGACAGGTGGAAATGAGGTAATTCGGCTGATGCTGTGCGCCATTGCGGGAGGCGGCCAAGAACCGCCATGCAACTCCTCATTGGTTATCATTGGGCCCTATGGGGTACAGTGGCCAATGGCGATGTACGTCGGAGGTGACAGTGTGCACCGCCGCAGATGTGACTGCCATTTTCAATCTTTTCACTCACTTGCTACTTGACCTTCAACAGTAGAGGACCTACACTGCGTGTGCTGCTGTGACCTGTGTCTGGAACCTACCATGGCGCGTGTGACTGGGGAAAGGGCCCCTGCCTTCACCTTGGCGGAGTTGGAGTGACTGGTGGATGGGGTCCTACCCCAGTACCAACTGCTGTATGGCCTCCAGACCAACAGGTGTGTACACTGTGAGCACAATGCATGGGGCATGAATGCATGGAGTGCTGTGTGTGAAGGTCTCGTGTAGGGGGGTGTTGGTGTGCAGCATGTATACTGGGCCAATAGCTGTGCTAATGGGGATGGGAAGGTGCATGGTGGGCCACGAGTGTAACAGGCAGGACAGTCAGACTAATACCTTTCCCTGTGTCTATTTCTCTGCAGGCCAGCCCCCATTAAAAGAAGGGTGTATGGCGTGCCATCGCCAATGACCTGCGGACCCTGGAGGTCTACGGCAGACAGAGCACCCACTGTCGTAAACGGTGGGAGGACCTGAGACGCTGGGCATGGAAGATGGCAGAGGCCCAGCTGGGGATGGCCTCCCAACGAGGCAGGGGTGGCATACTGGCGGTGGCCTATCCGGAGGTAGATGGGTGCTTGGGGGCATCACAGCAGCAACAAGGGGGTGAGTACAGTACCCTTCATTACTACTTACGCCTGGTGGGGTGGTGTCCAGGTGGGGGATGTGGGCCTGTGGGTGCCCCTAGGCCAGGCCTGACATCGCAGCGTAGGTCCCATGTTGTGCGGGGTTCTAATGTGAAATTCCTCAAACCTAGCTAGAAGGCATCCACTACTGGGCAGGGGCCTGTGGGTCTCAGGTATGCTGCAGTTGGCGGTATGTGTCCCTACCCATGGCATGGTGACTAGCATTGTAACTGGTAGTGCATTGCCTAGTGTGTAGGGCTGTTCCCTGTGTGTGAGTATGTTGTGTACACCAACTGTGGTGTTGGTGCCACCATTGACCAAGTGTATCCTTTGTCTCTTCCCCCCTTTTTGTTTTGTCATCCTGTCCTTATGTGCAGTAGCATCATCTGACTGAGGAGCAGAGACACCGGAGGGAGCTGCATCACACAGGACCCAGGAGGCCGAATCCACCGACAGTGAGGGCACCAGTGGGAGGGAGGGAGAGGGGAGCACCACGGTGGAGACTGGAGGGGACAGTTCAGACACAGATACCCCCTCTGATGGAAGCTCCCTGGTGGTGGTGGACACTTCTGTACCCACCCCAGCTACAGATACAACCGCCACCCCCATACCAGCACTGCCCTCCCAGCAGCCCCTCAGCGAGTTGCCCGTGCCTGCTCACCCAGGAGGGTGGGCATCTACTTTGCCCCCAGGCACCTCAGGGCGTGCCCAAGTTAGCCCTGTTCCCCTGAGTGAGGAGGATATTGACCTCCTGCGATCCATCTCTGTTGGGCAGTAACCCACTGTGAATGCCATCCATGGGCTGGCAGCCCAAATGCAACAGTCCAATGCATTTCTGGAGGGCATTCACACTGGCTTGGCGGCCCAACAGAGATCAATCCAGGCTCTGGCCTCCTCTCTCATGGCAGCCATTGTCCCTGTTTCCACCCTCTCCCCTCCAACTTCCCCCACCCAATCCCATTTCCCTCAACCCCAACCTATCCCAAACACACAGTCAGATGAGCAGGCTCCCAGGACAACACACAAGAGTGGACATGGCAAACACAAACACCACACTTCATCACACAGGCACTCACACAAACACCATCCAGATGCAGACATACCAACATCCACTGCCTCCACTGTGCCCCCCCAGTTGCATCTACATTCACACCTGCATGCCCTACATCCTCATCCTCTACCACCATCGCCAGCACACCTATCAGAACACACCCCTCACTGGCAATCACCACCCCCACATCCTTGCACATGTCCCCTGTGTCCTCACCCACTGTGTCTGTGTCCCCTCCTCCCAAAGTACACAAATGCAAGCACTCATACACCCAAAAGCCATCCACTTTACAACAGCATCCAGCCCATGCACCTGCACCTCTTCCCGCCCCAATGTCCCTAAGAAGCTTTTCCTCTCCACCATTTACCTCTTCCCTACCCTTCCCCACCGTCCTTCATGTCAGACCAGGGTGGTCAAAACCCAGGCAAGCACCTCAGCCATCCAGTCTACTGGCACAGTAGTGTCCCCAGCAACTCCAGGTGGGAAAGGATCCTGGCCACCTGCCAGCCAGACGGAAAGGGTGCCTGGCCCAAGTGCAGCAGGAAGGAAGGGCAAGGAGGCAGCCCCAAGTGCTGCAGGAAAGAAGGGCAAGGAGCAAGCCCCAAGTGCTGCAGGAAGGAAGGGCAAGGAGCTAGCCCCAAGTGCTGCAGGAAGGAAGGGCAAGGAGCCAGCCTCAAGTGCTACAGGAAGGAAGGGCAAGGAGCCAGCCCCAAGTGCTGCAGGAAGGATGGGCAAGGAGCCTGCACCAGCAGGCAGTGAGGACAAGGGGCCTGGTGCTAGGACTCAGTCTGAGACCCCACTATCAACCATGGTGGTGCAGCCGTCCAAGGCTGCATGGGATGGGCTGGAGCTTCCCCCACAACTAACTCCAGCTCCACCAGCAGCAGCTCCGACACCAGCAGCAGCAGCACCAGTGGGCAGCCGTCTGAGGCTGCTGGGGATGGGCTGGAGCCTCCCCCAACCAACACCAGCTCCGCCAGCACCGCCACCAGCAGCAGCAGCATCATGGGCAGCCGTCCAAGGCTTCAAGGGATGGGATGGAGCTTCCCACCAGAACCACCACCAGCACCAGTGGGCCGCCATCCGAGGCTGCAGGGGATGGGCTGGAGCCGCACTCCACCACTACCAGCAGCAGCGCAAGTGGGCAGCCGTCTGAGGCTGCAGGGGATGGGCTGGAGCCTCCCCCACCATTACCAGCAGCAGCAGCAGCAACACTGCCAACACTGAACAGCTGTCACCGCCGGCAGACAGTGTGTAGTCCTGCATCCATGGACTATTGTGTGGCCTGTCCCCTGCAAATCCTGACTGTGACCTTGCACTCCCCAAGATCTGCATCACAGGGCACGATGCCCCCTCCAGAACCAGTGGAGAAGTGGAGAACTTTACTGTTGAGTTGTATGTTGTTGTTTGTCTCTGGGAGAACCATACAGGAAGATAGGGGAGAAATTATGTGGATCCTGCGTAGAGAACACTGGAAATCTTCCATGTCTAACTTAACCACATGGCTAACAGCCATACAAGATGCAAATGCATGACCTAGAATGTTTGGGGGAAAGGTTCAGCTACTAAATGGCACAACAATCACAGATATTTAAGGTACAAAAGTGTACATATTGACATGTTACAGGAGACCAATTTAATGGGGGTTGAGGTAAAACGATGACATCGCAGATGCCGTGGCCAGGCAATATGCCACCACCTACTCTGCCTACGCGAAGGAGGTGCTGATCTGGATTAGAGCCAGGACCCCTTTCAACTTCTACGATCCTTAATAGATGTGATGGGATGATATTTGTTGATACGGGGCAGGATAGTGGGCAGAGAGCTAATGCTGAGCAGCGCATATGCACCCAATCATGATCAACTGTCATTTCTTCAGTCATTATCGGCCCCATTTGTGACAGCTGGTAGGAGGTGGCCTGCTAATAGGTATACAGTACAATTTAACTGTGTCACTGATGTGCGCTTGGACCACTCTTTACCCCTACTACTTGGGACATAAGACCATAGCATAGCAATAAGCTTCAAGGAGTGGATGCAACAATCCGGACTGATGGATGTCTGGTGCACACTACATGGTACAGAGCGAGATTACTCCTACTCTCTCCATACTAGACTAGATTGATTCCTAAGCTCCACTAGACTGTTTCAATACACCACTTTCACAGAATATTCGGGTTGCACTCTATCTGACCACAGCCCCCTGATTTTGGGGCTTTGATCAATGGATTACAGGCCGGCAATGTTGACATGGCGCCTTTAGCAAGTGGCACCGGAGGACCCTTGCTACACTAACCACAGCTATTACTAATACTTTAATGACAACCAAGGAAAAACATCCTCTTATAGAGTGGGAGGCCTTCAGAGTGGTGGTCAGGGTCAATGCATGGGGCAAACTGTAGGTATTGGTAGGGAACTGAAGGCCAAACTATACACTCTAGATGCCACACTGCATTTAATTTACAATGTCCTGAGGCAAAACACCACCACTCATAGGCTCCTACTCAGCACAAAAGAATGCTTTACATTATCCCAGAAAAGTTAAAATGCCATGACTACAAAACATACATAGTAAAAGCTCATGATACAGAAGGCAAATCAGGAAGGCTGCTAGCATGTCTCATTCGCCCAATGTCAAGGGGAGCCCCATTTACACAGCTAACATTGCCTACAGGGACCACATTTACTCCCCAAGACACATGAATGATGAGTTCTGAAGTTGCTATGAAACCTTATACGGCAACCCAGAGGACCTCCTAGATACTGAGTAGGATGGGATCCTGGACTTATTCCCTATACCAGTGCTTTCACTGGAGGCATGGGAAAGTGTGAGGGGACCAGTAGCAGCCCAAACGATAAGAAAAATCATTAAAAACATGGGCACTGGCAGGATACCTGGTCCAGATGGCCTCCCATCGGAGTTCTATGGGACATGTATGGGTCTGCTGGTCCCAAAGTTGGAGGCCCTCTATACTGAGTCCCTGAAAAGGGGCTGCCTATCAGATACAACACCCAGTGGGACAGTTATTCTTCTTCCCAAGAGTATGACCCCAGCATGGTGGTGAGCGTACCACTCACTTTCTATGCTCAATAAAAACTTTGAGATTCTGAGTAAAGTCTTAGCGATCTACTACTACCTAATATGCCAACTTTGGTACACATAGACCAGAATGGCTTCATCCCCTCCCGTAGCAGTTTCCTCAATCTCATGAGGCTTTACCATATCCTGTACCACCCTGAGGTCCAACGATCATCTGATGTGATGTTCATGTCGGTAGACCTGGAAAAGGCCTCTGATTTGATACAATGGGACTTCTTACTGAAGGTCATGCACAAAATTGTAAGGGGGAGAGGTGGATTAAATAGGTCACTTTATTCCACACAAGAGCAACTGCAAGGATTAAGACAGGTAATGCCATTTCCACTGCTCATGAGGTCTCCAGAGGCACTCAAGAGGGCTGCCAGCTTCCCTCCCTGTTGTATCCAAGGGGCCTTGACCACTGGATCTTCCAACAGGACTTACTTGGTCACCAGAGACCTTTAAATATCTGGGTATCCAAGTGTACCATCAGCTGGAGGACCTACACAAGAGCATCCTGGGTAGAGCACAACAGTCCCTTTGATCCTGTATTATCTTTTAGAGATTGCTGCGACAATTACTTATGGCTCGCTTGTCTATTTCTAAAATGGTGATGCTCCAGTGACTGCTATACTTCTTTATGAATCTCGCGGTCAATATCCTTATTGTGTGTTTCTGGCAATTGGATGTCCTTATTCAAGAGCTGGTATTGGAGGGGGGCCACAACAGGGTGTTCCTGAAGGTGCTAAGGCGTCCTAATGCAGAGAGTGATCTTGGCAATCCGTACATCGAATTATACTACCTTGCAATGGGTTGCCAAATGGCTTGATGAAACCCACAGAAGCCCTTTGGACCTTATTAGATTACTGCCACATCAGGGCCTGTTATTAGCCAAGCTACTGCACCCAGACTGGAAGATCCCATGACCGAGTGCTTTGCTGCAGGCAGCTGGCACCACTGCATGGTGAGGACACGGAGGGCTCCACTCTATGCACCATTTTTGCCTCTAGTGGGGTTGCCCCACAGAACTCCGGTGGGCTGGTTTACAGCAGCCCAGCTCTGAGACTGGATTGAGGCAGGGGTTGGGACAGTGGGCGGCTGTTTCTCGATTGAGATCTTTATGCCACTAGATGAACTGATAGAACAATTTGCCCTGCCATGCATCCATTTCCTGACTTACGAAGCAATTGAGAAGGCATATACTGACTTTAGGGCCAGGGGGAGAGAGCAACCTCCACAGCATGCAGTGTTGCAGCTTCTGTTGTTGCTGGGCATGGCACAGCACCAGGTGGTGTGGTTTTCTCAGCATTACTTGAGATGGGAAAGAAGGCACTGGTGGCACTTAGGGCTAGATGGGAGGGTTCCCTGGGTCACGTGGTCATGGACAAAAGAGTGAGATAAGAATCTGGCTTAACCCCAGACAGTCTCCAGAAATACAACATTGAAATCTATACAGTTTAATATATTGCATATGACATACCACACCCCACACAGACTACAGGTTACATACGGTGAAGAGCCCCAGGAACACCCCAGATGTTGCAAGCCTGATGCAAGTTTTCCCCACATGACACGGAGGTGTCCAACACTTCAGGCTTACTGGAGCTCTGTATTTTTCCCCCTACACACAACACTGGGGTGCACCCTTCCTTGTACCCTGGAGGTGTGCCTCCTGGGGAGATGCCCCAGAACTAGAGCGCACAAAGTCAGAACTAAGTTCTTAGGTTTGTCGCTAGTGCTAGCAAGGTGCTGAATTGCACTGGCATGGAAATCCAAAAAGGGACTGATGTTGAAAGCATGGAGAAGGGATGTCACCATATAGGTTAGGGCTTAGGAGGGCATATTACACAGGGAGGATGCTCGGGGGGATCTGGAGACACCCAGTGGCAGAACTCTAGGCTGAGGTCCTGGAAAATTGGGAACACCCAAAAGAGGACACAGACTCAGGACAGACTGAGGACAACACAAGGAAAGAGGTAGACATGGTGCAAAAGGGGGAGCCTTACGAGGAGCAGGAAAAGATCACATGCGACAAGAACTAATTGGCTATAGCCCTTTATTTGCCTTTGATGTGACACCCATTGGGCACAGGGAATGTGCCATAGGCGTAATGCGGACAATTGAATGAGGTACATAACCATTCCCCCACCAAGACCTGATAAATACACACACATACATGAACCATGCACAATTAGGAAGACACCATCACCCAACTATCCCCCTCCACTTTCACGCAACAGTATGTCCACAAGGAGGATCTCCCGTTTGTTATGTTGTTTTTCCACTTTTTATTATTTTATCTTTTATGTTGCTTAGTTGTACACTATTACAGCCCGGTTTCCACCATTCTTACTTAGCAACGAACAAAAGTCAATTTTAGTCTGTGACATACAGAGGCAATAGCAATAACTTAACACTAGAAAAAGCCTTTTAATGACCTCTCCAACTGAGGCTGCTAATATTAGACCCCTAGTTGAGTATCCTCAGAAAAATGATTGTTAAAATTCTGGGTAATAATACCAATTGCGACAAAGGGAGCCACAAGAACACAGAGTGACACATTGCTATTAAACATACTGCTATGCAACATGATTTCATGTACAGTATGCCTGATATAATGTATAGGAGATTATACTGTATGAACGTTTGAAATGCAAATAAACGTATATTAAAATAAAAAGAGTAGGGGGCACTGGAATGATTATTGTTATAAATTCTGTGTTATTAGTTGACCAAGAAATTTCACCCCACACCAGGTTGTCTTAGAGCAGTGGTTTCCAACCTTTTGATTTCTGTGGACCCCCACTTTATCATTACTGGAGTCCAGGGACTCCTATTGAATCATTATTAGAATCCAGGGTCCCCCCCACTAAGTCACGTGGTGGAGGTGACATTGCTGGTGGTAAGGGCCCAAGGCCTACATCACCCATGGGCCCTTGATGGCTGCTATAAGAGCTCTGCCCTTTCGTCTGGGTTGGGAGTGGCAGCAGTGAGTGACAAGTGGGCATGGGGTCCCATTAAAGCAGGTCCCTAGGTGTTAGGACATCACCCTATAAAGGGCAGATTGCAAGGCAGAATCGGGGCCATCCGTGGTGTGTGTGAGATTGCTCTGGAGCTCTCTTCTACTCACTGGCTTACACTTCTGCGCACCATTTTACCCTGCTGAGGATGACCTCTGGAGGAGGTCACTGGCTGTTGGGCCTGCTCTCGGAGGATTGACACCCCATCTCTTGTTGGTGAGTCGAGGACCAGATTGTGGGCCTGGTTGCAGGTGGGGCCCGGACCACAAGGAAGCAGGACAGTGGTTGTGCTGTCCTTTCAGTGACACCATGGGGACCTGGCGTGTGAGTGGTGCGATTGCCCATCGTGGCTCCAAGACTTCACCCCATGGTGCTGGAAGGGCTCGGACATGGCAGACTAAGGCTCATGTACAGGACTGTAGCCTATGAGGATTTCCATGGACCTTCTTAGTTTGCACTGGCTCTCAGCACGGCTGGTGGAGGCCCTTATAAACAGGATTGTGGATAGGAGTGCTGACGTTATCATCCTTTGGACATTCTCTACCATTAGCTTAGAATAGTAGCACATACAGTGAGAGGCTGGTGATTGCCGGAGCCCATCACACATTGCTGCCCAACTACCCGAAACCTGAGTGAGTACTGTGTAAGCATTAGTGGTGTTGCTGCCGCAACAGCCACTATGGATCTTGCCCTTCTGGCATGATCATGTCTCTTTGGCCGTACTGACTTCCCCTGCTGATTGTTCACTCTATCATCATGGTCAAACAATGAGGCTTGAAGGGGGTAATTGGGACTGGAGGGGGAGTGCTGCAAAGCACTGTGTCCCCACAGGACAGAGGTACTCAAGAGTGGGCTGAGGGCCCACACTCATGGACATGTTTGATGAGCTCCTGGGGCCCATCAGAGACGTTAAGACCATGCTAGACCCTAAGCTGGATGCACCGATGGTTGAAATGAGTTTGCTTTGGATCAAGTCACTGAGGGATAGGATGGAATCCAATGAATCACACTGGCTGGCGTAGAGCCCTCAATGATTGGATAGAAATGCAGTATCAACTGAAGTCCCTTCAGGCAAAGTGACATTGCTGCTTAACCAAGTGATAATGCCAAGGGTAGAGCACAGCGCAACACTGATTGTATAGTGTGGCTCCAGTTGGGGGCAGAAGGCCCCCAACATGGACTTTTTCCTTAAAGACTGGTTGCTTAACACAGTACTAGATGGGCGGAGGTCAACTTTCTTCTCTGTGGAATGCGCACACAGCGTGCCTGGCAGACTTCCCCCTTCTGGATCCCCTGCGACCTGTTGGTGGTTTCACTCTTTAATTATTGCGACCGGGAGCACATTTTACAAGTTGCATGCAAGAAGGTCCCTGCAAGTTGTAAAACAGTCCAGTGAACATATACTCACATTACACAGCAGAGGTGCAGTCCCAGCGTAGCTCCTTCATGCAGGTAAAGCGTCAGCTCTGGCGATTGGGACTCGGTTACTCCTTGATTTTCCCTGCCAAGCTGTGGGTGTTGGAGTCTAACATCACCCACTAATTTGCACCCTTTGGTGAGGCCTGGGAGTCGCTGGATCTGAAAGTAGTGGTGATGCTATTGGGGGACACGACGGGTGGCAACGGCGTGTCGACCAGTGGTGGCAGCCCTATAGCTAGGAGCAGTCCTTGAGGGAGTTGGCCCTGGTGGTGGCTCAGCTAAAATCTCGTCATAGCCAGGCCACAAGCACCCCTGCCCAATTAGTGTTCTTCCTGGAGGGAGAGCACACATGCACTGTGATTGACATTACTGTGGAACTTCAAGCTGAACTGGTTCTTACCCCGATGACTGCTGAACTGGTGATCTGAGCGACGGCTCTATAGTTGTTTTGCTGTAACTGTTTAGGCACTGAGGTGATCTACCCTGAAGTACATGATAGCATCATATAACTTCAATTGAGGGGGGTTTAGTCCACCATGCCTTCAATACACCTGCAGCCACTGCCCCTTCAACTTGGTGGGATTTGTTTGACTTGTGTTTTTTGACATTATGTTATTGGTCAGAGGCTTGATCAGGGGAGGAGAGTTGGAGCTAATGTTTTTATGGTTGTTTTTGCTTTATTACATTTTCTTGTCTGTGTCTGATTGCAAACAGGTTGCTGGCGGGGCGGGACAAAGAACTACAGGTTGTTTGAAGGGGTGGACAGAGGGTGGTGGAGCGGGCATGCAACTCGCAGATTGTGACAGAAGTAATTGGTTCTCCCCCGTTTACAACTTTTTATCCTGGAACTTAAGAGGGATGGGACTACTAAGCGTTGGCACAGAGGATACCTGCAGTGCGGTCACATCCACGTTGCTTATCTCCGGGAAACACACATGACATTAGTTAAGTTGCTGTGCCTATAATGCTGCTGTAGGGTTGAGGTGGTTGGCGCTAGTTACTCAGTGTATGCCTGAGGGGTGATGATTTGGGTGGCACCTGCAGTACCCCTACAGATCGTATGCCAAGGGGTCGACCCTGAGGGGTGACATGTGGTAGCTGAGGGACAGTTGGATGGCACATCCTTTGCTCTGGTTGCACTTTATGCACCTAATTTGGGCCAATCCTACTTTTTAGGGTCCCTCCCACCAACACTAATTCAAGATTTACATGCCTGAGCCTCTGGGGGAAGATTTTTACTGTGTATATTATGTACACATGGATAGATCCACTAATCCACTTTGCATGACACAGGAAATCAGGTTGGCACACTACCTGGCAGACTGGCTGTGTCACTGTAGACTCCAAGGTGTCTGGCTCTCACTGGACCCCCTGGTGTGAGAGTTCTCTAATTTCTCGCAGGTTCATCAGCTCCATATGAGAACTTATCTTCTCTTGGGCAACTCAGAGATGCTTCCCTTTGTTCGATCGGCTAAATATTTGGGGCTTATGATATCTGATCCGAGATCTGTGCTGGAGTAGGCGTTGAACCCTGATTCCTATGTGGAAACTAACCATACCCGCAATCCAGGATACTGGGTTTTGAGAGGCTACCGGTACTCATGTAATCTAGTACTTAGAACAAAGATACTAAGTCAAATAGATGGGTAGAGTGAAAGTCCTTGAGGTGGCTGTATGTGGTCTTTGTATTAAGGCTCAACATAGCATTAAGTTAACCTTGCGGCATGCGTTAACGACGATGGTGACAATTATGATGGCTGAGATTTGTTAGGAGGAGGAAAGGATCAGAGAACCGTACTCACCTCACTGTGGGAAGAGTCCTCTGCTATTTAGGCTTGAAAGACTAGACTATGCAGAATACACTGGCAAACAACATGCTTGGGGCAATAAGGCAGGACGCGTTTTGGTGTGGCTATTGCGCTCTGAAAATGAGCAGCCCCTCTGTTGCACTTCTAAAATGAGAAGCCCCTCTGTTGCACTTCTAAAATGAGCAGCCCCGATAGACAGCCATTAATTATGGTAATATACTTACATCGCAAATGGCTGTTAACGAGGCCTTCTTCAATTATTATATTGCCCTGTTCCAGGTAAACAAGGGGTTTGAGGACAGTCCAAGTATATGGACAGTCTACCGATCCCTTGCCCTGATGTTATCCATCACCAAGTTCTGGATTCTCCACTTACACTTACCAAGGTCCTTGTGGCCCTAGATCAGATAGCACACAATAAGACCACACAGACTGATGGACTCCCTGTGGAGTTCTATTCGACATTCCACACCATGCTTGCCCTGCAGCTTTTGCAACTGTTCCAAATGCTTAAGTCATTAGACAGTGAGAAGGCCTATGATACTCTTAGCTGGACTTACCTTTGGGAGCTGTTGCAGCATATGGGGATGGGCCCAGAGATAAGACAGTGGCTAAAACTTCTATATACAGATCCGGTTACCAGAGTGCGTACCGGTAGGGACATCTCAGTGTCCTTTCTGGTACATTGAAACACATGTCCACTTTACCCTCTCTTTTTTGCTCTGGCCTTGGAGTCACTTGCGAGCCTCTTCTGAAGATGGGGGCTGCAGTGGGGCACACAAAGTGTAATTTCATTCGTGGTCTAAGTCATGTCTTTTCCCCCTTTGTGATGTCCTGGTTGCAGAACATGGGGGCACCCACCAATCCAGACTGGTGTGGCAAGTCAACAACATTTGCTACCTCACAGATACCATTTACTATTCAGAAAATGGCAGAAAATGACCTGGTTGATGGTAATCTGGGTATGGCCCTGGCTGTACTTCACAGCTCATAGGCTTTTTGGAATTCTATGCCTCTCTCCCCCAGGGGCAAGGTGTCTGTTTTAAAGACACTGGTGTAGCCTTGGGTGCTTTACCACTTCTCGGTTCTGCCTGCACACCACATTACAAATTATATTATGCCGCCACTCAGTTACTGTGGTCTGTGCGGGAACATGGACTGGGTCTCACACCAGAATGGGTTTGTGTTGTCCAATATCTGGTCAGGCAAGATATCCTATATAGGCTTATAGGTCTTAGATACAATATGAGGAGGATGGGGCACTCAAATAGAGTATCAAAGTACTGTTGGGACTGATATGTGATACCGTGCTGTGGCCCTGTTCTGTATACTCTCTCCCTTCCTTGGTGGGTACTCCAGGCCATTGTGGGTGCCCCAAGCCTTTCTAAGGAGTGCTAAAAATCACAATGTGAATGTGTGTGAAAGGGGTTGGGGTTTGTCACATTATGGCACCTTTACAAACACAACCTCCTGATGCTTTTCCAAGGTCTCCTGGCTGCATGGGGACTGGACTAGCTGAATCACTCACATCCTTGGCTTTACATACGTTACTAGAGCATGACTGTGGAAGGCATAGTATCACACGTCTTTATGACGGATTGTTAGGACTCTTTGTGCACACCCTCCAAGTTCTATGGGACAAATGGGCTCAATGTACTATTTGGGAGTTGATGGACAAACAATAGAGGTGGGTGCTAGAGTAGGTGTGTGGTATGTCCACAAACTACCACCTGAAATACTCCCAATTTAATTACTTCCACCAGACATACCTGACTCCGGTGTGGCTTCACTGTATTTTTCCAGGTGTCTCTCCAGGTTGAATAGCTGCCCCTTTACAGGAGCAGATTTCTATTGCATGGTCAGGGACTGCCCAGTGATCACTCACTTCTGGGGGGAGGCAGTCCAGGCTCTTCCAATGTGATGGGCTGCCCCTACAGTGTGATCCACTTAACTGTTTACTGAGACTGACCCCCCGACACGCAGGAATAAGTATCTTGTTCCATTCATTGACCTTCCGTTCATCCTACTGAAACGCCGGATATCCATGACTTGGAAATCAGCAGGCGCGCCTATGCTACAACTCTGGCTGAAAGACCTACTGAAGTGGCCATCCGCTGAGACAATAATACAGAAA
This sequence comes from Pleurodeles waltl, assembly GCF_031143425.1. NCBI lineage: Eukaryota > Metazoa > Chordata > Amphibia > Caudata > Salamandridae > Pleurodeles > Pleurodeles waltl. The sequence continues at coordinate 236,202,465 of NC_090436.1, forward strand.
TCATTGCCATTGACACAGGGGCGGTGCCAGCTCTAGATGTCTGGGATACATATATGGTTGAGCTACTGGCCAAAATAGACGTGCGACCTCCCTGAGGAAGGGGGCAGTGGTTATCTTTCTCAAATACACTTGTCAGCAATGACGTGGGTGACTGAATACCTCAGCGGCCTGCCCCATCAGATACTTGTATGTTACATGATTGAATGGTTACCCTCTCCTCCCCCCAACACCTGTCCCGTGATACATTGGTCACACAGACACCTACTTTTTTCTCTTTAACTATGGTTATTGTGACTCCAATATAGCTCCTGTGTGTGCCACTGATTGTCAGTACTGTTTATTGCTTGTCAATGATGTTTCACTAAATGTCTTCTTTTATCCTTTTTGCTCTTCTTGGTCTTTTATTGCCAGTACATAGATATTGACCTGTATTTCACATGCCCAGATGGCTACTGGCCAAGGTACCATGATGTGTTTTATAATATAGAGATGGCTATGTTGAAGATTTGTGCTATAAAACTGCCTACACTGCGTCTATCTATCATCAACCGAACGAAAAATAAAAATAATGAAGAGCTACTTACTAAACAAAGATTTGCAGATTTCATCGGCACCTGTAAGACCCTTGTACTCATAACCTACATTGAGGAGGAGTTATGCAGCGCACGCGTTCCATGCGAGATCAAGAGGTAGTTACCCAACCCTTCTATACAGGTGAGTTGAATGAAATCTGGAGATTACACATCCACCCCCCATATGGGGCCACCTGTGATACTCCTCCTGCCCCTAGAAGATATCAAGACATCCAGATTCCTGAACACTTAACCACCACACATAATGATGAACCCTTCCTCCTACACGTCAACCTTAATAATGACAAACAAAATGTTATATTTGCTGCAAGATATAATTAACTAAGACTAAACCAATGCAAAACATGGATGATGGATGGAACATTAAAAAAGTGCCCTATACTATTTACTCAGAAATACACCATACATTGTGAATATCAATACACTAGTATACCCCTCATAAATGTCTTGCTATCTAATTAACAAAGTAGTACTAAACCACAGTACAAAAAAACAATACTCCTGCCATAAAATAATAATGAACTTTGAACAAGTTATTTTACAAATAACACAAACTATGCCCACCCACATCATTCAAGGCAGTAATTTTAATCAAAGCATTCAGAGTAGGCCTGGGAGAAACTTTTATTATGCAGGAGTAATCAGAGTAATTTCAGTCATTACGCATTCCTCTTGCGATGTGAACTTATGCGATTCACCAATTTCAGTAATTGAGTAATTTTGGACAAAAATCCAAAGCAGGGGCATAGGGACAACGAACTAAGAGCCACATTACTAGTTTGGCAGTCGGATGAGCCAAGCACCAGACTCGTGGGAAGACACCACCGTCATACTGGTGTATCCCCCAAGCGTATTACAATGTTCCCGACTGGTGGGAACATTGAATTAAGTGTTCCGGCAGGGACTGACCAGCAGGAACAGTGCTATGGTATTGGCCTAAGCAGTGCAGGGCACCCACTGTGGCCTCCAGCACTAAATTCACACCAGCCTTTCCGTGGCGGGGTGATTGTCATGGAGAGGCTGTTAGAAAGCTAAGTTGTAATCAGCATGGCGGCACACTTGCTCAGGGAAGAGCTTCAAGGTCTTAAAATTATAAATATTAATTAACTTAATAATTATATATTTTCACAAAATATAAAATAAAGATTACAATACTACAAAAAGAAAAATAAATAATAAAAATTACTAAATAACGAAACAAAGAAAATAGAACATTGAAAGGTAAATAAAAAATTTCAACCTAAATATATTACAAATGCCACACTAAAAATCAAGTTTAAAAAAAAAAAATGTAAATCAATCTTCAAACATTTTGTCAACGTATATGAAAAAATTATTTAGAGAATTATTCTCTCATTAGATATATTATAAAATTACAAATTACATTTTACAATTTCTTATCACTCAAACATCAAATATTCAAAAAATGAATACAAAATATTTTAACAAATCTCCCAACCCTTTTCCCATATAAACCCAATACCCACACCTATACTATAGGAACACATAAAAAAAAAATGCTTATCTTTAAATAAAACATTAACACAAAAAATACTATATTACACTAATTCCATGCTACAAAAAATGAATAAAATAACCATAAAACAATATTATATACTGTGATAATTTAGAAAACTATCTTTTCTATGAGGGCTTTTACAAGTACTTTGTTAGCTCGCTGAATGATACCCTACTGTTTCTGGGCTATAAATTGTTGACGCTGAATGTTCTACAGCAGGAGACCAGTATGTTGCTGACTGCCTCTTCTTTTTTGAGAAAATCCTGTATAATTAGGTTGATACAATATGCTAAACACAGAACTTTGAAATATCCACCAGCATCCATGGCTTTGGCCATATTACTGCTCTTGTCAGTGGCAACAAATCCAATTGGAGACCCCCAAGTTTAAGGCAGTCATTGACCTTGGTATTGAACTTCATCCAAGATAGTGGCAGCTGCATGTTATTCCCCATGATGACCATTGCAACTGATGCATGCCGTTGAATGCCCCAAAAAGCATCATGCCTCTTCAGCGGTGACACCAGCAGTTAGCCTTTGCTTAACTCCCTGGAAACAGATCTGATGTGCAGTGACACAGATGTAATCTATTCCTTGACAACTGGTGCACATGTCTGTTGTGCGGTGGATGAATGGAACAGGGCACAGCTTCAGACCCTTGCCAACCAATTGTAGGAATTCATGATGCAGCGTTGGCAAGACCACCCCTAAATATTACAGAAAGCCCAACCCTTCAATGAAATTAAGAAGGTGGTCATGACCACATGCCTCTGAGCAGGTTGAATAAAGGTGAACCATACTTCTGCCTTGCCACTCTCCACACTGATGATCACTGGTTCCTTACTTCCTCACTTGCAAGGTTTTCAGGAACCTTCCTTTTCCCTTTCCTCTCAGACTCTGCGAGGTCCAATCCGTATCTAGATTGCTGAAGGGGGAGAGCAGTCTTCTCAACAACATCTTTCTCAGCAGAAATCTCAACCTCTGTTACTACTTCCAGCAAAAATGCTGTAGACTGCATCTTCTGTGGTCAACTTTCCTACGATGATTCAGTTTGAGGCTGAGACAATTCTATTTCACATTGACAGTCACTGCTGCACTGAGAGACATGGCCTTGGGTTTTGGTGGTTGAGGTGCCATTAATGCAGGAGCAAGACTCTCTACTCAACAAAGGGTGCCTCACATATGTCAAGTTTCCTGAAAAAGTATGAGGGCTTGAAGCTAGTGGTAGAAACAGGCTTCTTCTTCTCTCCACTGTGCAACACTATTAAAGCCATCAACATCTCAAATGCTTAACAATAGTGTACCCAATAAATGCATACAACTATTTTTCACACAGCAATAATATACCGAAAATGTTGGTTTATGTCACTCCAGAGCCAAGGGATCCCTTTAAACATCAATAAATGTATTATTTGCTTGTTGGTGTCTATCAAGGTCCATGGGATGGAATCCCACTGTAGAAGGCAAGGAAAGGCATGCATAAATCTAATAAATAATATATTAAATAATTGCTGGCGCCACCTCATGGATACTCAATGGGAGGCAGGCACTAAAAAAACTAAAAAAACAATGCCTTTAATATTTGCTAGTACCCATTTAGGGTCATAGAAGTGCTATGGGAAGCAGTGGGAGGCAGGCAAAAAGTATATAAATAGTTCATAAAATAATTGCTGATATCACTCCAGGGCTCATGGGGAGTCAATGGCCACGCAAAAAGTATATAAATAGTTCATCAAATAACTGCTTGTATCGCTCCAAGGCTCATGGGGAGTAAATGCAGAAAACTATTTTTCACACAACAATAATGCACAGAAAATGTTTGTTTGTGTCACTCCACAGCCATGGAATCCCTTTAAACATTACAAAATTAATTATTTGTTTGTTGGTGTCTGTCAAAGGCCATTGGATTGGACCCCACTGTAGAAGGAAAGGGAAGGCGTGCATAAATCCAATAAATAATATATTAAATAATTGATGGTGCTACCCCCTGGCCCATGGATACTCTATGAAGCAAGGGGAGGCAGGCAAAAATAAAACAAATGTCTTAAATATTTGTTAGTACCCATCTAGGGCTCATAGGGATGCTTTGGGAAACAGTGAAAGGCAGGCAAAAAGTGTATAAATAATTCATTAAATAATTGCTGGTACCCCTTCAGGGTTCATGGGGAGCTATGGGGAAAAGTAAAAAAAAAAAAAACACAGTGATTAATTGCTGGTGTCCCTCTCGAGGCCATAGGGACTTTTTGGTAGGCAAGCAAAAATAAATAAATAAAAATGAAACAACAACACTGTACTACAATCAGCCACAAGCACAAATTATTATATGTAGGAAAAAATGACAAAAATGTCAGAGGCCTTGTAAATCAATTTTCCTAGCAAATGACCTTTAAAAGTATAAAAAAAGGCTTGAAAGACAAAGGGCCTGATTATGAGTTTGGAGGTTGGCAGACCCATCGAGGCGGGGTCTCCCTACCAGCCCTATTACAAATTTCCCACTGGGAGGATAGGCGGGAACTAAGGTTCATGCCCATCAGCCCAGTGGGAAAGGTGCAACAGCATTGTCACCAGCTCATAATAGAGCTGGCGGCAATGCTGTTGCACGCAGGGGGCACTAGCACCCTCGAAAGGCGCAAAGGGGGGACAAGGGCATGGGCAGTTCAGGGCCCGCCCACTGTGGCCCCCGCATTTGTTCTCCACTAGTCTTTTCAATAGAAGTTGAACCGCCATGAAAAGGCTGGCAGAGAACAAGGTTGTAATCAGCAGTGCGGCACTGAGTTGAGCACCGCCATGGCAGATTGCAACCTGAACCGCTGTCATCCTGTCGGGATCGTAAAATGCCGGTTAAGCCACCACAAACGTGGCGGTCTGACAGCAACCGTGTGTCTGGTGGTCTGTTTACTGCCAGATTCCTAATAAGGCCCATATTGGCTGCACAAAATGGTGTTTGGTAGATCATGGAGGCATGGAATCACAGACAAAATTGACAAAAAACACACACACTCACTTCACTAGCTCGACAAGTAGGTGGATACCACTTGGCTCACAAAGAAGGAGGCATGGAGAACAAAGACAAAATGGTGGTCTAAGACAAACACAGTACAAGCTTCAAAAATGACAAAAATGCAAAGTGACAATGAGCTGGGCAAAGATGAGGAACATTTATTCAGGGCAAGATGAGAAAGTTGCTAATGTATATACAGTAGCCTCCCATTCTCTATGGCACTTCTTTCCTGTAAAAAAATAAAAATAAAATAAAAAGTGCATTTTGTGCTAAACAAAACTAACCAAATGGTCCCTCCCAGTAAAAAATCTCCTCAAAAAGGAATTTTGAGTGTATTTTCCAGCCTCTCTAGTGAAAAATGTACTTAAAATGCTGACCAGCGAGCACCCACATGAAAAAATTGCACTGGAACTCAAAACAACAGCTAAAATCTCTGATCGCATTTGCCAAAAAATGTGCTTGTCGTGGTCTGATTTTCCATAAACACGAGAATCAGTTAGACAAAATAACTGAATGACTTGAATTACGCCAATGTAATTAAAATTACTTTGTGGCCTACTCAATAGTAACCTGTAAGGCATAACTCACCCACAATCTCTATCAACAATTGACTACCCACAAACTAACCAGCTTTTACTATGTCATCACAGCTTCAACCTCATGGGCTTAGTGTTGCGTAACCAGACATCTGGGTACCTCCCATGGATGAGTACAACAACCAACATCCTCATGGACTACTTTTCTACCATTCAATCACCCATCCTCAGAAAAACACGGCAATTGTAAATATCATCCATCTCAAAATGTTAATTTTGTATGCAAACATTTTTATCGTGTATCTATTTCAATAAATTTCACTTGGGCTTACCTTTCACTTGTATGTAGCCATGACAATATATATATTTGTAATGCAAAGTGTTACTGACTGTGGAACATTTAGCAATAATCCATAACACAACTATGTTACATGTTTAAATCTTTATTTTTTTATACAATACATGTAATATGGTGATACGTGTGACAGAGAACATTTTGAACATGTTTTGTGAAGTGATTACAAAAAATAATTGAACACAAATCTATAAAGGTAGATGCAACCTGGATGGGGGGTGGGCAACTGTAGAAACATGTCAGGAATGTCAAATAATCAACCTATTAGCAAACTTCAACAGGGATAATGTTCACAGAAAATCCCAAAATTAAAACCTATACACTGTTCCAATCAAAGTAAAAAAAAAAAACTTAATGAATGCTCATTTTCAAAGAAAACGTTTCAAGACCAAATTAATTACAAAGTCAATACCAAATACAGATAGGTGTCATAGGCTTTTATGAGTTAAAAGACAGCATTACTGACCATTATCTTACTCTTCTTCAGAGACCTGGCTATCTAGACTTCTTCCACCAATACAGGCAGTCGGGGATCACAGGTTGGGATGGGACACCACCTGAGGCTCTGCAGACATTAGGGTGAGGTTAGGGACAGAGGGGTGAGATATATTAGGGGAAACAACTTCACCATTAAGAGAGGGTTGGGAATCAGAACAAATAGTTATTTCTGTAGTCCAGAGGACAGAATGCAATTAGCTCTTTGCTGGTAACCATGCTCCTTGAGGCATGCCTTCACCTGTGCTTTCACTTCTTTGAAGCCCCATGGAAGTCTCTGCTGACCAGTAATTGCCTGCTTTGTGACCTCTTTGAAGTTATCCGTGATTGCATTATCAGACACAGTTGACCTAAAAATCCTTATAGACAGATTGAGAAGATGTGGAATTGCCGGAACCGCGCTAGAATGGATTTGCTCATTTATACATGGGAGGTCCTTTCAGGTACTCGAGAGAGAGTATATCTCCAGGAGCACCTTCAGTAGCTGTGGTGTTCCTCAAGGTTCGGCTCTAAGTCCATTACTTTTTAACGTTTATATGCGGCCACTAGCAGGAATAGTTGAGCCATTCGGATTGAAGCTGGTATCATATGCAGATGACACGCAACTGATAGTCTCCTTTTCCAATGCCCGTCCAGACATGGGCACAGCACTAGGTCCCTGTATGAAAGCAGTTGCAGCCTGGATGTCTGAAAGTAAATTAAAGCTCAACGATGACAAAACGGAAGTCATGTTTTTTGGAAATAAAATGCCCTCAATCAATCCCAGCCTACTGAGAGGGGTGCCTACCCTCCCACCCCCTAAATGTCTTATTAAAAGCTTAGGGGTATGGTTGGACCCTTTTCTCTCAATGGCCCAACATGCGAACAGAATGGCAGGAAATGCATTTGCTCTACTAAGGACCCTGAGGAAGGTTTTAACAATTTAACGTTCTCAGCCAGAAGAATGGTTATCCAGGCACTGATAGGCTCTCGGATTGACTATGGCAATGCCTTGTTTATAGGCTCACCGAAATATGTAATTCAAAAATTACAAAGGGTACAAAATGCAGCGACTCGTCTGCTGCTAAACATTCCTAGACAGCACTCGATACGGTCAGGAATCGTCTCCCTACACTGGCTCCCTGTAGCGGAAAGGATTCAGTTCAAAACCCTTTGTCACATTCATAGAGCCATATTTGATAATGGACCGGAAATGCTGAAAACACTGGCACAGGTTTATATTCCAGTCAGGCTACTTAGTTCCTCCTCACCTAATCTGGCCATAGTTCCAACAGTGAGGAAAGCCAGATGGGGAGGAAGATCGCTAGCATACCAAGGTGCTTTGCTCTGGAATAATCTCCCTCTCAAGATGAGAGCAAACCCTCAAGAGATGTCGTTTAGGAAGGAACTGAAGACTTGGCTATTCAAAATTTAGATCTCCTGTATAAACATAAACAGTATGTCACCGCCATGGCAGTATAAACGCTACGAGGCCGTTGGGCAGTTAGGCGCTATATAAACCATTATAACATAACATAACATAACAGAGAGCAGGGAGCACCATATGAAGGCTCTGGGGCATAAGTGGCATAGCTTACCCTTGGCTGCTGTTCTTTGAGGGCGGTATTTGGATAAAAAGAGAGGTAAAAAGAGGGTAGATGGAAGGCCCATTATTGTGGACCTCTTGACTGATGGAGAAGGCAAATTCAGGTCTTGATGATGGAGGGGCTAATCGTCAGACACCACAGAGAGCATTTCTTCTGGCCAGGAGGAGCCCCATCATCTGCCTTCTCATGAAATGTGGTGTCAATATTGTTGCCTCTTTAGAGGTCTCCATATCCTCTTCTTGTATTCTATTGGTTTGTGATCAAGTGGCTCTCCAGGCAGGAGCACACTCCCTGCTATCAGATGCTCACTCCTCCACTGAGGAGGTTTTGGTGTCTTTTGCCAGATCTTCTTTACTTCTGGTCCTGCTATATGCTGCTTTCTCTTTAGGTGGTCGAAGAAAAGAAAAAGGAAAAATATTCTAGTGAGTGAGTATGTTCATGTTGTTTCAATCAAATACAAACCCTCCTAAATTAATATTGAATGTGGCAATGCAGTACAATGACATTTAAACAAATCCCCTTTGCATCTCAAGTTTCTGAAATCGAACTGACAGTTTTAACAGTGGGTGTTGATGATTAACAAAGATATAAAATATACAGACTTTATTTCAATAGGTAAAATTTACAGTTTTTAATATATGATAAAAACACATAAATGTAATCAAATTATATTGGATACCAAAACAAAGTAAAACACAGTCAGCATAACATTAACTTATGGCTCTCATATAAAACATCTGGTTCTAAATAATAAAATAAGTTTATGATGGCACAAAGTAACAACAGCATGTTAGGAGCTCAGCATGTGATTATTTACTGCGACAGCATGCATGTGTATTATGTTGTCACGTCATGGCTGTTGTTTGCAGTGCTGCATGATATGTACATTATAAGACACATTTACTTTTACTAAGGCAAAAAAATAGTTAAAAATAAGCATAACACATTTTAAAAGATGTGTGTTTAACTTGAAAAACCTCACTCAAAGTGAACGTGGTTTGTGCATTTGACAACAGGCAGTCAGTCATTTCCCAAAATAAGGGTCCTGAGTAGTGTATGAATTAACACGTTGCTGCTGGTCTGGGCTTCTAGTTGAGCCTGGAGGGTTGACCATGCACCTCCTGTGCGTTGGGGAGAACATGATATACTACATGTGGAACAGGGAGGATACTCCCAGCATATCCTATACCTTCAAATGTGCCCAACATCGCAGGTCCTTTCAGCACTTGTGAAATCCCTGGATCAACTCATGACCTGCCATATCCTGTTCTTCTTGCATTGCTCCACCGGGTGTCAATTCCCCTTACATCTGAAAATAATTATTGGGGACCCCCCCAATAAGCTGGTGCTCTGTCTTTGGAATCTTCAGCCTATTGAGGAATATCTGGAGTCAAAAGGTCAGCATGATGGAGATGGATTATTTGATATCCCTCAATGACTCATGGATGGTCTACATCCTGTAAGTTGCAATAGGTGTTTAACTGCATTGTTCCCCACCTACACTACTAAGTTTTCCACCTACATAGTAGAGAAATCCAGAATAAATACATTTGAAATTAAAGGAAAAGAGGAACATTTTTCTGAATTGAAAAGTATTCCTAGTGTTGTATGAATATTACATTGAAAAGGATGTATGTGTTCATAAAGATGTGTGTAAGTCTTGGTTATGAGTTCCACCCATTTAGTCCACCTGGATTTTTCACTTTTTAGTCCCCCTATTTTGGACCTCTACTCTGGATGAGTCTCACCATCCGAGTCTCACTCAGGGTAAAATTCACAGCAATTATAAGAAGCATGTGTCCCCCCAGTGTCGGCCATTTAAGATAAAAGACCTCATTACAAGTTTGGTGGTCTGATGGTAGGACCACAGCAGGTGTCAAGAGACAGCCATGTTGGCGGTCATACAGACCGTCATATTACGAGTTACACATGCAGGACTTCCGAAACCCTGCCAAAAGTCTGACACCGCCAGGATTCCGGAGGGCAGGAAATAGGCAGTACCACCACCAGCCCGTCACAAATCTCCAAACCAATTAAGACCGACATGATAGTGGTATACTCCCATGGTGGAAAACCAATGGCGGTGCGAACCGTGGCAGTCGGCGGCTTACACAGTAATACACTACACCACATTGGACAGGTTGAATTCCATACACCTGACACACATCCACACACCTGACATACCTACAAACTGCACTGTAAAACACACCACTTCACACCCCACAATTCTGTGTATCAAAACACCATAAGAAGCTAGACAGAGACCACACACCGACTTTAGAAACCATAGAATAGGCACCCCTCACCAATCAAAATACGACCCATCCCACACCTGCACATAAAACTTATCAGACCAATCTTCACCACACATCACAAACAACCCATCAGCCACTCACAACACAGCACCCACACTGCATTACCAATTTATATATCTTTTTGTGCCGTTCACCACTACCATGTCCCCGAAAAAACAGCCCTGCGTCACAGACGATGAATTGAGGGTCATAGTGGACGAAATCATCAGAGACGAGCCACGCCCAAGTCCAACAAACCTCAATTGCTGGGGAAATAGAGATGTGGCAAAACATAGTCGACAGGGTGAATTCTGTAGGCAGTTATACACGCACAAGGGAGGACATCAGGAAGAGGTGCAATGAACTCAGGGAAAATGTACATTCCATAGCTGCCAGGCACCAGCTGGTGGGCCCACACCTCCTCCCCCAATGTTCACATCATGGAAAGAGAAGGTCTTGGACATCATGAACGCTTGACAGGAATACCTGGGGGGTGGAGTCGGATAAGTGACAATACTGGAAATGTCACCCTTCTTTCTTTCATGCTTACTAATCACCTTTTGACATCTTAACAGCCAACACTCTCACTACCCCTGTGTCCATTGTCCAAATACCACTCTCTGCCACACCACAAGTCAACTAAACTCACCTGGAGGCACAGTGTCTGTGTATGGCATGGGTAGCACAGGGACTGACAGCACTACAACTCCCAGCAGACACTGTTCTACCATTAACAATACTAGAACAGTGTACCATACTGTAAATAGCCTTGCATGTAAACTACATAGGCGGTCATTCTGACCCTGGCGGTCAAAGACCGCCAGGGCGGAGGTCCCCGGGAGCACCGCCGACAGGCCGGCGGTGCTCCAATGGGGATTCCGACCGCGGCGGTAAAGCCGCGGTCGGACCGGCACCACTGGCGGGCTCCCGCCAGTGTACCGCCGCCCCATTGAATCCTCCAAGGCGGCGCAGCTTGCTGCGCCGCCGAGGGGATTCCGACCCCCCCTACCACCATCCAGATCCCGGCGGTCCGACCGCCGGGATCCGGATGGCGGTAGGGGGGGTCGCGGGGCCCCTGGGGGCCCCTGCAGTGCCCATGCCACTGGCATGGGCATTGCAGGGGCCCCCGTAAGAGGGCCCCTAAATGTATTTCACTGACTGCTGCGCAGACAGTGAAATACGCGACGGGTGCAACTGCACCCGTCGCACAGCTTCCACTCCGCCGGCTCGATTTCGAGCCGGCTTCATCGTGGAAGCCTCTTTCCCGCTGGGCTGGCGGGCGGCCTGAAGGCGACCGCCCGCCAGCCCAGCGGGAAAGTCAGAATTACCGCCGCGGTCTTTCGACCGCGGAACGGTAACCTGACGGCGGGACTTTGGCGGGCGGCCTCCGCCGCCCGCCAAGGTCAGAATGAGGGCCATAGTCAATTCAACCCACCTATTGATCCACAATTTAACAGTCCAGGAAAAGGACAGCAATGCTATGGGAATCTGCCAGTACAATACCACCAACACACAGCTACTGCTGTGTCCTCTTCTAAACTGGCCTTTTTACCTCCCATAACCCATTAACAGATACCCACCTGGGGGGAACACACATATCTGCAGTGTGCTGCAGTAGGTGTAACAATATATAAATGGCCAGGTAGAAAGGTCACTCTGAACCTGTTGGACACATCTGTGTACAATTACATTCATCAGCTGTCTGGTGACTCAATACTGAACTATTGCTAACTGGGAGGTAACATGAGCAATATCAAGCTACACAGCAGACAATATATGAGCTTATATACAGACCTCCAACTGCAAAGCTAAACTGACCTCCTGTAGCAAGGTGTGTGGCATAGGAATACCCTGTATTCCATATAGGTGTTCCCCAGATTTGAAAGCAGGTGTCACTGTGATATCAGGGGTCAAGTAAAGCCTTTCTATACATGGTTCAAAGCATTTCTACCTGTCAAGATTTGATAACACATGTTGCATTACAATCTGTAACAGTCTGTCCCACCTCTTTCACAGGTCACCAACCCATTGTGATCTTGGAAAGGACACCTGAGACAGTCACCCACCACCTCGGATAAAGCCCTCAATGAGGAAAACACCCCTGGATGTGAGGACAATTAGGACGACTCTGGCCCATCTGGGATACGTGGTCAGTCTATACCTGTCAGCCTCACCCTGCCCACAACTACTCCTCCCAGCCGTGTTGCTTTGTCATCCCAGGCAACCAGTTGCCCCCAAACATGTGTCCCAAGGACAGTTAATACCATCATGTGCCCTCCAGTACACGCACTGCAGTCAATACTAGAGAACCCAGACAATAAAGGACCTGGAACCAGTAGCAGTGGGTAAACTGTGCAAAGGGCACAGGTATGTGGGGGGTCGGGTGCATGGGAGAGATGGTGTGGGCCAGCGGATTGAAGCTGCTAGGGATACAATTAGCCAGGACACCATGCCCCAAGTCTTGGGAGCCTACCAACAGTCCCAAGGCGTGATGGGCCAGGTACTTGCCATGATGGGGGAGATAAAGCAGCTGCAGAGGGACAACCACCAGAAAGTCATGCAAAAGTGGGAGGCCCACAATGCCAACATGGCTTCCCTAACAGGGGTGATGAGAGACATCAATACCACCTTGAGTAGGTTCTGTACAGTACAGCAGACCCCTTATGTTGGCCATGTTACATCAGGCCCATCTACATCGGTGGCAGCCAGTGAAATAGAGGCTCTGCAAGGGGAAGGACATGCCTCAGACACCTCTGCCCTGTAGCTGAAGACCCCCCGCAAACATAGATGTCAACCTAAACATCCAGGAGGAACAGATGCCTAGACCTCAGCCACTGCCTGGAAGTGATCCTCTTCTCATTGGTTCCTCTTGTGTGTGACAGATACACCCTGTTGACTGTTATTCTACCACTCTGCATTTTCCAACGCCACAAGGACACTGGACTTGAGACTCCAAATGTTGTTGCAGCGCTGGTGTGAATGGCATCCAGGCTGCGGTGCGAATTGGGACGATATGATGTGCGGTGCCCACAGGTCACGGTGCAGGCAGCAGCCCATTGACGGCATCCTGCGGCGTTGGTGACACCAGGGCTGCTGTGTAAAGTGGGGCAGTGCAACATGTGGTGTGTCCAGGTCCGTGCAGACATGGGCATCTGTTGACGACACTGCAGTACCTCATGAGTGGTGTCCACAGGATACGGTGGAGGCAGCAGCGCCAGTGTCAGCATGCAGCGGCATTGCTGGGGATGCCAAGGCTGCGGTGTGGGCAAGGTGATGGAGAGTGCGGGGCCCACAGGTCACGGTGCAAGCAGCGGCTCGGTGACAGCATCAGGTAGCGGCATCAGAGAGACCAGGGTTGCAGTGAGAAGTGGGGCATGGCTCTTTGTGGCATTGTCAGGTCACACTGGAGTCAGTTGCAGTGCTGATGGTGTCTCAGTGTTTTTTTCTTCTGTTACAGCACAAAACACACAGTTCCCAGTGCTGTAGGCAGATGAAGCTGAAGTCTTTGATATCCCTGAGACTTCCAAAAGGAGACACAGCAAAGGGGCAGTACTCCTTCTCCAGCTCTTCAGCTCTTCTCCTTGGCAGAGGTTCCTCTTGATCCAGAAGTGTTCTAAGTGTTTCTAAAAGTCTGGAGTTTTGGGTCCACTACTTATACCTATTTCTTCCTTTGAAGTAGGCAATCTTCAAAGGAAAGTCTCTGTTGTTGACAAGATCCTGCCTTGCCCAGGCCTGGCCACAGACACACACCAGCGGGTTGGAGACCTGCATTGTTTGAGGGCAGACACAGCCCTTTCAGGTGTAAGTGACCACTCCTCCCTCAACTCTAGACCAGATGGGCCATCAGGATATGCAGGCTACACCCCAGCTCCCTTTGTGTTACTGTCTAGTGGAGATTCACAAACAGCCCAACTGTCAGTCTGACCCAGACGTGGAATACACAAGCAGGTAGAGACACAGAATGGTTTCAGCAAGAAAAAGCCGACTTTCAAAAAGTGACATTTTCAAACAGATAATTTAAAAAACAACTTTACAAAATTGTGAGTTCAGAGACCCCAAACTCCATTTCTCCATCTGCTCCCAAAGGGAAACTGCACCTAAAAGTTATTTAAAGGCAGCCCCCATAATAAACTGTGAGAGAGCTAAGCCTTTCAACAGTAAAAACTAAATTTGGCAGTATTTCACTCTTAGGACTTGTAAAACACATCAGTACATTCCCCACCATTAACATACGCTACACCCTGCCCATGGGGCTACCTAGCACCTACCTTAGGGGTGCCTCACATGTGTAGTAAGGGAAAGTTTGGGCCTGGCAGGTGGTGTTGAATTGGCCATTTAAAACTGCACTCACAGACACTGCAGTGGCAGGTCTGAAACATGTTCACAGGGCTATTCGTGACCAATGCTGCAGGCCCACTAGTAGCATTTGATTTACAGGCCCTGAGCACCTCAGGTGCACTTGACTAGGGACTTACCAGTAAATCAAATATGCCAATCATGGATAAACCAATCACCAATACAATTTACATAGGAAGCACTAGCACTTTAGTACTGATCACCAGTGGTAAAGTGTGCAGAGGCCATAAACCAGCAAAAACAGAGTCCAGCATACCATGAAAAACAGTAGGTCAGAAGGCAAGAAGACAGGGGAAACACGCCATGAGATGCCAGGTCTAACACATGTCCCCTTCCGCTGAGAGTAGGAGGAACTACCCAACCCTTTGGGAGTTCTCCTCACTAAGGAGGAAGAACCTGGACAGTCCATCAGCATTGCCATGGCTGTGCCAGGATGGTGTTCCACCGTAAAGTCCATCCCCTGTAGGAAAATGGACCACCTCAACAGTTTTGGGGTCTCACACCTCATCTGCATTAACCATATGAGGAGGCTGAGGTCGGTCTGAACCTGGAAGGGAGACCCAAACAAGTAGGGTCCTAGCTTCTTCAGCGCCCAGACCACAACAAAAGCTTCCCTTTCAATTGCACTCCACCTCTGGTTCCTGGGGAGTAGTCTACTGCTAAGGATGACTACAGGCTGGTCTAGACCCTCTGTGAAAGTACTGTCCCCACACCATGCTCTGGAGCATCCATCTGCACCACAAAGTCCTTGGAGAAGTCAGGGGCCAGCAACACGGGCGCCATGCACATGGCCTCCTTCAGGATCTTAAAGGCAGGTGGCACACCTCACTCCAGATCACCTGTCTAGACTGCTTCTTGGAAACCAGCTCTGTCAAGAGGGCAACAATGGTGTCATACCCCTTGACAAATCTCCTGTAATACTTGGTGAGGCCTAAGAAGGCTCTGGCCTCTGTCTGAGTCTTGGGGGTGCCCAAGGCCAAATGGAATCAATCTTAGGTTGTAGGGGTGCCACCCGGCCGTTTCCTATCTGGTGTCCCAAGTACACCACTGACCCCTGCCATATCTGGCACTTACTGGCCTTCATAGTGAGGCCTGCGGCTTGCAGTGCCTTCAAAACTTCCCAGAGGTGGTGCAAGTGGTCCTACCAGCTGGAGCTGAAAACAGCAATGTTGTCAAGGTAGGCAGCACAGACGTTTTCAAGCCCAGCCAGGACCTGATTGACCAACCTCTGGAAGGTGGCACAGGTGTTCTTCAACCCAAAAGGCATAACCCTGAACTGGAAGAGCCCCTCTGGTGTTAAGAATGATGACCTCTCTTTGGCCTCATCACTTAAGGCAATCTACCAGTACCCAGACGTTAAATCAAATGTGCTGGGGAACTTGGCAGCCCCCAACCGACCAATGAGCTCATCAGCTCTGGGGATGGGGTGGGCATCAGTCTTGGTGACGACATTGAGCACACGGTAGTGTGGCACAAGGTGCAGCAGCTATAGGTACCAAAACCACTGGGCTGGACCAAGGGCTATCGGAGTGCTCAATTACCACTAAAGCCAACATCTTGGATACCTCCACCTTGATGCTGGCCTTCACTCTGTCAGCTAACCTGTAAACCTTGAGTTTCACAGGCAGGCTGTCCCCGGTGTCCACATCATGCATGCATCGATGGGTGACACCTGGAGTGAGTGAGAGCAGAGTTGACACATTTCCCAGTAACTGGCGACAGTCACTCTGCTGCTCTGGAGTCATAGGAGGGGAGATGACCACACCTTGTACTGACCCATCCTGCTCCCTAGCAGACAGGAGGTCAGGGAGACGGTCACTCTCCTCTTCCACCCCATCATCTGTAGCAAGAAGCATTGTTAAGTTAGACCTCTCAAAGTGGGGTTTGAGGCGATTTGCATGTAGGACCCTCAAGGGGTTCCTTGGAGTCTGCAAGTCCACATGTAACTCACCCAGCGGTCTGTCTCCATAGCAAGCTTCCTGGGGACAGTCAGCTTACTAACAGTCAAGTGCTGGTGCAGCTCTGCTAAACACAGATTAGACAAGTGCACCCATGTGATTAAGTTGTACAGCCCCTAAAAATCTATGAAATTACTGCCCTTCACCAAACCATCCAGTGTCCTGTAAAATGAATCCACACATTCTAACCAGGTTTGTGAATCAGTTTTCTTACTCCCACTAAACTGATCCCTGTACTTGTAAGGAGTGAGACCATACCTGGTGAGAAGGGCCTCCTTCATGTCAAAATATGAGGGGTTGTACCCCTTACCTAAAGCTAACAAAGTGTCCCTCCCCTCCTCTGTGAAGTGGTTCCACAATCCTGCTCCCCAATTCTTCTCAGAGGCCCCATTCATGTGGATAGATGCCTCACATCCCTCAAACCACCTCTGGATATGATCTCCCTTCTTTTAATTCCTTTCCTACATTCTTGGGAATGTAGATTATCCTATCTGACTGCACTGAGGTAGTGCTGCTGGTTCTACTCCTTTGATCCAGCTCCTTTACTCTGAGCTCATGACCTAAGAGCAACTTCTTCTGATCCATTTCTAGCATCTGCAACTCTATACAATGTCTCATGTCTTCTCCCCTGTCTTCCAGCTCTTTTGGAGTCAGGCCCTTTGAAACACTACTGCTGCCTGGCCCAGAGGGTACCTCCCTCACTGGCAGCTCCTGCACCCTCAGCACATCTTCCCTTGGCTTTGGCTCCACGGCCTCACCAGTCAGATCCCCGGAATGCCCAATGGCATTTCTGGATGCTACCCAGGACCTCAGTGGCTTTTGTAGCTCCTCCTTCTTTGTCAGGCCTCTAACTTGGACTTTGAGGCTTTTGCAAACTGACTTCAGTTCCTTCACAGTGTAGTTTTCCAACCTATCCTCCTCAAAAACCAAATCCAGGGATGTAACTGATGATGCTCTTGACTGAGACATGATGTAGTAGGAAGTTCAACTAGAATTCAAGACCAAAAATAGATCAAAGGAAAAATAGACCAAAAACCTGTATGTGGTACGTAATGGTCTCCATTATGGTAGTAGTGTACACCAATCACTGTAGGTCAAGTGCAAATGAAATTCCTATCCTCACTGCTGACAAAGAATGTAAGAAATTAGGTCTCTAGTTGGCAGTCAGTTTGCACCCTGTCCAAGTAGGGACCCTTACTCTAGCCAGGATAAGGGAGATAATCAGCTCAGAAAACCTATGATCACCCCCTTGGTATCTTAGCACGAGCAGTCAGGCTTATCTCAGAAGCATTGTGTAAAGCATTTGCACATAACACACAGTAATACAGTGAAAAGACTGCAAAAAGACACAACACCAGTTTTAGAAAAATAACTAATATTTATCTGTGTAAGACAAGACCAAAACAAGAAAAATCCAGCATACAGTAATAAAGATTAGAATTTTGCAAGAAACAAAATACAGTTCTGTGAAGTTGATAGCTCCATCTGGGGTTTTCACGATGTCATGAACAACAAATCCAACAGTTCAGGCCAGCTGTGGCATCTCATGCCAGCTACAGCTTCGGGAAGATCAACAAAAAATAACTTGGAAATGTAGGGTGTCATGATCATCACGATAAGACCCTTTGTGCGGCATCGGTGGCATCAGTTTCTGGAGGTCGGTGCCGGGGTCGTTGGGCCCTTGAAGTCACACGCATTGCAGATCGAACTCCGGGCTGATGACGAAGTCAGGAACACTGGTGTGGATGGTGTTGCGGCTGTGGTGTGAAGTGGGACAATGCGACGTGCGGAGCCCACAGGTCACGAAGAAGGCAGTGGCTCAGTGACAGCGTCCTGCAGCATCGGTGAGACCAGGGCTGCAGTGTGAAGTGGGGCAGTGCGACATGCGATGTCTCCAGGTCACGGTTCAGGCAGCAGCGTCGTTGTTGCAGAAGCACTCTCATCAGTAGGCCCAAGACAGCAGTACGGGGTGGGCTCCATGTGACGCACACAAGTTGCGGTGCAGACAGGGGCGTCTGTTGATGACACTGGAGTGAATGGCGCTGACATAGGTGGACCAGGGCTGCAGCGCATGATTGGACGGTGCTTTGTGTACCTCACGAGCCGTGTTTACAGGCCACAGTGCAGGCAGTGGCGCCCGTCTCACCGTGCATCGGTGACGTCGGGGATGCCAATGCTGCGGTGTGAGCAAGGTGATGCGAAGTGCAGGGCCCACAGGTCATGGTGCAAGCAGTGGCTCAGTGACGGCATCAGGTGGCGGCATTGGTGAGACCAGGGTTGCAGTGAGACATGGGGCATGACTCTGGGTGGTGTTGTCAGGTCACGGTGCAGTCAGCGGCGTTGTTGACAGCGTTGCAGTGGTTTTTCTTCTGTTACAGCACAAAACACACAGGGGGTGATTCTGACCGCGGCGGACGGCGGTCGCCGCCTGCCAAGCGGTTCCCGCCGAAAGACCGCGGCGGTCATTCTGGGTTTCCCACTGGGCTGGCGGGCGACCGCCGAAAGTCCGCCCGCCAGCCCAGCGGGAAACACCCTTCCCACGAGGACGCCGGCTCAGAATGGAGCCGGCGGAGTGGGAAGGTGCAACGGGTGCAGTTGCACCCGTCGCGAATTTCAGTGTCTGCAAACACCGCCGACTTTCCGTTTCTGGCCGCGGCTGAACCGCCGCGGTCAGAATGCCCAGCGGTGCACCGCCAGCCTGTTGGCGGTGCTACCGCCGACCTCCGCCATGGCGGTAATTACCGCCAGGGTCAGAATGACCCCCACAGTTTCCACTGATATAAGCATATGAAGCTGAAGTCTTTGATATCCCTGAGACTTACAACAGGAGACAAGCTCTACTCCAAGCCATTGAAGAAACTTCACAGCAGGATACACAACAAAGTCCAGTCTTTGCCCTCCTTAAGGCAGAAGCAGCAACTTCAGGCCAACCCAGAAAAGCACACACAGCAAACGGGCAGTACTCCTCCTCCAGCTCTTCTCCTTGGCTGTCTTTCCTCTTCATCCAGAAGTGTTCTAAAAGTCAGAGGTTTTGGGTCCACTGCTTATACTCCTTTCTGCCGTTGAAATAGGAAATCTTCAAAGGAAAGTCTCTGTTGTTGACAAGATCCTGCCTTGCCCAGGCCTGGCCCCAGACACACACCAGGGGGTTGGAGACTGCATTGTTTGAGGGGAAGCACAGCCCTTTCAGGTGTAAGTGACCACTCCTCCCTCCAATCTAGCCCAGATGGCCCACCAGGATATGCAGGCTATATCCCAGCTCCCTTTGTTTCACTGTCTAGTGGAGATTCACAAAGAGCCCAACTGTCAGTTTGACCCTGATGTGGAATACACAAGCAGGCAGAGGCACAGAATGGTTTAAGCAAGAAAATGCCCACTTTGTAAAAATGGCATTTCCAAACAGACAATTCATAAACCAACTTTATAACAGTTTTCTAAATCAACATGGGGTCTGTTATCTTTATGAGCCCATCCTTGTATTGGAGCTTAGCCTGTTTCCTAGTCTGATTTAAATCTGTCAGCTTTTCATCAGGTCTGGATATGTGCTTCCATATGTATGGGCAAATTCCTCTCCTGCTCTGCTCTCAGCAGTTAACTACTCGCTGTTCAAATCTGCCTTATCTTTCCCTTGTGAAGAAACATTTTTCTCCCTCTCTTTTCTGTCCTCCTGCATCTGTGACTGACTCTGAATCACATGTTCTTACCTTGGATGTTAACTCTTCTGCTGCCTTCTTTCCAGTCTAACCCTCTTTTACAGTACATCTCCCA
This sequence comes from Pleurodeles waltl, assembly GCF_031143425.1. Lineage (NCBI taxonomy): Eukaryota > Metazoa > Chordata > Amphibia > Caudata > Salamandridae > Pleurodeles > Pleurodeles waltl. The sequence continues at coordinate 236,222,925 of NC_090436.1, forward strand.
CAAGCTTTTGGTATATATCCCGTCAATCTGCTCCTTGTTGACACCATCCTTCAGTAATGCCATAAACATGTCTCTCCTAGATACCTTGTTAATATCTGTGTGACCCTCAGATCTCGAGACTCATTCTGGTTTATTCCAGTCTCCCAGATCTCCCAACTCGCAAACTGCCTCCAGCACATCTTTCAATACCTGCCTTGTCTGATTAATTAGGAGAGTCATTATTACTTGCTCATAAGCTGGAGGAACAAGGCAAATGATTTTATTTCATAATGGAATTGTTAAGAGAGCATTTAATAAATTGTGAGCTTCATCCAAAAGAAGGGCAGTTTGCATGCTTTCTTCTGTAATTCTTTGCACAGCATCTCTCAATGTGTACCAAGGCTTATCATTTGGCGGCTAATCTGATTCAATACAATACTTTTGGCTACATCTCATGACTGCCAATTGCAACAAATTAGTTGCTCCTTGATTCCCTTCTAAACTTCTATTTTTTTCTTGCAATACTGGGTCAGAACTAAGAGTAGAGAACTTCCTTGAATCTCCCTCATCTAGTGCCACTCCAGAAGTACCCATGTCACACAACATCACCATCCATGTAAGCAATGCTACCCAGACTTCTGTTCGAATCTGTCTATAATATCATTGACTTCTTGCTGGGTGTAATCTTCAAGGGAGTGCATTTTGATTCTTCCCGGGACCTCTTCATCACCGGAATTTGAATAATCAGTACTCTCCCAAATATTCATATCCCATTTTTCAGAGTCTCAGTCAAACCCTGCTTTAGCAATAGCTAAATTAACTTTCTTTTGATTGATTTTACCCCTTTGTTTCCGATACCTATTTTGAGATACTTTGAAAGCTGTCCTTCTGAAATAGACTGATACATATCGGTTTTATCTTGCAATAACTTATTCTGACAAGACAGCATGGTTACATTATTTTTAGTTTCAACCAGCCGCCATTCTAATTGTTGGTTTTCTTGTTCCATCGGCTTATATTTTTCATGCTTTTGTCTATAAGCAGATAAGAAAATTCAGCCTCTTCGGCCTAAAATAACCCCATTCAAAAGGTACTTTCTGTAAACACATTAAAAAAAAATTGGCTCAGCTTCATTAAGACTACCTTCCCAGCTCTCACACAAACCAGCCCCCAAACTGCCTTCATGCAAGAACAGCATAAGGTTCTTTAATCCACCCTGGAATCTCACATGAAACTTAAGATACTGTTTGTAAAGTTGCTTTTGACTTCTTGACAAACATTTTGCACTTTTAAATCGTACACTTTTTCAACCTTCCCCCTTCGTACCGCCGAACTACGCTAATTTGTCTGTTCTGCTTCAGACTGAGAGGAAATGAAATAAAAAGAATGCAAAGAATGCACCACTATTAGTCTGAATATTGAATTTATTAAAGCACTTCCCAAGTTTCATAAATGAAAAGAATAACTTGAGCTTTTATTTCAAATGCAGCAACACACGTGCAATTCTTAATATATATACTCTCAGAAGTAGAATAATAATGATCATGGAAACAAAGAAAATGCAATACTTCAACAATTAATATAATATATATAATATAGTAACCACATTTTGATGCATATACACCACCAAGCTAAAAGTTAGAATTAAAAATGCATCACCAAGGGGCTTGACACCGATTTCATACCTTTGTCCCCAACCTCAGGTTGTGGAACCCGGGAGAACTGAAACAAGAGGGAGATCAACCTCAAAGGGATTTTTTTTCTGGGCAAGGCAAACCTTCCCAGATGAGTTCCATCTTCTTTCAGTTGTCAAGCTTCCCCACCTTATATACTTTAAACAAACATAAGAGGAAGGTTGTAGAAACCCTCCTCTCGTCGCGTAAGTTGTTGTTGAAACGCTGGCTGTACCAGGTGACAATGTTTGAAGCAAAGCTAAGCACAAAATTGAGTCAGTGGTCGAGATGGAGCCGGTGGTTAAATACAGATAGAATTACAGCAGGTAAGTGCATCATGTGCACAAATATTTTCTTACCTCAACTATACTTTGTGAAACTAAGCAAAAGCTGATGTGCAACATTTCTGAATGTGTGCTTCATTTGTTTAGGGTGCCAAAGTTGTGATACAATGGAATGAGTACCTGGTCATGTACTTATGTTTGGTGACAGATTGTGAGTCCTGAGACATTGTGGAAAGTGTTTGATATGTTCCCTGACCAACATTGTAGCTGTTGCACAAGGTTAGTGGAGTTGGTATACCACACACCTCCTAAAATAGCATATTTGCAAATGTGTTTGCTGTGTGGTCATATGTGATGACATGACAGCTGGTGCTCCACCACACATCTGGCCTGACTGCATATGCTCATCTATCAGTGGTGGGGATGTTAATGACAGTCTGTGTTTGGCTTGTTGAATCAACTAGTTATGATCCTGCCTGTTGTATTATGGTATTTGTGGATTTTTTATCTATGTCATCCATGCAGGTCAACGCCCATCAGAAAAAGGGGATTTGGAATGCCTTCACCAAAAAGTGCAGATCCTGGGGTTCCGCGCCCACCGGTCCTCCCACTGTCGAAGAGGTGGGAGAACCTGAGACGCAGGGCCCAGAAGAACGCAGAGGCCCAGCTGGCGATGTCCTCCCAATGAGGATGGGGTGCCCGTTAGACACTAACTCCCATAATGGCCCACATTTTGGCGGTGGCCTACCATGAGTTGGACGGGTGCTTGAAGGGAGCTCGGCAGCCACAAGGGGGTAAGTACAGAACTAAGTCATGTTTGTCCTTTTACCAGGTGTTTGAGAGAGGGAACTGGATGTTGCCTCCGACAATGTGGTAAGTGCAAAGTTTCACAGATTTCCTGTGTACACATAGATGTACCATAGCCATCTGTGGCACCCAGGTGTGTACATACAAATGTGTTTAAAGGCATGTTACTCAACTATGTTGTTCCCTAAGTACATTTGCATATAATGGTGCACATATGACTGTGTTTATGTGTACCAGTATACTTCATTTTCAACATTAGTGATTGTAGATACCCACCAGAAAGTAAATCCTCCCATTGTAATGGTGGTAAGGTGTGTAGGTCCTTGAACTCTGTCCTCTGCAATCACTCAATATTCCTGTTTAGGTGTAACGTAGAGTCAGACATATACTATTCATTACTAATTTTCTAAAGCTTTCTGATAACTGACAGCAGCATGTGAGGCTGTGATGCCCATTTAACCTACATGGTTAACATCTTCACACCTGTTACAAGGTTCCCCCCTTGGTAAGTAAGGAATGTACATAGACATTTGTAATGCCTCATCAGAGTAGACAACATGCATATTGGATACTATTTATGTGTTCCAACATTTATGTGGGCATACATAGATTGATATAATTGATATCAGAAGCTAGGAATGTTACAACCTTGCTATGTTCTGTGAGTGGAAAGTGGCCACACAGAATTGTCCTTGGGCATACTGTTGTAGGCATTACACATGGGCAATGGTAGCCTATTCACAGTGACATACTTGACAGATATTTATCAACATCATGGGGGTCATTACAACCCTGGCGGACGGTGTTAAAGCGGCGGTAAGACCGCCAATAGGCTGGCGGTCTTATTTTTGGAATTTTGACCATGGCGGTTACCGCCATGGTCATCCGCCGCTTCTCCGTACCGCCTGCTGGGCTGGAGACCTGGGTCTCCAGCCCGGCGGCTGTGACAATACCGCTGCCGGTATGTTGACCCAGCTTACTGCTGTGGATTTCCAGCGGTAGGAACCGCCATGAAATCCATGGCGGTAAGCACTATCAGTGCCAGGGAATTCCTTCACTGGCACTGAAAGGGGTCTCCCCCACCCGACTCCCTCCCCTACACCCCCCACCACCCCTGCCACCCCCCAAAGGTGGCAGGACCCCCCTCCCCACCCCGACCCCCGACATTACCTTACACACACACACCCGACACGCACGCAGGCACCACCAACACACATGCACGCACACAGACCGACACACATGCCAACATCCACACACACAGTCAGAAAACGTACACCCACATTCACACATTCACACACATCCACACAGACATACCTACAGACATACATGCACTCATTCCCAAAACACGCAACACCCCCGCAAGCATACACGCACTCACACCCCCCTACATACACAGACGCACACCCCCATGCACCCACACAACACACAACATCCCCCCGCCCCCCTCCCCTAACGGACGATCGACTTACCTGTTCCGTCGATCCGCCAGGAGGGGACGTGATTAGCTGGGCGGTGTTCTGTTCTGGAGCAACCTCCACTTTCCCGCCGCCCGCAAGTATGGCTGTTGGTGGCTCTCCATCAGAAAAACGACGGAGGGCAGCCAACTGTCATAATACGCCGAGCAGCAAACTGCCACTACTGGCGGTCTTCCGCACGGCGGTCCCTCGGCGGTCTTGTTAAAAGACCGCCGAGGTTGTAATGACCACCCATGTGTCATTTGAATGATTCAGGGAAGATTCAGCATTGCACTTAGTTATGTATAGTTACATTTGCTATGTAGGATGAGGCAAATGAGTCCTGGCTGTTTCGGAGCCTAATGTTGGCATTGAAACCTATGTGGTGCTGATGTGGTAGTTCACATACACATCTGAGTAGTGATGTAAGTGTAGCTGGGCTTGGGAGTTGCATCAAGGTAGGTGTACCTGTCATGTTAGGAACACATGTCCAAGAGGAAAACATGGTCCAGCTCTCTCTTCCAGTAGAATGCCCCCTTTTTTCTTTTTTCTATTTTTACAGGCAATAAAACAGTCATACGTCTCACCAGGGATTTAACCCAAGAGGTATGACTGTAATTACCTTCTTCGATCGCCTAGATTGATCTTTGTTCTCCTGTATAAGAATGCAAAATTAAAATGTTCTCTCGAACATTTGGAGAGACTTGAGAAAGCCCCAGGTATATGCCCCCCAGGGGGTGAAACACGTGTTTGCTGATTATTTGCTGATTATTTTTCAAGTGTGCCATGATCAACCTTCAACAGATTTTATGGACTTGACTCGATGCATTAATACACAAACACATTGACTGTACTATGTATCAACCATATATTTGAATTGATGGTGGACCTACCAATCTCTTCTTTAGTTTCATGTTAGCAACATATGTGCCTTGGGCCACAGAATCCTCCACAGACAAATGTTAGGCTTGGCATGTCTGGTGTGTGTATGTATCCACTCAGTTAGTGGCCCAAAAACTGAGTAATTGCCTGATTAGGTAAGTCTAATTGTCATCTTGCAGCACAGTTTAATTGACCATATTTCTTGTACACTCAGTTTGACACCTTGTGGTTGTGTGCGGACATAGGTCAGATCCAGCTTTCCCCTTACTTGACTGATGATGTAAGTTGTCTGAAGACCAATGACCTAGATGACTTGGTCCACATTTTATTTTTCAATCCCTGATACATCATTATTGGTGTATGTTTGTGTGACATGTGTTCTGAGTCCTTTACCTTAACTTGCAATTTATGGCAATTTGAGGTATAACAGGCTTACATATGACCATTGTGTATGGTTATAAAAAGTATGTGAAATTAAGTAGGTTTGGTTTGTCTATACCAGGCTTGCTTGGCTGGTACGTGACATCAGCTTAAAATATTTGTATGTGTTGAGTATGTGTTTATGATCAGTGATAAGCAATTCCACTTTCCCTAAACTATTGCTTCATTGGTTCTTGTCCATGTTGTGGATAGAGAACCTGTATAATGTTGCAAAGTCATCTTGTAATGGTATGGGTAGTGTGATTGGACTACTTCATTCATGGTATCACAGGTGTCAGTTAGGGAGCTGAGCTGGTGTTTGACAATGTTCATATTGAGGGACATACATCACATTTTGTAGTGACATGATGTTGGCTCTGTACTGGCACTACCTGGGGGTATTGGTATCTTGTGAATGTGATGACCATACCTGACTTTTTGTTTTTCAGCACCGGCAGGCGAAGGAGACGGGGCACAGCTGAATGGTGAACCTTCTGGCAAAGGTACCTCCAGTCATGAGAACACTGACATCGAGGGACCCAGTGGCCTGAAGGGCAAGGGGAGTGCCATGGGGGAGACCAGATCCAGTACATCTTCTTTGGACTCCTCCTCTAGTGGCCACTTCCTAGTGGTGGCAGACCCATCGGGGATAACTCCAGTACCATCTCTGTCCGCCACCCCCATTCTTTCACCACCCTCCCTGTAGCTCCCCACCCAGCTGGCCGCGCCTGCCCATAGAAGAGGAAGTCTGTCTCCTTCGCCAGCAGGCACCTGTGTCCCAGCCCCTGTTAGCCATGCTGCCCTCAGTGAGGAAGCTATTGATCTCCTGAGGTCGATCTCTGTGGTTCAGTCAACCATTGTGAATGCCAACTCAAATCCAACAGAGCAATGTGTTCCTGGAGGGCATTCACTGTGCACTGGCTGGCCTACAGAGATCAATTCAGGCTCTGGCCTCCACTCTGACAGTAGCCAGTCACCCTTTGTCAACCGTCCCTCCTCTACATTCCTTTTCCCAGTTCGAATTCCCCCTTCTCTGAGTCAGCCAAAGCACACAAACAGACAGACATGCATCATCCTCAACTTCCAAGAGAAGGGCAGACAAACATAAACACCACAAGATACATCACCGGCACACACACAGACAACATTCACCTGCAGACACAGCAACAGTCTTGACCTTCCCTGACACCCCCACTACTCCCAGCATCACAGACACAACACATGGCACACCTGCAGACACCACACCAACATTCAGTGAACCAGCTACCTCACCTATCCTACCCACAGACATCACCCCAGCAGACCCTCAGACATTCACCTGTCACCACAACCGCAGGTACCACAACCACTGACATGCCTACATGCAGTACATCAACCATCCACCATGGCATCCCCAGCACCTCCACCCTGCCTCAGACCATAAAACATAAATCTCCACACTCACCCACCCAACAGACACCCACCTCCCTCAAACATGCACCCAAAACATCCATACCTGCACATCATACAACCATTCCCTCACCCCCAACACCCAAACCCCCTTCAGCTGACCGTCCCCGTCCCCATGAAAGAAAACGTCCTTTTCTGAGTTTGACCTTTTCCCAACTCCTCCTCTCCCCATGACACCCCTAAGAGGTCTGTTTCCCTCCCCAAGTTCATCCCTTCTACCTCCAATGCCTCACCTACCCCCTCTGCCAGCACCCATGCCCCTCACCCACCAAGAAGAAGTCCACCCCTCCCAAACAGATCCACCCCACTCCCAAGCCTAAATCCCTCTCTGAAGCCCAAAACTATACCCCCTCCCAAGTCTAAGCCCAACCCCCCCCTCACTTACCATCCACCAAGGATCCCTGATGAGCCTGCCTGCCACCTTGATGCACCTACCTGTGGAGGTTAGATTGGAGTCAGGAGTCAAGTAAGGGCACCATTTAGTGTATTTGGTGCTGTTTATCAACAGCTGTGGACTGGCCTATGTCCTTGGATATTGTTTTTTTACAAAATTGTCCCACCTAAAGGTTAAACCAACCAGTTGTTGGTTTTCAACGTTCTATTTTTGTCCTGCATTTCCTTTCTAGGTTTGACTTCTTCATGGCTCACATTGGTTCTGTGGCAGTATTTCTGTGTGTGTGGTGCTGCTTGATGCTTCCGGTATTGTCTGAGCAGTCTGGGAGGTTGTGTGCATTGCTTTTATCTCCCAGGGATTGTGTGTGTTTTGTGTGATGGGTATGTGTATGTAGCTGATTTGTTTTGTTGTCATGGTGGTGTTTTGTGTAAGTGTTGATATGTATTTGTTGTAGTGCTGTGTGGTTTTGTGTGTTTGGCCTGTTTGAATCTGCATCTATTGAGCATGGCATAAAAGTTTTGGGGTACTGTGTGTGTGTGTATGTGATGTGTATGTCGATTGCTAGGTTGTATGATGATGTAATTGTGTGTGTTTCAATACAGATGGTTGTATATTGTGTTGTATGTGTGTGGAATTCCTGGCCCATGTCGGTTGTGAGTATTTGACATGTGTACGTATTTGTGCGGTTGTGGTGTTGTTGTTACAAGTTTATTTGTTGTATTTGAGCTGTTGGGGCTGGCCTTGTGCTGTGTTGCTGTTTATTAAGTGTGTGTTGTTGACATGAGGTGTGTGTGTATGTGTGTGTGTGTGTGCTAGCTGCAGTATGCATGCTGTGTATGTGTGGGTGTGTTTGTTGCTGTATGTATGTGTGTGTCACTGTACTGATACGTATGATTATAGCCCTCGCACCCCCACATGGTATGTTATCTAACAGTTGAAATGCATACATTTTATAAATGAAACAGGTGAGTGTGTGTACTTACGGTTGTTTTTCTCATCAGTGATGATTCCGTTGTCTTTCGGCGAGCAGGAGTAGCAGGATGATGTCTAGTTGTGGTTCCATGGCCGCTCAGGAGGGGTATGGCTTCCTGAAGGTGAGTGTCTCCTTTCATTTTGCTAGTTTCCACCTAATGTTCCATGGTGGTCTGACCGATGCAGTATTGTTGGTGGTGTGCGTTTGGCGGAAAAATGGTCTCTGCCGGACTTTTGGTGGCTCTAATCAACCACGGTGGTCTGACCTCACTGGCGATGCCTTGGCAGGGTTTTGTATGCATAACCACCAATATCATAATTTGGCAGTCCTCTCCACCAGCCTTTTGGGGGTGGGACAGCCACCGCTAACACGGTGGTCCTCAGACCACCAAATTTGTAATGAGGGCCAAAGCCTATGCAGTGCAGCTAGGATAAGCGATACTAGGCTGGTAACATGTGAACATACGTACGCATGGGTGCAAACTGCATGTATGAGACTACCGCCATGTACAACCTGGTAATGACACACAGGTTGTCTGGCATAGAAGGGATTCTGCAAGGATTGGTGCTAACCTGAGATAGCTCGTATAATATTAAGTGGGCATTCATGGGTAGGTCAGGAGGGTTTACTTGAAAATTTGTAGCACTTTCACTGTATTATACTTATAGGTAAAATCAACTTATGCCTACAGAGTCCAGCAAGTTGGTAAAACATGGACACTAAGTTTATTTTTCATGTTACAATAACAAAATCATATACCACCCCATGGGACATCAAGTATTGTCTTACAGCTCATAATCAAATTCCTGGCTTTTGTCCCAGCAATAAAGTCAAGTTAATTACTCTGCTCCACAGCAAAGGAAACAAAAGCCTCCCCACACAAAAGGAGTAATTACAACAAGTATTAGTTATTGAGCTACTTCCTGTGCGAGGAAAGGAGAATGAGGGAAATCTGCATTTGATAATTAGGTGTCCAACTGTCCAAACTGTGTTTTGGCTGGTTCTGCAACATCCCATGGAAGAAGGAAGAAAGCCAAGACATCTTGAGTTTTTTAAGGAGGGGCTTGCCTTTGAGGTTTCAGAGGTAAGGGATTTGGCAGTGGTGTCAACCAGGGGTGGAGCTTGGACCTTTGGAGGAGCTCTTTACAAGCAAACCTTGACGGTGTCCTATTGGATTGTCTCAGAATGTTGTGCAGGTGAGTTGGGGCAGTTGTGTAAGAATGATATGGCATCCTAGGATTTGTCCAGGAGTTTCTGGCATCTAGAACTTTATACCCAACTTATAAACCCTTGAATACGGGAGAGAGAGAGAGATCCAGGACCTCTGCAGTGACAACAGCTGAAGAATGGCCATCAGGAAGGAGGAGCCACTTAAAGCCCTGCAAGATAGACTAAGGATTTTGTAACCAGCTGACCTCAGCTCTAGGATGGTTCTCTCCGAAGTCATTGGCCCAACATCTCCTATTGTCCCTAGACTCTGGTGCAAAACCAAAAGAAAGTGTTCTAGGGTGGCATCTTACCATCACGGGGCCCAGAACAATAAGGACAGCATGAGCCAAATATGTTGTCTGCCCTCCTCTCATACCTGGGAGGGCAGGGCACACCCATCTTAGAATCCAGATTGCTGCTACTACAGGAAGGAGCCAGAAAATTAGGGCTACTCCCGCATGGCTAGAGGAGAGGAACCTGATGCTGGTTACCACTCCTGTCGTTGAAGGGGCTTGGAAGCTTGTTGCAACCAAAGGGGCCTTGGGGCTCCTTCCCTCTGCAGCCACTAATAATTTTGAAACTGTTGGTGCCATAGGTAGGACCAGAGTGCTCATTTGAAAAAGAAAGAAAGCAGAAAGACTATATAACGCTGCAAAGAGAATGAGCGAAGCAGATGAACTCATTGCTCAAATGCTGATGTGACCAGCTTGGGAGCACACCATAATGCCCTGCAAGGGCTTCACTGTGCCTCATTCAATTTTTCGTGGTCCCCTGAGGAGGGGCAGGGACACCACCAATGTTAAAACATGTGTTATGAGGAGGCTGCAGGAGTCTGAAGCCACCAGAAGTGTTTTACCAACTTTAACCCTAAGGGGGTCATTCCAACCCTGGCGGTCGGTGTTAAACCTGCGGCCAAACCGCAAACAGGCTGGCGGTAAAAAAAATTGAATTCCGACCCTGGCGGAAACCACCAACAGAGACTGCCACATTACCACAACGCTCGCCACGGCGGCACAAACAAACAGCGCGGCGGTCACCGCCAACAGACAGGCGGGAGACAATGTACCGGCCACTGTATCACAACCTACCAATCCGCCACCTTTTCCGGGGCGGTAGCCCCGCCGATAAACACACGGCGGAAACAGCCATTTCGAAGGAAAAACGCTCACCTCCATACAGCCCACGAGGAATCAGGACAGCATGGAACCCGAACTCCACATACTCCCAGCGATAGTGTTCCTACTCCTCTACCAGGAGCACGAACGCCGGCGCAGAAGACAACGGTGAGTACTGCACCTACGACACAGGGGAGGGGGGAGGAGAAAATATTACAGGTACACACATACGCGACACACCCACCCTCACCCTCACCCACTACAACACACACATCAATGCATAGCAACACATCAGAGTGACACCCCCCAAACCCCCCGGAAGAATGCAAATACAAAAGGAAATTAATCTAAACATTGGGATATATTGTATTACTGGCTTAAAAATATATATACACATCAAAAACTCTTATATACATAAATGTACAAGTCCGAGCATTGTAGCAGGCATTGTCCGTGGACCACTGGGCCCAAATCACATGGGCAAAGCCCACACAGGATACCTGACTCCAACGGAGAGAACACTGCAGGGGCATCAGATAGCAAATCTACAGGCACCTCAGGGGGAAGGGGGGGCACCTCAGCCAGATGAGTGTACGACGCCAGATCCACGAGGGGCCTCCATGGCCACTGTGCAATCCTGGGGAGTGCAAAGCCACAGTCTCACAAGTCTCACAAGTGGGTGGGCTGCCCACTGTTCAATCCTAGGTAGTGCAAAGCCACAGTCTCACAAGTCCAGACAGTGGGTAAGCTGCCCACTGTTACATCCTGGGGAGTGCAAAGCCACAGTCTCTCAAGTGGATAACAGTCTCCACTGGTTCTGGAGGGGGCCTGGTGCCCAGAGTGCTTCATTCAGCCCTGCCCGACAAAGATGCGGGCCAGCCCCTGCCGCTCATGGGGGAGACGGCAGTGCCCAGTTCAGCGGTACTTGAGACGGTGGTGCCCAGTTCAGCGGTACTTGAGACGGCGGAGCCCAGTTCAGCGGTGCTTGAGATGAAGGGCCCACTTCAGCGGTGCTTGAGATGAAGGGCCCAGTGCAGCAGTACTTGAGATGAAGGGCCTAGTTCAGCGGTACTTGAGATGAAGGGGCCAGTTCAGCGGTGCTTGAGATGAAGGGCCCAGTGCAGCGGTACTTGAGATGAAGGGGCCAGTTCAGCGGTGCTTGAGACGGCGGTGCCCATTTCAGCGGTACTTGAGACGGCGGTGCCCAGTTCAGCGGTGCTTGAGATGAAGGGCCCACTTCAGCGGTGCTTGAGACGGCGGTGCCCAGTTCAGCGGTACTTGAGACGGCGGTGCCCAGTTCAGCAGTACTTGAGACGGTGGTGCCCAGTTCAGCGGTGCTTGAGATGAAGGGCCCAGTTCAGCGGTGCTTGAGATGAAGGGCCCAGTGCAGCGGTACTTGAGATGAAGGGGCCAGTTCAGCGGTGCTTGAGACGGCGGTGCCCAGTTCAGCGGTACTTGAGACGGCGGTACCCAGTTCAGCGGTGCTTGAGATGAAGGGCCCAGTGCAGCGGTACTTGAGATGAAGGGCCCAGTTCAGCGGTGCTTGAGACGGCGGTGCCCAGTTCAGCGGTGCTTGAGATGAAGGGCCCAGTTCAGCGGTGCTTGAGATGAAGGGCCCAGTTCAGTGGTGCTTGAGATGGCGGTGCCCAGTTCAGCGATACTTGAGACGGCGGTGCCCAGTTCAGCGGTACTTGAGACGGCGGTGCCCAGTTCAGCGGTGCTTGAGATGAAGGGCCTAGTGCAGCGGTACTTGAGACGAAGGGCCCAGTTCAGCGGTGCTTGAGACGGCGGTGCCCAGTTCAGCTGTGCTTGAGATGAAGGGCCCAGTGCAGCGGTACTTGAGATGAAGGGGCCAGTTCAGCGGTGCTTGAGACGGCGGTGCCCAGTTCAGCGGTACTTGAGACGGCGATGCCCAGTTCAGCGGTGCTTGAGATGAAGGGCCCAGTGCAGCGGTACTTGAGATGAAGGGGCCAGTTCAGCGGTGCTTGAGACGGCGGTGCCCAGTTCAGCGGTACTTGAGACGGCGGTGCCCAGTTCAGCGGTGCTTGAGATGAAGGGCCCAGTGCAGCGGTACTTGAGATGAAGGGCCCAGTTCAGCGGTGCTTGAGACGGCGGTGCCCAGTTCAGCGGTGCTTGAGATGAAGGGCCCAGTTCAGCGGTGCTTGAGATGAAGGGCCCAGTTCAGCGGATCCGGCCATGGCGTGGACGTCATTTGCCACCTGTCCTGTGGCTGGCGGGGCCTTCCTGCCCATCTGTCCTGTGGAAGGCGGGGTCCTCCTGGGCTGCAGTGCCGGGCCTGTTGGTGGCCTCCTGCCCACCTGGGATGGGGCTGGCAGGGCCCTCCGGGCCAGCTGGGCTGATGGCAGTGTTGTCGGGTGTGCTGCCCTTCCCAGCCTTCCCTGATCGCCTGTGGCCCTTCCCCACCTTGGGCGGTGTGCCAGCTGTCTCCACACTACCTTCCGGAGCCATGGTAGGGGTTGTAGTCCCTGGTGTTTTCACCCTCTCGCGCCGGCCACTGCCTATCTTGGGATGTTTCTCCGGGGGTGGGCTGCCCGTGCCTTGGCTCCATACCGAACTGGCTGCCCTGGAGGGTGGGGGACTCCACAGTCCATGGCAGACTGTCATGACAGGAGCCGGTTTTGTCGTGGCTGAGGTGCTGACTGTAGTCCTATGACATGGACGGGGTGGGGGAGTTGGTGGAAAGAGGTTAAGTTTGGACAGGAAAAGCTTTTTAGGAGCAGTGGGATGGGTAGGTGTAGTGGGTATGGGAGTGGAGGAAGAGGTTGTGGTTGTAGGAGTTTTAAGTCTGGTGTCTTTGGGTGCAGGTGCTTGGGCTGGAGGGTGTCGTGAGGTGGATGGCTGTTGGGTGGGTGGCTGCCTGCGTTTGTGTATCTTGGAAGAGGGGGTCACAGACACACTGGGAGAGGACACAGGGGACATGTAAATGGTAGTGGGGGTGGAGACTGCACGTGTGCGGGGAGTTCTGGTGTGTGTGCTGGTGATGGACGCAGTGGCTGAAGATGTTGTGCATGCAGGTGTGAGTGGAGACGTGACAGGGAGGGAGGAGGGAGACGAGGAGGAAGGGGACACAGTGGAGGCAGTGGGTGTTAGTATGTCTGTTTGTGGATGTTGCTTGTGTGAATGCCTGTGTGATGTGTGGTGCTTATGTCTGGCTGAGCTTCCCTTGGGTGTTGAGGTGTGTGCAGGCTGGTCTGATGGTGTGTCTGGGATAGGCAGAGTTACAGGTGATAGGGTATGGGTGGAGGAAGTTGGAGGGGGGAGGCTAGAGACAGGGACAATGGCTGCCATCAGTGCTGAGGCCAGAGTGTTGAACGATCGCTGAAGGGCAGCCTGACCAGAATAAATGCCCTCTAAGTATGCATTACTCTGGTGCACCTCTCTTTCGACACCCTGGATGGCATTCAAAATGGTAGACTGCCCAACAGTGAGGGTCCTCAGGAGGTCAATGACCTCCTCACTGAGGGCAGCAGGGGTGACTGGGGCAGGGCCTGAGGTGCCTGGGGCGAAGGAGATGCCCACCTTCCTGGGTGAGCGGGCACGAGGCAAACGCTGAGGGGCTGCTGGGAGGGCGGTGCTGGTGCGGTGGGTGGCGGCTGTACCTGTTGTTGCGGGGGGCACCACATATGTTGCCGCCACCACAAGGGAGCTCCCTTCAGAGGACGAGTCTGTGTCATTGATGTCTGCCCGAGTCCCCGCTGTGGAGCTCCCTCGCCCTCTGTCCCACTGGTGAATTCAGAGTCCGTTGCATGGCCCTCCATGGCCATGTGGGATGCAGCTCCCTCGTGCTCCGATGCCACTTCTCCTCCGCCTGATGATGCTAATGCACACATGAACAGGAAGACCACAAAAAAGGGGGGGGAGAAAATAAAGACATGTTGAGTGCATGCATTGGCGACACCGTTGGCGGACAGGACAGACACAGAAGCCCCCTGCACTACGCCACGCACTTGGGGTCGACTACTCAATCCGTGGGACATGGCCTACAAGCCTATGGACGATATCTGCACACATAGATGACACAGGGCCATGAATAGCTGTACTTGGCACCCGACAGAGGTGGGGGGCGGCGGCACAGGGCCATGCCTTACGGAGGGGCCTAGCCTACAGAAATTGCCCTGGCCTAGGAATACCCACAGCCCTCCTCCCCCACCCAGACACCTCCACTGCACGCAAAGTCACCAGGATGAGAGTGTACTCACCCCCTTGTGTCTGCTGTGATGTCCTCACGCACCCATCCAAATCGGGGTAGGCCACCGCCAGGATCCGGGACATCAGGGGGGTCAAAGTCCGACTGGCACCCCTCCCACGATGGGAGGCCATCCCAGCTGAACCTCCGCCGCCTTCCTGCTCCAGCGTCGGATGTCCTCCCATCTCTTCCGGCAGTGGGTGCCCCGTCTGTGGTGGACCCCCAGGGTCTGGACGTCCTTGGCGATGGCACGCCAAATATCGATCTTCTGGTGGGCGCTGACCTATGTGAAATGTACAGGGGGAGAAAAATAGTCATCACCTTCTGCATGCTCAATGTGAGTGGCCCCCCATCCCTAACCTTGCCATGTGGCACATGCTCTCACCATCGTTTGATGCATGCCTCATTCGCTCCCCTCCCCACCATCTTTCATCCACCCCACTCAACACAGGCATTGCCCACAAAGCATGGTCCCAGTGTACTTACCTGTTGGTCTGGAGGACCGTAGAGTAGCGCGTACTGGGGGAGGACCCCATCCACAAGTTTCTCAAATTCCTGAGCAGTGAAGGCAGGGGCCCTTTCCCCAGTCGCATGAGCCATTGTCTCTTCCAGACCGAGGTCACAGCAGCACTTGCAGTGTAGGTCCTCTCCTGTCTAAGATCAGGTATCGAGTGATTAAGCAGATAGAAAATGGCGGTCACGCCCGCGGCGGTGCGTACCGCAACCGCCGTCGCACATCGTCATTGGCTCCTGAGACCCATAGGGTTCAATGTTAACCAATGCTGCTTAGCGCCATGGTCTTCGACCGCCTACCCCCACGGTGTTCCACACAAGCGCATTTACCTCACATCCCATTGTCGCACTTCACAGGTCAGGCAGCCGCCATTTCAGGGGCCCACATGGCTTACTTTCTACTGCGTCACACATACCTAGGCCTTGCATCAACACTCATACAACCCATTTAATGCATTGGGAATCGTGTTATGTGCAAGCTGTGCTAACGTACCTGTGGGTCGATTGACTCTGTGCTCGCTGTTGTCCTTCATAGGCACCGTCCGCTGGGACATGCGAGGAGATGGTGGAATCTTCCCGTGTACACACCGCTGGTGGACCTGTCGACAATGGAGGAAAGACATGTCATACTGACATACAGGCTTGACCGAGCCACTATTCATGAACTGTGTGCCCAGCTGGAGCCAGACCTGATGTCACCAATCCACAGGGATCCCCCCTCTAGTGCAGGTGCTGTCAGTACTCCATTTCTTTGCAAGTGGGTCATTTCAAACAACAGTGGCCATATCATCAGGGATGTCTCAGCCTATGTTTTCCAAGGTGTTGTCCAGAGTGTTGTCTGCCCTGCTGAAACACATGCGGAGCTACATCGTTTTCCCTGAGGTGGGGGATTTGCCTACAGTGAAGGGTGATTTCTATGCCCTTGGACATATCCCCAACATCATAGGTGCCATTGATGGGACACATGTGGCTTTGGTACCCCCCAGCAGGAGTGAACAGGTGTACAGAAACCGGAAGAGTTATCATTCGATGAATGTACAGATGGTGTGTTTGGCAGACCAGTACATCTCCCATGTTAATGCCAAGCTCCCTGGCTCAGTGCATGACGCGTACATCATGCGGAATAGCAGCATCCCTTACGTGATGGGTCAACTCCAGAGGCACCGTGTGTGGCTAATTGGTGACTCTGGTTACCCCAACCTGTCATGGCTACTGACCCCAATGAGGAATCCCAGGACAAGGGCAGAGGAACGCTACAATGAGGCCCATGGGCGAACTAGGAGGGTGATCGAGCGGACCTTCGGCCTCCTGAAGGCCAGGTTCCGCTGCCTCCATATGACAGGTGGATCCCTATTCTACTCACCAAAGAAGGTGTGCCAGATCATCGTGGCCTGCTGTATGCTTCACAACCTGGCTTTGCGACGCCAGGTGCCTTTTCTGCAGGAGGATGGTCCAGATGGTGGTGTTGTAGCAGCTGTGGAGCCTGTGGAGAGTGAAGACGAGGAAGCGGAAGAGGACGACATAGACAACAGGAACACAGTAATACAGCAGTATTTTCAATGACACACAGGTAAGAATCCACACCGGCATATTACATATACTTAAACACTACTACCTCTCTGCTGTCTGTCCATTTCACCCAGTGTATGGTAACTGAGTTGTGACTTTCCCTTCCGATTTCAGAGATGTGGGCCCCACTGTGTGACATCTGCTTTGTTTCCCCATGGACAGTGGTATGTTGGCATCACAATGTAAATAAGCATTTTGGCACGGTAATGTCTAATACATTTGTACAAAATCACAGCCAGACTCCTGAATGTTTTGTGCAATAACTGTGTTTATGTGAGTGCTCTATATTGGTGGGTGGTTGCAAATCGGTGAGGGGTGATGGTGGAGGATTGCCCCATGGCAGAGTCCAGACTATTTGTATCACAGGTGCATTGTCCAAATGCCTGTGGAAAGTGGAGCAGGGGCAGTTTAAGGATGGACAGGGTGACAATGTGGGACAGTGGGATGACAATCAGGGAGGTATCCTTTCCTGGCGGGGGTCTTGGCATCTTACTCTGTCTTCTTCCTGGATCTCAGGGTCCGCTTGCGGGGTGGTTCTCCTTCTGCAGGGGGTGGGGTGCTGGTGGCCTGTTGGTCCTGTGGCGGGGCCTCCTGTCCACTAGCGCCGGCAGAGGTGGTAGGCTGTTCTAGGTCCATGCTAGTGTCAGGGGCCCTTTGTGGTGCCACAGTGTCCCGCAATGTAGTGACTACCTGATTCAGAGCCCCTACAATGGTGCCCAGGGCGGAACTGATGTTTCGTAGTTCCTCCCTGAACCCCAAATACTGTTCCTGCTGCAGGAGCTGGATCTCCTGAAACCTGGCCAGGACCGTCGCCATCGTCTCCTGGGAATGATGGTAGGCTCCCATGATGGAGGAGAGGGCCTCGTGGAGAGTGGGTTCCCTGGGCCTGTCCCCCACTGTCGCACGGCAGCCCTCCCAGTTCCCCTGTTTCCCTGGGCCTCTGTCCCCTGGACCGTGTGCCCACTACCACTGGCCCCAGGTCCCTGTTGTTGTTGGGGTGGTGGGTTAACCTGGGTGCCCTGTAGTGGTGGACACACCGCTGATTGACGTGTCCTGGGGACAGAGGGATGGGCCCGCTGGGTGGGTGCTGTGCTGGTGTTCCCAGAGGGGGGAAGGTCTGCTGTGGGCTGTAGCTGTCTGAGGGGAACCGACAGTCCCGAGGTCCCCGATGGGCCGGGCTGGTCATCTAGATCCAGGTCGACAGAGGTGCTGTCATCACTGTGGGCCTCTTCTGGGGGTGGAGTGGACATTTGTGGACCCTCCTGCGCGGTGATGTGGCGTTCGGGTCCTGCAGGGGCATAAAAGTATGGTTATTGCATCTGTGTGTGTGATAGCGTGCAATGGGTGGGTGCCCGTGTACCCCAGTGCTGGCATTCCCGTGTGGGGGCTTTTGTGATGGTGGTTTGGGGGGGATGGGTATGTGCAGTGAGCATGCTTTGGTGATGGGTGTCCGCGCTTTGTGGGCGCATGCAGGGCTTGGGGTTGGGATGGGTGGGCTGTGATGGTGAGACATTTGCAAGGAGTAGGTGTGGGGGTGAGGGTGAGGGGGGGTATGAGTTGGCATGCTGGTGGGGTGGGGGGGATGAAGTAGTGAAGATGAGACTTACCTGAGTCTATTCCTCCAGATACTCCTGCGAGGCCCTCAGGATGCAGGATCGCCAAGACCTGCTCCTCCCATGTTGTAAATTCTGGGGGAGGAGGTGGGGGTCCGCCGCCAGTCCGCTGCACCGCGATGTTGTGCCTGGATACCATTGAACGCACCTTCCCCCGTAGGTCGTTCCACCTCTTCCTGATGTCGTCCTTATTTCTTGGGTGCTGTCCCACAGCGTTGATCCTATCGACTATTCTGCTCCATAGCTCCATCTTCCTGGCAATGGTGGTGTGCTGCACCTGTGTCCCGAAGAGCTGTGGCTCTACCCGTACAATTTCCTCCACCATGACCCTGAGTTCATCCTCAGAAAACCTGGGGTGTCTTTGCGGTGCCATGGGGTGGTGTGGGTGATGTGTGGGGTGGATTGTGTGGTGCTAAGTGTCGTGATGTGTATTGGTGTGTTGTGTGAAGTGCATGGTAATATTGCTGGGTGAATGTAAAATGCGCGTCTGGGTGCTCGGATCTCTATTTCTCTGTGCGTGGTCCCGATTCTGTAGGAGTGGAGGTTTGTGTGTGATGTGGGTGTGTGTTTTATATTGTGTTGGGTGTGTGGGAGTGGTGTGTGTATGTGTATCAGGTGTGTGTATTTTGATTTGTCCAATGTGGCTGTGTTTTGTAAGTGTGTGTATATTTTGAGCGCGGCGGTGTGTACCGCCAATAGAATACCGCGGTTGAAAGACCGCCGCGTGGATTCGTGTGTGGTGATAGTGTGGGCGTATTTCTGTTGGCGTGACGGTGGAGGTTTGGTCATCGCCAGTTTCTCGCTGCCCTTTGGTGTGGCAGACTTTTGTGGATGTCTGTATTTTGGCGGTTTGCCTGTTGTGGGTCAGAATGACCGTGGCGGTTTACCGCGGCGGTATGTTGGCGGTCTTTTGACAGCGGTAAGCGGCTCTTACCGCCAAGGTTGGAATGACCACGTAAGTCTTTTGGGGCTTGCAATCAGGACCCCAGAAGAGGATGCATTGAATTTGAAACAGTCCCAGGGCTAGAGCTTTTGTTCTTCAGCTCAGGAGTACAGGGGCCCCTAAATGCTGGAGTTACGGCCACATTATGTGGCCTAAATAGTGTGAGAGTTTGACAAATGTCCGTGATTGTTTTTGAAATGCTTTATTTATAACACGTTATTGCAATGCTTGTATTTGGTACTTCTTACAGTGTAATGTTACATCTGATATAGGTGGGTGGCATTGTGATTATGGGAGTTAGCCTCACAAGGAGTGTCATCTGATATAATGGTGTCATAAAGGATATTTCCATATGCCTGATATACACATACGTATATTAATGTATAGTATTTAGTAGTGTGTATAATACATCTATGTTTCCTTTTCAAAAGTAAAAGTACTTCCTGGACAAAATAGTTAATTGAACGTTGTTGGTGCATGTAAGCAAATGGAAATTACCAGTCCACACCATCGCCACTGAATAGACCTTGACTTGCTTTGTTACCCTGTACAATTCTGTACTTCCCAAAATAATACTCCAATTTCTTACAGTATGTAATCCAACTTTTATCTTTGAAAATGTTCACTGCATGTGGAGTGTTATCACATAATCTTAAAAATCTGTTGTGTGTGAGTGATGTAATATAGTCTTAACATGAATATACAAATAAGTGAGTGAATGACTGGGTTAGTGGATACATATTGGATTGCAAACATTGCTAGATTGCCTTCATTCAATATTGTGAAATAGGCAACTTGCTACAAAAACTTTGTACACAACTTCTGCATAGTACTTAAGATCCTCTCCCTCCCATTTGATCAATAAATCTGTGACAAAATGCTCCTCTTGTACGTGTGGGTGTCCTATTTTCCAACTATTGAGGCTGTGTGGATGGGCATTGGAAGCAGCTGAGGGGATGGAAAGAGATGGTATATACAAGATTATCTGTAACAAAGATGTAGTATTTGTTATGATGTGATTATGATGTGACCCTACAGAATGTAATTCACATACTACACATGTTCTGACCGGTGGGAACAGTGCTAGTATATTGGCCTCGACTCCTTTAAGAGAGCCGAGGCTAATATCGTAACACTACAGTACCCTAGGATTGTACAAGCATTCCAACAGTGCTGGCAGGGGACCCCGGCACTGGCTTTCCTGGTCCCCACTATTAAAAGGCTGATGGACAGTGGGGTTGTAATCAGCCAGGCATTGCTAAGTTCAGCATCGTCCTGGCTGAGTGAAGCCCGACTGCCGACACCACGTCGGGAACCATGTTCCTGGTGGGGATGGTGGTCTTTAGGCTGGTCCGCCCACCAACTTTGTAATGTGGCCTTCACACCACCACAGTCAAGGCGGTCTGATCGCCACCACGGGGCTCGTAATGAGAACACTATTTTCCAAAGAAAAATTGTTTTTTGACTTGGCTATCTCTTTGGGGCCATTTGATGAATCTTGACAAAACTTTACCCAAAAAAGTGTGTCCAGGGGTCTTGTTGTGAATGGAACGTTCCTGGGTGATCCATTAAGCAGGGGCAAGAAAAAAGGGGCATCAAAAACAGTGTGTTTCGCAATTTAATTCCCGTAGGGGTTTTAAAAACCACTACAGCCCGAACCAGTCTCCTGCGCTTGTTAGTGATTTTGCCCCAAGTAGGAAAGGTCCCAGGGGCATTGGCAATGTATTAAAACAGTGGGGCGCATGGGGCTACCCTCCTTGGGCTTATTGAAGCCCTGGAGAACACCACCTCCTGCGGGCTGAAGAAATCAATATCTTGGGGGCATATGGACCCCCCCCGGGCCCCAGGGATCGCCACCTCCCCAGGGCTTCAACAAAATAATGATACGGGGCTGCTTAGTCAACCCCCTTAGCCCAGGGGACCACCACCTTACTGGGGCTTTAGTAATGTAGTGATGTGGGGGATGCACGCAGACCTCCCAAGGTCCTAGGGACCACAACCTCCACAGGTCTACATTTTAAAAATGAAGTGAGGGGCTGTACAGACCCCCAGGCCCTTAGGCCATCCACCTCTCTGGTGCCACAATAAAATTAAAAGAGAGGTCCATGAAGAGGCCATAAAATTTTTTTAAATGATGGAGGGGTCCCATCCTTTGCCATATATGGCCCTGGGGACCAACACCTACCAGGGGCTGGACCCTGCCAATCATAGGAGGAGTACCCCTGCCTGGAGCCATACACGGCCCTGGGGACTGCCACCCCTCAGGCCTGGCTCCTGCTACTGAGGGTGCCCACCCTCAGTAGGTAGCTGTTTGCTTTTGCTTGGCAGGAGCTGAGAGCTTGCTGGGCATGGAGTTTTCATCTTCATCCGGTGTCATAAGGGCAGGGAAAGAGATGAAAAGAATGCTCCTGCATGCAGGGAGCTACATTATCTGGCTCCCGCAAGAGGCAGGGAGCCTCTGGGATGGAGGGAGCCTTCAGGCTCTCTCTGAGGTCCCCAACAAGAATAATGGGTGCCCTAAGTGGGGCCAGGGCACCCACATGGATGTGGCTGGACCACCCCTTTGATTTCACCATATACAAATGGGTCTGGGGAGGTCCCCAGGGCCTGGAGGATCTGTGCAGCCCCCCTAACTATTTTGTATTTGTTGCCAAGGAAGGCAGTGTCCCCCGGGGCCCAGGGGGGTCCATGTGGCCCCACAACAATTTTTAGAGGGTAGCACCAGGGAGGTGTTGGTCACTGTGGCCTGGAGGGTCCACATGGTCCCCTTTACCAACTTTTTATAATGTTGCCCCAGGGAGGTGTTGGTCCTCAGGGCTTTAATCATGCCACTAACAAATTGGGTTATGTAACCCCGGGGAAGTGGTACTTCCAAGGGTCCTAGGGGTCCGCACAGCAGTCCCTAACTAATTAGTTGCCCTGCGGAGATGGTGATCTCTGGGGCCGAGTGGTTCACGTGGCCACCCAAATTTTTTTTAGGTAGCCCAGAGAAGGTGGTGGTCCCCAGGGCCCAGAGGGGCCGTTTGCCCCCCTTATAAATATATTTAATATTGCCCCCTTGTTCTGCTTTCCTGCTCTTATCTCATAACCGAGCTTAGAGAACCTCTCTGGAATGCACTTCTGAGTTTAAAGAAGACATTTATTGTTATTATTACTTCGCCACGCGGTTCCTGAGAGACAAAATTAGTAGATTGGAAGCACACGTTCAAAAGTAGTCACAGCAATGAAAGCAAAATATATCAAAGTACTTCTCAGTTGCAATGTACACAGCAAATACATGTGATTATATTATAGCATAACTTCAAAGCAAAGCATAAAAGTCAAAATTCATCACCGTAGGGCAAGGCTGTCAAAGTAGGGCCTATATTCAGCTTCATCTTTCTGGGGCTTCAAGTTGATGACTCCGTTCAACTGCAAGAAAGAGATTTTCTACCCAAACGGGAGAGAGGCAACTGATGTCTAGTTCCTGTCTGAAGTCAAAGCAGATTCCATCTACCTCTGCTGTAGTCCAGAGTCATCCTTAAAAGCAAACTCAGTTTGAGAACCGAAGAAACTTGGAGAGTGGCCAATTCTCCTGAGCTCACTCGTTCTCAGACTGGATTGCGAGGTAAACATAAAATCTACGTGCTCTTATCAGCTAAGGTCTGGTGTGAAAAACACTGCTTCGTCTACCATGTGGAAAAACACAGCTCGGAAAAAACACAGCTCATCTGCAATGTCTCAACTGCAATGTCTAACCCCACGTTAAAGCCAATAGGCAGCTCACGTAAATATCAAATGTAATGTCTAATGTCATGTCAAAGCCAATAGGCAGCTAAACTGAATACAGAATGTAATGGCTAATTCCATGTTAAAGCCAATAGGCAGCTAAACTGAACAAAACATGTAGGTCATTACGACCTCGGCGGTCTTTTCAAAAGACCGCTGAGGCCGCGGGAGACAGAATACCGCCATTGCCGGTGGTATTTCTGTCTCCCTATTATGACATTTCCGCTGGGCCAGCGGACAGTAACAGTGTTACCGTCCGCTGGCCCAGCTGAAATGTCACATCAACATTGCTGCCAGCTCGTAATAGAGCCGGCGGCAATGCTGATGTGCAGCGGGTGCAGTAGCACCCGTCACGCATTTCACTGCCCGAAATTCGGGCAGTGAAATGAGCGATGGGGCTATGGCTGGGGTCCCCTGCACTGCCCATGCCAAGTGCATGGGCAGTGCAGGGGCCCCCAGGGGCACTCCAAGTCCCCTTACTGCCAGCCTTTCCATTGCGGTGTGTACCGCCATGGACAGGCCGGCGGTCGGGGACTCATAATCCCCAGGGCAGCGGTGCTTGCACCGCTGCCCTGGGGATTATGACCGCCAGGCGGAATCCTGGCGGGAAAGTGGAGGGGCCGGCGGTATGGCCGTGGCAATTCCGCCACGGTCATAATTGCTGGCGGAATACCGCCAGCCTGTTGGCGGTGTTACCGCCAACATACCACCGGCCGCCAGGGTCGTAATGACCCCCATAATGTGCTACTGGTGAACATTGAGCAACTAATATGTGCAGTGGTGAAACACAAAGTCATTGGTCAAACACAATTAATAGCATCACATTCCACCCTATGACCAATGAATTTTTGTTTACATACCTCTTATTTCAAACAAAAACAAAAAACAAAAACATCAACCCAAAAATAACCATTATAAGCAAATCAGATTTGAATGATAAAAGCAATCACTGTAAAGCAATGGAAGTGGATTAACATATTGATCTCATAACCTTTCACATAAGATACATCTACACAGAAAAGACTGAAAAACAGTGTCTCTAAAATAGCAATTTGATGTAGCATGAGTTCTACTCATGTAAAGTTACACGGTCCACCTGAAAGGTTTGCTGGAATGTAAGCGAAAGTCAGAGTTCCATACGAAAAAACACAGACAGTTAACTGATAAGGTTGCTTAGTTCCAGTGGAAGAATGTAATCAAACAAGTTGATCTTGAACTGAAGGCGCCATGCGGTCTGTACTTTAATCAATCAGGTTCAGGTTGGGGGTTCGGTCCCTCCCCCGATCCCACACGCACACATCCGAAGGGAGACCACACAGCACTCTCATGGTCAGTGGCGAAACGTGGTAGGATCTGCAAAAGAAAAAAGTATGACTTTTCTTGCAAATAACATTTGTCATCTGAAATGTGCCCTTCCTCTTCCTTTCCCTGTTGTATACTCAGCAGGACGTTTTTAGGGCCCTTTGTTATAATTTTTGCAGGTTCTGGAGGGTTATCTGGGGACTCAACCCAAACCTTAGCACTGAGGTTTTTATCTGCTGCACCACAGCTTCCCTTGCCTTGCACTGTCAGAAGGGCTGAGGAAGTCTCCTTCTTTACCAAACCTCCATTCACTGCACTTTTGACAATTTGGGCCATTCTGTCTCTAATTTGTATGAATGAATCAGATTATTTTCTAGTTATCAGCATAATTTTGATTTCTCCTTAGTAATCTGCAGCAATCACTCCCCCTAAAACCTGATCAATTTGCCATATCTGTCCTGGTAACTTTCCTCTCTCCAACTGATCTTTGACTGTTTGTGGGACAGATTGCTCTTGTGCGTGCTGCACAGTTTTTATCAAATCTAGGGGAATGTGCATCTCTCTCATCTCTGCCCACCTGTAAGTGGCTTTTTCTCCCAGATGTCCACATTTCTGGTGCACCCACTTAGCCATCCCCACTAAGTCAGAATTCTGGGTGGACACTTATGTGCTTTTCTCTTTAACATCTGCATGGGAATTGAACCAGTCATGTACAAGCCATGTGGAAAACCAAACGGCTAAACCATTGGCAACGAACCAAGAATCAGTGTAAAAATGACACATCTCAAGCAGCTCTTGCTTTAAAGTCTGACACACATTGTACACCACTGTTCCTTCTCCTGTGATAGACAACAACTCTTCAGTAACTGGATTGTAATCATTAGTCAAACACACACGCTTTTTATCCTCAGGGGACACAAATTCAAATGGTGCACTCAATTTCACTGGTGACTCTTTTACCTGTGGTTCTCCCTGCACCCTCTCCACATCCTGAAAAGGGGCTTGTGGCATCTGTTCATGTAGGGCTGCAGTGACTCTAGCCCTGTCTTGCATGTACCAGATCCAGTGTATGATACTAGCTTCCTGTGCCCGTCCTAAACTGTGAGATTTAGGTGAATTCATCACCCACTGAATGCTTGATATTTCAGGTTTCATACTCCAAAGTTCCTGGGGCACTCTTGTCTTCCCCTGTTCCTGATTTACATGTAAATCGGTGTTTTCCCCTTGCACTGCGCAGAAACCTAAAGTCTGAATTATTTCATTTGCCAAATCACAAGCGTGCAGCTGCTCATGTTTTTTTTCCTAGTTACTTTATACCAAGGTGTTAAGATTTCACTCAGATGAGGGCTATACTGTTTACAAAAATCAAACAAGCTCATGAAACTTGGTGTCTCTTGCTTAGTGCAAATAGTAAGAAACTCTAAAATCTTTTGTTTTACTTGTGACAACATTTGTCTATTTTCTCAAGTAGCTCAAGTCCCTGCTGATCCAGAAATATTTTAAGGGTATTAAAGCTGCATTGCAAGCCTATTGGTGTTAGGCTCAACAAAACAATGTTATCAGCATATTGTAACACCCTAGTTTTTCTGAGGCTAATACTGTCAGGCGGCTGTTGTGCTGCGCGAAAGCCCCAGCAAGATCTGAAATGTATAAATTAAACAGGTTGGGGGCCAAGACATAACCCTGCTTTAGACCAATGTTAGTGGGTATCTTCTTTGTTTGTCTGCCACTGAAAGTAGACTTAAGGTCTACAAAGCAAGCAAATAGACGTGATTTTCTTTGTATGGCCTTCTCTTTTAAGAGATGCAGGCCCAGATTTAAGAGAACCTAGCGCCATCCTAAGGACACATTGGTGTCATTAGGGTTGAGCCTGTGTAGCATGCGCTTGCGCTTGCGTATCGCTTGCAAGACGCTTTAGTAGTTAGAAAAGGTGTTTGAGCACAATCCATGTCACATAAGAGTCTTTCATTGGTTCGTGGGCTTGCCTTTTAAAAACTGCTTGCTTTCATTAGTGGAAGGAATGCATACGTCATACCTTTTCTGGTGGTTAGCCCTCATCGAGGGCAGCGACCAAGTAGTGAAAACATGCGAAGGTTGCTGTTTTCCGTCCGGTTTGTGTCCTACTTTTTATCTTTTTTGATCTTGCTTTGCAGAAGTCAGGCGATTTACATGACATCGACCCTGTTATATAATTGCTCTTTTGCCAGTTACGTAGATAATTGCACTTTTGCCGATAGGTTTCACTATGAGTGAACTGTAGCAGCGCAATCGTTGGGAGTTTACAAATGCTAATAACTCTAACTCGGAGAAATGCGAGACCTGTTGCATTGCAAATGCTTGTTTTTTTATGCAATTCTGCCGTTAGATGGCTAAAAACACTGCACCAAATTTACAAGGTGGCGCAATGCATGCATTGCGCCACTTAAACCCTTTGCACTACATTATGCCTGTGCCAGGCATGTGCAGAGGGGGCGTTCCCCCAATAGGGGGTTAAGAAATATGGTGCAAAGAAATCTAAGAGATTTCTATGCATCATTCTTTTCAGCACTTTGAACGCCTGCTCAGAGCAGGGGCTAAAAGGAGGCTCCCATCGCTTACAATGGGTGCTTTACAGGATTAACTTCAAAGCGCTGGATTAGCGTCCAAAAGTCGGATGCAAGTTCCCTAGCCACCGCCATGGTGCACTGTGTATTATATACGCATTAATGGCATTAGGGGGGGGTGCTAAAGGGCGCTAGGAAAGTAGTGCTGCACTGTGTGAAGTGTAACTTTTCTTAAACATGCCCCTAAGGGCCTCATTATCACTTTGGCAGTCATAAATGTGGACCACCAAAGCCATTGTGAGAACTCCACCGTCATACCTGTGGCATCCCCGTGAGTGTATTACAATGTTCCTGCTGGCCTGACCAATGGGAACAGTGCTACAATATTGGCCTTGGCTCCTTTCAGGGAGTCGAAGCCAATACCGTAGCACACAGAACCCTCTGAATGTGCACTGTCAGCAAAGCAGACAGTGTGCATTTTGAGGGTGTTGGGCAGGGGGACCCAGCACACACTTACCACCAGCCTTTCCATGGCAGTCAGACCGCGATGGAAAGGCTGGCTGTAAGGTGAGTTGTAATCAGCTAGGGGGCGCTGAGCTCAGTGCCACCCTGGCTGAGTACAGCTCAGACCCTTGTCACCCCATCAGAAACCATATTCCCAGTGGAGGCAGCGTTCTCCTGGCAGATCCGCCTGCCAGGGTAGTAATGTCCTAGCAACACTGCATAGCTGGCAGTCCTAGGAACACCAGCCTCGTAATGAGGCCCTAAGCTGCTAACATAGATTTAGGTTACACAAATGCTATTAAGCAAGGAAAGGCTGCTTGAGGTTACAAGAAGGTGTCACGTACTGCCCTGGACTTCTCACCTCTGGATTTCGGATTGGCGAATACACCAAGTCTTCTACAGGTCCTGGATGCTCCCAGATAAGGGCGACCCCTTCTAGTAGCCACGGTGCCGCTTGACAGGCTACGCCAAAGCAGACCGTACCCTCCAGAAGGAGTCCCAGAGGGAAAAAAAACAACACTGGGGGAAAAAACCTCTAACAGGAACTCAAAAGGAAAACAAGAAAAAACAGGACTTGACAACAGGAAACAAAAACAGGCAATATCCAGGGTACAAGGCAGGAAAAAAGGAACAGGCAAAAATATCCCAAGGAAAAAGCAGGAACAAAGAACAGGCAAAAATCTCCCAAGGCAAAAGCAGGAACAAAGAACAGGCAAAAATCTCCCAAGGCAAAAAAGCAGGAACAAAGAACAGGAGCGAACAGCACAACCAGAAGGAAGTGTTTGCAACGCAAGGAGGAACAAGACTGACTGACTTATATACTGAGAAAAGGGAAGTGACATCACAGGAAAGGGAAGTAACACCATCTTGGATTGGGAAAAGCCCATAGACCAGTATAGGAAAAAGGAAGTAGTATAAAGAGAAACAGAGCTTGCTGGAACAAAAACACGAAGAAGACAAGATGGACACAACATGGATAGAGACAGGCAAAGGCCCAACAAAAAACCCACCACCAACAAGAAAAGAAGAAAAAAGGCTACACGTAAGTGTAGCGCGACCGGGAGCGAAATATATGCTTCCCAGAAAGCTTAGTCAAAAAACGCGGGGAACAGCGCTCCGAATATCGGTAGCACGTTCCACCCGCGAGGACAGAAAGAGAAGCCGCGTCAGAGCGTGGCGTTACAGTAGGTCCCCTCCCCGAGGCTCCAGGTTTGTCAGGATGATTGTCAAAAAACAGGCGAACCAAACGGGGAGCATGGACGGAGGAAGCATCTTCCCACGAATAGTCACTGAGGGGGTATCCTTTCCAGTGGACCAAAAACTGTAGTTTGCGTCGGAAAATTCTGGAATCACAGATCTCCTGGACTTCATACTCAGGCTGTCCGTTGATAGAAAGAGGAGGTGGACGTTGGAACTGGCGATGGTAAGGATCAGGAACGAAGGGTTTTAACTGGGACACATGGAACACAGGATGAAGCCTCCAGGTATGAGGTAAGCGGAGACGTACAACTACAGGATGTGCGAAATTCGAAAGGGTCCATAAAAACGTGGTTTGAACTTATTGGTGAAAAAATGGGATGGTAGAAATCTGGAAGAAAGCCATACCTTGTGGCCCACTTGATACAAAGGTGCGGCTTGCCGATAACGATCCGCCTTTCGCTTCATAGCTTGTTTCAAAGCTAGGAGAGTAGTGTGAAGTAGGCCCTGGATTCGACGGATCTGTCGTGAAAAAGAAGTGACAGCAGGCACAGAAGAGGATGTTCGAGAAACAGTAGTGAAAGTCCTCGGATGAAATCCATAAGTACAATAAAAGGGTGTGGTCTTGGTCGCACTATGTATTGTGTTGTTATAGGAGAACTCGGCAAGAGCAAGATATTCTGACCAATTGCTTTGTGTGGCATTGCAGTAACATCTCAGATACTGCTGAAGTTCTTGATTCACTCGTTCAGTTTGCCCATTCGTTTGTGGATGGAAACCTGAGGATAAACAAATCTCAATGTTAAAGAAGGCACAAAAGGCTCTCCAGAAACGTGAAACATATTGAGGCCCTCTGTCCGAAATGACCTCAAGAGGAAGACCATGGAGGCGAAAAATATCTCGTAGAAAAATGTGACTCATTTCTGGGGCCGTTGGTAGTTTCTTCAAGGCTGAAAAATGGGCCATCTTGGTGAATGAATCTACGGTTACCATGATTACTTGGTTACCAGAGGAAGTAGGTAGAGGGCATATGAAATCAGTGGATAGAGTACACCAAGGAGCGGAAGGAACAGGTAAAGGTCTTAATAAACCTGCCACCTTAGTTCGGGGTGTCTTAGTCTGGGCACAGACTGGGCATGCTGACACATAGGTTTCAGTGTCTGTCTTTAGCGAAGGCCACCAAAAAGATCGCTGAAGCAGTTCCTGGGTCTTCCTGATACCTCGATGACGGGCTATAGGAGAATCATGGCACATTTGCAGGGCTTCTGTCTGCACTTTCTTGGTAGGTAGGAAGAGAGCATGTTGATGATAGAAGTAGTTGTCCTTCTTCTGCAAAAAAGGAGTCACTTTATCCCATTCTGAAGCAGACAGAAACTGGTACTCGGATTGAATGCGTTCTTGAAAAGATTGAGTAGCTCCGATGATTCTGCTAGACTCAATAAGATGTGGAGAGGAGTTCTGGGCTATGTCAGGATATCTGCGGGATAAGGCATCTGCCACTAAATTCTGGGAACCAGGTATGTAAGTGATCACGAAATCGTACTGGCTAAAGAAGAAAGCCCATCGAGCCTGACGACTGTTGCAACACTGAAAGCTCCGAAGACACTGGAGATTATGGTGATCAGTCCTAGCTTCAAAAGGCTCTCTGGAACCCATCAGGAAATGCCTCCATTCCTTACAAGCTACTTTGAGAGCGAGTAGCTCTCGTTCCAGTACAGAATAATTTCGTTCAGCCTCTGATAGAATATGCGACAGATAAAAGATTGGATGTTCCAATCCATCATTGTCTTGCTTCTGCAGCAAAACTGCTCCAATAGCTCTGTCTGAGGCATCAGTCACGACAATAAATCTTTTGGTATTGTCAGGATGACGCAACACGGGTGCTTGGGTAAAGGCTGTCTTTAATTCTTGAAACGCGTGTTCAGCCTCCTTGGTCCAAATGAAACCCTTCTTCAGGTTCTCTTTCTTAATTGTTTGTGTTATGAAACTTCGTAGGTGGGCAAAGTTCTGAATAAACTGACGATAAAAGTTTGATAACCCAAGAAAACATTGCGTTTCTTTAATGGACGTTGGAGGAGGCCAATCTAATATGGCACTGACCTAGTCAGGATCCATGGATATTCCGTGTTGATTAATACAAAACCCGAGATGCCTTACTTCAGATTTATGGAACTCGCACTTCTCAGGTTTACAAAACAATTGGTTTTTCTTGAGTCTTTCCAGGACTTGCAGGACATGATCTACATGGTGCTCAGGATCACGGGAATATATCAAGATATCATCCAAATAAATGACCACATATTGATTGAGTATATCAGAGAACACTGAATCCATAAATCGTTGAAAAACGGAAGGGGCGTTGGTCAGTCCAAAGGGCATAACACGATACTCATAGTGCCCAAAAGGGGTACGGAAAGCAGCCTTCCATTCATCTCCTTCCTTGATCCGAAGGAGATGATAGGCACCCCGTAAATCTAATTTAGTGAATATCTTGGCTCTTTGAATGGCATCCAGTATATCTCTGATTAAAGGCAGTGGATATCGATCCTTAATCGTTATTCTGTTAAGTTCACGAAAGTCCACACAAGGACTCAGATCCTTAGACTTCTTTGGGACGAAGAAGAGAGGAGCCCCAGCGGGAGACGTGGAAGGAGCAATCAAACCGTTGTGTAAGTTGTCGTCAAAATATTCCCTTAACACCTTCTTTTCTTGGTCTGTCAGAGAATACATTCGACAGAAGGGAACGACTTCATCAGGAATTAAAGTAATAGCACAGTCATAACTGCGATGAGGTGGCAAAATAGGATTACTGGGTTTCTGAAAAATCCTGATATATTCCTGATAACAATCTGGAACCCCCTGGATAATATTGATAGAGTTAGTGTTATCCTGAGTTGACTGACAGGACCTTTTTGGAGTCCAATAAGAAGTAGTAGAATAACAATTCTGTTGACAAAATGAAGACGTTAGGGATATAGTTTGTGTTTCCCAATTGATATAGGGGTTGTGTCGAGCTAACCAGGGAATTCCCAAAATCATGATGTGATTTGGTGAGGCTATGAGATCGAAGGCAACGTGTTCTTGATGCCCCCCAAATGTCAAACAAAGAGTAGCAGTTGAGGCCACCACAGGTCCTGAGGTTAACGGAGAGCCATCCACTGTGTGAACCTGCTTAGGGGTTTCTTTAGGAATGCGGGGAATTCCTTTACTAGTAGCCCAGGTCTCATTCAGATAGAGTCCACTGGCTCCACAATCAAGGAGAGCCAGAAGATGTTCTTCTTGATCTTGTGAACTCTGTAACTTGACCGAGAGGATAAACAGGGTGGACATGCTTTCTTTGGAGGAACATATTGATGGTACTTCAGCTCCTCCCGTCTCCTTCCTCCTTACAGGGGACGGGAGCTGGCGTTTCCCGCAGGCCTTGAGGGACGTACCGGACAACTACGGATCAGGTGGCCAGCCTTACCACAATATAGGCAAAGTCCCCTTCGTCGTCGTTCCTCCCTTTCTGATTCCGTCAATGGCCCACGAACCAGATCTATCTGCATGGGCTCTTCATGGGGAGGTGGAGAGGCTTCAGATGGACTATCTTCCGTTCGCCAACTGCTAGCACGGAAGGTACCGGGCTGGTATGGAGCTCTAGTTCTACGTCTTTCCATCTTGCGCTCTCGAAGTCTATACTCGATGTTCATAGATTGATCCATTAATTCTTTCAAAGAACAAGCTGGGGAAGAGTGTACAAGCTCATCCTTAATTTCTTGACGCAGGCCTCGGCGGAAAAGGGTTACGAAGGTGCGTTCTACCCAGGAGGTTTCAGCTGCCAGCTGTTTGAAGCGGGTTATATACTGTAGTACATCCTGATTACCTTGCTGAATGTCACATAAGGCTTCTTCAGCTGCTGCTTCTACCCCAGGTCTCTCAAACATTTGTTTGAAAACAGTCAGGAAAGCGGAATAGTTAGCCAGGACTGGGTCATCTGCAGAAACCAGAGGAGTCGCCCAAGCAAGCGCTGGACCAGACAAGGCGCTGATCAGATAGCCCACCTTAGTCTCATCCGAAGAAAACTGGATTGGACGAAAGGCAAAGTAAACCGTCAGGCCGTCCAAAAATTCCTTCATCTTTAAAGGATCTCCGGAATATCGAGGAATAGTAGCAGATACGGGTGGTATGTCTATTGATCAGGAAGACAAGACCTGTCGTAGCGCAGTGTTCTCTGCCCGTAACTGTTGTAACTCTTGGCCTTGTTGTTGGACAGTCTGTAACATAGCTTGAGCATTTTCTGACACCTCTCCCTGTGGATCTTCCATGGCGCTCTCGCAACGCAGAATCTTTTGGCGTTGCAATCTGTCACGTACTGCGCTGGACTTCTCACCTCTGGATTTCGGATTGGCGAATACACCAAGTCTTCTACAGGTCCTGGATGCTCCCAGATAAGGGAGACCCCTTCTAGTAGCCACGGTGCCGCTTGACAGGCTACGCCAAAGCAGACCGTACCCTCCAGAAGGAGTCCCAGAGGGAAAAAAAAACAACACTGGGGAAAATACCTCTAACAGGAACTCCAGAAGGAAAACAAGAAAAAACAGGACTTGACAACAGGAAACAAAAATAGGCAATATCCAGGGTACAAGGCAGGAAAAAAGGAACAGGCAAAAATATCCCAAGGAAAAAGCAGGAACAAAGAACAGGCAAAAATCTCCCAAGGCAAAAGCAGGAACAAAGAACAGGCAAAAATCTCCCAAGGCAAAAAAGCAGGAACAAAGAACAGGAGCGAACAGCACAACCAGAAGGAAGTGTTTGCAACGCAAGGAGGAACAAGACTGACTGACTTATATACTGAGAAAAGGGAAGTGACATCACAGGAAAGGGAAGTAACACCATCTTGGATTGGGAAAAACCCATAGACCAGTATAGGAAAAAGGAAGTAGTATAAAGAGAAACAGAGCATGCTGGAACAAAAACACGAAGAAGACAAGATGGACACAACATGGATAGAGACAGGCAAAGGCCCAACAAAAAACCCACCACCAACAAGAAAAGAAGAAAAAAGGCTACACGTAAGTGTAGCGCGACCGGGAGCGAAATATATGCTTCCCAGAAAGCTTAGTCAAAAAACGCGGGGAACGGCGCTCCGAATATCGGTAGCACATTCCACCCGCGAGGACAGAAAGAGACGCCGCGTCAGAGCGCGGCGTTACAGAAGGACATCCAAAGAAAGAGGAGCCGAAAGGTTTACACAGCAGTAAACTTGAGAGTTAATGTTTTGATCTATGATTAAATCACCCTTCAAATGAGGTGGCATCCTTTTCACCTTAGTTCTGTTGAAGGTTACTTTAAGCAGGCACTGAAGTGCAAAGAAGAGGAATATTAAACTAAGAAAAAAGCACCCTATCAGGTTTCTTTTTCAAGATCACATGGAGCAGGGTTCTATACTATCCTGGCATTAGCTGTATGAAAGGGTAGGAAGCACATCCATGAATGATGTTAAGGTAAAATGTGTAGAAGGAGAAAAAAGTGTTTTTAAAGTTAAATAATGAGTAAGGATGGGATACGTGGTAAAAGTTTTAAAAAATTAGTAACAATTACCAATTTGAAATACTTCAAAAAACTCAAACAATTGTCATGTATATGAGTATCAAAACATAACAGTGGATATTTTTAAATTGTGATGATGTTGGTTGCCATTATCAGTTACATTAAAATTCAGAGAACTATTTTTTAAATATAAGTTGTAAATTAGATAATTTTAGATTACGTACAAGAGAACTATAAAAAGCTCAAACAAGAACATTAACAGGCAGGTTGAATGTATCTTGGCAGTTGCCTAAAAAGATGTGTTGGCATACAGCAGGAAAGAGAGCAAATAAAAGATTGGTGATAAGGGGAAATGAATGCATTTTATTTGAATTTAATGTATTTGAATAAATGAACTATAATATTTGTCAATATGTTTGGTTTAGGTTTAGCTACAGGATAATCTTGTAAGAGAGTACTACGGACATGTATGCAATTATATATCTGTGCTGGATTCCTCCTGAATTTAGTTCACCACTCCATTCTTCAGCTAAATGCTAAGAGTGCAAAAAGACAAGTTAGAGACAATACCTTTTGTCAAGAACAGTAAAGAATTGCATGTAGTTCTTGCATTATAAACCCATGTTTAAAGTATGTTTAATACACAGTCATCTTTTTCAATCTGCTTTGAGCAGGAGTAAAGTACCAATAATATGGTATTGGTAGAGACACTGCATATGTTACTGTCACTTCCAATCTCTGCCTCTCTTGATGTCTATCCTATTCCCTTGTTTTGCCTCGACAGGTCTTGTTGTTTCACTTCAGTTCTTTATTAATATCTGAATTTTTTTTTCTCGCCGTCTCACACTCTGTCCCACTCTGTCTATCTCTGATGGATGGTCTCCATTTCGTCATATGCTAACTTTTCTCTGTGCCAATCTTGCTTTCTCTCACATGTACAGTTACACATACAAATAAACCTTAAAGTGCAATGGCCAAAATAAATTAAAAGATCATGCTCTCCAAAACAGCAGAAAAGGAGACAATAGTGGCTAACATAACATTCGACTTAGAGAAATAGCAAAATACAAAAGGAGCTACAGAATGAAATATCTCAGCTAAACATTAGCAATGAAGAATTGGAATGCAGCACAAAACAAGGAAACAGAAGAAAAAATATGACTAACAGCTGAATGCACATGAAGAATCATGCACAAAAGCAAAGAGCGAAAAGCTATGAAAGAAATCTGATTATCTTCATTTGAAAAGACAAAAGCCAAAGATGCAGGAAATAAAGTCCAAGTTATTTAGTTAGACAGTAATGGACCACATTAAGGAACAAGAAGAAAGCATATTGAAAGTGTGATAGAGAGACCATTTACAACACAAAGGACATTGATCTCAGTGATACTGAACTGACTTAAATGGCTATTGAAAACCAGTGAAAGACTTAAACAATATAAGTGCACTACTGTAAATAAGAAATCATGCAACATCAAGCACAAGTAGAAACTACACTGCTGTTCACAATCAAAACACAGTTTAGGCCTAACCCTCACACTGACATGAGCAAGGTGAAAGGGTCATTTGTGAAAGGACGACTTGTGCTAACCAACCTGCAAGTATTTACGGCATCATCACACCAGTCCCCGGCACACTCCATGTGCCTACAAACAGAGTGCAGGCTGATTAGACAATGGGTACATAATTGAATTAGCCCAAAGCATACAGGTGCACGACTTACCATGGGTGCAGGGAAGAAACCAAATTCGGAACACTTAGAAGTCCTGGGCATACAATGCAAGACTTCAAATAAATAACATTTACAAAAGAGCACCACGCATTCATAGGTCAAAGAATGTTCGGTCATTAACCTTTTTCAAAAGTATAATAAAGAGCGAGCAATGATTTGGCCTAGGAAATGAGGAATTATTGCTCATGTATAATAAAGTATTGTACTGATATGTATAAAAAGGCCTGTCTGTGAACATGTATTTAAGAAAAAACGTAGAGGCAGGCGGTGCAGGGCTGAGGTGCAGTCTGCAGTATTTTTCTCCCTTTCATGACAGTTTATAAATGCGATCTTTGGAATGCCAAGAAGAGACTGTGTGGTCATTTTTGAGTCTCAAGAGTGGTTTTGTCCATCTGGTAACAGTTGGTGAGCCACCCCAGGAGGTTCCTTTGTGCCCCTACCTGACAGCTGGCACTGGAAGACTGCCTGCCCCCCACTGCAGAAAGACCAATGCGCACAAATTTGATGAGGTGAGCAGAAGTTCTGCCTGTGCACGTGGGTTGGAAGAGCTTCAGGGACTGCTGTCCCCTTAAAGGTGAGGATCAAGCAAATCACGAACCTCATTCTATAAAAGTGCGCACCTCTTGGCAATACTAAATGCAGATGTAAGTGTAACGTAACCTGCATTCAATTTGTTTTTATTGTTGAAAGATTGTGTAAGTGTGCTGCACAATCAACACAAATGTATGTATTTGTGACTTTTTCAGAGAAGGCCAGAAGGGCACTGCATGCAATTTTTTTTTTTTTTGGCTGTTGAAGGATTGTGTACATGCAGTGCACAATCAACAGAAATGTAGGTATTTGTGAATTGTCTGAGAAGGTCAGAAGGGCACTGTAAGCAATTTGTTTTTATTGCTGATGGATTGTGTACATGCGTTGCATGATCAATAAAAAGGTATGTATTTCTGAATTTGTCAGAGAAGGCCAGAAAGGCAGTGCATGCAATTTTGCTTTTTTTTGTTGAAGGGTTGTGTACATGAGCTGCACAATCAACGGAAATATACGTATTTGTGAATTTGTCAGAAAAGGCCAAAAGGCCACCGCATGCAATTTGTTTTTCATTGTTGAAGGATTGTGTACGTGCATTGCGCAATCAACTGAAATATATGTATTTTGTGAATTGTCAGAGAAGGCCAGAAGGGCACCGCAAGTGATTTGTTTTTTTTTTATTGTTGAAGGATTGTGTACGTGCATTGCATAATCAACAAAAAGGTATGTATTTGTGAATTTGTCAGAGGCCAAAAGGGCACTGCATGCAATTTGTTTGTTTTTCTGTTAAAGGATTGTGAACCTGACTTGCACAATCAACAGAAATATATGTATTTTTGAATTTGTCAGAGAAGGCCAGAAGGTCACCGCATGTGATTTGTTTTTTATTGTTGAGGGATTGTGTACGTGCATTGGACAATCAACAGAAATATATGTATTTGTGAATTTGTCAGAGAATGCCAGAAGGGTAGTCTTGTTCACTTTCTATGGACGGATTGTGTGCATGCGTTCCACAATCAAACAAAGGAGCTTACATAGCTAGTAGAATTTTGGTTTGTTGAGTGACTGAAAGTGACCACGTGCAGTTCAATGAAGTGTGGCCACAGTGTGATGCTGTTGTGAGATATTGTGTAAATATGCAAACTGTTGTTTCGAATGTACATTGCATGTAACAAAAAGCTTATACAGTAATGTGTCCCATAGACTTGGTAAACAGAACTAAAAAACCTTTTGTAAAACTGTAAAGTAGATAAAGTAGACACATTTATTTCCTACTAGAAAGATTGTATGAGTCTACTTTCAATTTATTTAAAACTTGGTAACCAGAACTAAAAGCTGAAAATCTATTGTAAAACTGTAAAGTAGATAAAGTAGACAAAATTATTTCCCACTAGAAAGATCGTGTGAGTCTATTTTAAAATTATTTAAATCAGATAGCAGAAAAGGTAAAAAGTAAAAGATTAAGAACATATAAACACAGAGACCCCTTTAGAACATTTGCAGAAGATATTGCCTAGTGACAGAATAAGATTACAGAAGTATAGCACGGAGTGGTTTAAAGCCACCCAAAAGCATATATATCCTTGACCAAACAAAGGGACGTTCAATGATAGAGCAATTAAGCATGTTGTCATATGCCTCTGAAGTAAAAATGCAGGAGCCAAATTAAAGAAAAGAGAAGCCACCATAGCATTTTGGAGAATAACAAACTAATCCACAATTTTCAGGGTAATTCGAGGCACAGTCCATACTGTATCTAGACCCTACCTTTCCCCAAGAGGAGAAGAGCAAAGAGCAGAATTCAGGGTTTACCGATGACCAACCACATATTTCATCAGCAATGTCGTGGTTGCTTCAGAAAAGGGACACTTTAGGTTCAGTAATAAGGAAACAAGTGCCCAACCCACTGTAAAGGGATGCAGGGAATGGAGGGTGAAGTGACTATGTGCATGGTACTTTAGATATGATTGGAGAACCTGTATCCTCAGGAAGGGAACAGGAACAAAGAAGGACCGAAAGTAGTCCACTCCTTGGCAGAAAGAGAAGGGGGCATAGTAGCCTCACCTGAGTGTGCAGAACTGGCTATCATGCAGTGAGGATAGGAGAGAGACAAGTGAAATGAGAAGAGAAGGGCATGACGATGACTGTATAGGGCAAACTCAGAGGATAGTGGACAGGATAGAACCCATACACCAGTGTGTGGAAAGCATGGGTGAACTCCTTCAAACCCAAGCAGTAAGTCACCATATTTATGGTCTCCAAGAAAGACCACTCATTGACTTAAACAGCACAAAGGGCACATGGAGACTGCCTAACCAAATTGATGCAAGGGGAAGAACGTGAGATATGCTCCCTAGAAGCAGAAAGCCCCAAGCTACAGAGCTTGAGAGGTTACAATTCCAAAACACCCATGGCTAGCCAGACCCTGGAATGGGATCAAGCAAGGTTAGAGGACTCTCCACAATACACCCGCCCATCAAATGAGTGACCAAGCAAATTCACGCAGCACAGGCCTCACCCCAAGTGATACCATTGCTGAAGGAGACGTTAGCTGGCATTTCGTTGTGCCATTTGTAGAAAATTGTAGAAGACTGCATTCTGTATGGTGTGGGTGATCCAGATTGGGACTACCCTTACATGAGGAAATGCTTGTATATATGGCAGAAGTTTGCCGGACTGCACCATATCCAGCGGGCCACCACTCCTTGATATCATACACATGAAATGTAAGGGCACTGGGGCAACACATTATGGGGGTTATTACAACTTTGGAGGAGGTGTTAATCCGTCCCAAAAGTGACGGTAAAGTGACGGATATACCACCAGCCGTATTACGAGTTCCATAGGATATAATGGACTCGTAATACGGCTGGTGGAATATCCGTCACTTTACCGTCACTTTTGGGACAGATTAACACCTCCTCCAAAGTTGTAATAACCCCCTATGTTCCTCGGCCACAAATTGACAAGGAAAACCTCAGAAAACCGTTGCCACTGCTTAAAGAGAGAGCAGAGAAATGGATCAGAGCATTTGGGAAGCAAACTGCAGGAATCTTCTTGGCAGTAGGGGATGTAAAAAGCCTGCTTAGTTCCCTCATAGGGGACAAAACAGATAAAGTATTTCAAAAGGCTGGAGTTAGAAATGTGCCCATCACTGAGATCAGGTGTCATGAATCGTCATTTAATCTGGTCAGATCTGTAGTGTGGGATCAGCTGAGGAAAATGTACCCCGATAGACCGGACATCGGATCTCTCATGACTCAGTCTATGCAACCGAATGAGGATCCTGTAGAATACATCAATAAAATGAAAGAAAAATTGACCCAGGAAGTGGGTCAGGACTGGGAAGTGACAGGAGGTAATGCTTCATTGTTCTATAATAATGGAGTTAAAAAAAGATTACCTCCTGACAACTTACTTACCACAGTGGCACTGGCAGCCAAGCCCTGGACCAAAATCCAAGCACACATCATCCATTTTTTGCAAGAAGAATCAGGGAAAGGAGAAAGGTAGACAGGAAGTAGCAGAGAAAGTGGCAGACAAGTTGGTGCAGTAGAAGTTAGCAAATAAGGGAGAAATGGAAGGTGCTGTAGTGGCAGCGGCCACTTAGATGACTGCAATATCTGCAGTAATGGTCCCAGGGGTCACCTAATGACAGTACCTGCAACAGCAGGTTGATATACAGACACAAGGAAATAGTAGAGGGGGACGAGGAGGAGTAAAAAGGGGTTGGATGGGTCCTTCAAGAAGGGATCATGAATGTTATCATTGTCAGAGGTTTGGACATCTTATTAGAGACTGTAACATGAAGAGATGGGATGAGCAAAATGGGAGAATGATAATTTATGTTCCATCCTGAAATATGACAGTGTAGCCACAGCTAAGTCCACATCACAAGTGTGCCCCCAACACCCATGCAAAATGTGCAGTCACCAGGAATGCCCCAAGCACAGCAAGGACTGCCTTAGCAGAGCTATCAAGTACCCTCCCCAAAATGGACAAGGAGAGGTAACTGTGTTGGGCCAAATCCTTTCCAGGTGAACCATGCAGGAGGATATCCACAATGAGGGTGCCCATAGAGTATTTATATGTGTCCAGTCTTGTCAGTGACACACCTGCCAGATGAAAAACCCATTGTGATGGTGTCCATCAATGACAAGAGAAATGCGTTCCTCATAGATACAGGAGCAACTAAATCCTGTATTAAGGAGGAAGACATTCCGATTTCAGACAGATTAATGGACACCGGGATTCTCTGGGGAAATTATAAGGGTTCTGTTTACCAAGCCAGTAGAGGTGGAAGTAGGGGGATACATATTGATGGCTGCTTACTGAAC
Source organism: Pleurodeles waltl (assembly GCF_031143425.1). Taxonomy (NCBI): domain Eukaryota; kingdom Metazoa; phylum Chordata; class Amphibia; order Caudata; family Salamandridae; genus Pleurodeles; species Pleurodeles waltl. Next base: position 236,263,852 of record NC_090436.1, read on the forward strand.
TGTTCTCACCAGCTGTCCCAACAAATCTGTTAGGAAGAGACCTGATGGCAAAATTGAATATGACCATTCATTTTAAGCCAGACGTTTTCATGATTTGTTCCACACCTGGAGTTCCACCTTCCAGAATTATGATACTAACGGTGGACTCCTCCAGCAGAGACCAGACTAGAGCACAACCAGCTGATATGGAGGCATTTACTGCAGCGGTATATACCATCAGAGGTTCCATTTATTTTTAGGCAGCAAGGACAGGACTACAGACTATCACAAGCAGAGGTAATATTGCAGATAGAGGCTTTGGAACTAATACCTACCTATGATGTTGTGACAGCCAGTGACCACAATGGTGCTTTGTGGATATGTGTCATCTTCCTCGAGCCAGGAAAGATGATTAGGGAGATACTGGATGATGAGCTATTTGACTGATAGACCCAAGAAAAGGATTATACTTTTCTGGGATGTCATACCACTGAGGACTGTGCTAGAAGTAAGAACGCCCACACCAAGCAGAGCTTTTGACTCAGTAAAAGAAGCAGATCTGTCACAGGTGCCAGATGCCCTGTGGACTAAGTGTCCTCATGATGTTGGCCTAATCCTCATGCATCACCATTCCAGATTAAATTGAAGAAAGGTGCCATCTTACCCAGAGTAAAACAATACCCCTTGTCCAAGAAGGCAGATAGGGACATCACCCCCACTATACAGACATTAAGGGAAAAGGGAGTAATTTACTTTGGAGTATCACCTTGTAATCCCCTATATACCCGGTTAAGAAAGCTAAGGGCAATACTTGGCACAGGTTCAAGACCTGCGCCCTTTGAACAATATTGTGTTACCAGAACTCCCATTTGTCCCAGACCCCTTCATCATCTTGACAAACATCCCAAAGGACGCAAGGTATTTTTCAGTCATTGATTCCTCTCCATCCAGATAATCACTATCTGAAAGTGTTCTCATATCGCAGGACTCAGTATTTGTACTCTTGTTTACCCCAATGGAGTCCCCCAGCATGTTCAACAGAGCATTAAAAATTGATCTGTCATATTTTCTATGTGACAGCACTCTGTTACAATATGTTGATGACATATTGGTTTGTAGTCCTTCTGAAAAACAGTGTAGAAGAGACACCATGGCCCAAATTTAAGAAAAAAGGTGCTGCATTATATGCATCGCCACTTTTTCTGAGCCCCTTAGTCCCCGCCTAATGTCACCATGTGAGCTCTGTATTAAGCATATGGTGCACCATGGCACAGATTAGGGACAATAGCGTCACATGTTTTTACGCTATTGTAGTACGTTGCAGGATTAGTGCCCAAATTTTTGGTGCTAATCCTGCAAGGTACATAGGGGCCCATTAAGCTTAATGCTGTGCCCCCTTTTAACTCCTACTCTGTGCAGGTGTTAAAAAGTAGCCACTAAAAAAGACGCAGTGGTATCTTATAGATCCCACTGTGCCATTTTTGCAGTCCCCCTAACTGGGGAACACCCCCATTGTGTACATTATGCTTGGCGCTGGCATAATGTAGCACAAGTGGTGAGATGCATGCTTTGCGGCACTTTGTAAATCTGGCAGGGTGAATTTGGTCCCCTTGAGCCACATTTGAGTCTTAGAAATTGGCACTAATGCAGCACAAGGAAACACCAGGCTTTCTTGAATCTGGGCCTATATCTCTTCTGACCACTCTTGCCCAGAGAGGATACAAAGTAGAGAAAGGAAAAATTCAGTACTGCCAGGAAGAAGTCCAATATGGAGGGCAATTACTGTCAGCATCTGGTTGGCGTGTAATACCTGAAAGGCCAGCCTCCATTCAGCAAATGTCAGAGTCAGAAACTGTCAGAGGGATGCAGAGATTCTGGGCCTCTGTAACTATGAGAGACAGTTGAGATTTTGATCATAGCACTCTAATAGCCCCGTTATTGGCGGCTATCAAACAGGCAAGAGATAAAAAGGACAAGATAGCTTGGACCTACCTAGCAGCACTGTTAGGCATAAAGCACAAACTGTCCTCCGTATACCGCCCACAAAGTAATGGAGTAGTAGAGCACCTGAATGGCCTCTTGAAGAGTAAGATCAGCAGGTTGTGCACCACCCTGAATAAAAAGTGGCTATTCTGTTTGCTAATAACACTATTTTCCCTGAGGAATATTCCGAGCTCACATCATCACTTAACTTCTCACCAAATAGTGACAGGGAGACCTATCACTGTCCAAGCCCCTGCCACTAGAAGTAAAATTCAGGGAGAAAGTTTGTCCCGAGCACTGAAGGATGAAATGCATATGTACTTGTGTGAATTAACAAAATGTGTGAGGTTAATCTCCAAAAAGGTAACCAAGGGAAAAGAGAAGCGCGCCAATGAGGTAAATCTATCAGATGTGAAAGTAGGAGATCAAGTGTTCATACGCAATATTGTATGCAAATGGAAAGAGAAACGTTTCAAGGGCCCCTACACAGCCACCATGGTTACAACAACAGCTCTCAAAGAGGATGGCAGGTAACTCAGGATTCACCACAGCCATGTGTGCATCTCGACCCAGCTGATCGACAAAAATAAGGGACAGCTCAAAAGAAGGGGGATATAGATTGTCACCTTAAGAGGGGCCCCTTCCAACTATATTTCTGGACTATGTTTTGAATGAACATTACAAAAGATGTGTTCTGTATTTCTCTTTTGTCTCTTAACTCTATCCATTCTTTTCTTTTCTGGCAAAGTACCCCCAAATTTTTATATATTTTGTCTTCGGAGAGAGCTCTCTAGTAACAAGTGACCAATAATGCCCATGTTAAATTGTCAGATAACACGTGGTATCAGCACTTATCAGAAATAGAAGCAAAGACCATGAATAAGTCATGCTTTCTGTGCTCCCCATGCTACTGGTTCAGATAGACTACATTCCACAAAGGAATTACCAGCAGACATAGCTCACTGCCTGTTACATTTGTACTTATGTAGAAAAAGGATCAAATGCAATTGATATCTGTCAAAGTAGCATGCTTCCTAGTCAATTCCACAAACTACAACACCATACCAGAAGTAACATACATCCTCTCAGATAGACAAAATATCAGAGATGAAATAGACAAGACTCCCACCACTGTAGAGTGGACACAGATGGTCCTGGATCTAGGCTTCCTAGGAGTAACACGCTCACCAACTAAATGTAACAGCTATTTTACAAAGCCCTTATTCCCAGATTGTGTCTATGGGCCAGTGTTCAGAGTAAGAGGGTTAGTCTTTCCTTATAATCAGTGGCATCGTAACATATAATTTTCCTGTAGGGCGATGTCTTAATGGAATGTTACTGATGTTAGCCAGGATGTAATAAGAAAATGTACACCCACCTGGGACAAAAATATTCCAGGGTATACCTGGGTATATAGCATTGTAAGTCCTCAGAGTGTCATGAAACTAACTTCTGTCGCCCATTGTTTCAGGGGAAATGAAACTGTTGACATAGGTCAGAATATTGGTTGCAAAGTAATGGTCTTCCATGCCCACATGCATGGTGGCACCTTCAGCCTTATGGATTTCTAATGGCAGTGTGGAGCGCTACTGTTTACCCAGTCACCACCTAACTGGGGAGGAATTTATTTCAAAGTAACTTTGCACACTCCAGTTTTAGTAATACCTGGAATAAACATATGCACTTTACATAAGCACCCCAAGAGCTGTCCAGTGACATTGCTACATCACAGCTGAAGGAAGAGAACTGCATAATACTATGGCACAAGGACCTGGAATTAACTCCCTCAAGAGTACTGCTTATTCAGTTACACTGAACTTGTCTTTGGGAGCATCTTGCCATTTGTCCAAGCTAAGGCAACAGCTTGTTAACTCCATATCACAAGGTGGGAACTCCTTTAGGTCATTAACACCTCAAATGAGGGCTTCAATGCCATAAAGGAAATACTGCGTGCCCTAAGGATAATGGTGCTGCAACACTGTTATGTACTGGACCTTCTGACCACCATGTAAGGGGCTGCTTGTAAAAAGATAGGTATTGCGTGCTGCACATTTATTCCAGCAAATTATGCAGAGAGTGGAACTTTGTCAGAGGCAATACAGACACTGCATAATTTACTAACTAAAATGATGGCATGAAGGAGGTGTCCCAGACAGTTGGTTCAGTGGTTAGTTCACTACCATCCTGGATTTTTGGATTGTTGCTAATGACTGTGATCTTATGTTGGAAAATGGGTTATTGGTAGGGCAGGTAGGTACCTACACCTAGCAACAAGCCACAAACCTCCACAAAAGTACAGTTAGGTCTCAGTAAATTAATCCCAGCTCTACCCTTGGTAGCTTGGCATCGAGCGTCAAGGCTTAACTTAGGAGACAAAGTGTAAAGCATTCAAATATCACAAAACAGTAATTAAATAAAACACAGGAAACAGTTTAAAAATCCAAAACCAATTTATAAAAATAGCTTATATTTTTATCTTTAAAATGACACAAAAACGATTAAAATCGGTTCAGGGGAACCGGAGATATGAATTTTTAAAGTATTATTATTTTCTAGCGCATAGAAACAAAAAGCGCCAATCGGGTCATCTGGTTGCACCAGGACCGGGACAAGGTCAAACTTTCAGGCCGACCGCGATGGAGCCCTGCTCGGATACAGGTCGCGGGAAGCCTCGGTTAAAAAGTTACCTTCTGACTTAGTCTTTATTTTGAAGTTTTTCTTCACCGGGACGAACCTGCCAGTTGGATCCGACCTCCTGGAGCCCTTGTCCGGATACGCGAAGTCGGTTTCCTCGGTGGTGATTTCTACCTTCGGACTTAGTCGTTTTTTCGAGATGAAAATCCTTCGTCCGGGGTAAACCTGGATCTTGATCCGACGTCCGTGGAGCCCTTCTCGGATACGATGGCTGGAAGGTCCCGGTCAACTTTTTACGTTCGGACTTAGTCTTTTTTTCTGATGTTTTTCTTGACCGGGACGAACCACGAAGTCAGGCCGGGTCGCGGTTGAGGCAAGCCGGCTAGAATTTCCGCGTCGAGTCGGTCACTTTATGGAGCTTTTTTCTAAAATTTCTCCAATCTTTTCCAAACTTCTGGGGCTTCACCCAGATGTTCTTTTAAGGTTCTTTTGGGGTCCACAGCTCACCCCAAGGGTCCAGAAGTTCTGTGATGGTCCTTGGGAAGTGCGGACTTCAACTCCCTGAGTGCACCTGGCGCAAACTCCTTTTTGGCCACTGGGCAGTGGCCAGCTGGTCACTTTTTCAGGAGTTGGTGCAGGGGACTCTGGTTAGCAATTTTTCACCTGTAGCAAACAGGGAGTCCCTCCTTGAACCAGTGGAAGCCAGGCAAAGTCCTTCTTGTGGTGAAGCCCAAGTGTGCAGCTGGTGCAGTCTTTCTGAGTGCAGGGTCCAGGTGCAGGCCAGGGGTCCAGCAGGGCAGTCCTTCTTCTCCTTGTAGTTCTTTCTTCTTGAAATTTGGTTGGGATCTGAGGCGTGGGTGCAGGTCTGCCAGTTTTATCCTTGCTCCTGGGTGAAAAGCAGGGGGGCCCTGGTCCTCCAATCAGGGACAGGGTCGTCCCCCTGTGATGACCACTTCCTGGGAAGTGTGGCAAAAATCCATCCCAGAAGGCAATAGTCTCTAAAAATCCAAAATGGATGAATCTGATTTTTGGAGGAGAGATCTGGCTGAGCCCACCCACTGGTGTGGCGAAAAATCATAAACACACCCCTCTCCTGCCCTCTCCTAATCTAATCAAGGGGGCACCTAGCTGTCTGGGGTTGCAGGATGTGGGGGTGTTGCTGGGTGCTCCAGATGTCCTCCTCTGCCTTTGAAGACCAGTTTGGCAGCCCTCCCCCTTCCTGCTTCCCCATCTGCTGAGGGGAGATTCTCTCCCCCAAGCACATTCCTTTGTGTAAAGCCAGGCCACTTCACACCTCATTAACGTGGCCTGGCAGAAGCTGCTGCAGGCTGGCCAATCAGAGCACAGCAGCAAAAACAATGCAGAGCTGAAATTGGCAACTTTTTAGGTAAAGTCTAAACTTTTTACCTGCACTAGTTATATTAAATCCAACAACTGGAAGTTGTGGGATTTATTATAACAATCAATTTGATACCAAATTCTTGGTATGTAACATTTAAGGAGACTTTAAAATTTAAAATAAAGTCTGCCCATTCTAGCCTATGAAGGCCATTTACTTCAATGAGGGAAAAACGAATTTGGCTGTTTTTACCTCACCAGGGCTTATAAATCTATTTTTATAAAGTCCCTGCTTATAGTTACATGGCACCCAGCCCTAGGGGCACATAGGGCACACCTTAGGGGTGACTTATATGTAAAAATAAGGTAGTTTAAAACTTTGGAAGTACCTTTAATTCCAAAGTCGAATTTGCATATAACTTTAATTTAAAAGCAGCCAGCAAGGCAGGCTTGCTTTTAAAATGACACTGGGCACCTCAGCAATGCACCTAGGTGTGCACCACCTATGCTGTGGTCCCTAAACCTACATGCCCTACCATATACTAGGGACTTATAGGTAGGTTAACTTAGCCAATTATAATTAGCCTAATTTGCATATCCATTTTACACAGAGCACTGGCCCTGGGACTGGTAAGCAGTACCCAGGGCACAGCCAAGAGTCAGTAACCACCAGTACCTATCCAGAAAGAGTGGGGGTGATCAGGCAAAAAAAAAAGGACTTTCCTACACTGCCCCCCCCCAGATGAAAGGTGATGGGTACTAACCTACACCCTGGTAGTCCTCATCAGCTAAGTGGAAAAACCTGGAAAGGCCATCTGCATTGGCATGAGCAGTCCCAGGTCTGTGCTCCACTGTGAAGTCCATCCCCTGTAGGGAAATGGACCACCTTAACAGTTTTGGGTTCTCCCCCCTCATCTGCATCAACCATCTGAGAGGTCTGTGGTCAGTTTGTACACGGAAGTGAGTGCCAAACAAGTAAGGCCTCAACTTCTTCAGGGACCAAACCACAGCAAAGGCCTCCCTCTCAATGGCACTCCATTTTTTCTCTCTGGGGAGTAGTCGCCTGCTGATGAAGGCAACTGGGTGATCATGGCCCTCTTCATTAACTTGTGCTAACACTGCCCCAATCCCTTCCTCTGAAGCATCTGTTTGCACTACAAATTCCTTGCTATAGTCAGGGGCCAGTAACACTGGTGCTGAACACATAGCCTGTTTTAGGGTGTCAAAAGCTTTCTGACACTCTGGGGTCCAAATGACCTTCTTGGGTTGTTTCTTGGAGGTAAGCTCAGTCAGAGGGGCCACTATGGTCCCAAAATTCTGAACAAACCTCCTGTAATACCCAGTCAGGCCAAGAAAGGCCCTGACCTGAGTCTGGGTTTTTGGAGCCTCCCAATCCAGGATAGTCTGGATCTTGGGCTGGAGAGGTTGTACATGGCCTCCACCAACAAGGTGGCCCAGGTACACAACAGAACTTTGCCCTATCTGGCACTTGCTTGCCTTGATAGTCAGGCCTGCTTGAAGCAGGGCCTGAAGCACTTCCTTCAGGTGGACCAGGTGGTCCCTCCAGGTGGAACTAAATACAGCTATATCATCCAGATAAGCTGCACTAAAAGATTCCAACCCAGATAGGACTCTATTCACCAACCGTTGGAAGGTGGCAGGAGCATTTTTCATCCCAAAGGGCATCACCTTGAACTGAAAGTGGCCCTCTGGTGTGGAAAATGCTGACCTCTCCTTAGCTCTTGGACTTAAGGCAATCTGCCAATATCCTGAGGTCAGATCAAATGTGCTCAGGAATTTGGCAGCCCCCAACCTGTCAATGAGCTCATCAGCTCTAGGTATGGGGTGAGCATCAGTCCTAGTGACTGCATTTAGATCTCTGTAGTCCACACAGAATCTTAATTCTTTCTTCCCACCTTGGGGACTAGCTTTGGGCACCAGTACCACTGGACTGGACCAAGGACTATCAGAGTGCTCAATTACCTTCAGATCCAACATCTTAGCCACTTCAGCTTTGATGTTGGCCTTGACCTGGTCAGACAGCCTGTACAGCTTGTTCTTGACAGGCAAGCTGTCACCAGTGTCAACATCATGGACACACCAATTGGTGAGTCCAGGGGTCAGGGAGAACAGACTAGCAAACTGTCCCAAGACTTGCTTACAGTCTTGTTGTTGCTGATCTGTCAGTTTGGGAGAGAGTACCACTCCCTCCACTGACCCATCTTTTTCCTTTGAGGACAGGAGGTCTGGCAGAGGTTCACCCTCCTCCTCCTTCCCTTCATCAGTGACCATCAGCATGGTCATGTCTGCCCTGTCCTGGTGGGGTTTCATCCTATTAACATGCAGGATCCTGTGAGGATTTCTGGGGGTGCCAAGGTCCACCAAGTAGGTGACCTCACCTTTTTTCTCTAGGATTGGATAGGGCCCAGTCCATTTGGCCTGTAGTGCCCTAGGAGCCATGGGCTCCAAAACCCACACCAGCTGTCCTGGGTGATACTCAGGCATGGTAGCCTTTTGATCATGCCAGAGCTTCATGAGCTCCTGACTGGCCTCCAGGTTTCTGCTTGCCTTCTTCATATACTCAGCCATGCGAGACCGCAGGCCTAGTACATAATCCAGCACATTCTCCTTGGCTTCCTTGAGAGGCTTTTCCCAAGACTCTCTCACCAAGCACAATGGGCCTCTTACAGGGTGCCCAAACAGTAACTCAAAGGGGCTGAATCCAACCCCCTTCTGTGGCACCTCCCTGTAGGCAAACAGCAGGCATGGGAGGAGGACATCCCATCTCCTCCTGAGTTTGTCAGACAAACCCATGATCATGCCCTTCAGGGTCTTATTGAATCTTTCCACCAGACCATTGGTCTGTGGATGGTAGGGTGTGCTGAACTTATAAGTAACACCACACTCCTCCCACATGGCTTTCAGATAGGCTGACATAAAGTTTGTGCCCCTATCTGAGACCACCTCCTTTGGGAATCCCACTCTGGTGAACACACCAAGTAGGGCCCTAGCCACTGTGGGTGCAGTGATTGTCCGGAGGGGTATTGCCTCAGGGTACCTGGTGGCATGGTCCACTACCACCACAATGTACCTGTTACCTGAAGCAGTTGGTGGGTCTAGGGGACCAACAATGTCAATCCCCACCCTCTCAAAGGGAGTCCCAACCACTGGCAGTGGAATTAAGGGAGCCTTTGGCTTGCCCCCTGTCTTGCCACTGGCTTGACAGGTGACACAGGAGCTGCAAAACTCCCTGACTTTTTCTGACATTTCAGGCCAAAAAAAATGGTTGACCAGCCTGTTCCAGGTCTTGGTCTGTCCCAAATGACCAGCTAAGGGGATATCATGGCTTAAGGTAAGGAGGAATTCTCTATACTTTTGGGGGAACCACTACTCTCCTAGTAGCCCCTTCTTTGAGGGTCCTAGCCTCAGTGTAGAGAACTCCATCCTCCCAATAAACCTTGTGGGTACCACTGGTATCCCCTTGTTCTTGCCTGGCAGCAGTCTGCCTCAGGCCCTCAAGAGTGGGACACTCTCTTTGTCCCTGGCACAAATCTTCTCTGGTGGGCCCACCTGCCCCTTGCAATTCTGCCAAGTCAGGCAGAGTTTGCAGGGAAGGTGTCCCTCCCTCAGAGTTCAGATCCTCCCCCTCAGGGTTGGATTCTTCCTGACCCTCTGTACTTGTTGGGGCTGGCAAGCCAGACCCAGTGCCCTTTCTCTTCTTCTTGGAGGCTTGGCCCATTGTTCCAGGGTCCAAGTGTCCAGCATTTCCCTGTTGTGCTGTCTGTGACCTGGTCACAGCACACACCCATTCAGGGAGATCCAGCATCTTTGCATGGACCCTTCTCTCCACTTCTGACCATTCAGATGCTTCAAGATCATTTCCCAGCAGACACTCTACTGTGAGGGCAGGAGCTACAGCTACTTTTTTAGGGCCAGTCACACCTCCCCATTCCAGACTCACCATAGCCATGGGATGGAGTTTGGTTCTGCTATCTGCATAAGTCACCTGGTGGAAGACACCAGGTAAGACCTGCTCTGGAGAAACCAGCTTTTCTGTGACCATTGTCACACTGGCTCCTGTATCTCTCAGAGCTTCCACTTCAGTCCCATTGACTTTAGGCCTCTGCCTATACCTCTGCATGATGGGAGGTAAGGTGGCCATAGTTGCAATGTCCACCCCACCCACGGATACTAAGGTGACTTCAGTGTACCCTGATTCCACCCCTGGGCCAACTTCCACCCCCAACCCTACACTAGCAATCCCCTGGGATTGCCCACCAGTGGGGGGCTTCTTGGTGCAGATAGCATCTCCTCTTTTATGTCCTGGCTGATAACAGTCAAAACACTTGCCGGCCTTAGCAAGCTCCTGAAACTTTCCTTCTTTAGCAGGATCAAAATTCTTTCCCTGATACCCTTTCCCTTTAAAAGTGAATTGGCTCGGGGCTCCCCCTCCCTGAGAAGTTTTTGGGGACTCTTGTGAGGACTCTTTGGGTTTTTTGTCATCTTTCCCCTGGTTCTTCCCCTGAGAAGAACCATGTCCTCCCTTTTTCTGATCACCCCCTGGGGGTCTCTGGTTAACTCTAGTTCTTAACCAGTCATCTGCTGCCTCCCCCAGCTCTCTGGGGTTGGTCAACCTAGAGTCTACAAGATACTGGCGGAGCCTCTCTTGGACACAATTAGTTAGAAGGTGCTCCCTCATAATCAAATTGTACAGCCCCTCAAAGGTACTTACCCTGTTGCCCTGTATCCAGCCCTCCAGTGCTTTTACTGAAATGTCCACAAAGTCCACCCAGGACTGGGTGCTTGTCTTTTGGGTGTCCCTAAACTTAAGCCTATACTGCTCTGGGGTTAGACCAAACTTTTTAGTCAAGCAATTCTTCATACTGGGGTATGAATCTGCATCCTCCCCACTCATGGTTAGGAGCCTATCCCTCCCAGAGTTGGGAACTAACTCCCAAAGGAGTGAACCCCAGTACTGAGGCTTGACTTTCCTCATCTGGAGGGCCCTCTCAAAGGCCCCCAGCCACTTATCGATGTCATCCCCCTCTACATAGGCAGGAACCACCCCTTTGGGTAATCTGGGGGCAAAACCCCCACCCAGGGACACCTCAGTTTCTTTCTCGCTGCTTCCATCTTTTTTTTCTTTGCTTGCCCACTTCTTTTTTTCTAGGGCAAGCTTATCTGCCTCCAAAGCTATGTAGGCTAGCTGGGCTTCCAGCTCTCTCTCCCTGATGGATGGGTTCTCTCCTCCTGAAAGGACCCTCTTCCTATCACTAGCTTTGGGTCTGCCCCTAGTGACTGTGTCCAGTGAGAACCGTTCCTCCTCTTCCTCACTTGGGGTCTGATGCCTTTCCTCCCCTGAGTGGTTAGAGTTAGCATCATCCTCTTTTGGTTCCTCCTCTGGAGCTTCCTCTGTCTCTACCTCTTGGGCCTCAGCCCATGCTGTCAGGGATTTAATCAGGATTTCCTTCCTGAGATTAGTGGTTGCAGGCAACCCCCTCTCAATACACAACCCCCTAAGCTGGACTACTGTCAGTGTGGGTAGGCTAGCCAGATCAAGCTCCATGGTTCCCTAGTTTTGTGTCAACAAAAACTTTTTGCAAAAATTGGAAACAAGAATTTAGAAAAATTACAAAAATTCAATAATTGAAATTAATCCAAATTAATTTTTTTAAAAAAAATTTTAAATTAAAAATTAAAAACAATTTTTGCACTAGGACAATTTAAAGGATTTTTAATTTGTTTTATCTAAAACTGTAACGTGATATTGAACACAAGTACAGGATCCCGTCGCTGCTTCCAATTATGTTGGAAAATGGGTTATTGGTAGGGCAGGTAGGTACCTACACCTAGCAACAAGCCACAAACCTCCACAAAAGTACAGTTAGGTCTCAGTAAATTAATCCCAGCTCTACCCTTGGTAGCTTGGCATCGAGCGTCAAGGCTTAACTTAGGAGACAAAGTGTAAAGCATTCAAATATCACAAAACAGTAATTAAATAAAACACAGGAAACAGTTTAAAAATCCAAAACCAATTTATAAAAATAGCTTATATTTTTATCTTTAAAATGACACAAAAACGATTAAAATCGGTTCAGGGGAACCGGAGATATGAATTTTTAAAGTATTATTATTTTCTAGCGCATAGAAACAAAAAGCGCCAATCGGGTCATCTGGTTGCACCAGGACCGGGACAAGGTCAAACTTTCAGGCCGACCGCGATGGAGCCCTGCTCGGATACAGGTCGCGGGAAGCCTCGGTTAAAAAGTTACCTTCTGACTTAGTCTTTATTTTGAAGTTTTTCTTCACCGGGACGAACCTGCCAGTTGGATCCGACCTCCTGGAGCCCTTGTCCGGATACGCGAAGTCGGTTTCCTCGGTGGTGATTTCTACCTTCGGACTTAGTCGTTTTTTCGAGATGAAAATCCTTCGTCCGGGGTAAACCTGGATCTTGATCCGACGTCCGTGGAGCCCTTCTCGGATACGATGGCTGGAAGGTCCCGGTCAACTTTTTACGTTCGGACTTAGTCTTTTTTTCTGATGTTTTTCTTGACCGGGACGAACCACGAAGTCAGGCCGGGTCGCGGTTGAGGCAAGCCGGCTAGAATTTCCGCGTCGAGTCGGTCACTTTATGGAGCTTTTTTCTAAAATTTCTCCAATCTTTTCCAAACTTCTGGGGCTTCACCCAGATGTTCTTTTAAGGTTCTTTTGGGGTCCACAGCTCACCCCAAGGGTCCAGAAGTTCTGTGATGGTCCTTGGGAAGTGCGGACTTCAACTCCCAGAGTGCACCTGGCGCAAACTCCTTTTTGGCCACTGGGCAGTGGCCAGCTGGTCACTTTTTCAGGAGTTGGTGCAGGGGACTCTGGTTAGCAATTTTTCACCTGTAGCAAACAGGGAGTCCCTCCTTGAACCAGTGGAAGCCAGGCAAAGTCCTTCTTGTGGTGAAGCCCAAGTGTGCAGCTGGTGCAGTCTTTCTGAGTGCAGGGTCCAGGTGCAGGCCAGGGGTCCAGCAGGGCAGTCCTTCTTCTCCTTGTAGTTCTTTCTTCTTGAAATTTGGTTGGGATCTGAGGCGTGGGTGCAGGTCTGCCAGTTTTATCCTTGCTCCTGGGTGAAAAGCAGGGGGGCCCTGGTCCTCCAATCAGGGACAGGGTCGTCCCCCTGTGATGACCACTTCCTGGGAAGTGTGGCAAAAATCCATCCCAGAAGGCAATAGTCTCTAAAAATCCAAAATGGATGAATCTGATTTTAGGAGGAGAGATCTGGCTGAGCCCACCCACTGGTGTGGCGAAAAATCATAAACACACCCCTCTCCTGCCCTCTCCTAATCTAATCAAGGGGGCACCTAGCTGTCTGGGGTTGCAGGATGTGGGGGTGTTGCTGGGTGCTCCAGATGTCCTCCTCTGCCTTTGAAGACCAGTTTGGCAGCCCTCCCCCTTCCTGCTTCCCCATCTGCTGAGGGGAGATTCTCTCCCCCAAGCACATTCCTTTGTGTAAAGCCAGGCCACTTCACACCTCATTAAAGTGGCCTGGCAGAAGCTGCTGCAGGCTGGCCAATCAGAGCACAGCAGCAAAAACAATGCAGAGCTGAAATTGGCAACTTTTTAGGTAAAGTCTAAACTTTTTACCTGCACTAGTTATATTAAATCCAACAACTGGAAGTTGTGGGATTTATTATAACAATCAATTTGATACCAAATTCTTGGTATGTAACATTTAAGGAGACTTTAAAATTTAAAATAAAGTCTGCCCATTCTAGCCTATGAAGGCCATTTACTTCAATGAGGGAAAAACGAATTTGGCTGTTTTTACCTCACCAGGGCTTATAAATCTATTTTTATAAAGTCCCTGCTTATAGTTACATGGCACCCAGCCCTAGGGGCACATAGGGCACACCTTAGGGGTGACTTATATGTAAAAATAAGGTAGTTTAAAACTTTGGAAGTACCTTTAATTCCAAAGTCGAATTTGCATATAACTTTAATTTAAAAGCAGCCAGCAAGGCAGGCTTGCTTTTAAAATGACACTGGGCACCTCAGCAATGCACCTAGGTGTGCACCACCTATGCTGTGGTCCCTAAACCAACATGCCCTACCATATACTAGGGACTTATAGGTAGGTTAACTTAGCCAATTATAATTAGCCTAATTTGCATATCCATTTTACACAGAGCACTGGCCCTGGGACTGGTAAGCAGTACCCAGGGCACAGCCAAGAGTCAGTAACCACCAGTACCTATCCAGAAAGAGTGGGGGTGATCAGGCAAAAAAAAAAGGACTTTCCTACATCTTACTACTAAGATACTGTGTAATGTGGGCAATACTAGCATGTGTAAGGAGAATAGGCACTAGGGTGGCAGGGGTATCTTTAATCAGGACACCAACACAAGTAGGGGGTTTCCCAAGGCAAAATTGTATCACTTGGTACCAAAGGCAGACCATGCTTCAGGTAAGGTAGTTGAAATATCAACTAGAGAGGGGAATATTGTAGGAAATGTAAAAAATAAGTGCACAACTGTAAATATGAAATGTGAAAATATGCAACATCAAGCACAAGCAGAAACTACTCTGCGGTTTACAATCAAAAACCAGTTTAGGCCTAACCCCCACACAGACACGCGCAAAGTGAAAGGTTAATTCAAGGATGTGGTGGAATAAGGACCATAAAGGGTCATCTGTTAAAGGCCAACTCATGCCTAACTAACCTGCGAGCATTTACAACATCAACACTCGAGTCTCTAGCACACTCTCCATGCCTGCAAACAGACTGCAGACTGATAGACAATGGGTACATAATTGAATTAGCCCAAAGCACACGTACCTAGCTTACAATGGGTGCAGGAAAGAAACTGAATTCCGAACACTCAGAAGTCCCGGACACACAATGCTGTCAGCACACAGTTCAAGTAAATACCATTTACAAAAGAGCACACACACATTCAAAGGTCAAAGAATGCTTGATGAGAAGGTATAATAATGAGTAAGTAATGACTTAGCCTAGGAACCCAGGGTTAGGGCATCACAAGTTTTTATCTTGAGAGCATTTTCATTCACCATGTAACAAAGCAGAGGCAAAAACATCTTGCAAGGTATTGGAAGGAAAATGGAAGCAGACCTCCAAAAAAATACAGATGCATTATTTGGAGACAAGTGTTAGAGAGAGGAAGAAACTCTATAATACAAAATAGTCACAGATGGAAATAGTTATTAAAAAATACATGGAAAACCAGTGGAAACATTAAAGCCAGTTTCAGTAAAACATATTGACAAAGTTCTCCTAATGATGGTTGAAAGGCAATGCCACAGCCAGGATGGATTGTTCCGCACTATATAACGTTAGACCGAAAAAACGTACAGAAACTGAAAATGTTTCTGAAAGAATACACAGTAGCTGGTGCCAAGCACAAAATTCAAATTATTTTTCCATTCGGTTTAGCAAATGCAAGCTACACTCCTTGCTAATCTCTCCTAACTAAGATTGGGGAAAGGGGTGAGGACGCTTCCACTGCTAATAATTATTTACAAAGAGAACGCGTGGTTTGTCTCAGCTTTCCTTTACTATAGAGTACTCTAACTCTGTTTCATTTGGTGCTAATAACAATATCCTTTTTATTGTGCATCCTAGTTATTAGAAGAGTTGCCCTTCACTGGCAGCAAATTGACCCGCTTAGCACGTATTCGAACACAATAATGGGAAGTCTTTATGTTGTTGCACGAACACCAACACCAACTAATTCGTAGTTTGTGAAAAATGCAGCACGTCTTAAAAAATTATGTTGAGAAGGCAGGTCAATGGTAGAAACGACCTTTATATTGTTTCATAAGCGGTGACGCAGTGAAGAATTGAACTTTAGTCAAATTATTCTGAGGTAGTTGTTCGCAAAGAATGATATCGGTTTCTATTACCAACCAATGAAGTGTTAATCAGAGCAGGCAAACTTGCTTCCATCTGATATATAATCAGAAAATTAGATACACTCATTACATTAATCTAATTACTGCGCATCATTAAGGAAGTGTTGTGGAGTTAACAAATAGAGGGAACACCGCTTGTGATTTCAAGAGTATGCATTTTAATAACAAGAAGGCAATCTGGAATTGTACTCGCTATCTGATATTGTTGCACGGTATTATTTAATCACATTTTTAATTTTAGCTAGAACAAGTGAAATTCAACACACCTCTTTATTTAATAAATGGCTTGTGAGGAGTCTCCCATAAATCCTTGCCCTGCAGAATGTGCCATGCACACAGAGCAGCGTAAGCAATCCCTAAGGAGGAAGAGAATTTTTGAGAGGTGCGGGGTGCAGAGAGGGGTACACTTTGAGCCACATATAAAGCCAGAGAAAGAACGATAGATAGATAGATAGATAGATAGATAGATAGATAGATAGATAGATAGATACTTTGTATGCGGATGTGCATATACCTATATACGTATATAAAGATATATATACACATAAGTCCAAATTCAGAATTCAATATTTTAAGGAAGCAACACTGCTTTGGAATAAAAGGTAGTTGGCTAAACAGGGCCAGCTTTAGCTCTGGTAGCCCTAGGTGAAACAATCTTGTTTGGCGCCCCCCCCCCAATGACCTCCTCCTCGAATTCCCTCACTACCACCAGGCATAAGTGCCCTTCATCCCTTCAAAGCCCCTCTGGCACAGACATTTCATCTGTTTTGAAGCACCAATAAAGGCTGGATTTAATAATACACTCATCTATTCACATGAAACACAGATCTGTTCTTTGCAGCAGGCATATTAACTCTCCCTTTGCTTCTTTTGGGTGACTCAAAGTTGCCACTATACACATCTCCATCTCTCTCTAGCAAGAACATTAATCACAATAGTTACCTTGCAATTGTTCTTGCTGCCTGAAAGGTGGCTTCACAAGGAACTCTGCAGCAGGTGCTTTTAAATCGTAAATTATTGCTAAACACAGCGCCCCTCCTGGGGTCAGTGCCTACCCTGCCCACCGTTAGAGGTCAGCACATCCTGCAGCCCTGCCAGTGCCACTGCCCTAAAGCCAGCGCTGCGATAAAGTGCCACCCGGCACATTCAGCAGCTGTGGTGGTGAGGCACGGAGGAGGGGATCGGGGCACTACAAACAGAGCTTGGTCACGAGCTCTATCCTGCCGACCTCTAGAGACGCCTCTGTATAGCAATACAGAGATTAGCCACAAAATCATCCGCGCCATCAGGCTCGATTTCCACCTCCCAGATCATTAACAACGCCAAAGCAGTCGGCAGCATCGGATAAAGCTATAAACACAATGAAAACACAGGCTTAATAATAAATGCTATTATTCACTTATTGGATTGATTCGTGTTTGTCCTTTTACTTCATGCACACACATCACAATGATATGGTTGTATTTCTCCATGCTATTCACCGTACTCTGACGTATTATTTTCTCCTCCAGCATCACAACCGTTCTGTTATGTTACACTATCTGGTAGTTAGGTCTCACCACCTGGATGTTACAGCTGCTACAAACACAAATGAGTAAAGCCACCTCCTTTCTCCCCTCATTTCCTGTAACTGGAACCCATAATGCACAATTTTCTTATCCTGCATGCAAACACTATCTATTTATGTGTTCGTTTTATTGATTTGCTAATTTGTTTATTTATTTATTTGTGTATTTATTCATGTACGTTTTTTATATAATTCAAACTCCGCACCAGAGGACTTTGCATAATACCTATTAGTCTAGACACGCACAGTTCTTCCATCTATATCGCAGACCGCATAATCACCTCCTTTACACAAAGTAGCAAACAAGGGAAGTGATACACTAGTGTCAAAAGCAAAAAGTCAGGTGCCTATACTAAGTACATAAAACAGAAGCGAACAATGAACATCATGGAAAGTCTCACCCTTCCTTTGAGGAAGACTGAAGAATGAGCTCTGTTTTACAGCTCTTACAGTCCTACAGCAGATGGAGGCCTGCTTGCTTCGGCTGCTGGTCCGAGCCTGCTTGTTACAGATTAGCCGGGCATAGACATATTGACACAAGGTGAAGATTTCACCATACTCCTTTCTTAACTGAGGCTGCTCCTTATTTTTCACACTCTTCTATCTTTGAGAAACGACAATTAACCTCACAATTCCATCTCAGGATTTTATCTTTATACTCACCAAAGCCAATATTCAAAATTTGGGTAATCAGCAAATCGATTTTGCACATCTTTGTTTGTGATTCAATATACTGAATCGCCAATAAAATGCGTTATTGTGTCTAAAATTGAAAAAATAGCACAAAAAAGAAATTTCATGTACAATATACCACCAATTTTAGGGGATTGGGAAATTTTCTGTTGCGTAATTACGCGAAATAATGGCAAATTGCTAATTGTGTGAAAACAAAATCTGCCTGGCATGCAATATTCGAGCGTAACAGCGTTTTCTTGTTCAGCTGCAATTTACTGCCACATGCATTTTCACTGTAAATGTTTACAGCAAATGGAGCGGACTAACACGAAGTTGTGTAATTTTAGAAATTTTACATGACAAGCATAATATGCATTCACAAAATGATGTAAATTACACCAGCATAATTTAAATTTCACCCAGGCTTAATTAATTGGAAGCAGGTGGTAGCCAGGTCCAAAATGTCAAAGGGATGAAAAAAAACATTTCAAATTTTCAGAATAGAAGTTCTCTACCCTCTTGTAAGGCGAATGTGTATCCTGACAACACAACTGAGGGCATATAGGTGAAAGTAAAGGATGTTTAGAGTGTGCATAACTTTATTTGAACAGAGGGGGGAGATTTACCAAATACAGGTTATGTAGGCCAGTCTACTTGGACTTAGTAGACAAACTTGAGCCCATCCTAGGGAGACAAACTCACAGAAAACATGACATAGTGGCTCCCACAGAGGTCCATTGTTCACTCTAATCCATCGCTTTATTGCCCACAACGCCAACCCAGTTTGGACCCAGCCATATGCAAATCTGACTTGATCGTGCTCTCTATGGGGCAGCCCAGTCTGAACTGCTAAGCCAGGTCCTTTCTGGACCAGGAACAAGCACCCTGGGCCTGGTTTCGAGGTATCATCCTTCATCAGCCAGGCTAGCTTGAATACAGTGGTGCAGTCAGCATAGGACCCATGTCTGGGCATACCCTTCCCACTTAGGGTGATGTTGTACCTGGCTTTTTGACAGGGTCATCCCCAAACTTTTTGCCTCCTTCCTCCTATTTTTTCTGACCTGTTGTTGTTGGCTTTTGACCTCTGGGCACTTTACCACTGCTAACCAGTGCTAAAGTGCATATATTCTCTGTGTAAATTGTACTATTGATTGGTTTATCCATGATTGGCTATTTAATTTACTTGTAAGTCCCTAGTAGAGTGCACTACATGTGCCTAGGGCAGGTAGATTAAACGCTACTAGTGGGCCTGCAGCACTGGTTGTGCCACCCACTTCAGTAGCCCCTTAACCTTGTCTCAGGCCTGCCATTGCAAGGCCTGTGTGTGCAGTTTCACTGCCACTTCGACTTGGCATTTAAAAGTACTTGCCAAGCCTAGAACTCCCCTTTTTCTACATATAAGTCACCCCTAATGTGTGCCCTAGGTAACCCCTAGAGCAGGGTGCTGTGTGGCTAAAAGGCAGGACATGTACCTGTGTAGTTATATGTCCTGGTAGTGTAAAACTCCTAAATTCGTTTTTACACTACTGTGAGGCCTGCTCCCTTCATAGGCTAACATTGGGGCTGCCCTCATACATTGTTGAAGTGGCAGCTGCTGATCTGAAAGCAGCCGGAAGGTCATATTTAGCATGGCCAGAATGGTAATACAAAATCCTGCTGACTGGTGAAGTCAGATTTAATATTACTATTCTAGAAATGCCACTTTTAGAAAGTGAGCATTTCTTTGCACTTAAATCTTTCTGTGCCCTTCAATCCACATCTGGCTAGGTTTAGTTGACAGCTCCTTGTGCATTCACTCAGACACACCCCAAACACAGGGTACTCAGCCTCACTTCCATACATCTGCATTTTGAATGGGTCTTCCTGGGCTGGGAGGGTGGAGGGCCTGCCCTCACACAAAGGACTGCCACACCCCCTACTGGGACTCTGGCAGACAGGATTGAACTGAAAGGGGGCTTGGTGCATCTCTTAGACACTCTTTGAAGTCACCCCCACTTCAAAGGTACAACTTAGTATAAAACAGGACCTGTGCCCTACCTCATCAGACACTTGCTGGAGAAGAAACCTGAACCAGAAACTACATCCTGCCAAGAAGAACTGCCTGGCTGCTCAAAGGACTCACCTGTCTGCTTTTCTACAAATGACTGCTGCCTTACTGTTGGCCTGCTGCCTTGCTGAACTCTTGTCTGGCTGTAAAAGTGCTAAGGGCTTGGATAGAGCTTGCCTCCTGTTCCCTGAAGTCTCAGGACCAAAAAGACTTCTCTTTTTCACTTGGACGCTTCGTGCGCTGAAATTTTCGATGCACAGCTTGTTCCGCGGCGAGAAAAACGCCGCACACCGACGCTGATCAATTTGACGCCTTTGGGACGACCGAAACTTTGACGCACTGCCTCGCAAGGACAACGCCGCCCGACTTCCAAGGAGAAATCGACGCAACGCCTGCTGTGAGAGTGAAATTTCGACACCCAGCCCTGCGGAATGACGCGCAGCCGGAAAACAGGCAGGAGAATCCACGCACAGACCCGGGACATCTGGTAATCCCCGCGATCCATAGAAAGAGACTGTCCGCGCTCTGGAAAACGACGCACGACTTCCCAACGTGAAAAATAACGACGCAAGTCCGTGTGTGCTGGGGAGAAATCGACACACACACCATTTTTCCACGTATCTCTTCTTCTGCGGCCCTTTGCGGAGATTTTCCACCAGAAACCAGGTACTTTGTGCTTGAAAGAGACTTTGTTTACTTTTTAAAGACTTAAGACACTTTATATCACTTTTCAGTGATATCTTTACAAATTCATATTGCATCTTTAATCGTTTTGACCTGCAAATACCCAGATAAATATTATATATTTTTCTAAACACTGTGTGGTGTATTTTTGTGGTGTTATATTATGGTATTGTATGATTTATTGCACAAATGCTTTACACATTGCCTTCTAAGTTAAGCCTGACTGCTGGTGCCAAGCTACCAGAGGGTGGGCACAGGCTCATTTTTGATTGTGTGTGACTTACCCTGACTAGAGTGAGGGTTCTTGCTTGGACAGAGGGTAACCTGACTGCCAACCAAAAACCCCATTTCTAACAGATGACAAAAGCAAAAAGAACAGATGATGATTGTAATGCTAACCAATCCAAACATTCACCCCCAATTACAAAGATCTTTACTTAATCCATCCTTTTGTTTGCGCATCACAACACCCCACTCTATACCCAGCTATATCAAATCAGTCTTGACTTTGTTCCCCATGGGAACAGTCCAGCCAGAACTGACAAGCCAGGTCCTCCCCGGACTGGAAACAAGCATATTGGGACTGATTTTGGGGTATCAACCCTCATCCGCCAGGCTAGCTTGAATAGAGTGGAGCAGTTAGCCGGAGACACCCGTCTGGGCAGACTCTTCCCATCTAGGGTAAAAAAAACAAAAAAAAACTCAGTCACAAAATCTGGGTTTAATCAGTAGCTTTTTTGCCCACCACTCCACCCCATTTCAGACCCAGCAACTGTTGTCAATGTTTCATTCCACTTGCAGATATGGCCTGAGATTGTTAATTGGGCCCCAGTTCATGTACGGAGAATACTGGTTGACGTGTGACAGCAGGCCAGTTTAACATTGTACCCAACCCTCCTGGCCTGGCTTTACCTTTCCATCATCCTTGGCAGGGCAGCATACCCCCATGCAAAGGTTGTTGGTGTAGTGTAGTGCCCCAGGTTTCCTCTGAACGGGCCATGCCCCCGTGCCGTGCCCCTTTACCCATGCCATACCCTGAATATCATGACTTACATGCATTGTGTAGAAGGTATGTCCCCCCCCGGTTGCAGTTAACAATTAGGCATTTTAGTTCCCCATGCGACTTACCCTGCAAGTGTGTTGTCTCCTGGTAGTCTGCGCTGTCCTGTCCTTGAATCCCTGTGACGATCTCCTCAGGGATGACGGCTGCCACCATCTCCTCCATGTGGTCCAGGGCCCCCTGCGGTGCTGGACTTCCCACCTCCAGTCTGCAGTGCTGCCTTCCTGTTCCTGGCCATCTTTTCGTTGGTCCTGCGCTTGCAGTAATGCCAGCGTTTCTTGCACTCGATGCCTTACTTCGGCCACACTGTTGATCTTGTCAACAATTTGTTGCCATATTGCCTC
Organism: Pleurodeles waltl; assembly: GCF_031143425.1. Classification (NCBI taxonomy): domain Eukaryota; kingdom Metazoa; phylum Chordata; class Amphibia; order Caudata; family Salamandridae; genus Pleurodeles; species Pleurodeles waltl. Next base: position 236,286,075 of record NC_090436.1, read on the forward strand.
TCTCCTACTAATTGGCAACTTTGAGGTGACAAACAGTTGGTGCTGGTGTTCCGTCACCTCTTTCATCAGAATTTCCTCCTCCTCTGCACTGAAGCAACACTTTCTTTTCTTTGCAGTGTTTGTGGTGCTTTTTGACGCAATTGCATCAAAAAACGGTGCGTATCTGGTTTGCGACATCATAAACCGGCTCACAGTCATTTTCGCTACGTTAACGTCATTTTCCTGTACGACATGACGCAGTGGTTTGAGTAAAAAAAAATGACTCACACCTGTGGTTTGCGCCGCCGTGCGTCAAAGTATAAATTTGACGCCCACACGGCGCAGATAAATGGCGTTACCCGGCAGTAATATTTTTGACGCAAAACTGCATCTGCGCAGTTTTGCGTCAAAAAGTATAAATATGGGCCTTGATGTCAAATGCTGTGAGTCAGTTAATGCTCTTCTGATCATCCTTGTAAATTCTCATAGCTGATGCATTCTAATTTGATAAGAAAAAGACCATATATAATACAAATGGAGAGGTACAAAATACAACATTCACAGGAGCAGATTTAAATAGTGGTATCATCTAATTTACTAGAGCCTTTCAGCATTGAAGAATATAATTACGTCCCCTAACCCCCGTGGTTTACTACATAAATGTGCAAGGAAAAGAAAATTATGCAGCAGGAAAAAGGAAATATGTCGTAAGGACAAATTAATAATTTTGCACCCCAGAGAAGCACAGGAGCTTCATTTTAATAAAAATGCCCTTTCTAATGTCCATAATTAAACAGACTGTGAAAAAAAACATGATCCACACAGCAGGAAAGACGCTCACAGGTAATCACCCACTATAATTTACGCGCACCTTACATATTTGAGTATCCCAGTTTCTAAAACGTGTCTTTAGTTGTTGGTTTGCTCCGTTTTTAAGGCTTATGGAAGCACCTCGCCCATTATGGAACATCATCCAAGTATAGTATCTCCATTTACATTATATATGTGCTTTACTAGGAATCACTTTGAGATTAAAAATATTGGACCTTAAAATGAATTGCAACATGTTTGTGGTTTGTCTAAGTCTGAGTGCGCTTGTATGTGTTTTGGTATTTTGAGAACAGTTTGGGGGAGATAAAAATGATTTTTTTTGTGAAGGCTGTAGTAAAACGGTCACGAAAAAGAAGAAACTGTTCCATCCATTATTTGTTATTTAATTATTTGACGTTTTTCTTTTCTGATGAAGGCAAAGGCAATTTGCCTATTCCATTAAATGGGATGTTAGCACTATCAGGGCATAGTTGTCATTTTTTTTATCTGGATCTAAAATATGACAAATGCCTGCTTGCATTTTCAGGCAAGTGGTGTGCCTCAGATACAAACTCAATTTACTGTGAAAATCAGTCAACTGTGCAGCATAATGAAGGTTATTGTATTTATCTAGTGCTTACTACCCCTGAAGAGGTGTCGAAGCGCTTTTCGCAGAGTAGCATGCTACTCCGAAACCCAAGAAGAATTAGTGGTGGATTAGTATAGGGAAAGATGAGTTCAGTTTTAGTATTTTTATAAGTTAATTTGAGCAGAGGATCTGTGAGTTTGTTGGTAGGATTGACTAGAGTAATGGAGGGATATAGGAGGGAAGAATCCAGAAGTGTTAATTTGGAGTTTACATAAATAGGATGATGCTTGGGATGAGTAAAGGAGAGATGGAGGAAGGAAGAGGCCGTGGAAATGGTTAGGGAGATCATAGTAGCAGGAGGGGTTTTGGATGAGTCAAGGTGATATAAATGAGGGAGAACTTATTAGGGTTGTTTGGGAGTTCATGATAGTAAAGTGAGGTTTGGGTGAGCTAGATGTGGAAGAGGAGGGAAGAGCTTAGGCAAGGTTATTTTGTAGATGAAAGTTGTAGAATGGGTTTGGGATAAGTCAGAGTGGGGATGGAGGATAGATTGATAGAGACATGATATGTGGTGATGGGTAGACACAGTAAAGCTTACAAGAGAGTACATTTATATTATGTTTATTTATAATTGTATTTATATATATATATATATATATATATATATATATATATATATATATATATATACTTTTTTAATCATGATTTTATTTTTCTTTAATTTATTTGTGCATTATTATTATTATTATTTATTTAATTTAGTTTTTTCCCTTAGTTTACTTATTTATCATTTGAGTTTTATTTATAGATTTTATTGTATTTATACACACATATACACCTATATATATATATATATATATATATATATATATATATATTCACATACATATAAATATTTAATTGTGAGTAAATATACATTTGGTAAACAGGTTTAAAAAGTATGTGTGCAATGTATTGTTATGGCATAGTAGCGATGCATATTTCCTAAAGAACTATACACATACTGCGATTAAAAATATTTATCATCACAGTCCACTGCTGTTTGAGTATGGTGATTATGAAGGAAAGAGCCAACTCTTGAGTTGTCTTCTAAAGACAAGATAGTTATCCGTGGATCTTATCTTTAAGGGTAATGAATTCCATAGTTTGGCTGCTTGAACGGAGAAGAAGGTACCACCTATAGTCTTTTTCTTGTATGGTGGTGTTCTAAGGTGGGGTGCCAATCTTGAGCTGAGGTTTTTTTGTTGAATGTATTTGGTTATTTTGTTTATGATAAAAAGTGGTCTTCTTCCATGTACAGCTTTGTGGGTGACACAAAGAAAATTGAAGGTGGATTTTCTGGCAACAGGGAACCAGTGTAGTGTTCTCAAGGCAGGGGAGATGTGGGTTTGTTGCTTTACATGTAATAGTAGCCTGGCAGTGGAGTTGTAATTTTTTTCATGATACATAGAGATGATCCATGGATGAGGCCATTGGCATAATCCAGTTTGGATAGTACAAGAGAGATAGTAGCCTGCACCTTGTGTGGAAATCCGAGGTGGGAAAAGATGCATCTCAGGGTCTTCAAGGTGATGAAGCATGTTTGTGCTAATTTGTCCACTTGGGCATTCATAGTTAATTTAGAGTCCATGGTAATTCCGAGGTTTTTAACTTCCTTGGATAATTGAGGAGGTGGTCTGAGATTTTCAGGCCAGGCGCACAGTGGGTCATACTTTTTCCAGTCACCACCTATGAGTATTTCCGTTTTGGAGGCATTTAGTTTGAGATGGCTCCTAGTCATCCACTGATCAACAGCTCTGAGGCAACTGAAGATTTGTGAGTTTTCAATGTCTTTTGGGCCATTCCAGTTTAAGTAGTATTTGTGTGTCATCTGCATAGTTGAAGTAGGTGAGTTGAAAATCATTGATCAGTTCTGCTAATGATATCATGTGGATGCAGAAAAGCAAAAGTGAGATGATTGATCATTGGGGGCCCCTACTTTTGTGAGATAGGGTTTGGGTGAGAAGGGGAGAACAAATAATATTAGTTCTGTTTTGAAGGTAGGATGTAATCCAGTCGAGAGTGGTCCCTTCTATGCAGGCTTTGTGGAGTCTTTGAATTAGTGTGTCATGTTCAACCGTATCAAAGACAGCAGAGAGGTCCAAGAGAAGTAGTGCAGCAATTCCATTGTGGTTGACTGTGTATTTAAGATCATCCCAGATTGCTAGGAGTGCAGATTCAGTGCCTCTTCCTGGGCAGAATCCAGTTTGGCAGTCTGAAAGAATGGAATTGTCTTCAATGAATTGTGACTTCTGGACGAATGCTACTCTTTCTATCAGTTTGCACAGGAAAGGTCCATTTGTGATTGGTCTGTAGTTATTGGGGTCCTGGTTTGTTTTCTTTAATAACCGACGTATGTATGCCTTTTTCAGGAATTCAGGAAAAGTTCCTGGAGTTAACGAGTTGTTGATGATTCTTCTTACAGGTGTGGCAGCAGAAGTAGATAAAAGAATGTTCTTGAAGATGTGTTATGGACAAGGGTCAAAAGGGCAACCAGAAGGCCTGTTTTCTTTGACCAAATCTATAAATTCACCTTGTGAAATTTGTTTGAAGGACTGTAGAGGCTGGGTTGGTTTATTCTTAGAAGTGATTTTAGGAAAGAGATTGGCACTGATGTTTTTCTTCTGCTTTAAATAGGAGTCCAATGTGTCTGCCTTGGTTGTGTGATGAGTTGCCAGGTCGTTTGTGAAATCTTGAGTAGTGGGATGACTTCCTTCCATGCATTTAGGTTTTTGAAATTCATTGAGATTTTTATAAAATTTGTTGGTTACAGATTTAGCATTTTGTATTCTGTCTGAGTAGTAGCTTTTTTAGCTTTTTTGATTGATGATTTGTATATTCTGTTACATTTGTGTAGCTGCAGTTTATCTTGAAAGTTGTTTGTTTTGAGCCAGGTCCGCTGCAACATTCTGATTTGTTGCTTTATCTTTTAAGTTCTGTGTTTCTCCCTGGTGATGGTTTTCTTTTGTCCTATTTAGTTTTTCTGAGTGGTATAAGGATATCAAAACCTTCCTGTTGCCGCTCATAAAGTTTTGGAATAGAATTAATTGTTCCTAGATCTGAGTTAACTGTTAGTTGTGTTTCTAACTCATCAAAGTTGAGTTTGCTCCTTGGTCGATAGGCGCATGTATGTAAGTAGTTGTGGGGTGTGTTGATTTGTGGTGTTTTATGTTGGAAAGTTATCAAAAGGTGGTCTGACTATGTAATTGGTGTGATGCTATGAACGGTAACTAGTTCACGCTTAGCAAAAATTAGATCTAGGATGTGTCCCGCTATGTGTGTGGGATTGTGTACAATCTGATGTAGGTTCAATGCAACTAGGCCAGTGGTGATAACTTTTGTATGAGGCATATTGGGTTTGACAAACCAAATGTTTAGGTCCCCAAAAATGCATAGGTCTGAGTATAATGTAATAAGGTTTGAAACTATGGTGGTCATTACAACCCTGGCGGACGGTGTTAAAGCGGCGGTAAGACCGCCAACAGGCTGGCGGTAAAAAATTTGCAATTACGACCGTGGCGGAAAGCGGCAACAAAGACAGCCACTTTAACACTCAGACCGCCACGGCGGTACAAACAAACAGCGCGGCGGTCACCGCCAAAAGACAGGCGGAGGACAAAGTACCGCCCACACTATTATGACAGGCCAATCCGCCACCTTTTCCGGGGCGGATTCACCGTGGATAAAAACACAGCGGAAATAGGAATTTCGAAGGGAAAACGCTCACCTCTACACACCCCACAAGGAACAAGGACACCATGGAACCGGAACTCCAAATTCTACCTGCGATAGTCTTCCTGCTCCTCTACCAGGAACACGAATGCCGGCGGCGAAGACAACGGTGAGTACTACACCTACGACACAGGGGAGGGGGGAGGCAAAAAACAGGGACACAGACACGCAACACCCCCATCCTCACCCACTACAACACACACACTAATACATGTTGATAAATTACAGTTACACCCCCCAAACCCCCCGGAACAATGCAAAGACAAAAGGAAATGATTGTAACAATTGTAATCTATTAAAATCCAGTACTCCAAAATATATATACACTATAAACAAATATATACACTAATAATACAAGTCCAGGTATTGCACCATTTATAGTCCGTGGACCACTGGGCCCAAAATGCATGGGCGCGGCCCACACTCGATACCCAATCAAAACAGAGAGAACACTGCAGGGGCATCAGATAGAAATACAACAGGCACCTCAGGGGGAAGGGAAGGGGGGGCACCTCAGCCGGATGAGTGCACGACGGCAGATCCACGAGGGGGCTCAATGCCCACTGTTCAATCCTGGGGAGTGCAAAGCCACAGTCTCTCAAGTCTCTACAGTGGGTCGTTTGCCCATTGCCATATCCTGGGGAGTGCAAAGCCACAGTCTCTCAAGTCTCTACAGTGGGTGGTTTGCCCACTGCCATATCCTGGGGAGTGCAAAGCCACAGTCTCTCAAGTCTCTACAGTGGGTGGTTTGCCCACTGCTATATCCTAGGGAGTGCAAAGCCACAGTCTCTCAAGGCTCTACAATGGGTGGTTTGCCCACTGTTCAATCCTGGGGAGTGCAAAGCCACAGTCTCTCAAGTGTCTACAGTGGGTGGTTTGCCCACTGTTCAATCCTGGGGAGTGCAAAGCCACAGTCTCTCAAGTCTCTACAGTGGGTGGTTTGCCCACTGTTCAATCCTGGGGAGTTCAAAGCCACAGTCTCTCAAGTGGATAACAGCCTCCACTGGTTCTGGAGGGGGACTGGTGCCCAGAGTGGTTCATCCTGCGAAGGAAAGAGGTAGTGGGTGGATGTCTCTACTGGTTCTGGAGGGGGACTGGTGCCCAGAGTGCTTCATCCTGTGAAGGACAGAGGTAGTGGATGGATGTCTCCACTGGTTCTGGAGGGGGACTGGTGCCCAGAGTGCATCACTCACCCTGTGACGGACCCAGTTGCGTCAGTGCCCCTGCCGCTCATGGGCTAGCGGTGCTTGAGTTGGCGGTGCCCTGTACAGCGGTGCTTGAGTTGGCGGTGCCCTGTTCAGTGCTGCTTGAGTTAGTGGTGCCCTGTTCATCGTTGCTTGAGTTGGTGGTGCCCTGTTCAGCGGTGCTTGTGCTGGCGGTCATTCATGGCCCAGCGGGGCTTGTGCTGGCGGTCCTTCATGGCCCAGCGGGGCTTGTGCTGGCAGTCCTTCATGGCCCAGCGGTGCTTGTGCTGGCGGTCCTACATGGCCCAGCGGTGCTTGTGCTGAGGGTCCTTCATGGCCCAGCGGGGCTGGGGCTGGCGGTCCTTCAGGGATCAGCGGGGCTGGGGCTGGCGGTGCCCTCCTGGGCAGCTGGGCTGGGGCTGGTGGTGGCCTCCTGGGCAGCTGGGCTAGGGCTGGCGGTGGCCTCCTGGGCAGCTGTGCTGGGGCTTGCGGGGACCTCCTGGGCAGCTGGGCTGCGGCTGGCGGGACCCTCCTGGTCAGCTTGGCTGGGGCTGGCGGGGACCTCCTGGGCAGCTGGGCTGGGGCTGGCGGGGCCCTACTGGGCAGCTGGGCTGGGGCTGGCGGTGGCCTCATTGGCAGCGGGGATGATGGCGGTTTTCTCCGCCGTGCAGCTCTTCCCAGACTTGCCGGGTTTCTTGTGGCCCTTCCCCAACTTGGGAGGTGTAACAGCTGACTCCACACTCCCACCGGGACCCCTGGGAGCGGATTTGGTGGCTGGAGTCTTCCCCCTCTCCTGCCAGGCACTGTCCAACTTCTGATGCTTCACGGGGGGGACTGGCTGTGCTGTGGCTCCGTGCCAAACTGGCTGTCCTGGTGGCCGGTACACTCCACATACCTGTGACTACAGCCACCACTGGTCCCGGAGATGTGGCTGAGGTGCTACTTTGGGACATATGAGATGGACGGGGTGGGGGAGGTGCGGGAAAAAGGTCAAGGTTGGACAGGAAAATTCTTTTGGACAAACTGGGACGGATAGCTGGAGGGGGTTTGGGAGTGGAGGAAGAGGTGGTGGAAGTAAGAGGTGTACGTTGGGTGACTTTGGGTGCAGGTGCATGCGCTGGAGGCTGTTGTGAGGTGGATGGCTGTTGGGTGGGTGTGTGTCTGCGTTTGTGTATCTTGGGAGGGTGCGTCACAGACACACTGGGAGAGGACACAGGGGACGTGTGAATAGTAGTGGGGGTGGTGACTGCATGTGAGCGGGGTGTGCTGGTGGGTGTGCTGGTGAGGGACGTAGTGGCTGTAGAGGTAGTGCATGCAGGTGTGAGTGTAGACGAGACTGGGAGGAAGGAGGGAGATGACGATGATGGGAACACAGTGGAGGCAGTGGATGTTGGTGTGTCTGCATGTGCGTGTTGCTTGCGTGAGGGCCTGTGGGATGTGTGGTGCTTATGTTTGCCTGAGTTTCCCTTGTGTGGTGAGGTATGTGCAGGCTGGTCTGATGGTGTGCTTGGGATAGGCAGAGGTACAGGGGATTGGGTCTGGGTGGAGGAAGTTGGAGGGGGGAGGCTAGAGACGGGGACAATGGCTGCCATCAGTGCTGAGGCCAGAGTTTGAAAAGCTCTGTGAAGGGCCGCCTGACCAGAATGAATGCCCTCCAGGAATGCATTTGTTTGTTGCAACTGCCTTTCTACACTCTGGATGGCATTCAAAATGGTAGACTGTCCAACAGTGAGTGACCTGAGGAGGTCAATGGCCTCCTCACTGAGGGCAGCAGGGGTGAATGGGGCAGGGCCTGAGGTGCCTGGGGTGAAGGTGATGCCCACCCTCCTGGGTGAGCGGGCACGGGGCGAAGGCTGAGGGAGCTGCTGGGAGGGCGGTGCTGGTAGGGGGGGTGGCGGCTGTACCTGTAGATGCGGGGGGCACATATGTTGCCGCCACCACAAGGGAACTCCCATCAGAGGACGAGTCCGTGTCACTGGTCTCAGCTCCTGTCCCCGCCGTGGAGCTCCCCTCGCCCTCCGTCCCACTGGCGATTTCCGAGTCCGTACTCTTGCCCTCCAGGGCCATGTGGGATGTAGCTCCCTCATGCTCCGGTGCCACTGCTCCTCCGCCTGATGATGCTAATGCACACAAGAACAGGAAGACCACAAAAAGGGGGGGAGACAGAATAAAGACATGTTGAGTGCATGGATTACCGCTACCGTTGGCGGACAAGACAGACACAGAGGCCCCCTGCACTACGCCGCGCTCTTGGGCTCCACAGTTCAATTCCTGGGAAATGGCTGCAAGGCTATGGACGACATCGGCACACATAGATGACACAGGGGCATGAATAGCTGTACTTGGTACTCTACAGAGGTGGGGTGGGGTGCCACAGGGCCATGCCTTACGGAGGGGCCTAGCCTACGGAACTCTCCCGGGCCTAGGGAAACCCACAGCCCTCCTCCCCACCCAGACAACTCCACTGCGCGCGAAGTCAGCTGAATGAGAGTGTACTCACCCTCTTGTGTCTGCTGTGATGCCCTCAAGCGCCCATCCAACTCAGGGTAGGCCACCGCCAGGATCCTGAACATCAGGGGGGTCATGGTTCGACGGGCACCCCTCCCAAGTTCGGAGGCCATCCTCAGCTGAGCCTCCGCAGTCTTCTCGCTCCAGCGGCGAATGTCCTCCCATCTTTTCCGGCAGTGGGTGCTCCGTCTGTGGTAGACCCCCGGGGTCCGGATGTCCTTGGCGATGGTACGCCAAATATCTTTCTTGTGGTGGGCACTGACCTACATGAAATGTACAGGGGAAGAAGAAAAGTCATTACCAACTGCACCGTCAAAGTGAATGGCCCCCATCCCTACCCTTGCCATGTGGCACATGCACTCACCGTCTTTCATGCACACAGCACTCTGCCCCCTTCCTTCTTACATCCAGCCCTCTCCACACAGGCATAGCCCACACAACATGCTCCTTGTGTACTTACCTGTATGTCTGGAGGACCGTAGAGTAGCGTGTACTGGGGGAGGACCCCCATCAACGAGCTTCTCCAACTCCTCCGATGTGAAGGCAGGGGCCCTTTCCCCAGACGCACGAGCCATTGTCTCTTCCAGACTGAGGTCACAGCAGCACTTGCAGTGTAGTTCCTCTCCTGTCGAAGATCAGGTATTGAGTGATTGAAGTGATAGAAAATGGCGGTCACGTCCGCAGCAGTGCGTACCGTCACCGCCGGCGTACATCGTCATTGGCTCCTGGGACCCATAGGATCCAATGTTAACCAATGCAGCTTTGCGCCGTGGTCTTCGACCGCCTACTGCAACGGTGTACAACGCCAGCTCAGTTACCTCACATCCCATTGTCCCACTTCAGAGGTCAGGCAGCTGCCATTTCAGGGGCCCACATGGCTTCATTTTCAACTGTGTCACACATACCTAGGCCTAAACTCAACACACATACAGGCCACCTTTTGTGTATGATTGGTGTTCTGGGTAATCTGTGGGGACGTACCTCTGAGTTGTTTGACTCTGTGCTAGCCGTTGTCCTTCATAGGCACCGTCCGCTGGGACATGTGAGGAGATGGCGGAACACTCCGGTGTACCGACCGTTGGTGGACCTGTCGACAATGGAGGAGCGACATTTGATAATCACCTACAGGCTTGACCGTGCTACAATCCAGGAACTGTGTACCCAGTTGGAGCCAGACCTCATGTCAGCAATCCGCCATCCCACAGGAATCCCCCCTCAAGTGCAGGTGCTGTCAGTGCTCCATTTCCTTGCAAGTCGCTCTTTTCAAACAACTGTGGCCTTGGCATCAGGGATGTCCAAGCCTATGTTTTCCAACATATTGTCCAGAGTGTTGTCTGTCCTACTGAAACACATGCGGAGCTACATCGTTTTCCCTCAGGTGGAGGATTTGCCTACAGTGAAAGGTGATTTCTATGCCCAGGGACATATCCCCAACATCATAGGTGCTATTGATGGGACCCATGTGGCTTTGGTCCCCCCCACAGGAGTGAACAGGTGTACAGAAACCGGAAGAGTTATCATTCTATGAATGTACAGATGGTATGTTTGGCAGACTAGTACATCTCCCATGTGAATGCCTTGTTCCCTGGCTCCCCATGATGCCTACATCCTGCGGAATAGCAGCATCCCTTATGTGATGGGTCAACTCCAGAGGCACCGTGTGTGGCTATTAGGTGAGCACCTGGAAGCAAGTCAGCGGTAATGGGTGTCTGGGTCTGGGGTTATCCCTCCAGGTTAGTGTGTATCTAACAGTTGCCCCTCACCATTTGCAGGTGACTCTGGTTACCCCAACCTGTCATGGCTACTGACCCCAGTGAGGAATCCCAGGACAAGGGCAGAGGAACGCTACAATGAGGCCCATGGGCGAACTCAGTGGATAATAGAGTGGACCTTCGGCCTCCTGAAGGCCAGGTTCAGGTGTCTCCATATGACAGGTGGATCCCTATTCTACTCGCCAAAGAAGGTGTGCCAGATCATCGAGACTTGCAGTATGCTTCACAACTTGGCTTTGCGACGACAGGTGCCTTTTATGCAGAAGGATGGTCCAGATGGAGGTGTTATTGAAGCTGTGGAGCCTGTGGACAGTGATGAGGAGGAAGCAGAGGAAGAAGACATGCACAAAAGGGACTCAGTGATCCTGCAATATTTCCAGTGAGACACAGGTAAGAATATAATCCTGCCTAGTGCATGTACTTTAACACTACTACCTCTCTACTGTCTGTCATTTTCACCCAGTGTATGGTCACTGAGTTGTCACTTTCCCTTACGGTTTCACAGATTTGGGTCCCACTATGTGACATCTGCTTAGATTCCTCATGGACTAGAGCTGTGTGACATAGGTATGTTGACATAACTATTTTAAAAAACATTTTGTCACTGTAATAGCTAATACACAGGCGCTGGGTCTCCTGAAACTTGGCCAGTACTGTTGCCATCGTCTCCTGGGAGTGGTGGTAGGCTCCCATGATGGAGGAGAGGGTCTCGTGGAGAGTGGGTTCCCTTGGCCTGTCCACCCCCTGTCGAATGGCAGCCCTCCCAGTTCCCCTGTGTTCCAGTGCCTCCGTCCCCTGGACCGTGTGCCCACTACCACTGCCCCCAGGTCCCTGTTGTTGTTGGGGTGGTGGGTTATCCTGGGTTCCCTGTAGTGGTGGACACACAGCTGATTGATGTGTCCTGGGGACGGAGGTATGGGCCCGCTGGGTGGGTGTTGTGCTGGTGTTTCCAGAGGGGGAAGGTCTGTGGTGGCCTGTGCCTGTGTGAGGGGAACCGACTGTCCAGAGGTCCCCGATGGTCCAGGCTGGTCATCTAGATCCAGTTGGACAGAGGTGCTGTCATCACTGTGGGCCTCTTCTGTTGGTGGTGTGGACATGTGTGGACCCTCCTGTCCGGTGACGTTGGGTAGGGGTCCTGCAGGTGTATAAAAGGATGTTTATTAAATCTCTGTGTGTAATGGTGTGCAATGGGTGGGTGACCGTGTACCCCAGTGCTAGCATTCCTGTGTGGGAGCTTGTGTGATGATGGTTTAGGGGGGTGTATGGGTATGTGCAGTGGGCATGCTTTGGTGATGTGTGTCCATGCTTTGTTGTTGCATGCAGGGCTTGGTGTTGGGATGTGTGGTTTGTGATGTTGGGACATTTGTGAGGAGTAGGGGTGCTGGGGGTGAGGGTGAGGGTGGGGGTATGTGCTGGCATGCAGGTAGGGTGGGGGATGTAATAGTAAAGCTTTGTCTTACCAGAGTCCATTCCTCCAGCTACTCCTGCGAGGCCCTCAGAATGCAGAATCGCCAAGACCTGCTCCTCCCATGTTGTTAGTTGTGGGGGAAGAGGTGGGGGTCCGCCGCCAGTCCGCTGAACCGCCTGGTGGTGTCTTGATGACCACGGAACGCACCTTCCCCCGTAGGTCGTTCCACCTCTTTCTGATGTCTTCCCGATTTCTTGGGTGCTGTCCCACTGAGTTGACCCTGTCCACTATTCTTCACCATAGCTCCATCTTCCTTGCAATGGAGGTGTGCTGCACCTGTGATCCGAATAGCTGTGGCTCTACCCGGACGATATCCTCCACCAGGACCCTGAGCTCCTCCTCCGAGAACCTGGGGTTTCTTTGCCGTGCCATGTGGTGGTGTAGGTGATGTGTGGGGTGGATTGTGTGGTGATAAGTGTGGTGATATGTAGTGGTGTGTTGTGTGAGGTGCGTGGAAGTTGTGTGAGTGATGGTGTTGTGTGCCTGCGGATGCTGTTGTTCTTGCTGGTGGTGTTTCTCTCTGGCCTTCTCTCTGTAAATTTGTCGTAGGGGTTTCTGGGTGATGTGGGTGTGTGTTTTATATTGTATTGGGTGTGTGGGAGTGGTGTGTGTATGTGTATCAGGTGTGTGTATTTCAAATTGTCTAATGTGGTGGTGTTTTGGAGATGTGTGTGTATTTTGAGCGCGGCGGTATGTACCGCCAATGGAATACCGCGGTTGAAAGACCGCCGCATGGATTCGTGTGGCGTGATAGTGTGGGTGTATTTCTGTTGGCGTGATGGTGGAGGTTTTGTTTTCGCCAGTTTATCACTGACCTTAGGTGTGGCAGACTTGTGCGGGTGTCTGCATTTTGGCGGATTCCGAGATGTGGGTCATAATAGCTGTGGCAGAATTCCGCGGCGGTGTGTTGGCGGTATTCTGCACGGCGTAAGCAGCTTTTACCGCCAATGTTGTAATGATTGCCAAAATCTTGAAAAGCCTCTGGGAATGTTGAGTTGTTGGGTGGAGGTCTGTAAAGGAGGAGAAAGTTACAGGAGGAAGTTGGAGTAGGGTGGCATCTGGTGAGGAGGGCTTCACAACCTTGTATGAAAATGTTGTCTGTTTTACTGAGATTTATTGCTTGTTTGAATATTATTGCTAGTCCACCTCCTCTCTTGCCTATACAGTTTTGTGTGATGATTTGATAGCCCGAAGGAACAGCTTCATGCAACACTAGGGCCATGTCATCTCCCAACCATGATTCTGTTATGAATAGTAAGTCAGGTTTGTGTCTGTGAGCAGGTCGTAGATGTGGTGCTTGTTTTTTTTGAGTGATCGAGCATTTATAAGCTGACAGATTAGAAAAAGTGTGTTAGTGGTGGTGTGTTGTTAGTTGTGATAACTGTGTGAGGAACACAATAGTCCTGTTTTTCAGTATAGTCTCTTCCAGCATGCTCAGGAGGCATTTTGTCTGTGTGTGTCAGTGGTAGACTTGGTGGCTGAGAGAGACATGAAGAGTGTACATTTGTTTCTAGGTTAGCGTTATTATGTAATAGACAAGGAGATGCAGAGTTGTTAAGAGTGGCATGTTGTTTATATTGTTTGATTCTATTTAGTGTGGAAGGAGTATGGGTTAGGGGTGGTGGAGGAGCATGTGGATCATAATGTAAAGCTCCAAATTGTGCAATGGATGAGAGGCGGGTGAATGAATGTTGCTGTGTTGGGGTGCTTGTGGTAGATGTTTGTGGAGAGTGAAAAATTAGGGGTAAAGATAGGTCAGGATTTGTATTTTTTGTGTAGTCATGAGGGTAGGAGTGGATGTGACGGAAAGCATTATGAAAGTTTGGGTTATTTTGATGTGCTGAGTGGTGTGGTCAGTATTGCTTTTGTGGAAAACTGAGAGGGGAGATTGATGTAGTGGTTTTCTGTGGAGGATTTGTATGAGAGTTAGTGCTGGTGAGTGGTGTTAGAGTATTACAGGAGTTGTTGAGGTGTTTTGGTGATGAGTGTATGATGTGTGTAAGAGGAGATGGATGTTTGTCAGGGGAGTTTGTGTTAGTTGTGAAGAGGTATTATGTGTGGTGGAGTGGAGTGTGAGGACTGTATGGTTGTGTGTAATTGGTGAAGAGAGGGGAAGGGTGTTTGAAGATGCTGTGTTGGAAGGCTGGGTTTAGACATTGTCATGATAAAAGGGGGTCTTTGTGGAGAAAATAGAGGATAGTGCTGTTGATTTGTATGAATAGGGAGTGTGTGCCTGGATGGCTGAAAGTAATGTATAATGTGGTTTTGAGTTGTGTGGGCAATGGCAGGTTGTGTTAGTGGGAATGGACTAAGTTGTGTTTGCTGTGAGAATAAAGATGTTTTACTGTTGTAGTTGTGGTGGATATGGGTATAGGTGTGGTATATGGGGGTTTGTGTTGGTTGATGAGACATTGCAATCCGTATGAGATCAGTTTGTGATGAAGGAGTTGGATGTATTTGCTGATAATGTGTTTGCATGTTGATGGATGTGTAGGGAGTAAGGTCCTTTTTGGTAAATGGCAAATTGGGCAGCATTTGTGGCCCTAGGCCCTATGGGTCACGAACAGGCCCAAACAGGCAATTGCCCTTGCCCTCTACGCCCTTAGCTATGACGCCCGTGCTGAGACGCCCTGAGTCCTAAGCTTAAATAACCCTACTGTCCAATAGAAACCAAGACCTAACCCTAACTAATCAGATTTGTAACACTAAATCTCACAACCAATGGGAGACCAAACCCTATTCACCAATCACACCAATCCTTACAACCAATCACAAACCCAATCCTAAAACCAGGAGCCAATAGGAATCTCAACCCTACTACTAATCACAAACCCAACCCAAAAAAACAAGAGCCAATAGTAATCTCAACCCTACTACCAATCACAAACCCAACCCTAAAACCAAGAGCCAATTGGATCTCAACCCTACTACCAATCAAAAACCCAACCCTAATCCCTAAGCCAATAGAAAGACCTACCCCAACAACCTATCACAACACCATATGCAACAACCAAGAGAAACCTATATAAGGACCTAGTTAACTGAAGCCCCAGCCCCTGTGGGAAGGGAGCTTCTGCACTATTCAGAATCTCCTTGGATACAGACAGGCTGACTCCACACTTCCAAGCTAACAGAGTCTACTTTCCAGGTAAGTGAGAGATTGAAAAAACACTGAAATACTGCTTGTCCTGCACTCAGAAATTTGCCTTTTTCAAGGAAAAACAGGTGATGCAGACAATTCCTAAACACAATTTATATCACAGAAACAGATTAAGGAATCTCCTAAACACACTCTGGTTAGCCACTGAGGTGTGTGTAGCCTTTTTTTAATTTAAAAATAAGAGGGGGACTTAATGCAGTCTTTTACCACACACTAGTGGTGAATTTCAAATAGTCACTGCTAAAAAACTGCCCTTTTAAAAGGCCAAGCTGCCTGAAACACAGAGAGTCTACAGTAAACAGGCATGGGTAGCAGTAGAAAACACTTTTAAACAAATAATAAGATTTCCCAGAAAAGTATGGGGCTCCTTACCTAGGTATCTTAGGAATCCTTGATCATTGGGCTGTCTTAGGGAGCAGGGAAAAAGCTGGGCTCACAAAATGGAGGTGGCTGTCTTGGGGTCCCCTCCACAAACTTAAGGGGCCAAGGCAGGGGTGGGAGGAGGGCTCAGGTGGCCTGGGACTCAGCCAGCCAATCAGTTTAGCCCAGCCCCTGCGGGAAGGGAGGAGGGAGCAGCTACTCTATTCAGAATCTCCTTGGATACAGACAGGCTGAATGCACACTTCCAAGCTAGCATAGTCTACTTTCAAGGTAAGTGAAAAAAACACTGAAATACTGCTTGTCGCGCACTCAGAAATGTGGCTTTTTCAAGGCAAAACAGGTGATGCAGACAATTCCTAAACACAATTTAAATCACAGAAACAGATTAACCCCTTAATCGCCATGGATGTAATGGTTACGTCCGTGGCTAGCGCTCCCCCGAGGGCCGCACCCCCACAGGGCTGGAAGGGGAATCGCTTCCCCTTCCACCTCCGACATCCCCGACCCCCCCATGTGACGTCTGATGACGTCATCAGAGGTCACCTTGCAGCACGATTGCGGAAGAGAAATGCCTTTCCTTTCCTTTCATGTCTCTATAAGCATTTCTGCTGCCCGATCGCGATGCGATCGGCAGCAGATATGCCTACTAGACACCAGGGATTTTTTTTTTTTTAGGAACATAAGGGGAGCAAATAATTTTAAGGCCATTTCGGCCCCTTGGGAGGCAGAAAACCCCCTAGACACCAGGTTTTTTTTCTTTTCTTTTATGTTTAGGGAGTGACCCTTGAGCAAGGGTCACTCCCAGGGGGGCCAAATTGTTTCTAGGCCATTTCTGCCCCCGCGGGGCAGAATTAGGCCGATCTGCCCCCAGGGGGGCAGAAATCACAAGACATGAGGGATTTGTTTTAAATGAACGCAAGGGGAGTGGCCCCTTGGGCAAGGACCACTCCCCAGGGGGGCAAATAATTTTTAGGCCATTTCTGCCCCCCTGGGGGCAGACCAGCCTAATATAATTAGGCCAATCTTCCCCTGGGGGGGCAGAAAACCCCTAGACACCAGGGATTTTTTTGTTTGTTTCTTTTTTCTTTTACATTTAGAGAGCAACCCCTTCAGCAAGGGTCACTCCCTGGGGGGGCAAATAGTTTCTAGGCCATTTCTGCCCACCCGGGGGCAGATCGGCCTAAATCAATTAGGCCTGTCTGCCCCCAGGGGGGACAGAAACCACTAGACACCAGGGATTTTTTTTTATCTTATACTTACGCATAAGGGGAGCGGCCCCTTGGGTAAGGGCCGCTCCCCAGGGGGACAAATTATTTTTAGGCCATTTCTACCCCTCCTACGGGCAGATAGGTTTAATATAATTAAGCTGATCTGCCTCGGGGAGAAGAAACCTCTAGACACCAGGGATATATATATATTTTTGTTTACTTTATGTTTTTATGTATGGGGAGCGAACCCCTACGCAAGAGTCACTCCACCGGGGGGAGAAATTGTATTTAGGCCATTTCTGCTCCCCTTGGGGACAGATCAGCCTATTTTTGTTAGGCCAATCTGCCCCAAGGGGTGCAGAAATCACTAGATACATGGGATTGGTGTGTGTGTATGTGTGCGTTTTGTTTGGGGGGCTGCCTCTTGGGTAAGGGTCGCTCCCCATTGGGGCACATTACTGTTGGCCATATCTGCCTCCCTTTAGGGCAGATTGGCCTATTTTTGGAGGGCCCATCTGCCCCCAAGGGGGGGCAGAAAGCCCACAAGAGACCAGGGAAGATTTTTTTTCAAAATAAGAGGGTGGAAGTATGGCCATACCCCCAGCCCAAATAAATGGGGCCAAAGTTGTTCTGCCCACCAGTAGGCAGATGGGGCAATTACCCCCGATCCACACGCCGGGCGGGCAGAAAGTCTACTAGATGGCATGGAATAAAAAAATAATAATAGTGGGGTGGCGGCTACCAACCAGTATGAGCCTGGTTATGCCCCCACCCCAACTGAAGGGGGTAACAGTCTTTCAGCTCTCCCCCGCACACTAAAACATTTTATCCCATGGCAAGCAAGAAGACTTTGATTATTTGGGGTTTTGGTTTTACATTTGGGCCGTGAGAGCTTGGTAACTCTCAAAATCGCCCCACTTGGAATGGTGAGGGCTGCACTTTTTTAACTTTGGGACACTGCCATGTAGAAAAATCGACAAGACCCAGACACATCTGAAATCTAAACATCTGGTTGATTTCAGGGTGGTGTGCTTCAAATGCACCCGCACCATTTTCTTACCCACAATGCCCTGCAAACCTTCAACTTTGCTGAAAATCACAAATTTTTCCCACATTTTTGTGATGGAACCTTCCGGGATCTGCAGAATCCACAAAATCCCTACCACCCAACATTATCCCATCTATACCTATAAAAATTCTGCTGCACTTGTCAGCCTAAAAATGTTTTTTTTTTAAACTGCCCTTTTGGACCCGCTTTGGTTCCCCCTCAATTTCAACATGTTTTTGGCTGTCTCTTCCCTGTCACAGGCACTTGGTCCACCTACACAAGTGAGGTATCAGTTTTACTGGGAGACTGAGGGGAACATTGGGTGGTAGGAAATATGTCCCGGTCTGGTGATCTCACACAGAAATGTGGGAAAAAAATGATTTTTTTGCCAAATTTTGAGGTTTGCAAAGGATTCTGGGTAACAGAACCCGGTGAGAGCCCTACAAGTCACCCCATCTTGGATTCCCCTAGGTATCTAGTTTTCAAAAATGCACAGGTTTGGTAGATTTCCCTAGGTGCCGGCTGAGTTAGAGGCCAAAATCCACAGGTAGGCACTTTGCAAAAACACTTCTGTTTTCTTTGGGAAAATGTGATGTGTCCACATCGTGTTTTGGGGGATTTCCAGGTGCGGGCACTAGGCCTACCCACACAAGTGAGGTATCATTTTTATCGGGAGACTTGGGGAACCCTGGGCGGAAGGAAATTTGTGGCTCCTTTCAGATTCCAGAACTTTCTGTCACCGAAATGTGAGAAGAAATAGTTTTTTAGCCAAATTTTGAGGTTTGCAAAGGATTCTGGGTAACAAAACCTGGTGAGAGCCCCACAAGTCACCCCATTTTGGATTCCACTAGGTGTCTAGTTTTAAAAAATGTGCAGGTTTTGTAGGTTTTCCCAGGTGCCGGCTGAGTTAGAGGCCAAAATCCACAGGTAGGCACTTTGCAAAAAACGACTGTTTTCTTTGGAAAAATTTGATGTGTCCATGTTGTGTTGTGGGGCATTTCCTGTCGCGGGTGCTAGGCCTACCCACACAAGTGAGGTATCATTTTTATTGGGAGACTTGGGGGAACGCTGGATGGAAGGAAATTTGTGGCTCCTCTCAGATTCCAGAACTTTCTGTCACCGAAATGTGAGGAGAAAGTGTTTTTTTAGCCAAAATCTGAGGTTTACAAAGGATTCTGGGTAACAAAACCTGGTGAAAGTCCCACAAGTCACCCCCATCTTGGATTCCCCTAGGTGTCTAGTTTTAAAAAATGCACAGCTTTGGTAGATTATTTCCCTAGGAGTCGGCTGAGCTAGAGGCCAAAATCCACAGCTAGGCACTTTGCAAAAAACAGCTCTGTTTTCTTTGGGAAAATGTGATGTGTCCACGTTGTGTTTTGGGGCATTTCCAGTCACGGGCGCTAGGCCTACCCTCAAAAGTGAGGTACCATTTTTATCGAGAGACTTGGGGGAACTCTGGGTGGAAGGAAATTTGTGACTCTTCTCAGATTCCAGAACTTTCTGTCACCAAAATGAGAGGAAAAAGTATTTTTTGGCCAAATTTTGAGGTTTGCAAAGGATTATGGGTAACAGAACGTGGTCAGAGCCCCACAAGTCACCCCATATGGATTCTCCTAGGTGTCTAGTTTTAAAAAATGTGCAAGTTTGCCAGGTTTCCCTAGGTGCCGGCTGAGCTAGAGGCCAAAATCAACAGCTAGGTAGTTTGCAAAAAACACATCATAGTTCAATGTAAAAATGTGATATGTCCATGTTGCCTTTTCTGTCGGGAGCATCAGGCCTACCCATACAAGTGAGGTACCATTTTTATCGGGAGGCTTGGGGGAAGACAGAATAAGCAAAACATGTGTTATTGCTCTTTGCCTTTCTCTTCATTTCTTCCTTCCAAATGTAAGACAGAGTGTAAAAGAGATGTGTAATTAAGAAATGCCCTGTACTTCACATGCTAGTATGGGCACCCCAGAATTGAGAGATGTGCAAATAACCACTGTTGCTCAACACCTTATCTTGTGCCCATTTTGGAAATACAAAGATTTTCTTGATACCTATTTTTCACTCTTTATATTTCAGCAAATGAATTACTGCATACCCGGTATAGAATGAAAACCCATTGCAAGGTGTAGCTCATTTATTGGCTTTGAGTACCTAAGGTTCTTGATGAACCTACAAGCCCTAAATATCCCCTGAACCAGAAGAGTTCAGCAGAAGTAACGGTATATTGCTTTCAAAAATCCGACATCGCAGGAAAAAGTTACAGAGTAAAACATTGAGAAAATGTTCTGTTTTTTTCACCTCATTTTTTATATTTTTTTATTCCAGCTGTTATTTTCTGTAGGAAAACTTTATAGGATCTACACAAATGACCCCTTGCTGAATTCAGAATAGTGCCTACTTTTCAGAAATGTTTAGCTTACTGGTATCCAGCATTGCTTTCACACCCATTTCTGTCACTAAGTGGAAGGAGGCTGAAAGCACAAAAAATAGTAAAAATGGGGTATGTCCCAGTAAAATGCCAAAAGTGTGTTAAAAAATTGAGTTTTCTGATTCAGGCCTGTCTGTTCCTGAAAGCTGGGAAGATGGTGATTTTAGCACTGCAAACCCTTTGTTGATGCAATTTTCAGGAAAAAAAACACAAGCCTTCTTCTGCAGCCCTTTTTTCACATTTAAAAAAAAAAAAAAACGAAATATTTGCTGTATTTTTGCTAATTTATTGGTCTCCTTAAGGGGAATCCACAAAGTCTGGGTACCTCTAGAATCCCTAGGATGTTGGAAAAAAAAGGACGCAAATTAGGTGTGGGTAGCTTATGTGGACAAAATGTTATGGGTGCCTAAGCGCAAACTGCCCCAATAGCCAAAAAAGACTTGGCACCTGAGGGGGAAAAGGCCTGGCAGCGAAGGGGTTAAGCAGTCACCTAAACACACTCTGGTTAGCCACTGAGGTGCATGTAGCCTTTTTTACTTTAAAAAGAACGGGGTGGCTTTATGCAGTCTTTTGCCACAAACTAGGAGGGAAATTTCAAACAGTCATGGGTAAAAAACACCACTTTTGAAAGGCCAAGCTGCCTGAAACACAGTGAGTCTACAGTAAACGGGCACGGGTAGCAGTAGAAAACACTTTTAAACAAATAATAAGATTTTCCAGAAGAGTCTGTGGCTCCTTACCTTGGTCTCCTAGGAATCCTTGATCACAGATTATGTGAAAATTGTGTCAAATTCAGAATCACGCAGCCTCCCAAACATTTCTTTATTTGCTGCAGCTCTGGATGTGTTGAGAAAAGACTAATGAAATCTATCACAATGAAACTGAAACAAGCTACTGGACAACAAATGAAAACTATATAAAGCGAAGCTATAGCAGAGCATTTTTTAATACACCAGTGAATCACCAGCAAAGAGAATATAAGGTTTAGAAAATGAGGTCATTATTCCTGGTGGTTGGATAGATTCTGTTTAACCTTAAAGTTCATCTCACTGGCTCATAACATTTGTTTGTTATTTATGTTTCTCAAAGAGGGTGACTATGTTTATTTCAGTGTCTGAATCTCATAACTCATTACTATGACATAGCAACAGTTGATAACAAAACTGATACCCATTGTTGTGATTTCAAAAAGGCCTTCCACAGCAGGCTGACAGGCTTCCTCGAGAGCCTGTTAGCGCCCTGCAGCACTGCTTGTCTGCTTTGACTGAAAGTACAGCTGCAAGGGGGGGAAGGAAGGCAGGACAGCTGCTGAAGGTTGGTCATGACGTTTTTTGTTTTAACCTTTAGGACAAATACATAACAGATGCCATGTATGTATCCCACCCACCCCTCATTGCCACTTTGCTGCGGGGTAGCAGTTAAAGCAGGGGCTGATGATTTTTGGGCCATATGTAACAAAATTATATGTAGAAATAAAATAATTATGAGGATGTTTTTTACCCTGTGGTTCAGATTGACATCATAAACAAACAGTGCTTAATTAGCAAATAAAAACGTGCCGGTGCCCAAAGCTCTCCTTTGAAACACGTGGCTGCTCCAATTAAATGTCCGAGAGTAGAATACTGATTTTCCCATAATCCTAAAGCCGCCTAAGGCCTCTATAATACATTTACAACCACTCCCTGCCGCTTCAGCTCACTCTTGCAGATTTCTGCTTTCTCCCTTTGTGATGCTTTTTGATTTTTCTCTTCCTCCATCTTTCCCATGTATGTATTTTGCTTGCTGCAAATGCCTGATACAGAAAATTAAGTGCCAACCCTAAAAAATAAGTGCTGGTGTCCTGCACCAGAAACCTCTGGCTCAAATGAAGCACAATAGACAACCCCAGATTCCCTCTTGTTTTCTATTTGACATCACTCAAAACTACTGGGTGAAAAACATCCACATAATACATTGTTACCAATCTATAGTTAAATTGATTTTCCCTTTTCATTAAAGTTGTATAACTGTACTGCTTACAGTTGCAGTTTACAAAATTATATTCTCCGTTATTTCCCTCAAAATCATTTTATATTACAGCTCTTTGAGTAACTATGTGGTACTGTTGCAGGCAGGCCATGAATTTTAAGAATCTGTACACAAGGGGAACATACTAATCCTCTCTGTTTCCTTTTCTTTAATCCTTTAACACCCATAACAGCCTGGCTGTTCAATGCAGAGTGCCTCTTCCTTGTCTTGCAAATTAGCTCCTTTGTGTCCCAGAAACATTGCAATGGCAACAAGTTACAACATGGGAGATTAAGTTGCATCTACGCTAAAATACTTGGCTTTAAGCTAACAGTAATATTCAATATAAGTTTGGTCACACTGCCCTTCATGTTTTAAGGCCAATAATGACCACATATGTTTACTTGTTGTTCTAAAATGTGGCTGTGACGTAGTTTACCCTACTGGTAACAATGAAAAGCTGTGTATACAGCTAAGTGTAACCATTAAGGTGGCAAACGAACCGCACATCATACAAGGCACATCTATTGTCTGTTATTATGTCATCAACGCACCAGGCATGTTATATAAATATTGTGGTATCTGTTCATGTTTTCAGATTGTGCAACAGAGGACGGAAGCTGTGCTTAAGCATTTACAGTAATATGCTGAACGCCAAGCGCAGCATGCCTCTGGGCAAAACGTGCACAGAGAGTTCAACGCTTTAGACAATAGAGGGATTGTTCAATTGGGAACACTTGCTTTATTTCAATTCGTTTTCACTGAAAGCTGCTTGACTCTCGCATTTATATGCGCACAATGGTTTCTTGAGCGTTACGACCCCAAAAGACCAGTAATGGCAAAGCTTTGGTTTACGCATGTGCAGGGCATGCTTCTCGCATGGCGAATACCTGCTTCAGTGTCTATCACCTGAACAGAATCAAATAAAACATTCAAGAATGGTCTTTTATGCCGAGTTGTAGCATGTGTGCCACAATTTGACCCGTGTCAGTACATCACTATGTACTACAAAAAAGGTATATGTGGACATACAGGGTTGTAGTACTGAATATCACCACCAACAGTATCATGGGGCATGACTATCGAGGATAGAATGCCGAGGGACAAAATATCCAAAGATAATAGCATACAAGAAATATAGATTTACTATTCCTAACTCCACATCTGCGCACCTTGAAGCTATATGTACCGTATAAGTACTTATATGCGGAATTAGGTATAGAATATCTATACTTACTAACCTGTAAAAAAAATGTAGGTATTTGTTTGCTGTTACAACGATATTGAGGGTTCGATATTCAGGGTGCATACAGACCGGTGTGAATCTATGTACAGCAGTGTAATATTGAGTGATGCCTAAATTTCAATGGGCATTTTGAAGCCGTCCTGCTATTGTTCAGCTTTCCTGGATATAATTCTGCGCTTTCCATCATATTTTAGGTGGTGGTAGTTTTCAGTGGAACAACAGTTATTTTACAGTAGGTAAGAAATCCTAAATCAGGGAATTTTACTGCACCAGATGTGATAATTGTGAATTGTACAAGGCAGTATGACTGCTTCATAAGTGTTTATATAAACTCATGCAGTCATCTGTAAGTGCATGTTCTGCGTGCATGAAGTGAATATACTTCTGTACAATTCTTCAAGTACTGAGTATTATTTTGACAGGCTTTGAGCTATCCTAACTAAAGAGGGAACTAGAAGAATATTTCTGAAAATAGGTAAATTGGGTGCCTCCCTATTCGAGTCTAAGCAGCTGGTGATCTCCAGCTATGGCGGGTAAACCCCTACTTAGGCTTAAACCACAATCTCCACTGATCCGGTGATCTGGCAGCACAAATGAGCCTGTAAGTCCATAGATAACAACATGGGTTAGATTTTTGGAGTTTGTGACTACAAGTTTACTTGCAACATGCAGAGTAGGTAAATCTGGTCTCAACTTACTTCTGTCAGACTTGATTGCATGAAGGTGTTTACTACTGATAAGTAGAATAATCCTGAAACCTATCATCATTCTTTCTTCCTTTAAGGATCTTTCTTCTTGGATCCTACCTCAAGTTGACTAGCACACAGGATTCCTGAATCCAGATTATTCACAAGTATCTAACTCAATGGGACACGTTGCACATGTTGAAAATGTGTCAGTCCTGACAAAGACCTTTTATAGCCTAGCTTTTAACATGTATTTTTAAATACCTTCACATTTCAGAAATTGTTCCCACAATCAATATCAAATCATTAACATTTATAAAGCACGCTACTCACCCGTGCGGGTCTCAAGGCGCTAGGGGAAAAAAGGGGGGGTTACTGCTGCTCGAAAAGCCAGGTTTTAAGGAGTCCCCGCAATGCGGAGTGGTCCTGGGTGGTCCTGAGGCTGGTGGGGAGGGAGTTCCAGGTCTTGGCTGCCAGGAAGGAGAAAGACCTCCCACCCGCCGTGGAGCGGCGGATGCGAGGGACGGCAGCGAGTGCGAGGCCAGAGGAACGGAGGAGGCGGGTGGGGACGTAGAAGCTGAGGTGTCGGTTGAGGTATTCCGGTCCCTTGTTGTGGAGGGCTTTGTGTGCGTGGGTGAGAAGTCGAAAGGTGATCCTTTCGCTGACTGGGAGCCAATGCAGGTGTCTCAGGTGTGCGGAGATGTGGCTGTTGCGGGGTAAGTCGAGGATGAGGCGGGCCGAGGTGTTTTGAATGCGTTGCAGGCGATTTTGGAGTTTGGCGGTGGTCCCAGATCTTGCGGAGCATGCAGAGGGTGAGGAAGCAGGCGGAGGACACGGCGTTGACCTGCTTTGTCATGGTGAGAAGAGGGTCCAAGATGAAGCCAAGGTTGCGGGCGTGGTCTGCGGGGGTTGGTGTGGTGCCGAGAGCCGTGGGCCACCAGGAGTCGTCCCAAGCGGATGGGGTGTTGCCGAGGATGAGGACTTCCGTTTTGTCAGAGTTCAGCTTTAGGCGGCTGAGCCTCATCCAATCTGCGACGTCCTTCATACCCTCTTGTAGGATGGTTTTGGCGCTGGCGGGGTCCTTGGTGAGGGAGAGTATAAGTTGGGTGTCGTCGGCGAAGGAGGTGATGATGATGTCGTGCTTGCGTACGATGTCGGTGAGGGGGCTCATGTAGACATTGAAGAGTGTCGGGCTGAGCTATGAGCCTTGAGGTACGCCGCAGATGATCTCGGTGGGGTCTGAGCGAAACGGTGGGAGGTAAACTCTTTGGAAACGGTTTGAGAGGAAGGAGGCGATCCAGTCCAGGGCCTGGCCTTGGATCCCGGTGGAGCGGAGGCGGGTGATTAGTGTGCGGTGACAGACGGTGTCGAAGGCAGCCGAGAGGTCGAGGAGGATGAGGGCGACTGTTTCACCGTTGTCCATCAGGGTTCTGATGTCGTCTGTGACAGAGATGAGGGCGGTTTCCGTGCTGTGGTTGGTTCGGAATCCGGTTTGTGAAGGGTCGAGCAGGTTGTTGTTTTCCAGGAAGGTGGTCAGCTGTTTGTTGATGGTCTTCTCTATTACCTTGGCTGGGAAGGGCAGGAGAGAGATGGGGCTGAAGTTTTTCAGGTCTCTCGGGTCAGCCGTAGGTTTCTTTAGTAGGGCGTTGACTTCGGCGTGTTTCCAGCATTCGGGGAAGGTAGCAGAAGAAAAAGAAGAGTTGATGATGGCCTGGAGGTGCGGGGCGATGATGTCGTCGGCTTTATTAAAGATGAAGTGGGGGCAGGGGTCCGAAGGGGCGCCGGAGTGGATAGAGTTCATGATGGATTTGGTTTCTTCAGTGTTGATGTGGGTCCAGTCGTTGAGGATGATGTCCGGGGGTGCGGGTTCGGTGATGCTTGGTTGGGTCTGGAGTCCGAAGCTGTCGTGGAGGTCGCTGATCTTGCGATGGAAGAAGGTGGCGAGGGAATCGCACAAATCCTGTGAGGGCGTGACGGCGTTGGCGTTGGGGTTGGAGAACTCCTTGACAATGCTAAAAAGTTCTCTACTGTTGTGGCTGTTTTTGTCCAGTCTGTCGGTGAAAAAGTTCCTTTTGGCAGCGCGGATCAGGTGGTGGTGTTCGCGGGTAGCGTTCTTGAGGGCGGCTATGTTGTCAGCGGTGTGGTCCTTGCGCCAGGCCTTCTCGAGGGCGCAACAAGTTTTCTTTGATTCTTTGAGGGTGTCAGAGAACCAGAGAGGTTTTTTGGTGTTGGCCTGTCGATGCGTGCGTTTGAGGGGAGCAAGGTTGTCTGCGCAGTTGGAGATCCAGTTCGTGAGGCTGAGGGCTGCGTCGTTGGGGTCGGTGGTGAGGGTGGGTTGGTTGGCGGCGAGTGCGGAGAAGAGTTGCTCTTCAGGGATCTTGTTCCACTGTCGACGAGGGGTGGGTTGAGTGCGGAGGTGGCGGGTCTCACGTCGGAATGTGAAGTGGACACAGCTGTGGTCGGTCCAGTGTAGAGCAGAGGTGTGGCTGAAGAAGATGTGTTTGCTGGCGGAGAAGATAGGGTCAAGCGTGTGTCCGGCGATGTGGGTGGCGGTGTTCACCAGTTGCTTTAGGCCGAGGTTGGCGAGGTTGTCGAGCAGGGCGGTGGTGTTGGGGTCGTTGTTCTGTTCCAGATGGAAGTTGAGGTCGCCTAGGAGGATGTAGTCCGGCGAGGCGAGGGCGTGCGGGGAGATGAAGTCGGCGATGGTGTCACTGAAAGGGGCGCCCGGTCCGGGGGGACGGTAGACGAGGGATCCTCTGAGGGTGGTCCTGGGGTCGGTGCGAATCTGAAAATGCAGATGTTCAGCGGCGAGAGGGGTGTCTTCGGTGGAGGTGGTGACGCTGATGGAGTCTTTGAAGACGATGGCGATACCTCCTCCTACTTGGTTGGTGCAGTCTTTTTTGGAGATCTTGTAGCCTTCGGGGATGGCAGTGGAGATGTCTGGAGCTGATGAGGCGTTCATCCAGGTTTCCGTGATGAAGGCGACGTCTGGGGCTGTTGAGTCCAGGAGGTCCCAGAGTTCAACGGCGTGCTTGTGGACAGAGCGAGCGTTGACCAGGATGCACTTGAGGTGGTTGATGGCGCGTGGGCTGGTGGTCGTGGTAGTTGCGGGTGGAAGATGCGTTTGCAGGAGTTACGGGCGAAGGGTCCATGGGTGCCTTTGGGGTGGGCTTGGAAGCAGGTGTTGGAGCGCCCGGGGTTGAGGGCGTGGAGGGTGGTGGGGTCGTAGCGGGTCAGCGGGGTACAGGAGAGCTGGGGACCATGGGTCGTGGCGCTGGGCGCGGGCCAGGCGCGGACGGGCGCAGACGGGCGCAGACGGGCTTGCCTCTGGCGCGCCAGCGGCGCGGCCGCGCAGCAGCAGCCATAAGAGGGAGGAGGGGGGGAGGGGTCAGCTGGGGGCAAATGGGAGCTGGGGGGTGGGGGCGTGCAGGAGGTCGCGGTGGGAAAGCGCGAGGGGGGGGGACAGGTAGAGTGAGAAGAGCTGGGGAAGGGGGGGTTAAGGGTGGAGGGGGGTGAGTTTTAGAGTTTTAGGAGAATAGGATAGGAGTAGGGTTGAGAAGATAGGGGAGGGGGGTGGTAGAGGTGGGTGAGGGTGAGAGGTAGAGTGAGAATATAGGAAGATAGGTAACAGAGGGGGTGTCGGGACGGGGGAGAGATAGGGAAATAGATAGATGGAGAAATAGGTGGAGAGATTGAAAAATAGGTAGATAGGAGGAGGGGGTGAGTGAGGGAGTTAGATGGAGAGATAGGTAGAGGAGAGAGGAAGGCAGGTAGCGAAAGGGCAGATAGGGGTGATAGTGAGGGGGAGGCGAGTGAGGGAGCGGGGTGAGGCAGGAGCAGGAGGGCAGAGACAGGGGCGGGAAGAGACAGAAGTCGGAGAAAAACTGAAGAACAGAAGAACACAGAAGAACAGAACAGACGAACACAGAAGAACAGAAGAGAAGAACACAGAAGAGCAGAAGAACACCGAAGAACAGAAGAGAAGAACACAGAAGAACAGAAGAACACCGAAGAACAGAAGAGAAGAACACAGAAGAGCAGAAGAACACAGAAGAACAGAAGAGAAGAACACAGAAGAGCAGAAGAACACCGAAGAACAGAAGAACACCGAAGAACAGAAGAACACCGAAGAACAGAAGAGAAGAACACAGAAGAACAGAAGAACACCAAAGAGCAGAAGAGAAGAACACAGAAGAACAGAAGAACACAGAGGAAGATGCAGGGGACGAGGAAGCAGAAGAGCAGACGAACAGAAGATCACCAAAGAAGATAAAGAAGACGAAGAGCAGAAGGCAGAAGACCACAGAACAAGATGAGGAAGAAGAGAGGCGACAGGAGAGGCTGAGGAGCACACACAAGAAGAGAGAAGACGGGGAAAAGAAGAGTACAGAAGAAGATTGCAGAGGAGGAGCGAGGAGGAAGAGACAGAGAGGAGGAAAAGAAGCAGGAGCAGGAGAGAGGGTGAGTAGCGCGGGGCAGGGCGAGGGGCTGGGAGGTGGGGGGTACTTACTGTGAGGTGGGTCTCAGGAACTCAGGAACATGGAGGAGCTGGAGGAGCTGCAGCGGCAGGGGGAGCGACCTACCCTTGGGTCAAGGGTCGCTACCACTGTCACGCAGCGGCCGCCATAAGAGGGAGGGGGGGAGGGGTCCGCTGGGGGGGAATGGGAGCTGGGGGGCGTGCAGGAGGTCGCGGCGGGAAAGCGCGAGGGAGGGGGGACATGTAGAGTGAGAAGAGCTGTGGGAGGGGGGTTTAAGGGTGGAGGGGGGTGAGTGTTAGAGTTTTAGGAGAATAGGGAGATAGATAGGAGTAGGGTTGAGAAGATAGGGGAGGGGGGGTGGTAGAGTTGGGTGACGGTGAGAGGTAGAGTGAGAGGATAGGAAGATAGGTAACAGAGGGGGTGTCGGGACGGGGGGAGAGATAGAGAAATAGATAGATGGAGAAATAGGTGGAGAGATAGAAAAATAGGTAGATAGGAGGAGGGGGTGAGTGAGGGAGTTAGATGGAGAGATAGGTAGAGGAGTGAGGGAGGCAGGTAGCGAAAGGGTAGATAGGGGTGATAGTGAGGGGGAGGCGAGTGAGGGAGGGGGTGAGGCAGGAGCAGGAGGGCAGAGACAGGGGCGGAAAGAGACAGAAGTCGGAGAAAAACCGAAGAACAGAAGAACACAGAAGAACAGAAGAGAAGAACACAGAAGAACAGAAAAACACAGAAGAACAGTACAGAAGAACACAGAAGAACAGAAGAACACTGAAGAACAGAAGAGAAGAACACAGAAGAACAGAAGAACACCGAAGAACAGAAGAGAAGAACACAGAAGAACAGAAGAACACCGAAGAGCAGAAGAGAACACAGAAGAACAGAAGAACACAGAGGAAGATGCAGGGGACGAGGAAGCAGAAGAGCAGACGAACAGAAGATCACCAAAGAAGATAAAGAGGACGAAGAGCAGAAGGCAGAAGACCACAGAACAAGATGAGGAAGAAGAGAGGCGACAGGAGAGGCTGAGGAGCACACAGAAGAAGAGAGAAGACGGGGAAAAGAAGAGTACAGAAGAAGATTGCAGAGGAGGAGCGAGGAGGAAGGGGGGTACTTACTGTGAGGTGGGTCTCAGGAACTCAGGAACCTGGAGGAGCTGGAGGAGCTGCAGCGGCAATGGGAGCGACCTACCCTTGGGTCAAGGAATTTAGGAATGTAGGAATGTCACGCTATCTGTAAATGCTAAAATTCACAATAGTATATACAGATGTGCACTCATTTATGAACTACATATTGTGAATATCAAAGATTGAACTATTTCACATTCACCAGTACTTGAATCTGTGTGATTAATTTTTCACACCTATGACTAAATTAGACATTCATATTCACATAGAAAAATGGAATTGTAAATATTTATAGGGCCAATTCACAAAAGTAATTACTGGTGTAAATGTAACTTTATAACTAAGGGCCTGATTTATATCTTGGCGATTGGGCTGTTCGTTCTCCGCAAATCCCTCTGTCCACCTGGCAGACTAACTCCAATCTCATTTATCTATTTTATATATTGAGCAGGAACACCACAGTGAGACTTGGTAGAGGTATAATCGTCTGAATAGCGGTTGTACCATGTAGACGGCAAACAAGCATCTGCCATCCCACAACACTCCATCGGCTTTGGGGTGGTCGTATTCTTTTTTTTTTTTTAAGACGTTTTTTATTGAGTCAAATACAAGAAAATTACTTGAACATTGCCAGAACAGAGACATGCAGTTGTGAATATATATAATAAAGAATATTGTACTTATAAATGCATATTAAACATGTAAATGAATTAGGAAGAAAGAGAAAGGGAGAAGAGCTATAGGGATAGAAAAGGGAATCAAGTGATAGCCATGTGGAAAGAGAGTTATTAGACAGTAATTACAGAGAATGAAAGATGCAATAAGTATATATAAGAAGAAAAACAGGAGATATATTGACATTTTTAAAAAGGAGGAGAAAAAGCAATTTCCTTCCCAGTGAATGATAGATAGTTACTTAATGGCAACCTTAGCTGATGACATTTAAAGAAAGTTCCTGTTGAATCAAGCTTGTAGCTGACAAGCCTATGATGATAACATACAGATTTCCACCACTGTCGGAGAGAAATGTTCTCCAGATTTCCAGTTAGAAGTAATAATAAAGATTGCAATAGAAAGCAAGAGGTCCACCAATTTTCCAAGAGGCTTGAATGAACTACAGATTTCGTGTAAGCCACTCAAAAACAGTAATTCAACTGACATTGGTGAGGAGATCTGAGATATTGCTAAAATGCAAGACCATATTGAGGACCAAAAAGTAGATAGGGATGTACAAGAAAAAAACATGTAAAAGTCAGTACCCTGCTGAGTGTTGCAGTGCCAACAATTGTCATTTTGTGTAAGACTGAGGCCCATATTTATACTTTTTGACGCTAAACTGCGCTAACGCAGTTTAGCGTCAAAAAATTTTGCGCCGTCTAACGCCATTCTGAAGCGCCATGCGGGCGCCGTATTTATGGAATGGCGTTAGCCGGCGCAAGCAGACCGGCGCTGCCTGGTTTGCGTGGAAAAAAACCACGTACACCAGACAGCGCCGGCGTAGGGGGAAAATGGCGTATGGGCGTCTTAAAATGGGGCAAGTCAGGTTACGTCGAAAAAATCGTCGTAACCCGACTTGCGCCATTTTTTTTCGACGCCCATCCCCCATCAACATGACTCCTATCATTGTAAAGATAGGAGTCATGCCCCCTTGCCCAATGGCCATGCCCAGGGGACTTATGTCCCCTGGGCATGGTCATTGGGCATAGTGGCATGTAGGGGGGCACAAATCAGGCCCCCCTATGCCACAAAAAAAAAAAAAATATATACTTACCTGAACTTACCTTAATGTCCATGGGATGGGTCCCTCCGTCCTTGGGTGTCCTCCTGGGGTGGGCAAGGGTGGCAGGGGGGGTCCCTGGGGGCAGGGGAGGGCACTGTGGGCTCATTTTGAGCCCACTTGTCCCTTAACGCCATCCCTGACCCAGGCGTTAAAAAGCGGCGCAAATGCGCCATTTTTGGCCACGCCCACTCCCGGGCGTCATTTTTGCCCGGGAGTATAAATTCCACGTAAAGGCCTGGGAGTCATTTTTTAAGACGGGAACGCCTCCCTTGCATATCATTAACGCAAGGAAGGGGTTCACGCTAAAAAATGACGCTCACTCCGGGCACTTTGGCGCCCGAAGCGTCTAACGCCATAGTATAAATATGGCGTTAGTTGGCGTTAGTTTAGCGTCGAATTTGCGTCGAAAAAAACGACGCAAATTCGGTGCAACCAGAGTATAAATACGGCCCTGAGTTTGTAAAGGCGTACAGGAGTGTAGAAAAGTTTATTATAAAAAAAATATAGGGTCTGCATGAGGCTTGCAGTGCGTGCAGTGGAATGTATCTTATACTATATGCCATCCCATAAAACAGTTGTCCAAACAACACCAAGATCTGATTCCCACAATGTCTCAATAGGCGATTTGAGTCTAGGTGGAACAGACATTCTTAAAAGTTTATAAATTCCAGCTGCCCTAGAGTAATTAAAAGTTACGATCGGGTGGGGAAATGATGCAAGAAAAGAATGATTGTGATGTATAAGTTTATTGAGGGCCTCTTGGACCAGAGTGGAAAGAATGATATATTGGGATTTCATGCGAATAGGGAGATTATAAGTTGCTGAGAGAGTAGTAAAAGGGATGAGAGTCTTTATGATATAATTGGGAAATGAGAAGAATACCTTTAGTCATCCAAGCCTTCCAACACAAGGTTTTACCTTGTTTCCTAAGAGAACTATTGTGCCAAATAGGACTGTTAAAGAATTGATTAATGGGGGAAGATGCAGGGGTGGTGGTATTCTGCCTGCCAAAAATTTTATATATCTGTCATAGCGATGGCCTTGCAGAGGTGTGCTGTCAGAATCACTATGCAGTGATAGATTCAGAAGTCTTAAAGACAGACGTGTAAGCCATGCACCTGAGATTAATATGCTAAGCAATCACACCTTCAGAGAACAGTAGAAAATACACCCTATGCCATATCATGATCATTTGCTTATCTAACAAGCCACCAGCAGCACTCCGTGTTTTTTTCACTTTCTTTTCCTGTGTTACATTTTTTCCCTACAGTTAGAATTTTGTTCATAAATTTTTTTGTTTGAAGACCTTGTCCAAAGTACTACAATCGATCATAAAAAGCAAATGTGGGAGAGAATTGTTTCAAGAGTTAATGCTGTAAATAACAACAGGCATTCACAGGAGGAAATTTGCAAGCACTGGAATGGGAGGGTAAGATCCCAATTACCCAGCAGACTGATGGTGGTTCTTCCAAACCCATTAACCTCTTGCACTGGGAGGAAAAGGTGAATGGGATCCTACAAACTGAAGGCTTTGCAGGACTCCCAGGTGGATTAGAGACAGGCAAGTACAATCACAGTATGTTAGACAGCAACCAACACTTTTGCTTTTGCATTATGCTTGATGTAAATGTGTTTTATAGCACAAATAAATGTGTTTGTTACCTATATTTCACTTGAAATGTATTACAATGTTTTGAAAATTGCTTGTAGAGCTCACCTTTACAAAACTATGATGTCTATATATTCATTAACCTCATTTCCCTTTCAGATAATATCAAAACATACATATATATTTAGAAGATGAATAAATGTGCTTTAGTGAGGTGACAAGTAACTATTGTGTGTGAGGATTGTATAGACCCAAGGGTAGGTCGCTCCCCCTGCCGCTGCAGCTCCTCCAGGTTCCTGAGTTCCTGAGACCCACCCCACAGTAAGTACCCCCCACCTCCCAGCCCCTCGTTCTGCCCCGCGCTACTCACCCTCTCTCCTGCTCCTGCTTCTTTTCCTCTTTCCTTCTTCTCTGTTCTTCCTCCTCGCTCCTCATCTGTATTCTTCTTCTGTACTCCTCTTCTCCCCGTCTTCTCTCCTCTTCTCTTCTTCCTCATCTTCTGCTGTGGTATTCTGCACCCTGTTTCTTCGTTTTTTGTATCTCCCTCCGTGTTCTTCTGTGTTCTTCTGTGTTCCTCTGTCTTCTTCTGTCTTCCTCTGTCTTCTTCTGTCTTCCTCTGTGTTTTTCTGTCTTCCTCGGTGTTCTTCTGTCTCCCTCTGTGTTCTTCTGTATTCTTCTCTGTTCTTCTGTCTTCCTCTGTCTTCTTCTGTCTTCCTCTGTGTTCTTCTGTATTCTTCTCTGTTCTTCTGTACTCCTCTCTGTTCTTCTGTGTTCTTCTGTGTTCTTCTGTGTGTCTTCTGCTCTTCCGGTCTTCTGCTCTTCCGGTCTTCAGTCCTTCCGGTCTTCTGCTCTTCTGTTCTTCTTTTCTTCTGTTCTTCTTTTCTTCTTGTCTTCGGCTCTTCTGCCTCCTCCGTCCTCTTCTCCCCGCGCCTGCCCTCCTGCTCCTGCCTCATCCCCCTCCCCCACTCGCATCCCCCCCTCTATCTCCCCTATCTAACCCGTTCACTTTCTACCTCCCTCACTCCTCCTATCTACCTATCTCTCCATCTCTCTATCCCACTATCCAACTCCCTCACTCTCCACCTCCTCCTATCTTCCTATCTCTCTATCTTTTTCCCTATCTATCGATTTCTCTATCTACCTTTTCTCTCTACCTATTTCTCTATCTCTCTCCCCTCCCGCCACCCCCTCTATTACCTATCTTCCTATCCCCTCACTCTACCTCTCACCCTCACCCACCTCTACAACCCCCCCTCCCCTATCTTCACAACCCTACACCTATCTTTCTCCCTAATCTCCTAAACCTCCTAACACTCTCCCCCCTCCACCCTTAAACCCCCCTCCCCCAGCTCTTCTCACTCTACCTGTCCCCCCCCTCCCTCGCGCTTTCCCGCCGCGACCTCCTGCACGCCCCCGCCCCCCAGCTCCCATTCGCCCCCAGCTGACCCCTCCCCCCCCCTCCTACCTCATATGGCGGCCGCTGCGCGACAGTGGTAGCGACCCTTGACCCAAGGGTAGGTCGCTCCCCCTGCCGCTGCAGCTCCTCCAGGTTCCTGAGACCCACCCCACAGTAAGTACCCCCCACCTCCCAGCCCCTCGTTCTGCCCCGCGCTACTCACCCTCTCTCCTGCTCCTGCTTCTTTTCCTCTTTCCTTCTTCTCTGTTCTTCCTCCTCGCTCCTCGTCTGTATTCTTCTTCTGTACTCCTCTTC
Organism: Pleurodeles waltl; assembly: GCF_031143425.1. Classification (NCBI taxonomy): domain Eukaryota; kingdom Metazoa; phylum Chordata; class Amphibia; order Caudata; family Salamandridae; genus Pleurodeles; species Pleurodeles waltl. Next base: position 236,321,013 of record NC_090436.1, read on the forward strand.
TCCCCGTCTTCTCTCCTCTTCTCTTCTTCCTCATCTTCTGCTGTGGTATTCTGAACCCTGTTTCTTCGTTTTTTGTATCTCCCTCCGTGTTCTTCTGTGTTCTTCTGTGTTCCTCTGTCTTCTTCTGTCTTCCTCTGTCTTCTTCTGTCTTCCTCTGTGTTTTTCTGTCTTCCTCGGTGTTCTTCTGTCTCCCTCTGTGTTCTTCTGTATTCTTCTCTGTTCTTCTGTCTTCCTCTGTCTTCTTCTGTCTTCCTCTGTGTTCTTCTGTATTCTTCTCTGTTCTTCTGTACTCCTCTCTGTTCTTCTGTGTTCTTCTGTGTGTCTTCTGCTCTTCCGGTCTTCTGCTCTTCCGGTCTTCAGTCCTTCCGGTCTTCTGCTCTTCTGTTCTTCTTTTCTTCTGTTCTTCTTTTCTTCTTGTCTTCTTGTCTTCTGCCTTCGGCTCTTCTGCCTCCTCCGTCCTCTTCTCCCCGCGCCTGCCCTCCTGCTCCTGCCTCATCCCCCTCCCCCACTCGCATCCCCCCCTCTATCTCCCCTATCTAACCCGTTCACTTTCTACCTCCCTCACTCCTCCTATCTACCTATCTCTCCATCTCTCTATCCCACTATCCAACTCCCTCACTCTCCACCTCCTCCTATCTTCCTATCTTCCTATCTCTCTATCTTTTTCCCTATCTATCGATTTCTCTATCTACCTTTTCTCTCTACCTATTTCTCTATCTCTCCCCCCCTCCCGCCACCCCCTCTATTACCTATCTTCCTATCCCCTCACTCTACCTCTCACCCTCACCCACCTCTACAACACCCCCTCCCCTATCTTCACAACCCTACACCTATCTTTCTCCCTAATCTCCTAAACCTCCTAACACTCTCCCCCCTCCACCCTTAATCCCCCCTCCCCCAGCTCTTCTCACTCTACCTGTCCCCCCCTCCCTCGCGCTTTCCCGCCGCGACCTCCTGCACGCCCCCTCCCCCCAGCTCCCATTCGCCCCCAGCTGACCCCTCCCCCCCTCCTACCTCATATGGCGGCCGCTGCGCGACAGTGGTAGCGACCCTTGACCCAAGGGTAGGTCGCTCCCCCTGCCGCTGCAGCTCCTCCAGGTTCCTGAGTTCCTGAGACCCACCCCACAGTAAGTACCCCCCACCTCCCAGCCCCCCGTTCTGCCCCGCGCTACTCACCCTCTCTCCTGCTCCTGCTTCTTTTCCTCTTTCCTTCTTCTCTGTTCTTCCTCCTCGCTCCTCGTCTGTATTCTTCTTCTGTACTCCTCTTCTCCCCGTCTTCTCTCCTCTTCTCTTCTTCCTCATCTTCTGCTGCGGTATTCTGCACCCTGTTTCTTCGTTTTTTGTATCTCCCTCCGTGTTCTTCTGTGTTCTTCTGTGTTCCTCTGTCTTCTTCTGTCTTCCTCTGTGTTTTTCTGTCTTCCTCGGTGTTTTTCTGTCTTCCTCGGTGTTCTTCTGTCTCCCTCTGTGTTCTTCTGTATTCTTCTCTGTTCTTCTGTCTTCCTCTGTCTTCTTCTGTCTTCCTCTGTGTTCTTCTGTATTCTTCTCTGCTCTTCTGTACTCCTCTCTGTTCTTCTGTGTTCTTCTGTGTGTCTTCTGCTCTTCCGGTCTTCTGCTCTTCCGGTCTTCAGTCCTTCCGGTCTTCTGCTCTTCTGCTCTTCTTTTCTTCTGTTCTTCTTTTCTTCTTGTCTTCTTGTCTTCTGCCTTCGGCTCTTCTGCCTCCTCCGTCCTCTTCTCCCCGCGCCTGCCCTCCTGCTCCTGCCTCATCCCCCTCCCCCACTCGCATCCCCCCTCTATCTCCCCTATCTAACCCGTTCCCTTTCTACCTCCCTCACTCCTCCTATCTACCTATCTCTCCATCTCTCTATCCCACTATCCAACTCCCTCACTCTCCACCTCCTCCTATCTTCCTATCTTCCTATCTCTCTATCTTTTTCCCTATCTATCGATTTCTCTATCTACTTTTTCTCTCTACCTATTTCTCTATCTCTCCCCCCCTCCCGCCACCCCCTCTATTACCTATCTTCCTATCCCCTCACTCTACCTCTCACCCTCACCCACCTCTACAACCCCCCCTCCCCTATCTTCACAACCCTACACCTATCTTTCTCCCTAATCTCCTAAACCTCCTAACACTCTCCCCCCTCCACCCTTAAACCCCCCTCCACCAGCTCTTCTCACTCTACCTGTCCCCCCCCCCCCTCCCTCGCGCTTTCCCGCCGCGACCTCCTGCACGCCCCCGCCCCCCGGGCTCCCATTCGCCCCCAGCTGACCCCTCCCCCCCCTACCTCATATGGCGGCCGCTGCGCGACAGTGGTAGCGACCCTTGACCCAAGGGTAGGTCGCTCCCCCTGCCGCTGCAGCTCCTCCAGGTTCCTGAGTTCCTGAGACCCACCCCACAGTAAGTACCCCCCACCTCCCAGCCCCTCGTTCTGCCCCGCACTACTCACCCTCTCTCCTGCTCCTGCTTCTTTTCCTCTTTCCTTCTTCTCTGTTCTTCCTCCTCGCTCCTCGTCTGTATTCTTCTTCTGTACTCCTCTTCTCCCCGTCTTCTCTCCTCCTCTCTTCTTCCTCATCTTCTGCTGTGGTATTCTGCACCCTGTTTCTTCGTTTTTTGTATCTCCCTCCGTGTTCTTCTGTGTTCTTCTGTGTTCCTCTGTCTTCTTCTGTCTTCCTCTGTCTTCTTCTGTCTTCCTCTGTGTTTTTCTGTCTTCCTCGGTGTTCTTCTGTCTCCCTCTGTGTTCTTCTGTATTCTTCTCTGTTCTTCTGTCTTCCTCTGTCTTCTTCTGTCTTCCTCTGTGTTCTTCTGTATTCTTCTCTGTTCTTCTGTACTCCTCTCTGTTCTTCTGTGTTCTTCTGTGTTCTTCTGTGTGTCTTCTGCTCTTCCGGTCTTCTGCTCTTCCGGTCTTCAGTCCTTCCGGTCTTCTGCTCTTCTGTTCTTCTTTTCTTCTGTTCTTCTTTTCTTCTTGTCTTCTTGTCTTCTGCCTTCGGCTCTTCTGCCTCCTCTGTCCTCTTCTCCCCGCGCCTGCCCTCCTGCTCCTGCCTCATCCCCCTCCCCCACTCGCATCCCCCCCTCTATCTCCCCTATCTAACCCGTTCACTTTCTACCTCCCTCACTCATCCTATCTACCTATCTCTCCATCTCTCTATCCCACTATCCAACTCCCTCACTCTCCACCTCCTCCTATCTTCCTATCTTCCTATCTCTATATCTTTTTCCCTATCTATCGATTTCTCTATCTACCTTTTCTCTCTACCTATTTCTCTATCTCTCCCCCCCTCCCGCCACCCCTCTATTACCTATCTTCCTATCCCCTCACTCTACCTCTCACCCTCACCCACCTCTACAACCCCCCCTCCCCTATCTTCACAACCCTACACCTATCTTTCTCCCTAATCTCCTAAACCTCCTAACACTCTCCCCCCTCCACCCTTAAACCCCCCTCCCGCCGCGACCTCCTGCATGCCCCCGCCCCCCAGCTCCCATTCGCCCCCAGCTGACCCCTCCCCCCCCCTCCTACCTCATATGGCGGCCGCTGCGCGACCGCGCAGCGGGCTTGCCTCTGGCGCACCAGAGGCAAGCCCGTCTGCTCCCGTCCGCGCCTGGCCCGCGCCCAGCGCCATGACCCCTGGTCCCCAGCGCTCCCAAGCCCCGATGATCCGCTATGACCCCACCACCCTCCATGCCCTCAACCCAGGACGCTCCAACACCTGCTTCCAAGCTCACCCCAAACGCACCCATGGACCCTTCGCCTGCAACTCCTGCAAACGCATCTTCCACCACGCAACAACTACGACCACAAGCCCACGCGCCATCAACCACCTCAAGTGCATCCTAGTCAACGCTCGCTCCGTTCACAAACACGCCGTTGAACTCTGGGACCTCCTAGACTCCACAGCACCGGACGTCGCCTTCATCACGGAGACCTGGATGAACGCCTCCTCTGCTCCAGACATCGCCACCACCATCCCCGAAGGCTACAAGATCTCCAGGAAAGACCGCACCAACCAAGTAGGAGGAGGCATCGCCATCGTCTTCAAAGACTCCATCAGCGTCACCACCTCCACTGAAGACTCCCCTCTTGCCGCTGAACACCTGCATTTTCAGATTCGCACCGACCCGAGGACCACCCTCAGAGGATCCCTCGTCTACCGTCCTCCCGGACCTCGCGCCCCTTTCAGCGACACCATCGCCGACTTCATCTCCCCGCACGCCCTCGCCTCACCGGACTACATCCTCCTAGGCGACCTCAACTTCCATCTGGAACAAAACAACGACCCCAACACCACCACCCTGCTCGACAACCTCGCCAACCTCGGCCTCAAACAACTGGTGAACACTGCCACCAACATCGCCGGACACACACTCGACCCTATCTTCTCCGCCAGCAAACACGTCTTCTTCAGCCACGCCTCCGCCCTTCATTGGACCGACCACAGCTGCGTCCACTTCACATTCCGACGCGAGACCCGCCACCTCCGCACTCAACCCATCCCTCGCCGACAGTGGAACAAGATCCCTGAAGAGCAACTCTTCGCCGCACTCGCCGCCAACCAACCCACCCTCACCACCGACCCCAACGTCGCAGCCCTCAACCTCACAAACTGGATCTCCAACTGCGCAGACAACCTTGCTCCCCTCAAACGCTCGCAGCGACAGAACAACACCAAGAAACCCCTCTGGTTCTCTGACACCCTCAAAGAATCAAAGAAAACTTGTCGCGCACTTGAGAAAGCCTGGCGCAAGGACCTCACCGCTGACAACATGGCCGCCCTCAAGAACGCTACCCGCAAACACCACCACCTGATCCGCACTGCCAAAAGGAATTTTTTCACCGACAGACTGGACAAAAACAGCCACAACAGCAGAGAACTCTTCAGCATCGTCAAGGAGTTCTCCAACCCCAGCGCCAACACCAACTCCGTCACGCTCTCACAGGATCTATGCGAATCCCTCGCCACTTTCTTCCATCGCAAGATCAGCGACCTCCACGACAGCTTCGGACACCAGACCCAACCTAACACCACCGAACCCACATCCCCGACCATCACCCTCAACAACTGGACCCACATCAGCACGGAAGAAACCAAATCCATCATGAACTCTATCCACTCCGGCGCCCCTTCGGACCCCTGCCCGCACTTCATCTTTAACAAAGCCGACAACATCATCGCCCCGCACCTCCAGACCGTCATCAACTCTTCTTTTTCTTCTGCTACCTTCCCCGAATGCTGGAAACACGCCGAAGTCAACACCCTACTAAAGAAACCTACGGCTGACCCGAGCGACCTGAAAAACTTCCGCCCCATCTCCCTTCTGCCTTTCCCAGCCAAAGTAATAGAGAAGACCGTCAACAAACAGCTGACCATCTTCCTGGAAGACAACAACCTGCTCGACCCCTCACAGACCGGATTCCGAACCAACCACAGCACTGAAACTGCCCTCATCTCAGTCACAGACGACATCAGAACCCTGATGGACAACGGTGAAACAGTCGCCCTCATTCTTCTCGACCTCTCGGCTGCCTTTGACACCGTCTGTCACCGCACCCTAATCACCCGCCTCCGCTCCACCGGGATCCAAGACCAGGCCCTGGACTGGATCGCCTCCTTCCTCGTAAACCGCTCCCAAAGAGTCTACATCCCTCCGTTTCGCTCAGAACCCACTGAGATCATCTGCGGCGTACCTCAAGGCTCATCACTCAGCCCGACACTCTTCAATGTCTACATGAGCCCCCTCGCTAACATCGTACGCAAGCACGACATCATCATCACCTCCTACGCCGACGACACCCAACTTATACTCTCCCTCACCAAGGACCCCGCCAGCGCCAAGACCAACCTACAAGAGGGTATGAAGGACGTCGCAGATTGGATGAGGCTCAGCCGCCTAAAGCTGAACTCTGAAAAAACTGAAGTCCTCATCCTCGGCAACACCCCGTCCGCCTGGGACGACTCCTGGTGGCCCACGGCCCTCGGCACCGCACCGACCCCCGCAGACCACGCCCGCAACCTCGGCTTCATCTTGGACCCCCTTCTCACCATGACCAAACAAGTCAACGCCGTGTCCTCCGCCTGCTTCCTCACCCTCCGCATGCTCCGCAAGATCTTCCGCTGGATCCCCGCCGACACCAGAAAAACCGTGACCCACGCCCTCGTCACGAGCCGCCTGGACTACGGCAACACCCTCTACGCTGGGACCACCGCCAAACTCCAAAATCGCCTGCAACGCATTCAAAACGCCTCAGCCCGCCTCATCCTTGACGTACCCCACAACAGCCACATCTCCGCACACCTGAGACACCTGCATTGGCTCCCAGTCAGCAAAAGGATCACCTTCCGACTTCTCACCCACGCACACAAAGCCCTCCACGACAAGGGACCGGAATACCTCAACAGACGGCTCAACTTCTACGTCCCCACCCGCCCCCTCCGCTCCTCTGGCCTCGCACTCGCCGCCGTCCCTCGCATCCGACGCTCCACGGCGGGTGGGAGATCTTTCTCCTTCCTGGCGGCCAAGACCTGGAACTCCCTCCCCACCAGCCTCAGGACCACCCAGGACCACTCCGCTTTCCGGAGACTCCTAAAGACCTGGCTGTTCGAGCAGCGATAACCACCCCCTTTGTCCCTAGCGCCTTGAGACCCGCACGGGTGAGTAGCGCGCTTTATAAATTCTAATGATTTGATTTGATTTGATTTATTCACGCACCTACATATAAAATAAGAAAATGCATGTTATTCTCTTTATATTATTTTTTCACATCATTCATGTTAAAATTCTTAATAATAACTATTTATGTGCAATAACCTAGTAAAGGCATTTGATTATCTACAGAGAGTCATTCTATGGTGCAGTACACAACTGCTGCTACACTGTTAGTGGTCAATGATTACAAATACAATAATGCTTCATAATGAAAAATAATGGTTTATGTGATGTGCCACTCTCATTATGTTAAATATTGGAGTGGGGTGTACGTAATTTTGTAGAAAAATGATATCATGGAATACCATTACTGGGAAACCATTTTATCTAATCTGTTTAATTTTAAGAATATATAGGATTTTTTTTTATAGAAACCAATTCAAAGAATGCCTTTTTGGTCGATAGTGGCTTTAGAAGGTGTATTTGTTAACTCTAAATTCAATGGTTGCAGGCCTTCATTTCAGAAACAGTTTTGTCCCCAATATTTATTTCAATACTTTACTTCAGGGGACATTATTCCATATTCTACATTTTATATTGCATTGGATGCTTTAAATTTGCTTATCCATTATCACCCATAAACACCATCCTTCGCTGACTCCTCACATTCCCTAACTACCATCAATCCCTGTCCTTTAGACCCCTGACCACAACTAAACTACACTCATTCCTGAAGCCTAAAAGCCCTTTCTACACCACAAAGCCACTACCCCAGAACCATAAATCACTCAACCCCAAACTCCACCCATTCCTGAACCCTATAAAACCCTTTCTATGCCTAAATCCCACACATCCCATACCCATTAAAACACCTCAGCACACATTTAAACTCCACTTATGCCTCAACCCCGAAACCCTTCCTGCCTTTAAACACCAGTCATCTATGACCCATAAGAACTCCTCATCACCCTAAATTAGTCATCATTGAACCATAATAACCCTTTTTACATCTCCACTTTAAACTCATCCCATCCTAAACACAAAAAAAATGTAAGCACCACGGGCAAAACCCTTAATTAAACCTTAAACACCCTCACCAGCCCAAATCTCCACCTAACCAAGAACCCAAAAATCCCTCAGGACCCTTACACTCCAGCCATCCCTGAAGCCTAAAAACACCTCACAGAGACCTCAACCCAAAATACCCCAGACCACCCCTCACTCCACCCATCTGTGAGCCCTAAAAACCCCTTTCGTTGCCCAAGCTCTAATTATTCCTGACCCCTAAAATCTCCTTTTCACCTTAAACATTACCCATCCCTGAACCCAAAAGCCCCACAGCAGTCCTAAACTCCACTCAAGTTTAATATGTTTTGGATTTTTCCTTACAATTATCTTTCCTTTAAAATGTTTCCTTTAATTTACATTTTTTTGTATTTCCTTAAAATTGTCTTTCAAGTGTATGAGTGTTATATTCTCCAAAAATCACGTTGACACTATATAGATTTTTAAAAAAAATATATTTTATTAACATTTTATTCCGATACATTGATAATACATTTATATTGTATGAGGTAGAAAGCATCAGACATTTCTCTTAGATGTAATACTGTTACGAATTGTTATGTACATCTGCAAAATGATTAAATATTGTTTATTCATACTTGCTTCCAGTTTATATAACTTCTTAACCGGTTTCCTGTGGAACTATTCACATGATGGTGATTGAACATGGGGTAGAACATCAATTGTAAACTAGACAAGTGGGGATAGGCCTCTTGCATCGAATTCTCTCTAATTCGTACTCGTTGGGGGGTTACGCTTGTTTTGCGGTTGGGTGATCTAAAGTGATGATTTGACCAAGCCGAAACGTGGTCGGCTATACTCCGGTGGGTACCATCCCCATCTACTACTTTTTACCTGGCGTGTGGGATCCTCATACTATCTGTCCGCTGGTCGAGTTGTGTTTCAGTACATGTGCCAGTTCTACCGTTCCTAGCTAGTGGGCATTCTGGCTAATCCTGGTGCATTTAATCTCCGCTATCTCAGTGTTCCCACCTTTCTAGGATTTCCTCCCATAGGGGGGCTATGGGTTTCCGGCACAGTCCCTTCATTTCTTCACGTTCCAGGACCTGCAGCTCGACTCTGGCCCACCTCGTGACTTCACTACGCCACACCTCTAATGGGGGGCAACCGGGAGATTTCCATCCCAGCGCAAGTTGTCTCCTGTAAAGTGCCAATGCCAAATCCAGGAATCGGGTGGCTACAGTACCCACCGCTAGTCCTGAATGAAGACCCAACAGGCACAGCGAGGGGGTCTGTGCCAATCTAACACCCAACGGTCTTTCCAGTTCTTGCAAGACCTCCCCCCAGGCCCGTCGGATTCCCAGGCAGAGCCACAACATATGGTCCAAGTCTGCATCCGTTTCACTGCATCTAGTACATGTTCTGGAGTCGCCCCCGTAGATAATGTTTAGCCTATGTGGTGTGAGATACTTCCTATGCAAGTAGTTAAATTGTATGTACCTCAATCGTGTGTTCCTTGATATTGTCCTAGGGTATGCAAGGGCTCTCTTCCACTCCGCTTCTGTCAGGGTACTTTCTAGTGTCCTTTCCCACTTCTCTCGGAGCGACTGAGAGTGGTCAGTGTGCACTCATTCTGGGATCTGTACAACTTAGTGACCAGATGGGTGTCCTCGCCCATGGTCAGGAGGAGATGCAAGATGTTATGTGTCTCTGGTTCTGCATTAATCGTACCCCAGTGTGTCTTAATGCGGTGAGTGAGGTGCTGATAAAATAAGAACTGCCCAGTCGGTACATTATTCCTTTCGACTAAATCTGCGAATGATCGTAATACTCCATTCTGAAAAAAATCACCTAGAGTCTTCACCCCTTTACTCACCCAGGTCCCCAGGCCACTGCACATAGTTGGATGGAGTACCAACCATCCCAAAGGAAGAGCCGCAGAGTACGCTGTACCCATTCCCACTCGGCGTGAACATCGCTTCCAGCAGTCTATTGCAATTTTCAGTTGGTTGCTTTCTTCCTTGCGCGCTCCTGCTCGGGTAATCATATGTGTTAGTATCCAGTTTCCCTCCCTCACTCCGCTAATTGTATATCTATCCATACGGCCTCCCCCTGCAAACCATCTAGCGATCCACTGTAATTGACAGGCTAAGTAATAAGATTCGAAATCTGGAACACTGAGGCCTCCCGAGCTCGCTGGTCTACAGAGGACAGGAAGCGAGACACGCCTGTGGCCTCCATCCCACACAAGATCTGTGAGTAGCATGTTTAACTCATGGAACCATGACGAGGGCACTGCTACCGGTAAGTTGGCGAAAAATTAAAGGAGGCGTGAGAGCAGTATCATCTTTGACAGGGAAATCCTAGCTGAAATGGTCAATCTTAGGGATCTCCAAAATCCCACCGAGGATCAGAGTGCGAGGAGTGCCTTTCCTATGTTACCCTCGCGTAGGTTTCTCAGGTCGTGGAACACCTGGATGCCCAGATATTTAAATGTATGCAGGGCCCACACAACATCCTCAGGACATGTTGATGGGCACGTTCCGCCCACTATCAGTGGGAAGACAAATACCTTACCTCTGTTCAGTCGGAGTCCCAAGAGGGTTCCAAAGTTGTCCAATTCTGCAAATGCCCAGGGTAATCCCGTCTCGCCATCCCTCAAATATATTAGGACATTGTCTGCGTAGAGTGAGATGATTTTTTCAGTTTGTCCCCACTCTACCCCTCTGCCCGTCCCAGTTGATCGGAGCCGAGTGGCCAGGGGCTCTATAGCTAAGGCAAATAATAGTGGGGACAGAGGACATCCCTGTCTAGTGCCCCTATATACTGGGTATGCTTCCGAGACCGATCTACTGGTCTTCACTCTTGCCAAAGGGGATGCATATAACAGATCTACCCAACTTACCCAGTTAGTTCCCAGTCCCATTCGGAGCATTACAGTCCTCAAAAAGTCCCATCTCAGCGAGTCAAACGCCTTCTCGAAGTCTATTGCCAGGAGGGTTGCCCCGAGAGGTTTCTCAGTGTGTGGCATGTGTAAGATGGAAAATAGGCGTCTCAAATTCAAGGAGGTGTTCCGCGCCGGTATAAAACCATTTTGGTCTTGGTGTATTAAGTTGGGGACATGGTGAAGGATCCGATTGGCCATGAGTTTGCTGAGTATTTTAAAGTCACAGTTTAGCATTGACAATGGGCGAAAGTCGGTCACTGAGAGCTCACCTGTGCTCCGGTTCGGCTGGGGAACCACTAGGGCCTCTCTCATTGAGTTGGGAAGCAGGCCCTGTTGAAACGCCTCTGTGAATATATCTACTAATCTGGGAGGTAGTAGTGTCGCGTACTTTTTATAGAAGTCCATCTGTAGACCATTGGTACCTCGAGTTTTCCCGGCCGCCAGCTGCAATATGGCTTCCTGCACTTCTTCTAGGGTTACCGGTCCCCCCAGACTGTCCCTATCGCTATCCGTCATTGTGGATGGTGGCAGTGCGTGTAAATATGCCTGGGCCTGCTCTACCCCCATCGTGGTTGGTTGCCTGTAGAGATAGGTATAGTACCTGTTTTCGGTCAAGAGCTCGCCCCCCCACGTCCGCAGCACCACCTTGCTGTCTCCGTGTCCCTGACCCCCGCCCACGCTGCTGCTAGCGTGTTCGAGGCCCTCCTCCACCCGCAGGCATCCTCCTGCGCCTCATCCCTGGTGTCTAGTGGGCTTCTGATAAGCGTCGCTAGACCTGTGTGCACTGTGCCGTTTTCACCATATCTGTGAGTGTATTTTGTTTTTCTGCGCCTTGCCTCCTTGCGCTCTTGCCCCCATTTGTGCCCTTTTCAGATTGCTGTATTCCACTTGTGCATTGTGCCGTTTACCGTATTTGTGAGTGTATTTTGTTTTTCTGTGCCTTGCCTCCTCGCGCTCTTGCCCCCATTTGTACATTCCGCTTGTGCATTGTGCCGTTTACCGTATTTGTGACTGTATTCCCTATTTTGTGATTTGCCTTTGTGCCTTTGTGCTTTTTCTTCAAATTTGTGCCTTTTTCCGATTTTTTCGCCCCTTGGGCGCTCCCCCTTGCCGCTTTCACCTGCCGCTGCCTCCCTGCGGCCCCGCCCCCCTCGCGCCCCCATTCGCCGCTCCCTCCCGCCTCCCAGCTGCTCCTCCCTCCCCCCTCCCTTCTTAATGGCTGGCGCTGCGCGTCCGCGCTACTGGCGCTCCGGAGGGGCGCCAGAGGCAAGCCCGTCTGCGCTCGTCCGCGCCTGGACCACGCCCAGCACCACCACCCCTGGTCCGCACACCCCCGCACCACCAGACATCGCTACTCGGCCAGCGAACTTCTCGCCCTCAACCCCGGTCCGTCCACAGCTTGCTTCCAGGCCACACCAAAGCACACCAAAGGTCCCTTTTCCTGCCGCACCTGCAACAGAACAAGGAAGCCTGCAACAACCAACACCAACCACCTCCACTGCATACTCCTCAACACATACACAAAAGCACACCATCGAGCTCTGGGACCTGCTCGACACCACCGCCCCAGACGTAGCCTTCCTGACTGAAACCTGGCGGAACGACTCCTCAGCCCCTGACATCGCCATAGCCATCCCTGACTGCTACAAAATCACCAGAAGAGATTGCACCAATGGAATCGGAGGAGGAATAGCCATCGCCCACAAATCCACTCTCAAAATTCACACCGCACGGACGTCACCCTCAAGACAGCTGAACACCTGCACTTCCTGATCCACACTGACCCCAACACCACCCTCAGGGGAACGCTCATCTACCGACCCCCAGGACCACGAGCCCCCTTCAGCGACACCATTGCCGACCTCACGAGCACCCACACCCTCGCCTCTACGGACTACATCCTCCTTGGAGACCTCAATTTCCACCTGGAGAACAACAACAACGCCAACACCACATCGCTGATCGACAACCTCTCCAACCTCGGACTCAGACAACTGGTCAACACACCCACCCACATCGCCGGCCACAAGCTCGATCCAATCTTCTCTGCAAGCAACCACGTCACCTTCAGCCACACCACCGAACTCCACTGGACAGACCACCACTGCGTCCACTTCACATTCAAGAAACACACTGAACACCACTGCACCCCACTCCCCCCCCACTGCCGCTGGAGCAAAGTCACTGAAGATCAACTGACCAGCACCCTCGCCCAGAACCCGCCTACCGACCCCACCGACCCGGACACCGCCACCATCAACCTACGACGGTGGATCTACGACTGCGCCAACACCCTCGCACCACTCAAGAGGCCCACCGTCAACCAAGAAAAGAAAAAAGCCGCCTGGTTAACAGACAAACTCATCACCTCCAAACGCACCTGCCAAAAACTAAAGAAGAAATGGCTCCTCGAACACACACCTAACAGCTTGGCAACCCACAAGGAAGCCACCCGCAAGCACCACCAACTAATCCAACTCGCCAAACGCTCCCACTTCACAGAACGCCTAAACAACAACGCACACGACAGCAAAGAACTCTTCTGCATCGTGAACGAGCTCTCCAACCCCAGCGCCAACGTCAACGACATCCCCCATCCCAAGAACTCTGCGACGCCCTGTCCACCTTCTTCTATCAGAAGATCGTCGACATCCACGACAGCCTTAACACCACGCCTCCGCCAGACCCCACCCCCGACAACTCCTCCTGCGCCATTCGCCTTACCGCCTGGACCCACGTAGACGACGCCGAAACTTGCAAGATCATGAACTCCATCCACTCAGGATCCCCCTCAGACCCATGCCCACACCACGTCTACAACAAAGCCAACTCTACCATCGCCCCCCAACTTCGAAAGGTCATCAACTTATCCCTCAAAACCTCGACTTTCCCGGACAGCAGGAAGCACGCCGAAAACCACGCCCTCCTCAAGAAACCCAAGGCAGACCCCAACGACCTCAAAAACTTCCGCCCGATCTCCCTCCTCCCATTCCCGGCGAAGGTCATCGAGAAGATCGTCAACGCTCAGCTCACCCACCACCTCGAGGACAACTCCATCCTGCAACCCTCCCAGTCCGGTTTCAGATGCAAACACAGCACCGAGACTGCTCTCCTCGCCGCCACAGATGACATCAGACAACAAATGGACAACGGCGAAACATCTGCCCTCATCCTCCTGGACCTTTCCGCAGCCTTTCCGCAGCCTTCGACACGGTTTGCCACCGCACCCTACTAACACGCCTCCACGAAGCCGGAATACAAGAAAAAGCCCTCAACTGGATCTCCTCTTTTCTCTCCGGCAGAACCCAGAGAGTCCGACTCTCACCCTTCCGCTCCGAAGCCACCAACATCATCTGCGGCGTACCCCAAGGCTCCTCTCTAAGCCCGACACTGTTCAACGTCTACATGGCCCCCTCGCACAACTGGCCCGTCAGCACAACCTCAGCATTCTCTCCTACGCCGACGACACCCAGCTCATCCTCTCCCTCACTAAAGCCCCACACACCGCCAAAGCCAACCTCCATGAGGGAATGAAGTCCATTGCCGATTGGATGAGAAATAGCCGCCTGAAGCTGAACTCCGACAAAACGGAGGTCCTCATCCTTGGACGCACCCCCTCGGCCTGGGATGACTCCTGGTGGCCCACCGCGCTGGGACCCCCTCCAACGCCAGCCAACCACGCACGCAACCTTGGTTTCATCCTGGACTCCGCCCTCACCATGTCCAAGCAGGTCAATGCTACAACACCCTCCGCATGCGCCGTAGAATCTACAAATGGATCCCAACGGAAAACAAAAAAACAGTGACCCAGGCCCTCGTCAGCAGCAGACTAGACTACGGCAACGCACTCTACACAGGCATCCCAGCAAAAGACATCCGACGACTCCAATGCATCCAAAACGCCTCCGCCGACTGGTCCTCAACGTACCCCGCCGATGCCACATTTCCCACCACCTGAAAGACCTCCACTGGCTCCCCGTGGACAAGAGGATCACCTTCAAGCTCCTCACCCATGCTCACAAGGCACTCTACAACGCCGGACCTGCCTACCTGAACAACAGACTCAACTTCTACGTCCCCTCCCGCCAACTCCGCTCTGCCAACCTCTCCCTCGCCATCGTTCCCCGCTTCCAACGCAAGACCTCCAGCGGCAGATCCTTCTCCTACCTCGCCGCCAAGACCTGGAACACCCTCCCGACCCCCCTGCGGCAGACCCAGGACCTTCTCACCTTCAGGAGACTCCTCAAGACCTGGCTCTTCGACCAATAGCAGCCCCCCAGCGCCTTGAAACCCTAACGGGTACGTAGCACGCTTTATAAATACTGTGATTGATTGATTGATTGATACTCTAGGAAGGCTCCATTAACTTCTTTAGGTGTATGTTTAAGCTTCCCCTCCATATCTCGCACATTCACTATGGGTGTCCCTTCGCCTCCAGGCCTCACCAACCACGCCAGCATTTTCCCAGATCATTTTTATTGGTGCATTTTGTGAAATGTCCATCCTTTGCGTGCTGAGTTCCCTCCCCAGGCGATTTAACTAAGTGAACATTTCTGTTGGCCATCACACTACGTCACGCTTCCTCCTGTTAGAGCATGTGATGGCCCCTCCTCCGGTTTCAGTTTGCCTTTCATCCCAGCTGCGATCCTTTCTAGACATTCACGCAGGGAGCCAATAACTCTTGCGCTCATGGTGCTGTGGTGCTTTGAATAGGCTTGAATCGATTTGCTTCTGTCAATGATTTTACTTTTAATTTTCAATTTTTGTGGCAAGAAAAGTCGTGTTAGGAATTTACAAAGCTAATAGCTCTAACTCGAGAAAACGCAAGACCCATTGCATTGCAAATGCTTGTTTTTAAATGCGGGGCCCACAGCCTCCCCGCTGCCCTGGGGACTGCCACCTCCCGAGGGTTTCGATTTTTCTATATATGGCCCCCCCCATACCACAGGGACCAACACCCCCGGGGCTTCTTTTATATCATATGCCGGCAGGTCCGCGACCCCCCCGCCATCCTGGGGACTGCCACCTCACCAGGGCTGCCTTATTTATAATTTGTGGGAGGTCTGGGCCTGGGGGACTACCAACCCCGGGTCATTGATGAAAATATACATATGGAGACTGTGACCACTGCAATTTGGGAATCACCACCCCCATGGCTTCTAATTAGATACATGAAGGGGGACCACAGCCCCTCCTCACCTTGGGACCACCACTCTCCAGGGTAAAGGGTACAAAAAAAAAATAGAGGTCACTTTGGAACCCCCAAGCCCTGGGGACCACCACCCCTGGGGCTATGTAATCATTGGAGGGGGCCATGACGAGCTTCTGATGACCCAGGGGACCACCAACCCCTCAGGGCTGCTTCCTGCTATGTCCCATAGCTGTTTGCTGTGGGTTGGCTGCAGTGCTGCAGCTGCGGCCAAGCCTCAGCCAACACATTGGGTTTTGATGGTGGGACCTTGAAAGCATGTCCCGCTGTCAAAATAGAAAATACAAAGGTTTCATCTCTTTCTCCTCCACAATTGCAGGGTATAGAGATGAAATGCTTCAGCAAGCACGGAGCTGCTGTCTAAGCAGATCCAAGCTTGCTGACGCAATGGCACTTCAACGGCTCACTAGTGGTCCCTGAAAGACCATAAAGAGCTAAAAAAAAGTAGAAATTCAGCAGTAAGAGTTCTTTCAAGTAACTTGCACCCTAAGGGAACTATAACTTGCGCCATCGTCATGCACAGAGAATTACTCCACATATTATTTCATTGATTACATATTCTATGCCATCTTTCATACTCTCACTGCAACATTTCCAATAACCTTATTGATGAGACAACTGTGCTTGGCTTAGGCACGAGTTATAGCTACCTTAGGGCATATGTGTTTAGTTACTTGAAAGAGCTCTAATTATAACTGCTGAATTTCTATGGTTTTGTATGTGTAAATTCAGAACCTAACTATAACGTCCCTGTAACCTTTGTTTTTTTCAGTGACTATATATATATCCACTTTCCAGCTTCTTGATAGCGGAGAGTCCACAGCAGGGTAGCGAGCCCTACACATCCAAGCAACGCATTGCCTAAACACACAAACCACCTCGGGATTAACTAAGCAACGTACCGCGACTCATTTTCTCACCAGCGTGTTTATTTTACATGCAGCAAAGAAAAATCCAGATGCGTTTCGGAGCCTAAGCTCCTTGCTCACAGGTTGCTTGAATATATATATATATATATATAAATATATATATATATTACCAAGTGACTATTGGCAGTCACCATCAGGTAGTTCTAGTTAGAACTTAGTTTCTATAGAAAAAGCATTTGTTTGTTGCCTATATCTTTGGCGCCGCTTAACGAATCTTCACCAAATTTTCAAAAACAATTCAACACCACCTCCTCAGGGCACTTCTCTGAAAGTAATAGGGTGGTCACCCAGCCCCCCTGCAGCCCCAGGGGCTGCCACCTTCCCAGGGCTTTAATCAAGTTTTCAGTGGAAGTAGCAGTGAATCCGTGGATCTGCTTGTCTCTGTGAGGAACCCTGGTGGGCCACCTCCCTCGGGCGTTAGTCAAAAACAGTGTGGGAGGGTCACCCGGACCCTCAGCAGCCCCGGGGCACTTTTCTGAAACTACTGCAGGGGGCCGTCCGGCATCCCTGCAGCCCCAGGGACTGCCATCTCATTTTGTTTTGATAATAACTTTGGCTCTGTTTGATGAATCTTCACAATTTTTTTTAAACTAGTTTGCCACTCACTGCATGTCCCCTCTCCCTTCAAACACTGGCTCGACCCCAGGAGATGAGGTCCCCAGGGTCAATATTGGTCCAAAGAGAGGGGGTTGCCTTCTCCTTCTTAGAATGGTAGAGCCCTAAGAGATAAGGTGCCTGGAGTCAAAAGTGGCCCAGAGAGGGGGGATATGCGGTCCCCCTCCCCAATTATTAAGAAGATAGACCAGAGGGAATGGGGTCCCCAGGGCTACAAACCACCCAGAAAGGGTGCTGCATGCCCCCCTCCTAGGTTGGCTGCATTTGGGGGATGGGCACAGGGCCTGGAATGCACATTTTTTTAGGGAGCGGGTACATGTGCTCTCCCCAGGCTAACTTCTAGCCCTGGGGACCTCATCTCCAGGGGTCGTGGCCATATTTACAAGGGGAGAGGGTCACATGGCCCCCCTCACAGGGCCACATTTCGGCCCAGTGACACCCATCCCCTAGGGCCATCCTACATTATAAGCTGAAGGAAGACTCACAGCTTCCCTCCTTGGACAACATGCCATTTCCTGGCTCCCTGCTAGATAGATAACTTTGGCATCATTTGATGAATCTTCATGAAATTGTAAAAATTTGTTTTAGAGCCAGATGGCACTAACTACAGCTGCCATCTGGAAAGATTTGGGGTGATTCGTCAAGAGGGGGCCAAGAAAAGGGGGTCTCAAAACACATTCCTCATGCAAATTTCCATAGGAATTTTAGACATGTCTACAGCCCGAATCGCTGGACGGACTTACACCATAATGGGCAGAAAGCTGGATCTTGGTCCATAAAGCGCCCCTAATGTAATTTGATGTGAATCTGTTCAGTAGTTTTGCAGCTATTAAAGCAAAAATAAATTTGTATATATAGGGACACGGATCCTCTGTGGATCTGACAGAACTCATGCTGATATCGGAAGAGCTGCCAACACATCAACCAGGAAGTGTGCCAGCCATTTTGGAATTCAGACTCAGCTGAATCTCCCCCAAAAAAAGTAAAAAAAGAGAATGGGCAGGGTAGGAATACCCTGTCCCCTTAGGCCTAGTGGTGCGATTTCCCAGGGACCCTGACAGGGTTAAAAGCATTTTGAAAAATATTTCCCCAAAAAATCATGGAGAAACTGCAATACTTCAGAATTTTTTTTAAAGAAAAAACAAGCACGGTCCCTGCGCTTGTTTATAGTTGAGCCTATGGGTGGGCCAGGTTCTGAAGGCATATATAAATATCGTTTTTGAGGAGAAGGATGCACAAGGTCCCCCTCCCCATGGCAGATATTAGCCCCAAAGACACACACCTCCCTGGGGACAGGTCAAAGCTAAATAAAGAGGAAAGGGGCCGCTGGCAAGGCCAAACTAAAACACGGAAGGGGGGCTGTGTGGACCCCCTCTTGGGCCTATTACAGCCCCAGGGACCCTTACCTCCCTTGGGCCAGCGCTATTTTAAAAATGGGAAGGGGGCCACACTGCCCACACCCGAGGCCATTTTTGGCCCCGGGGAACTCCACCTCCTTGGGATGGGCCCTGCAAAAACAAAGGAGCCAATAATGGCTGTGGGGACTGCCATACCCCGAGGCCAGCTCCCTGTGTCCTGAGGTGCCCACCCTCTGGACATAGTTGTTTGCTGTTGCTTGGAGGGAGCTTTGACAGCTCCCGCCAGTGAGGTGTTGATTTACAGTTTGGTGGAAGGATTACTCTGTCACAAACCTGACAGATATCCAGTGTGCTGTATTACAATCTCAATAGGTTATTATGGGATTCCAATATGGCGGATGAGACATCCGTCATATTTGTGATGGAGTACCCCCTTTTCAAAATCTCTGTCTCAGACCCTAAGTCTGCTCCTATTGGGTGAGAGCAGGAAATCTACTCTCGCCGACTAAGAGTAGACTTTTATCTGTTTTCCTGCACGTTTTCTAGTAGGCAGGAAAACAGATGAAAGAATTGCTCCCACAAGCATGGAGCAGCATTTCTGTTTCTCCCTGCATTTAGTAGCAATGCTGGCTCCTACTGGAGGGCGGGGAGTTGTCAGGGTACGCGGGGGCATTAGGGCTGTCCCAGTATCCCCAACACAGCACACTGAGTGCCCTGGGTGGTGCCAGTGCACTCAGGAACTAGTGGCCGGGTCACTGGGGATGGGGTCCCCAGGGCCAAAATTCACCTGGGGAGAGGGGCCTCGGGCCCATCACTTCTTGAACTAATTGGCCAATTCCCAAGGGATGGGGTGTCTGGGGCCAAAATCACCATGCGTAGCTGGAACACATGGCCCCTTGAACTAATTGGCTGGGCCATGGGGATGGAGTCCTTGGTACCAAAATTGGACCTGGGAAGTGGGATGTGTGGCTCTCCTCCCCTTTCACCATTTGGTTGGGCCCCTGGTGGTGGGGTCCCTGCTGCTGAAATCTGCCCTGGCAGTGGGGCCACATGACCCTCTCCCTCTACAGGAATGGGTCGGCCCCAGGGGATGGGGTCTCCAGTGCCAAATCGACCTTCCCTTTTAGTAATTGGATGGCCTGGCAGATGGGGTCCCCAGGGCCGTAATGGACCTGGGAGGTGGGTTGCATGCCCTACTTCCATGTTGCCCACATATGCGGGGTGGACCATAGCCATCCCCCCACGGAGTATAACCAAAGGGTGTGAGTGCCTGCAGGGGGTTGGCTGCGGGCCTGGCCAAGAAATTTGATGTATAAAACAAAGGTTACAGGGCTGTCATAGTTAAGAAAAATAATTGTTAAGCCTTAGACATACACTAAAATCAAAGGGTTAGGGGGACGTTATAGTTGGGTTCTGCTTTTTTATACACAAAACCATAGAAATTCACAGTTATAGTTATCTGAAGGAACTATAACTCATGCCCCAAGGTAACTATAATTTGTGCTGGTACGCTGAACGCAGCACCAGGAGCAATGTAGCTTCTGTGACAAGATCACCTCCATGTACCGCAGACAATCCTACCACCGACATCGATGCTGATGATTTTCGCAGGTGCCCAGGTCTTGGTTGCATTTTGCTGTGCGACGCCCACCTGTTTGTCGGTAGCTCCTCCCGGCAATTACACTGAATTGTAACACAGAGCTACATCACTGGATGCGCTGATGCCTCTAGAGCCGAGGAGAGTGTCGGAGACTATCAGTAGTTCGGAGGATGCCAAAAGGCACTGCTGCCATTGAGAAATACTGCGGGCATTGCAGCACTACTAGTCCCTGACTGTTTTGGCTCTGTCTGCTGTCAGAGACCATCGGAAATGCTGAGTATGCAAAAAGGCACTGCTGCCATTGAGAAATACTGCGGGCACTGCATCACTACTAGTCCCTGACTGATTATGGCTCCGTCTGCTCAATTTTTGATCTTTGATTGCCGCATGCTGTGATAGTCGGGGAGGAACAGCAGACCAATATAGGGGCTTGTCTGGAGCTCATGGCATGACAGCCTGATGGCCTGCGGGTAGCAAGAGGAAAGCAGCTGAGTAAGAGAGCAGTCATAACACCAGTACACTCTGCAATAAGCCTTATCCAATTATCCTTTTAAGACTTGATGGGCAGCAAAAGACTGTAACCATTAAACATTAAACACTAAAAAAAATAACAATGAGCTGAAATTTAGCCACAGAGCTTAAGCTACTCCGGTCCTATACATGGGAGAAAGTATCACTGTGCGATGGTAGGGCCCATTGCTCTCCTGTGCCCCTTGTTTGAAGAACAAGCTCAATTCTCTTTTACTGGGGCATTTAATCCTCCTCCTACGTGACTTACATTAATTTGTGAAACCTTGCAAACTTGCATAGAGCTCTTCCTTCATTCCAGTGGCACGATGGCTGGCATAAAGTCCAGGGCCGGCAGCTCTACAGACACGGACACCCTTAAAACAGACTTGTGGAAACCTTATAAACTGATCAACAGCAGGGGGCGACTTGAAAGGCACAGAGGTTTCCCCGGTGGCCTGTTCTATGCTCATATGTGGTCTGTTCTATGCTCATATGAATATAGGTACACAGAAAATGATGGAAATATTTGTGATGGTCTCACAAACCTTTACGGACAATTCTCTGAGGGTGAACTGCAGGACAGCAATTCAACTCTTGGTAACCAGGCCTAGTGCCTTAGGAGCAACTAGCTACATAAACACAGTAAATATCATAGCACAAGGGAGACAGGGGGCTGTGGTGACTGCACTCAAAATACATACTACCCACCATGCAGACCCTGGTGCTATGAACAATGGAGCTGGTTCGAGGGCTATTGGTTCCCATGCAACATTATTCCCTCTTGCCGCTGTTATCTCTGTGGAGCCCGAGGATTTCCCAATGTCTTCCCTGTCTCTTAGCCAAGGACATGATGACTGTAGATGGGGCTCTAATGTGTCTGCTCGTGTGCTCTC
Organism: Pleurodeles waltl; assembly: GCF_031143425.1. Taxonomy (NCBI): domain Eukaryota; kingdom Metazoa; phylum Chordata; class Amphibia; order Caudata; family Salamandridae; genus Pleurodeles; species Pleurodeles waltl. The sequence goes on from NC_090436.1 coordinate 236,342,743, forward strand.
AGCTGCTTTCTCTGGAGCCTTCAAAACAACCATTATTGCTTCTAATCGACCTAGCATGTCACTGGTATGGGGATGTGAGTGTCACATATAAATCCCCTACAACAAGTATCGCTAATGATATGGAGAGACGCAGATCTCAGAAGCTTGCATAGTGGTTCCTCTGAATTAAAGGTCAACACAGCCTTGCATTGTTCAACCAGAGAAGCAGAGATACAAGTGCTGTGGCTAACCAAAGCCCTCTGAACCCTGTCACACAGTCTGAATCCCACAATATTGATGACAGCAGACAGACTGTCCTTCTTCTACCAAGATGTAGCCTCCCAAATGTTCTAAGTCACATTTTTTAAGGGACTGGCAATTCTAACAACCTCAGCAATCCTGAATCACGAGTTCAGAGAGCACTCTCTATCTTGTTGATGGCCAAAGCTCAGGAAGCTGCAACTTATCTGCGTCAATGCCAGGAGGTTCAGCCTACAGCAAACATGGTTCCCTGAAAAAGAGATGAAGGCAGGCCACTGGTACCAGTCTTATGAAGTAGGAAGATTACAGTCCTCTAAGAATAAGATCATTCCCTTGGCTGTGATGCGGAACCCTTTGACTTCTGAAGTGGAGGAGTCACAGGCAACTTTTACTTGCTCTTCAACATCTACTAAATCTATGTTGAAAACTGTTCTGAAAGAAATATGTTTTGTTCAAAATAGCCAGGCAGAGCAAGCTGACAAATTGGAGAGAATGGCACTCAAAGTGTCATCTACTGAACAACAATTTAGAGAATTTGCAACACATAAAGCGATTGAAACCAAGATACAGAGCTTAGAAACACATTCAAAACAGACAGAGAACAAACAAGAAGTGATAACAGAGCAATTTAAGTACCTTAAGCACAAATATGAGGACTTAGAGAACCGCTCCCGAAGATTGAACCAGTACATTGTAGGGGGACCAGACGGCTTAGAGACTGCAGGTGGTACTGATCACTCAGAGAGTGTGATAATCAAATGGATTGCTAGCCTTCTTCAAACATATGTTTTGTCAGGCCGTCAGGTCACTGCACAGGGCTCAGATGATCTACTGTCAATTGCAAGAGAGCATAGGGTTCAGTCAGGGCCACACAAGCCTGGAAACTTGCCCGCACTATTATTATCTATTTTCAGGACTAAAGAAATAATTCTCTAGATTGCCAGGGAATGTGGAAGATCCTCTGTACCAAGTCGCTACTCCTTTTCTATCTACCAGGACCTTGCTTGGTATACAGCAACTAGGATGTGGAAAATGCAGGTCCTTATACCTAAGTTTAAAGCCACATCCATTCCTGTTTCATTAATGGAGAATGTTCTCTACAAAAAACTGGAAGAATTTTTTCGCATTTTTTTCAGGATTAGAGCAAGCCAAACACACTTTAGATACTGAATGTAACTCACGTTAACAATGACCAATAGTGGTTGTATGGGTGTCTTTGGTAAACTGAAAAATGTATGCAAATTTAGGGTGGTGGGACAGGGGTAACCACCCCTTTTTTCATTATTCCATGGTGAGTGGGAGGTGATGCTCCAACTTTGCCTAGATGTCAGTGGTGACATCACAAAGTTCTGGGTGGTTCCATCCCCTAGCTGTGCCAAGTTAGAGGTGTTCTGGAGTTCTTTGGGGTGGGGGGACTGGTTGGAGAAGGGGCTAGGGAGACAGAGGATTGGGAGGTGATGAGTGAAGGGTGGGGGAAAGAAAGGGCCTCGAGAAATAAAGAAGTCTGCACGCATGTTTTACTGGCAAGAATGTAATAGGAGTAACAGAAGGTCTAGAAAGGAAGATAGTCAAGATTATGGTGGTCATTATGACCCCGGCGGTGAGTGTTGATGTGGCGGTAGTACACTAATACACATTATGAGAATGGCGGGTTGGCTGCAGCCAACTCGCCACTACTCCACTCATACCGCCATGGCGATATCAGCCGCCGGGCCGGAGATGTCAATCTCCAGCCTGGCGGCTGTCACAGTACCACCGGCAGCATTATGAGCCTGCCTACCACCATGGTTTTCTTGGTGTTAGCAATGCCATGAAAATCATGGCGGTAGGCCCTACCGATGACAGGGAATACCTTCCCTGTAACCGGTAGGCTGCTCCCCTACCTCCCCAACACACACCAGATGCCCCCCACTACCTGTCCATCCAAAGCCCCCTACCCCCATACACACACTAACCCCCCACCCGACATTTAAATAAACCCCCCACCCCTGATCCAAACACACACTCCACCCCCTCTGATCCTCTCACTCACCCCCCTACCCTGATCCAAACACACTCCCCCACCCCCTCCAATCCTTTCATTCGCCCCCACCCCTGATCCAAACACACACAACCCCTCTGATCCTCTCACTCATCCCCCATACACGCACACACCCGCAGGCATGCACCACGCATACACCCAATCACTCACACTGGAATACACCCATTCATACACGCATACTTCCAGACATGCTTGTACACATTTTACACACAATCACACTGACATGTAGACACGCATTCACTTCATCATTCTTACACGCATTCACTCACACGTATACAACCACGCAAACAACACAACACACACAGAAGCATTCACACACTCACTCAGACATTCATGCACACACTCAGACACACACACAACGCCCAACACCCTCCCACCCTTCCACCCCCCTCCCCTGTCAGAAGCCCAACTTACCTTGGTTGAGGAGGTCTTCCGGCAGGGAACGGGAAGGGGCGCTGCTACTTCCAGCAGCACCCCTCCAGCAGAACACCACCAGACCATATTACTGGTCATAATACGGCTGGAGGCGTTCTACTGGTGTGGCAGTGCTGGTGGTAGCAGTGCCATGAACACTGCCCGATTTCCGCCCTCCTTGTGGGGGAAGTCCAGCAGTGCTCATAATATGGCAGACGGATGGTAGCCGCGGTGGCAGTATTTTGGCGGCAGTCACCGCAGTGGTAGGCGGTTTTTACCACCAATATCAAAATGACCACCTATACCCTGAAATGTAAATGGCTTGAAAGGGATTAAGAAGAAGGTGGGGATTTTTTCAGAAGCCTGTCGTATGAAACTGGACATCTTAGTCCTTAAGAAACACATCTTACCAAAAAAGAGGCTGATATTCATTGTATATCCAAATGCTGCCAAATGTATATTGCTCCTAGAATATATGTTTTGGTAGAAGCCACATATTGTTCAGGTCAATGGGGAGTCTCTACTATTATTATACTCTTAAGGCTGTATGACCCAAAGTGGATCATAAGGGTAGGTGGACAACAGTTAAAACAGTTGACTAATCTTAACGTGGAACAAGAACATTTAACAGCTTGTGTCTCCTGAACAACATGGCTTCATTTATGGAAGGACACAACCTCTCATGCCAACCTAATTATAGCTTTAATTGAACGTGCTGAGTCTTTTTAGGAATCCCTGAATGTTACACTACTTGATGCTGAGAAAGCTTTTGATCGAGTTTCTTGGACTTTTCTTTGGGAATTACTGGCCAAACACAATTTCAGCCATAGATTAATTAATATGGTCAAGGCTATTCACAGGTTCCAAGAGCTCAGATTAGCAAAAATCCAGAGTTAACATCCTCCATTGCTATCTCGCGAGCGACTCGTTCAGTGGATGGAGTCCCAGGGACCAAAATTGGCCCACTCACTAAATAACCAGTAGAAAGTGCTCCAGCTGCATAGACATTTTGTGCAAAACTGTGAGCTCTTTTTGAACAAACAAGCAGATGAGCTTCCGTTCTGGCCTTGATGCTCATTTCACGGAAATTAAGCCTCAACAGGAAGCACACACAAATATAGATGTACCAGGTGGCCTGGTAGAAGCTCCAGTTCTGGAAAGGACAAGTCATCCTAACTCCTCGGCTTGGAAAATGCAAAGCAAGTGTGTTTACTCTGTGATTCCATATTGAAAAATGATCTGAAATGCTTAGTGGAGGTGAATGCATCTCTCATCTATTATAGCATAATCAGAAACTCTCACACCCACCCTCACACCCAGACACTCTCACAGCCACTCTCACATCCAGAGACACCCTCTCACACCTATTCTCGCACCCAGAGAGACAGGCCCTGCTGGCTACTCTCCTTACACATAGCTGTGCACAATGTGGGGTTGGATGGTTAGGAGGGTTGTCCACAGGGCCTGGCAACAGCCCAAGCCCTACAGCCAACCCCTGCCATGCACAGATGAAGGCCATGCACTGAGTTGGATGGTTATACGGGGTTGGTTGCAGGGCCTGGCATGCGGCCAACCCCTCTGTGTACGGTCGAAGGCTGTACACAGCGGTGGTTGGATTAACGTATAGTAATAAAAATTACTTTACTTTGAAAAATTCATAGTGCAAGTAAATTAAGAACCTAACTATAACAGCCCTGTAACCTTTGATTTTTTAAGTGAATTTCCAAGGTTTTTTAATAACATTTCCTAAGATTAACATTCCTGCAATCTTTGTTTTTTTCAGTGAATTCCTATGGCTTCATGCACGTCCAACCACTCCAAATATTCGAAACACTGTGTCCTATTATTGCAATAATCTGTGGAGAGAATAATCCAGTCAATGGCGAGTGTGCCCCGGATCATGGATTCTTCAAATATTTGGAGTGGTTGGATGAGTGAATTTTGTACTGCATTAGAAGCAGGCATTGATATTGCTGCAACTACAAAAAATCCTTCTTTATAATACCGGATGAGGACAGTATTCTTGATCACTAAATGAGTGGATATTCTTCAATTATATGACAGCCCTGACAAAGTTGTGAATACAATGAAACACAGGTTGGCTAAAGTTGGGAGGCTAAGAATAATAAAGCTACAATAATTATAAAGATTGGAAACCAACAAATGAAGAATTATTATAAATATTGCATTTATACTTTGGTGTGTGCTTTTGGCTGTGTAAATGTTTATTCTAACCTTTTGGATTTGTAGGAGAATGTTGTGTGGACATCCCCCCTTTTAAGCACTGCAATACTCAGCTGCTTCCAAGATGAAGTGTTTACTGTTAAGTGAGTGCCAAGAATCCTAAATTCACCCCTCGTTAGTAATCATAAAAAATTATGGGGGTCATTATGAGTTTGGCGGGTGGCACTGCTGCCCTCCAAACTAATTCCCCCCACTTCACCGCCAGTGCGGTGAAGCCCCCACCGGCCCTATTATGATTTTTTTGAACAGTGTTTCCGCCCGCTGGCCCAGCGGGAAACAGGGCCTTTACATTGATGCCGGCTCCTAATGGAGCTGGCACCAAGGTGGCAGTGCGGCGGGTGCAGCAGCACCCCTCGAGCATTTCACTACCCGTAATTCGGGCAGTGAAATGCACAATGGGGCTGAGCATTGGGGTTCCCAAGTCACCCATTCCACTACCCTTTCCCTGACAGTGTAAACCACCAAGAAAAGGCTGGCGGAATGGGACTCATAATCCCCAGGGCAGCACTGCCCTGTCGGATTTGAAATGTCGAGACCGCCAGGCTGCCTGGTGGCAGCAGCCTGGCAGTGGCAGCGTTTCCACCGTGGCATCTCCGCCAGTGTCATAATATGGCGGGCGGACCGCCACTACTGCGGCGGTCCACAGGCCATCCGTGAGTCTGTCGGTCCATGGACCGCCAGACTCATAACTAGGGCCCATGTGTTTGTCTTAAGAGGATATAGGGTCACAAAACACAGAACAGCACCGGCAATCTAAACTATTAATACACAAATTGTCACGATATATAGTTCTCTTTATCCACACCACAACAAAAAATGCATTGACAAATCATAGGAAGAGGAGAATAAGATTCAAAAAATCGATAGCAGTTTTGTTTTAATTGATATAGACCATATACTGAATGTGAACTATGTTATTGGCTTAAAGCATTCTGTATTGTTGATACATTTTATCTACATGATCATTTGCAAGGCACTATCATTCGTGCAAAGCACAAAGGCAAAGCACAAAGGCAAAGTGATATGGTTGTGCAAACACATAATTGTTTATACATTTTCAATAATGAAACATGGCTACAACTTGTTTAAAACTGTGCCTGCTTTTAAAATCATTTTATTTACTCAGAAGGGTGTGCACTGCAAAGCTGAAATTAATAATTAATAATTTTATAAAAAGTAAAGCATAATCTCCTAGTCCCACTGAACGATGCAGAAAGTAAACAGTACTCATCAAGACAATGTTTACCTTTGGCTCTTGTACTGGCAACTGATAATCACTGAAAATGGAGACGCATACTACTTACCCTGAATCATAGCTAGTGAATGGAGTGATTAAGGCCCTCATTACAACATTGGCGGTAAAAGCCGCTTACCGCCGTGCAGAAGATCGCCAACACACCGCTGCGGCTGCGGAATTCTGCCACAGCTATTATGACCCACAGCACGGAATCCACCAAAATTCAGACACCCACACAAGTCCGCCACACCAAAGGTCAGTGATAAACTGGCGAAAGCAAAACCTCCATTGTCACGCCAACAGAAATACGCCCACACTATCACGACACACGAATCCACGCGGGGGTCTTTCAACCGCGGTATTCCATTGGCGGTACACACCGTCGCGCTCAAAATACACACACACGTACAAAACACAGCCATATTGGACAATTCGAAATACACACACCTGATACACATACACACACCACTCCCAAACACCCATTACAATATAAAACACACACCCACATCACCCACAAACCCCTACTACCAAAAATTCAGAAAGAAGGCCAGAGAGAGACAGCACCAGCAAGAACAACACCATCCACAGGCACACAACACCATCACTCACAGAACTTCCACGCACCTCACAAAACACACCACTACATATCAGCACACTTATCATCACACACTCCACCCCACACATCACCTACACCACCCCATGGCACAGCAAAGACACCCCAGGTTCTCGGAGGAGGAGCTCAGGGTCATGGTGGAGGAAATCTTCCGGGTAGAGCCAAGCTATTCCGAGCACAGGTGCAGCACACCTCAATTGCAAGGAAGATGGAGCTATGGCAAAGAATAGTGGACAGGGTCAATGCAGTGGGACAGCACCCAAGAAATCGGGAGGACATCAGGAAGAGGTGGAACGACCTACGTGGGAAGGTGCGTTCCGTGGTCTCAAGACACCACCTGGCGGTTCAGCGGACTGTTGGCGGACCCTCACCTCCTCCCCCACAACTAACAACACGGGAGGAGCAGGTCTTGCCGATTCTGCATCCTGAGGGATTCGCAGGAGTAGGTGAAGAAATGGACTCTGGTAAGACAAATCTTAACTATTACATCCCCCACCCTACCTGCATGCCATCACATACCCCCACCCTCACCCTCACCCCCAGCACTCAAACTCCTCACATATGTCCCAACATCACAAACCACACATCCCAACACCAAGCCCTGCATGCAACAACAAAGCATGGACACCCATCACTAAAGCATGCCCACTGCACATACCCATACAACCCCCTAAACCATCATCACACAAGGTCCCAAGCAGGAATGCAAGCACTGGGGTACACGGTCACCCATCCATTGCACACCAAGACACACACAGATGTAATAACCATCCTTTTATACCCCTGCAGGACCCCTACCCAACGTCACCAGACACGAGGGTCCACACATGTCCACACCACCAACAGAAGAGGCCCACAGTGATGACAGCAGCTCTGTCCAACTGGATCTAGATGACCAGCCCGGCCCATCGGTGGCCTCTGGACAGTTAGTTGCCCTCACCCAGCCACAGGCCACCACAGACCTTCCCCCCTCTGGAAAAACCAGCACAGCACCCACCCAGCGGGCCCATACCTCCGTCCCAAGGACACATCAATCAGCTGTGTGTCCACCACTACAGGGAACCCAGGCTAACCCACCACCCCAACAACAACAGGGACCTGGGGGCAGTGGTAGTGGGCACACGGTCCAGGGGACGGAGGCCCAGGAACACAGGGGAACTGGGAGGGCTGCTGTGCGACAGGGGGCAGACAGGCCAAGGGAACCCACTCTCCACGAGGCCCTCTCCTCCATCATGGGAGCCTACCACCACTCCCAGGAGACGATGGCAACGGTACTGGCCAAGTTTCAGGAGACCCAGCGCCTGCAGGAGGAACAGTATATGGGCTTCAGGGAGGAACTCAGAACCATCAGCTCCACCCTGGGCACCATCGTAGGGGTGCTGAAGGAATTCGTCAACACCAGGAGGGACACTGTGGCACTACAAGGGGCCCCTGACACTAGCATGGACGATGAACTGCCCACCACCTCTGCCGGCGCTAGTGGCAAGGACGCCCCGCCACAGGACCACCACACCAGCACCCCACCCCCTGCAGAGGGAGAACCACCCCACAAACGGTCGCTGAGATCCAGGAACAAGACAGAGCACGATGCCAAGACCCCCGCCAAGAAATGAGACCACCCTGATTGTCATCCTACTGTCCCACTTTGTCACCCTGTCCCTACTTAAACTGCCCCAGCTCCACTTCCTATGCCCATATGGGCAATGCACCTGTGAGAGTAATAGACTGGACTCTGCCATGGACATTCCTCCGCCATCACCCCTCACCATTTTACTACCCCCTCCAATATTGAGCACTTAAATAAACACACTTAAAGCACAAAACAATCTGGAGTCTGTCTGTGATTTCGAAATAGTGTATTAGCAATTACAGTGACAAAATGCTCTTTCAAAAGTAATGTCAACATACCTATGTCACACAGCTCTAGTCCATGAGGAATCTAAGCAGATGTCACACAGTGGGATCCACATCTGTGAAATCGTAAGAGAAAGTGACAACTCAGTGACCATAAACTGGGTGAAAACAACAGACAGTAGAGAGGTAGTAGTGTTAAAGTACATGTAGTAGGCAGGTCTGTACTCTTACCTGTGTCTCACTGGAAATATTGCTGGATCTCTGAGTCCCTGTTGTTCATGTCTTCTTCCTCTGCTTCCTCGTCTTCACTGTCCACAGGCTCCACAGCTGCCACAACACCGCCATCTGGACCATCGTCCTGCAGAAAAGACACCTGTCGTCGCAAAGCCAAGTTGTGAAGCATACAGCAGGCCACGATGATCTGGCACACCTTCTTTGGTGATTAGAATAGGGATCCACCTGTCATATGGAGGCACCGGAACCTGGCCTTCAGGAGGCCGAAGGTCCGCTCGATCACCCTCCTAGTTCGCCCATGGGCCTCATTGTAGTGTTCCTCTGCGCTTGTCCTGGGATTCTTCACTGGGGTCAGTAGCCATGACAGGTTGGGGTAAGCAGAGTCACCTGCAAATGGCGAGGGGCAACTGTTAGACACACACTAACCTGTAGGGATATCCCCAAACCCAGACAACCATTCCCACTGACTAGCTTCCAGGTGCTCACCTAATAGCCACACAAGGTACATCTGGAGTTGACCCATCACATAAGGGATGCTGCTATTCCGCAGGATGTAGGCGTCATCCACTTAGCCAGGGAACATGGCATTCACATGAGAGATGTACTGGTCTGCCAAACATACCATCTTTACATTCATCGAATGATAACTCTTCCGGTTTCTGTACACATGTTCACTCCTGTGGGTGGGGAACCAAAGCCACATGTGTCCCATCAATGGCACCTATGATGTTGGGGATGTGTCCCAGGGCATAGAAATCACCTTTCACTTTAGGCAAATCCTACACCTGAGGAAAAATGATGTAGCTACGCATGTGTTTCAGAAGGGCAGACAACACTCTTGACAATACGTTGGAAAACATAGGCTGGGACATCCCTGATGCTATGGCCACTGTTGTTTGAAATGACCAACTTGCAAGGAAATGGAGCATTGACAGCACCTGCACTTGAGGGGGGATTCCTGTGGAATGGTGGATTGCTGACATCAGGTCTGGCTCCAACTGGGTACACAGTTCCTGGATTGTGGCACGGTCAAGCCTTCATGTGATAATCACTCCTCCATTGTCGACAGGTCCGCCAACGTTCGGTACACCGGAGGATGCCGCCATCTCCTCACATGTCCCAGCGGACGGTGCCTTTGAAGGACAACAGCGAGCACAGAGTCAAACAACCCAGAGGTATGTACCCACAGTTTACACAGAACACCATTCAAACACAAAAGGTGGCCTGAATGTGTATTGAGTCTAGGCCTAGGTATGTGTGACGCAGTTGAAAATGAAGCCATGTGGGCTCCTGAAATGGCGGCTGCCTGACCTGTAAAGTGGGACAATGGGGTGTGAGGTAACTGCGCTGGTGTTGTACACCGTTGCGGTAGGCGTTCGAAGACCGATGCACAATGCTGCATTGGTTAACATTGGACCCTATTGGTCCCAAGAGCCAATGACAATGTACGCCGGCGGTGACGGTACGCACCGCCACAGACGTGACCGCCATTTTCTATCTGGTTGAATCACTCGATACCTGATCTTCGACAAGAGAGGACCTACACTGCAAGTGCTGCTGTGACCTCAGTCTGGAAGAGACAATGACTCGAGTGTCTGGGGAAAGGGCCTCTGCCTTCACATCGGAGGAGTTGGAGAAACACGTGGATGGGGTCCTCCCCCAGTACACGCTACTCTACGGTCTCCAGACAAACAGGTAAGTACACAGGGAGCATGTTGTATGGGCTATGCCTGTGTGGAGAGGGCTGAATGTAAGAAGGAAGGGGGGAAAGTGCTGCGTGCATGAAAGACAGTGAATGCATGTGCCACATGGCAAGGTTATGGATGGGGGCCAATCAGTTTGACTGTGCAGTTCGTAATAACTTCTCTTTTTCCCCTGTACATTTCTTGTAGATCAGCGGCCACCAGAAAAAAGATATTTGGTGTGCCATCGCCAAGGACGTCCGGACCCTGGGGGTCTACCACAGACGGAGCACCCACTGCCGGAAAAGATGGGAGGACATTCGCCGCTGGAGCAAGAAGACGGCGGAGGCTCAGCTGGGAATTGCCTCCCAACGTGGGAGGGGTGCCCGTCGCACCATGAACCCCCTGATGTTCAGGATCCTGGCGGTGGCCTACCCAGAGTTGGATGGGCACTTGAGGGCATCACAGCAGACACAAGGGGGTGAGTACACTCTCATTCTGCTGACTTTGAGCGCAGTGGAGGTGTCTGGGTGGGGGAGGTGGGCTGTGGGTTTCCCGAGGCCAGGGCGAGGTCCATAGGCATGGCCCCTCCGTAAGACAGGCCATGTGGCACCCCACCCCACCTCTGTAGAGTGACAACTACACCTAGTCATGCCCCTGTGTCATCTATGTGTGCAGATGTTGTCCATAGCCTTGTAGGCCATTTCCCAGGAATTGAACAGTGGAGCCCAAGAGCGCGGCGTAGTGCAGGGGGCTTCTGTGTCTGTTGTGTCCGCCAACTGTAGCAGTAATGCATGCACTCAACCTGTCTTTCTTCTGACGTCCCCCCCCTTTTTTGTGGTCTCCCTGTTCTTGTGTGCATTAGCATCAGCAGGCGGAGGAGCAGTGGCACCGGAGCACCAGGGGGCTGCATCCCACATGGCCATGGAGGGCCACAATACAGACTCGGAATTCACCAGTGGGACGGAGGGTGAGGGGAGCTCAACGGCGGGGACAGGAGCTGACACCAGTGACACGGACTCGTCCTCTGATGGGAGCTCCCTTGTGGTGGCGGCATCATCTGTG